>NC_092372.1:38725033-39975033 GCF_030028105.1 Mobula birostris | reverse complement strand
TTCTAAAAATATAACTTTCTGAAAATATTTTATATCTGACTTCCATTTTATTGAGTGCATTAATATGTTAAGTAAGTCCATATCCAAGTTAAATCTGAATCGCAGGGTATATTTATTAATTGTAAAGTCTTTTTTAGATGTCGTGGGCTGGGCATTTGCCCTGACTATGCATGTCTGGCAAACTGAAGTGAATTGCACTGACACAAGTCAGTCAATTCGATAATAATATCAGTACCCAGCATGATCATGATATCAATGACTTCTTTATTAAGTACTTGTGAAAGCAAACTCATCAGGCAGTAATTGGCTTATATAGTACTTTAATTACCAAACATAACTTTTTTATTCTTCAACAAAATAATCTTTCTCAAGAAATGTTAAAAGGTCAAGTTTGCATTTTATTCTCCTGTACTTTGGAATATAGGTATTGAAAGTTACAAAATAATTCATAACATTGTTTGCTCTCTAATGCCAATGTGCATGGAATGTGTAGGATACTTCAAATAATGTATGACTTATTGGAAGATCATCTAATAACTGTATATTAAAGTGGTTACATTATGCCTAACACTTTAAAAGCTTGACAAATTCATGCTAATTGGCATGGATAAGGCCTGTTAGAATTGCCAATAAAACAAGACATGATTCTTCATGTAATTATTTATTGTTTGATTATGTGGAAAATAAACTTACAGCAGCTTCATACACTCAGTTGGTACAAGGATACCAGAAATGTATTCCTTACATTTACCAAATTCCTACTTAATTATGTTCAGCTCCCTTTACACCAATACAAGACTCAAAGGCACTTAAAAGGGCCATACTCTTTAACCCATCAAGAAACCCAAAACAACTCATTTATGCTTTTAACTATCGCCACTCTGTCAAGAGTTTTGTCAGACTTTTCATTGTAATAGGACTACCGCTCCCTTTTCCCAGCTGCTACCTCTTGTACTGAAGTAATAATTGTTTATCCGTGTTGGCTAGTTGCCCATGAGTGGGCAAAGCAGTCTCAACACCAGGAGACCACCTATTTTGAACTGTTATTAAATGGCGAAGTGTTTTTAAGTGGATCCAAAATAACTCCTGCATTCCCACAGATCAACTTCTTTGGAGACTATGGTTCCATTGAGAAGTGGATTCAATGGAAAATGCTACAATGTGAAGATTTTGTCATATTTTATATGATTGAAGACAAAGATACTAACCAACTTATTGTAGGTTTTTTAGTTGTAAAAAAATCCTGACTACTTCTGCCTGACTTTAATTAGTAAAACATTTTCCATTTTAAAGAGATTACAAATCAAAATCAGAATTATTGTTTTGAACAACAGACACAAAATACTGGAGGAACTCAGCAAGCCCGGCAGCATCTAGGAAAAGAGTACAGTTGACGTTTCAGGTTGAAACCCTTCAGCAGGACTGGAGGAAGAAGTTAGGGAGAAGATTCAAATGTGGAGGAGGGGAGAAATAAACACAATGTGGTAGGTGAACCCTGGAGAGGGAGGCATAAACTAAGGAGCCGGGAAGTCGATTGGTGAAAGAGACAGAAGGCCATGGAAGAAAGAAAGGGGGGAGGAATACCAGAGGGAGATGATGGGTGGGCAAGAAGGTGAGAGAGGGAAAAAGGGAATGGGAACTGATGAAGGAGGGTGGGAGGCATTACCAGAAGTATTAGAAATCGATATTCATTACTGGAAGTTACCTCCCTCTCTTACCTTAGCTCATTGCCCAACCATCTCTCCCTCGGGTATTTCTCCCCCCTTTTCTTTCTTCCAGAAACTTCTGTCTCCTTCACCAATCGACTTCCTGGTTCTTTACTCCATCCCTCCTCCTCCCGGTTTTGTTTATCTCTCCCCACTCCCCCCACCTTTTCAATCTGCTCCCTAGCGTTTTTCTCCAGTCCTGCTGAAGGGTTTCAGCCTGAAAAGTCAACTGTAGTTTTTCCCATTGATGCTGTCTGGCCTGCTGAATTCCTCCAGCATTTTGTGTGTGTTGTTCAGATTTCCAGCATCTGCAGATTTTCTCTTGTTTGTTATTGTTTTGAACATTTTTGTCATATTTAAAGTTAAAAGCAAATCCCTAAAGTAATTAAGAGGCAGACTTCCTCATATTTAGTCCAGATTAATTTTGGTTTGATGTTTTTCCATTGTGATTTTTTCTGTTTGTTATTAGAATTAGTCAGTAACAAGCCATTCTGGCCCAATGAGCCTGTGTCACTTGATCACATCCATGGAACAATTAACCTACTAACACATATGTCTTAGAGATGTGGGAAGGAACTGGAGCACCAGAGGAAAACCATGCAGTCACAGGGAGAGCGTACAAACCTTTACAGACAGCAGTGGAACTGAACCCCGATCGCTGATACCTACCCGGTAAATAGCATTTCAGTAACTGCTACACTACCATGTCAACACGTGTTGCTGTTGATGCCTGGCAAATTTTGTTTTTATTATGATTATTAATTAATTAATTAATTAGATTGAAACAATTAGATTATACCCAATTTGTTTTGGGAGGAATTGTTCCTAACATTAGAGTTTTAATATAGGATCAGAATCAGAATTGGGTTTATTATCACCGGCATGTGATGTGAAATTTGTTAACTTAGCAGCAGCTGTGCAACGCAATACATAATCCGGCAGAGAGAGAGAAAAATAAATAATAATAAATTAAACAAGACATAATAAATAAACAAGTAAATCAATTATGTATATTGAGAAGATTATATAAAAATGTGCAAAAACAGAAATATTGTATATTAAAAGAAGTGAGGTAGTGTTCATTGGTTCAAAGTCCATTCAGGAATCGTATGGCAGAGGGGAAGAAGCTGTTCCTGAATCGCTGAGTTTGTGCCTTCAGGCGTCTGTATCTCCTACCTGATGGTAACAGTGAGAAAAGTCCATGCCCTGGGTGCTGTAGGTCTTTAATAATGGACGCCGCCTTTCTGAGACACCGCTTCCCAAAGATGTCCTGGATACTTTGTAGGCTAGTACCCAAGATGGAGCTGACTAGATTTACAACCCTCTACAGCTTCTTTTGGTCCTGTGCAGTAGCCCCTCCATACCAGACAGTGATGCAGCCTGTCAGAATGCTCTCCACGGTGCAGCTATATAAGTTTTTGAGCATATTTGTTGACATGTCAAATCGCTTCAAACACCTAATAAAGTATAGCTGCTGTCTTGCCTTCTTTATAACTACATTGATATGTTGGGACCAGGTTAGATCCTCAGAGATCTTGACACCCAGGAACTTGAAGCTGCTCACTTTCTCCACTTCTGATCCCTCTATGAGGATTGGTATGTGTTCCTTCGTCTTACCCTTCCTGAGGTCCACAATCATCTCTTTCATCTTACTGACGTTGAGTGCCATGTTGTTGCTGTAGCACCATTCCACTAGTTGGCAAATCTCACTCCTGTACTCCCTCTCATCACCACCTGAGATTCTACCAACAATAGTTGTATCACCAGCAAATTTGTAGATGGTGTTTGAGCTGTGCCTAGCCACACAGTCATGTGTATACAGCCAGTAGAGCAGTGGGCTAAGCACATAACCCTGGGGTGCACCAGTGTTGATTGTCAGCAAAGAGGATATGTTATCACCAATCCGCACCGACTGTGGTCTTCCGGTTAGGAAGTCGAGGATCCAATTACAGAGGGAGGTACAGAGGCCCAGGTTCTGCAACTTCTCAATCAGGATTGTGGGAATGATGGTATTAAATGCTGAGCTATAGTCGATGAGCAGCATCCTGACGTAGGTGTTTGTCTTGTGTAGGTGGTCTAAAGCCATGTGAAGAGCCATGGAGATTGCGTATTACTTCGTATTAAAGAGTAATTACTTTTCCTTTTCAAACAATATTAAGCAAGCTGTGTAATACTTCAGTTATAGAACAACAGAGAGAGAGGTGTATATAAATATTATCCATTATCTTCAGTGAATTTTAAATCAGAAATCCAGCAATAGTTTATATTGTCTGGCAACACTGGTAGGGAAATGGCTAGTAGAGAATTGAAACACGTCCTGGTCTTTAATGTGTGGACGTGGGAAACCCTAATGTAGGGTTTCAACCTGAAACTTATTTCCCAGTGCTAGAAGAATATTGAACAGTCAACCTTGTACAATAAAATTAACTCGAGACCTCACAAGCAACGTCGTCATGGCCTTACACATTACTGTCAGCCTGCATTGTACTTATCTGTATCCGTAACTCTGCTATTACTTGGCCCTTATACTATCTCAATGTACTGATGTGATGAAACTATCTGTGCAAAAGGTTTTTCACTGTACTCACCACATATAATAATTTACCAATTTACTAATTTATGTTGACAACCCCTTCAACAAACCTGTTGACAATTGCACTGTGACACACAGGAAGGCTCTCCAACAGGTGGTCAAAACTGCCCAACTGGCACCAGCCTACCCGTCATCAAGGACATATATACAGAAAAGTTCTGGAAAAAAGCCAGTAACATCATGAAGGACTCCACACACACTGCTCATGGACTGTATTTCCCACTCTCATCAGGGAGGAAGCTACGTAACATCCACTTCAGGCTCACCAGGTTCAAAAACAGTTACTTTCCCCAAGCAATGCGGCTGATCACACCTCTAGCCACCAATTCCACCACTACTGTATTATTTCTCATCAGTCACCTTATATACAGCCCAGCATCATTTTATGGACATACGATCAATCTATATATATAAGTGATCTTAAGTATTTATATTTAGATTTTTTTTTAGATTATGAAGACACGTAGTCCTCTTTTATTGTCATTTAGTAATGCACGCATTGAGAAATGATACATTATTTCCTCCGGTGTGATATCACAAAACACAGGACAGACCAAGACTGAAAAAACTGACAAAACAACATAATTATAACATATAGTTACAAACAGTGCAACAATGCCATAACTTGATGAAGAAGTCCATGAGCACAGTAGAGTTCAAAGTTTCTCAAATGTCCCACATCTCACGCAGACGGGAGAAGGAAGAAAAACTCTCCCTGCCATGCCGACCACAATCCGACTCTGAGTCATCCAAAAACTTCGAGCTCTGATCAGCTCTCCGACACCGAGTACTGAGCACCATCTCTGTCTGAACGATTCAACCTCCTTCCTGGTCACCAAAAGCAGGCAAGGCCGGGGATTTTGAGGCCTTCCCTCCGAAAGATTCCAGACCACACGGTAACGACAGCGGCGAACGGGCATTTCAGAAATTTCTCCAGATTTTCCTCTGTGCTTTCACGCCCATTCTCCATCAAATCAGAATTGTCCACAGCCCCTATTTAACAGATACGATATCATTTTTCACCAGAGGGCTGCGCACACGCAGGCGTGCCGCCATCTTCTCCTCCCACATCACATTTATTATTATTCTTATACTACTATTATTGTGTTCTTTATCTTTTGTGGTTTTATTTTGTGCTGCATCAGATCCAGAATAACAATTATTTCATTTTCCTTACATTGTTCAAACAATGCACATCACTGTTTGATGTTCAGGAAATGACATTAAACGATCTTGAATCTTGAAATTTGAAACTTGAATCCTCCCATAGAAGTTGGCTGTCTTGCAGAGTTCCTCTTGTTTGTTGCTCCTAGTCTAGGATGTACTTTTGCTGCAGTATCAAACGCTTACTTATCATTACTTGCTCAGTCAATAAAGTGGTGTCAGATGCAATATGTTGCAACTGCTGGATGTGGAACATATGATTTTCTGCATTCCTGTTTCCACTCATTGCCATGGGTACCTGAAAGTTGTTTCTTTGCTCCTGATACATCTTTATCAACAATTACTTATTTTAGGGACTTTCACTTCATGCATATCTGTCCCCCACGCCCCCGTCCCAATATAATAGTACAAGGCCAAATTGAAAAGGCAATCTGAATTGGGGTATCCACATTACTATGATGGCGAGGATTGTTGTCTTCGTATTTATTTAATGTACAAGCTTTCCATAAGACCATAAGACATAGCAGCAGAATTAGGCTATCTGGCCTATTAAGTCTACTTCACTGATTTATTTTCTCTCTGAACCCCATTCTCCTGCCTTCTCCCCATAACCTTTGACACTCTTACTAATCAAAAACTTATCAATCTCTGTTTTAAGTATACTGTACCCAATAACTTGGCCTTTTCATTCATGTAAAATTACTGGTTTTCCGCAGGATCAATTTGTCATCATTACATCTCTACCTAGAGACCCTACTCTATCTTTCTGTTATTCTGGATTATTGTCTTGCTACTCTTCCAAAGAGCAACACCTTAAACCAAAGTGGCATCTGTAGGCCCTTTGCTGTTACTACAAGCAAGGGCAGATAACTGAGGTGGACCTATCAACAGAATGCTTTCTATTGAAGGTAATAGGTTGTAACTAACAGGAGTGTCTGGTACAACACTGCTTTGTACTACATAGTGCATTTAGTTCTGAAAGATATTCAGTATGTATGCTTTTATGCAGCTACAATTATGACTCCAAATAATGTAATTTTTCCTGATATAGAACTTGGCTTCTAAGTGTTGCGCTCATTCAAATGTTGTTTGAAGAGAAGAGTAGTCTCTCTCATCTCAGCTATATATTTAACATAGCTGAGGATCCCCAGGCACAGAGGAGAATTCATGGACTAGAGTAGGACAAGAATGTGACTCACTTCCATACTCAGGATCATACAGTACTCTGTAATCAATAAGTAATTTTCAAAGCTATTCATTTGTGTAAAATAGGAAATGTAGCAGCTGATTCCACATAGAAAATCAAAGTCTTCTGATAGATGAGCAGATGACATTGGATCAGAACACTTGGGACTTTTTCCTCCTTTTCAACATCTGTATCAAGATTGAGAATAAAATGTTAAAATTTAAAAGAGACATAATAATTACAAGCAACACACATCAAAGTTGCTGGTGAACGCAGCAGGCCAGGCAGCATCTCTAAGAAGAGGTACAGTCGACGTTTCGGGCCGAGACCTTTCGTCAGGACTAACTGAAAGGCTGAACTGCTCTTCCTTCAGTTAGTCCTGACGAAGGGTCTCGGCCCAAAACGTCGACTGTACCTCTTCCTAGAGATGCTGCCTGGCCTGCTGCGTTCACCAGCAACTTTGATGTGTGTTGCTTCAATTTCCAGCATCTGCAGAATTCCTCATGTTTGCATGAGAATTACAAATGGCATTTGCTTAGAAGATATTTTTATAATGCCAACACTGATCCACTGTTGCTGTTCTTATCATCAGAGACTCTTCAAATGACATTAAGTTCAATACGAAGGATGTTGCTGTAATGTGCAGAAGCAGCAGTGGGTCCAGGGGATCACAAGCACATACAGTTCAATAAGTACACCAGGAAAGAAAATGTGCTAATATTATTACATAGAAACATAGAAACATAGAAAATAGGTGCAGGAGTAGGCTATTCGGCCCTTTGAGCCTGCACTGCCATTTATTATGATCATGGCTGATCATCCAACTCAGAACCCCGCCCCAGCCTTCCCTCCATACCCCCAGACCCCCGTAGCCACAAGGGCCATATCTAACTCCCTCTTAAATATAGCCAATGAACTGGCCTCAACTGTTTCCTGTAGCAGAGAATTCCACAGATTCACCACTCTCTGTGTGAAGAAGTTTTTCCTAATCTCGGTCCTAAAAGGCTTCCCCTCTATCCTCAAACTGTGGCCCCTCGTTCTGGACTTCCCCAACATCGGGAACAATCTTCCTGCATCTAGCCTGTCCAATCCCTTTAGGATCTTATATGTTTCAATCAGATCCCCCCTCAATCTTCTAAATTCCAATGAGTACAAGCCCAGTTCATCCAGTCTTTCTTCATATGAAAGTTCTGCCATCCCAGGAATCAATCTGGTGAACCTTCTTTGTACTCCCTCTATGGCAAGGATGTCTTTCCTCAGATTAGGGAACCAAAACTGCACACAATACTCCAGGTGTGGTCTCACCAAGGCCTTGTACAACTGCAGTAGTACCTCCCTGCTCCTGTACTCGAATCCTCTCGCTATAAATGCCAGCATACCATTCGCCTTTTTCACCGCCTGCTGTACCTGCATGCCCACTTTCAATGACTGGTGTATAATGACACCCAGGTCTCGTTGCACCTCCCCTTTTCCTAATCGGCCACCATTCAGATAATAATCTGTTTTCCTGTTTTTGCCACCAAAGTGGATAACTTCACATTTATCCACATTAAATTGCATCTGCCATGAATTTGCCCACTCACCCAACCTATCCAAGTCACCCTGCATCCTCTTAGCATCCTCCTCACAGCTAACACTGCCGCCCAGCTTCGTGTCATCCGCAAACTTGGAGATGCTGCATTTAATTCCCTCATCCAAGTCATTAATATATATTGTAAACAACTGAGGTCCCAGCACTGAGCCTTGCGGTACCCCACTAGTCACCGCCTGCCATTCTGAAAAGGTCCCGTTTATTCCCACTCTTTGTTTCCTGTCTGCTAACCAACTCTCCACCCACACCAATACCTTACCCGCAATACCGTGTGCTTTAAGTTTGCACACTAATCTCCTGTGTGGGACCTTGTCAAAAGCCTTCTGAAAATCCAAATATACCACAACCACTGGTTCTCCCCTATCCACTCTACTAGTTACATCCTCAAAAAATTCTATGAGATTCGCCAGACATGATTTTCCTTTCACAAATCCATGCTGACTTTGTCCGATCATTTCACCGCTTTCCAAATGTGCTGTTATCACATCCTTGATAACTGACTCCAGCAGTTTCCCCACCACCGACGTTAGGCTAACCGGTCTATAATTCCCCAGTTTCTCCCTCCATCCTTTTTTAAAAAGTGGAGTTACATTAGCCACCCTCCAATCCTCAGGAACTAGTCCAGAATCTAACGAGTTTTGAAAAATTATCACTAATGCATCCACTATTTCTTGGGCTACTTCCTTAAACACCCTGGGATGCAGACCATCTGGCCCTGGGGATTTATCTGCCTTCAATCCCTTCAATTTACCTAACACCACTTCCCTACTAACATGATTAAAAGTTCAGTAATCTGTAATTACAGATAATGAGGAAAATAGTTTTGTTCTAAAAGGGGTGGCAGGTTTATTGTGAGGAGCAGTTAAATTCCTGCTGCCTGCTCGCTTTAATGCAGTCAATTCTAACCTTGCTTCTTGGTTTTTTGCTGAACCATTGGAGCCCCATGTCCATAGGAGTTTGGAGCCAGCCTGCTTAACTTATGGCTAGCCTGCATTTATTAAAGGGAAGGTACCTGAAGCAGGAGTTACCTGCGATCTGCAAATGGAGCTGATCTGGGGGAGAAAACTCAAGCACAAAACATGAGAGAATGGTCCATACTTTCCCAGTGTGCTATGCTGGAGGCCTTGGAGCAGAACTGGAGAGGATAAAGATGTTTTGGTTCAAGGTAAAGTGTGCCCAAGGTAATGTATCTTCAAGTATAATATCCTCGTAAGTAGCACTAGATTCATTCACTGCCGAGTTTCATCAGGCACCTAACAATACTCCCTTTTAGTGAGTATAGATACCTAATGATAAAAGTCCATGAAAAAAAATTCATGTATTTAACAAGCTGCCAACTTTATATCCACATCTCAGAGTTTGACATACTATCAAAGTTCAAAGTAAAATTTATTATCAAAGTATATACGTACATGTTACTACAGTATATACTACCTTGAGATTCATTTTCTTGCAGTCATTTACAGGAAAATAAAGAATAACAATAGAATTTACAAAAATCAATCTATTCATACAGAATGATAAACAACCAGTGTGTAAAAGAAGATAAATTGTGCAAATTAAAAATAATATCAAGACCGTGAAAGTGAGTCTGTAGGTTTGAAATTCAGTTCGGCATTATAGTGAGGGAGGTTCTACACACCAGTTCAGTAGCCTGATGGTTGTAGAGTAATAACTCTTCCTGAAGTTGGTGGTGTGGAATCGAAGGCTCCTGTAGTTCCTGCTTGATGGCAGTAGTGAGAAGAGAGCATGGCTTGGACCGTGGGGACTTGATACTGAAATTTGACAGGGAGAAGCATAAGTCACATGTATCAGTTTTGCAATGTAACAAAGGGAATTGCAGAGGCATGGGAGAGGAGCTTGCCCAGGTGACTTGGAGGGGGATACTGGTGGGGATGACAGCAGAGCAGAGGTGGATGAAGATTCTGGGAATATTTCACCAGGTGCAAGATAGATATGTCCCACAGAAGAAGTTCTGAAATGACAGGGCTGGGCAATCATAGTTGACAAGGGAAATTAAGGACCACATAAAAGCCAAGGAAAGATCATATAAGGTAGCAAAAGTGAGTGTGAAGTTGGATGACTGGGAAGCTTTTAAAATCCAACAAAAGGCAACTAAAAGCTATAAGCTGGGAAAAGATGAAATATGAGAGCAAACTAGCTAATAATTTAAAGCAGGATACTAAAAGTTTTCACCAATTGTATAAGGAGTAAAGGGGAGATGAGAGTTGATATTGGACCACTGTAAAATAATGCTAGTGAGGTCGTAATGGGGGACACAGAAATGGTAGATGAACTTATAAGTACTTTGCTTCATTCTGTACTGTAGAAGACACTGGTTGTATGCCAGAGGTCCGTGAGTGTCAAGAAGCAGGAGTCAGTGCCATTGTTATCACAAAGGGAAAAGCACTAGGCAGACTCAAAGGTCTTAAGTAGATAACTCACCTGGATCAGATGGACTACATCGCAGAGTTCTGAAAGAGGGTGCTGTAGAGATAACGGATGCATTGGAAATGATCTTACAAGAATCATTTGATTCTGGCATAGTACCACAGGACTGGAAAATTGCAACTGTCACTTCACACTTTAAGAAGGGAAGAAGACAAAGGAAAGGAAATTATAGGCCAGTTAGCCTAACCTCAGTGGTTGGGAAAGTGTTGGAGTCCATTATTAAGGATGGGGTTCACAGTGCTTGGAGACAAATGATAAAATAAGTCACAGTCAGCATGGCTTCTGTAAAGGGAAATCTTGCCTGACAAATCTGTTGGAGTTCTTTGAGGAAGTAACATGCTGGGTGGACAAAGGAGAGGCAGTGAAAGTCATTTACTTAGATTTTCAGAAGACATTTCATAAGGTGCCACACATGAGGCTGCTTAACAAGATAATATCCCATGCCATTACAGGAAAGATACTGGAATGGCTGAAAGGCAGGAGGCAGTAAGTTGGAATAAAGTAGGCCTTTTTTGGCTGGCTGCCAGTGACTAGTGGTGTTCCTCAGGGGTCAATATTGGGACCTCTACTTTCCAGTGATTTAGATAGTTGTATTGATGGCTTTGTGGCAAGGTTTGCAGATGATACGAAGGTGGGTGGAGGGGTAGGTAGTACAGAGGAAGCAAAGTAGCAGGGCTTAGACAAATTAGAAGAATGGGCAAAAAAGTGGCGGATGGAATATACCATTGGGAAAAGTATGATAATGAATTTTGGTTGAGGGAACAATAGTGCAGACAATTATCTAAATGGGGAGGAAATCCAAACATCAGAAGTGCAAAGGAACTTAGGAGTCCTCATGCAACATTCCCTGAAGATTAATTCACAGGCTGTCTGAGGTAAAGAAGGAAAATGCAATGTTGGCATTTATTTCAAGGGGAATAGAATATAAAAATAAGGAGATAATGCTGAAGCTTTATAAGACATGAGTCAGGTCTCACTTGGAGTATTGTCAACAGTTTTGGGTCCCTTAACTTAGAAAGGATGTATTGTCATTGGAGAGAGTCCAGAGGAGATTCACGAGGATGATTCTGGAAATGAAGAGGTTAACATATAAGGAGCATTTGGCAGCATGGGCCCATACTCAATGGAATTTAGAAAATGTGCGGGGAATGTTGAAAGGACTCGATAAGGTGGATGTAGAGAGTATGTTTCCTCTGATGGGGGATCCAGAACTAGAGGGCATAGACTCAAAATTGAGGGATGACATTTTAGAACAGAAGTAAAGAGGAATTTTTTCCTCACCAGAGTGCAGGAATTCACATTAAAAGGGTTGCTGGGCATGGGTGAGAGAGCACAGGTTAGGGTATTTTTAGCTTTCTTGAGGAGTGCAGGGGTTTTTTATAGGATATGACGGATAAGCAGGAATAAGGTACTAGGATAGCCAAAGACGGGATGATAAAGTGTAGGTTAGGGTAGGTGTGTGTGTGTGATTGGGTGAAAGGATTTAGAATGTGTCTATTGCAGAATCCGGAGCAGAAGGTGGCGGTAATGCACCATTAAGCTGGGTGCCAACTGCCGTAAAACAAGACGAAGAAGAAGAGGACAACTTTAGCAAGACCTTTGACAAGGTCCCACATGGGAGCTTGGTCAGTAAGGTTCAGTCGCTTGGCATTCGAGATAAGGTACTGAATTAGATTAGACAGTGTCTTCATGGATAAAGCAAGAGAGTGGTAGTAGATGGCTGCTTCTCTGATTGGAATCCTGTGACTAGTGGAGTGTCGCATTTATCAGTGCTGGATCAATTGTTGTTTGCCTTCTACTGTATATCAATGATCTGGATGATAATGTGGTAAACTGGATCTGTAAATTTGTGGATGACTCCGAGAACGGGCGTAGAGTGGGCAATGAGGAAAACTATTAGAGCTTGTAGTGGTATCTGGACCAGCTGGAAAAATGGGCTGAAAACTGGTAGATGGAATTTAATGCAGACAAGTGTGAGGTGTTGCACTTAGGGAGGACCTACATGGTCAGTTTTTCATAGAGAGTGGTAGGGCACTGAGGTGTGTGGTTCAACAGAGGGATCTGGGAAGGCAGAAACATAATTCCTTGAAAGTGGCATCACAGGTAGATAGGGTCATGAAGAAATATTTTGGCATATTGGTCTTCATAAGTCAATATATTGTGCACAGGAATTGAGATGTTATGTTGAAATTGTATATGACATTCCTGAAGCCTACTTTGGAGTATTGTGTGTTGTTTTGGTCATCAACAGTACCTACAGGAAAGACGTAAATAGGATTGAAAGAGTGCAGAGAAAAATTTACAAGGATACTGCCGCGACTTGAGAACTTGAGTTTTAGGGAAAGGTTGAATAGGTTAGGACTTTACTTTCTAGAATGTCGAAGATTGAGGGGAGATTCGACAGAGGGATACAAAATTATGAGGGGTATTGATAGGCTAAATGCAAGCAGATATTTTTCCACTGAGGTTGGGTGAGACTAGAGCTAGAGTTCATGGGTTAAGGGTGAAAGTTGAATTGTTTAAGTGGAACATGAGGGGAACTTCTTCACTCAGTTGGTGGTGAAGTGTGGACCGAGTTGTCAGTGCAAGTAGTGGACGCCGGTTGGATTTCAACATTTAATCAAAATTTGGATAGATACGTGAATGGGAGTGGTATGGAAGTCTATGGTTTGTTGATAGGACTAAGCAGATTAGTGGTTCGGCATGTACTAGATTGGTCAAAGGGCCTGTTTTTGTGGTGTTGGTCAAAGTTTTTGATGACATGCTAAACCTTCACAAATTTATAAGAAAGTATAGTCACTGATATGCCTTTTTCATGCTGGCACTTACATGCTGGTCCCAGGACAGGTCCTCTGATATGACAGTATCATGGAATTTAAAGCTACTGATCCTCTCCATCTCCATGAGTTTTGGCTCATGGACAATGGGTTTCTTCCTCCTGTAATCGATAATCAATCACATGTATAAAGTGTGTCACATGCCACTTAATTAACATCTCCAATGCAGTGCTCCCATACTACAATATTATTAAGTTGAGGAATAGTTTGAGACTAGTTAAGCACATGCTGAAATATTCAGGCATGAGTTTCCTGGAGACATGGCAGGGAGAAAGAAGTAGAGAGATCTCATATCACTGAAAGGCAAGTTCTTCTGCAGGAGAGTCAGAGTAAGAATTTGAAGAGACTATCTGCAGTAAAAGGTTAATGGGCAACCAAGGCATGAGCCATGTCACTTGGTGATAAGTCCTGTCCAATTACTATCTTCTAGTTTGAATGAACTCAGTACAACTGGCTTCTCTAAGAAGAAGAGAATTCCAATCAAGAGTAACAAGCGATTCTGTAGATGCTGAAAATCTTGAGCAGTATACACAAAATAGTGAAGAAACAGCAGGTAAGACACTATCTGTGGAGAGAAATAAGCAGTTAATGCTTTGGCCTGAGGCCTGAAACCTAATGAACATGAGATCCTGATGAAAGATCTCGGCATGAAATATCAACAGCCTTTTTTCATCCATAAATGTTAGCTGACCAAATGAGTTCCTCCAGCATTTTGTGTGTGTTGTTCAAAGGAATCGTGATGCAAATATCTCTGGATCAAACTTGAAAGGAGCTCCATGCATAAATATAAATGACCATGGTGACCTTGATTGCAAAATGATTCTATCCTCAGTCTGAGTAGAAACTATGACCCACAGAGGACAGAATACATTTGAAGTGCTTCAGCAACTGCCTTGCCATTCACTGGAGACTTTGATAGCTTTAAAGAACTCTAGAAAGGTCTTGTAGACTTGTAACTAAAGCCAGTAGTGAGGGGGGAGTAACAACAAAATCTGCTGAAGGAAATCAATGCATCATGCAGTATCTATAGGAGGAAAGGAATTGTCGATGTTTTGGATTGAAACCATGGATCATGATTCAATCCTGATGCATGGTTTTGAGCCAAGACACTGACTGATCCCTTCCTCCTACTGATGTTGCATGGCCTGCAGATTTCCTCCAGCAGATTGTTTGTTGCTCCAAAATACAGCATCTGTAGTCTCTTGTGTCAACAATTTGCAAATACTTGCTAATCCCTTAAAATAGCACTGCTGCTTCCTGCAGTTGTATGCTGGTTATTTTGTTTGAAGTTATGTGAAAGGCAAGTATATTGATAGTACTGGCATGAAAATGTGCTGCACACTGACATCACAATCTACCTCCTCTGCATATTTCTGGTATTGGCTGATAGTACCCATACATGTGCCCTTTCTAATGTATCAGGCTGTGTGATCCACAATACAATTATACCATACCATCGGGTCCATTCACTCAAACATCAAGCAAGTAGCCTAAGTGGCACACCTGCGCATACATCTCCTCTCTCATCTCCATCCATGTCCTGAAACAGTCCTTTCAGGTGAGGCAGTGAGTTCCTCTTGTCCCTACCTACCTCCCAAAAAGCTTCCACATCTAAAACATCATTGTTTGCAACTTCCACCATCTCTAAAGGGATCCTACCATCAAATATATCTTTACCTCCTCCCCTTCTCCACTTTCCGCAGAGTTCAGTCCTTCCATGATTACTGTGTCCAGTCGTCCCTCCCCACTAATCTTCCTCCCAGCTCTTAGCTCGCAAATGGCCCCTCCCCATTCACCCCCCTCCCTTATCTCCATTCAGGGCCCCAAATAGTCCATCCAGGTGAGGCAACGCTTTAGATGTGAATCTGCTGGGGTCATCTATTTTGTCTAGTACTCCTGATGTGGCCTTCTCTACACTGGTGAGACCCACTGAAAATTGGGGGACTGCTTCGTTGAGCTCTGACCACCATGTGCCGAACTTTCCAGCAGCCAAACATTTTAATCCCGACTCCCATTCCCATTCCAACATGTCGGCCCATGGTCTCCTTGTGCCAAGATGAGGCTACCCTCAGGGCGGAGGAGCAACACCTTACATTCCCCCTGCGTACCCTCCAACCAGATCTCGTTCTGGTTTAAAAAAAATGTTCCTCCTCCCCCTCCCCACTTCCTGTATTCCCCACTCTGATCTTTCACCTCTTCTCATTTGCTGATGAGTCCCCTGGGTCCCCTCCTCCTTTCCTTTCTCCTATGGTTCACTCTCCTCCCCTGTCAGATTCCTTCTTCTCCAGCCTTGACTTTTTCCACCCACCTATTACCTAGGAACCTTCCTCTCCCCCCACCTTTTTATTCAGGGATTTGCTCCTTCTTCCTCAGTCCCAAAGAAGGGTCTTGGCCCAAAACGTCGACTGTTTAATTCATTTCCATGGATGCTGCCTGACCTGTTGAGTTCCTCCAGCATTTTCTACCTCAAAATATATAGAGGTACCAACTTGATCTCCTATTAGGGAACCAGACAGGTCAGGTGACAGAAGTATGTGTAGGCAAACATTTTCGGTCCAGTGACCATAATGTCATTAGTTTCAAGTTAATTATGGATAAGGATAGGTCTGGTCCTCGAGTTAAGGTTCTAAATTGGAGAAGGGCCAATTTTGAGGAAATGAGAAAGGATCTAAGAAGAATGGATTGGGATAAGTTGTCTTCTGGCAAGGATGTGTTCAGTATGTGGAAGGTATTCAAAGGCAAAATTTTGAGAGTGCAGAGTTTGCACGTTCCTGCCAGGATTAAAGGCAAAGTTAACAGGAATAGGGAACCTTGGTTTTCAAGGGATATTGGTGATCTGGTTAAGAAAAAGAGAGAGGTGTACAGCAGGTATAGGCAACAAGGAACAAATGAGGTACTTGAAGAGCATAGAAAATGTAAGAAAATACTAAAGAAGGAAATCAGGAAGACAAAAAGAAGACATGAGGTTGCTTTGGCAGATAATGTGAAGGTAAACCCAAAGGGTTTCTACAAGTATATTAAGAGTAAAAGGATAGTAAGGGACAAAATTGATCCCCTAGAAGAACAAAGTGGTTGTCTATGTGTGGAGCCTCACAAGATGGGGGAGATCTTAAACTATTTTTTTGCATCGGTATTTACTCAGGAAACTGACATAGCGTATATGGAAGGAAGGGAAACAAGCAGCAGTGTCATGGAATGTAGAGAGATTAAAGAGGAGGAGGTGCTTGCTGCCTTACAGCGAATAAAGGTAGATAAATCCCCCGGGCCTGACATGATATTTCCTCGGACATTGAGAGATACTAGTGTAGAAATTGCAGGGGCCCTGGCAGAAATATTTGTTCTTCGTCCATCGTCGATGTCGATGAGGACCTGGACACCGGATGGTGTCGAGACTAGCGCTTGATTTGGATTTAAGTGAGGGAGAGTTGCGCAGCGTCAGCCTCACTCTCTCTTTCCAATTCCCATCTGGATCCAGTGGCAAGACAGAGTCAAGATGGCTGGAGATGGGACTAGGCGCAGTGGATGACCAGGACGTCTTCTGTGTCTTGTCCTGCTCTACACATTCCATGACGCTTGCAGAGACCACCTTCTTGATCGTTGGACCTTCCATTGGTCTCGTCCGCTCAGTCTGCCGGAGTCTGTCTTCACATACTGGGATAGACAACTCACTATCTCACTGAGGGTTTGAGACCCGTCGGCTACCCTCACCTGGTTTAGCCGGCTTGTCGAAGCCGTTGCCTGGGTTGTGGCCGCTGTCGCATGTAAACAGCTACGAGGAGCCACAAGTGAGAGCTGAGTGCCAGGTGGGGACCAAAGGTGGACAAACCGCCTTGAAAAGGACGCGACATGCTCCCCCACCAGAGGTGCTACCCCTCCCTGTCACCCCAAAAAGAAATATTTTAAATGTCCTTCGCCACAGGTATGGTGCCGGAGGATTGGAGGGTAGCTCATATTCCGTTGTTTAAAAAAGACTCCAAAAGTAAACCAGTTAATTACAGGCCGGTGAGCCTGACATCGGTAGTAGGTATATTATTGGAAGGTGTTCTGAGAGATCGGATATACAAGTATTTAGACAGCCAAGGGCTGATAAGGATAGTCAGCATGGCTTTGTGCATGGTAGATCGTGTTTAACGAATCTTGTAGAATTTTTTGTGGAGGTTACCAAGAAAGTAGACAAAGGAAAGGCTGTGGATGTTGTCTAAATGGACTTTCGTAAGGCCTTTGGCAAGGTCCGACATGGGAGGTTAGTTCAGAAGGTTCAGGCACTAGGTATCCATGGAGAGGTTGTAAACTGGATTTGAAACTGGCTGTGTGGGAGAAGACAGAGGGTGGTAGTGGATGATTGCTTATCAGACTGGAGGCCTGTTACTACTGGTGTGCCTCAAGGATCTGTGCTGGGACCATTGTTGTTTGTTGTCTATATCAATGATCTAGATGAAAATGTAGTAAATTGGATCAGCAAGTTTGCTGATGACACTAAGATTGGAGGTGTTGTGGACAGCGAGGAAGGCTTTCAAAGCTTGCAGAGGGATCTGGACCAACTGGAAAAATGGGCCAGAAAATGGCAGATGGAATTTAATGCAGACAAATGTGAGGTGTTGCATTTTGGAAGGACACATCATGGTAGGACATACACAGTAAATGGTAGGGCACTGAGGAGTGCGGAGGAACAAATAGATCTGGGAGTTCAGATACATACAGGAGCGTATCTACGGAAAATAGCGCCTATGGGAAGCACTGAAATTGCGCCCCTGTCGAAACATCTGACACCAATCTTTTAGATAACTTTACCATAATATCAGCTTAAAAATACAATTCAAGCTTGTTAATCTTTTAATTCACAAATTATGGCACTCCATGAAAATTATAACTGCACCTTCCTTGCTTTCACTGAGGCAAATTGGTCTATGATGTGATCCGTCAGTTTTTTCAGTTTTTTCTCTGTTTACGCTCAACAGAGCAAGATCACAGAGTCTGCCTTGACCCATGGAGGCTCTCAAATACGAAAGTATTAGTTTTAACTTGCTGAATGATCTCTCACAGCTGGCGATGGAAACTGCGATGGTTAGCATTATCTGAATAGCAATGAGAAGATTGAGGAAGATGCTGTCATCTCCATACTGAAGAATAAATTCAAGAAGCTCTTCAGGTCTTGATATTTTCATGTTGACCCGCCTTGATAGCAACATTCTACAATCCAAAATTTCTTCATATAGCTGCTGTCCATCAACATCAGAGCTGTACTACTGGCCCAAATTTTCGCACTTCTTTAGGTCATTACTGTCGGTGCCGTAACACGGTCCCTCAACATTGAGAAGGAACCCAAACTTAGTGTCAGTGTTGTTCAAATGAGCGAAACTTTCGTTCATTTCTCTGTGAAGATGGTCGAGTGTTTCCTTCATGATTCTTTCCATTTACTCCTTAGCTGTTAACCCAGCATTTCTAGAGTTCTCATCAGCCATTTGTTTCCTTCGTCTCTGATGTCTTTCAACTTCAATACTCCATTCTTGACAGAGACCAACTCCTTCTTCGAGTGACTCACTGACCAACACTTCTCTTTCATCATAAAAATGATCTTGGAGGGCTTTCAAATCCAGGGAGTTCATGCTAGGATCCTGCAGCCTCTTTTGGATATGGTCAATGCGAATGAGTACTTTGTTACAAAATCCTAGCCAAATCAGAAAATTGTAACTCAACATGCGGTTGTACAGCTGCCTTGTGTCACTTCTTGTTTCACTGGTCTTGTTTTCATTGTCTATCATGTCCTGGAGAACTTGAGGTAGCTCCTCAAGGTACTTGTTGACGGGCTTCACTGCTTCTGTCCTTGCACTCCACCTGGTTTCAGACTCCGACTTAACAACCACAGGCACGGCGTTTTTGCATTTTTCCCGGTGCCGTGTTGAATGGGGGAAAAACACGTAGAGAGCTTCGATGGTTCCAAAAAATGTGACCATCATTGTATCCTGCTTGGTTGCATGTACACCCACCAAACTGAGTGAGTGATTGTTGCAATTCACAAACACTGTCAGGTTGTTTTTCTCACTTATTCTTTGATGAACACCACTTCTGTGTCCAGCCATCACAACAGTGTTGTCATAGCACTGCGACCAACAATCTTGTAGTTCCATTTCATCCTTCTCTAGCTGTTTCAAGATATCTTCAACCAAGCTCTCAGCATCCTTCTGGCTTATCTGGATAATACCAAGGAAGGACTCTCTAACACGGACTGTTTTCCTCTCGAAATCAACTTCCACATACCTCACTACTTCTGACATCTGCTCACTGTGTGTCTGATCAGGAGTCGAGTCGAACATGAGACCATAGTACTCGGCTTTACGAATGCTTCTCAGTAAACTCTGGTGAACAGCGGATGCCATCATGTGGATGAATTTGTTCTGGACACCCGGTGAAAGATAAGACGTAGATCCAGGATGACTTTCCAAATGAGTGAGGTGTTCTTTTATGACAAGGTCAAAGATGGCCAGTAGTTTCAGTAAGCCAAGGAAATTTCCCACATTGGAGTCATCGTCTAGCTGAAGTGACTCCTTGTGACCTCACAAAACCAGGTTCAGAGTCGCAAGGAATATTATGCAGTGAAGGATTCCCATTAAGATATCACGCCACTTCTGCTTTTCCTTCTCAATCTGTGACTGAAATACCACGCCAACAACTCCTCTGTTTCCAGCTAAATTTCTTTCCATTTCTTTCCACTGTGTGAAGCACTCCCGATGATTCTTGGCATTTTCATGAATACTAATCCTTTCAGGTGCTTTCCATTGGTTGAATCCACTTTCCTGCTCCAATGAGGATTGATAGTCTGACCGGGAATAGAGAAGACAACAGATACAAAATGCAGACTTTTATAAAGAGGAATAGACCAGCCATGAGTGAGTCACTTCCTCACCACGACCATTTCCCAGTTTCCTCTTGAACCAAGTTTTGTTCATTGAGCGGTTATTTGTTGGTAAGGAAAGGCCCCTCACTGTTCTGGAAATACTTCAAACCCAGATTTATTATTTCTGTTCTCAACGCGTCAGGCAGAATTGCTTTTCCAGTATCCTTGTCGAACTTCAGAAGTCCAATGTCATGCTGTTCAGTCATTTCTGGTATGACAGTTCAAGGCTCTTTGACACCGTCCAGTTCACTAGGTTCAGTGTCGTCACGTTCAATCTCGTCAGGTAAAATCTTGTCAATAATCTCAACATCACCACCATCGTCTTCCCCTCCTGTCATGTCCACGTTCTCTGTGGCAGCCTCACTCTTAACCTTGTCTTACTCGGATTTATCTGACTTGACTTCCTCCTCGGCTTGTGACACATTTGTACTTGATCCACCTTCGGATTCTGACAAACTTGTAGCAGGTGTAGGCGACTCCATGGAACATGTTGAGCTACTTGTTCCGGGCTTTTCAAAGAAGGGCATGAAGAACTTGCTTGACTTCTTGGTTTCCTTCGCCTCCAACTTTCGTCTCTTCCGTCCTTCAGCTCCACTTTCCTTCTTCTTCATGAAGAAATATTTCATGGTCTTCTGACACAATGTCCTGAAATAAGGCCATCCTAGTGCTTCTCACCCATGATAATCAAAGGCAAAAGATACATCTGAAGAAAATTCTTTTTGCACTATCCGAGGATAGCTTGTCTGACAATAGAAACTGCTCAGTGGTGCCCCCCTTTCAAGTGGTGCCCAGGGCACCTGCCATACCTGCCATACCTTAGATACGCCACTGGATACATAATTCCCTGAAAGTGGCATCACAGATAGACAGGGTTGTAAGGAAGGCTTTTGGCATCCGGGCATTCATAAATCAAAGTATTGAGTATAGGAGTTGGGATGTTATGGGGAGGTTGTATAAGACATTGGTGAGGCCAGATTTGGAGTATTGTGTACAGTTCTGGTCACCTAACTATAGGAAAGATATCAGTAAGATTGAAAGGGTGCACAGAAGATTTACTAGGATGTTACTGGGTCTTCAGGAGCTGAGTTACCGGGAAAGATTGAACAGGTTAGGACTTTGTGAGTGAGTAAGCCAGTGAAGGAGTGGAGCTTTGAGGCTTTGACTCGAGAGGCTTCGATGAGAAGAGGCGGAGGGATGAGCTTGCTCCCAGATAGGTTTTACCATGCCTCCTGAGACGGTGATGTGAGATGTGGCAGTCTAGGGAGAACTACCCTCTCCTGCAGAGTCACAGCTACCAGAAGTGCATACGGCTGGGTGATCTGGAAGACTGTGTAAGGAATCTGGAGCAGCAGCTGGATGACCTTTGACTCATAAGGGAGAATGAGGAAGTCATAGATGAGAGCTACAGGGAGGTAGTCACACCTAGGCTGTCGGAAGCAGGTCGTTGGGTGACAGTCGGGGGGGGAAGCGAAGGTGAGCAGACAGGTAGTGCAGAGCACCCTGTAGCCATTCCCCCAAATAATAAGTTTACCGTCCTGGATACTGTTGGCGTGTCGACCGACCAGGTGTGAGCCAAGGTGGCAGGGCCTCCGGCACTGAATCTGACACTGTGGTGCAGAAAGGTGGGACGGAGAAGAGGGGAACTGTTGTCATTAGGGACTCTATAGTCAGGGGAGCAGACAGGAGATTTGTGGACGTGAGAAGGACACCCGCATGGTTTGTTGCCTCCCAGGTGCCAGGGTCCGGGATGTCTCTGACCGGGTGCACGATATCCTGGTACGAGAGGGAAAGCAACCAGAAGACGTGATACACATTGGTACCAATGACATAGGCAAGAAGAGAGATGAGGTCCTGAATTGTGAGTTTTGGGAACTAGGCAGAAGGCTGAAGAACAGGACCTCAAGGGTGGTGTTCTCAGGATTGCTACCAGTGTTACGAGATAGTGATGGTAAGAATTGGGGGAGATGGCAGTTGAATGCGTGGCTGAGGAGTTGGCGCAGGGAGCAGGGTTTTAGATTTTTGGATCATTGGGATCTCTTCTGGGGAAGGTGAGATCTGTACAGATTGGATGGGTTGCACCTGAACTTGAGGGGGAGCAATATCCTTGCAGGTAGGTTTGCTAGCATGGTTCGGGAGGATTTAAACTAATTTACAAGGGAGATGGGACCCGGAGCGATTGGGCAATGGAAGAAATGCAAGGAGTAAAGCCAGATCTAACATATAGAGTGGCTTTGAGGAAAGAGAAGCAGAATAAAGGGTGTAAAGGTAGAAGGGATAAAGTGCGTGTACTTCAATGCAAGAAGCATCAGGAACAAAGGTGATGAACTGAGAGCTTGGATACATACATGGAATTATGATGTAGTGGTCATTACAGAGACTTGGCTGGCATCAGGGCAGGAATGGATTCTCAATATTCCTGGATTTCAAAAGGATAGAGAAGGAGGAAAAAGGGGAGGGGAGTGGCATTACTGGTCAGGGATACTATTACAGCTATAGAAAGGGTGGGTAATGTAGCAGGATCCTCTTTTGAGTCAGTATGGGTGGAATTCAGGAACAGGAAGGGAGCAGTTCCTCTATTGGGAGTATTCTATAGGCCCCAGAGTTACCAAGGAGCAGATTGGGAGGCAGATTTTGGAAAGGTGCAAAAATAACAAGGTTATTATCATGGGCGACGTTAACTTCCCCAGTATTGATTGGCACCTGATTAGTTCCAAGGGTTTAGATGGGGCAGGGTTTGTTAAGTGTGTCCAGGACGGATTACTGTCACAGTATGTTGACAGGCTGACTAGGGGGAATGCCATACTAGATCTAGTATTAGGTATCGAACCGGGTCAGCTCACAGATCTCTCAGTGGGTGAGCATCTGGGGGACAGTTACCACTGCTCCCTGGCCTTTAGCATTATCATGGAAAAGGACAGAAACAGAGAGGACAGGAAAATTTTTAGTTGGGGAAGGGCAAATTATGAGGCTATAAGGCTAGAACTTGCGGGTGTGAATTGGGATGAAGTTTTTGTAGGAAAATGTACTATGGATATGTGGTCGATGTTTAGAGATCTCTTGCAGGATGTTAGGGATGAATTTGTCCCGGTGAGGAAGATAAAGAATGGTAGGGTGAAGGAACCATGGGTGACAAGTGAGGTGGAAAATCTAGTCAGGTGGAAGAAGGCAGCATACATGATGTTTAGGAAGCAAGGATCAGATGGGTCTATTGAGGAATATAGGGAAGCAAGAAAGGAGCTTAAGAAGGAGTAAGAAGAGCAAGAAAGGGGCATGAGAAGGTCTTGGCGAGTAGGGTAAAGGAAAACCCCAAGGCATTCTTCAATTATGTGAAGAACAAAAGGATGATAGGAGTGAAGGTAGGACCGATTAGAGATAAAGGTGGGAAGATGTGCCTGGAGGCTGTGGAAGTGAGCGAGGTCCTCAATGACCTCTTCGGTATTCACCAATGAGAGGGAACTTGATGACGGTGAGGACAATATGAGTGAGGTTGATGTTCTGGAGCATGCTGATATTAAGGGAGAGGAGGTGTCGGAGTTGTTAAAATACATTAGGATGGATAAGTCCCCGAGGCCTGACGGAATATTCCCCAGGCTGCTCCACGGGGCAAGGGAAGAGATTGCTGAGCCTGTGGTTAGGATCTTTATGTCCTCGTTGTCTACGGGAATGGTATCGGAGGTTTGGAGGGAGGCGAATGTTGTCCCCTTGTTCAAAAAAAGTAGTAGAGATAGTCCGGGTAATTATAGACCAAGTAAGCCTTACGTCTGTGGTGGAAAAGCTTTTGGAAGAGGTTCTTAGAGATAGGATCTATGTGCATTTAGAGAATCATGGTCTGATCAGGGACAGTCAGCATGGCTTTGTGAAGGGCAGATTGTGTCTAACAAGCCTGATAGAGTTCTTTGAGGAAGAGACCAGGCATATAGATGAGGGTAGTGCAGTGGATGTGATCTGCATGGATTTTAGTAAGGCATTTGACAAGGCTCCACACGGTAGGCTTATTCAGAAAGTCAGAAGGCATGGGATCCAGGGACGTTTAGCCAGGTGGATTCAGAATTGGCTTGCCTGCAGAAGGCAGAGGGTCGTGGTGAAGGGAGTACATTCGGATTGGAGGGTTGTGACTAGTGGTGTCCCACAAGGATCGGTTCTGGGACCTCTACTTTTCGTGATTTTTATTAATGACCTGGATGTGGGGGTAGAAGGGTGGGTTGGCAAGTTTGCAGACAACACAAAGGTTGGTGGTGTTGTAGATAGTTAGAGGATTGTCAAAGATTGCAGGGAGACATTGATAGGATGCAGAAGTGGGCTGAGAAGTGGCAGATGGAGTTCAACCCAGAGAAATGTGAGGTGGTACACTTTGGAAGGACAAACTCCAAGGCAGAGTACAAAGTAAATGACAGGATACTTGGTAGTGTGGAGGAGCAGAGGGATCTGGGGGTACATGTCCACAGATCCCTGAAAGTTGCCTCACAGGTAGATAGGGTAGTTAAGAAAGCTTGTTTTCTGTGCTGTAGTGTTCTATGGTTCTATGGTTCTATGGTGTTTGCTTTAGATTTCCAGCATCTTCAGTCTTTCATGTGTTTACAAAGCTAAATTTTGCAATCATATTTTACAGCTGATATTTAAAGGGACTGCTGTGAGGAGTTGGCAAGTAGAAGAGTTGGAATTATTCTGATGAGTATTGTTTGGGCTTCCATTGCTTGCAGTACACATCATTCATTTCCCTTGACAGCAAAGTTACTGTTTAAGGAATGCATATGCATATGGGTTAATTGAGAGAGAGAGGAATGGGGCTTGTTTTGCTGTTGTTGTTTTGTTGCTTCTTGTGTTCTGTGTTATTCTGGCAAGCATTTATAATGCTAGAGTGTGTGGTTGTTAATGCAAACGATGCAATTCACTCTATGGTTTGACATGAGAAGCCCCCTGTTGGTCAGGTTCAACCATGTCTTAGCTGGCTGCGTGATACACAAGCCAGTATGTAAGCCAGGGCAGCACGATATGGAGAACAAGCTTTTGCCTAGGCAACAGGCTCACAGTCTCCTTGCAGCTGATGAATCCGAAGGAACGGCAGAGCCCGATACAGTCTGACAATAGCTGCATTGCAAAAGTTGCCAGTCAGCATTGAGCTCAGAGTAGGGCTGCCTTAGGGACTCCAGCTCCAGACTTTCCCTTGGTGTTTACTCGCGAAGCCTTCCCCATGAGTGGGTATAGCTGCAAGGCAGCGGAGGTTTGAGATTGGAGTTTTCCGTCTCCTAGATATGCCTCCAAACATGGCTGACGGTCCCCATCTGCATGAAGTGGCTAGTTTTAAGGTGCCAGTAACCCACCATTGCTTCTTCTCCTGTCAGTAGAAATGGTTCCACCAGACTTAGTAAGTAAGCCATATATGAAGGCCAGGAAGCTGGACTTGGTAGTCAGAGGCTATTTGGAATGCGTACCACTGGGGGCATTTAATAGTTAATGGGAGCTTAACCACCGCCCACCCCACAACCTTCCCATCTATGTCAAACTTAAGAAACCATGTCTAGATATATGGATGTGTAATAAATAAAAATGAATTTGAATCTGAAAAAAATCTGAACCAACATTGGTGCGCAAGGTAGAATGAATGATTGATCTTAAATCATCTGTTTTGCCAAATCTTTGAAACAAATTTGTAACCCTAATTTTTTTAAGTATCTTAATAAGTGAAATTATGACATCTGCTTATCATTTACTTAATTCCTATGTACTAATTGATGACTGGGTTATATGGTTCAGTGCTTCTCTCTGCTCTGTCATACTCAGAGTTAAAGATCAAGTTGTTTTGTTGATTTCTTTTCCTCTCTTCCTTCCTGTTTTTGATTAACGTGGAAACAATCTGATGATACTGCAAACCCCGTCACATGATTCAATTTATTGTTAAGGGTTTATAGCAGAAAACTGGCAAAGGACCTAGTCCTACACCATGCGGCATAACTTTCATCTTCAAAGTGCCCTGGAAAGCATCCATGCCCAGAAAACAAATTTCCGCAAGCAAAAGCAGTTTCACATGAAATTTCATGACCCGGCACATAATATGAATGATAAGGAAAACTAATGGAATTTAAGCGAGCACTTTAATCTCAGGATCCAGATTACTTTCACAGTTTATGATATGATTTAACCATTTAAATGCATTACTGATCTATATGGTGCTTATAATTGTTGATTAGTGTCAATTAGGTTATTGCAGTAATCACAAACTTTACTTAGTATCAGGCAGATGATATCTCTGTGCCATTTTGCTTGGGCTTCTCCTAATTCCTTGCTGAGTAGTCTTCGATCATAGTTCAGTGCTTGAATGATGGTAGATCGGTTTTACATTGCTCATAGAATGCAATATAATTACATCAAGTACTATATCAGTAATAACTTCAAGACATTTGTCTCCAGTTTGTCTTTCTTCTCCCGAAGGCTAGAGAACCTTTCATCTTTGACTCTCAGCAATATAATATTTTTATATGTACAAGTGTATGCTAAAGGGTATTCTCTATATAGCTACAAGGGCTGTAGTTCTTCCCGTAAATACTGAGGCAAATAGGGAGATGAAATTTCTCACAGAATTATCCCAATCATGTTTGGATAATAGACACAAGCTGAGGTTGGAACTAAATCCAGGTTTCAAACATAGATAAAGAGATTAGTCTTATGCATAATGTGCTGAAGGTCACAGAAGAATATTTTATGATCTCGATCTCAAAATGTACAACAATATAGTTCACAGTTTATATTGGTGCTTTTTCATTCTGCCTTAGATCTTGTGCCTCATATTTCAAGTCACGTTAATAAAGATTATTTCTTGCCTTGTGTAAATTGAACCTTCCACCTGACCAGCTACAGCAGATGCATAAAACGGAAGCTATATGTTAAGTATGTTTAGGGCCCGAACAGTTTGCAATTACTTTTTGGGAGAGTTTTTCCAGTGGATTTTTTTTTAGTTTAGCATTTTGATTATTAAAAACCTTCAGTCATCTTTCAAACTTTTTCATTCTTTGCAGTGTATTTAAATAGAAATTACAAGATGACAAGTCTGTGCATTCATTCTGCAAAAACATCAGTGAAGAGTTCTATAGTTTGATATCTACTTGCCCAGATTTTAATGTAACACTCACGTGGGACCCCTGCCACTTGTGAAACACAATGACAGAGGCTGGCCTTAACACCGCTCCTTTGAAGGATATAGTGGTTCTCATTATTCATGCAGATGCTTTATTCAAACATGCACAGGGTTTGAAGTGAGGCTTCTTTGCAATCTGCCAGGAAATACATTTAGCATTGAAAGGTACTCGTCAGTTATAATGTCTCTTTGGTTTTCATACACCAAGGTTGTTAGATGCTTAATTAAATACTGAAGACAGGACAGAAAATTTCTATAAAGTGACACAGCCTCTGGGGTGAAATCTCTCAACTCTGGCAAAGTCACTATTTCTATCTGTGAATGCTCACACCTATGTTTTACACCCAATTTTGGCCCATTCCTGTTTATTTCAACCACTTGCATGGCAATTGCCTGAGCATGCCACAAACAAAGTTGATTAGCTAATAGCCAACGTGTGTGATTAGTATGTTACAGCATTTTAGAAAACAGACAAAAATTCTCTCTGTTAGTCATTTATTGGAATTTATTGGAAAAAAACAAATATAAAAATTAATTTTCCTATGCAAGTGTGTTTCAGCAGCATTATTGGCAGGAGTAAATTGTAGCTCATGTCTAATTTTCTTTTCATTAATAATACTACATTTAATATTGGGTGGGTTTTCAACAGATAAGTGACTTACTCTGCCAGCTTACCTCTGGGAGAGACGTACCTCCAAGATTGGCCTCCTGTAAAAGGACGTTGGAGCATTCAAGGAGCAGGAAATGGATGCAATAGATCAACTCACTCATACCCCTCATCCTGCCCGGGTATGTGTGGGCAGAGGGGAGAATGTGGTCAGCAACCCTGCTACATAGGGCAATTGCATGTTGATTCAGCCAATTTGTTTTTAATCCCCATTGCCTAATAACACGACATTCTCTTCTATCTTGCTTCTTGCATCTTGTCTACAAAATGTCATGGCAGATCCGAGTGCATGTCACAGCATGTGGGGATGAAGAGGCAGGTTGCATATCATGGGCTGATGAGGTTAAGATGGAATTGGGGGTGTAGAGAAGGTCAAAGTTCAAAGTAAATGTTATCAGAGTACATATATGTCACCACATACAACCCTGAGATTCATTTCTCTGCAGGCATTCTCAGCAAATCTATAAAATAGTAACTCTATCAGGATCAATGAAAGATCAACGTGAAGAAAACAAACTGTGCAAGTGCAAATATAGGTAAATAGCAATAAATCACGAGAATGTTAAATAACAAGGTAAGGAGTCCTTAAAGTGAGATCACTGGCTGTGGAAACATCTCAATGGATGGGCACATGGGTGTATTTATCCCCTTTTTGTTCAAGGGCCCGATAGTTGTGGGATAGTAACTGTTCCTGAACCTGGTGTTGCAAGTACTGAGACTCTTATATCTTCTATCTGATGGCAACAGTAAGAAAAGGGCACAGCTTGGTTGGTCGGGATCTTTGATGATGGATGCTGCTTTCCTAGAACAGTGTTTCATGTGGATGTTCTCAATGGTTGGGAGGGATTTACCTGTGATGTACTGGGCCAAAGCAACTACCTTTTGTATGATTTTCTTTGCAATTGCAGTTACATGCTGGGTCCAGAAAAGGTCTGCTGTAATAATAACACCCAGGAATTTAAAGTTGCTAGCCCTGTCCATCTCTGATTGTCCAATGAGTACTGGCTGATGGACCTCTGGTTTCTCTCTCTTGAAGTCTACAATCATTTCCTTGATCTTACTGACATTGAGTGAGAAGTTGTTGTTATGACACCACTCAGCTAAATTTTCAGTCTCCTTCCTGTATGCTGATTTATCACCATCTTCAATAAGGCCCACAACAGTGGTGTCATCAGCAAACTTGAATATGGTGTTGGAGCTATGATGAGCTTCACAGTCATAGGTGTAAAGTGAGTAGAGCAAGGGGCTAAACACACAGCCCTGTGGTGCACCTGTGCTGATGGAGATTGTGGAGGCGATATTTTTGCCAGTTTGAACTGACTGGTGCCCACAACTGAGAAAATCTAGAATCCAATTGCACAAGGAGATATTGAGGCCAAGGATTTGGAGTTTATCGATTAGTTTTGAGTGGATGATGCTATTAAATGTCAAGCTGTAATCGATAAGGAGAATCCTGATGTATGCACCTTTGCTGTCCAGATGTTCCAGGATTGATTGAAGAGCCAATGAGCTGGCATTTGCTGTAAACCTGTTGCTCCCATAGGCAAATTGGAGCAGATCCAAATTGCCACTCAGACAGGAGCTGATATGTTTAATCATCAGCCTTTCAAAACACTTCATCAGTGTGGATGTAGGTGGCACTGGGCAGTAGTCATTGAGGTAGGTCACCATGCTCTTCTTGGGCATCGGTATTACTGAAGCCTGCTTGAAGCCACCCAGCCTGGCACCAATAATCATTCCATGGTCAAAGGCACTTAGATCACATTTCTTCCCCATTCTGATGTTTAGTCCAAACAACAACTGGACCTCTTGACTCTGCCGACATGTTTTTATGCATGGAGTTGCTGCCACATGATTGGCTGATTAAATATTTGCATTAGTAAGCATGTGTTCAGGCTTACCTAATAAAGTGGCCACCAAGTGCAGAGCCTGAAAGGTTTTCATTACCACTCTTTGCAACCCTTGTAAAAGTATCTCATTCTATTCAAAAGATGGCAGCTACGTTCTCAAATAAGAGCAGTGAATTTGCTGCTCCAATTGTACAAGGAGGTATTGAGGCCAAGGACTCGGAGCTTATTCCTTAGTTTTGAGGGGACGATGGTATTAAATGCTGAGCAGTGATCGATAAAGAGCATCTTGATATATGCACATTTGCTGTCCAAATGTTCCAGAGTTGAGTGAAGAGCCAATGAGAGGTAAACCTGTTGTTGGAGTAGGGAAATTGGAGCGGATCCAAATCACTGCTCTGACAAGAGCCGATATGTTGCATTTGGTTGAGAATATTGGAGCAGGAGGTGGAGAGGGAAAGGGTGAATAGTGGGCAGGACATAGAAGGGAAGGAGAAAGCACTGACCTCATTGCGTGTATTTAGAAATCATGGGTCACTTTGAGTTGGAAACGTATCTGGTTGCTGGAGGCACAAAGGATTCTGAAGCTCAGATAATGGAGGAGGCTGGTGGTGGAGGGTGTATGATGTACTCATACTGCTTGAGCTGAAGAATGTCAAAATCCTAAAGGGACCTAATTGTAGAAAGATCCATGTGGATTCATCACCACAGAACAGATCGGATTCTGTCATTCTTGTGTTGGGCTGCAGCTCTAATTATAAACATGTCATTCACAAGCCAGGACTACAAGAGGTGAGTTCTGTACCAGTCATATCCAAATATAATTGCATAAATTCAAGAACTTGAAAAGAGCAAAGAAAGAGTATTGTTTTTATCTTTTGCATTGCTAAGTAATCGACAAGTCTTTTTTAAAGTACAAAAGTTCAAAGTAAATTTATTATCAACATAGATATGTGGTGTGAAGTGATAACTTCCGTGGGTCAGAATTGACCATGGATATTGCATCCTACCTGTCTAGCAAGCCTGGGCAGTACGATATGGAGAGCAAGCTGTTGTCCATGTAACAAGCTCCCCCTCTCCACGCACCTGATGAAACCAAAGGAAAGGCAGAGGCTGATGCAGTTTGGCACCAGCAGCTTTCAGGAGTGGCCAGTCAGCATTGAAGTCAATGTAGGACTGCCTTAGGGACTCTAGCTCCATATTTTTCCCTGAGGGTTTACTCCCAAAGCCTTCCTCATGAGTGGGTATTGCAGCTAATGCTTGAGATCAGTTTTCTTTCTCCTAGATGAGCTGCCAACCACGACTGACAAGCCCCACCTACTCAAAGTGACTGGTTTTGAGGCGCCAGTAACCCACCCTTGCCCCTTCTCCTGTCGGTAGAAACGGTTCCGCTGGGCTTAGTAGCTAAGCTACACATGGAGGCCAAGAGCTGGACTTGGTTGTCAGAGGCTATATGAGGCACACGCTATTGGGAGCATTTAATAGGTAGAGAGACCTTGTCCTCATTACCACCCCTGGCTATAACAACCTTAATGAACCATTTTCTCATGGGCATTCACAGTAAATACAAGAGACGCAATAAAATTAATGAAAGACTGTACCCAAAAGGGTGAACCAGCAAGCAATGTACAAAAAAATGACAAACTGTGCAAGTACAAAAAACAGAAAAAGAAATAATAATAATAATAAAAAATAAGCAATAAATATTGAGAACTCGCGATGAAGAGTCCTTGAAATTGAGTCCATAGGTTGTGATGAGGGTGAGTGAAGTTATCTCCTTTTGTTCAAAAAACTGACAGGTGAGGGGTAATATGAGCTTGTCAAAGTTTTAGATGATATGCCGAATCTACTCAAACTTCTAAGAAAGTAGAGATGTTGTCGTGGTTTCTTCATAATTGCACATCTATTGGACCCAGGACAGATCCTCTGCAATGATAAAACCCAAAATTGTTGACCTTCTCCACCTCTGATCCCCCAGTGAGGACTGGCTCATGGACCTTTGGTTTTCTCTGTCTGAAGTCAATAATCAGCTCCTTGATCTTGCTGACATTGAATTAGAGGGTGACACCACTCAGCCAGATTTTCAATCTCCCTTTGATTCAGCCTATGACAGTGGTATCATCAGCAAACTTAAATATGGCATTGGAGTTGTGTTTAGCCTCAGACAGGGCTGGATTAAGCTAGTGCGGGTCCTGTAGCATATGTTATAAAGGGGCTCTAAATTTAAAAAATACATGTAAGTATTAAAACATAAATTATTTACTTGCATAGTAAAGTAATTCAATTTTTTCATTTGCTATACAGCCAGATGATACGACAAATGTCTGACACTTCAGTAATAGTATTACTTACGTGTAGGTATCAATTTCATATGTCAAAAGTAACAAAACTACAATTTAGAAGTTAGATTTTCTAGATTTAGCATGAGCAAATTTGTTGATGATACTGGAAATGTCTATTTCATGCAGAAGTTCATGTTCAAAGCTCATGAGAGTGAGATTGTTCAATCTGTTTTGACCCATGGTTTTCCTTAGTTCATTTTTAATCCTTTTCAGTTTTGAAAATGAGTGTTCCCCACTGCAGTTGGTAACCATGAGTGACAAATAGATGTGCAAGCCATTTTCTACATTTGGAAAACATGACTCCAAAGAGATATCAGTTATCAAACGGTACAACTGTAACTCTACAAGGTCTTGTTCGGTGCCAATATGAGAAGCAAGATCAGTTTTCAACAGTTCAGTAAACTGCACAACTTCTTCATTAAGACTTTCTTCCAGATCTTCTGGATATGATTTAATAAGATTTGATGACTTCCTTACGATCTCTTCAGGTGTAAATGACTGTAACTGATGAAGGAATCCAAAAACAACATTCACCTTTAGATAAGCTTTTTGCCTTTTTGACAGGGCAGAAAGCAAGTTGTCAATAATGCCAAGAAATGTTCGGCTTTTAAACTTCTGAAAAGGCATTTGAGATTCAACAAGTGGATCAAGAGTGCTGGAACCACTGAAATCATCTTACGTGCGATTTTGCTTGTGTTTTCTTCGAGTTTGCTGTTGATAATCTTCACACTTAGTCAGATCCTTGGCTTTTTGCTCAATGTCTGAAAATGTAGACTGCATAGCTTGAATATATCCATGCAAAGATTCATAGAGTGCAAAAGCTGTGTTCAAGTCTTAGCCAGAAGATTGCAAAGAAGCACTGGTCATTTGAAAACACTGTAATACTTGATCCCACAATATGACCATTATTCCTGTTTCCAACTTCATCATGGTTGAAAGTAGCCCACAAGCCTGTTGTCGACACTTTGCTTTCTGATCATTGTTATTTGAAATGTCATCCAAGACTTGTTTTATTGCAGAAAAGCTGTGTAAAAGTGCTTTTGTTGCATCTGCACGAGCTGACCACCTGGTATCTGACATTCTTTTCACAATGGGCAAATGAGCACAACTGTCAGATAATGCAGCAGAAAGGAGATCCCACCAATAAGTAGAAGCAGAAAAAAATGTGTACAGGCTTTCTACAAATTGAAAGAAAATTAATGTTTCTTGACAACATTTAGCAGTACATTTTCCAACCAAATTCAGTGAATGTGCAAAACATGGAATGTAATCCGCAAACTCATTCAGCTCTTTAATTCGTGCTTGTAAGCCGCTATACTTGCCACTCATGTTGCTGGCATTGTCATAACTTTGACCACGGCAGTCTTTTATATCAATGTTGTTTTCCTTTAAAAAGTCAAGTAAACTTTGAGCGAGCTGTTGAGCCCTATGACCTTCCATATCCAAAAATTTCACAAATCTTTCAACTGGTCCAGACAGCAAAACATAGCGCACAGTCAAAGTTAGCTGGTCCACATTAGATATATCTGGAGTAGAATCCAATGAAACAGAATAATACATGTATTTCTTCACTTCAACGATAATGTGATCCAGTATGCTGGATCCAATCAGATTGATGAATTCTTCACATGTTATTTTAGATAGGTATGATTTGTGTCCCCTTCCTTGATTTGCATGAGCATTTATACCACAGCACAGCAAGGAGTCAACACACGCCTGCACACACATACCGTACCATGCAGCAGGCAGAGACCCCTGGCAGAACAGGGCCAACTGCCTTGTGATTGAGGCTCGATATTTATTTGCTAAACACAAAGGACAGTTCATAGATACAAGTATAGAGAATTCTTCGAAGTTTTCACATCTTTTGATTAAATTCATTCTACCGCACCAGTATGCCTAAGCTAGCATTCACGGCCTTTAGGAATGCAAGTTAAAATTTATAATACATTATTTGGTATGCTACATGCTAACATAGAGGACAATTCATATTCAAAAAGCATAGATATGGTGTCTTTGCAACTACCTGTAAGCTTAGCATTCTTGTCTCAGAGGTGCCAGAGATGCATTGTTACAATTGAAACTGGGTTCACAGCTTTTAGGAAATGCATTGTTATGACCTCAATCCACAGTACTTTGTCAAAGAACAGAAGACTGGTGACTGAAGTCATTTATTTAAGTGTAAATGGATCGTCTACCCAAAACTCTCTCTAACAGTCGTGAGAATATGGTGAGATGCTGATTTCACCAGACTGCAGCTTGCAAGCATTTAGTGCGGGTGGGGCTGCCAAAAATGTGGGGCCCGTAGCATATGCTTCTTCTGCTACTAGGTTAATCTGGCCCTGGCCTCAGAGTTATAAGTATAAAACAAGTAGAGCAGGGGTCTTAGCTCACAGTCTTGAGGTGCACCTGTACTGATTGTGATTGCATAGGAGATGTTGTTGCCAATCTGAAACGACTGGAGTCTGCACATGAGGAAATTGGGGACCCAGTTGCCCAAGGAGATAATGTGGCCTAGGTCATGAAGTTTATTGATTAGTTATGATAGTATTGAATGCGAAGTTGTAGTCAATGAAGAGCATCCTAATGTATCTATCTTCACTGTTCAGATGTTCCAAGGTTGAGTGAAGAGCCAATGAAATGCCATCTGCTGCTGACCTGTTGTGACGGTAGGGAAATTGGAGGACATCCAGGTCACTTCTCAGGCGGGAGTTAATGTGTTTCATCACCAACCTCTCAAATCACTTCATCACAGTGGATGTAAGTGCTACTGTATGGTAGTCACTGAGGCAGGTTACCAGATTCTTAGGCATGACTGAAGTCTGCTTAAAGCAGTTAGGTACCTCAGTCTGCTGATGCGAGAGATTAAAGATATCAGTGAATATTCTAGCCAGTTGATCAGCACGGGTGTTTAGTACTTGGCTAGGTACCCCAACTGATGCTTTCTGTGGGTTCACCCTCCTGGAGGATGTCTCACGTTGGCCTCAGAGACTGAAATCACAAAGATATCAGGGGCTGTGGGAGTTTGTGAAGCTGCCTCTATGTTTTTTTTCAGTCAAAGCCAGCATAAGAGGCATCGAGCTCATCTGGGAACAAAACTTTGTTGTCACCGATATTTCTTGGTTTCATTTTGTTGGAGGTTATAGCATTCAAGCCCTGCCACAGCTGTTGAGCTTTCTTCAGTGATTCAGGTTCGGTCTGGAATTGCCATTTCCCTTGTGAGATGGTTTTCTGGTGATCATGTCTGGACTTCTTGTATTTAACTTTGTCAGCTGACCTGAATGCTACTGATCTGGCCCTCAGTAGATTACAGATCTCGTGGTTCATCCAGGCCTTCTAGTTGGAGAAGATTCTGAATGATTTTGTGGGGAAAAATTCATCTATGACTATTTTTATAAAGTCCTTGACTACTATGATGTATTCGTTCAGGTCCTCTAACGAGTCCTTGGACACAGCCCAGTCCTCTGACTCGAAGTTTCCCATTGCCACTCCTCTACCTACCTCAACCACCTCTTTGCTGCCCTTACTTCTGGTGCCTTTGCTCTATGGCCTCTGCCTATATGCAGGCAGGAGGACAGCCAAAGATCTGATTTCTGAAAAAGCATTCAAATTAAATCCATAATTGTTATGATAAATATATCAAAAAAAAAACCACAAAGACAGTGGGGACAAACTGATGTATGGTAAAAGTAGAACTTTTAGAGTCAACATAATAAAATAAATGACCACTTATTCCTTCCATGAATTACTTTGAATTATTATGACTTTTATTATATAAGTAAATCTTAGATTTCACATGTACACTTTGTTTGGAATTAAACTATATTCAAATCTGAAAGACCTGAAGATGTCTGGGATTAGTAATATTTAGATCAGTTAGAATCCTCAGCTATAAACTAAATTATAATAAAATAATTAGGGAAATAATTAAGAAACATAATCATCTGTTTATCTACCAGCGATACTTAAATAAATTCCAGAGTACCACAAATTCATGATCAGTTAGTGAGTCTCAGTGATTAGCAAAATCTCTGAGACTAGGGTCATAATTTCCTGTTTCATACTCAAAAAAACATAGGGAATGTATATCAGATTTTAATGGTGTAAAAGTATCATCTTCTGAATTCTTTTTTATTACAAATGGCTTGTTTTGTTAAGCAACACACACAAAATGCTGGAGGAACAGCATGTCAGACAGCATCTGTGGAAATGAATAAAGAGTCACCATTTCAAGCTGAGAATCCTTCTTCAGGTCTGGAAAGGAAGTGGGAGGATCTCAGAAAAAAAAGGTAGGGGAGGGGAAGAAGGATAGCTAGAAGGTGGTAGGTGAGGCCAGGTGGGTAGGAAAGGTAAAGGGCTGAAGAGGAAGGGATCTGATAGGAGAGGAGAGTGGACAATGGGAGGAAGGGAAGCAGGAGGGGTCTCTGGGGGAAGTGATAGGCAGATGACAAGAAGTGAAAGGTCAGAGTAGGGAATAGAAGAAGAGGGGAGGGGGAGGGAAAATATTTTTACTGGAAGGAGAAGTTGATATTCATGCCATCAGGTTGGAGGCTACCCAGACAGAATATAAGGTGTCGCTCTTCCACCCTGAGTGTGGCCTCATCTTGCCACAAGAGGAGGCCATGGACCAACATGTCAGAACTTGAATGGGAATGGGAATTAAAATATTCCACTTTTGCGAATGGAGCAGAGCTACTCGACAAAGTGGTCCCCAGTTACAATGAGTGGCACCATTGTAGAGGAGGCCACATTGGGAACACTGGATACAATAGATGATCCCAGCAGGTTCATAGGTACTGTTCAGGGCCCTGAATGAAGGTAAGGGAGCAGGTGTTGCACCTTGGCAGCCTGCAGGGATAAGTGCCAGGAGGAAAATGGACAAGGGAATCACAGATGGATCGGACCCTGAGGAGAGCAGAGAGACATAGGAAAGGTAAAGTTATATTAAATGGTAGGATCCCTTTGGAATTGGTGGTAGAGTTGCAGATGATGATGCGTTGGATGTGGAGGCTCATGGGGTAGTAGGACAAGAGGAACTCTATCACTGTTAAAGTGTCACGGATGTCTGGGAAATGGAGGAGATGCGGGTGAGGATAGTATTATTTTGTTAAGATTTTGAGTTTTCAGAAGTCTTTTGCATTTCACAAAATTGAAAACTTCTTTGAAGAGCTCCTCAGCTGTGATGAATCCTTGGTGTTAGCATACTTGTCTCTGAACCACCACCATCCAGAAGCCCTTTCAGGTCAGCCTGCCACCACTACTGATTGGCATGAAGTCGGGAAAACCACATCCTGTGTCAAAAGTACCAAGGACTCTGGAACAGAAATCCTAAAAGTTGACAGAGAGACATAATAGAACCGCAACTTCATTGCCCAAACTTGTGAAGGGGAGCAAAGTCCAAGGACCTCAAAGATATAGTGTTTATAGCCAGCATCAAGAATGGAGCCAGCTTTAATTATGATAAGTTCAGAGGTGTCTTACTGCTGTCCGCCTCAAGGAAAGTCATCTCCCAGTCATTCTCAACTACCTCCCCATGACTGAAGAGCTGGTTCCGAATTGTAGAGTGCATTCAACCCATTCATAGGCACAAGAAAATGAAGGAACAGTATCAGTCAGTATGTATGGCCTTTTTCAACCTCATCAAAGCCTTTGACTGTCAATAGAGAGGGACACTGAAACAACCTACTCAAATTTGATTGCTCTTAGAAATTTATCCCTGCTACCTTTGCTCCATGCTGGTGTATAAATTTGTCATGGTTCCATTTTGTTGTTCCCCTTTAATGCTCCTTTCTCCCTGATTATGCCCTAACTTCATCCATTAGATTTCCAATTGCTGCTACTTGACTTAATTACAGTACACCTGGTTTGCATCAGAGACTGTGAAATAAGTATGATGGCATCACTACACAGGTTGCCAGTTTGTTGGTCTATTCTTGTGTGATACTTCGTTCCCTTGTCCACTTAGAACTGTTGGTTCTAAGTTTAGTTCTGAGTTCTGCTCTAGTTTCAAGATAGTCCCTGTAGATCCTGTCTCCTTGTCAAGATTCTTCTGGTTTGCTGTTCTATGTTCACATCTATGCCAGTATCCTCAACTCAGTCGAAGTGCCAGCGTCCTGCACTTGGGTTCTCCTCAGTCGCCCCGTGCAACAGAACAAACTGGCCAACATGAATCCAGTGGACACAAATCCTCTGCAACAAGCCCTTGCCAGCCAGAGTTCCCTACTGGGCTTGCATGATTGGCTGCTCCAGGAAGTCATGGAAAACTTATGTTCCCTGTCAGTGGATGTAAGAAAAGTCAGTGAACAGATGACTGAGTATCCACTCATCTTACCCTGTCGACTCCGGGAACTCTGTCTGTCTGACTGGCCTTATTAAAATCTCCCAAAGCGATGGTGAAGGCATTAGGATGCGCTGTTTCGTGCATGTTGACCCCATTGCTCAGATCATCTAAAGCCTGATTGACATTGGCCTGAGGTGGAATGTAAACTGCTACCAGAATGACCCCAGAGAACTCCCATGGTAAATAAAAAGGATGACACTTTACTGCTAGATATTCCAGGTGTGTTAAGCAGAATTGGGACAGGACTGATGTATTTATGCACCAAGAAGAGTTGATCATGAGGCATACTCCTCCACCTCTGCTTTTGAGAGACTCTATAGATGTCACATTTACTTTCAGTTTGCCTTTGGGGGTTACTTTTTCACCTGTGTAAGTCTTTAGCATCACTGAGATCTTCTCTAATGTTATTTTAGAAAGTAATCTGTTGTAGTTAGCCTTGGGAATTATGGACAAAGCCAACCCTGCATCCAGCTCCACTTTCTGTTTTACACTGGACACATCTATTGTGATCCAGATGATTTTATGATCTGCTTCAGCTATACTATGCTGTTCCAGGCATGCCAGTTCACCTTTGTCAGACTCTATATTGTCTGATTCTATTTTACATTTGGTACCTTTATGCATTTGCTTAGTTTTGTGTTTGAGACTTTTCACCTGGTTGTGCTTTTTGTTTGCCTTGCACATTCTCTCAATATGACCATGTCTGTGACACTTTCTGCAGACCTTTTCTTTGGAAAAAAACAGACACTTGCATCATGGGAGGATTTGCCACATCGATAACATTTTTGGGTTTTTTCACCATTCAGGGACATTTCATGCATTTCACATTCTAACCTCCTTTTCTGTTGTTCTGCTGTATCCTTTGCTGCAGTCTCTAACAATATTGCAATGGTCAATGCCTGTGCTAATGTTAGGTCTCTTTTGGATAATGGCCTCTTTTAAGCACTTTGACTATGTATACCACACACAAGCCTGTCCCTTAATGCAAAAGAAAGTCCATCTCTAAAGTCACAGTACTGGGAAAGTTTGCACAGTCCTGCCGTGCATTCAGAAATGTTTTCTTCTTTTGACTGGTTCCTTTTATAAAATCTAAATCTCCCGGCGGTTTAGGGCTCAAGTGATTTCATAACATTGTAACAATTTCATTGAACGTCTTGCTGGCTTTTCAGGAATTACTACGTCGTGTAAGAAACTGCACCCATTGCGCTAAGAAGTGCAGGGGCTCTCTTTTGCTTCTCCACTTTGTTCGCATTACAATACAGTTCAACCTTCTCGATGTATGACTCCCAGTCTTTATTAGGCTATCAAGTTCATCAACTTTCCGACTGAAGCCATCACCATATTATTTTCAATTTAAGTTCAGTGTGTCTTTCACTGTTACTATGCACTGTATTCAGGCATTTGTCTGTGATGGCCTTCCCCTGCTGTTTAATTCCCATTGTTTCGTCCTGTAACTTTTGGTACAGTTTGTGATACTTTATGACATTCAGGTACATACTCATTGCTAGTTTGTTGCATCTGTGCACCACTACATATCGATTAATAAAAGCACGCACATGGGAGATGGCTTTAACTGGTGTATTCACATTGCAGTGAGTGATAGAGTGAATACTGCACATAAGCAGACAACATTTCAATACGTAGTGCTAAGTGGGAGGGGGTCATTGCTCTATAAAAATAGATCCATACGTTACAATCTCCACCTTGAATATATTAAATGATAGCACCACCCTTTCTTTCTGTGGTAGAGAATTTCAGAGAATTAAGAATCTTTGGTTGAACAAATTCCTCCTCAGAAAACAACAGGGATTCTGCAGATGCTGGAAATTCAAGCAACACACATCAAAGTTGCTGGTGAACGCGGCAGGCCAGGCAGCATCTCTAGGAAGAGGTGCAGTCGACGTTTCAGGCCGAGGCCTTTCGTCAGGTTCTGGAAATATGTCCCCTAGTTCTAGTTACTCCCACAGCATCCACCCTGTCATTCCCTATCAGAATCATATCTTCAGTCATCTCCTTTCTCATTGTTTAAAACTCTAACAAGTACAGGCTCTATCTGTTCAACATTTCCTCATTTCTAACCTCATCCTTCCAGGAATAAAAGTTGTGAACCCTTTATTCACCACATCCAAAGCAGATATTTGATTCATTACTTATGGAGACTAAAACTCCAGGTACAATCTCGCCAGCTTCCTGTGTAGTTGCATTAAAATTCCTCTACTCTAAACCACATAGTATTTACATTAAGGATAGCATTCAGTTAGTCTTCCTAATTACTTTGACCACATGCTAAATTACATTTCATGTACCAGGATCCTTGTATACTTTGATTTAGTATTTTAACTTTATTTAAGTAATAATTAGTTTTTCTTTTCAAGTTTGCTTCCCAGTGGACTATCTCCCAATTTCCCACATTGTACTTTGACCTTTTGCCTACTTACCTAATCTAACAAAATCCTTTTTAGACCTCTTACAACGTGCAAACCCACCTATTGTTGTATCGTAACTAAATTTGGCTGCAGGACACATGGCCACTTCATCCAAGTCATTGATATAGGGTAGAATATAAATAGTTGCCTTAGCATTGTTCCCTGCAGCTTTCCACTAAATATGTGAATCCAAAAAATCACCCGTTTATCCTTATTGTGCTCTGATAGCCCAAAAAAATTGAATTGGTCACTTTTGGCATGGTTTTGCTTTCATTATAGAGGTCTGTCAAAGCACCATTATCCTGCACTGTTCAGGCATATGTGATTAAGTTTCCCAAAAGTGGTGTCACAACACGTGTAATGTCCTGTTTTATGTCACCTTGCACCTCTAAGCTCTAACATGACGTTCAAAGGAGCAGAAGCAATCTCAGCGATTGTTATAACTAAAATTTTTAATTTGCCATACACAAAAACGATGGAATTTCATGCCACAGTTCTCAGTGTAATTCGTCAGGTTTATTCAAGAGTCCTAGACAGAGAGTAGTGTATGTTAACTGATACAAGACAAATTCACTGTCAAACAGGATGTGGCCACCGAAGTTGTATGTTTTTTTAAGAATTGTCTAAGATCCAGTAAAAGATTTTAGTAACATGAGCCTGTATCGTACAGGCTAGTGCAGTTCAGTGTGTGTTCAAGATTTTTAAACCCAAATAGAGCATAACAGAGGTAATAGTCTAACCCTTACTCCATTTTTCTCTTTCTGAAAAGGAGGATTTAAAGTAAATGAGAATATTTCCTAAATTACTCACTTTGTAAGGCTTTGGTTCTCAGACACTAACACCAAAATCCCCTTAACATTTTCAGTGACCTTTGGCTGACAAAAAGCCTAGCCTGTAAAAGGGTCAATATTTCTGATGCCATTTGGTAGTTTTGATGTGCACACAAAAATCGCAAATGCAGATGAAAGCTATCCATGAATAAAGGCACTTTTTTCACCTTCCTGAGCTACACAGGCCAAAAAATATTGATGAAGTGCTCTATTGAGGAGGAGATCTAATTAACTATTTGATTTGCAGAAAGAAGACAGACGGGAACCGTGCGCTTGGCTAATACCATGATGCAACATCTTCAGGCGTAAGATCTTTTTAATGTATTCTACACTGATGCAGCTGAAAGAGGAATGAGGTTTTTGAACGGATCCATTAATTTAATTGAAGCAAGCAATGACAAGGGATAAAACATCCAGTGAATGTGTCTCCTTAAGATGTACCATCTCTATGACAGTCAATAATCAATACACAAAAGTAAGAGGAAAGGTGGACTTTAGAGACCTCAAGGCCATGGATTTACAACAGCCATGGAAATGAATGGATATTGAAGTGGTCTTACTCTCAGTGTGGAAAAATATGTTCCTTACACTGGTGCTTTTTCAATTTCTACATTCGGATAGATGAGAGCAAATCAGGCTTTCTCGGTAAAGTTGCCTTTCTAATGGGTTTTGTGGAGAGACATAAAAACTCTTCTCTTCTGATAGCTACCTAAATGGAAGCAACAAAATTAAATTATACGTAGAAATATCTGTTCACATATATCAAATCTTTTCTTTCGACTTTTTTGCATGTGCTTTGAAACATAACTACAAAGCAGACTGGAAGCTTCTTCATTTCAAATAGTCACAGCATCACAGAGTCACTTAGCCCAGACACAAGCCCTTTGGCCCAACTCATCCATGCTGACCATGTTATCTACTTCAACTAGCCTCAATTCCCATACCTCTCTCAACCTTTCCTACTGATGTACCTGTCTAAATGTCTTTTTAAACATTGCAGTTAAACCCAGTTTTACTACTTCCTCTGAGAGCTTGTCCCATAAACCCATCATCTTTTGTTAACCTTCAAGTCCCTTTTAAATCTTTTCCCTCTAGTCTTAAACCTATGCCTCCAATTGAGGACTCCTGTGGAAAGAGTCAATGAGCATTCACCATGTCTATGTCTCTCATTATTTTATAAGCCACTTTAAGGTCTCCCTTATAAAGTGTGTTTTAAGACAGCATTGGTAAAGCACAGCAGTTACTTGCCGGCAGAAAACACAACTATTAAAGACTTTTTTACTAACACTTGTTCTTGAAAATTATCACTGCAATCATTAGCCTGTAACTTCCCTTTTGAAACTGAGTTTTTCAACTGCTTATATGACCTGGCATTTTTGTGGTGTGAACTGAAGTCTCGAGGTGCAGGACTGTTGCAGTGTGGTGTGTATTTAGGCAGCAGGCCCAAGAGCAGAGAATGGACCAACGTTTGGCTGCTGGAGCAGTCTCGGAGGTGACTTGAAGTGGCAGAACCGAAGTGAGAGTGAAGAACAAGCTGATGTTTGACCGACTTAACTGCTGGGCCAAATTGGAAAGGCTGGGGTATTTGCCAAATCAAGGCAGTGGGTTCTGAGCCTGAGAGCATCTCAAAGCGGCAGGTCTGGGTCTGAGATTGAGCAATGAACTAATGTTTGGCTGATCTAAGCGATGGGCCAGATTGAAAAATATCAGGGTGTCGGGGCCGGGTGTGAGGGATGGGCTCGTGTTCAGATCACTGCTCCACAAGGTTCACTCAACCCTATGCTGAACTGAGGCATATAATGCATATAATCAACCATATGCATATTGCACACCTCACTTAAAGTAAACTCTAAATTAGACTCACATTTTGGACTCCTGTGTCTTTCTTTGAATTTGTTTAATGTTTTGAAGTCACAAACATAAAATTGGTGATGAGCAATACACACCAAAAGCTGGAGGAACTCAGCAGGCCAGGCAGCAACTATGGAAAAGAGTACAGTTGATGTTTCAGGCCAAAACACTTCAGCAGGATGTGGCGGAATTTTTTTTAAAAACAAACCCAGAATGGCTACTGCCCTCTTAAAGCATAGCGAGACATTTGAACTAAAATAACATGGTGAGTAAAATAGGCAGCCCAGCACATGCAGAGACAGTTGTGTTTCTAAAAAGTCCATAAATGGAAAAATTCATAGGTTTATAAAGAGTGAATATCAGGTGATAATAATCATTAAAAAAGGCAGAAATCAATCGCCGTGTTGGAAAGATTGGTGAATTTGATTACACAATGGGTAATTGGCTCACGTGTACTGAGCTATTGAAACAGTATTTCGAAGCAAATGAAATAGCTAACGAAAAGCGAGTGTCAATTTTGCCAAGTGCAAATAGACTGCCCAGGGAAGAGAAAATGCTAAAAAGTCAAGTCGCAGTTTCAAAAAGTGTACTAATCTGCATGCTGTTGTTGAAAAATCTGATAATAATGAGAGTGATCCTGGAATAAGCAGCCTTGAGATTTACAGTGTGAAAATTAACACTAGAGAAGCAATATGGCTCATGTTGGAAGTGAGCAGCAAATTAATTAAAATGGAATTGGACACTGGCTCAGCTACTCCTGTCATTCCACAAAATGAGTTTGAACAGTATTTCAAAGATATCAAACTTAAGCCTGCAGGTACCTAACTAAGAACTTATACTGGAGAAAAGATAACTTCTGTGGGGTTGGCATTCGTAACCGTGAAATACAACAACCAACAAGCCACATTGAACTTGTGTGTGCTTAAAAACAGAATATACCAGCAATCTAGTGTTATGATTGGTTGAGACAACTACAACTTGATTGGAGATCCATCTACAATTTACATGCCTCTTCCCCTGCAATGAAGCCAACTGAAAGTGAATTAAGAAGGGTACTTGATGATGCCACAACTGTCTGCATGCCAAATACCATGAACCAATGCCCAACAGAGGACAAATAGATGTTGGTGCCAAACTCTGTGCCTCTGATTGGAAAGCATATTAAACCAAGGAAGGATCATGCTGCTCAGAGGAATCATAAAAGTGATGAAAGCAGTGATCTGACTAAACAGTTTTTGTCGGCAATACATCAGAAAGCTTCTGCTGTCTTAATAAAGTATTTACTTGTGAAATATGGCTTGGTTATAAGCTGGAAGAGAGTTCAATGAGCCTTCAGGAAAGTTGCAAGCATTCGGCTTCTGTGAGAAAAAGAACTGGACTCAATTCTGCATGTATTCAGGTCATTGCATGAGCATCAAGCGGAAGACGAAAAGCTGCTTGTAAAAGTAGACGTAAAGACCAAGGCTCAGCAGGATGAATGGAAGACCAGAAAGAAAAGAATCAATGCTGCAAAGGCAGTCTCAGGTTCTGGGCCCTCCGCCATGGTGGTTGTAGGAGTTGACTCTGAGTTGGTTCTGACAGCAGTAGCCTTCTTCTTTCTTTTTCTTCTTCTAGTTTGTGCATCTTGAACTTTGAAGGGTGCACTTAGTTCACTGGAGTATTCTCTTATTAATCTTTCTATTGCTCCCTTTATGATCTGATCTCTCCTCTTGGTTTCCTCATCTGGCTGCTGTTTTTCCAGCTGGTCCAGATCCCACTGCAAGCGCTGATAGTCTTCCTTGCTGCCACTACACCCTTAATCTTGGTGTCATCTGCAAATTTGCAGGTCTAGTTAACCACATTATCTTGCAGATAATTGATACAGATGACAAACAACAACGGACCAGCACCCATCCCTGCGGCACACCACTAGTCACAGGTCTCTAGTCAGAGAGGCAACTATCTATTACCAATCTCTGGCTTCTCCCACAAAGTCAATATCTAATCCAATATGCTACCTTGTCATGAATGTCAAGTGACTGACCATTCTCCTGTGCAGGACCTTTATCAAATTCCTTGCCAAAGTCCATGTAGCAATATCCACTGTCTTGCTTCCATCAGCTTTCCTGGCAACGCCCTCGATGAACTCTGTACGATTGGTTAGGCATGACCTGCCACGCACAAAGCCACGCTGACTATTCCTAATCAGTCCATGTCTATCTAAATACTCATATATCTGGTTCCTTAGAATACCTTCCAATAACTTTCCCACTATTGATGTCAGGCTCACTTCTAGAGACTTTGTATCTGTTTCCTGAATAAATGCTGATGCAAAAAATCCATTTAAGATCTTCCTCATCTGTTTTAACTCCATGCATAGATGACAAAGGACCAGAAGACCACTTTTGTCCCTTGCAATCCTTTTGCCCTTAACATACCTGTAGAATCTTCTCCTTCACCTTGTCTGCTAGAGCAACTTCAAACCCTCCTTATTTCTTAAGTGTTTGCTTGCATTTTTATACTCCATAAATACCTCATTTGTACCTCTTTCCTGAACGTTTTCCAGTTTAATGGAACCCTTCCTGTACTCAGGTGACCAGAAATGCACAATGTATCCCAAGTGACCTCTCATCAATGTCCTGTTCAGCTGTAATATGAAGTATCAATTCTTGTGCTTAATGCCCTAACCAAGGAAGGCAAGTGTGCACATTATCTTCTTTACCATGGCTCCACATTCAGAGAATCATGTACTTGAAGCCCTTGGTTTCGCTGCACGGTAATACTCTCTGGGGTCCTATCATTTACTGTGTAAGTCCTGTCCTGGGTTGGCTTACAAAAGGCTTTGTTTTGTACATCATTACATAAGATGGCTATCTGGAAGTCTGACTGGATAGGTGACTGAAATAACATACAAAGAACATCTTGAAAGATCATCACTGAACTGCTGATGTTATCCCAGAGAAGGCTGGTCTCCAGCTGTGCCTGTATTGTGAGAGTATGATAGTATGGAATTGCACATCAACATGTCGATAGTCTGGATTCCCCAAGTAGCTGCATCTGTAAGCTGCACACTAAAAGTGCCATGCTGGTAAGTCTGTAAAGCCTGAAATTTCATAGGGGAGCACAGCCACAAGACTCTGCAATGCGACACTTGTCGTTGTTAACTCTGCGGCGGAATACTGCTCTGCTGCCTTCTTCTGCAGCTGCGCACAGAAGCATGGATGGGCAGCTGATTGCCACCTTTGTAGAGTGAGATGGACCCTCTAGGCCACTTCAACTCAATGGTTATGCTTGAGGGTCAAGTCGTCCTTCCCAACGTGAACCACGATTCCATCATCCATTGCTACGTGAACAAATGGCAAACACACTGGCCTCCCTATTCACAAGCACTTGGAAAAACCTATGATTACAACAGTTGAAATCATATAGCCCATCCAAGGAAATAGTTAACATTACCTACACAGGGACACAAACTTGCCTGGATGGAAGAAACTACATCTTGTGCAGGAAACAAATTATTTCCTTCATGAGTGGGTGATATTTATTATTACTTGGCCATGTGTGGTAGGCTAGTTTTAGATTTCAGGGGGCAAGGCCACTGTCCAAAAGAGAGCCTGTAATCTGGAACTAGCAGGCTGACTGGGATTTGAATAGTGGTCCTTTCCTCACCTGATTTATAATATTGTAGTATCTATCTAGATCCAGAGATGGAAAGCATCAGGGCAAAGTATAAATTTTTATTGCTTCTGTAGAACAGGAAGAATTAACTGATTCCCTAGGCACACAAGGAAGGTGCATGCTTCTCCTATGGCCTCCACCTCCAACGATGATCCCTTGGCCCAGGTGTTGCAAAATATTTATCTAATGCTCAAGCTGTTCTCCTGGGAATGATGAGAAGAGAAACAAAACTTGAAAATTCTGGAAAATCTCAGAGAACTTATGTGGAAAGAGAAATGTTCAATGTTCTGTGTCATCAAACCCTTCATCAGACCTGCTGAGTTTTTTTCAGCATTTTCTCTTTTTGTTTCAGGCTTTCAACATCTGCCATTTTTCTTGTGAAGCTCATTCAATAATGAGAAGTTTAAAGTTCAAAATGCATTGATTATTCAAGTACATTCTATATATATTACCATATTCTACCTGGAGATTAATTTTCTTGCAGGCTTTTAAAGGGAAAAAGGAAATATATTAGAATTTTATGAAAAACTATGCATAAAAATGACAGCCAATGACTATGTTCAAAAGAAGACAATCTGTGCAAACGAAAAATAATCCTGAGAAAATGAGCTGTAAAGAGTCATTGAAAGTGAGTCTGTTAGTCTCAGAGTCACTATAGAGCAATGGTGATGAAGTTATCCAAGGTAGTTCGGGAGCTCGATGACTTTAGGGCAATTATTATTCCTAAACCTGGTGCTGTTGGGCCTAAAGCTTCTGTACCTCCTACCAAATGGTAGTTATGAGAAGATGGCACGGGCTGTGATGCGAATGATGGATGCTGCTTTCCTGTAGCACCACACTATGTAAATATATTCAATGGAAATTGATAAATTTCAATACATATGAAATTGAATGCAGTTTAGAATGATAGGCTATTTGATTGATATGTGAAAGATCCTAAAATGGATTGATAGGCTAAATTTTGAGTAGTTGTTTCCTTGTTTCTTCATGTTGGAGGAAATAGGAGATGTAGAATCAGAATAAAGGGCCAGCCACTTGGGAGTGGAGTAAGGGGAACTGTAAATGTACCATAGTCACCAAAGATTTTAACAAATTTCTACAGATGCACTGTGGAATGGAAGACGTGCCCTCTTCTTATTTCTACCATCAGAAAGGAGGTACAGGAGCTTGCAGTCACACATTCAACATTTTAGAAACAGCTTCTTTCCCTCCACCATCAGATTTCTTATATTAAATCTCATTCTGATCCTGTTTGGAATTTTCTATTTTATTTCTGTGAAATCTCATCGCTGTTCCATAAAGATGGAGATGGATACACTCTTGGATGGGAAAGAGATAAAGATGTATTGAAATTAAACAGAAAAGAAATAATTGGAGTGGCACTGTAGTGCAGTGGTTAGCACAACGTTTTACAGTACAGGCGACACAGGTTCAATTCCCGCCGCTGCCTGTATGAAGTTTGTACGTTCTCCCTGTGATCATGTGGATTTCCTTTGGGTGTTCCAGTTTCCTCCCACTGTCCAAAGACACATGAATTAGTAGGTTAACTGGTCATTGTAAATTGTTCCACGATTAGACTCAGATTAAATCAGGGGAATGCTGGGTGGTATGGCTTGAAGGGCTGGAAGGGCCTACTCCACTCTATCACAATAAATGAAATGAAAACATGAATGTAAGGGGTGGCCTACTCCTGCTTCTACTTTTTTCACATGATTCTGATCACTGAACTGCTCAATTTTAAGATACCTTCTATTGGCCATCTTACATTTATGTCATGACATTAATAAGGATGTATGAGCCACACATTAAATCATATTTTCATTTGAGTCTAAGCATTGATCCACTGGTGAGAAGAACGGATGGTATTTTAGTGTGCACTTAGGTGGCAATACTGGATCTGTAAATGCTTGCTGCAAGGCATCTGATAGGGAAGATTCTCCAATTACTAGCATTAACTATCCCTTACTTTGAGCACAGAATTTGTGTATTTTTTTAAATATAAAGCAAGAGAGTCACTTTGAAAAGCAACATATGTTTCCAGAAAGTACCATTTTAAGTCTGTTGTCAGTCATCTTATATGAAATGTATTATCACACTCACTGCATTGAGGGAATTCTTTCAGGTTTTGTATTGTGCTACAAGGGTAGGCTTTACAAAGCAGCAGACTATTTATGAATAAAGAGCCTGTGACTCTATTAGGTCAGTGGATAGTTTATTGAATCTTTTATAGGACCAGTAAATTGAGAGCTGGACCATGTGTTATATAATAAGAACAGAAATATTACTACAAATATTCTTTTTACTGCATACAACATTTATTTATAGTTAAATCTTAGCTTTTAAATCTAATTCAGTAGTCAATACCACAAGATTTAATTCTTCTCTTGTTCTACCTCTGCTCTAGATTGAAAAAATAGAAAACTACTTTCTCATAAAGAAAGTATAAAAACTGAATTGTTCCTCATTAGTATAAGGTTTATGTTCTCAAAATCTTAAAGAAAAGACAACTAGATTCCAGTTTTATCCTAAAAACTTTCTTAGACATGATCCATCCCTGCCTCTGGTAGTCAATGGCATTGTATGCAATGGACAGGGTTGCAGACAGATGTAAAATAACATGAATTCATAGGGTACCATTCACACTGTCAGGACATCACAGAGCACTTTTACCCAATAGTGCTTTTGAAGTGTAGGCACTGTTGTAGTGCAGGAAACGTGGAAACTAATTTACGCTCAACAAAACCCCACGGATATTGTGATAAAAATCACTTAAACCCCTTTCAATAATATTGGCTAAATACTGTCTGGGACATCTGTGTTGCGGAGCCATAAAATTCAATGCTGTGAAGATGATTGATTGGCGGGGATAATGATGGGGTGTAATGGTGCATGGTGAGGTCAAGACGGCATGAAGCGACAGGTGGTGCGGGAGTTAGTGCGGCTGCTCTGGGAATTAGAGCTCAGTCCTCCTCGTGACTGCTGCCTGCATGGGGTTTACATGTTTTCCCTGTGACCGTACAGGCTTCTGCCAGGTCCTCAGGTTTTATCTTCTGTTTCAAAGATATTCCGAAAGGTTTCATGTTCAATTCCGGATTCAAGATCGTTTATTTTCCTCAGTACATAAGTTTAAAGGAGAACAAAATGATTACCACTCCGGATCCAATGCAGCATGAAAAAACCATGCACAATAAGCATAAAAACACAATAAATACAAAAATAAAAGTAATCCTTTCAAACACAATGTACGAGTAACTGATTGAGTATGGCTGTATATAAATAGACTGACTGTATGTAGATAAAGTGATGCTTTGAGAAACAGAGTAGGACAGTGACTGCGTCAGAGTAAGTATGAGGTGTCAGCACATGGGGGATGAAGGCTGCTGAGGGACTATGAAGCAGAGTGACAGATGTGGATGTAGTGGTGGTGGGATTGGAAGGGTAGATTAATGGGAGGAGGTGTTGGGATTTGGTAAATTCAAGTGGCAAGTAATGGGCATGCAACAGACACCAACCTGCAGGGCTAAAGAAGGAAGGGCAATGTAACTGATAGGATCGCTGTACTTGGAGGAGGAATGGATCCGATGGGCCAAATGGCTTCCTTCTGTGCTGCAAAGGTACTCGTCTGTAATTAGCAAGGTAATACTGGGGCAATATTTCATTATGGTAAATAGATGGGTAATTTATGTAATTAATATTCTGTCTGTCTCTCACATTGTCAGCCTATTGTCTGGACTCCCTGTTTTCCTCAGACACCCTTATGATCTCCACATGTATGTTTATACGGTGAAGTGTTATGCATTACTGCTGCTACCATCCGTTATGTTCCCATTCGGAATAATGAGCACGTAAGTCTATCTTACAACTGACTTATGAGCTCCCTGCTGATTCCTTCAAATGCAAGCTATGAGCTGCGGGACAAATTGTAGCTGAAACTTTATTTTCTTTTCAAGTAGTCAGTATTTCCAACACGAGAGGCAGAAAGGCTTGCATTATATAATGCCGTTCTGAACTCTTTGTGGCATTACAGGTAATGAAGTACTAATCAGGTCTAGGCAGCATTGTAAATATTGGTAATGTAGCTGTTAATTTACTGTAAACAACAGGAATTCTGCAGATGCTGGAAATTCAAGCGACACACATCAAAGTTGCTGGTGAACGCAGCAGGCCAAGCAGCATCATTTACTGTTGCAGTTTCCCCAAAGTTATTTATTTATTTAGAGACAAAGTGTGGACAGGCTTTTCCAGCCCACAGAGCCAAGCGACCCAGCAACCCACCGACTTAACCCTATCCTAATTACAGGAGAATTTACAATGACTAATTAACTTACAAACTGGCATGTCTTTAGAAGGTTAATTGGATATTGTAAATTGTGATATTGACCTTTCTATATTACTCTCCGAGGATCGTCATCTTGTGACGTGGAGAGGTTTGTCAGTTCCTGAGATCCTGATAGTGATGCTTTCTGGAGCTGCGCCCCTGGTAGGGTCACCCATGCCAGTAAAGTGAAGGGGGACGTTCCAGAAGAAGAGCAACTCAATCAAGACTTTGTCGTGGAGCTGCTGGAAAATGACATGATAATGGAGGTGTAATGGAAGAGGGCTGCAGCAGTGAAGTGTTCCCAGTCATTGGACCGTGACCCTGATCTGCCAAGGACCATGTGGTGGCTGCCCCTGCATCGGCCTCCCCACTTTAAATAAAGACAAGCACAGGCATTCTCCATTAAAGGAATAACCTGTTAGGAGAACATCATACTTAATTTGAGTGATCACACCACTATTAACCTCCAATTGAAGTTACAGTTGGAATTAGATGGATGTCAGCTCTGGCACAGTTTTCAGGCCACTACTTCCCCTACAAGTTGGACCATAACATCATGAATGGCAGTGATGCTTCTCTCCCAGATGAGCTCACTGCCTTTTATGCACGCTTGGAAAAGGAGAATAAAATTACACCTGTGCAAATCCCTGCAACATCTGGTGACCTTGTGATCTCTGACCTGGAGGCTGATGTCAGAACACCTTTCACGAGGATAAACCTTGGCAAGACATCAGGAACTGGTGGTGTACCTGCTTGGGCACTGAAAACCTTTGCCAACCAACCGGCAGGAACGTTCAAAGACATCTTCAGTCCCTTACTGGTGCAGTCAAAGGTTCCCACCGACATCAAAAGGGCAACAATCATAACAGTGCCCAAATGGAGCAGAGATAGCTGCTTCGATCACTGTCACCCAGCGTCACTCAGATCTACTGTAATGAAGTGCTTTGAGAGGTTGGTGGGGGCTAGAATCAACTCCAGCCTAATCAAGGACCTGGATCCGCTGCAATTTGCCTTTTGTCACATTACAACTGCAATTTCACTGGCTCTCTGCTCGGCCTTGGATCACCTGGATACTAGCAACACTTCAGTTAGGCTTCTGTTTATTGATTCTAGCTTAGCATTCAACACAATCATACCCTCAGTTTGAATTAACAAGCTCAAGATTAGGGCCTCTGTACAAATGGATCCTTGAATTGCTCAATGGGAGACCACAGTCAGTGTGGATCAGAAATAACATCTCCTCCTCAACACTGGCACACCTCAAGCCGTGTGCCTAGCCTGCTGCTCTACTCTCTTTACACCCATGACTGTGTCATTAAACACAGCTCAAAGACCACCCATAATTTTGCCGATGACACAACTATTGTTTTCAGAAATTCAGTTGGTAACGGGGAGGCGTACAGGAGTGAGCTAGGTCAACTGGTTGAGTGTTGCTGCAACAACAACAGTGCACTCAATGTCAGCATGGTATCAGCAAGGAATTGATTGTAGACGTCAGGAAAGGGAGGATGACGGAATACTCATCAGTCCTCATTGAAGGATCAGCAGTGGAAAGGGTGAGCTGTTTCAAATTCTTGGGTATTAACATTGTGCACTGCCTCCATGCAGCACCACTGACAGTTTCTTCACTGGGCGGGTGAAGCTGGCTGCAATAGGGTGCACAACAAGACCAGCTCCCTGCTATGCAGCAGATTGCTAGTGTGGTAGAACTGCGCAACTTGGCACTCTTAATTTTCTGCAGTGTCTTGTGATGTTGAAAAAGAGGTAAAGGTTTTAAGATCAAAGGTTCAAAGGTTTATTTTATTATTAAAGTATGCATATACAATACAACTCTGATATTTATCTTCTCCAGATAGCTATGAAATACAGAAAGACCATGGGAGTTGATGAAAGAAAAGACATCAACTCCAACTGCACCTTTGGTTGCCCCAGAGAGACCACCATGTCCGAGCGTGCCACCACATTACTCATGTTTCTGCGAGTACACTACGTATGGATGATTGCCCGCAGATCTCATTGCTGTGCACTAGATGGATGTGGCAGCAACAGAGGGAATGCAAAAGAGATCTACCAATACGTTGCCTGGAATGGGGGTCAGTAGCTATAAGGAGACATTGGATAAGCTTGGTTTACTTTCAAAGAATGTAGAGGCTGAGAGGCAAATTATAGAATGTTGTAGTGTTTTTTTTCCAGGGTAAAGGAGTCTAGAATAAGAGAGCACAGGTGAAAGGGGTAAAATTTAAAGATGTGAGGAGTACTTTTTTCTCACAGAGGATGGTGGTTAACTGGAAGGAGCTACCAGAGGAGGTGTTGGAAGCAGACTTATTACATTTAAACAGATAGCTGATATGAATTGTATGCAGGGTTACAGTCCTAATGCAGGCAAGTGGGATAGGCATCAATACATGAACAAACTGAGACGCAAGGAACCATTTTTGTTCCGTGTTATTCCATGATTGTATGATTCTATGATTATATTCTTTTGAGAGAGGGAATGGAGACTCTGTATTTAATCTCCTCACTGAGAGACAGTACCTCCAGCAACTCTGCCATAGTACCACACTGGATTGTCAGCTGAGATGTGTAATCACCGAGTCACAGCTGATTACTTTGTTTGAAGGACAAGGCTTTAAGCCAGTGCATGAAAAGGTTCAGCAGTCAAAACATACACTTAGTTGATTTACTTTGATTGCTGTTCTTTTCTAATCTTCCAAACAAAGAGGAAAGGTAAGTGGCCACCTGATCCCTCCTGGTTAGAGACCTTAATAGATTTATGTGGACATTTATACCAGGGTTTCATCTTTTCCTCTTTTTTTTCTGGACCAAAGACATATGCAAGTTGCATACAAGTGGCTAAATCTGGTCCTTGCAAAACCTATTGAAATCCAGTCTAGCCTTTGAGGTCAATCTATAATAGAAATCCTGTACTTCACCCACATACAGCAAGCTTCATGATGCATGACAAACAGTACCCATGTTAGCATTGCTGTCAGACAAGCAGTCTAAGATTGATCTATCTTGATTTGGTAATGCTACTTTTTAAAAGTCTAGCAAATCTTACTACTCCTTCATATGCTGAATTTGCTAGATAATGGATGTCAGATATAACTATATTGTTAGTTGGACATTTCTTTCCGAAGTATATTTTGCAAAACTGAAGGACACCAGTTCACCATATGAAGCTGCAGAAACCAGTTTTATGGCTGTAATTTGTAGAGACTTCAAGACCATGATAAAAAGGAGCTGAATTAGGCCATTTGGCCCATCAAGTCTGCTCCACCATTTCATCATGGATGATCCATTCCCCTCTTAATCAGATTTTCCTGCCTTCTCCCCTTCTCTTTGATGCCCTGACTAATCAAGAATCTCTCAACTTCCACTTTAAATACATCCAATGGCCTGCGGCAATGAATTTCAGATTCACCACCGTCTAGCTAAAGAAATTCCCCCTCATCGCCATTCTAAATGGACGTATCTATATTCTGGGGATATTTCCTTTGGTCCTAGGCCCCCCCCACCATAGTAAACATCCTCTCCACATCCGCTCTATCTAGGGCTTACAGCGTTCGATAGGTTTCAATGAGATCCCCTACTATACTTTTAAGTTCCAGCCAGTGAAGGCCTAGAGCCATCAATTGCTCCTCAAACAAGTCTTTCAAATCCCAGAAACATTTTCATGAACCTCCTCTGAACCCTTTCCAATACTGGCACATTTTAAAGAGCCCAAAACTTCTCAATAGTCCCAGTCAGGCCTCAGCAGTGCCTTATAAAGCCATGGCATGACATCCTTGCTTTTACATTCTTGACCTTTCGAAATATATGCTAACACTGCATTTGCCTTCCTTACCACTGATTCAACCTGCAAGTGAACCTTTAGGGAATCCTGTATGGGGTCTCCAAAGTCCCTTTGCACCTCAGATTTTTGATATTTTCTCCCTGTCTTGAGAACAGTCTATGCTTTTATTCCTTCTACCAAAGTGCAAGACCATACACTTCTCAACACTGTATGACATTGGCCCATTCTCCTATTCTGTCCAAGTCCTTCTGCAGCCTCCAAACCTCCTCAATACTATCTGCCCTACCACCTATTTTCATATAGTTCAGAAACTTGGTCACAAAGCTCTCAATTCCATCATCCAAATCATTGCCGTACAACGTAAAAAGAAGTTGTCCCAACACCAATCCCTGCAGAACATCACTAGTCATTGGTAGCCAATCAGAAAAAGTTCCCTTTATTCCCACTGTTTGCCTCCTGCCAATCAGCCAATGTTCTACCCATGCTAGTATCTTTCATGTAATACCATAGACTCCTGTCCTGTTAAACAGCATCATTGGTGGCTACCTTGTCAAAGGCCTTCTGAAAATCCAAGTACACTACGTCCACCAATTATCCTTTGTCTATCCTGTTTGTTAATTCCTGAAAGAATAACAACAGATTTGTCAGGCAAGATTTTTTCTTGAGGAACCTAGGCTGACTTTGGCCTGTTTTATCATGTGACTCAAAGTACCCCCAAACCACATCCTTAACGATTGACTCCAACATCTTCCAAACCACTGAAGTCATGCTAACTGCTCCATAATTTCCTTTCTTCTGCATCCCTCACTTCTTGAAGAGTGCAATGATATTTTCAACCTACCAGTCCTCTGGAACCATGCCAGAATCTAGTGAGTCTTGAAAGATCATTACTAGTGTCTTCATATTCTCTTCATCTATCTCATTCAGAACCCTGCTGTGTAGCCCATCTGGTTCAAATGACTTATGCAACTTCAGTTCCCCAAGAACTTTTTCCCTTTTAATAGGAACTGCATCACTTGTTTCCCCTGACACTCTCAAACTTCTGGCAGACTGCTCATGTCTTCCACAGTGAAGACTAATGTAAAGTTCATCTGCCATTTCATTGTCCCTCATTACTAGCTCTCCCACGTCATTTTCCCATAGTCCAATATCTACACTTGCCTCTCTTACTCTATATATCTGAAAATATATTTGGTATCCTCTTTGATATTATTGACTACCTTACTATGTTTCATCTTTTCCCCTCCAGCTTTGAATAATGTTTGCTTTATTATATACTCTTCCTTTTGTTTTTATGTTGGCGTTGACTTCCCTTTTAACCCACGGTTGCATCATCCTGCCTTTAGACTGCTTCTTCTTCTATCCTGCACATTCTGAATTGCTCCCAGAAACTCCAGACATTGCCGTTCAGCCATCATCCTTGCTAATGTCCCCTTCCAATCAACTTTGGCCAACTCCTCTTCTCTGTCATTTCCTTTTCTCCACTATAATGTGATGTATCTGACCTTAGCTTCTCCATCTCAAATTGCATGGTGAATTCTAGAGTATTATGATCACTAACTCCTTAGGGTTCCTTTACCTTAAACTTCCTCATCAAAGCCTGTTCATTATACAACGCCCAATCCAGAATAGCTGATCCCCCAGAAGTCTTAACCACAAGCTGATCTAAAAAGGCATCTTGTAGGGTTTCTGCAAATTCTCTCTCTAGTGATCCAGCACCATCCTGATTTTCCCAATCTACCTGCATATTGAAATCCTTCATGGCTATTGTAACATTGCCCTTTTGACATACCTTTTTTATCTTCCATTATAATTTGCAGCCCATATCCTGGCTACAGTTGAGAGGCCCGTATATAACTTCTGTCAGGGTGTTTTTATCCTTGCAGTTTCTTCACTCTAATCACAAGGATTCTGCATCTTCTGATCTTATCACCTCTTTCTAAGGATTTGATTTATTTTTTTTAACAACATAGCCATACCATCCTGTCTGCCTACCTGTGTGTCCTTTTGATACGATGTATATCCTTGTATGTTAGACTCCCAGCTATAATCTTCTTTCAGCCACGACTCAGAGACACCCACAACTTCACAACTTCATACCAGCCAATCTCTAAATGCATCCACCTTATTCCATGTACTGCATGCATTCAAATAAAACTCCTTCAGTCCTGTATTTACACCCTTTTTGATTTTGTCCTCCTTTTACTCTGCAGCTAATTCCACTGACTGCAATTTTGCCCTACCATCTGCCTGTCCTTCCTGACAGTTTCACTACACACTACCTCTGCTTGTAAATCAACAGCCCTATCCCTCCCATTCCCATTCCACTGCTAAATTAGTTTAAACCTTGCCCAATTGCTCTAGCAAACCTGTCTGCAAGGTTATTAGCCCCCGCCCCCCTCGGGTTCAGGTGTATTCTGTCCCTTTTGTACAGGTTATCTTTCACCAGAAGAGATCCCAATGATCCATAATTATGAAACCCTGCACTCTGCACCAGTTTCTCAGCCATACGTTTACATGCAAATCATCCTATCCTTTTACCTTCATTGCTGCAACGCACAGGAAGCAATCCAAAGAATGCCACCCTGGAGGTCCTGCTTTTCAGCTTTCTACCTAGCTCCCTAAATTCTCTCTGCAGGACCTCCTCATATTTTTCTACCTATGTAATTCACCTTCCTGTAGCTCCTATCTACCATCTCTTCGGTTTCCTGTACATATTAGTTTAGCGATCCCACTGTAGTAAATAAAAAGTGTGTAAAAAGTTACGTTAAAATGGCGCCAGTTTGATCCATCAAGTGGAAATATTCTGTAACTGGGCATGATATAACTTGAGAAATGCTGCAGCATAAATAACTATTTGTCCCCTAAGTCCTGCTACTTTAGATTGTGGAAATGTCCAGAGAGCTTTGTTCGGGAGTGGACTGGTGGGGCAGGAGATTATTGGGAAGCAAGAGCTGACTTGGGATTTTGTGTGTACAGAGAGAAGTGAAAGCCAGTAGAAGTGAAACCCAAGGGAATAAAAGAGGAAACAACTGGTTGCGTGGGTGGAAGAGGTATATTATAGTTGCAGGCTGGACAGATAGTTAATCCGGAGGGGGGCTATGAGGAAGGCATATGGGGAGATGATCAAAGATGGCACTGAGTATGTCTGAAAGGAGTAGGTGGTTGCAGGGAGCAAAAAGTACAAATAATCAGTTTATGAAGAACTTACTTTGAGGAAGAATAAGTGGTAAGGTCTAAACATGTACTGAGGAACGGAGGGACTTTGATGTCCAAGTCTATGGATTCTTGAAGCTAGCAGTACAGGTAGATAAACTGACTAAGAAGACATATGAAATAGTAAATACAAGAGATTCTGCAGATATGGAAATCCAGAGCATCACATAACATGGTAGAGGAGATCAGCAGGTCAGGCAGTATCGATGGAGTGGAATAAACGGTCACCGTTTCAGTAGAGACCTTTCATCAGGACTAGAAGGGAAGGAAGATGGGGGAGGGGGAGGAATACAAGCTGTTTTGTGATTGGTGAAGCCAGATGAGAGGGAATGTAGGCAGGTGGGGGAGGGGGATGACTTGAGAATCTGGCAGATGATAGGAGGAAAAGGTAAACAGCTGAAGAAGACCATAACACCGTAAGACATAGAAGCAAAATTAGGCTATCTGGCCCATTGAGTCTGCTCCGCAATTTAATCATGGCTTATCCTTTTTTTTTCTCCTCATCAACCCCAGTTCCCGGCCTTCTCCCCGTAATGTTTGATGCTATATCAAGAATCTATCAATCTCTGCCTTAAATACACCCAATTACCTGACCTCCACAGCTACATGTCAGTCCACAAATTCACCTCCTTTTGGCTAAAGAAATTTCTCTGCATCTTCGTTTTGAAAGTTGCCCCTCTATCCTGAGGCTACGCCCTCTTGTCCTATACTCTCCCACCACGGGAAAAAACATCCTTTACAAATCTACTCTATCTAGGTGTTACAACATTCAAAAGGTTTCAATGAGATCCTCCCTCATCCTTCTGAATTCCAGTGAGTACAGACCCAGAGCCATCAAATGTTCCTCGTATGATGATGATGATCATCAGGTGCCGTGCCCAGTTTGAGCTTTGACTGTCATGGCCCACACACTCCTGTTTTGGGTCAAGTGGATCAATTCATTGGTATTCATTTCCAGTTCTCTGGTTGCTATCTCCATTGTCATTTGTCTTTGCCTTCCTCTTGCTTTCTTTCCTTCAATCTTTCCCATAATTACCGTGCATTTTAACTCCTCTTTCCTAATCACATGTCCAATAAAGTTACGCTGCCTTTTCATGATCTTATACATTATTTCTCTTTTTGTACTTGCTCTGTTCATGACATCCTCATTAGATATTCATTTCGTCCATGATATTCTTTGCATCCTCCTCAAAAACCACATCTCTGCTGCTTCATGTTACTAGATATTGTCCAACATTCTGATCCATATAACATAACTGGATAAACGTAACATTTAGGTACTCTGAAGTGGGTTGGCATGCCTAGTTTAGTGTTGGTCAGTATACTCTTCATTCTCATAAAGGTGCCTTTTGCCATCCCTATTCTTATTTTGATGTCCAAGTCGCACCTGCCATCTGACGTCACCCAGCTTCCTAAGTAGCAAAAGTTCTGTACTTGCTTTATGTCTTCCCCGTTTACTTCCAGCCTGCAGATAGGATTCTCCTTCTTTTCTCTTTCAATATTTTTAATAATATTATATAAATTGCATAAATACAAATACAAAATTCATAAGGATACAAGTAAGTAATACGAATTACATTACATTTAAATCACAGTATCCCATATTCAAAATCAATCATGTAGAAAAAAAAGATTGAATTATGAATTGAAATGAAATAATTGTATTTTATTAAAAAGAAACCTACCCCCACTACCAAAATGAGCTGGTTGGTAAAAAAAAAGAAGAAAAAAAAAGAAATACCTTACCATATAATTTTATAATAATAACGGCTCAGATCCATACTTTAATAACAGTTCAAAGATCATGAAAATAACTCAGAATGGGTCCCCGTAACATTAGAAAATTATGTTTAGAATCAGAAATTGAACAACGAATCTTCTCTAGATCAAGGCACAACATAACATCAGATAGTCATTGAACATGAGCGGCCTCCTCCCACTTGAGCAAGATCGCCCTCCTGGCCATAAGAGACATAATGGTCAATACCCGCAAATTAGATGGCTTCAGTTTTGTAGCACTATACTCAACAATACCAAACAAGGCAGTCAAAGGATTGGGCTTAAAACTAACATTAAAAAGTACAGAAAAAGTTTGAAATACATCTTTCCAAAAATTTTCGAGGCTCAGACATGTTCAAAACATATGAATTAGTGTGGCCACTCCATTAGTACATGTATCACAGTAAGGGGAAATATCTGCGTAGAAACAAGGGAGCTTGTCTTTAGACATATGAACTCTATGTACCACTTTAAATTGTAATAAAGAATGACGAGCACAAAATGATGAAGAATTAATCAATTTTAAAATAATCTTCCAGCTCTCTTCAGATATGAGAATCTGTAAATCGTTTTCCCAGTCTCCTTTGATTTTATCTAAAGAGGCCTTTTTCAGTCCCAACAGCAGACCGTAAATGTAAGATATTGAACTGTTGTCAAAGGGTTTCAGATTAAAAATTGTATCTATTATATTCTTATCTGGACTTGTAGGAAATGTATGTAATTGAGATCTTAAAAATTCTCTAATCTATTAGTATAGAAAAAAGTGGGTATTGGAAAGGTTAAATTTTGTTGAAAGTTGCACAAAGGAAGAGAGATTCCCTCCATCAAACAAATCCTGAAATCGTTTAATACCCAGTCTATCCCATTCTTTAAAAGACAAGTCAATTAAAGATAGTTTAAAAAAAGAATTAGAAATGACGGGACTCGAGAGGGAGAATCTCAATTAACCAAAATGTTTTCTAAACTGTAACCAAATCCTCAATGTATGTTTGACCACCACATTGTCAGTTAGTTTATTTAAAGATAAAGGAAGCGAAGATCCAAGTAAAGAAATAATGGAAAATTTCATAACAGAATTGACTTCCAAAGAAACCCATATAGGGCAATTATCATGGTTAATGGTTATCCAGAATGTAATATTTTGTATATTAACTGTCCAGTAATATAACCTAAAATTGGGTAAGGCAAAGCCTCCATTCTGTTTGGATTTTTGAAGGTGAGCTTTATTAATACGAGGTTTTTTATTCTTCCATATACAGGAGGAAAGAATTGAATCCAAAGAGTCAAAAGAAGAATTAGGAATAAAAACAGGCACAGCTTGAAAAAAGTACATAAATTTAGGTAAGATATTCATTTTAACAGAACTAATTTGGCCAATCAGTGATAAACAGAGAGGCAACCAATTAGAAAGTGTTTTTTTTAGCATCATTCATTAAAGTTAAAACATTTTCCTTAAATAAATCTTTATAATTCTTAGTAATTGTTACTCCTAAATATGTAAATTGTTTTCTTAAAATTTTAAAAGGATGGTTAATATCAGTTGGTATAAATTGTTTAAAGGAAACAGTTCACTCTTATGTAAATTTAATTTATATCCTGAGAACTGATAAACTTAGTCAGTAAATGGAACACAAACAGTAAAGATGTTGTAACAGTAGATATAAAAAGCAATAAGTCATCAGCATAGAGCGATACCTTATGGATAGTACCTCTCCTTAAAATATCAGTAATCTCTTTAGACTCTTGAAAGACAATTGCGAAGGGTTCTAATACCAAATCAAAAAGCACAGGGCTCAAAGGACAACCTTGTCTAGTTCCACGTTGGAGTTTAAAGGGTTTAGAATTCTGAGGATTAGTAAAAACCCGAGCGGAGGTAGATAAATAAAGTAATTTAATCCAATGAATAAAATCAGGTCCAAATTTAAATTTTTCTAAAGATGTAAATAAATAATTCCATTCAACTCTGCCAAAGGCTTTCCCTGCATCCAAAGATTACACATTCCGATATTTCCTTAGATGGAGAATGCATAACATTTAACAAACACCGTATATTAAAATGGGAATATCGATTTTTAATAAATTCTGTTTGATTGTCTGAAACTATAGAAGATATAATATTTTCAAGTTTGCAACCCAACACTTTAGATAAAATTTTAGTATCAAAATTGAGTAAAGAGATCGGTCTATACGAAGAACATTCAATAGGATTCGTATTCTTTTTGAGAATAAGCGAAATGGAAGCTTCGTAAAAAGACTGTGGTATCTTCCTACCTTAATGGAATCTGTAAGGGTAGAACATAGGAGTGGTATAAGCAAGGAGGAAAAAGCCTTATAAAACTCTCCAGAGAATCCATCAGGTCCTGGGGATTTCCCAGAACACAATTCTTTTTTTTTAATATAATTTCTATTGAGTTTTCAAAAATACATGAAAAGATAATATCTACCCTCCCCCCCCCCATATAAAGTCCTACCTAAAAAGAAAAGAAGAAAAAAAAAGAGAGCCGCCTGGGTATTGGAAGGCTTCCACATGCTCCATGGAATTCAAAATAAAATTGGTATACTTATTTGTTACTTTCCCCAAGGGACCAAGATCTTTATCGGAGCACTTAAATATGCCATCCTATCTTTTGTAAATAAGGGCACCAAATATTCAAAAATGTTACATATTTATCTCTTAAATTATAAGTAATTTATTTTTTGTGGTGTAATATATAATGGGTGTAAAAAGTTATATTATACTAATCTAAGTCGAACATTTATTGTATTTGTCATACTGTCAAGGCACAGTCTTGACCAATTTGTTTTATCAATATTAATATTCAGATCTGTTTCCCATTCTTGTTTTGACTTAAAAATTGCTACTCCCCGCTACAACAACACTACCCACCTAATCTCTCTTTAATTTCTGATGTTCTGTTTCTGTTAAATGCGTTTCCTGTATAAAGGCTGAATCTATCTTCATTTTCTTAATATGTGTTAAGATTCTTTTTCTTTTCACTGGTCCATTAAGCCCATTAACATTAAAACTCAAAAAATTCAATAAATTAGTCATTATTTTTAACAAAGTTACTCCAATCTAAAACATTACTTAACTTCTCAACTCTCATAGTTCCTTGGGGAATCTCTTTGAACTTCACCATGTTGCTATGAGTTCCCCCCCCCCCAAATCATCCAGGCAAAAAGAAAAAAAAAGATAGATGAGGTATAAAAAAAAGAAAAAACAAAATACCCCCCCACTAATGTTGTGAATGAAAGGATACACAACACTACCCCCCCTCCATTTTGCGGGTCGTGGCTAGAGCCACGCTTGCACACATGATTAGCGTAGCAATTGATCAGTGCTTCTTCCAGCTCCCCGGTAACAAAAAAAATTATATATATATAAAAAAATTAATGTTACTATTCCCAACTAGTATTCCTCAAATTTTAACCTTACTTCCCCTCCCTCATATAATTAGTAATATATTTATATATTCATCCGCCTTCAAAAATCCAACAAGTCCATTCTTTGACCCAGTCTTCTTCTTCAATCCATCTCGCTCCCCTGGTTTTGTTCTTGTACCTGGTGAATATTCAGAGAGTCTTGCACAAACTGCTCCGCTTTCCGATAATCATCAAAAAATCTTTTTTCTCCACCAGTCAAAAAAATCTTCAAGGTTGCAGGGTAACGCAATATAAAATGATAACCGTGATCCCATAGGATTTTTTTCACTGGATTAAATTTCTTCCTTCTCTTCAAAAGTTCATAACTTATGTCAGGGTAGAAAAAAAATTTGTTCCCTTGAATCATCAATGGCCCTTTTCTATTCTTGGCAGCTTGGGCAGCTGCCTGCAGAATCCTTTCCTTGTCTTGAAATCTTAAGGATTTTATTAAAATTGCTCGTGGATATTGGTCAACTTGTGGTTTTGGTCTTAGAGCTCTATGCGCCCGCTCAATTTCAATTAATCGGTCCTCCTCTTTCATTTGCAAAACTTCTGGGATTCATCTTTGAAAAAATTTTATTGGATTTCCTCCCTCCATACCTTCTTTAAGACCCAACAATTTTAATATTATTATGTCTACTAAAATTTTCCAACATGTCCACTTTCTCCAAGCGTCGATTTCTTTCCGTGTTCCAGACAAGCAGATCATTTTCTGTTTTTTCCACTCTATCATTAATATGTTCCATTTTTTCTTTCCATCTCCTGAAGCTTCTTATCCATTTTAACCTGTCTTTTCATAGCTTTATAATAGCGCATCTTCATGTCTCTAAGCTCTGCTCTTACTTTTCTTATTTCAGCCGTTAATTGCTATAAAGCCTCTCTTATGTCTCCATCATCTCCTTTAGTTCCAATCTCTTCCAGTTCTTCCTCCTCTTCTTCATCTGTATTCTCTGCGGTATCCGATTCTGACTCTGAGTCACTTTCAGTTGCAGTGGCTGTCGGTTCTTGTAGTTTGAATTGTATCGATTTGCGCATGTGTTCTTCTTTGCGCATGCGCAATTCCGGCACCTTCTTCCGAGAGACCGCTACCACTGCCATTGCTCCCTGTTCTACAGCGGAGATAGAACGCATCTCCTCCAAAAGAGATCTAACCCGAGTCCGAGGCTCCATCGCTGCAGTAGGCCCCTTTTTCTTCCCATCTCGCGGCGGCTTCGCAACAACAGACTTCTTCTGTTGCAGTTTAGGAGGCATATCGTAAAGTAGTTTTGCAAAGTTATAAATTCTTTTTGGAGAGTATTTATTAACTTGGTTTTGTTTAAACAGTACTTTCCTAATTTTTTACGGGAGAGCTGGATTTACACGTCTCAATCCCACGTCATCACGTGACGCCCCCTCCCCACAATTCTTGAATAGCCTGAGCAATTTCTTCCTGGGAAATGAGTTGATCCAATTGGCTACGATCATCTATCAAAAGATTAGGAATATTTAATTGATCTAAAAAATTATTCATTGCAATATTATCATTAACACAGTCAGAACTATACAATTTGGAATAAAATTCCCTAAAAGTGTCAATAATTCCAAATTGGTCAGTTGTCATGTCCCCATTAATTTTACGTATTTCTTTAATTTGCCAATTGGCTATAAATGGCTTCATTTGATGAGCCAGTAGCTTACCAGTTTTATCTCCGTGAATATAAAATTGATTTCTATCTTTTAAAAGTTGATTTTCAATTGGATACCTTAAAGGAAGATTATATTTAGTTTTCGTTTCAATACATCTCTTATATGTTTCATGATCAGGAACCGAAGCATATTTATGGTTCAGTTGTTTTAACTGATTAGCTAGTTCATTTCTCTCTTTGTTTACTTTATTAATGATGGTTACAGTATAAGAAATAATTTGACCCCGGATGTATGCTTTAAAAGTATCCTATATAATAAGACTAGAAGTCTCTTCCAAAGTATTTTCTTCAAAAAAAAGAGTAATTTAATTCTCCATAAATTTTAAAAAAGTCCTCATCGGATAACAGAGTTAAATTAAATCACCAAAATCTATTCATAGGGATAGGACCAGGGAAATTTAAAGATGGAAGTACAGGAGAGTAGTCAGAAATAGCAATCTGTTTATATTCAATCGATCGAACCAATGGAATCATTTGACTGTCAATAAAAAAATAATCATTCCTGGTATAAGAATGATGGACATGAGAGAAAAAAGAATACTCCCTGCCTGTTGGATAGAGAAAACACCAAGCATCAACGATACCACATTTAGTTAGAAAGGATTGGATAAACAAAGCTGATTTATTAAGTGTGGCTGGTTTGACAGATGAACGATCTAACACTGGATCTAACCAGCAGTTAAAATCTCCTCCTATCACAAGAGAGTAAGTACACAAATCTGGCAAAAATGAAAATAGACGTTCAAAAAATCCTGGATCGTCTACATTGTGGGCATGTACTTTAGCAAAAAAATCAATTTACTGTCTAAACCACCCTAATAACAAATTGACCATTAGGATCCGAAACAACTTTATGCTGAACAAAGGAAACTGTATTATCTACAAAAAGAAACTCCATGTGATTTTACATTGAACGAGTACCCTTCCACCAAGTAAAAAACGTAAGCTATCACAGCTGCGTATGTGCATTTCCTGTAAGAAAATAATTTAATTTTTCAATATAAGCAAACACTTTGTTCCGTTTAATGGGGTGATGCAGCCCTTTCACATTCAAACTAAATAAGTTAATATTTCGAACCATTTTAAATACAAATCATCATGTAATTAAAAGATCTGGCCATAAGTTATTAAAACTAGAAAGCAAAATGAGAGGTAAGGTAGTCAAACTGGTCATCATATAATCAACCCAACACAGCTCCCAGAGGGAAATAAGCCCTCGGTCTCTCCCACCCAAAGCCAGAAAGCTGACCAATAGATAGTCAGCGAGCTAACAACTAAGTTCCCTCCCCAAAAAATCCTGTTGACAGAAACTCCGGTCCTTCAATGTCAAATATATCCCTACCAAGACATAACATAAAAAGAAAAATAACTCAGTATTCAAAAATATAAAATGATCAATTTAAACAAATTTAAAGAACTCTGTATTAAAATAAAGCCTCAAAATGGGATATAATAAAAAGTATCAAAAAAAATAACAAAAGACAATATATGAAGGCCAAAACGTAAGCTTATCGAAACCTTATTTCAAATTCATATTAACAAAGGAAAAAATTGATCAAATAAGAAATATAACAGTTTTAGACTTCATCCTTCAGAAACTGTTTTGTGTCTTCAACTGACTTTATTCTTTTTCGCAATCTGTTCTTCAAAGCAATACTCAGACAGGCGGAGACCGAAGGGATGGTTGAAATCCTTTATTATAAAGTTCTGATATAACTTCTTTATATTTCATATGATCAGCCATAACTTCAGGCAAATAACCGTCCACAAATCTGACCTTGTAACCGTGGAAATTGATCATTCCTTGTCGACAGGTATGGCGAATTAAAAGGACCTTAATATGAAATTCATGAAAACTTAGAATGACCGACCTGGGTCTCGCTGCTGACGACAATGGCTTCGAAGTCAGCGAGCGATATGCTCGATTGAGCTTTGGATCAGAAGTGAATAGAACAGGGAATAGCTATTTCAGAAAGTTTGCAAAGAACTTCGTAGGGTGAGAGCCTTCAATTGATTCTTCAAGACCCAGAATTCACAAGTTGTTTCTCCTGTTTCTATTTTCTAGACTGATAATCTTTTTCATCATTTTTTCATTGGATAAGGATAACTCTTTGCAGAGTTTAAATGCATCTTCAAGATCCTCTTCAAGTGTCACCAGCTTTGCAGTATTTTCCTGAATTCGGTTCTCATGCTCAGTTAAAGTTTGTTGGATTGTATCCAGTTTGCCATTAAGTTGTGGAAACTCCTTGGAAAATTCTGATTTTTGCCGTTTAAGGAAGTCACTGATTGAATCCAAGGTGACTGGGATTCATCTTCTGTTTCTCTTTCTTTTGCAGAAGCTTTTGTTCTTTTCCCAGCCATAGTAGAGCAGTATTAAAGTATTGTAATAAGGTTTAAAAAAAAACTAGTAGGAGACAATAAAGTAAATAGGGTAGGAGCAATCTAAAATGATGTTACTCCATCACTGCCAACAGGGCTCTGTCCTTCTTTTCGGATATCACCATACATTCAGTCTTTTTGAGATTGATAGATAGACCCATTTTTGCACTTTCTTCAACAACTATATCAATTAAGTTTTGTAGTTCTTCCTCTGTACTTGCAATTAACACTTATGATAGCCTTTTCATTCCGGGAATCATCCTTGTGAACCTCCTCTGGACTCTCTCCAATGCCAGCATATGTTTTGTCAGATGGAGGGCCCAAAACTGTTCCTAATACTCAAGGTCAGGCCTGACCAGTGCCTTGTAAAGCCTCAGCATCACATCCCTGCTCTTGTATTCTAGACCTCTTAAAATGAATGCTAACATGGCATTAGCTTTCCTCACTATTGATTCGACCTGCAAATTAATCTTTAGGGTGTTTTGCACAAGGACTCCTAAGTCCCTTTGTGTCTCAGATTTTTGGATTTTCTACCCGTTTGGAAAATAGTCTGCACATTTATTTCTACTACCAAAGTGCATGACCATGCATTTTCCAATATTGTATTTCATTGGCCATTTTCCTGCCAATTCTCCTAATCTGTCTAAGTTCTTCTGCATCCTACCTATTTCCTCAACAGTACCTGCCCCTCCACCAATCTTCATATCATCTACAAACTTGACAACAAAGCTATCTATTCTATCATCTAAATCATTGATATACAGCATAAAAAGAAGTGGTCCCAACACCGACCCCTGCGGAACACCACTAGTTACTCGCAGCCAACCAAAAAAGGATCCTTTTATTCCCATTCATGCCTCCCACCAATCAGCCAATTGTCTAACCATGTTAGTAACTTTCCTGTAATATCATAGGCTCTTAACTTGGTAAGCAAACTCATGTGTGGCACCTTGTCAAAGGCCTTCTGTTAAGTCCAAATGGACAACATCCATTGCATCCCCTTTATATATCCTACTTGCAATCTCCTCAAAGAATTCCATCAGGTTTGTCAGGCAGGATTTTCTCTGAAGGAAACCATGCTGACTTTGTACTATCTTGTCCTGTGCAACAAGTACTCCATCCTTAATAATTGACTCTAACATCTTCCCAACCACTGGGGACAGGCTAAGAAGAAGGGATCTGAGAGGAGAGGAGAGTGGACCATGGGAGAAACGGAATAATACATATGGATATTTGTTTTCATTACTTGGGGCATAGAATACAAGAGATTTTGGAATAATTACAGATAATATTGGTTGGGACACAAATAGGGAACTGTGCATATTTCTGGTCACCACATTGAAGGAAGGATATGTTCATAGTGGAGAGGACACAGACAAGATTCACCAGGATATGCCTGTGATTGAATGTTTGAATGGACTGGGCATTGTTTCTTTGGGGTGGGGACCTGACTGAGGCGTATAAAATTATGACAGGCATTAATAATGTAGGTAGTGAGAAACCTGTCCTTTATCAGCATGCTCTCATTAGACATAGATTTAAAGCAAATGATAGGAGATGTTAGGGTAAGTTAGAGAAGAATTCTTTCACATAAGGTACTGGGCAAAAGACTTAGGCACATATATTTAGTTAGAGTGCTAAGACTGTTGCACGGTACTGTAGTAATTTTATGTATTGCACTGCACTACTGCCGCAAAACAATAAAAAGAATTTCATGACATATGTGAGTGACATAAACTTGATTCTGATATGGGTCTCTATTGTGGACTAAGAGTTGGAAGGGGGCAGGGAGAGGAGAATCAAGTTGGAAATATGGGAAGGGAGATTGTTTGGAATCAAATGACCTTGTGTGGTGTCTCAGGGCTGGGTGCATCTGCATCCATGCCATCTCCTGCCCCAGCATTCCTTCTTTGCCATCTGACCCTCACTCATCCCGTGGCGCTCCATCCTCTCGATAATATGATTCCTTTTTTGTCGATTTTCCATATTGACACCTGTGCCATTAATGGAGTCGACTGTCAACACTGTTTCTATCATGTAAATATACATACTGCTGGTGATGGTGATGGAAGTAGAGACCCACTCAACATTTATGAGGTGCTTTGGTAGGCACCTGAAATGCCAAGGCTGAAATATTGAATAACTACAGTTAGGTACATAATGTTTGATTGGAACATGGTGGTCTAAAGAGCTTGTTTCCGTATTGAATGACTCTAACTTAGACTCCTTGGTATAGGCCCCTTAATCATCACTGGAGCAGATATCAATGCTATACTCTGACATTTAGTTTAAAGGAGGTCTGGGGAGTATTTTTTTTACATAAAGAGAAGATTGTATCTGATAAGAGCTGCCTGAGGAGGTTGTGGAGGTAGGAAGAGTAACAACATCTGAACAAGTACTCAGATGAGCATGGAGTAATGGGATATGGAATTAACATAATCAGAAAGAATTGGTATATTTAGACATAATGGTCAGCATAGACAAAGTGACCTAAGGACCTGGTTTTATGCCATACAGTTCTATGACTTCATAACTGATATTTTAAGCAAAGATCCTGGTGAGTTATTTCCACACTGTTACTTGTCTCCTGAGTATCTCGTGAGCATGATATAATTGTCTCGTGATATTGGCATGATGTAATTGTCATGATAGTGGGGTGATGTGATGTCACATGCTGGCATGTTCCAACCGGTATACAAGGGGAGACCGCTGCTTGTTGAGTAGTTGTTTTTGTTGGGGAATCACAGTCGGTAGTTACATAATCGTAGAGGGAGAGAGAGGCAGAGAGAGGGAGAGAGAGGGAGAGAGAAAGAGAGAGAGAGAGAGAGAGAGAGAGAGAGAGAAAAAGAGAAATAGAGAAATTTCCAGCTTCGTATGAACTCAAAGAGTTGGGTAGAAATCAACGGCATTCTGTGTGCCTTGAACGTGATTGACATTTGGTATGGTCCATATGGGTATTGTGGCACACACTTTTGGTTAACCTCTGCATAGTCTCGGGTGTTGTGTGGTGACCACCTCTGGCGAAAGGTCAGTTACTCTGAGAAATCTACCTTCCGGGAGGGGGGAGAAGATGGCGGCGCGACGACAGCGCGCGCAGCCACTTCGGTGATGAATATTGGTTATTGGTCAAGTAGGGGACCGTGCACAATCCTGATTTGATGGAGACAGATGTGAGAGCACAGCAGAACATCTGGAAAACTTCTGAAATGACTGCTTTGCCGCCGCTGCTTCTGTGTGGTAACCGGAATCTCCGGAGCTGAAGCCCCCGAAATCCTCGGCTTTGCGTGTTTCAGTGGCCGGGGAGAGGTCGCAGGTGCTTGGCAGAGGATGGCGCTCGGGAGGTGGTATCGGAGAGGCTGCTCGGAAGCTCAGAGTTTTCGGACGGACGGACTCAGGGTCGGCTGGGGTCAGCTGCTTCCAAGGTATCGGCAAGTTGACGGTGCCTGGAGGTTTACGGCAGGGAGTTTCTCCCTTTTGCCGCCTGCTATCGGGAACTCGGGAGTCGATCGAATTGGGACTTTGAGAACTTTGTTTTTACTGTGCCTATGGTCTGTTCTTTATCAAATTATGGTATTGCTTTGCACTGCTGTAACTATATGTTATAATTATGTGGTTTTGCCAGTCTTTGGTCTGTCTTGTTTTCTGTGATATCACTCCGGAGAAACATTGTATCATTTCTTAATGCATGTATGCATTTCTAAATGACAACAAAAGAGGACTGAGTGTTCTCATATACATATAAAATCTTATTCTTCGTGATCTCTTTGGACAAGGCATTTCTCGGCTGGAATCTTCGTCAGCAGTTTCGTCTTTTCTTCAAGAATCACTTCATTACTGGTTCGGGAAGTCCCTCTTCTCACTTATTTCAGAATCACTTGGACTTCTTAAACTACCACTTTAAGACTGTGCTTAAGTAAGACCTGTTAAGAATTGTCTCTAAGTTCGACTGTTTGATAACTATAGAGGCATAACACTGTTAACTTCCGTTTCAGTTAGCTGTTTGTTTACTTTTCTATGTTTTTGAGTAGCGGTTAATAAATTTTGTTGTTTATTTATAAAAACCCGAGTCAATTTCATATCTATTGCTGCTGGTGCATAACAAAAAATTTTGAAAATTCAGTTTTCAGTTATAGGAATCATATTGCATTGTTGCAATTGCACGTTCTGGCTTGACTTCCTTTATGCAATGAGGGGGTTTGAAGTAGTTTTTCAGCAAGTATAATATCATAGAGAGGAAAAAAGGTCTTCTGCAAATTTTTTTCTAAACATAGTTCGCAAGAATTTTCAGATCCTCGGTAATATCACAAATCACAACAGAATGAGCCTGAGATTTATGGGCTTTTTCCCCATACAGAGCAGCTGATTCATCTCCAGCTCTATATAATATGATTCCTTTCTGTCCTTTTTCCATCTTGACACTTGTGCCATTAATAGAGTGGATTGTCAACACTGTTTACATCATGTCAATATACATACAGTGTTGTGTATCTGTCCATTCACATGCACTAAGGCTTTTTTCGTCTGAGTAACATGGGGTGGAGAAGTTGCCAGCTATTTCAGTCTAGCAACAGGAAGTTTCAATATAAAGCTTCTTAATATGTTGGGAATTGTACCAACATTTTTGTATAATAGCCAGAGTGTTACTTGAATCTTTTTTTTTCCATTTTCTGTTCAACCTAACACATATGTAGAGTGTAGAAAGGGTGATGTTGAATGTTCCCACCTGATATAATAGAACTCATGACAGCTTCACAAGGGGTTCTGCAGTTCTCTTGCTCCACTAACTCTGGTAATGTGGCCCCTCTGTTTTCAACCAGACCAGTACTTGGGAGCTCAATGTTCCCTTCATGTGATAGGACCCCTTATAATACATGCCTTCAATAAAATTCTAATTCCCCAGTCACTGGACTTCCTAAAGATCTATTTATCAGAAGGTGGAAGGGAACAGAAAATTTCAAAGGCAAATGCTAAATGCTCTTGTCTTGAAAACAACATAGAATTTAATCAAGACCATCTTTGAGGAGATTTCTGCAGTATTGAGACTTTTCCTGAGGGGCAAACTTGCAATTTGGATCTTAGAATTATTAGGATCCCAAGTATAAGCCTAAATTTTATCTAATTTGGGCTGATATAGACTGCCAACAATTAACTCATTTTAAGCAATAGAATGGAGAAATTAATATTCTATTAAGTCAAGTCAAGTCAAATCACTTTTCTATTGTCATTTCAACCATAACTGCTGGTACAGTACACAGTAAAAACGAGACAACGTTTTTCAGGACCATGGTGCTACATGAACAATACAAAAATTACACTAACTACGTAAAAAAACAACACAAAACTACACTAGACTACAGACCTACCCAGAACTGCATAAAGTGCACAAAACAGTGCAGGCATTACAATAAATAATAAACAAGACAATAGGCACAGTAGAGGGCAGTAGGTGGTATCAGGCCAGGCTCTGGGTATTGAGGAGTCTGATGACTTGGGGGAAGAAATTGTTACATAGTCTGGTCGTGAGAGCCTGAATACTTCGGTGCCTTTTGCCCGATGGCAAGAGGGAGAAGAGTTTGTATGAGGGTTGAGTGGGGTCCTTCATAATGCTGTTTGATTTACGGGTGCAGCGTGTGGTGTAAATGGTAAATGTCTGTAATGGGGGAAAGAGAGACCCCGATAATCTTCTCAGCTGAACTCATTATCCACTGCAGGGTCTTGCGATCCGAGATGGTGCAACTTCTGAACCAGGCAGTGATGCAGCTGCTCAGGATGCTCTCAATACAACCTCTGTAGAATGTGGTGAGAATGGGGGGTGGGAGATGGACTTTCCTCAGCCTTCACAGAAAGTAGAGATGTTGCTGGGCTTTCTTTGCTATGGAGCTGGTGTTGAGGGACCAGGTGAGATTCTCCACCAGATGAAGACCAAGAAATTTGGTATTCTTAACAATCTCTATGGAGGAGTCGCCGATGTTCAGTGGAGAGTGGTTGTTCTGTGTCCTCCTGAAGCCAACAACCATCTCTTTTGTTTTGTTCACATTCAGAGAGAGGTTGTTGGCTCTGCACCAGTCCGTTAGCCGCTGCACCTCCTCTCTGTATGCTGACTCATCGTTCTTGCTGATGAGACCCACCACGGTCGTGTCATCAGTGAACTTGATGATGTGGTTCAAGCTGTGTGTTGCAGCACAGTCATGGGTCAGCAGAGTGAACAGCAGTGGATTGAGCACACAGCCCTGGGGGCCCCCCGTTCTCAGTGTGATGGTGTTGGAGATGCTGCTTCCAATCCAGACTGACTGAGGTCTCCCAGTCAAGAAGTCTAGGATCCAGTTACAGAGGGAGGTGTTCAGGCCCAATAGTCTCAGCTTTCCAATCAGTTTCTGAGGAACGATTGTGTTGAATGCTGAACTGAAGTCTATGAACAGCATTCGAACGTACGTGTGTTTTTTGTCTAGGTGGGTTAGGGCCAGGTGGAGGGCGATGGCAACGGTGTCATCTGTTGAAAGGTTGTGATGGTACGCGAACTGCAGGGGTCCAGTGAAGGGGGCAGCAGGGTCTTGAGGTGCCTCATGACGAGCCTCTCAAAACACTTCATGATGATGGATGTGAGTGCAACGGGATGGTAGTCATTGAGGCAGGACACTGAAGACTTCTTCGGCACGATGACGATGGTGGCGGCCTTGAAGCACGTAGGAACAACGGCGCTGCTCAGGGAGATGTTGAAGATGTCAGTGAGAATCTCAGCTTGCTGGTCTACACATCCTCTAAGCACTCTGCCAGGAATATTGTCTGGTCCAGCAGCCTTCCGTGGGTTGACCCTGCACAGGGTTCTCCTCACATCGGCCACGATAAGACACAGCACCTGGTCATTTGGAGGAGGGGTGGTCTTCCTCGCCGCCACGTCATATTCTGCCTCAAACCGAGCATAGAAGTTATTCAATGCATCTGGGAAGGAGGCATCACCAGCACAGGCAGGTGGTGTTGTCTTGTAACTGGTGATGTCCTGAATGTCTTTCCACATGTGCCACGTGTCGCCACTGTCCTGGAAATGGCTGTCGATTCACTGAGTGTGTGCACACTTTGCCTCTCTGATGGCACAGGTCAGTTTGGACTTCGCTGTTGTTAGGGCTGCCTTGTCACCTGCTCTGAAGGCGGAGTCACGAGTCCTCAGCGGCGCACTCACCTCTGTGGTCACCCATGGCTTCTGGTTAGCACGTGTAGTGATGGTCTTGGCCACAGTGACATCATTGATGCACTTGCTGATGTAGCTAGTCACTGATGTCATGTACTCCTCTAAGTTGGTAGAGTCGCCATCGGTTGCAGCCTCCCTGAACATGTGCCAGTCAGTGTGCTCAAAGCAGTCTTGAAGAGCAGAGATGGCTCCTGCTGGTCAGGTTTTCATCTGCTTCTGAACTGGTCTGGAGCATCTGGCGAGCGGTCTGTATGCTGGGATTAGCATAACAGAGATGTGGGGCGGGACCTGACGAAGGGACTCGGCCCGAAACATCGACTGTACCTCTTCCTATAGTTTCTGCCTGGCCTGCTGCGTTCCACCAGCATTTTGTGTGTGTGTTGCTTGAATTTCCAGCATCTGCAGATTTCCTCGTGTTTGCGATTTCATATTAAGGATCATTTTGATTACTGTTAAATTTTGTCATAATTTTGGTTTGTAGTATCTTGAGTTATCAACTTCAAATATCTACTTTCCTCTTAAATCTACACAAACACAGTCTGATCAGTCAGGTTTCTCTGGCATTTTCCTATATTTATTTCCAACATCTGCAGTTTTTGATTTTCGTCTCAACACAAGTATTTGGAATTTTTTCTCTCTCTTTGAAGCAGTTAATTTATTACTGGTGAAATCAAAATTGGAGCATTAAATCCCATTCTGATTATCTCTCCTTAGGGTAAGAAAAGTTTAGATATTTAGGCTAGAGAGGAGGTAAAGTAACACTGTTTTATTATTTAAGGATACAGCACGGAACAGGCATTCTGGCCTTAGCGCTGCACCCCCTAGAAACCCACCTATTTAACAGTAGCCTAATCACAGGACAACTTACAAAGACCAATTAATCTAGTAACGGTTACATCTTTTGCAAGTGGGAGGAAACTGGAGCACCCTGAAGAAAACCACACCTTTGCAGGGAGGACATACAAATGTCTTACAGACTGCATCGGAATTGAAATCTGAACTCCAATGCCCCAAGCTATATTAGCATCGCACGAATCGCTACATTACTGGGGCTTGATTATGTGATAAGCTTCCAGTGAGGTAAATTGCACATTTTCCAACAAGATACCCAATCTAGAAGTATAGCATTCATATGGCAAAGAAAAAATAACAGTCTGCTAGTTAAGACCTAACTGACTCTTTTAAGATCATATCTTCTTTATCGCTCTTGCCCATTACATTAGTTCTGCATTCACTGGTTCCTAAGCACCCCGTTAATGTAAACTGATTTTTTTTTCTATTTCCCCTTTCTCAACTCATCATAATCTCATTCTTTCAATCACACTTCACCTCAGCCTTCTTTGTTCTGGGAAGAACAACCCCAATTTTCTCAGTCAAATTATGTAGGTTAAATTAGTCTCTCTAGCCTGATTCCAATGAATTCTCTTTGTCAATTATCCTTAGGGACTTTGTATTCTTGCAAAGCAGAGATGACCAGAATGGGATTTAAATTATCTCCTGTACCCTGACAAAATATATTCAACAATTCTGATCCCATTGGGATAAAAACTACACAGAATTAGTGTTTAAACCCATATTCCTAATGCTTTGAGTCTGTTTGCAGATATATGATGTCATGTACTTCCATCTCTTTGACAACATATCTGTTGTCCATGTAATATAAGGTTTTAAACTTATGTTTTGTTTTTCAGTAAAGGCATGAAATGGGTGCGTGATTTATGAAAATTGCTGAATGCATTGTGTATAATCTCAGTTTTGAATATATACATAAATGGTACCTACTCCCAAAAACCCAAAGTTTGATATAAAGTGGTTACACATGGTTATTTTCTTTCCCCTTTCATGCTTAGCTTCAAACTTGAGTTATCTCCACTGTTAAATCTCTCTCACTGCATGAGGAGAAATGTAAAGATGTTTTTTCATTCATACTATACTCAGTAAATACAATCAGAATATATTTTTCTCTATGTTCATTGTTCTTTTGATTTAGTATATTCCCCTACAATGTGTCAGTGACACTCTTTTTTCTCCTCAAGTGATGCATCTACGAAGTGTTTGAGCAGCTGTTGCACTGGACCAATCTCCTCAGAGTCTGCAGGATTGTAGACTATGATCCTTCCCATAGAACTTTAGAACCTTATTGCTGCCATCATTCCTGTACTTTGCAACATGATAAACAGCAGCAAACTGCACATATCCTATTACAGGAATCTGCTTCATACACCTGTACCAGGAGAGCACTTCTTGACTGACATGCTACAGGGCTGACCTTCTATCATAAATTATTTTTGACGGAACACCCTCCAATAAAGGCAGCATTGCTGAAAAAGTATGAAAAACTAATTACAATATTTCTAAAGTATTGTCCAATTGCCTGGTACGGATAGTGATATCACACTTACCAATTTTGACTGTGTTTTATAATCTATTATTATGCAACCATTATGTAACCATTGCATGGTTTATAATATCCGATTCAAATTTATGCAAAGTGATTTCAGGAATGCAGTCAAGATAAAATGGTTGTATTACAGCAAATTTCTCAAGTGTTGAAGTGTTTCTCACATTGATTTGCATATTATAACTTCAGCCAGGTACAAAACTTTATTTCCATAGAAGTAATGCTTGACATCAACATTAAAAGCATTAAAACAGTCCAAGTACAATTAAGAAATCTGAACACTCCCAAGACTAGATGTTATAACTGGAGATGACTAATGATAGATCACCATCATTTATCCACAGAATAACTAGAAGTGAAAAAGACCAAGTTCTTATCAGCAATCTGGCTCAGCATATAACTCTTCCCTTATTTCCTCATGATGCCACTCCTTCCCTCGCAGTTCCCTTTGGAATTCTGCTATCACACTCACCTTTGTTATTATCCCTGGCAGTGCGATCCTGACCCTAATCTCTCAATGTGTAAAAGCAACTTTTCTTCATATCACTTTTGAATCTTTTAGGTAACCACACTCATTCTATGACTCCTACCCATCAACCTTGCACCAATGAGAACAAGACCTGTTTCTCCAATCTACCATGTAACTGAAGTTCTTCAACTTTGAAATCTCTCCTTCTTAGACAGAAGATGAGGTATTGTTCCTCAAGGTTGTATTGGGCCACACAGTGAAGCAGGATAAGGAACAACACCATATCTTCTGTCTTGGAACTTTCTGGACTCTTGAATTCTTCAGCTTTTGGTAACTCACACTTTATCTGGCAAATTTGCTATCATTTTAGTTCAGTTTTACTTTTCTTCTCGACTGCTGGGCATTTCCAACAGTTTTGCTATTAACAACATGTAACACTGACAAAGAAGCAAAATGTCATTTATTGCTACCCTAACATCTCTATTAAGCCATTTGGTCTCTTCCTATCAGAGATCTTTCTATTGTTCTAGACAATCCTCCAGTACTTCCCCTTCTACTGTCTTGTTTTCTCTCTTTCCCAAATCTGGGAAAGGATTGCAGACCTGAAAGAACAACTGTTTCCCTTGTATGGATGCAACTTGACTTCAAAGTTCAAAATAAATTCTGATCAAAGGACAGGTGAATTCATACCGCAATTTGAGAGGGAGAAGCACAAGTCACATGTATCAGTATCACAATGGAATAAAGGCAGTTACAGAGGCATGAAAGAGGTGCTTGCCCAGGTGGATTGCAGGGGAATACTGGCAAGGATGACGGCAGAGCAGAGATGGCTGGAGTTTCTGGAAATAGTTCACAAGGTGCAGGATAGATATGTCCCACAGAAGAAGTTCTCCAATGGCAGGGCTAGGCAATTGTGGCTGAAAAGGGAAATTAAGGACTGCATAAAAGCCAAGAAAAAGGCATATAAGGTAGCAAAAGTGATTGGGAATTTGGATGATTAGAAAGCTTTTAAAATCCAACAAAAGGCAATTGAAAAGCTATAAGAAGGGAAAGTATGAAATATGAAGGCAAATGAGCTAATAATATAAAGCAGGAGACAAAAAGTTTTTTTCGGTTGTATAAAGAGTAAAAGAGAGGTGAGAGCTAATACTGGACCACTGGAAAATGATACTGATGAGGTAGTAATGCAGGTCAAAGAAATGACAAATGAACTTGGGTACTTTGCATCCTTCTTCACTGTGGAAGATACTAGCAGTGGGCCGAAGGTCCGTGAGTGACAGAGAGCAGGAGTGAGTGCCATTGCTATTACAGAGGATAAAGTGCTAGGCAAACTCAAAGGTCTTAAGGTGGATAAGTTAGCCAGGCGGATGGACTACATCCCAGAGTCCTGAGAGAGGTTGCCGAAGAGATAATGGATGCATTGGTCATGATCTTTCAAGAATTACTTGATTTTGGCATGGTTCCAGAGGACTGAAACATTGCAAATATCACTTTAAGAAGTGAGGAAGGAAAAAGGAAGGAAATTATAGGCCAGATAGCCTAACCTCAGTGGTTGGGAAAGTGTTGGAGTCTATTTTTAAGGATGAGGCTTCGAGGTACTTGGAGACTAATGATAAAATAAGTCAATTTTTCTGTGAAGGGAAATCTTGCCTGACAAATCTGTTAAGAGTTCTTCGTGAAAGTAATAGGCAGGGTGAACAAAAGAGAAGCAGTGGATGTCATATCTTTGGATTGTCAGAAGGCATTTGATAAGGTGCTACACATGAAGCTGCTTAACAAAATAAAATCCTATGGCATTACAGGAAAGACACTGGCATGGATAGAGGAATGGCTGACAGGCAGGAGGCAGCAAGTGGGAATAAATGGGGCCTTGCAGTCAATATTGGAACCACGACTTTTCGCATTGTTTGTCAATGATTTTGATAATGGAATTGATGGCTTTGTGGCGAAGTTTGCAGATGATACAATGCGGGGGGAATCTCATTGAAACCTACCGAATGTTGAAAGGACTAGGTAGGGTGGTTGTGGACAGAATGTTTCCTATGGTGGGAGTATTCAGAGCTAGATGCCACAGCCTCAAAATTAAGGGGCAACCTTTTAGAACAGAGGTAAGGATGAATATTTTTAGCCAGAGTGGTGAATCTGTGGAATGTTCTGCCTGTAGGACGCTGAAGCCGGGTCCCAATCGCAGACCAACTACTGTGCACACTGTGATATTTACTGAGTAGCAAATCCAGAGGGGCAGCAAAGTCAGCATCAAAGTTCAGGTGGAGATCAAAAATTCAAGAGAAATCCAAAAACCAGGATCAGGAAATAGGCAGAGTCCATATTCCAACAGATAGAGTGCAGATACAAATGCTGGAAAGACTCAGGAAAACTCACTGGCACAATCTGGTGAAAACACAGGTCTGAAATACACTGAGCAATAAACAGAGAGGCAGATGATAGGCAGAGCACAAGGAAACACAAGAGGCAACAAACAGGTAATAATGAGAAACAGGTGAGAGGCGGAGAACTCAGTAATACAGGGGCCGGAGTAGAGCAGGAGCAGGGTCAGGAGCACATGGGACATGAAAACAAACAAGAGCTCATGGCAATACAAAACCACAGACTGATGGCTGGAGACAAACACACAAAAAGACAGAGTTCAACTGGAGGTACTAACATTGCCACATATTGCATTGGAGGCCAGGTCCATGGGTATATTCAAGGAAGAAGTTGATATTTTCCTGATCGGTCAGGGCATCAAGGGATATGGCGAGAAGGCAGGTGTATGGGATTGAGAGGGATCTGGGATCAGCCTTGATGGGATGGTGCAGCAGAATCAATGGGCCGAATGTCTAATTCTGCTCCTATGACTTATAGTCTATGGTCTAAATAAACAATACGAATCAAGAAAACAAGATGAAGAGTCCTTAAAAGTGAGTACATAGATGGTAGGTTCATTTCAATGTTGGGTGAAGTTGAGTGACGTTATCCCCTTTGGTTCAAAAGCCTGTTGTGTGAGGGGTAAAATCTATTTCTAAACCTGGTGGTGTGAGTCCTTCTTTTTGATCGCAGCAGCGAGGAGAGAGCACGATCTGTGTGGTGAAGTCCCTGATGATGGATGCTGCTTTCCTGTGACAGCGCTCTGTGTAGATGTGTTCAGTCACGGGGAAGTCTTCACCCAGTAATGGAGTCGGCCATATCCACTACTTTTTGTAGGATTTTCCATTCAATGGCATTTGTGTTTCCATACCATGCTCTGATGCAGCCAGTCAATGTTACTACACAGCTACGCATCTGTAGAAGTTTATCAAAGTTTTGCATGTCATGCCGAGTCCTCGCAAAATCCTAAGGAAACTGAGGCGTTGCTATGCTTTCTTCGTAATTGCACTTATGTGCTGGGCTTAGGGCTGGTCCTCTGAAATGATAACACTGAGGAACTGCTGAGTATTTTCTGCTTTTATTCTGGATTTCCAGAATCTGTGATTTTGTTTTTAATTTTGGGATATCTTTTCAATTTAGTAATTCAGTCATGCCCATTGGCTCCACATGTAGATTTTTATGTTTATCTCTGATCAGTCTATCCATCCTCCTGTGACCCTTTTCTTGCTACAGAGTATTTTGTCATTTCCATTTAAGCTTTTTGCTAGTTTCTTTATCCTATTTTCTCATAGCTTTTAAAAATTACTTTCTTTTACTTTCTCTTCTTAATTTCCAATTTGAATTTATTATCATATACACAATTATATACATGCACAGGCGCAATGAAAAACATCCAGAAGAAAAATATAAACTAAACACAAATTATACAAATTCATACAGGAACAAACGCATTGGGACAATAAGGAAAAATAGTGACTAAAGTGTTGCTATACTCAGGTAATAAACAGAGTTGTGCAGGTTGGTTCAAGAACCAATGGTTGAAGGAAGAACTGTTCTGGAACCTCGTGCTGTGGGACTTCAGATTTCTGTATCTTCTGCCCCATGGTAGCTGTGAGAAGATGGCACATCCTGAATGGTGAGGCTTCTTGATGATTCATGTTGCCTTTTTGGTGCAGCACCTTATGTAAATACTACTGACAGTGGGAAGGGATGCGCCCATGATGTATCGGGCAGAGTCCACAACTCTGCATTATCAAGCTGACCCCCACGCTGTTAATAACCTGTCATCTGATCTTTTATTTCTGCTCTACTCTGCTGTCTAACATATTTGATTGTTTACAGAAGCTAACTTTAAAGTTTCAATCATTCTTATAGAACAAGGGTTTCCCACTAATTGAAAAATAAGCTGGCTGTGGCTTAACTTTATCCATGTGCAAAAGCAGATTTTCCAATACTGGGCAGATAAGTCAATATTATATCTGATGGGTGTGTCACGGTTGAGTTAGTTTGGTTTGAGTAGACCTGTAAATCTGGAATAAAGCTGAACTGTAATTTGTCTGACTTCCTGACAATTCTGACCTGCGTTAATATATGCCAAGTACAGTTTGCTTTTCCATTTACCTCACTGTAGGTGTGGCAAATGCTGGAAGAAAACTCTAGAGGTTTGTTTAAGAGAAGTTCATATCAAGGTTATTAGTTCTTCTCAAGGTTATAAAAGATTTCTTTTCAGTAAATTCAATAAAATTCATAAACTTTAGGATAGATAGTCTTTAATCTCTTACTTTTTCAAAACAATAAATGTCATGGTAAGAATTACTCTAACTTAAAATGTCAGAATAACTAAAAATTATTTAGATGATGTTGTAAACAGAATGGATTAACATGAATCATTTATAATGTTTATCCAAGTAAGAGAAATATAATTGAGGAATATATTGTAGGATATGAAATTCTAAGAGCCGATGTGTCTGTTTCCCATGGTAGGGGTATCTGAAATCAGGAGGCAGAGTTTAGTGTGAGAACAAGGAGATTTAGAGGGGATCTAGGGGGTTAATTTTAAACACAAAGAGTAATTGATATCCGGAGTGAACTGCTAGAGCAGATGATGGAGGCAGCTATAGGAACAACAGTTAAGAGGTAACTAGGCAGGTACTTCACTGGGCAAGGACTAGAGAGATATGAAATTAATGCAGGAAGTTAAGAGTAGTATAGATAAGTGTGATAGTCAGCATTAATGTGATCAGCCATAGTGCCTATTTCTGCAGTGTACAACTCTGACTCTATTACTCTAAAAGTATAGTTTGACAAGACTCCAATAAGCTAGATACTCCTACAGTCTTTGAGCCTTATTGCATTAATTGCCATCACAAAGTCATCTAGATTGTGAGTGAGTGGGCCAGTGAAGGAGTGGAGCTTTGACTCAAGAGGCTTTGACGAGAAGAGGTGGAGGACGAGCTTGTTCCCAGTTAGTTTTTACAATGTCTCCTGAGATGGTGATGTGCCTCTCATGTGAGATGTGGCAGTCTTGGGGAACGCCCCTCTCCCACAGAGTCACATCTGCCAGAAGTGCATACGGCTGGGCAATCTGGAAGACCGTGGAAGGAATCTGCAGCAGCAGCTGGATGACCTTCGACTCATAAGGGAGAATGAGGCAGTCATAGATGAGAGCTACAGGGAGGTAGTCACATCTAGGCTGTCGGAAGCAGGTTGTTGGGTGACCGTCAGAGGGGGGAAAGCAAAGGTGAGCAGACAGGTAGTGCAGAGCACCCCTGTAGCCATTCCCCTGAATAATAAGTTTACCATCCTGGATACTGTTGGCGGGGACGACCGACCAGGTGTGAGCCACCGTGGCAGGGCCTCCGGCACTGAGTCTGACCCTGTGGTGCAGAAGGGTGGGACAGAGAAGAGGAGAGCTGTCGTCATTGGACACTCCATAGTCAGGGGAACAGACAGGAGATTTTGTGGACGTGAGAAGGACACCCGCATGGTTTGTTGCCGCCCGGGTGCCAGGGTCCAGGATGTATCTGACCGGGTGCACGACATCCTGGTACGAGAGGGAAGGCAACCAGAAGTTGTGATACATGTTGGGACCAACGACATAGGCTGGAAGAGGGATGAGGTCCTGAAGTGTGAGTTTCGGGAATTAGGCAGAAGGCTGAAGAATAGGACCTCAAGGGTGACGTTCTCAGGATTGCTGTCAGTGCTACGTGACAGAGATGGTAAGAATTGGAGGAGATGGCAGTTGAATGTGTGGCTGAGGAGTTGGTGCAGGGAGCAGGGTTTTAGATTTTTAGATCATTGGGATCTCTTCTGGGGAAGGTGGGACCTGTACAGGTTGGATGGGTTGCACCTGAACTCGAGGGAGAGCAATATCCTTGTAGGTAGGTTTGCTAGCATGGTTCGTGAGGGTTTAAACTAATTTGCGAGGGGGATGGGACCCAGAGCAATAGAGCAGTGAAAGAAGTGCATGGAGCAAAGCCAGATCTAACATACAGAGAGGCTTTGAGGAAAGAGAAGCAGAATAAACGGAGTAAAGACAGTAAGGTAGAAGGGCTGAAATGTGTGTACCTCAATGCAAGAAGCATCAGGAACAAAGGTGATGAACTGAGAGCTTGGATACATACATGGAATTATGATGTAGTGGCCATTACAGAGACATGGCTGGCACCAGGGCAGGAATGAATCCTCAATATTCCTGGATCTCAGTGCTTTCAAAGGGATAGAGAGGGTGGAAAAAGGGGAGGAGGGGTGGCATTACTGGTCAGGGATACTATTACAGCTACAGAAAGGGTGGGTAATGTAGCAGGATACTCTTTTGAGTCAATATGGGTGGAAGTCAGGAATAGGAAGAGAGCAGTTACTCTGCTGGTATTCTATAGGCCCCCTGGTAGCAGCAGAGATACAGAGGAGCAGATTGGGAGGCAGATTTTGGAAAGGTGCAAAAATAACAGGGTTGTTATCATGGGTGACTTTAACTTCCCTAATATTGATTGGCACCTGATTAGTTCCAAGGGTTTAGATGGGGCAGAATTTGTTAAGTGTGTCCAGGACGGATTCCTGTCACAATATGTTGACAGGCCGACTAGGGGGAATGCCATACTAGATCTAGTACTAGGTAATGAAGCGGGTCAGGTCACAGATCTCTCAGAGGGTGAGCATCTGGGGGACAGTGCCACCACTCCCTGGCCTTTAGCATTATCATGGAAAAGGATAGAATCAAAGAGGACAGGAAAATTTTTAATTGGGGAAAGGCAAATTATGAGGCTATAAGGCTAGAACTTGCGGGTGTGAATTGGGATGATGTTTTTGCAGGGAAATGTACTATGGACATGTGGTTGATGTTTAGAGATCACTAGCGGGATGTAAGGGATAAATTTGTCCCGGTGAGGAAGATAAAGAATGGTAGGGTGAAGGAACCATGGGTGACAAGTGAGGTGGAAAATCTAGTCAGGTGGAAGAAGGAAGCATATATGAGGTTTAGGAAGCAAGGATCAGATGGGTCTATTGAGGAATATAGGGAAGCAAGAAAGGTGCTTAAGAAGGGCCTGAGAAGAGCAAGAAGGGGGCATGAGAAGGCCTTAGCGAGTAGGGTAAAGGAAAACCCCAAGGCATTCTTCAATTATGTGAAGAAAAAAAGGATGACAGGAGTGAAGGTAGGACCGATTAGAGATAAAGGTGGGAAGATGTGCCTGGAGGCTGTGGAAGTGAGCGAGGTCCTCAATGAATACTTCTCTTTGGTATTCACCAATGAGAGGGAACTTGATGATGGTGAGGACAATATGAGTGAGGTTGATGTTCTGGAGCATTTTGATATTAAGGGAGAGGAGGTGTTGGAGTTGTTAAAATACATTAGGACAGATAAGTCCCCGAGGCCTGACGGAATATTCCCCAGGCTGCTCCACGAGGTGAGAGAAGAGATTGCTGAGCCTCTGGCGAGGATCTTTATGTCCTCGTTGTCCACGGGAATGGTACCAGAGGATTAGAGGGAGGTGAATGTTTTTCCCTTATTCAAAAAAGGTAGTAGGGATAGTCCGGGTAATTATAGACCAGTGAGCCTTACGTTTGTGGTGGGAAAGCTGTTGGAAAAGATTCTTAGAGATAGGATCTATAGGCATTTAGAGAATCGTGGTCTGATCAGGGACAGTCAGCATGGCTTTGTGAAGGGCAGATCGTGTCTAACAATCCTGATAGAGTTCTTTGAGGAGGTGACCAGGCATATAGATGAGGGTAGTGCAGTGGATGTGATCTATATGGATTTTAGTAAGGCATTTGACAAGGTTCCACACGGTAGGCTTATTTAGCAAGTTAGAAGGCATGGGATCCAGGGAAGTTTCGCCAGGTGGATTCAGAATTGGCTTGCCTGCAGAAGGCAGGGGGTGGTGATGGAGAGAGTACATTCAGATTGGAGGATTGTGACTAGTGGTGTCCCACAAGGATCTGTTCTGGGACCTCTACTTTTCGTGATTTTTATTAATGAGCTGGATGTGGGGGTAGAAGGGTGGGTTCGCAAGTTTGCAGATGACACAAAGGTTGGTGGTGTTGTAGATAGTGTAGAGGATTGTCAAAGATTGCAGAGAGACATTGATAGGATGCAGGAGTGGGCTGAGAAGTGGCAGGTGGAGTTCAACTCGGAGAAGTGTGAGGTGGTACACTTTGGAAGGACAAACTCCAAGGCAGAGTACAAAGTAAATGGTAGGATACTTGGTAGTGTGGAGGAGCAGAGGGATCTCGGGGTACATGTCCACAGATCCCTGAAAGTTGCCTCACAGGTGGATAGGGTAGTTAAGAAAGCTTATGGGGTGTTAGCTTTCATAAGTCGAGGGATAGAGTTTAAGAGTCGCGATGTAATGATGCAGTTCTATAAAACTCTGGTTAGGCCACACTTGGAGTACTGTGTCCAGTTCTGGTCGCCTCACTATAGGAAGGATGTGGAAGCATTGGAAAGGGTACAGAGGAGATTTACCAGGATGCTGCCTGGTTTAGAAAGTATGCATTATGATCAGAGATTAAGGGAGCTAGGGCTTTACTCTTTGGAGAGAAGGAGGATGAGAGGAGACAAGATAGAGGTGTACAAGATAATAAGAGGAATAGATAGAGCAGCTAGCCAGCGCCTCTTCCCCAGGGCACCACTGCTCAATACAAGAGGACATGGCTTTAAGGTTAGGGATGGGAAGTTCAAGGGGAATATTAGAGGAAAGTTTTTTACTCAGAGAGTGGTTGGTGCGTGGAATGCACTGCCTGAGTCAGTGGTGGAGGCAGATACACTAGTGAAGTTTAAGAGACTACTAGACAGGTATATGGAGGAATCTAAGGTGGGAGCTTATATGGGAGGCAGGGTTTGACGGTCGGCACAACATTGTGGGCTGAAGGGCCTGTACTGTGCTGTACTATTCTATGTTCTATTTCTATGTTCCATGTAGATTGAACAGTTCTCTAATTTTGTGAAATTTATGATAACATCTCATTTCTCAGTGATATTCTAGACCAATGATTTTCTAGCCCCTTTGCCTATATTATGATTAATATAATTTCAGATGATCTTGATATCAATTTAAGATGGCACTGGTGAAACATAGTCTTACTGGTAGCAAACAAAACTACTGATTACTTTAATAATCACACCTTTTCTGGAAAATGATCACTGCAGTCAGTAGCCTGTGACTTTCCTTTTGAACTACCTGAATGACCTGGCATTTTTTACAGTCTGAACTGAAATCTCGAAGGTGCAGGATGGTCTTGGCGGGTGGTGTACAAGCTGAATCAGGACAGTGGAGGCCAGGCCTGAGAGCTAGCAATGAACCAATGTTTGGCCAATGCTGAAGTCGACTTGGAGTCAATTCAAAGCAGCAGATCTGAGGTAAGGCAAGCAGAAGAGGTAGGGCCCAGCCATGAGAGCAAAGAACGAGTTGATGTTCAACCGATTTAAGGACTGGACCAGATTGGAAAGGTCGGGTATGGGCTGAATCGAGGTGGTGCGCTCCTGGCCCAAGAGCATATTGAAATAGCAAGGCTCAGCGAGGAACTAGTCAAGGTTTGGCCAATTTAAATGCTGGGCTAGATTGAAAAGTGTTGTGGCCGGAGACAAGGGACGGGCCAGTGTTCAGCTCACTGCTCAGCAGCGTATTCTTGTCTCTGCACTGAAATGAAGCTGTGGCCTGTAACTAACAGGCTCCTGGCCCTCTTGCATTGATGACTGGCTCCATGGCCATGAACTCACTTTTGGAAATATTAGTTCTGAATGTTATTTGCTTACCTTTTTTTATACTTGCCCACTTTGTTACTATTTTGCACATCGAGTGTTTGACGGTCATTTTTGATGGGTTATATTAGGGTTTTTTTTGTCTTGCAGTTGACTGTAAGGAGATGAATCTCAAGGCTGTATACATACTTTTGGTAATAAATGTATTTTGAACTTTTAATATATCTTTTTCAATAATGACATGCAAGGGCATCAATTCAGGTTGGAGATGTTTCACTGAATTAAGTTGATGACTGCTAGAGATGCCGCCATGTCCAAGAGTGACACATTGGTGGTGGATTAGCATTCTGCTGTGAGTTCGCAAGGCAAAAATACTGTCGCTAGTTTCATGTCACACTAAGCAAATAATGACATTTAAGTAAGGGTGTCTGTTCTGAAGAAAGCATTGTGAAAATGGCTGTAGATGGACAGTTTGTCCAAGTCTGCATGGCTAAGGAACATGTGGTCAGATGTCTTCCAGATCTGAAAATTAAGACATTCTTAACCACTGCTTATTAATACCTGCAAGTTCATCAGTTTTGATATCTTCAAGGTTCACCTCTTAAAATTAAGATCAGAATCAGGTTTAATATCACTGGCGTGTGTTGTGAAATTTGTTGTCTTGCAGCAGCAGTACATTGCCATACCAAATAATAGAAACTAATTGTGAATTACAGTATATATATAAAATAGTTAAATTGATTAAGTTGTGCAAAAATAGAAATAAAAAGTAGTGAGGCAGTGTTCATGGGTTCAATGTCCATTCAACAATCAGACGGCGGGTGAGAAAAAGCTGTTCCTGAATCGCTGAGTGTGTGCCTTCAGGCTTTAGTACCTCCTTCCTGATGGTAACAATGAGAACAAGGCATGACCTGGGTGATATAGTAATTACGACTGCTTGTAATAGTTATTTTATGTAAAGCAACTGAACTGCTACTCCTCTGCTTATAGTTTAGCATTTTCTACTTAGAGATTTCTCTTTCTATTAATTAATTGGATTAAGGCAGATTGCCTGATGTAATAAGTAAACTAATTTCTACTAATTAAGACTATTTTCCAAGTAGTTAACTCATCTTCCACCAGGGTTTCAGCACAGGATTGGGAAAACCTGTGCAGAGAAACCTGGCAACTACTTAAACACAAATAGTACAGTGATCTTGAAGTACTTATTGAAGCTGGACAGTTACCAATGCATACCATATCAGAAGATCCATAATAAAAGATAAAACCCTTCTGTCCTACTTCACAAATGTACCTAGAGTTGATCTGAACTATAACAGAAAGTACTTCCAGATTGGCAAAGCCCAATAACACAATTTACTCACTGTTTCAATCAATGCATCAGTACATGGCATTTTTCAATTTCACACACAAGCATACCTAGAATAGACATATGTCTCTAGAATGAGCTTGCTTATTAGTGTGGAACTAAAGGCACCATTTTACTCTGGCCTCCTGCCCAAGACAAACTGAATTGCAATTACCTAAACTAATTTCAGACACAAAATGTACTCACTGGCACAGACTTTTATTTCATAACCCTGAACTGATTTGAGCCTATGACCTGCGGTGAAAGGTCAATGTCTAATTCAATATACCAGCCAGTCCTTCTTTTCATATTTTAAATTGTTGTTCACCAGTAATCAGGCAAAAACAAATGTTTGAGCCATCTTCCTTCAGCAGTAACTATGATTAAAAAAAAAGTTTCTAATGAATTATATTTAAATTTAGAATAAATGAAAAATATTGTGTGTATATATATATACACACACAGAAAGAAAAGTGATCACTTTTGCTCCAGCAAATTCAAAGCTATCTCAATGAGGCTATCTGAAACAAGCCTTTTGAAATTCAGTAAACGAAAGGAAAGAATCAAAGAGTAATTTTGCAGAATTCAAATGAGACAAATGACAGTTCTTGAAATCTTAATACCCTGAGAATGGTTGTGAATTTCAGAATCATTTGATTGACAGGAGCACAACGTTGCCAAAGATTCATAAATGTAAATAAAACCATTATAGTCAAAGATTAATACGACAAGCCAGAAATTAGTTTATGGGAATCTCTATGGCTCTTAGAATCAAACGTATACAAGTGCTGCTGCAGGAACAAGTTCTGCTGCAGTGTTGTGCAAGTTAATAACCTCATCATTTTTAGTCCTGACAATAGGAATGTTGAGTTTATGAACCATGAACAGCAAATTAGTTCTGGTGGACAATTAGAGTACTTAAATTATGTTTCCTGTATTATCTCAAAATGCATGAGAACTACTCTGGTGATACATTACTAATTACCATTAAATACATCCATAGATGTTGAGTATTCAAATATTTTTCTCAGAATACTCTTAAGCTTCAGAAATATAATCAGGTTTGAAAAAAGAGTAGCAAAAGAAATCTTTTCTCTCAAGTGTAGGAAACACTAGAAATATTGGTCGACTTTCCGAAGTTGGGCAGGATTGATGTGCACAGTAAGTATCAGTGCATGCTCTACCTGCCAATCGATTCTAATCAGCACTGGGCTTTGGCTAAACCAATTATTAATAATGATAGCTACTCTTTTTAATCATTCATGTGTTTACCTTGTATTGAAATAGCAGCAAAACAGTGTTCTGAGAAGGTTTGTACAGAGCACTCTTCAAATTATGTCCAATTATGTTAGATTACATCTTGCATGCTTTATGGTCACCAGTTTGTTCATATCCTAAATTCAACATTGTACACCGCTTCACAGATACTACATAATGAATTTCTTCTGTCATACAAATACAAATTAAACAAGTTGTCTAATTTGATCTTGGCTCCCTGGTGACTGTGTTAGTAAATGCTTTTCTATGTGGAATTTAATCACAGATTCAGCCACAGTTTCTGGCTCTCTCACATTGCACTGGGATTTTTTTAAAGAAAACATGTCAGTCATTTTTTCTTCTCCTCATCATACTTTAGTAACTCCTAAGAAAGTCTGCGTGTAAAGGCATCTAATGAAGAGAGCTCTGGACTGACCTTGTATCCATGTAAAAAAAAACTCTGGTTTGACAACCTCTTGCAGTATGTCCTCATATACACATACCCCAGGCTCAAGTTCCTTTTAAGGACAAACTTCTGTAATCTGTTTGTGCAAAATATTCCCATATGAATTTAACTTTGAATATTTTATATATGTTTTCTAAATCAGAAAAAAATGGTCAATATCTGTTTTCAGATTTATATAATTCATTTTCAAAGCTAACATGAGTTCTACTTCTACCACTTTCTCCAAGTAAAACATTCCAGCTTTTAACAACCCTTAGAAACAGTGAGTTCTTCAAGTCTTCCATTTATTCAACGTTAACATCACTGAGGAAAAGAAAACAGAAAAGATTGGCATTAGAGATAGGAAATGCAAAGATGTTCAGCTCCTGGAAATACAAAGTTGAATAAAAAATCAGAATATGAAAAGATAAAATGATAAAATTGTCAAAAAAACTTATTAAATGTCAAAATACTCCTTACTATGCTAAAGGTGTAAGGATAATCCTTAAGGAAAATAACTTGTTATATTTGGACTGTAACTGCTATATTTCAGAGTTGCTCTTCTTTTTTATTCCACATTTTTGAAACGAAGCATTGTAAAATCTTGTAAAACAGACAGTCACTTAATCAAACAAGGAGTCCTCTTTTCATCTTCTTTTTTCACAACCATAGGGGTTAATGTTTACACAAGCTATAATCTGGTGGAACACTTCTCCACCTATTAAGGGAAAAAGTCTAAAATGGTAATCCACAAGATTTCTTTCTCTGCCTCAGCATTTGTCCCTTTTACCTAAAAAGGTTTTAAGATTCGAGAGAATAGACATATTATTGTCCTTCTTCTGCAGTTACAGAAACACTACTTGATTATACGTGCCATATAAAGGCTGGCAGACTGTAGAAAGAGTTGAGAATAACTAGAGTTTGAAAGTTACCCTAATCTACCAGTTATATATACTCAATTCTTCAGCATTTTTTCTTAGGATTGTCACCTTGTTATGGTGGAGGGGCTTATGAGTTCCTGAGAGCAATGCTGTCTGGTGTTTAGCCATCCGGCACTTAGCTGCTGATAGGAAAACCCAGAGCGGTAAGGTCAAGGGGGAAGTTCTAGACCAACAGTGATCCAACCAGGACCTCAACGGTGGAGGATGGTGGAAGATGATGACACGTCACCATGGCAGTGAAGACAGAGGAAGACTGCATCAGTGAAGGATCCCTAGTCATCTTGCATTCCATCTGCTGGACACTCTCCTTGATCTGTGAAGGACTGTGTGGTGGTTACCCACAAGTCAGCCACCCCACATTAAGCAGTCATGTACAGGCATCTTGCATAAAAGGAATCCACCCTGTTGTCCCAGATTACGTTCTACTGTAACCAAAGGGCCCACTGATAGATAATTCTTAGGAGAACATCATACACAAATAGAACGATTGCACTTCTTCTAATTCAATGATGCGGGTAACACAAAAGATGAGGAAAATACGTATGGATGTTTTCCTTCACTGATACAAGGAAGTGGTCTTAGAGGAAGATGATAATGTTCCCACTGGCAACAACCTCGAGAAATAGCAGAAAATGATAAATAACCAGAAGGTTTTGCCAAGGCAAAATAAAAAACAAAATCTGACTCACATTGTAACAAACTTTCTGAAGCTGAGCGATATCCTGCAGGGTGCTGATCCATTATTACATTCTTGGACTCTCACAGGTATATCCCCCTAACATCCACTCTAGGTACACGCGGTGCACAGCTGTGCTGGGAACCAGACACAAGCCACTGCACTCCACTGATACTCTCGCTGCAAAGGTCCGCCTCATGATTGTATTTGGTGAGCTGAGGTGAGCACTGTATCTGATGTAGGGCTCAGGACACAAGTACAGCCTATTGCTTGTGAGCAACAACACCAGCTCTGTATGTTGTCGGATCACCCAGAAACTACGACCTCTCTCATCAATCTCTACAAGTGGCGATGAAAGTTGCTGTCCCATCCTCTCCTTATGCATCTATGCAGCTCTCATTTCAGCCTGTTAACATAAAGGATGCTCTGGGATAGGGGAGAGAGGTCTCACTAAACCAAGAGCAGAGGAGATGACAGCACATCCAAATGGATGCAGCTTCTGTCACAATTAGGAATTTTATGGCAGGTTATACAAAAGATGAGGATAATACTAGTTTATGTTTTCCTTCACTGATATAAAGAAGTTGCCTGATGGGCAATGGTGACAATTGAGGGGAGAAAACTGCAAATGACCAGATGATCTTGCCAGAGGAAAACTTCTTAAAAGCTAGATCTATTATGCCGAAATTCTGGAGAAAATGAAGAGGTACTAAGGGAAGAATTGGTTGGGGATCTGAAGGAGGGTTAGTGTTTGGGGAAAATTGTGGAAGTCCTGCTTGGTCAGCAGGAAATGATTGAGTCTGAAACAGGAATTACCAAATTCTGGCCAACTGGACAACTAGATCTCAAACAGGCAAAGGTGTACTTGTCCACCATATGGCTTCACTAGCAGCAATGGTAGTACTAATATTGCTATAACTTACTCATTTACCACCTTTTTATTCAGCCAAACTTCTTCATTTCTCAGAGTTTATTTTTCATATTAAAGGCAACTGAGGAGAATATTTTTTCTCTAAATCTTCGTCTTTCATGCAATTTCCTACTAGGTTAAATTCCCATCTCACCTGTCTCAAAGTTCTTCCTTTAATAGAAAAGGCATTTGTGAAAGGATTGATACACTCAGTGGCTACTTTATTAGATACAGCTGTACATCCAATCGATAATACAAATATCTAATCAGCCAATCATGTGGCTGTAATCAATGCATAAAAGCATGCAGACGTGGTCAAGAGGTTCAGTTGTTGATCAGACAAAACATCAGAATGGAAAATAAATGTGATCTAAGTCGCTTCGACCATGGAATAACTGTTTGTGCCAGATGGGTAGTTTGAATATCTCAGAAACTGATAGTCTCCTAGGATTTTCATGCAAAAAAGTCTCTAAAGCTCAGAAAGAATCATGTATAAAACAAAAAAAAAATCCAGTGAGTGATAGTTCCGTAGGCAAAAAATGACTTGTTAATGAAAGAAGTCAGAGGAGAATGGCTGGCGAATTCAAGGTGGCAAGAAGGTGACAGTAACTCAAGTAAATACATGTTACAACAGCGGTGTGAAGAAGAACATCTCTGAATGCACAACATGTCAAATCTTGAAGTGGATCGGCTAAGTAGTAGAAGTTCAAAATGATGGAAATATACCTTCAAGTTTAAATTAAATCCAACATAAAAATTTTCCACGCTTATAATTTGTTAGCTACACAATACTTACCTGATCAAGCTCAAGTAGGTTTAGTGCTGAACTCAGTGGGCCCTAGCCTGCAGTACAAAGTTAATAAAGCCACTTGAAGTAATTACTGGACTGTAGAAGTCTAAAAATATCTCAATGGAACAGCAGAAACTGCATTTATGAAGTTCAGCCTGAAACATAAATTTGGAGTAATCTTAGATAGCATCTTATTTTGTGTTCAGCTTTATTAAATCTCATCATCTGAGAGTACTTTTTCCTGTCACTTCATTTTTAATGTTCAATTTCTAGTTGATGACTAACAGTCAACTTGATGAACCCAAAAGTTCACAAAAAAAAAACATATATTTTCTGAGTCTGTCAATGAAAGAAGAGGTGTTGATTTTTTGGTCAAATCTGTCACCACTCAAGTTTTTTAATTTTTTTTTACTGAGTTATACTGTATTTAGTTGAATGCCCATGTTTAGATCAGGAAAAGAAACCACAGACACATAGTTCCTTTGGTCTAAATTTACTATTCTTTACCAAAACAAGAGAAACATTAATATTTATCAACAGGGAAATGATTAATACAACTGATGTTTAGTTAGCTGCAACACAGAAAACTTGAAAGGGTTAACATCTGTAAATCTTCAGTTCGAGCACATGTCAAACTTATATAGTAGATGAGCTGCTATGGGTAGCTTGTGTACAAGGGTCAGTACTTGGTTTTGAAAAATTTATTGCTAATTACACTTTCCTCAAGATTGTTTAGCCTTTATAGAAATGAAACAGCTCATCCTGACTTACCGGCTCAGAGCTGATCCATTATCTGTTGGCTATGTGTCATATCCAACTTCCTGAAATCCTAGACCTCTTTTGTGTTCTGTTTATTCCTTCCTGACAGGACCACCATCTCTCTTTCCTCGACTAGCACATGGCCTCTGTCAAGTTCAGCTGATGACATGACCCTGTTACCCAGACATCAGTCACCATGGGGAAGGAAACCCTCATGTGATTGCCAAATGAAAGCAGCCAGCTTAAGATTTTTTAAATGTACTGTGCTCCTTAATGATTCCAAAATTGCAGACTTTTTTTTGTAAGTACAGAACAAAATCCCCTGACAGTGTTACTGCTCTCTGTAAAAATGTTTTGATAATAGGTTCATATAACTAGTATTAGATTACTGATGACAGCAAATGCAACAATAATACCAAACTGATCAAGATAACACAGAACGAATCTGAACTTAATTTCAGTATTTAATTAACAATTCAAATTTTATAATTATTCTTACAATTCATTTGGAAAAATGTGAACTCGTCAAACCCTAAGAGAGAACAAAAGAATATGGTAAATGTTTGTCCTCACTGCTTGTGTGGATATCTGGCAGAACATATTTCCTGTCCAGTTTTGAGCCTGTCCATTTGTTATAGATTTTACAATTTTCCCATTCATTTCTTAGACATTCATCCTTCAGACTTCACAAAGACAACAAATAAATTGAGATTCTTATTACAAAAGTTAGATGAATTTATGTGTACCTATTCTGTCAATTCATTTTAATTGGCTACAACCTGTCAAAATCATCTAAACAGAATTCCACTGCTGACACTACCAAGATAAACTAACTTGGGTCATCTGATGTAATTGGGATTGCAGGAATGGAAACCATTTTATCATCCTGTTTATACCATATCCAATGTAAGACTTCTAGTGGGGTTACCAAAATGTCTGCATGATTTGATATGAGTATAGTTTTTTAATCTCAATCTCACAATGTAATTAGACTACACTGTTAGGTGTTTTGCAGAAAATGATTACAATAGCGTACATTATTTTAGTCAGCAGCCCTAGTGACAATGAGATGAGAGACTAGGTTTTAATTATTTGGAGTAAGGAAAGCTAGTGATACTTCTTCTCCAAACTGGTGTATCAGACTTTACCCCAGCACTAATTAGCCTCTTCTCCAGCAGCAAAGTTAACTCTCCCTGACCTATCAGCATCATGTCTGTACAAGCTAAAAGGCTAATCCCCAGCATGTGATCTCCATTCACAGTCAGAGTGGCAATGAAGATGCCATCAAATTGAATGGTACCTCCATGGATGCTGCCTGACCTGCTGAGTTCCTCCAGCATTTTGTGTGTGTTGCTTGGATTTCCAGAATCTGCAGATTTTCCCTTGTTTTTGAATGATACCTCTCAAGGTCTCAACAGTTAGATATCTAATCGTATTCATCAGACTCCTGGCCTGCTCACTACACCATTCCTACTCCATACTAATGGCTGCACGTCATTATGCATGTGAGCTTAACAACACAACATGTTATGGTGAATTCAGCACCAGTTAATAGAGCTAACCCACATAAGATATATCAGCTGTTGTGCAAATATCTCCTGACAGTAAAGTCCACTTTCCATAGATAGCAATCGTATGTAATGGGGCATCTTCGGATTTTGGAGATAATGAAGATAATGAATATGGTCATTCATACTTTAATTTAAGAGTCCGGAAGAGATTCACTAGGCTTAGTGCTATTATAAAAGGTTACCAATGTTGGATCCTTTTTCTTTGGGATTTAAAATAATGAATGATGATCTCATCAAAACCTATGAGATTGTGTGGAAGGTGGAGGGTGCAATGATAGATTAGATGCTGAGATTTTTCTACACAGTGAAAAAGATGAAATGAGGGAACATTGTTACAAGAGGGCAGTGCATCAAACACAAGTGCACAGGAATTTCTCCCCAGGGAGTTGGCAAATCTTTGGAATTCTCTACCTAGGAGAGTTGTGGCTGTTTTTGATCATTGAATATATTTGAGGATGCAAAGGAATGAAAAGTTGTGTGAAACATTGGCACATGGAGTTTAATCTCCACAAGTGTGAGGTGAATCGTTCTGGAATGTTGGATAGAGGCCAGTCAAATAATGTAAATGATGGAATATGATAAACAGAAGTCCCTTGGGATTCAGTCCATTGACCCCTCAAAGACACACCACAAATGGTTAGGGTACTGAAGAAGGCATGCAACATAATTATCTTCATTGGTTGGAGCATAGAATATAAAAGTTGAGCATTATATTGCAACTTTACAAAAAAATGGCTGGACTGCAATTGCAAAATTGTGTGCTGTTCTGTCATCACATTATGGGAAGAATGTTGCTGTGTAGGAGATAGCTCAGAGGCTATTCCTTAGGATGCTGCCTGCATTAGAGAACATTAGTCATTCAGTGAAATTGGATAGCCGGGGGTTGTTTTCCATTGTGAAGGAGCTGAGCGACAACCTGATTGAGATATATATGAAATTATAAGAGGCATTGATAAGTAGATGGTCAACCTGTTGTTCCCATGGTGAGAATATCAAAATTAAGAGGGCATAGATTTAACATGAAAGGGAGGAGTCATCAAGGGGATTTAGGAGACAGTTTTTTTTTACACAGGGTGTGATTGGTATCGGGAACTTGCTGTCAGATGAGGTGGTGGAGTCAAATGAGTTCATGACATTTAAGAAACAATCATATATGTAGGCAAACCATGGGAAGGATGTGGTCCTAATGCCAGAAAATGCGATTAGTGCAGGTGGATAAAAAGATCAGCATTTGGTGGAACAAAGGACTTGTGTCAGTACTGTTTGATTGCATATTTTCAGACAATGGATAAATTTTGGAAGGATACGGGAATTGAAGGATATGTTGAAGCACCATAGAAGAGAGAATCAGGCCTAAGCCCAGAGCAGGCCCAGGACATGCCTCGTTCTCACTGCTACCATCAGGAAAGAGGTACAGAAGTCTGAAGGCACACACGCAATGATTCAGGATCAACCTCTTCCCCTCTGCCATCTGATTTCTGAATGAACTTTGAACCCATGAACATTACCTCACTACTTTTTATTTTTATGTTTGCACTATTTAATTAATTTAACTTTTTTATATATCTACTTACTCTAATTCATATTTTCCCATTATTATGTATTGCATTGTACTGCTGCTGCAAACACAATAAATTTCACAACATATGCAGGTGATATTAAACCTGATTCTGATTCTGGTCATACTAAATGGCAAGGGCCAGGTGTTGAGCTCCTGCTCCTGTTTTTTTGTGCTGTTCTGGTGTTCCTTAAGCACCTTTCTGTTTTGCTGAAGCTCTTGGAAATCTGTATGATCAGATTTCGTGCAATGGAGTTCTGTTAATTCTCTCATGACAAATAATTATTCCTCTAGTCTTTGAGCCAGAAATACACCGGAATAAGATTAATCATTAAGTTAAATATAAAAATCTTTAAAAAGCTTTTTGTGATTTTGCTTAACAATCCTTTGAAAAACCTTTCAAGGCACTTCTTTTCCTTTTAATTTTTTTTAATCACATGTGAACAGAAAACACAGAATTACAATATGCACATAAATTCTCTGCATTTAATTAATGCGCAATAAATAGTGGGAAAACAAAATTCACTTCTATCTTTAAACAGTAAGGAGTTATAATGGGCTCCAGACCTGTCATTCAGGTGATCTGATTGGCTCTGATATCTACAATCCTGATTCCCAGCCGATACAAACTGTAAAATCTATTCATTAGGGTCAAACCTCACACCCTGCTAGATGTAGGAACTCTGATAAATATATTAAACCAATGATTATCAGGTTTGAAACTGTTGAGTTTACATCATTGAAGAGATGGTATCAGTCACGATAATTGCACCACCTGACTGGCACCACAAAGTAGCAACACACACAAGGATTATTGACACCTAAAGAACAATGTCCTTTTGGCACTGTGCTCAAAAATTAAAGCTTTATTCATGCAGATCCAGAGGTGGGTGGAGGCTCACTAATGTCTAAGGTACCAAATTTCAGAAGCAAATTACAAACCTAGCATGTTTTATGTTTATCACAGATGTTCGGGGAAGCTCGTTCAAATCTTCGGATTTTTTTTTCTCTCTCTGAACAGGAAGAGAAAATTGAAGATAGATCTACTGGCTACCATTTCAAAAACTTAAGATGAATATAGATGTTTATGTTTTTATTTAATTTCTGGAAAATTCCACACTTCATCACATTCATTAATACTGGGTGATTTCAATTGTCATTATTTTATTATTTAGGTGTCGTTTTTATTTACAAACCTGTTCTGTTATGACAATGTTTTTTTTTGAGATATATCTTCAGTGGAATAGTTAAGTAAAGATCTTGCAGCTTCATTTGTTAAGAACAGTTTGTACTGTTAAAAAGGAGATGGAAATATATGGTAAAAAGTTGTAAATGATGTTAATTATTGGCTGTGAAATACTGATAGACATTAAATTGATGGTTATGTTATGGTATTGGTAGAGGCAGAGTATTTAAGATACTCTTAGATACACAGATGATAGAAAAGTAGAGGGTTATGGAAAGGGAAGAGTTAAATTGATCCGAGAGTAGGTTTACAGATCAGCACAGCACTGTGGATCAAAGGGCCTGTGCTGTGCTCCGGTGCTCTGTGTTCTATGTTCTGTAATAGAATTTGCTGGCAATTGAGTTTGAAATGGAGTTCAATTTTACTTTTATAACAATTCTTTGAACTAGGCAGCAAATATTTTACATACCTTTTTCACTTTAAAACCCAAACAGAAGCTGTATTGGCTGTTTGGTCTTCATTCCAAATCAGTGACACTTTCAGATTTATGAAATAACTAAAATAATTTGCTATTCATGGGCAGTTGACCTAATCTGTCACATTCCTACATTTGCACTCGATGTGGGGATAGATAGAGGTTGCAGGACTGGTAGTGAAAGGTCGAGCAAATCACAGTTCACTGCACTAACTTAGAAAGATGCAGTTTGGCCTCAGCCTCTTTGATCTCTGGTAGTCTGCATACTTTTTAGTGGCGTCTTTTGCCAGACCCTTTTCCTGGAATATATTTTTCAATTATTATTCTTCCTGTGCTGATCATTATCTTTTGCTCAGAATATGGTGAAGCAGCATTTTCTTTAGATACTACCTAGCATGAAGTAGAGTTGACATGCTAGGTTTATACAATAACATTAACCAACCGCAAGATAACATTCCAATGACAAGATATACGTTATGACCAACTACATGACTTAATGGATTAATCTGTTTAGTTTTCGTTCTTTCCATAGATTTGAATTGTTTTAGTGGCCTGTATAATTTGGAATCTGCTTGTAAAAACTAGCTAATTCATCTAAATTTAATTAATATTACAAGATTTCTGTATAAAATATCTTTTAATATTAATTACAGGTAATTGGGTATTACTTTTGATCAATTTCTATTACCATTCCATTTTGCTTTTCTGGCTTCTTAAAAGTGATTTTCATCTGCTTCCTTATTGGGAGGGGCAAATCTGGATGGAACAATGGGATAGAATGCAGAAATGGCTCTGTGCTTCCATGCAAAAAGACCAAAAATACAGGATCTGCTTGATTATATATTTTTTTCTTTCAAAATAAACTTGATTGATAAAATTGTAAGGAATACAAACAAGTGCATGGCTTTCCTTCCATTCGCAGCGTGTAGAGTCATTGGTTTTAAATATTGATAGTGTGAGCACTTTCTGTATACCAAGCAGCATTGCCACCTATGTGGATGCCTTTGAGCAGCACAGAAGTACACATGTTTCATAGACGGTCATAAGAGTAATACAGCACGGAAACAGGCCTTTCGGCCCATCTTGTTCATGCCATCCCACATCCTTCTTGCTATTCCTACACAAAATGCTGGAGGAACAAGTCAGACAGCATCTATGGAAAGGAATAAAGAGCTGAAATTTTGGGTTGAGAGTCTTTATCTGGACTAGTTATGGTAATGCACAATTAATTCATTTTGACCACAAAAAACAAAATATCTGGCCGAGATTAAGTAATCAGCTTGAAATGCTAACTATTTCTTTGTTTCTCTTTTAACAGATTCTGTTTGGCCTTCTCTATGATTCGAGTATTGTCTGTTTTTAGTCCAATGGACTACCACATTAATACAGAACCAGAGAAGGTGTGTGACTGCATAGGTGAAAGTAAACCGGTATAGTCTCGCTGAGCATGAGTAGCGAAAGTGTTTCGAGAGTCCAGTATCAATTCCAATTCCAGTTTCAATTCCAATTCTGATATTTCTAATAATTCTCATAATTAAGATGGCACCTATTAATAAGGTATTTATTTATCCACAACACTGAAGTGAGATGAAATTTTCAAAATTTTGCAATGACTTGCTTGAAAAGGCAATCTTATTGGCAGGATGAGCAACAATATGAATGATAACATATTTTAAAAATCTCTGCTATTTTTCATATTCTATTTGAAAGGTTTCATAATACCGTAAGTTTCACCCTAAATAACAATGCACTGATGTACCAGCACTGCCTTAGAACTACTGTAGGTATACTGAGAAGTGAGGGTTGGGATTTGGTAACCTGAGACAAAGTGCAGCAACGTTTCTGGGCCGAACCAGAATCTCTCAGGGCTCAGAAATCTTAAAGCAGAGTAAAATGGCAAGGTTTCTACATGGTTATGCCTTTTATAGGTACAAATAGCTTCTAATTGGCAAAATTAACATAGAAAAACCTACAGCACAATACATGTCCTTTGGCCCACAATGCTGTGCCAAACATGTACTTACTTTAGAAATTACTTAGTGTTATCCTTGGCCTCTATTTTTGTTAAGTCCATGTACCTATCCAGGAGCCTTCTAAAAGACCCTATTGTATCCGCCTCCACTACTGTCACTGGCAGCCTATTCCACCACTCACCACTCTCTGCATAAAAGATTTACCCGAACATCTCCTCTGTACCTACTTCCAAGCACCTTAAAGCTGTGCCCTCTTGCGTTAGCCATTTCAGCCCTAGGAAAATGCCTCTGACTATCCGCATGATCAATGCCTCTCATCATCTTAAACACCTCTATGAGATCACCTCTCATCCTCCGCTGCTCCAAGGAGAAAAGGCCGAATTCACTGAACCTATTCTCATAAGGCATGCTCCCCAGTCCAGGTAACATCCTTGTAAATCTCCTCTGCACCCTTTCTATAGTTTCCACATCCTTCCTGTAGTGAGGTGATCAGAACTGAGCACAGTACTTCAAGCAACACATATCAAAGTTGCTGGTGAACGCAGCAGGCCAGGCAGCATCTATAGGAAGAGGTACAGTCAAGGTTTCGGGCAGAGACCCTTCGTCAGGACTAACTGAAGGAAGAGTTAGTAAGAGATTTGAAAGTGGGAGGGGGAGGGGGAGATCCAAAATGATAGGAGAAGACAGGAGGGGGAGGGATGGAGCCAAGAGCTGGACAGGTGATAGGCAAAAGGGATACGAGAGGATCATGGGACAGGAGGCCCAGGGAGAAGGAAAAGGGGGAGTGGGGAAAAAACTCAGAGGATGGGCAAGGGGTATAGTCAGAGGGACAGAGGGAGAAAAAGGAGAGAGAGAGAAAGAATGTGTGTATATAAGTAAATAACGGATGGGGTACGAGGGGGAGGTGGGGCATTAGCGGAAGTTGGAGAAGTCGATGTTCATGCCATCAGCTTGGAGGCTACCCAAGAACATAAGATGTCGTTCCTCCAACCTGAGTGTGGCTTCATCTTTACAGTAGAGGAGGCCGTGGATAGACATATCAGAATGGGAATGGGATGTGGAATTAAAATGTGTGGCCACTGGGAGATCTTGCTTTCTCTGGCGGAGAGAAACTGGTCACCGACCTCCATGCAGAATATCACCCGTCTACAACCACTCTTTGCCTTCTGTGGACAAGTCAGTTCTGCATCCACAAAGCAATATCCCATTAGATTCCATGTCTCCTTACTTTCACAATAAGCCTTGCATGGGGTGCCTTATCAAAAGCCTTGCTGAAATCCATATACCATATACACAACATCTACTACTCTACCTTCATCAACGTGTTTAGTCATATCCTCAAAAAATTCAATCAGGCTCGTAAGGCATGACCTGCCTTTGACAAAGCCATGCTGACTATTCCTAATCATATTATGCCTCTCCAAATGTTCATAAGTCCTGTCTCTCAAGATCTTTTCTATCAGCTTACCAATCGCAGAAGTAAGATTCACTGGCCTATAATTACTGGACTATGTCTACTCCCTTTCTTGAATAAGGGAACAATATCTGCAACCCTCCAATCCTCCGGAACCTCTCCTGTCCCATTGATGATGCAAAGATCATTGCCAGAGGCTTAGCAATCTACTCCCTCTCCTTCCACAGTAGCCTCAGTTACATCTCGTCTGGTCCCAGTGACTTATCCAACATGATGCTTTCCAAAAGTTCTAGCACATCCTCTTTCTTAATATCTACATGCTCAAGTTTTTCAATCTGCTGTAAGTCATCCCTACAATCACCAAGATCCTTTTCCATAGTGAATACTGAAGCAAAGTATTCATTAAGTACTTCTGCTATCTCCTCTGGTTCCATACACACTTTTCCTCTGTCACACTTGATTGGTCCTATTCTCTAATGTATCCTACTGCTCTTCACATATTTACAGGATGCCTTGGGGTTTTCCTTAATCCTGCTCACCAAGGCCTTCTCATGGGCCCCTTCTGGCTCTCCTAATTTTATCCTTAAGCTCCTTCCTGCTAGCCTTATAATCTTCTAGATCTCTATCATTACCTAGTTTTTTTAAACTTTTCATTAGCTTTTCTTTTCTTCTTGACTAGATTTTCAACAGCTTTTGTACGCCATGGTTCCTGTGCCCTACCATCCTTTCCCTGTCTCATTGGAACGTACCTATGCAGAATGCCACTCAAATATCCCCTGAATATTTGCCATTTTTCTGCCATAAATTTCCCTGAGAACATCTGTTCCCAATTTATGCATCCAAGTTTCTTGCTGATAGCTTCATATTTCCCCTCACTCCAATTAAACACTTTCCTAACTTGTCTGTTCCTATCCCTCTCAAAAGCTATGGTAAAGGAGATGGAATTGTGATCACTATCTCCAAAATGCTCTCCCACTGAGAGGCCTGACACCTGACCAGGTTCATTTCCCAATACCAGATCAGGTACAGCCTTCTCCTCTTGTAGGTTACCTACATATTGTGTCAGGAAACCTTCCTGAACACACCTGACAAACTCCACCCCATCCAAACCCCTCACTCTAGGGAGATGCCAATCAATATTTGGGAAATTAAAATCTCCCACCACGCCAACCCTGTTATTATTATATCTTTCCAGAATCTGTCTCCCTATCTGCTCTTCGATGTCCCTGTTTCTATTGGGTGGTCTATGAAAAACACTCAGTAGAGTTTTTGACCCCTTCCTTTTCCTAACATCCACCCATAGAGACTCCCGTAGACAATCCCTCCATGACTTCCTCCTTTTCTGCAGCCGTGACACTATCTCTAATCAACAGTGCCATGCCCGCACCTCTTTTGCCTCCACCCCTCACCCCCCGTCCTTTCTGAAACATCTGAAACCTGGCACTCTAAGTAACCATTTTTGCCCCAGAGCCATCCAAGTCTCTGTAATGGTCACAACATCATAGCTCCAAGTACTGATCCATGCTCTGAGCTCATCTACTTTGTTCACAATGCCTCTTGCATTAAAATGGACACATCTCAACCCATCGGTCTGAGCGTATCCCTCCTCAATCACCTGCCTATCCTCCCTCTCACACTGTCTCCAAGCTTTCTCTATTTGTGAGCCAACCGCCCCTTCCTCCGTCTCTTCAGTTCGGTTCCCACCACCAAAATTGGTCCAAAAATTTTTGGGAATTCGTGGACCTTATCTGCAACTATTAGTTTCTTCAATAAACTGATTTTTGACTATAGATTCTTGTTAAAAGCATTCATGTGTAGATATTCATAAATTTAAAAAATAAATAAATATGTTCAAGCTTAATTAGTGTTCAACTATACATGAATACCTATGAACAGAGCCAAATGAAACAGCTTTCCTCCAGGACCAGTGTACAAAACATTACCAACAGCACAAGGCACAAGGAGCACGTAAGATAGTGGTAAACATACAGGCACACTGAAAAAAAGAAATAATATAGCCCAAGTCCCTGAGTGACATGTCCTGTAAGTTGATGGTGCATGGATGTTGTTGGCAAGAACAAGCCCTCAGCAGTCCACAGACAAAGGCACACATGCACGCAATCCAACTTGACTTCCACTGAACGAGCACCAGAAATCAGTACTGATGGTAGAGGCCGCCTTTGTGTACCAACTCTGATATCTTTCTGCATCAGGCAGTTGCATCAAGTCCAGCTCCTCCAGCTCCTCCAGCTCCTCTGCTAACGAACAACTCACTGATGGGGTAGAGCTGCAGTACTTGAAGTTCTTTATGTCCAGCCATGTTTTTTAGTTGTAAAAAAAAACACCCTTGGCTGGCCCAAGAAGCTGCTGCATCCAAGCGTGCTGCCATCTTCCTTGGAGAAATAAAAGGATGACTATATTATGAATGAATATATCATTTTATGATCTTTAGTAAGCATAACCATTAGTGATTAAACAAAGTAATTTAGAAAATAATGTTCCGATATTCATTTCACAAAATATTGATGTTTTTGGGTAGAAAAGGGAACACCTTGTTTAAGGTCTGATGATTGGGATGGGATTCAGATTGCAGTGTATGTGAATACAGTGAATGGGATCCAGTGTATATTACAATATGATAAAATTAATTCTTTAAGAAATAAGGGGCAAATTGTTCTACTTTCCAAATCCTATTCCTACATGAACTGCAAGGGGTTTCTGTGAACAGCATCTTCAGAATGCATAAAGCTCTCTGTAACTATGTAAATGAAAAATATCTGGACAACTTCCAGGTATTTAATACTTTAAAGACTACAGTGAAGGGTCTCCACTTCAATAGAAATTCCATTTCAAAGGATAAATATAATTGATACAACTATAACAGATGATTTTTAGCATGGCTTAAAGGCATATAACCATTTGAATGATAGTTTTTTTTTAGATTAGCTTAACCCAGAGTAGTCAGAACATTACCTCTTTTTTATTGTTCTGTCATTCATGACTATGGATTCAGCTGATTAGGCCCAAGATCTGGAATGTGCCTGTTAATTCTTAACCCCTCTTGCTTCTCCTTCAAGTCTTTCTTTGGAAATTCAAACCACTGATTAGTTTTCTAAATCTCTTGAGGTGGTTCAAGGTGAAATGTTATTTAATAATGCTCCTGTGGAGGTCACTGGGATGCTTTGTAACCATTACAGATACGTATAGTGGTATTGAGATAAAATAGTAATCCAGAAACTAAATTAGAAAAGGAATCAGCCCTATCCTCAACTCCTAAGTAGTGCATAAGAAACATCTGGTGTATGTTTTGTATTTCTGTCATTGCTGACACCCTGCTTTTAGAAATTAGTCTAGTCACTTACTGTTACAATTTAGCCAATCAGTTGTCGTTTCCCATCAAATGTCATCATCAGTATGTTCACCATGCATTCCTGAACTTACCAATTAATGTTGAATCAAATGATTGGGAGCTGAGATCTTCATTGTTCACTAGAACTTCACAGTATAACTAATCATTGTTCACTTCACAGTAAAACTAGGAGCAGATAACACAGCGGGGGGGGGGGGGAATAAAGGGATCCTGGTGGGGCATTGATTCGATCTTCACTCTCATGATTTATAAAGGCTGGATGGAACTATTCACGACATAGGAAGTAATCACAGCGTGGGGACTAATCACAGCACGACGATTAATCATGACACGGGAATGAATCACAGCACAGGAATTCATCTCGGCACAGTAGCTAATCATGACACAGGGACTCATCATAGCATGGTGTCTAATCACAGCACGAGGATTATTCACAGCACAGGAACTAATCATGGCACGTGGATTGATCACCACACAGGGATTATTCACAGCACAGGATCCAAACATCGAACAGGAATTTAGCAGAGCACGGGATTGATCATGGCACGGGACCAGTTAAAGCACAGGGAGCGATCATGGCACATGGCTTATTCCTAGCAGGAGGATTATTCACAACATGGGGATTGTTCATGGGATAATGGGTGATCATGGAGGAGGGTCTGCCTGAGGCAAAGGAAAGTCAAAGTCAAAGTGAAATTTATTATCAGAGTACATACATGTCACCACATATGACCCTGGGATTCTTTTTCCTGTAGGCATACTTAGTAAATTTATAAAACAGTAACTGTAAACAGGATCAATAGGCAACAAACTGTGCCAATGCAGATATAAATAAATCACAGTGAATAACAAAGTAAAAGAATTAATTACATCAGTGAGATCGATCATAGAGATTGGTCACAACACAGGGAGCGATCATCCCATGAAAAATGATTATTGTGTGGGGACAAATCACAGCAAGTAAACTGATCACTTAAGGGGACTGATAATGCATGTGAACTGATCACCAAAGGGGACTGGTATTGGCACAGGGTCCATGGGTTGGTCCATTGCACAGGCTTTAGAACAGTTGTCAGGATGTCAGGTACAAATTGCAATGGGAGTTAGAAAAGGCAGTCAAAAATGGCAATGTTATGATAGTCCTGGGGAATTTAAATATGCAGGTAGATTGGGAAAATCAAGATGGGGCTGAATCCCAAGACAGGGAATTTGTAGATGGCTATGAGGAGGATTTTAGAGCAGCTTGAGGTTGACCCAATAGGGAAAAGGCATCTCTGACTTGATATTATGTACTGAATGAGGTTTGATTAGGGAGATTAAGGTAAAGGAACCCCTAAGAGGCAGTGATGATAACATGATCAAATTCAGAGGAAGTAGCTGAAGTCAGATATATCAGTAATACAGTGGAGTTAAGAGAATTACAGAGACATGAGAGAGGAGATGGCAAAGTTGATTGGAAGGGGACACTAGCAAGGATGATGGTAGAACAGCAAGGGCTGGAGTTTCTGGGTGCAAAGTGAAGGCACAGAATAGATACATCCCAAAGAAGAAGTAGTATTCTAAAGGGAGAATGACAGATCTGAGGCTTATAAGGGAAGTCAAAGGCAGAAAGAAAGCAAAAGAGAAGGTATATAAATAGAGAAAAAATAGTAAGAAGTTAGAGGATTGGGAAGCTTTGAAAATCCAACAGAAGGAAATTTAAAAAAGCCATAAGGAGGGAAAAGATAATTGAGCCAATAAAATAAAAGAGACTATAAAATGTTTCTTTTTCAGATATACATATATATATATATATATATAGAGAGAGAGAGAGAGAGAGAGAGAGAGAGAGAGAGAGTAGGAGAGGTGAGACTGGATTTCTGGATTTCGGACCGCTGGAAAGTAAGATTAGTGAGGTACTAATTTTGACAAAAAAATGGCAGACAAGCTTAATAAGTATTTTGCATTAGTCATCACTGTGGAAGACACTGGAAGTATGTCAGAAATTCAAAGATGTCATGGAGTAGAAATGAGTGTAGTTGCTATTACTAAGGAGTGTTACTAAGCTTAGAAATCTGAAGGTTCTGAAGGTAGATAAGTCACCTGGACCAGATTGACTACACCCCAGGATTTTGACCAAGGTAGCTGAAGAAATTGTGGAGGCATTTATACCAATCTTTCAAGAATTAATAGATTCTGGAATTGTTCCAGATGACTGGAAGATTGCAAATGTCACCTTACTCTTTAAGAAGGGATGGAGGCAGAGATTATAGACCAGTTAGCCTAAATTCAGTGGTTGGGAAGATTCTGGAGTATATCATTAAGGATGAGGTTTTTGGGGACTTGGAAGCACATGATAAAAAAGGCCAAAGTCACCACAGCTTCCTTAAATCTGTTGGAATTCTTTGAGGAAATATCAAGCAGGATGGACAAAGGAGAATCAGTAGATGTTGCATACTTTGATTGTCAGAAGACCTTTGACAAGGTACCACTTATGAGGCTACTTAACTAGATAAGAGCCCATGGTATTACAGAAAGTCACTAGCATGAATAGAAAATTGGCTGACTGGCAGGAGGCAAAGAATGGGAATAAATGGGGTCATTTCTAGTTGTCTGCCAGGGATTAGTGGTATTTTGCAAGGGTTGGTGTTGGAACCACATTTTTTCCTTTTATATGTTAATTATTTGGATGATGGAATTGATGGCTTTGTGGCCAAGTTTGATGATGATACGAACAGGTGGAGGGACAGGGAGTTTGAGGAAACAGGGAGTCTGCAGAAGGACTTACGCAGATTGGGAGAATGGACTATGAAGCGGCAGAAGAAGTATAATGTTGGGAAGTATATGGTCATGCACTTTGGTAGAAGGAATAACGGCATAGACTATTTTCTAAATGAGAGGAAAATGCAAATATCAGAAGTGCAAGCAGACTTAGGAGTCCTTGTGCATGATTCCCAAAAGGTCAACTTGCAGTTTGAATCAATGGTAAGGAAAGCAAATGTAATGTTTGCATTCATTTTGAGAGGACTAAAACATAAAAGCAAGGATGTAATGTTGAGGCTTTTTAAGATGTTGGTCAGAACCCACTCAGAGTATTGTGAGCAATTTTGGTCCGTTATCTAAGAAGAGATGGACTGGCATTGGAGAGTGTTCAGAGGAGGTTCATGAGAATGATTCCAGGAATGAAAGGTTGAACATATGAAGAGCGTTTGATGTTTCTGGGTCTGCACTGCTGGAGTTTAGAAGAATGAGGTGGGGGGTGGGGGAAGAAATCTCATTGAAACCTATCAAATATTGAAAGGCCTAGACAGAGTGTATGTGGAGAGGATGTTTCCTATAGTGGTTGAGTCAAGGAGCAGAGGGCACAGCTTCAGAATAAAGAGACATCCATTAAGAACTGTGATGAGAAGGAATTTCTTTGGCCAGATACTGGTGATTCTGTGGAATTCATTGCTGCAGATGACTGTGGAGACCAAGTGATTGACTATATTTAAAGTAGAGGTTGATAGGCTCTTGTTAAGTTATAGCATTAGGTCAATGTTATGGGGAGAATGCAGGAGAATGGGGTTGAAAGAGATAATAAATCAGCCATGATGGAATGGCAGATCAGACCCAAAGGCCGAGTGGCCTAATTCTACTGCTATATCATCTGGTCTAATGGTATATTTGAGAGTGAGATAAGTAGATTTCTGCATAGGAAGGGAATCAAGGATGATGGGAAAAAAGTAGCAAAGTGACTTGAAAAGATCCGGAGGGCCATAATATTATTGAAAGGAACAGCAGGCATGATGGGCGGACATCTTCAAGGATCGATGCTTCAAAAAGTTGGCAACTACCAATGAGGACCCCATCACTCAAGTTGTGCCTTGTTCTCATTACTACCATCAGGGAGAAGGTACAGAAGCCTGAAGGCACACACTCAATGATTCAGGAACAGCTCCTTCCCTTTTGCCATCTGATTTCTGAATGGACATTGAACCCACAAATATTACCTCATTACTTTTTTATTTCTGTTTTTGCACTATTTATTTAATTTAACTATTATAGATTTACTGTAATTCACTGTTTTTTTTCTATTATTACGAATTGCATTGTACTGGTGCTGCAAAGACAACAAATTTTATGACATATGCCAGTAATTTTAAACCTGATTCTGAATGGTGTACTCCTCTACATATTTGTTATCACCTTATGGGAATGGCAATGAAGCCCAAGTTGGATGGGAAATAGTTCAGTATCAATTTATAAAACATAGCCAGATTACATAATGGAAAGTTCTATGTATCAAAGAAGAAATATGCCAACTGCTGCAATTTTGTCAGCAGTACTAATCACATATTTCAATTTTAGTTCAGCTTGTCTCCAATCGTGTTCCCACACATTGGTATCAATACCGACTACTTAATCTGTTAAATGTGCTTACTCTCAAACTTCCAAGTGATAATGTTCTGCTACTGTGCCAGGGCTAGTGCTTTTAAAATGAATGGTTTGATCGTACAATGGCTACACATTATGTTGACCCTAGCCTAATCTCATTTTCCAAGCAGTTTACGGTGTAGTGACCTGAAATACCTGCCATTGTGTTTGTTACTCCAGCTAACCTCGAGGGAAGCGGTAAATGCTGATCAAATTTGAATGCTTGTATTAACACTGCACACTTTAAAAGGAAAATAAACTCACTTAGAAACTCCAGGTATTAAATTTCTGTACAGGAACGCTCCCAAATCTGCCAACCCAAAAGAGATGACACCATGAGGTAAGAATTCCTTTGATCGCTATTTGTAAATGCATTTGTGAAAAAAAAATCTGTATTTAGGTGAAACCACAAGTATATATTTACTGGAAAAAGGCAGATAAGTTTAAACTTTCATTCTACACAGTAGCATGGAATAATAGTTATTTAGATTTATTTGCCTTCTGAATTAAATACATGCAATTTTGTTTTATGGTGATAGCTCAATAAAAAGCTAATGATGTCGGAGACTAAATTTAAGATACTACTGACTATCTAACATTTTGAAGAATTTGAATTTGTGCAAAACATTCATTTCCCAGTAATTTACCAAGAAAAAGAAGTTCCATTTGTGGAGGGCATTACCACATGGTCAATATGGCCCAACCTACCTCTTTATCCATTGTGTATCATTCCAATGGCAAGTATGTTACTGCTAGACCAAGGCTGATACTATCTAAAGAAATGATGAAATGGTAAGGGAATCTGACTAAAAAAGGACATTTCCATCTGAGTTTGGTTGTAATTCCTACATCCTGTCAAATGTACTTGGGTGAGGTCATCTCTCTGTTGTCAGAATGACAGAAGCAAATGAGCTCTATTCTTTGAGTCTGTGCCCAGCACGTATCACTTAATGAACTACACACAGCAAATCTTTCTAATCACTTGTTTTATCTTGATTTCCCTGGTACTTGTTGCTGCAGATAAAAGTGAAATTGTTCAATACCTGCAGTTTAGAGAGGAGTTGGCAACTGCTGGTGTATGTACTTGCTGGTATTTTTAGTGAGTTTTGATGGAAAGGGTGTAATCTGATCAACGGTAAACACAATCATGATAACAGCTTTGCTGCTACTGCTGGCGCTGGGGTATTGATTCTGTACTACCAGGGCTGTTTGATGTCGCCTTAGAGCATTCAGGCAGGAAAAACAATTATTGACTGATTTCACCATGCGTACAATGTGCAGTGGAGAGGCTGGTGGTAGAGATATGCAGAAATAGTCTTTTTGTTCATTCAGACAGTAACTTGACACAGGAGCCAGTGCAGCTGCTTTAATTTATGTCCTTCAACTCCATGAAACATGATAAAAGATTACACGTTGCATTGGTTAAAAGACTTAACACTTTAAAGAACATAATTATGAAGGGAAGAAGCAAACTGACAGAAGAAAAAAACATGAAAGCAATATGTCAAATGCCAGCAAAGTTTGCCATTGTGATCCTTAGAATGACTGTGTCAAGGCCAGAGAGTTAGACCTTTGCTTTATACTTAATTTAATGGTGATAACAGCTTACGTCATGACACTATATAGTCTGCAAATAATCTACCCAATCACATTTTGCTGTTTTTAAGCATTTCTCAGGTAATTTGTTTTGTTAGCCAGAGGCTCCATTGGTAGCACAGTTGTTTCTTGGTCAGAAGGTTATGGATTCTCCATCTTCAGGGAGTAAAATACAGAGTTCATAACGGCACAATAGCACAGTACCACGGGAGTGCCTGTCTTCAACTCCCTGCACTGTTCCAATGAACGATAACCACATGCCTGAGAACAGTACCTTTTCTTCCTCTTGACACATTATAACACTGGAGTCAACAATTCAATGAGCTCAGATAATCAGCAATTACAATCTTTGAATCTCAGATTTCGATCATTCATGCGTTTTTTCTTCTGTGATGGATTTTTGCTTCCAGACGCCACTTGTCAAGATCAAACAGTTGGAAGTTAAATTTCCTACTAATATTCATTCTGATCATAAATGAAAGTCAGTCTTCAGTTCTTAAAGTAAATGGAAAGCAGTGATCAGCTTGAAGTTAAAAACTGATTTACAAACAAGCTCTGTCTATAGAAAGCAGGATGTTAGATCACTGCAGCTGGCTTATTGATGCTGAAGAAGTGCAGAAAAGACAATAGGTTATTTAATTTGTCTTGTTTCAAAACAGACAATGCTGGCTAAGTTGCTTTATTTTAAGGAAGCTTGCAGACCAGATGGAAACAATCACTTAGCATATCAATAACTGATTTTCAGTCAGCTGGGAAGATCATGTACTTATAAAGTTTGCTTCACAAGATTAATTGTGGGTACCTTGGAACTTAATCTCCAAGATTTTAGATTGTTTGTGTTTGCGATATAAGTCAATGTTGTGTGTAGTGAGGAAGGACAGGCAGATTATAAGGGAAAAATTACAGTCAATGTGATGAGGTGAAGTGTAACATGGGGGAAATTCAAAAAGGGTGATGAGTACAGAAGTGAAGGTGTTATATTTGAATGTATACAGGATACAGATCTTGTAGCACAGTTAAAGACTGGCAGGTATGACATTGTGGACTTCACTAAGACAGGGCTGAGAGAAGATCCAAGAAAGGGAGTAGAGATAGCCCAGGAATTTTTAGACCTGTGAGTCTTACTTCAGTGATTGGTAAGTTGATCCTGAGAGGCAGGATTTATGAACATTTGGAGAGGTATAATATGATTAGTAATAGTCAGCACGGCTTTATCAAAGGCAGGTCATGCCTTACGAGCCTGATTGAACTTCTTCAGGATGTGACTAAACACACTGATCAAGGTAGAGCAGTGCATGTCTTGTATATGGATTTCAGCAAGGCATTTGATAAGGTACTCCATGCAAGGCTTATTGAGAAAGTAAGGAGGCATGGGATCCAAGGGGATCTTGCTTTGTGGATCCAGAATTGGCTTGCCCACAGAAGGCAAAGAGTGGTTGTAGATGGGTCATATTCTGCATGGAGGTCAGTAACCAGTTGTGTGCCTCAGGGATCTGTTCTGGGACCCTTTTCTTTGTGATGTTTATAAATAACCCGGAGGGATGGGTTAGTAAACTTGCTGATGACACAAAGATTGGGTGTGCTGTGGATCATGTGAAGGGCTGTCAGAGGTTATAGCGGGACATTGATAGGATGCAAAACTGGGCTGAGAACTGGCAGATGGAGTTTAACCCAGATAAGTGTGAGATGGTTCATTTTGGTAAGTCAAATATGATGGCAGAAAATAATGTTAATGGTAAGACATCTGGCAGTGTGGAGGATCAGAGGGATCTTGGGGTCTGAGTCCATAGGACGCTCAAAAGCTGATGTGCTGGTTGACTCTGTGGTTCAGTAGGCATATGGAGCATTGGCCTTCATCAACCATGGGATTGAGTTCAAGAACCAAGAGTCAATGTTACAGCTATATAGGACCCTGGTCGACCCCCACTTGGAGTACTGCGCTCAGTTCTGGTCATTTCACTACAGGAAGGGTGTGGAAACCATAGAAAGGGTGCAGAGTTGATTTACAAGAATGTTGCCTGCACTGGGGAGCATGTCTTATGAGAATAGGTTGCATGAACTCAGCTTTTTCTCCTTGAAGCGTTGGAGGATGAGAGGTGACCTGACAGATGTGTGTAAGATGATGAGAGGCATTGATCATGTGGATAGTCAGAGGCTTTTTCCCAGGACTGAAATGGCTAACATAGCTAACACAAGGTGCTTGGAAGTAGGCACAGCCAATGATACACCATGTATCAAAAGGACAGACAGGTATACGGAGCTGATTGCATGGCTCTGTTGGATCAAAATAAAATCAAATCCTGAGGAAAGGGGGATATAGGATTGGAGGATGTAGAATCTTCGTGGGTAGAGTTAAGAAATTGCAAGGGTCAGAAGACGCGATTGGGGATCATATGCCAGCCCCCGAGCAGTGGCTATGATGTGGGATGTAAATTTCAATGTGACAGAGAAGAGGCATGTATTAAAGGCAATGAAATATTGTGGAATATTGGTAACTCGGGTTGGCTATTTGAAAGTTTGTTTGATTGCTGAGTTTGGCAAAATCTTTGCAGATTGTTCGGTTCCAATTGAGAAGCCATCATCAACTGTACATCGATGATGGCTTCTCAATTGGAGCCGAAACATCCGCAAACATTTTGCTAAGCTCGGTAATCAACCAAGCTTCCAATAAAGGCAATGTTATGATAGTGATGGGGGTGGGGGTGATTTCCGTATGCAGGTAGATAGGGAAAACATGATTGGTGCTGGATCCTAAGAGAGGACATCTGTAAAATGCCTACAAGATAGTTTTTTAGAGCAGCTTGTGGTGACCCACTAAAGGAAAGTAAATTCTGGATTGGGTGTTACTTAATGAATCAGATTTGATTAGGATTCACCATGCAACTTGAGAGGGAGAGGAGAATGTCAGCTGTATCAGTAATACAGCAGAGTGAAGGAAATTACAGAGGGACCAGAAAGGAGCTAGCCAAAGTTGATTTGAAGGGGACACTAGCAGAGATGCCAGCAGAACAGCAATGGCTGTAGTTTCTGGGGGCAATTCGAAAGGCACAGGATAGTTAGTTTGCAAAGAGATTCTAACTGGAGCATAATGCAACTGTGGGCAATAAAGGAAGTCAAAGACAGCATAAAAGCAAAAGGAAAGGCATATCATATAGAAAAAATTAGAGGAATCTTAGATGATTCGGAAGCTTTTAAAATCCAACAGAACGCAACTAAAAAGCCATAAAGAAATAAATGGTGAACTATGAAGGCAAGCTAGCCAAAAATTTCTAAGAGGATACCAAAAATTTTCTTCAGATCTATAAAGAGTAAAACAGAGGCGAGGGTGGATATTGAATGCTGGAAAATGATGCTGGAGGGGCAAAGAAATGGCAGAAGAACTTAATAAGTATTTTGCATCAGTCTCCGCTGTGGAAGGCAGAAGCAGTATGGCTGAAATTAAAGAGTGTCAGTGGGTAGAAGTCATGTAGTTGCTATTACTGAGGAGAAGGTGCTTGGGAAGCTGACAGACCTGAAGGTAGATTAGTCACCTGGACCAGATGGCCTACACCCCAATATTCTGAAAGAGGTGGCTGAAGAGTTTGTGGAGGCATTAGTAATGATCTTTCTAGAGTCACTAGATTCTGGAATGGTTCTGGATGACCAGAAAATTAAAAATGTCACTCCCCTCTTTATGAAGAGAGGGAGGCAGAAGAAAGGAAATTATGGGCCTGTTTGCTTCTCTTCAATGATTGGGAAGATATTGGAGTCCACTATGTAGATGAACTTTTGGGCAAGTTTCAGGGTACTTAGGGTCACATGATAAAATAAACCAATGTCAGCATGGTTTCCTTAAGGGAAAATCTTGCCCAATAAATCTTTTGGAATTCTTTGAAGAAATAACAAGCTGGATGGATTTCTTGGATTTCTGTACTTGGATTTCCAGAAGGCCTTTGGCAAGGTGCCGCACGGGAGGCAGTTTAACAAGATAAGAGGCCATGGTATTACAAGAAAGATACAAGCATAGATAGAAGAATAGCTGACTGGCAGGAGGAAAAGAATGGGAATAAAGGGGGCCCATTCTGGCTGGCTGCCAGTGACTAGTTTGGGATGGCTTCTTTTCAAGATTTGGATGATGGAATTGATGGCTTTGTTGTCAAGTTTACAGATAATACAAAGATAGGTGGAGGAGTAGGCAATGTTGAGGAAGCAGTGAGTCTGCAGAAGGACTTGTACAAATTGGGAGAATGGGCAAAGAAGTAGCAGATGGGATACTGTGTATTTAGGTGTATGGCTATGCACTTTGGTAGAAGGAATAAAAGCATAGACTGTATTCTAAATGGGGAGAAAGTTCAAAAATTAGAGGTGCAATAGGACCTGAGAGTTCTGAAGTAGCATTCCCTAAAGATTAACTTGCAGGCTGAGTCAGTGGTTAGGAAGGAAAATGCAATGTTAGCATTCATTTCAAGAACACTAGAATACAAGAGCAAGACTGTGATGCTGAGGCTTTATAAGGCATTGGTCAGACTACACTTGAAGTATTGTTGGAATTCTTCAAGTTGGAATTCTTTGAGAAGATTACAAGTAGGATAGATAAAGGGGATGCAGTATATTTGGACTTTCTGAAGCCCTTTTCAAGATGCCACACATGAGGCTGTTTACCGATTTAAGGTCCCATGGTGTTACAAGAAATTTACTGGCATGTGCAATGGCTAATGGTGTTCCACAGGGGTTGGTGCTGGGACCGCTTCTTTTTATGCTGTTTTTCAATGATTTAGATGATGGAATAGATGGCTTTGTTGCCAAGTTTTCAGACAATACGAGGATTGACAGAGGAGCAGGAAGTTTGAGGAAACGGGTAGGCTACAGAAGGACTTAGACAGATTTGGAGAATCGGCAAGAAAGTAGCAAATGAAATACAATGTTAGAAAATGCATGGTCATGCATTTTGGTAGTAGAAATAAATGTGAAAATGGGGAAAAAAATCCAAAAATCTGAGACACTAAGGGACTTGGGAGTCCTTGTGCAGAACACCCTAAAGGTTAAATAGTAGGTTGAGTTGGTGGTGAGGAAGGCAAATGCAATGTTAGGTTTCGAATACAAGTGCAGGGATGTGATGCTAAGGCTTTATCAGGCACCAGTGCGGCCTCAATTTGAGTATTGTGAACAGTTTTGAGCTCCTCGTCCAAGAAAAGGTGTGCTGGTATTGGAGTGGGTTCAGAGGAGGTTCACAAGAATGTTTCCAGGAATGAAAGGGTTATGATATGAGGAATATTTGATAGCTCTGGGTCTGTACTCACTGGAATTTAGAAGGATGTGGGGGAATCTCATCAAAACCTTTCGAATGTTGAAAGGCCTAGATAGAGTAGATGTGGAAAGGATGTTTCACATGGTGGGGGAGTCTAGGTCAAATGGGCACAGCCTCAGGATAAAGATCCATTCAAAACAGAGATATGGAGACATTTCTTTAGCCAAAGAGTGGTGAATTTGTGGAATTTATTACCATATACAGGTGTGGAGGCCAGGTTATTGGGTATTTTTAAGGCAGAGCTTCATAGGTTCTTTGACACTGGACACAGTGTCAAAGGTTATGGGAGAAGGCCAGGGAGTGGGCTGAGGAGGGGACAAAACGATCAGCCATGGTTGAATGGCAGAACAGACTCGATGGGCCAAATAGCCTAATTTTGCTTCTAATGGTCTGATTGTGAGAAGTTTTGGGCCCTTTATCTAAGAAAAGATGTGCTGGTAGTAAAATGGTTGGCCACTGAGAAATTCTGCTTTTGGAGGATGGATTGGAGGTGCTCAGCAAAGTGGTCCAAATACCATTTTAATATCAACTACTTTTAATCCTATCCCCATTATCATTCTGACATGTCGGTTCCTGACTTCCTCTTTTGCCACACTGAGGTCACTCTCAGTGTAGAGGAGCAACAGTTCATATTCTATCTAGGTAGCCTCCAAGCTGACGAGAATGACATCGATTTCTCCTTCCGGAAAATGTTTCCCTCGCCTTCTCTCTTCTTCTATTCCACACTCTGTCCTCTCACCTCATCTCCACACCTGTCTATTACAGCCTCCCTCCCCGATGCCCCTCCTGCTTCCCTTTCTCCCATGGTCTATTCTTTTCTCCAAATTTGTGTGTGTTTTGTTCTGGATTTCCAGCATCTGCAGAATCTCTTGTGTTTGAGTTCATCCATGGTGGAGTTAGATAAATCTGTAAGTAAATACCAAATAGGCTAATGTTTCACCACTTTGTTTTTAGACTTTTTCTTTCTTGATAGAAATGTTCTTCCTTCAATGCGTTGATGATTCTCTCTCCATTCAGCTACTTGTTTCCAATGTTTCATTCTTTCAATAGTTATGTTTAGAAACAGAATGAATCCACCAGATCAAGATAATATTCATGAAAATCTAAGAACATCTGAAGTTGGAAATCTGGAATCAGATAAATAAAATGTTGGAAACACACAGCAACGCAAGGCAGCACCTTTGAAAGGGTAAGCAAAGTTATTGATTTAGACTGAAGATGCATTGTTATTCTGTGGTTTGTAACATTTTCTTTCCACGGAGGCAAGGAATTGTTAAGGTTGAAAAAGATAAGCAAATGTTGAGGTAACAGGAAAGTAAAACTACTGAAGTTTTCTTTAATAGTACAAGGATGGGAGGTAGGTATAAAAGAGACTGACGGTGGAGGTCTCTCATAATTCTGTTGTCTTGGGGAAGTATCAAATAGGAAACTAAAGAACTTTTTCTATTCCAACATAGGGTGTAGGAAAATGAAAAATCACAAATGATCCGGTCAGAGACACTACGGCCTTGCTTTCTAAAACAGATCAGAAACTGGATAGTTAAAGAGATTTTAGAATGCAATTATCAATTCCTGTGGTAGCATTATGGGGCAGAATTGGGAAAAAAACAAAACTTATGGAAAGATTGGAAAGAAAGGGGAAACATGGCAGAATATAAAGGTAGGGAAAGGAGAACTAGCTAGAAGGTGTTAGATGAAGCCTGGTTGCTGGTAAAGGTAAAGTGCTGGAAAAGAAGTAATCTGATCGGAGGAAATAAAAGAGACAATCACTGAAATTTTATTATTCAGCTGCATTCTAAGTGAATCAGATGTGGCATTTAAAGGCCCAAAAATGGTTAAATAAAAGTTAAAGTTGTTTTTTTCTATGATTGATGGCAGTAGGGAATTCACTTGCCTCACTTCTGTAGATATTTGGCAAAAGGAAGCTAATTTGAAGTGGTTGGCAACCTTTCACTAGTCTTGTCTCTTCCTGATTTTTCAAGAGGGCATTAAATGAAAGAAACATCTGCCTTCAACTTCTGGTGCAGTTTTGCATTTCAGTGATTCTCTCTTAATTTCTTTGGAAAAAAATTGTTTGTCTTTATCATATCTTGGTCCTATTACTGATATCAAGTCAAAGAGGTAGCCCATGAGGTATGGCCTGCTGGTGCTCTAGCAGCAGATTCCATCTGATGTTGATTGTTGTTCTTCTCTGGTTGTTTGCATGATACACTGAATTGTTATAGAAAGATTGTCATTTGAACAGCTTGGTAATGGAATAGTTCACACTCTCTTCTTCAGTCTTTGTTCTACCACCCTTACAGTGCGAATATACAAAGCTATGCTGTGAGTGAAACACTTTCTCAAAAATCACCTGAGTCAGAAGCTTCCTTCACAGTTATTAAATGAGATCTTACTTGCAAAACTGGACAAATTTAAATAAAATACATATTAAATTCAATACAGAATTATCACACGCCTGAATATGCTAATACTGCCAATTATTCGTCACAACTGGTTTTAACTGAGGTGATACATTTATGCAATATCCTAACTGTGCAAGTAAACAAAAGTAATCATGTAGCACAGCAATATTTTAATAACTATAAGCAATAAACACAATACTTGCTTCAAAGTTCATCTACTAAATGTTTACCAATATTAACAAAAACTTAAAACTCACAGATTTGCTGTTTCAAGGGCAAGTAAAGAACAGATAAGAACAAATGTCTTTCCATCATGTACTTCAAAACAAAATCCAAATTAACCCTTTCAGGAAATGATATAAAAAGCAACTAACATACAGGAAGGAATGTTCACACAAAATGAACTGCATCTCTAGAGGGCAGAACATCCATAGGATGGCAAATTTAACTACTGAACCTAAAAGTCAAATGAGCATTTTATTAAGCCTTTGGCAAAAGAAAGATTATCTCGGAGAAAGATCTTGAAAGCAGTCTTGCTATTCAGTCTTTAACCATTCTCACTTCGAAAGTATCATCCTTGATGATGTACTTGCTCTAATGTCTGATGAGAAGAGAGGTGAGACCTGGTTTGGGAGTAAGTTTTGCCTTGCTGAGGATGAATACTACTTCACTATATCTAGCAGTGTCTGTAACCTTCTAGTATGCACTAGCTGCAATAGCTTTATCTGACACATCACAGAAGATGCCAAACTCTTTCATTTGTAGTTGTGTAGGTTCTTGGAATTAACACCACTGCTGCCACTACTCATGTTTCTCTTTAGGGAGTGGGACATCTCATCCACAAGTGTCCAAGGTCAACTCTCTTAATGTGAAGGAATTCTAGATACTGACTGGAGCAGCAAGTCCAAGAGGGTCAAATAAGCTGTTGATAGTCAATAGCACGCCATGAGGTGTAATAGTATCAATGACTTGGAATGAAGTCCCAACCAAGGCCCAGACTACTCTCTGTGGGGGGGGGGGGGAGAGTCCTGTCCAAGAACAAGATTCTATAGACCTCTGCCCAGTTCTTCAAATGGGAAACATTGCATGCCCTCAGCACTGTTGGCTGTAATTTTTTACAGTCTGAGATTAGACTATGCCAACACGTCTTTCAGCATGCTGACTGCTCCTTCTGATGTAAGACCATCATCAATAAAGAAATGCTTTTCTATGTACTTCTGTGCTTCAGTCCCAAATTCCTTCTCTCCCTCAATAGCTGTCCTTTTAAGACCATATGTTGCCACAGATGTCGAGGGACAGTTTCCAAATACATGAGCGATACTCCAGAATCTCATTGTCCAGTTAGTGGTCATGAAACCACAAGAATCTGTTGTAGTCTCAATGATCTTCTCTCAGTAGGATGTTGTAGAACATTTATTCCATGTCAGCCATCACTGCAATGGACTCAGTTCTGAAGCACATGAAGACCACAGCAGACTGAGGTCCGGACCCCATAAAAGCACATTTTTCAGTGATATGCCTGTGAGCTTGCACTTGAATCAAAGACAATTTGAATTTGTGCATGTTTCTGAGGTTGGTAAAAAGCAAAGTTGGGCAAATTCCAGTTTTATTTGATTGGATCTGGTGGAGGGAAATAGAACTTTGATACTGGATGTGTCAAAGAATGTTGATTTTGTCAGAATGACACATTGCTCTGATCATCCAATGCCACATATGGCTTTATTTTCTACTCTAGAAGTCCTCTGTGGTAGATATTGACTAGACATATTTTAGAAGCCTTTCCTACATACCAGTATGCAGGAGGAAGTAGCTACATCATGCACACTGCTTAACTGGCTCCCTGCTGTGTACTGCTGTGGGTGTGCTGGAATCAATAGTAGCCCAATGTGCTGTCTCTGAATGAAGTGCTGATATGTGTTGGTCACTGTTGCACTCAATGCAGTGTATGATAGCTTCACGTCCTTTGTTTGGTGTCCTGTTAAAGCACAGCATTTGAAACATATTGAGTGCTGCTCCTTTAGAAAGTGTCTCCGGTCAGCAGGCAGCTTTTCTCTGAATTTTCTGCATTTCCTTAAAGGGTGTGGTGTCTTACGAACAGGGCATTATCTATTGGGCTTCCTGATAGAGATTTGTTCGCCATGATATGAGTTCTGGTTTCCCATGCTTTTGCTGGAGATCTGTTTTTGGAATATGTGCAATCATGAGTTGAGAGGATAAAACTAGGGTCATTTTGCACTTCTGCTTGGCAGCAGACAAATTCCTTCAAAGACAAAAATGGCAGATAATGCAACACACATCAAAGACTCATCCTGACGAAGGGTCTCAGCCCGAAACGTCGACTGTACCTCTTCCTAGAGATGCTGCCTAGCCTGCTGTGTTCATCAGCAACTTTGATGTATGTTGCTTGAATTTCCAGTGTCTGCAGAATTCCTTGTGTTTGCATTTTTAAAATGGCAGATAATGGTTATGATGCTTCAGGTTATACTTGAAACCTTCACTATCCACTGTTCTTGCATGTTGCTAGTTAGTTTCTCCACTAAATGGTTTATTCCTCTCACTGTATCCCAAAAAAATCCCGTCCTTGTAAGAAACCCTTTATTTTGTGGCTTATGATGTTGACAACAGATCCACATGTTCCTGTAGTTTCTGCTGTTCAATGTGTGAGAGCTTCGGAAAATTATCCAGTCTTCTAAACAGAGATTCTTTGATTGCTTCTAGACAGTCATAGCATTTATCCCGCCTCTGTCACAGCATTGGCAAACCCATAGCTGGATTATTAATGTGAACTGTTCTAATCCTTCTTGCATGTTGCAGTGACTCCCCATCCAGCCACTTACAGACAAGACAGGGTCTAGCTCTTCGCTAGGTTTGAGACTTAGTCCTTCCACGGCATTGTGAAGTCTTGACTTCCAGGACAAACAACTGCCAGGTTCGTTGTGGAACACTTTTGGTCCTGCTGTGATTAGTTCCTGATGAGTCAGATACCAAGCCAAATCTATTGCGCTTGTAGCTTCTGAATGAGTGCATCATGGAGACTGGTTTGCTAAATATGTGTCCTGGGATGGATGGAAGTTCAGTCTGTCCACATCTGTGCAGATAGAGTTGGCATGATTTACAAATCTTGGCTGAGGTCTTTCCTGTTTTGAAACTGCAGAAGGGGCTGTTGAGGGTGTATGCTGCTATAGAACTTTACTGCCAATACCTGGACTATGGGAAAGGCATGTTGGCTGTGTGATATGGACAACATCTCCCTGTATTTGGACATATTCTTTAGTAAGCAGCACTGGCTGTTGCGAAGGCGAGCATGGCTGATTCTGATTGTACACTTGCCACTGTCTGTCAGCTGCTGCTTTATACACTTTGCCTCTGCTGAGTGAGCCTCAGCTTCATGCTCTTCCTTGAGTACACTTAATGTAGCCTCTATCACGCTCCCTCCATGTCTATACGAGCTTTCTTCATGTCTATGCAAGCTTTCTTTGTTGCATCTCAACTTTGTGTTTAGCATAAACCGCTCTCATTTTTGTCAAATCAGCTCTAGCACATGCTTGTGCTGCAGCTATGCTAATCGTAGATTCATTCAAAAGTTGTGATAACATGATGGATGCACTAATTTCTGACCTAACTTCCCGGTCTCAGCAATCAATGCTGCTTGGGTTGGAAGCTGACGTTGTGTAAAGCGTTCAGATGCATCTCAAAACAGTAGGTGATGCTTTTGAAGGTGAGGTACCTTTTCACTTTGCTGCCTATGTAGTGCAGGTGTACAAGGCCATGCATTGAGTTAAACACTTCCTCAAAGGTCACCCGAGATGGAAGCTTCCTTCTGGGTTTTAATGAGATCTTACTTAAGAAACTGCAGAGACTTTAGTTAAGTACATATTAAATTTGATACAGAATTGCCATGTGCCTGAGTATACTAATACTCACAGCTATTCTCACAACCAGGTTAATACACGTGTCACACTCCATACCTATGCTGTTTGAACAAGAGTAAACGTATAGTGTATTAAAATAACAATAAGCGATAAACATCATACTTTCTTCAAAATACATCTACTAAATGTTTTCCAATATTAATAAAAACTTAAGACTCACAGTTATTGCTGTTTCAAGGACAAACAAAAAGCAGATGGATATAGAAGGCTTTCCACCTTGTGCTTCAAAAAGAACTCAAAATTAATCCGTGCAGGAAATGATACAAAAAGTAGCTTAAATACAGGGAGGTTTGTTCATACAAAACAAACTGCACCTCTAGAAGCCAGATCAAATATATCCCTACTTTGTTAAGGAACTTCTCAGTATAACATCTGAGCAGAAAACAGTTACATAGTTGCACCATGAAGCTGCTGCAAGGTTGGAGAATTTATTAACAGATTTGGCTGTATCAGCTTTCATACACTGGTCTCACTGGTAATGCTCATTTAAACTACCAAACACCTCTTAATTTTGCTCTTAATGAGCAATTACCCTGTTGAAAATGCCAAATTGCTTCCCTCCCCTGGGAATTGGGGCTGGATTCCCACACAGGGCCTCATGAGGTCAGATTAAATCAATGCGTGAGTTGGTGGGTTGGTGTTGGATTTCCACTTGATGTCACTTTCAGCATGTTTAACTCTCTGCCCACCCCCAAATCCACCTCCTTGCTCGTTTAAAAATTCTGTAACACTGACAAATTAGAAAGTAAACACTTGAAATTTCTATGGTGCTCTCCCAAATACATACAGTATATTACCATTTTATGTTGTTTTTTTTCTACAGTGTTCTGTTAATTTATGACAGAAAATCACAAGAGCATATGTGGAAAGTTTGTTCCCAAGTATGCTAACACCCTGAAATTATTCATTATTTCCCAGTTTTACTGACTGAATCTTAGGTAGGTATAATAGAATAAGTTGCTCTGATTCAAAGATGTATAGACATCCATTTGATGATATTACTATAACTTGGTTGTGGAGATTGGAAAGCAGTTAAGAGGCTGGGCAGCAATTAAGAGATTGGAGGTGCAAGAGTGAGAGAAGTGGTTTGGGGGAGGGATATGTGGGTGGCAGGATGTTATATTGATCATGGTTATTATACAATTGCAGGATGGAAAGAAAATGATATTCTGACAGGAAAATGGGCAGCATCATAGAAGGTTAGATTAGTCATATTCATGTCATGCAGAGGTCCTGAGTGAGGACATACTGCAGGATAAGAGTTAACCCAGAAACTGATCTTACAACCTGAATAAGGACACAAGCAGTATCAAATGGAAAGAAGCCAAACAGGGCTGTCTTAATAAGAAAAGGGAAAATAATAAATCTGGAAAAATAGAATAAGAGGAAATAATTATCGTAGAAGAATGTAATGAGAGTGAGGGGCTCAGTTTTGGGGGGGTGGGATTGTAAGTGGGGAATATTTGTCATGCTCATAAATAGTAGTTCAACATTCAGGGAATGAAAGGGTTAACATACAATATGAGGAATGCTTGATGGCTCTGGGCCTGTACTCGCTGGATTTTGGAAGAATGAGGGGAGATCTCATTGAAACTTATAGAATATTGAAAGGCCCAATAGAGTGGAGTTGGAGAGTCAAAGACAAGAGGACACAGCCTCAGACTTCAAGGACGCACCTTTAGAATGGAGATGAGGAGGAATTTCTTTAGCTGCTTACTGCCATTAACCTGCTCTGGGACCATAAACCCTCCATACCCCTGCCATCCATGGATCTATCCAAACTTCTCTTAAATATTGAAATGAGCTCGCATGCACCACTTGTACTGGCAGCTCATTCCACACTCTCTTGACCCTCTGACTGAAGAAGATTCCCCTCAAGTTCCCTTTAAATTTTTTTATCTTTCACCCTTAACCCATGACATCTAGTTGTACTTCCACCCAACCTCAGTGGAAAGAACCTGCTTGCATTCAACCTACCTATACCCCTTATAATTTTGTATGCCTGTATAAAGTCTCCCCTCAATCTTCTACATTCCAAGGAATAAAGTCTTAACCTATTCAATCTTTATTTATAACTCAGGTCCTCCAGTCCCAGCTTGTTGGCTGTTGTATTTCACTGTTATCTTTTCTCCAGTATAAATTCATAGTTGGATACCTGCAGGCACAGTATCTTTGAAATGCTATTCATACTCATTTTGTGGAATGACTAAAACAGCTGAATCAGTATCCAATTTCATTTTAATTAATTTGCCATTCACTTTTATCATAAGCCATATTGCTTGACTCTTGATAGTTTTCACATAGTAAAACTAAAGGCTACTTAGTCCTGTGTTACTCTGATCATTATCAAATTTTTCAGCAAAGCATGTAGATTAGTGCTCTTTTTGGAATTGCAACTGAACTTTTTATCCTTTTTTCTTTTCAGTGCAACCCATTTATTTTTGTCTGCCTGATAGGCTCTTTATATGTATCCCACTTTGTTGCATTTTCGGCAGATTTTACCTTTCAACCTCCATTGGTCTGGTTTACGTGAGCCACTGATACAATGTTAACACAATTTGTTTGGCCAGGCTAGTTTCAGTTTGGGCATTGCAATCTTGTTCATGCTCATTTTCATTCCTGACTGCAACTCAATTGCGTCTCTAGCCTCTGTTTCCAGTGATACAGCAATTTCAACTTCTTGTTTAAATCTGAGTTGTACTTCAGTTAGGAGCCATTTTTGAATGCTTTCTTGTAAAATTCCACAAACTAAGCAATCTCATTAAGCCAATCGCTGAACTGACAATGCTCAAACAATTATTTAAATTCAGCCACGTACTTGTGAAACCTAAAGCATTCTGCAATCAACTTCTGGTTCTGCATTCTGTTCATGATATCAGCAAAACTCATTTCGGCTGATTTGCTTGAAGCTGTCAAACTTCTAAGCAAACTGCATGCTTTTCCATATATTACACTCAGACACACTGGCATTCATTTATTTTTGGCTGTTCCATTTACTTTAAAATACTGCTCAATTTGTTCAGCACACATCATCAAGTTGTTTGTTGTGCAGTTGAAAGTGTATATCTTTCTGTTGTTGCCAGCCATTTCTGCTTTTTTAAAATTATTATTATTATTATTATTGTCATCATCATCTTCACCTGGTACTCACTGTTTATGAACCTATGGCCATACTCGCTGCTTGCTAATTTCGTCTCATTTCCTTTTTGTTTTTACTTGGACTGTATCTATCCCTTCTGAAGAAAATGAGTTTCTTTTTTTTAATGTAAACATCTCACTGTGCTTCAACACATAGTTAGTCACCTTGGCTTTGTTTTAAAACTCCCTCGTCACCACAGTTATGTTTTATAACTCCAGTTACTTCCCTTTTCTTTAGTGAGGCAGTATATGATGTTGTGTCATAATGATGTATGCCATTCAATGCTTCTTACATATAATCTATAATGAATTATATGAACTAACAAAGAATGTAAATCATACAATATATTTACAATATTACACAAATATTACTGAAATATTAAATGCACGACAACAACATACCCAACTCGGCATTTCAACTCGACAAGATGTCCCATAGACAGAAGCTCCCTGTCAGGGAAATCCAAAGGACTGGATCCTGTGTGTACATTAACCAAGCTTGGTGCACAGACTCATTTGTGGTTAGCAGTCACTCTTCTGGGACAATTGTATATCTTACAATTAACTGCTAGCCACATTACCCACACAGGGTCTGTTGTGTTCATCTTTGCTGTCTACATTTTCCCCAACGTGAATACCAAGGAGAGACTGAGAGACCTTAACAGTATCATCTGCTCTCTACAAAACAAGCATACAGGCGTTCACGTCATAATTGCAGAAGACTTCAATCGTGTTAAGCTGCAAGGCATTTTACCTAAATTCCATCAACACATCACCATGGCTACTAGGGGAACAAAGAGATGTTTATACAAAGAGACACTGAAATAAAAAGTCAACCCACACCGTGATCTTCGCCTTTCTGACCACATCTTCATAATGTTAATCCCAGTATACCAACCACTGCTGAACATGGAGAAACCCATCAAGAGGACCATCACTGTATGGCCTAATGAGGCAATCTCTATGCTCCAGGACTATTTTGAATAGACCAACTGGCAGATGTCCAGGAGGACGCCACAAAGCGAGAAGACATAGACCTCGAGGAAGATGTTTCATTGTCACCAGCTACGTTAGTTAAGTGTGCAGACAATGTTGGTACCTCGAGAAAGTTAATCACTCGGCCCAACCCTGGCTGAACACAAAGGTGCGCTCCCTACTAAAGGCACGGGACGCTGCCTTCAAGTCTGGTTACAGAACAGGTCTCAGAGCAGGCATGAGAAACCTCATGTCAATCATCAACAGGGCAAAGACTGCCTGTGCACAAAAAATTCAGCAGCACCTGTCTACTAAGAGCATTACTGATTGCACAAGGAAAATCAGAGTCACCTGTACCAGTGACACCTTTGTCCCTGATGTTCTAAACAGCTTATATGCATGTTTTGAGGCATGGAGTACAATGCTGGCCATGAAAACTACACCCATCCCAGGTTAGCAGCCACTGCCTTTAGCAGCAGAAGACATGAGACAGGCTCTGAAGAGAGTCTACCCTCTGTGAGGTGGCCAGGCTAGACAATATCCCAGGCCAAATACTCAGTGAGTGTGCACACCTGCTCACTGACATCTTCATGGACATCTTTAACACTTCACTCATCAAGGCTGCTGTCCCTGCATGCTTCAAATCAGCCAACATCATCCCTGTACCAAAGAACCTTACACCCTCCAGAACTAAATGACTACTGCTTGTGGCACTTACGCCAATCATTATGAAGTGCTTTGAGTGGCTGGTAATGGCATAAATCAAAAACTCAACTCCTGTAAATCTGCTTACCTGCAGAACTACACTGTGACAGATGCCTTTGCATCTCTCATGCTCCTGGCCCTGACACATCTAGAAAAAAGGACACTTAAGTCAGAATGCCATTTCTGGATTTCAGTTCCACATTCAACAGTATTTTTCCACAGACCTTGGTGAACAAATTCCTACTCTTCAGCTTAAACACATCGATGTGCAACTGGGTGTTGGATTTACTAACCAACAGTCCTCAGATATTCAGAATGCACAACCTCTCTTCACTTCCCATCATCCTTAACACAGGTGCCCCCCAGGACTGTGTGCTGATCCCATTGCTGTGATCTCTGCTCACACATACTGCATGGCCAAACACCTGTGTAACCATATTGCCAAGTTCTCCAATGACATGACAGAGGTGCGGCTCATCACCATTAACAAAGTGATGGCCTACAAAGAGGAGGTGAAAGAGTTTGAGGGCTGGCGCAAGGCAAATAACCTCTTCTTAATGTCAACGAGACAAAGGAGATGATTATTGACTTGCGGAGAACTTGTACCTCTCACGTGCCTCTTTACATCGGTGACACAGCTGTGGAACCTGCGAGCAGTTTAAACTCCAGGGAGTGCACATCTCGCCCAGCCTGTCATGGTCCTAGTACATGTTTTGCACAGCCAGGAAAGCTCACCAACACCTCTACTTTGTGAGGAGGCTGGAGAGAGCTGGACTATGCACATCTATACTCATGTAATTCTACAGATGCGCAGTGGAGAACATCGTAGCAAGCTGTTTCACTGCATGGTACAGAAGATACACTGTGGCAGACAAAAAGGCTTTACAACTCCCCCTTTTCTTTCTCCCTCGGCCTCCTGTCCCATGATCCTCTCATATCCCTTTTGCCAATCAAATGTCCAACTCTTGGCTCCATCACTCTCCCTCCTGTCTTCTCCTATCATTTCGGATCTCCCCCATCCCCACCCACTTTCAAATCTCTTACTATCTGTTCTTTCAGGTAGTCCTGACGAAGGCTTTTGGCCCGAAACGTCGACTGTACCTCTTCCTAGAGATGCTGCCTGGCCTGCTGCGTTCACCAGCAACTTTTATGTGTGGAGACTTTACAGCAGGTAGTCAAATCTGGCCAATGCTTCACCGGTGCCAGCCCACCCACTAATAAAGACATATATACAGAAATGTGCCCGAAAAGGGGCAGTAACATCAAGAAGGATCCCACCTACCCTGCTCATGGATTGTTTGTCCCACTTCCATCTGGGAGGAAGATATGTAACATCCACACCAGGACCACCAGTTCTCAAAAACAGTTCCTTTCCCCAAGCAGTAAGGCTGATCAAATCCCCCAGCCACAACCTCATCTCCACACCTGCAAGCACCACTGTATCATTCACCTTATGTACAAACATTTTTGTGCCTAGCGTCACTTTATGGACATACAATCATTATATAGTCATAGTCATAGTCATACTTTATTGATCCTGGGGGAAATTGGTTTTCGTTACAGTTGCACCATAAATAATAAATAGTAATAAAACCATAAATAGTTAAATAGTAATATGTAAATTATGCTAGGAAATAAGTCCTGGCATAATGTATATAAACTATTGTCGCTTATAAATTATATAAACTAATGTACATAAATTATATGTATATAAGCTATCTTATGTATTTATATTTATTACATTTTTTATTATTGTGTTCTTTACCTTACTGTAGTTTTTTTTGTGATGTAATAATTATTTTGTTCCCCTTTACATTTGTTTACAGGAAATGGCATTAAACAATCTTGAATCTTGAATTATATCCTGATAAACAGAATGGTAACTTGCAATTCTAGTAATATAGTTTTGTGGCAGGTTTATTTTTGCTTTCTCCTACCAGAAAGATAGAAACTAAAGGAAAGACCAGCCAACTCTTTTTGTTTCTGTGTGAGTAAGCAGAGCATGTGCACAGCTGAACTGGAATGTGGAGATGCTGTGGGTGCAAAGCATGGCATGCTGGTGGTAAGAACACCCAGATAACTTCAAACTCTTTTGAAGTGGGTGGGCAGTGGAAGATTTATATTTATTCTTTATAGTAAATTTAAACATAGAAAGAGTCATCAATAGAAGAGGAAGGTGACTGAAAAAGGCAAATTCTGGACTCATTATCAAAATCTTTCAAACTGAACTTAAAGAGAAAAGCTAAGTGGTTCTTGTTTGAGACAATAGATTATTATGGTAATCCTCCTTTAAATTTTATCTAAGTAAGGTAACTGATAAATTATAAGAATTCCTAACATACTCATGGATAAAGTTGGAATAAAAGTTATGCAAATTGCTCACTTTGAATAAATGCATAATAACAATGCTGTACTGGTGTTATATTCTTGGAACTCCTGCTTGATTGTTCAGTATAAGAACAAGGATATCATACTAAACCTACACAAATTATACTCTGTCTCTCATATCCTCAATAACTATTGGTGACGAGAGGGCATACACCAGTGAGATATACCAATTAGTCGGATGGTGCCTCAGCAACAACTTGGCACTCAATGTCAGTAAGACGAGAGAGCTGATTGCTGTCTTCAGGAAGGGTAAGATGAAGGAACGCATACCAATCCTCATAGAGGGATCAGAAGTGGAGAGGGTTACCAGCGTCAAGATCCCTGAGGATTTAACCTGGTCCCAATGTATTGATGTAGTTATAAAGAAGGCAAGACAGTGTCTATAATTTACTCAGGGTTTGAAGAGATTTGGCATGTCAACAAATACACTCAAAAACTTCTATAGTTGTACCGAGAAGAGCATTCTAACAGGCTGTATCACTGTCTGGTATGGAGGGGCTACTGCACAGGACTAAAAGAAGCTGCAGAAGGTTGTAAATCTAGTCAGCTCCATCTTGGGCACTAGCCTACAAAATACTCAGGACATCTTGATGGAGCAGTGTCTCAGAAAGGCAGCGTCCATTATTAAGAGCTTCCAGCACCCAGGGCATGTCCTTTTCTCACTGTTACCATCAGGTAGGAGGTGCAGAAGCCTGAAGGCACTCACTCAGTGATTCAGGAATAGCTTCTTCCCCTCTGCCATCCGATTCCTAAATGGACATTGAATCTTTGGACACTACCTCACATTTTTTAATTATACAGTATTTCCATTTCTGCATGATTTTTTATCTATTCAATATATATAATTGATTTACTTGATTATTTATTTATTTTGAAAATTTTATTTATTTTATTTTTTCTCTGCTAGATTATATATTGCATTGAACTGCCTGCTGCTAAGTTAACAAATTTCACATCACATGCTGGTGATAATCAACTTGATTCTGATTCTGATTCTGATTATGTTTTGTAAGTTCAAAACATTAAACTAATTCAAATAAAGACACAGGTGTCTAAAATGAGGATCTAACTTCGAATTTACTTTAAACGAGATGCACGCGTATCACCTGGCAGCGTGAGGATGTATGCAATTCAGGTATTTATGCATATAACCTGTAATGAATTATTTAAACAAAAAAGAATGCTTGTTCAAACAATATATTTACAATATTACTCAAATATTACTGAAATATTAAATACACAACAACTTTCTTCATTAACTCCTTTCAAAATGAATATTCTGAATCAGAATTATTATCACAGATTTAGATAACAAGGTAGAGGACCATTCAGAAATCTGATGACAGAGGAGAAGAAGCTGTTTATGATTCCTTGTGTGTGCATCTTCAGACTCCTGTATCTCCTCCCCAATGGTAGTTACAATAAGAGGGCAAATCCTAGATGGTGAGAGGCTTTAGATAGATAGATAGATACTTTATTGAACCCAAAAGGAAATTATAGTGTCACAGTAGCATTACAAATGTTATTGTGATGGATACCACCTTTTTTGAGGTACCTCTCTAAAAGACGTGGGGACAGATATGCCTACAATGGGACTGGCTGTGTCTAGAGCACCCTGCAACTTCTTACATCCTGTGTATTGGAGCGTCCATATGAGACTGGGTTGCAACCAAGCAGAATGTTCAACACAGTACACCTGTAGAAATCTGCAAGTAGCTTTGGTCACATAGAAAATCTCCTCAGACTCCTAACGAAGTAGAGCCTGCTGGTGTGCTTCTTCATAATTGCATTAAAGTGTTAGGCCAATGTTCACAGCCTTGACAAGTGAAAGCCAGTTTCTAGGCATCCAATTCCATCTCCTGTTCCATTGCTGCCCTCAGCAGTAATACCCATTTATTTCTTATGTTAAAATATACGGGAACTGTGTCAATTTGTGTTTCAAACAATGCTAAGGTCGTTAAACCTTGAAACTGGGAACTGCAGTTCATAAAATCAACTACAACGATCCATTGATATGGAGAACTTTTTCACGAAGAAGGTCAGCAAAGCTTGGTGATTTTGTGTCAAAGGGCCCATCAGCAACATGCATAAAAGTCTAGGGAGCTGAGGAAAAGTGAAGGGGAGGGAGAACACAGTAATCCTCAGTGTATGCGGGCATTTCTCCTGTGCAATCCACTATAATACAACTGGCATGGTGCCACAGCAAAGTACGGGGTGTTCAATGTTATAGATACTGCAAGCTGTATAGGAGTGCACAAAATGAAAGAAACAACAATGAAGCAAGGGAAAATAACAGAGAAAATATTTTGACCAATGGAGTATGAGTCTAGTAGATGATCAGATCAGTACATTAATATCTGGATGGAGACCACCTAATTCACACCTCTGTAGGATTTCACTATCATCATCTCCTTATCATTTTGTAACTCAAAGGTCATTGCAGGTTACAAACTTAATCTCTAATTTATGTCAGAATGGGTAGAATTTGGTTTCGCATGAGTTGTAGTCTCATATGATGCAGCTGGCAAAAGTGAAATAGTGGGAATGCTTCATCCAGTTTTCAGATGTCCAGAATTTAATTTGGAAAGGATCAATAGAGTGAGGTAACCTTATTTAAATCGCTTCTTATGCAAAATTTGCACTTACAGACTGTCTTTACTCATTTATTTGCTGGGTTCTGTTTCATTCATCTTACTTGGATCTGGGTTCAAAAACGATTCATCAAAGAAACAATATTTTAACTAGCTGCATTATCCCAATGTCAAAACCCTTTACAAGTAGATTCAATAAAATCGGCAGCTGGGGAAGACAATGTGAAGGTGACAAGGAGATGAAAAATGGTTCTAACCATGCTGTGATGTGGTTGGTCGTGGTTGGGCAGTGGTCCAAGAAAACAAATGTGAAGAGGTCGAAAGTCCAAAATAAAATGTAATACAGGGAGATGTGTTCAAGTAACCATAGCAACATCTGGGGCATTTACACTAAAAAGGAAAAGAATCTGTTTTTTAAAGAACGCAAGCTTGTTTCAATAATGGGTCTCATGAAACCTCTAAACACCACTGGATTAAGGAACAGGGACAGTTACTATCCCTCAACCATCAAGTTCTTGAACCAAAGGGGATAACTTCACTTGCTCCATCATTGAAATGTTCCTACAACCAATGGACTCACTGTCAAGGACTCTTCATCTCATGTTCTCGATTTTGATTGCTTAGCTATTTATTATTATTATTTCTTCATTTTGTATTTACACTGCTTGTTGCCTTCTGCACTCTGGTTGAAAGTCCTAGTTGTCTATCATTGAATTGTAAGACCATAAGATATAGGAGCAGAATTAGGCCAGTTGGCCCATCAAGTCTGCTTTGCTATGTCATCATGGCTTATCCAATTTTCCTCTCAGCCCCAGTCTCCTGCCTTCTCCCTATATTCCTTCATGCCCTGAGAAATCAAGAATTTATCAACCTCTGCATTAAATATAATAAAGATTCAGCCTCCACAGCTGCTTCTGGGAAAGAATTCCATAGATTCACTACTCTCTGGCTAAAGAAATTCCTCCTCATCTCTGTACTAAAAGGATACCTCTCTATTCTAGGGCTGTGTCTCTTGTCTTAGACTCTCCCATCATAGGAAACATCCTCTCCACATCCAATTTTATTAAGGCTATTCACTGTTCGATAGGTGTCAAAGAGGTCTTCCCTCATTCTTCTGAATTCTAGTGAATACAGGCTCAGAACCATCAAGTGCTCTTCATATGACAAACCATTCAATCCTGGAATCATTTTTGTGAACCTCGTTTTGAACCTTCTCCAGTTTCAGCACATCCTTTCTAAGATTCCAAGCAAGAAGGCTGCGAGTGGAATGGCTAAGGATTTTTGGAGAGAAGGCATCTTACTGTTCGGGGTAAAGAGAGGAAAGGCTGCACAGGCACGTGACGTCAGCCAGTAGAGCGGGAAAAGTTTAAAAAGCCGACTGCCATATCCAGCGGGCAGTGGAGTGAGAGGGTAGCAGAGCAATAGGGCTTTGGCTCAACAGGCTTAGGTGGTAACAGGACGAGGCGAGGTAAGTTTACCTGTGTTAATTGCGGAAAGGAAGTACGTGTACGAGGCCTGTGTTCTGTGCTCGGTGTCAGATGTGGGAACTCTTGGAGTCTCCCAGCCTCCCGGACAGCCATATCTGCACCCGGTGTGTCGAGCTGCAGCTCCTAAGGGACTGCATTAGGGAACTGGAGGTGCAGCTCGACGACCTTCATCTGGTCATGGAGAGTGAGGACGTGATAGAAAGGAGTTATAGGCAGGTGGTCACGCCAGGGCCACGGGAGACAGACAAGAGGGTAACAGTCAGGAGAGGGAAGGGGAAGAGTCTGGTACTAGAGAGTACCCCTGTGGCTGCCCCCAGAACAATAAGTACTCCTGTTTGAGTAATGTTGGGGGGAACAGCCTATCTGCGGGAAGCAACAGTGGCTGTGCCTCTGGCATAGATCCTGGCCCTGTGGCTCAGAAGGGTAGGGAAAGGAAGAGAAAGGCAGTAGTGATAGGGGACTCTGTAGTTAGGGGGGTCAGACAGGTGATTCTGTAGACGCAGGAAGAAATTCGAATGGTAGTTTGCTTCCCAGGTGCCAGGGTCTGGGATGTTTCAGATCGTGTCCACGATATCCTGCAGTGGGAGGGAGAACAGCCAGAAGTCGTGGTACATATTGGTACCAATAACACAGGTAGGAAAAGGGAAGAGGTCCTGAAAACAGACTACAGGGAGTTAGGAAGGAAGCTGAGAAGCAGGACCGCAAAGGTAGTAATCTCAGGTTTACTGCCTGTGCCATGTGACAGTGAGCATAGGAATAAGATAAGGTGGAGGATAAATGTGTGGCTGAGGAATTTTCCTTAAATAAATCTTTATAATTCTTAGTAATTGTTACTACTAAATACATAAATTGTTTTCTTAAAATTTTAAAAGTAGTATTAATATCAGTTGTATTACATTCTTTAAAGCCTTCTCCGCATCCAAAGATATCACACATTCCGATATTTCCTTAGATGAAGAGTATATAACATTTAACAAACAAATGGGAATATCGATTCTTAATAAAACCTGTGTGATCATCTGAAACTATAGAAGATACAATATTTTCAAGTCTGCGAGCCAACACTTTAGATAAAATTTTAGTATCAAAACTGAGCAAAGAGATGGGTCTATATGAAGAACATTCAGTAGGATTCTTATTCTTTTTGAGAATGAGCGAAATGGAAGCTTTGTAAAAAGACCGTGGTAATCTTCCTACCTTAAAGGAATCTGTGAGGGTAGAACATAAGTGTGGTATAAGCAAGGAGGAAAAGCCTTATAAAACTCTCCAGAGAATCCATCAGGTCCTGGGGATTTCCCAGAATACAATTCCCGAATAGCCTGAGCAATTTCCTCCTGGGAAATGGGTTGATCCAATTGCCTACGATCATCTAACGAAAGATTAGGAATATTTAATTGATCTAAAAAAATATTCATCGCAACATTATCATTAACAGAGTCAGAACTATACAATTTAGAATAAAATTCCCTAGAAGTGTCATTAATTTCAAGGTGGTCAGTTGTCATGTCCCCATTAATTTACGTATTTCTTTAATTTGCTGCTTGGTTATAAATGGCTTGAATTGATTAGCCAGCAGCTTACCAGTTTTATTTCCGTGAATATAAAATTGACTTCTATCTTTTAAAAGTTGGCTTTCAATTGGCTATGTTAAAAGAAGTCCATATTTGGTTTTAGTTTCAATACTTCTCTTATATATTTCAGGATCCGGTACCGAAGCATATTTATGGTCCAGTTGTTTTAACTGATTGGCTAATTCATTTCTCTCTTTGTTAACTTTTTTAATGATGTTTACAGTATAAGAAATAATTTGACCCCGGATGTATGCTTTAAAAGTATCCCATATAATAAGACTAGACGTCTCTTCCAACGTATTTTCTTCAAAAAAAAGAGTAATTTGATCCTCCATAAATTTTAAAAAGTCCTCATCGGATAACAGAGTTAAATTAAATCACCAAAATCTACTCATAGGGATCGGACCAGGAAGATTTAAAGACTGGAGTACAGGAGAGTGGTCAGAAATAGCAATCTCTTTATATTCGATCGATCCAACTAATGGAATCACTTGACGATCATTAAAAAAAATTCAATCCTGATATAAGAATGATGAACGTGAGAGAAAAAAGAATACTCCCTATCCGTCGGATTAAGAAAACGCCAAGCATCAACTATACCACATTTAGTTAGAAAGGATTGGATAAACAAAGCTGATTTATTAAGTGTGGCTGGTTTGATAGATGAGTGATCTAACACTGGATCTAACCAGCAGTTAAAATCTCCTCACATCACAAGAGAGTAAGTACACAAATCTGGCAAAACTGAAAATAGACGTTCAAAAAATCCTGGTTAGTCTACGTTGGGGGAATATACAGTAGCAAAAATAATCAATTTACTGTCTAAACTCCCTGATACAATAACAAATTGACCACTGGGGTCCGAAGCAACTTTATGCTGAACAAAGTAGACTGTATTATCGATAAAAATCGAAATCCACATGATTTTGCATTAAACAAAGAATGAAATTGCATACCCTTCCACCGAGTAAAAAAACGTAAGCTGTCACAGCTGCGTATGTGTGTTTCTTGTAAGAAAATAATGGGTACTTTTAATTTCTTAATATAAGTAAACATTTTGTTCTATTTGATGGGCTGATTCAGTCCTTTCACATTCAATCTAAATAAGTTAATATTTCAAACCATTTTAAATACCAGTCATCATGTAACTGAAAGATCTGGCCATAAGTTATTAAAGCTAGAAAGCAAACCGTAAGGTAAGGTATACAAACAAGCAATCATATATTCAACCCAACACAGCTCCCAAAGTAAAAAAGGCCCTACTCCCTCTCCCACCCAAAGTGAGAAAGCTGACCAATAGGCAATCAGTGAGCTAAGAACTAAGTTCCCTTCCCAAAAAATCCTGTGACAAAAAACTCCGGTCCTACAAGGTCATTATGTCCCTACCAAGACACAAAATAAAAAGAAAAATAACTCAGTATTCAGAAATATGAAAGGATCAGTTTAAGCAAATTCAAAGAAAGCTATATTAAAATAAAGCCTCAAAAAGGAATATAACAAAAAAGTATCAGCAAAAAATATAACAATAGACAATATATAAACAGCCAAAACATAAGCTTAATGAAACCTTATTTCAAATTCAAATTAACGGAAGAAAAAATTGATCAAATAAGAAATATAACAGTTTTAGACTTCATCCTTCAGAAACTCTTTTGCTTCTTCAACCGACTTTTTTTTTCACAATCCGTTCTTCAAAACAATCCTCAGATGGGCAGAAAACCGAAGGGATGGTTTATATCCTTTATTGTAAAATTCTGACATAACTTTATACTTCATGCGATCAGCCATAACTTCAGGCAAATAGTTTTCCACAAATCTAACCTTGGAAATCGATCATTCCTTGTCGACAGTTATGGCGAATTAAAAGGTCCTTAATACGAAATTCATCAAAGCTTAGAATAACTGATCTGGGTCTCGCTGACGACGACAATGGCTTCGATGTCGGTGAGTGATATGCTTGATCAAGCTTCGGCTCGGAAGTGAATAAAGCAGGGAATAGCTGTTTCAGAAAGTTTGCAAAAAACTTCGTAGGGTCAGCACCTTCAATTGATTCTTCAAGACCCAGAATTCGCAAGTTATTTCTCCTGTTTCTATTTTCGAGACTAATCATCCTTTTCATCATTTTGTCATTAGATAAAGGTAACTCTTTGCAGAGTTTAATTTTATTGTCAACGTCAACTTCAAGTGTCACCAGTTTCGCAGTATTTTCCTGAATTCGGTTCTCATGCTTAGATAAAGTTTTTTGAGTTGTATCCAATTTGCCGTTGTCATTGAAACTCCTCAGAAAATTCCGATTTTTGCCATTTAAGGAAGCCACTGATTGAATCCAAAGTGACTGGGGATTCATCTTCTGTTTCTCTTTCTTTAGCAGAGGGTTTTGTTCTTTTCCCAGTCATAGCAAAGCAGTATTAAAGTATTATATTAAGGTTTCAAAGAATAGACTGGTAGGAGACAATTAAGTAAACATGGTAGGAGCAATTTGAAACGATGTTACTCCACTGACTGCCAACATGGCGCTCAATAGCCAACCTTTTCATTTCTTCTATCAAAGTGCATGACTATACACTTCCTGACACTGTATTCCATCTGCCATTTCTTTGACCATTCTCCTAATCTATCTAACTCCTTCTTTAGCATACCCACTTCTCCGAAACTACTTGGCCCTTCACCGATTTTTGTATCATCTGCAAACTTTGCAACAAAGCCAGAAATTCCATCATCCAATTCATTGACATATGACGTAGCATTCTTATTATTCAATAGATATGTTGAGAATGCCCACAAGGTTGTATATGGTAACATATTTGTACTTCGATAATAAAATTTACTTTGAACTTTTAGATTGTTGTAAAACATATCTGGGTCATTAACATCCTTCATGGAAAGCAATTTGTCTTCATTACTCCATTTGGACTATTTGTGTGTCAAACCTAACAGCAATGTGGTTGATTTGTAACTGCTTATGGCATTGCCAGTAACGTTGACATCCCATTGATAAATAATATAAAGATGGCATGGCCAGCTGCATGGCATGCTGAAGGAGTATTCATTGTTTTGTTGTGTTTCCAAAACCGCCACTCTCTATCTATAGTGGCTGTTTCAGCTGGGCCACACTCAGTATTACTGTTGTTAGGTTAGCCCTCATCCTTATCCAGAACAACATGTCACCATGGATGTATGGATTTAGATCAGATCACTAGTGGGACTTCAATATTTATTTCTTGACCTCTGAACTACCTTTAATTGAGAATTGGAAAGGCAGAGTAAATACAGGAGCAAATGAGCATGCATTGTGTGGACTAACAATATTAAAAATCCTATATGAAACAGCTTGTTATCAACTTTGACTTGAATAGTGGGAAGGAACTTCATCAGTAAACATTTTGGATGCAGCTGGACAGGGCTGTTAAACAATGCTGAGATCTGAGCTGTGTTGCTCCCTTCTCAGATCATGATCGTAGCTGACAATTTTGACTGCACTGTTACTTGCTTACACAAGTTGAAGCTAGCATGGGCTAATTGAGGCTGAACTTCTTGAAGGGAAGGTGCTTATTCCACTCCCCCCACCACCACCCCCAGGTATGAGTGGAACCAATTCTAAAGATTGAGAAGCATTTTTAGAAGCCATGGTGTAACAGAACGAAGAATAGTCATAACAAATTTTCAACATGGCTTTGGTCCAGGAATCTATCTAGATCGAATCTGAAGCAAGTACGAGGTATGAAGATTGATGGAAGCTGATTGAAGTAAACACCAGAAATGTTACATTCTGGAGACCATACACTTGAACCAAGCAGGTCCAGATTCACAGAGAATGAAACAGATTTAGGCCAGACTACAGCAGCATCTTCTGGACAGCATTATAATGGTTGGCACAAAATCCTTGGCCAATCGCTATACAGAGATCATAGCGAAGGCATGATCCTAGCTAATGTCCTGCTTTGCTCATTCATCAGAAATTCTTGGTTTACAAAGTGGAGGTGGTATAAGCATTGACTTTACTTTTGCTTCAATCCACATTATGACCCTACATTTCTTGCTTTCTGAAGCTCTGGTTCCAACTGCCAAGAGGATGAGGCTATTCATGTGTTCTATGTTGGAATTGCAACTGATATACAAACATATATTCCACTGCATGCTCTGGAAAGCACTGATGAAGGCTTTACTGGGCTGTCCCTGGATGAAGGCTGAAGGGGATGTTTGGGTTATTGGCAGATTTGAATGGAAGTTATTGCAAATTGTTAAAGAGCATGAGAATCAAGTTCTATCTGTTACAATATTTTGCACAGATCCTAAAGCCTAAAATTACCAACATGGATGCATTTTTTTGACTCCATTTAAGCATTTGGAGATCCAACCACGTTAAACATCTAAGAGCACAGTCTTAGATTGCACAGCAAGTCTGTGGAAAAAGCTGTACAATATTTGGTTGCTGCTGTGGCATTTCTAACTTCTGCCATGTAAACTCAGGCAGGTGCCATCATGGTCTTGGATACCGATATACTTTAAGGCTGACAGAGCTGTCCAGCAATTTGTCCTCTAAGTGTTTATGGGTTTTCAGTCGAACTACCTGTAATGAGTGCCAGATGTTCAGTGGTGCAGAAGCCTGTTGAAAGCTTTCAATGCATTAGCGTTTAAAATCCTTCCTCTGCCTCTTCAGCCTGCGGCAGACACCAAGGTTACTTCTGGAAGTTTCATTAGCCAATGGAAAAAGGCTCGTAATTTAAAGTTAAATCAATACAGAAGAAACACAGTGACCTAGAAATGTATGTGGGCCCTAAAAAGTGCACAATAGGATTTTTGAACATTGGGTCTACAACTATCTTGGATGCAGCCAAGCTCCAAGGTCTGCAGTCGGGTTTGAATGGAGGAGCAGTCAAAGATGAGAGAGGACCTGCAGCTGAAGGCTAGAATGCGGCCTGGAAAGATTTTCTGGTAGTCGGATGACATGCGTCTGAGAAGGATTATAATGGAATGAAGAGAATTCAGGGAATTTGAAGAAATGGGATTTGGGATCTTGCGATGTCAGGATCAGGGCTGATATGTGAGTCACAAACAAGAGAAAACCCACAGATGCTGGAAATCCGAGCAATGCACAAAAATGCTGGAGGAACTCAGCAGGCCAGGCAGCATCTATGGAAAAAAAAAGTCAATGTTTCAGGCCAAAACCCTTCAGCAAGACTGGAGGAAAAAAAAGCTGAGGTGTAGATTTGAAAGCTGAGGGGGAAGGGAGACAGAACCACCAGGTGATAGGAGAAACTTAGGGGGGAGGGATGAAATAAAGAGCTGGGAAGTTGATTGGTGAGATGAGGTAAGAGTGGGAAAAGGGGATGGGAAATGTAGAAGTGGGGATGGGGAGCAATACCAGAAGTGTGAGAAATCGATGTTCAGGCTATCAGGTCGGAGGCTACCCAAACAGAATATAAGGTGCTGTTCCTTCAACCTCAGTGTGGCCTCATCATGACAGTGAAGGAGGCCATGGATAGACATATCAGAATGGGAATGGGTAACAGAATTAAAATGGGTGGCCCTGGGGTGATCCCACTTGTTCTGGCGGACGGAGTGTAGATGCTCAGTGAAGCAGTCTCCCAATCTACATCGGATCTCACCGATGTGCAGGAGGTCACACAGGGAGCATCAAACACAGTAAATCAGGGGTCCCCAACCTTTTTTGCACCATGGACCAGTTTAATATTGACAATATTCTTGCGGACCAGCCGACCGGGAGGGGGCTGTTCAAGTAGGGTTAAACTCACCTCAACATGTCTTTTACAGTTAGGGTTGCCAACTTTCTCACTTCCAAATAAGGGACAAAAGTAGCAGTTAAATCTCGGGACACTTTACCCCAGGAAAGACTACCATGACCATGAAGCCTTGCGCGGGCACCTGTGTGCGCATGCGTGACGTGCGCATGTAATATGCGCATGCGCATACGTGCCAATTTTTCCCTCCACAAGTTGGTTTTGCCTTCATCTTCCCAACTACACTGTACATACATTACTTCTACTTTATATAGGCTGTGTATTTATCATATCATTCCTGCTTTTACTATATGTTAGTGTTATTTATTTTTGGTTTTATGTGTTATTTGGTATGATTTGTTAGGTTATTTTTTCGGTCTGGGAGTGCTCAAAATTTTTTCCCATATAAATCAATGGTAATTGCTTCTTCGCTTCACACCATTTCGGCACGAAAGGTTTCATAGGAACGTTCTACCTCAGTGGGGGAAATATGGGCCAAGGGTGGTCCCGTATGGGAGAAACCAATTTAGCCCAATATGCAGGATGTCCCGGCTAATACGGGACAGTTGGCAACTCTATGTTCAAGTTCAACAGTGCGTGACAAGGAATGAGGAAAGGTGCAGCTGACTCATATTTTTTCCTCACGGACCAGTAGCAGATGCTTTGCGGCCCGGTACCGGTCCATGGTCCAGTGGTTGGGGACCACTGCAGTAAGTGACCCCAACAGACTCACAGGTGAAGTGTTGCCTCACCTGGGAGGAATATTTTGGGCCCTGAATGGTAGTGAGGGAGGAGGTGTAGGTGTAGATGTAGCACTTGTTCAGCTTGCAAGGGTAAGTGCCAGGAGGGAGATCCTTGGGGGGGGATGAATGGACAAGGGAGCTGCGTAGGGGTCAGTTTATAGGAGACTTGTGAAGGAAGATTTTACATAGAGAGTGACTGATGCCTGTGACGCATTGCCAGTTGAAGAAGATAAGGTTAAGGTACCTTTAGATAGACACATGAACATACAAAGAACACAATTTTACTCCACGCCAGAAATATTGTTTAAGGAGTCTAATGCTGCAAAAATCAGGAATAAATTTTCCGTAATTCAGTTTTAGTTGCAATATCATTTCCATAAATTTGTCCAGATTTTCAGTGTACATGCTCAGTGTGCACAAGATGTGGGGCTTCTCTGATGGTCATGTGAAGAACTGGAAATGATTCATATATTGTGCTAAATTATCTTCAGCTGCAAGGACTCTTCAATTAAAGGTAGTTCAGTCAGTCATTTAATGCAATAAATGCATTAGCTCATTGGCTCTTATGGCATGCAGTAGCACAATGTTTGCATTGTGCACTATAAGAAAATTAAAATGTAAGATATTCTGACAGGAGTAGTTCATCTGGCTTATCGAGCTTGCTCCACCATTCAAAAAGAGCATGGCAGATCTGGCTGTGGACTCAGCTCCATCTATTTGCCTTTTCCCTATAACCATCAGTTCCTCTACTTCTCCCTCCTGCCATCTGGCAAAAGGCACCGAAGCATTCGGGCTCTCACGACCAGACGATGTAACAGTTTCTTCCTCCAAGCCACTGACACCACCCTACCGCCCTCTACTCTGCCTATCGTCTTGTTTATTATTTATTGTAATCCCTGCACTGTTTTGTGCACTTTATGCAGTCCTGGGTAGGTCTGTAGTCTAGTGTAGTTTTTGTGTTGTTTTTACATGTCAATGTAGTTTTTGTATTGTTTCATGTAGCACCATGGTCCTGAAAAACACTGTCTCATTTTTATTGTGTACTGTACCAGCAGCTATGGCCGAAATAACAATAAAATGTGACTTGACTTGACTATACAAATATCTATCTTACAGCATTTTAAATATATTTACTGAGGTAGCCTCTACTACTTTCCTGGGCAGAGAATTCCATAAATTCACTACTCTCCAGGAAAAGCAGTTTCCCCTCCTCTCCATCCTAAATGTATTCCCCTCAATCTTGAGGCTATGTTCCATTGTTCTAGTCTCACTTACCATGTCTCTATATTAGCTATCCCTTTCATAATTCTTTATGCTTCTATAAGATACCCCCTCTCATTCTTCTCAATTCCAGTGAATGAAGTCCCAGGTGACTCAATCTCTTCAGAGGTCAAACCCTCTTCTCTGGAATCAACTTTATGAATCTTCTTTCCAAGTTGTGACTGTTTTATGATTTACAGCTTCCTTCACACCCCAAGCAGTAAGGCTGATGGACACCTCCAATGTGGAACACCCCCACCACACCCCCCCAACAACTACTATATCATTTCCTGTCAGAGTCCCTTATATACAGTCACTCATGTACCTAGTATCATTTTATGTACATACAACCAGTGTAAATGACATTGGCCAAGTGGTTAAGGTGTTTGTCTAGTGATTTGAAGGTTGCTAGTTCGAGCCTTGGCTGCGTCCAAGTGTGTGTCCTTGAGCAAGGCACTTAACCACACATTGCTCTGCGATGACACCGGTGCCAAGCTGTATGGGTCCTAATGCCCTTCCCTTGGACAACATCAGTGGCGTGGAGAGGCGAGACTTGCAGCATGGGCAACTGCTGGTCTTCCATACAACCTTGCCCAGGGCTGCACCCTGGAAACCTTCCAAGCGCAAATCCATGGTCTCATGAGACTAACGAATGCCTAAAAAAATGACATTAAACAACCCTGAACCTTGATATGGATATATATAGGGAATTATGTGTATGTGTACATGCTGTGTTGAATAACATACATTGATTTGTCCTTGTTTAAAGACAATAGCAATAACTTGGATATCACCCCCCCCCCGCCCGTATTGTAGTGCTATGGATGTATTTGTAAGTGGATTTCAAAATGTAGAAATATGACTCTTAAACACTTGTTCATCTCTTCTCATTTGGAGAACAGTGAAAGTTTACTGCTTCCATGTTGAACTCAACCCGATATTACATTGATTGGCCTAATCTCAAATAATAATGAGGCATCCTACAGAAAAGAAGTCATCACCCTGACACAGTGGTGTCAAGAAAACAACCTCCCCTCAATGTCGCAAAAACAAAAGAGCTGGTTGTGGACTAAAGGAAGACCAGAGACAAGCTAACCGCTATTGACATCAGTGGATCTGGGGTTGAGCTTTAAGTTCCTTGGCATACACATCACTGAGGATCTCACGTGGTCTGTACATACTGGCTGTGTGGTGAAAAATGCATAACAGTACCTCTTTCACCTCAGACAGTTGAAGAAGTTTAGCATGGGCCCCCAAATCCTAAGAACTTTCTACAGGGGCACAATTGAGAGCATCCTGACTGGCTACATCACTGCCTGATACGGGAACTGTACTTCCCTCAACTGCAAGATCCTGCAAAGAGTGGTGTGGACAGCCCAGCGCATCTGTGGATGTGAACTTCCGACTATTCCGGACATTTACAAAGGCAGGTGTGTAAAAAGGGCCCAAGTCACCCCAACCACAAACTGCTTTAGCTGCTACCATTTGGGAAACGGTACCGCAGCTTAAAAGCCAGGACCTACAGGCTCTGAGACAGCTTCTTCCACCAGGCAATCAGACTGATTAATTCATGCTGATACAATTGACATTGACTGTCCTGTTGCACATACTATTTATTATAAATTACTATAAATTGCACATTGCACATTTAGACAGAGATGTAACATGAAGATTTTTACTCCTCATGTATATGAAGGATACAAGTAATAAATTCAATTCGATTCAACTCATTAATCACAAATGTAAAGTGTACTTATGTGAGTAGTATAAAGCTTTCTCATTATGGTTACTTTCAGTGAGATGTCCTTTATGATTTGACACAGTTCAGGTTGGCATCATATCCATATTATGAAAATAGAACATTGTTTTATCACGCCAGAGTAATGCTTGTGATGACAATAGACAGCAGACCAATAATCTGCCGCTTATACCTATCTCTGGTAATAACGTTTGATTTGCTGCACTGATGTACTTTTACATTATTTATTTAATGCAGTACTGCCATTTGCAAAAGTCCTTATCAATCCGTAAAAATACATAATTATTATTTGTACACCTTTATAACATTTGTTGATTTTCTTATTATGACATTGTATTCTACACAAAGAACTAACATTGTCAAATTAGCTTTTGAAGTGCAGATGATTATTTTGCTGTTTCAAAGAATATTTCATTAAACAACATTTAAACACCTGTCAGGAGAAGGCAAACAAAGCATTATGAATGGCCTTGATTACATGTTATCTGTAAACTCTGGAAGCTGGTGTGGTAAGCAGCACAATCTGCTCTTTTGTTTCCTTATTATCACCATTGTTCCATGATTGTAACTTGCTTAACTGGCTGCTGTTTGCATTTCTTGACGCTGAAGAAAGTTTGTTTTCCCACTAATGTTTTCCCACTTGTTTGCTTTGCGGTGATGGCTTTTGACACTTCAACCTCACTTGCCTTACACTGCTGCTACTCCTGAATCCAAAGAACCAGGCTGCGTGCAACCAGTTCCAGATTGATGATTCTCTTCAAAATATTTGTAAAAAGATAAAACACACAGAGGCTTCCTTGCCTGGAGACTTTCCTTCCATGACCCTATAGTCATTGCATAGCCATGCTGGAAAATAGACAAAACAACCAAGGTTAAGTCATTAACTTATCTCAAACATAATTTATCTTGCCTGTGACATTTGTGCAGAAGGGTCAGGATTACTGGTTGAACTGATGGCTTATCTTTAAGAAGGTTGGGGGACAAATTAACTCAGTTTTCAAGTGTTTCTTAGCATTGAAGCTTCAACTTGTTCCAAGTATGCAAGAATAGTCTTTCCTTTTGCCTAATGCTACCTATGAATATTTATTGACAATGCACAATTGCTTAATACTAGATCACTTATTAGTTCATAGAACATACACTCAGTGGCCACTTTATTAGGTACAGTGGGTAAATTGAATGTATATTCATGCTCTTCTACTTTAATAGTTCATCCACTTCAAGGTTCAAACAACACTCACAAAATGCTGGAGGAACTCAACAGGCCAGACAGCATCTATGCAAAAGAGAAAGAAGTTGACGTTTTGGGCCAAGACCCTTCATCAGGGCTGTCAGAGGGCAGCAGAGTCACAGAGGGGGAGCAGTGAGAGTGGGTTTTGCTGAACTCACATCAAAGGGAAGATTTAAACTTCTTCAGGATAGGCATCCCTAGAAGAGATTTTGCATTGTAGTAGTTCAATCATAACTGTTGTGATGAAGGATCTCAGTCTGAAATGTTGACAGTGCTTTTGACCACAGTCACTGAAACTTTTGACCATACTGTATCTGCATGGTCTTATGCATGGAATTGCTGCCATGTGATTGGCTGATTAGATATTTGGATTAACAAGCAGGGGTACAGATGTACCTAATAAAATGGCCACAGAGTGTATAACTGAGAACCCTGCAGGACAGTGCACACCTTTCAGCCCATGATGTTGTACCAAACCTTTAATCTACTCATTCTACTTCAAATACATAGATATTTGCGACAGAACTTTATAATAAATCTGTACAAAAACATTCCTACAACCTTGCAAAATGATATGGCTCTTGTTTTATACAAGTACATTTATCCACCTTCAAGTTAACAAATGTTGTGTATTCCAAGTTTGCAGCTGAAGATGGGGAGATCTAAATTCAAATCAAATCTGAAAATGGATGGACACATTTTACAACAGGTGTAATGATGTAATGATGCAATCATGGCATTGTTGAATTATAATAATACAGAAGGAACCTTTTGGCCATTTGATATCTTGTCTTCTCTTTGCAAAAGCGATGCAGGAGCAAGTGGAATACAGTAACAAATTTATGCTTTGCTATTTCATATCAATATCAATGTGTCTGTGACAGATTGATTAAGGGATAATAACTGGTCTGGAATCAAGAAAAAAAACCTCCCCTGTTCTTCAATATAGTATCACGGTCTTGTTGGGATCAATCCTTTTATGAATTTAGATTGGCATGTTTATTTTACAGTAGATTTTATTTCTGCATTGTGAAAGCTATGAGAAACTGTTGGTAAATGGGGAACTAGGGATTCACTCAGAACAGTTTATTGCAACAGCTTCGATTTTAAAAAGACTATATCTGTTGTCTTCTCATTTACACTTTCTCCACTATCTTCTACCTCCTTATGGTTCTCATCTGCGTTCTATATAGCTGATGAAAAGAGCTGTTGCATCACAAGATTATGAAGCATGCAGCAATTCATCATTGAACTTGATACAATGCAGGTTAAGTACTGTTAGGTTGCTGCAGCATTGTTCTAACACATCAGTTATCTGCTCTATTACATTGTGTGAGATCAACTCATATAAATGCCACTCATGCACACAAGGGTTATGCATCAGAGTCATCAGCTCTGCTATCGGAGGATAGGCCTTGTGACCTGGTAGTCATTCCCAGGTCTGCAATGTTTGTTTAAATGCAGCTGGAACAATGACACCCCAGAATTAGTGCACTGTCACAGGCTCATAGAGTAGTACAGAATGGATCCAAGCTCTTTAGCGTAATGAGTCCATCTCAACTACAGTGATCATCCAGCGATACAGCCCAGCCCCTTCATGTACCTATCCAAGTATTTCTATTGTACCTGCCTTAATCACTTCTGCTGGCATCTCATTCTGTATACCTCCATCTTCTGTGTGAAATAATTGCCCCTTGGGTCCCTCTTAAATCTTTCCCCTCTCACGATAAATCTATTTCCCCCAATTCTGGACTCCCTACCCTGGGGAAAAAACTGTTACTGTTGAACTTACCTTACCTCTCATAATTTTAAACATTTTACATGGTTTCCCTTTATCTTCCTACATCCCAAGGAATGAAGATCTGGCTTGGTCAACCTCTCCCGATATCTCAGGCCCTCTAGTCCTGGCAATATTTGTGTAAGTATTTCCTGCACTCTTTCCAGTTTAACCATATCTTTTCTATCAGTGGGTGACCACACCCATATACGTGTGGCCTTACCGATGACAACATAATCACAACTGCAAAATAATGTCCCAGTTCCTATACCCAGTGTCCTGACTGATGAAGCCTAGCATGATAAATACCTTTTTCACCACTCTGTCTACCTGCAGCACCAATTTCAATGAGCTACAGAATGCATTTGCAATTCTAAGTACCTTTGTACCATATACTTCCTAGTTCCCTAACATTCATAGCATAAATCCTATTGTCGTTTGACTTTCCACAATGTATTCTACAATTATCTGCATTGAAATCCATTTGCCACTCCTCTGCCCACCCCCACCCTCCACCCCTAACTGATCAGGATCCCCTTGTAGTCTACAATAACATTTTTCACTATTAACAACAGCTCCTCCTTTTATGTCATCCACAAACCTTGTACATTTGCATCCAAATCATTTACATAACAATAAACAAGGGTCCTAACACTGACTCCTCCAACATACCATAATTCTGAAAACGCATTCAGTTGCTACACTCTTCTTCCTACCTCTGAGGCAATTCTGAATCTTGCTAGATAGCTCTCTCTAAATTCCATAGAACCTGACCATCCAGACCAGCCTTGCATGAAACACGCTCTCAAAGTTCTTGATAAAGTCAAAATAGACAAAATCCACTGTCACCCTCATCTACATTTTTGATTACCTCATCAAAAAACTCTAAAAGTTTCACTAAGCTTGATTTGCCATGCACAAAGACACGCTGGCTCCTAATCAGACTCATTGTGTTTGCTGGCAATGTATCACCAACTGATCTTCACCATTTGCTGTTTATTGCTGCATACCAACCGGACATTGAAGGCTCCCCGGTAGGGCTGAGCTGATGTGCCATGACTGTAAATTGTTGTGTGATATTCAGTGTCATCAATAACCATAGGAAAATCTACAATCCTAACAAGGCCTGAAATCCTAACAGAGCCATTGGGAAGAGGAAATGTGATACAGTTAGCACTTGGTAAGTTTCACATGGCAAACTGCCAGATGTTACAATTACTTAACATCAACCCAAGTAGAGAGTTGGGTACACAACAATTCATTAACACAGTCACCTTGGGTGATTTTGTAAATACACTGCTCTAAAGTGGCAACTGATTTTAGCGAAGATGTTCTCAGGTCATTCACCTAAAACATTCTCTCTAATGCTGCTTATACAGCCAGGCCTTTCCAGGAATTTCTGCTTCTATATTGAATTTCCAGCATTGCAGTATTTTGTTTTGCTTTCTGTGTTGTGGTTGAGGACAGAAACTAGCTGACAGAACACTCTGGTTGATAATGGCCTCTTGGCAAATAGCCTCTTTCCTCCTCTTCTGCCTTCCCTTATTCTTCTGGGTTCTTGTGTGCTATATTGTCTTGCTTATTGCCCCAGAACAGCAATGAGCATACCTTTGTCTTGATTCAACATGTTAGCATAGAAGATTTGCATTCAGCAAAACCCTATTTGTCACACTTGTTAATATTTGGAACTCAAAACGATTTTTGCAAGGTCTGGATGCAAAACAAAAATTCAAATGGTAACACATGAAAATATTGGAGAAACTCAGCAGTTCAGACAACATCTCTGGCTTCATCCCCTTTCCTTTCTTGTCCTGATTAAAGGTCTCAGCCTAAACCATCAACCGTTTATTCCTCTCTATAGATGCTGCCTGACCTGCTGAGTTCCTCCAGCATTTTGTGTGTGTTGCTCTGGATTTTAAGCATGCACAGAATCTCTTGTTTCCAGTTAAATGACAATTAGAATAAGTGTATTTGCTGTTCTCTTTACATTGACCAGGTGGTACGTTCTCCCTTTAGTTTCAGAGGCATAACGCAGAGAAAGAAATCCTTTTGCCCACCATGTCCATGTTGACCATGTATACTAATCCCTTTTTACTAACTATGTATACTAATTCCTGATACTGTTGTCAAAGTCCTCACTAACGCACACCAGGGCAAATCTACACTGGCTAATGAATATACTTATCCACATATATCTCGGATTTGGGAATGAACCAGAGAACCAAAGGATAAGCCACGTGGTTACAGCAAAAGAACATGAAAGCTCCTTTCCACCTGAGATCATGGCCTCACAGGATTTGCCTGTGCTGCATACTTCAAAGCTTCAAGGTACATTAGGTATCAAAATATTATACAACCTTTAGATTCTTCTCCTAACAGGCAGCCACGAAACAAAGAAATCCAAAATAACCCATATAGAAAAAGACTGTCGAACACCCAATGTGCAGAGAGAAAACAAAACACATCATGACCGTAAAAAAGGACCCATAAAAAGTAAAAAGAACCCACATAAAAAAAGGAGACGGTCAAACACCTAATGTGCGGAGAAAAAAAATCCTGCAAGCAAACAGCGTTCGGAACTGAAGTCCGCAAGTGAGTCCCATAGTTCAGCATGCAGCAGTGCAGAGCTGAGTATATCTTGAGGAACTGGCCTGTCCCTTGCCTCTGGCCCACCGCTCAGACCTTTCCAATCTGGTTTGGCATCTAAAATGACATCCAAGCATTGGGTTCAATTGCCTCGATACGCTCCGGTGCCTGGACCCTGCTGATTTGACTCAGCCTCTACCTGACCTTTCTGATTTGGCAAAGCACTTAAGTCTCTGTCCAAACATCGAGTTCAGTTGAATCGGTACGGTCTGGTGCCTAAACCTCGCCGCCTCGATTCGGCCTTCTGCACAGCACTTTAATCGATCCAGCCTCGGGTCCAACTTGCTCTTGGCTTTGGGCCTGCCACCTCAGCTCGTCTTGGTTCTGCCATGTCAAATTGCCTTCAAGTCCAAAGAGAAGTTGCAGACTATTACTTGCGATGATTGTTCGCCAGAAAACCTGTGATTAATGACGTATTTAGTTCTAGTGGATATGGTACAATTTCTTCATAAATAAGTTGATATGCTCTGACTCATGTTTTGGACCTGTTAAAAACAATGGGTGTTAGTTGTCTTCCATCAATCTTCCTGAAAGGATAGTGAAACACTGGCCTAGCAAATGTTGAATGGAACCAGCAAATCTAATTCGCATCAACCAAGTCAAAACTATATCCAATTTCATCTTAAATATTAAGTTGTCGTCTCAATTTATGTCAGATAAATAATATTCAAGCAGAGCTGAATACAGATATCACAAATCTTATGGAACTGATGAAGAGAGAGAGGTCATGAAAAGTCCTACAGCACAAAAGCAGGCCTTCAGCACCATCTTTGTATGGGCCATTGAGTTTCTATTGTCATCAATCCAATGTTCCTGCTGTCTTGCTGTAGATTTCTATATTTCAACTTCTCACCTATGTACTTCTGAAATGTGAGAGTACCTACTCGCACCACCCCTTCTGTTACTTGTCATTTTAAATAACCTTTACTTCTTTCCAATGGATTTCACTGCTGGCCATTTACTATCATAGTTTATGGGATACATCTATAAGTAATTTACCTGTTATAATTGCCAACATAAGTGTGGTTTTTATTCGAATTCATTGGCTGTGAGACATCTCAAAATTTCTTAATGAGGTGGAAGGCAGGATAACTGCATGTCATACTTAACAAGGAATGTCAGTTTTCTCTTTGCTTGTCCATCTATTATTAGATTTTCTTCTTACTTGCCAATCTTTGTCTCCTGATATCTTATTCATGTGTGAGGAGACCTTATTTCTTTTAACACATCTACTTGCACTGACATTCCTTGTGTTAGGAAAACCAGAAATGGGTATAAGCATTGTCATCTGGCTATATTCAGAATAAAGATTATTTGAAAGATTTTTTAAACATTGTTCCAGTGATACCAATATCACATCTGTGATCCAGTAAATGCTATGGATGCATCTCCTTAATCAATGAAAGAATGAATCAGTACAAATAGTGAATGATAGAAGAAGAAATATCGTGAATGATCATCAAAATATATATTGAGACTGACAGAGGAATAGAGGTAAAAGAATAAAATAGAGAGAAAACAAACTGGCTAGAAACAAAAATAAGAAACATATTGGAATCTAAAATCTTAAGAAAGATATTGCAAGTTTAGGAAGTGTGTTGGCCCTTCAGAAGTTAATGAGTGAACAATAGGGTAGGTGACTGAAATGTACAAACATTCCTGACCCATGAAGTACAGAACTAGCAACCCTATCCATCATATCAAGAACAGTGGAACACCCAGTGAGATAGCCATTGCAGTTCTTGCAGAGAAACATATGCTTTTCTCAATAGAAAAATACACAGATCCATACAGTTTATCATTTATTAACCTGGATTTGCATGATGCAATATTAATGGAGAACTGACCTATTACATGAATTAGTCTCTATCGAGTTTACTTTTTACTTAGTCATTTCACAGATGTTTGTGTCATCAGCATTTAATTCTTATGACATTTAAAAGATGGAGGACACCCTTCTTGAAACCAGGTACTCCCACAATGCAGTCAGACTGCAAGTACTAAGAAAAAGACTCACTATCAGTAAAGAAATAGCAAGCAATATGTTTCCAAATTGAGATGGTGTTAACAAAGAGGTACTTAGAACTTTCAAATCTCTTATTCACTCTTCCTTCAGTTAGTCCTGATGAAGGGTCTCAGCCTGAAATGTCGACTGTACCTCTTCCTAGACATGCTGCCTGGCCTGCTGCGTTCACCAGCTACTTTGATGTGTGTTGCAGGTATTTAGAACTGAGGTTTTTTCAAAAACTTCTCCTTTCAGTGCGTCAAGTTCATAATGTTTGAAGATACGGTTGAAGGAATTAAAAGTCACCAGATTTGGAAAGAGCAAGGCTGAGGGTTCGACTGACCTAAAGTCACCCATAGTCTCCCAGGTACGGTAACCTTAATGCATTGCAACTTAAATTAATTGACTGGAAATTGCACATGTGTTTTTAAATAATATTATTTGAATTCCTATCAAAACAGTTTTCGTTCCTTATTGTATTATTATATCTATAAGATAGTAAATGGCAAAGCCATCAGAGCTTGCAAGATGAAGAAGGGAAAACAGTTTCTGGGAACAATTCATCCCCTGTTAGATTGAGGCACAATAAATTTATTGGGACATTAAGGGAAAGTAATGTTGAGTATAGAGTATGTCAGAACCAGAAAACATAATGTTAAAACGGTGCTCTAGATTAATTCAAAAGAGCTGTGCTGGGATTAGTTCATGTTCAGGCTGTAAATTCCACAGTTGATCAATCACAATTCACCTCACACTGGAGAGGACCTTACTTTGGTTCAAGTTCAGATTTAATTGTCATTCAACTGTACATGAATACTGCCAAACAAAATAGCATTTCTACGAAGTGAAGATGTAAAACACTGTACCAATGGGCATACATGGCACAAGGTACACATAGCACATATATTGTAAGAAAGCAGTAAAATACAGTCACACAGAAAATATATATAGTCCAAGTCCCTAAGTCCATGGATGTTGTAGCAGTCTACAGCTGAACTCAATTCATCTTGTCTACTGACAAGCGAACACAGAAGTCCAGCACCGACTCCAATGCCTCTCCCCTGTGTTGTTACCAATAGGTGACACCACAGACTGAGATCTAGTCCTCACTACCCCCAAGGCCACACTGCTCCCCTCCCATCTGCCAATAAATCAGTGAAGCATTCCACATTAACAATGTCCAATAGGGTCTAGCGATCACAAGAAATGCGGATAAGGCAATCACTCACTGTTAGACTACGTCAGAGAGATGTCGGAGTGGAGGCGCGCAGACTAACAGTGAGCGATTGCATCTCACAGCCATTTTGTTCCACAGCAATCCCAGCACCATATCATTTGCTCTGTAAGTTATGCCTTGGTTTAACTTTCTAAAATGCATCAATTTGCACTTGTTTAAGTTAAATTCCATCTTCCATTCCTTTGCCCACTTTCTCAGTTGATCCAACTCCAGTTTTAGCCCAAAACGTCGACTGTTTATTCTTCTTTAAAGGTGCTGCCTGACCTGTTGAGTTCCTTCAGCATTGTGTGTTGCTCTGGATTTCAAGCATATGCAGAATCACTCATATTGTTTTATCTAGATCTTGTAACAATCTTAAGCAACCTTTTTCATTGCATGCTACACCACCAATATTAGTGCCATCTTCAAACTTGCTAATCATGTCACTTACTGTACATTCTCATGCACATTGTTAATATGTATGACAAACAACAGAGGACCCAGCACTCATCTCTATGGCAAACTAGTGCAATTTGAAAAATAACCCTCAACTATCACGCTCCACCAATTTTATTTTCTCTTCAGAATTGTTTGTTTCCTGGATTGACTGAGCAGACTGTAGCCATGGTCGAATTAGTCATAGTCATAGTCATAGTCATAGTCATACTTTATTGATCCCGGGGGAAATTGGTTAAATTATGTTATTGAATTATGAAAAACTCTTATATTTGCTGTTGCCATCACTGGGAATTGAATAGTATATTCTCTTTGTTATTTCTAATTGTGTAGCAAAACATGTTGATTTGATCAGTGCTATATTTTAATAAACCAGGAGTTTGCATAATTCATGCCTTATTTAAAATTTTTATCCAGACAGTTAAAACATCAAGTGTATGCACCCTCTTTTTAACTTCCGCTATCCTGATGAAAAACAATGTGGCTGCCCTTGACTCTGGCCTCCTGTGTTTATACCACTGCCTTTTCTCCATTAATACTGCCCATGTTTTCACCAACCAGCTAGTATTCCCCAAGTTTTCCTGGCTGGAGTATCTCCATGTTTCTTATTATACATCTTCATTTCTTAGTGAGATTTTGCACTCATTTTTTTCTTCAACCCAGTATTTTTTTTTCTTATCTGATTATTAAGTCCATTATTAAGTTAATGGAGTTATTAAGTCCATTGGGACTTTCCCTACAATAATGTCATGAAATAATTACAGGTTCAAAGTTCAGCACACATGTTCTGCAGTTGTAAATAAGGGTCTAGTAGTGTTTAAGTTACTGGTTTAGAAATCCAGGATCTTGGATTAGTGATTTGGTGATCAGTTCAAGTCACATGAAAGTTAGTGAATCTGAAGCAGGGTAATTAATTCAATATTACATTGTAAAGCTATATCAGTAATAGAAACACAGACGCTATCAAACGATGAAACAACCCATCTAATCTGCTGTGACTCCTTAGAGAAGGGAAATGTTTTCCTTTTTAAATTTAAAATCAATATTTATTTATAAAAATATATTCAGGAAATACCATACAATTAGTACATGTCTTTAGTTACATTGATTATATCACTAAGTAAGTTAATATCTATTACAAAACACCAGTGCCCCGTTAATCAATATACCCTTCACTTCTTTGAAAAGCCATTACACAGTACCCACCGCAATGTCTTATTGCATTGGGTCATTAGATTGCATTCCTTTACCACAAAACTCTTGCACTGGCTGCACCAAGCTTCAGTGCATTTACTACTGCAGCCTGGACTATTCCATTCACATAGGAATACTTCACTACACTAGAAGACCAACAATGTTTGGTCAGATCAAAGTGTATCTTTCACTGAACTGCTAGTCTCACTGACTTACTTTCAACACATGACACATGTGACACCTTCACATGACACAATACTGGTTGCAAAATGATGGCTTCTTTAACAATAAAATGCTATTTCTGTTTGCCTGATACATTAAGAATGAGTGACAAATGGGCAACCGTAGCATGTTCTACGCATGAATGAAAAAATGAAGCAAAGCCTAAAAAGCAATTTAGGAACACCAGTCTTTTCTGAAGTATTTCACAGGGAATACAAGCCTTGGGCAATTAGCAAGGCATACCTTAGTCAGATCCTGATTCATTAAAAGTCTTTAGTAACATGTTTTAATAAAAAATATGTTATTCTGGGCAATCACAAACAGAACGTTTTATGCACACCTCTGTCACTAAACGCTTTTCTGCAAACTTTGATTTTGGATTTGGTGTCCTGGATCCAGAAAATAAGCAAAACATATACCTATTTGGAATGTAATATAAAATGCAGTAGAAAGCACTTTGAGAACTTTCATTCAGAAATTTTAGCACCAACATGCTGTTTGGAGACAGTGAACAAGCAATCTAAGTATGTTTTATAAACACCCATATCCCTGGAAGACTGTTGCTTTTCCTGTGAGCTACCCTCATCAGTAAATTGAGATAGAGATCTGGAATGAGAGCGACTGATAAGCATGTCAGTGTCATTATAAAGCCTTTGAATGGAGAAAAATTGTAACACTTAACAGCTGAGGCGTTACCAAGCATGCTTATGTTTCATGTTTTTAATTTTAGATTTTTTTATTTATCTTGCATCTGGAGACGAATATCTTAGAAGACATAGAAAAGTAACAAATGAACAGTGCACAAAATAATTTGCAAATAATTAAATAAATAAACTGCTCTCTACAAATAGAATGCTATGCAGCATATCCTTAGTTATATGTTTCTGCTTTAAAGGCTATTGCTGTGCCAAATATCGCTCAGGATCGAAAAGCTTGTAGTGGAACAAGGGCTTGTTATCTATTTAGATTTGGATGACTACTCATATCCTTTTTTTATTTTATAAACTTTTGCTTTGTAGGATCAAAGTATCAAATATCTGAAAACCAGAATGTCTATGTAATTTTAAGCAAAGACTTATATTCTAAATAATTTCATGTTAAAAAATGAAGATCAAATAACTGTAGATGTTGGAAATCTGAAATACAAAAAGAAAATGCTGTAAATAAGTTCTTGATGATGAATGGCATCAAAGGTTATGGGATGAAAGCAGGGCAATGGAGTTGAAAGGATAAAAATATGGCAGCCTTTAAACACGATGGCACAAAGAGAGCCAGCAGCTTCTCCAGCTCCCAATAATAATGTCAGGGATTTGAACCAAAATTAAGACAAAATTACTTATAGCCTGTCGGCAGCAGAGTTAACAGCAGTGCTCAACAGTCATAGTCATCCTGTATTGATCCTGGGGTAAATTGGTTTTCGTTACAGTTGCACCATAAATAATAAATAGTAATAAAACCATAAATAGTTAAATAGTAATATGTAAATTATGCCAGTAGATTATGAAATAAGTCCAGGACCAGCCTATTGGCTCAGGGTGTCTGACCCTCCAAGGGAGGAGTTGTAAAGTTTGATAGTCACAGGCAGGAATGACTTCCTATGACGCTCTGTGTTGCATCTCGGTGGAATGAGTCTCTGGCTGAATGCACTCCTGTGCCCAACCAGTACATTATGTAGTGGATGGGAAACATTGTCCAAGATGGCATGCAACTTGGACAGCATCCTCTTTTCAGACACCACCGTCTGAGAGTCCAGTTCCATCCCCACAACATCACTGGCCTTATGAATGAGTTTGTTGATTCTGTTGGTGTCTGCTACCCTCAGCCTGCTGCCCCAGCACATAACAGCAAACATGATAACACTGGCCACCACAGACTCGTAGAACATCCTCAGCATCATCCGGCAGATGTTAAAGGACCTCAGTCTCCTCAGGAAATAGAGATGGCTCTGACCCTTCTTGTAGACAGTCTCAGTGTTCTTTGACCAGTCCAGTTTATTGTCAATTCATATCCCCAGGTATTTGTAATCCTCCACCATGTCCACACTGACCCCCTGGATGGAAACAGGGGTCACCAGTACCTTAGACAAGGGATTCTACAGACACCAGGCCCAGCGACAGTAACTTGGCCTGGGTGGCTCAGCCGAGGAAGCACCAGACATAGGTAGTGTGAGAGGAAGCTGAAATGCGACAAGAGACCTGGGGCATTAGCTTGACTGAGAGCTAAATAGAACTGGCCAACATCTGCTTGCTAGAAAATAAAATGGATGCTCTGAGTCTGAGAATGAATGCACAGAAAGAGATGAGAAACTGCTTCATCCTGGTTTTCCTTGAAACTTGGCTAAACAACAACATGCCCAACTCAGCATTTCAATTTGACAGGATGGCTCTGTTCTACACAGGTAGGAATTTCCTGTTGTCAGGGAAATCTAAAGGAAGAGGACTCTGTATGTATATTAACAAGGGTTGGTGCCCAAATTCATCTGTAGTTAGCAGTCACTCTTCTGGGCATTTGAACATCTCACAATTAAGAGGCAGCCACATTACCGGCTCAGGGAGTTTACTGTTGTGTTCATCAAGTCTCTGTGCAGTCCTCCAAGTGTGAACACCAAGGTTGCCCTGGGAGAGCTTTACAATATCATCCAGATGGTCTCCTCATAATTGCAGGAGATTTTAATCATGTTAAACTGCAAGACATTTTATACATGTTCCATCAACATGTCACCATGGCTACTAGGGGAACAAGCAGACTGGACCATGTTTATCCAAAGAGAAGCCAGAAGAAATAGTCAGCCCACATCCTTATCTTGGCCCTTCTGACTCCATCTCCATAATGTTAATCCTAGCATTGTGACCGCTGCTGAACATGGAAAAAACAGTCAAGAGGACCATCACTATATGGCCTAACGAGGCAATCTTTATTCTTCAGGACTGTTGTGAACTGACTGACTGGCAGATGTTCAAGGAGGTCATCACAAATGGAGAAGACATAGACCTCGAGAAAGATGTCTCATACCTCTGTAAACGTGTGGACGATGTTAGTACCTCAAGAACGTTCATCACTTGTCTCAACCAGAAGCCCTGGCTGAACACAGAGGTGCGCTCCCTACTAAACTCTGGGAGGCTGCCTTCAGGTCTGGTGTCAGATCAACTCTTAGAGCAGATAGAAGAAACCTCATGTTAGGCATCAAGAGGGCAAAGACCACCTGAACACAAAAAAAAACAGGAGTACTTGTCTGATAATGATCCCCAGTGTATGTGCCAGCGTATCAATGGCATTAGTGACTACACAAAGAAAACAGCATTGACTCTACCAGTGACACCTTCATCCCTGATGCTCTAACCAACTTTTTTGCATAGTTTGAGACAACCGTCACAAGACCAACTATTAAAGCTACCATGTCTGCCCCCTTTCCAGATGTGCAACACTGTCTGTAGTAGCAACATATGTGAGAAGGACCCTGCAGACAGTCAAGCCCAGTAAGGCTGCCAGGCCAAACAACGTCCCAGGCCGAGTGCTCAAGGAGTGTGCACACCAGATCACTGATGTCTTCAGGGACATCTTCAATGCTCCACTCATCCTGGCTGTTGTCCTCACATGCTTCAAATTGCCCAATATTATCCCTGTACCAAAGAACTCCACACCTTCAGAACTAAATGACTACCACCCAGTAGCACTGACGCCATTCATCCTAAAGTGCTTTAAAGAGCTTGTAATGGCACACATCAAAAACTCCATTCCTGCCACATTGGATGCTCACCAATATGCTTATCGACGGAACTGCATCTGGCATGCACCTGGCCCTGACACACCTAGAAAGCAAGTGCACATATGTCTGAATGCTGCTTCTAAATTTCATTTTGGAATTCAACACTATTCTCCCATAGACCTTGGTGAACAAACTGCAACTCTTTGGTTTAAAGAGCAACTGAGTGTTGGACTTCCCCATTATCACACCTTAGATAGTAAAGATGCACAACTGCTCTTCTCTCCCTATCATCCTCAACACAAGGGTTTCTCATGGCTGTGTGCTGAGCCCACTGCTTTACACTCTGCTCACAGACGACTGCACGACCAAATACCCGAGTAATAACATTGGTAAGTTCACCGATGATATGACAGTCGCCAACAAAGATGAGATGTCCTACTACAGGAGGTGCTGGAGCCTGAGGCCTGATGCCAAGCAAGTAATGTCTTCCTCAATATCAGCAAGATAAAGAAGATGGTCATTGACTTCAGGAGAACTCATGCCACTCACACTCCTCGTTACATCAGTGGAGCAGCAGTGGCAAGTGCGAGCAGTTTCAAACTCCTGGGTGTGAACATCACACACAACTTCTCATGGTCCCAGAACACATCTTACACAATTAAGAAAATTCTTCAATGCACCTACTTTCTGAGGAGCTTAAAGTGAGTTGAACAATGCATATCACTACTCATGACCTTCTTCAGATATGCAGTAGAGGGTCCTTAAAGATGGACGCCACTTTCTTGAGTCACCACCTCTTGAAGCTCTCATTGATGGTGGGGAGGTTTGTGCCTGGGATGGAGTTGGCTGAGTCTATAACCCTCTGTAGCTTCCAGCCGGTGATGCGACCAGTCGGAATGCTCTCCTCAGTGCACACATAGAAACTTGCAAGAGCCTTTGGTGACATACAAAATATCCTCAAACTTATAATAAAGTAGCACGGCAGGCAAACCTTCTTCATAATTGCATCAATATGTTGGGGGAAATGCCTGAAATAATTAGCAGGTCAGACCACATCTGTGGGATGAGAAACCGAGTTAACATCTGAGAATGGTGAAACGATGAGCGTTCATATCCCCTTATCTTCCCAACGAACATCTTACCATACACAGTTTGTATTTCACTATCATTTATGCCTTAAACACAGTTTAATAAAATAGCTGCAGCTAAACTCGAGCTTTCACCTGGAAGGGAGAGTGTTAATTAGCAACTGATCATAACTATGGCTCTTGATATCACTCAGTAACTTTATTCAATCTCTAAGGTATTGAGAGGTTGTTGTACCAGTCAACAAGGCTTGAAGCCTGTTAAACATCTTTGAGTCTGAGCCGCAATTCAGTCCTAACATACTGATTCAGGCGGCACTGTATGGAACTGTGAAATGGCCTTTGAAAACAAAGCTCTGTAGGCACCGACATTCAGATTCCACTTTCATTCTTACTTCTATCAGATACTGGATGGAACTCTGTGAGAAAACCACAGACCTTTTAGCCTTTATTAAAAGTAGGCCTTTGATCTTTCCTCAATTCATGGTAATTTAAACAGTCAGCCAAGCTATTGAAATGAGTTATGTCACCACAATGTTCCAATATTCTCCATCTTACAAAAGCAGTGAAACAGGAAGGATATCTGACTCTGGCAAAGCAAGCAGTGAAGAGATCATTACAAGGAACATACTTTATGGTATTAACACTCTAACAGGAAGACTAACTAATGCACAGTTACACACATCAAAGTTGCTGGTGAACGCAGCAGGCCAGGCAGCATCTCTAGGAAGAGGTACAGTCGATGTTTCAGGCCGAGACCCTTCCGCCTTCTGTGTTTATCCAGCAACTTTGATGTGTGTTGCTTGAATTTCCAACATCTACAGAATTCCTCGTGTAATGCACAGTTAGTTGGTAATGATCGAAGTTGGTATTGTGCATGCTAAATCTTTCAGTAGAACCTGGATACACGAGAGAATGCAGATGCTGGAATCTGGAGCAAAAATAACAAATTGCTGTAGGAAATCAGTGGATCAAACAGCATCTGTAGACAGAAATGGAACTTTTTGAAACTTTAGGTTGAGACTACATCTGGACTGAATGAAGGGTATCAACCTGAAACATCAACTGCCAATTTCCCCGTATAGATTCTGTATGACTCTCCACTGAGTTTGGCAGAAGTCTATTTCATGCAGAGTGACCAGAAACAATGTACCCTCTGACCTCATTAACTGAGACCACATATTTTGAGTTTAGAGAACATAGATATCTTGAGGTTTGAATCTCATTAGCTCCAGAGTAGTGAACTGTGAACATGAAATAATTGCCAACCCTCCTGGTCCAGCACAATGAAAGAACACGTAACGTGCCTGAGCACTGAATGAGAAGAGGTCCATCTACCTACAGGTACAATATCAATAAGATTGAGAAAAGTACATTTACAAGGACATGAGTTATTGGGAAAGGTTGAATGAGTTAGGACTTTATTCCCTGGAACAGAAGAAGATAAGTGGAGATTTGATAGAGGTATACAAAATTATGAGGGGTAGAGATAGAATAAGTGCAAACTGGTTTGTTTTTTCCACAGAGGTTGAGTGAGACTAGAACTTGCGGTCATAGGTTAAGGATGAAAGATGACATATTCAAGGGGAGCCTAAGGCATAATTTCTTCACTCAGAAGGTGGTGGAAGCATGGGATGAACTGACAGTGGAAATGGTGGATGTGGGTTTGTCTTCAAAATTTAAGAGAGGTTTGGATAAGTACATGGATGGGGGGCTACAGAAGGCCATGGTCCAGGTGCAGATTGATGGAACTAGGATGAATAGCCATGTGGCTTAGACTAGCTAGGCCCCAGAACCTACTTCTGTGTTGCTGTGCTCTATGCCTCTGACACAGGAGCTCTGGTGGAGCCAGAATGATAGTGACCCAGGCTTACGACATGAAGTCTGGAAGAACTGGTCCACAAAGTTACAGAAATGGGTACCAATGAACACCACTTTGTTTCAACCACCAGACTTCAATCACCTCTGTTCAAAAGTGAGACTGAGGAACCAATGTTGTCACAGGATATCCATTTAAATTTCTAAATGAATTCCCGTGTGAATATGGTAAGTCACCATTTATCTGTAAATAAAACAAATACAGCACTGCAAAAGTTAGTCACACAGCATGTAAATAGCCCTATAGCTCTACACATGCCATTCTAGAGGTCAGGATTTGTTGGAGCTGCTCTACTATCTCTGCCACTTTGCCATCTTTCTACAACCCAGTCATCACTGATTATTCCTAATTCTGCTTCGATCAGTCAGCTTTATGTATATCTTTCTGCATTACCTCACACATCCATCTTTTCATAACAAACTTCTCATAGACATTGAATTTATCTGAAAACCTATCTGGGCTGCACTGCCTTTCTCTATGCGGACAGTCCTTTCCTAATGAGGGTGTGAATAAAGTACTGAGTTGTCTTTAGAAATAATTTCTAAGGCTGAGGTGCAGAAATGAACCTTCATTGCATTATTTAGATACTTCATTTATATTTTAAATAATGTACTTTTATAGCAGCTTCTGTCACTTATTGCTAACTTACATCACTTCTGTGATCTTTCTGCATGAATCACTCTGTGCCTGAAATCATTACTCTTGTACACTTACTTCTTCTAATTATTACTAGAACAATCTTTTAAAATTCAAAATGAGTCTATTTTACATCTTCTGTGTACTACCTTTTGGAGACACTAGTTGAGCATGTTAAATGGAACTATTGTCCATGGTTACCATTGCAATGGGGAGCCTGGACAGCTTAATTGTACTTTAGTAATGGATCGATATGGTGTACTTTATTCAATACCATGATGTGTCCACCATTGTTTTCCTCTTGCACTACATCTGGTTTTGCATAGTCTCTATTTCTTCACTATCTTGTTCTGTGGGTTATATGAATCTGTGCGCTTGCGATGCTGCTGCAGGCAAGTTTTTCACTGTACCTGTACCTCATCGTATTTGTGCAAATAACAATAAATAACCTGGCTTCAATTATCAAAGTACATATATGTCAGGTTCATGGCAGATGCAATTTAATGTGGATAAATGTGAAGTTATCCACTTTGGTGGCAAAAATAGGAAAACAGATTATTATCTGAATGGTGGCCGATTAGGAAAAGGGGAGGTGCAATGAGACCTGGGTGTCATTATACACCAGTCATTGAAAGTGGGCATGCAGGTACAGCAGGCGGTGAAAAAGGCGAATGGTATGCTGGCATTTATAGTGAGAGGATTCGAGTACAGGAGCAGGGAGGTACTACTGCAGTTGTACAAGGCCTTGGTGAGACCACACCTGGAGTATTGTGTGCAGTTTTGGTCCCCTAATCTGAGGAAAGACATCGTTGCCATAGAGAGAGTACAAAGAAGGTTCACCAGATTGATTCCTGGGATGGCAGGACTTTCATATGAAGAAAGATTGGATGAACTGGGCTTGTACTCGTTGGAATTTAGAAGATTGAGGGGGAATCTGATTGAAACGTATAAGATCCAAAAGGGATTGGACAGGCTAGATGCAGGAAGATTGTTCCCGATGTTGGGAAGTCCAGAACGAGGGGCCACAGTTTGAGGATAGAGGGGAAGCCTTTTAGGACCGAGATTAGGAAAAACTTCTTCACACAGAGAGTGGTGAATCTGTGGAATTCTCTGCCACAGGAAACAGTTGAGGCCAGTTCATTGGCTATATTTAAGAGGGAGTTAGATATGGCCTTTGTGGCTACGGGGCTCAGGGGTTATGCAGGGAAGGCTGGGGCGGGGTTCTGAGTTGGATGATCAGCCATGATCATAATAAATGGCGGTGCAGGCTCGAAGGGCCAAATGGCCTACTCCTGCACCTATTTTCTATGTTTCTATGTTTCTATGTATATGTCACCATTTACAAAACCAAGATTAATTTTTTTGTGGGCATTCACAGTAAATACCAAGAGCACAATAGAATCAATGAAAAACTGCATGAAACAAGATGGACAAGCAACCAACGTGCAAAAGGCAACACTCTGTGCATATAAAAAAGAAAAAAAAACAAACAGAATAATAATAAAGAACAAATATCATGAACATGAGATGAATAGTCCTTGAAAGTGAGCCCACAGGTTCTGGGAACAGTTTAGTGTTGGGGTGAGTGAAGTTGAGTGAAGTTATCCCCTTTGGTTCAAGAGCCTGCTGGTTGAGGGGTAATAACTGTTCCTGGCAGTGTGAGCCTTGAGTCTCCTGTACCTCCCTCTTGATGGCAGGTGTGAAAAGTGAGCATGACCTGGGTGCTGGGGTCCTTGATGATGGATGCTGCTTTCCTGCTCCATGTAGATATGTTCTGTGGTGGGAAGGGCTTTGCCTGTGATGGACTGGGTCGTATCCATTACAAGGACATTAGTGATCCACACCAGGCCATGATGCAACCGATCAATGTACTCTCCACTGCACACCTACAGATATTCATCAAAGTATTAGGTGGCATGCCAAATTTTCACAAACTTTGAAGAAAGAATTAGTGTTGCCATACTTTCTTTATAATTACACATTACAAGTACTGGACCAGGAAAGATCCTCTGAAATGATAACGCCATGGTATTTAAAGTTGCTGGTCCTCTCCAATTCTGATTCCCCAGTGAGGACTGGCTCATGGACCTCTGGTTTCCTCCTCCTGTAGTCAATAATCAGCTCCTTGGTCTTACTGATATTGAGTGAGAGGTTGTTGTTGTGGCGCCATTTATCCAGATTTTCAAACTCCATCCTATAGTATACCAATTCATCACCACCTTTGAATCAGCCAAAAACAGTGGTGTCATCAGCAAACTTAATATGGTATTGGAGTAGAACCGGGGGCTCAACACACAGCCTTGTGGTGCACCTGGGCTGATGATGATTGTGGGGAAGATGTTGTTGCCAATCCGAACAGATTGGAGTCTGCAAGCGAGGAAATCGAGGATCCAATTGCACAAGGAGCTATTGAGGCTTAGGTTTTGGAGCTAATTGATTAGTTTTGAAGGGATGATAGTATTGAATGCCAAGCTGAAGAAGAGCATCTTTACTGTCCAGATGTTCCAGGGTTGAGTGAAAAGCCAATGAAATGGCATCTGTTGTGACTGTAGGCAAATTGGAACAGATCCAAGTCACTCTCACCAATCTCTGAAAGCACTTCATCACAGAGGATGTAAGTGCTACTGTATAATAGTCTTTGAGGCAGAGTACAGGTTTACCCCGCCATCCGAAGGTAGAGCATTCCTATGAAATGGTTCGTAAGCCGGAATGTCGTAAAGCGAAGAAGCAATTACCATTTATTTAAATGGGAAAATTTTGTGAGCATTCGCAGACCCAAAAATAACCTACAAAATCATGCCAAATAACACTTAGAACCTAAAATAACAGTAACATACAGTAAAAGCAGGAATGATATGATAAATACACAGCCTATATAAAGTAGAAATACTTTTCCACAATCATTGCCGGCAATGTTCTCCGTACTGAAAATCTCACGCAAGCGCCATTGGCAAAAACACGCTCTCCAGTAACCTTTAAGCTATGAAGCTGCCAAATCATACCAAGTAACATGTAAAAATACACAGCTGATATAAAGTAGAAATAATATATGTACACTTACAGGAATCGGGAAGATAGCGAGCACACTGACAATCGTCTCTGATCTAGGCCGACAATTACATGCCGGGCGGCACCTAATTAATTAGCATGTTTATTTTGGCTTTTTCTTAAAGATGTGCTGTGTGCCTCCTGGCTACCATTTCATTCTTCGCGAATCGGTATCTGTCCGTGGCCTGGGGGTTGGGGTGGTGGGACACTGGGGTGTCATCTCGTCGTCGTCTGTTTCCATTAGGGCAGGCAGCTCATCTTCTCCTATGACTGCCCGCCTGGATGTCGAAGGTCGAGGTTTGCTGTCTGCTGTGGTTGATATGGAAGGCTTGCTTGACTGCTGAGCCTCGCGTATTTTTAGATCATACAGTTCTTTGTAAGCACTCAAACCGTCCTGCAAATATGCCTTAAACCAACGTGCCCTTTCAAAATTAAAGTCGTACTTTATCATTACTCATTCGGTTTCGATTGTTATCCTTTCCTCTTCCATTTGTATCAGCTCTCCATCTATCAGTTCTTGGTCATGGGATGCCAAAACCTCTTCAACATCATCTTCGTCAACTTCCACAAGCCAAACTCACTTAGTCCTTACTTCGTTCACCATGATCGAAAAACTTAATTATGTCTAGTTTTACACTAAGTGTAACACCCTTACCAGCTCTTTTAGGCTTTTCTGATACCTTAGAACTCATCTTGCTAATGGCTGCTCACAGGCACGTGCTTAAGCAATGCTGGCGAGAATGCCATTCCGAATCCGGGGGAGAGCAGCTGCTCTGGGCGCACGCTGCCTTTTTTATCGCGCGCTGATTTTTTTTTCGCGCGCTGCCTTTCTTCGTAACAGTGAAAACATCTTCTGTTAGCGAAAACAGGGAACTAATGTAGGTCTTTCGTAACAGTGAGGTTTCATAAAGCAAACGTTCGAGAAGCGGGGGACACCTGTACCACATTCTTCTTATAATTGAAGCTTGCTTGGAGCAGGTGGGTACCCCAGAGCACTGAAGCGAGAAGTTAAAGATATGAGTGAGCACCACAGATAGTTGATTAGCACAGGTCTTCAGTACTTTGCCTGGTACCCCATGTGGGCCAGATGCTTTCCGTGGTTTCACCCTCCTGAAGGATGCTCTCACATTGGCATCAGAGACTAAAATCACAGGGTTGTCAAGGACTGTGGGAGTTCATGAAGGTGCCTCCATGTTTTTTTGGTCAAACTGAGAATAGAATGCATTAAGCTCATCTGCAAGTGAAGTCTTGTTACACACATCGCTTACTTTTACTTCACAAGAGATAATAGCATTAATAGTAGTTTAGGCAATATTATCAAAAGCTGGTGTTATCCATGGATGGACAGTTAATCTAAGTAAAACTCAACTCCACTTCAGTTTTCAAATTCCTATGCTGGAAAAGAAATAAAGCCATAGAGAGTGCTTAGTTTAGATTCACTGAAATGATGATAAAACATAAAACCATAGCTACGAAAAAAATCTGCTGGCATTATTTCTATTGAGGCAGAAAACCCAATTAAAAATTTCCAGTTTTGAAAATATTGTACAAAACACAAAATACTGGAGGTACTCAGCAAGTCAGGCTGCATCTAAGAAGGGAAATAAATATTCAACATCTCAGGCCATGACCATTCATCAGGACGTCACCATGGAGGAGTTCACAGTCTATGAGCAGCAGTGAGTACTAATCCTCAATGCAGAAGAGGCCTGAAATGCACACTGCTAGCATCTAAAAGTGCTGGAGAAATACTGTCTCCGTCAAAGGCTCCAAATCTACTGAGAGGATAAACAAACCAATCTTTGTCTTCTCTAGACAAATATTCTCAGGGGCATTGCTGTACTTACACTCAACCAGCAGTGATGGGCAGCTGCAATGATCGCATGCCCAGAAATGAATTCCTAAAACAGTGCTCTTCTCTGTGATTACCAGCAAACAAAAGGAAATGCTTCTAAAAAGCACATAAAACTTTCTGGACAAAATACAAGGTCTCCAAAAAAAAGAGTTGAAGCAGCTGGAAGACATTGGGAACGTCCAGTCAGGAAAACAGAAAGAGAGCTTGACCTCCTGTGATCTTGACCACAAGACGTGCGGTTATCATCTTGGTCCTATCGGCCACCTTAGAACCACAAGGTCAAAGAAGAAGCAAGTCATTATTTATACTCTTTGTCTAAATAATGACATTATTAATCCCCATTGTCTAAATGCTGACAGAGGGAGCGTTGTTGGGGATAGAGAAAACTGTATGGAAGAACAATTTTGGCCAAAAAGCAGGTGCACTGGACTCTATTGCATAGTGTGGATTAGAACATAGGTTAAAACTCCGTACACAATTAGACAATGCTTTAAATTTTCTCATTCTGTCTGAGTTCCACTTCAACTTGCAGACTCTTACAGTTGTATTCTGTAGAATTACAGAATAGGAGACAATGAGGAAGCAATGGAAAATTGAGTTCGTAATGGCTCTATGCCAGAGCAGTATAGCTTGTTCTACCCCCATGCCCTTCTCCCCAAAAAAACCCTTTCTTTTCCAAAATCAGAATCAGAATCATGTATTATCACTGACATGCTGTATGTTGGGAGATTTGTTGTTTTGTGGCAGCAGTACAGTGCAAGACATAAAAATGACTATAACTTACAAAAAGCATGCAAAGGATGAATAGTAGAACCACAGATCCATGGAACACTACAGCACAGAAAACAGGCCATTTGGCCCTTCTAGTCTGTGCCAAAACATTATTCTGCTAGTCCCATTGACCTGCACCCAGTCCATAACCCTCCAGACCTCTCCCATCCATGTACCTATCCAATTTATTCTTAAAACTTAAGAGTGAGCCCACATTTACCATGTCAGATGGCAGCTTGTTCCACACTCCCACCACTCTCTGAGTGAAGAATTTCTCCCTAATATTCCCCCTAAACCTTTCCCCTTTCACCCTAAAGCCATGTCCTCTCGTATTTATCTCTCCTAATCTAAGTGGAAAGAGCCTACTCACATTTACTCTGTCTCTGTAACGCAGTGTTCATGGACCATTCCAAAATCCAATGGCGAGGAAAATAATCTGTTCTTAAACATTGAATGTGTGTTTTCAGATTCCTCTATCTCTTCACCGATGCTAGTAATATGAAGAGGGCATTCTCTAAGTGGTGAGGGTCCATAATGGCAGTGGGAACTTATTTTAAAGTTCAAAGTAAATTTATTATCAATGTATATGTCACCATATACAGTACTACCCTGAGATTCATTTCCTTGCAGGCATCATAGTAGAACAAACAAATACCATGGAATCAATGAAAAACTACACACAAGGACTGACAAAAAACCAATGTGCAAAAGAAGACAAACTGTGCAAATACAAAAAAAAATAATTAGAACATGAGTTGTAAAGTCATTGAAAGTGAGTCCATAAGTCATGGAGAAACACACACAAAATGCTGGAGAAATGCAGCAGGTCAGGCAGCACCTATGGAAATAAATAAGTTTTGGGCTGAGACACTTCACAGCACTGGAAAGGAAGGGTGAAAAAGCCCAGGTGAGTGAAGTTAGCCACTCTGGTTTAGGAGCCTGATGGTTGAAGGGTGATAATTGTTTCTGAACCTGGTGGTGCAGGGCCTACAGCTCCTGTACCTCCTTCTCGATGGCAGCAGCATGGCCTGGATGGTGGAGGTCCTTCATGATGGGAATTAAAGTTTCCTCCACCGCTATCTGTGACCAGTCACTTCATATCCTAACTTGCTGCATGAAGGTTTTGATTTCTCATGTCACATTCAGGTCCTTTTCCAGTCACTTCCATTCTATGTCTCCAGGTAAACAATTTGGATCATTTACAAACTGCACACCTGTCTTGACTGCTGGTGGAATAGATTTGATTGGGACTGTTCAACCTTTCTTTTCTGCTTTGATTTTTAACCTTAATAGATTATTGGCATAACAAATGAGTTGAAAAAAAATTGCGTCCTGTGCCAATGGGCAAGTGAAGGCTTCTCTGTAGGCTCACACAAATTCCATTTGGCTGGCTCAGAGCTGACAATGTATTTGAACTTTTGAGGTGGGTGGAACATTCTGCAGACCATAGCAACCTGAATCCACATTCCGAATGCAAAGCAGCAGCTTCAGTGGCAATTGCATTTCTGACTAGAAATGGGGAAATCTGAACAAATGCTTGCGGCTTTTCGAATTGACAGCTTAAGCAGATTACTTGTGGTTTCAAACGATGTGCTCAACACACAATGATTCTTCTCAAATTTAGCACCGTGTATGAGTTCATGAACAAGGGATGGGTTTCGTTTTGCAGAAGCTTGCCAAGTAGATTTTAAGATCAAAGGAATACTTGTGCTTTGCACATATTGTCATCTCCTTTTGGAAAAGCAACCAGGATGTTCTGTTATTTGTTAACTACCTGAAGTTTTTATTTGGTGTCAATCAAAATGTCAGAGTGTGGTCGTTGTCTGCTAGATAAAGCTAGATAACAGCAGACAGATTGATTACAGAGATAAAGAGTCATCCAGTATCATTTGCACCATGCCTGATTCCAAATTAACCTCTGTGTTGAGCAGTTTACATGTCTTCCTGACATGAGTTACATAGAAATCTGAATCCTTGTTAACTTCTCTGACAAAATCCTCCAAGAAGGGTGAATAATTATGTGTATCACTAAAAGAAAATGCTACAATGAGATTTCAAGTAGTACTCTATTAAATTAAATTAATCTAAGAAAATTCAATAATGCAAAAAGCATAAGCAGTAGCTATATGCAAAGGATAACTTTAAAGCACCGCCTTGCAGGAGGAACTCAGCAGCTGAACATCGGCTGACAGAGGAAAGGAATTGCCACCATTTCAGATTCAAACTCTGTATCAGGATGTGCATGAATCCTGAGGCATGGTTTCCACCCTAAACTTTGACAATTCCTTTTCACCCTGCTTGCTGCTTGGCCTGCTTAGTTCCTCAAGCAGATTGGTTGCTGCTCCAGCTTCCAGCATCTACAGGCTCTTTTGTCTCCGGGATAACGTTGAAAGCTCGGCTATGGTTTTGTGACAGAAGCTGGCGTTTATGGTAGACCTCCACTTCTGTGGTGGCTGGTACTAATGTCACTCAAGAATATAAAACAAACAGAAGAAGGAGGCCACATCCTCCTCATGTGTGCTCCAAGACTCTATGGGATCATGGCTGATCTTTTGTTTCAGCTCCATTTTGCCATTCACTTTGTGTCCAAATGTCATCAAGTATCAGCCTTCAATATAATCAATGTCTGAATACCCACAGTTGTTTGAGAGAGGACATTCCAAAGAGCTACAACACAATGCACAAATGATTCTCCCCTTATCTCAAATATCCTGAGACGATATCCCTTGGTTTTTCTCTTTCTTCTTAGAGACAAAAGCCTCTCAGCATTGACTCTGTCAGCCCCTTTCAAAATCTTATGTATCATTGAGATCGCTTCTAATTCTTCTAAGCTGCTAGTGAATAAAGGTGAATTTTACTCAAACTCACTTTAGAGGACAACATCATAATCCCAGGATTTAACATAGTGAATAGATACTGCACTGATTCCTCAGCAAATATATACTTAGCATGCAAAATTCCCCTGGCTTCATTCATATGATCACATCCAAATTATTAGTGTACTCCTAGGAGGCAACTACCGGTAACACCTTTAGTATGGTGAAATGTTTCCCAAAGTGAAAGAGATACATAACTCAGGTCATGAACAGAAAATGAAACAGCTGTTAGGGAAGTGATCAAAGGGAATTTCAAGGACCAAATCAAAATAATATGGATACTGGAAATCTGAAATAAAAACAGGAAATGCTGGACTTGATCATCTGATCAGGGAGTGCCTGTGCAGGAAGGAACAGATTTAACATTTTAGGACAATGACCTTTCATCGGAACTGGATAAAGTAATAGGTGTTAAACAAATATAGAGGCAGGTAAGAGAGGGTAGAGGAGGAAAAAACAAAGGCTTTGTGACGAGCCAAGGAGATTAAGTGACAAAGGAATAATGATGCAAAAAAGGGAGATAATCAAGCAGCAGGTAAAATAAAAGATGAACCCAGGTTAGATGCAAATGATAAGAGCAGAATAATTAACAGCACTTGCTGACTAAAAATTGGAGCAATAATTAGGATTATTTAACACAAGTGACTCAAATTTTGTGCTTAATCATGCTGCTGTCCTTGTAAATTCTGTCCACAAAGTCAGTAGACTTCCCTTTTTCTGACATCAGTTGCTGTCAGACATCAATCCCAAGGTACCCCTGGAGTCCAGCAGGGATAACATCAAGTGATTGTTCATCCGATCACATCAAAAGATTCTCACTGACGGCAAACAAGTCCAATTTTTACTCCAAGCATGTTGTATTCATTAATGTATTTTATGTATCCATCAGAAGCCATCGCAATTCATACATTTGTAAAGCTCAGTTTTGAGTGGCAAACTGTTTGTTGAGCAGCAACTTGATGGATTACTACTGAAAAGACCGCCCAGTATCAATCTAGACACTGAACTTGGACTTGGCATTTACTTCTAGCAGAGTCAAACTTGTAAAGTTATCCTCACAAATATCTAGGGACCAGTATCAAAAATGGGAGAACTGTTCCTCAGTCTAGTCAACAACAATCTGACATAGTTAAGCTCACAGACTTGTGCAGAACAGGCAATGTGCCAGACTCCTCCATTACTATCCCACATGTTCATGTGCCAGTGATAGGACAGAACACCAACCTTTGCAGCATTGTCGTATACAAAGGGGAAGGAATAGATTTGAAAACCCTTATCATAATCTCTAGACCTCATGAGACCTCATGGCATCAGGTCAAACATAAACAATGAAACCTCCTCCTGGTTATCACTTAACATGCTCCCCTAGCTGAAGAATCAGGCTTTCTCCCGGTTAAATAACACTTAGTAAATTGGCAAATTGATTTATTATTGTCACATATACCAAGGTACACTGAAAAACTTGTCTTGCATACTGTTCATATAGATCAATTCACTACAATGATGTATTAAGGTAAGGGAAAATAAAATCAGAATGCATAATGAAGTGTTACAGTTACAGAGAAGATGCAGTGCAGGTAGACAATGAGGTGCTGACATAATATTACAGATTGTAAGGTAAAGAGTTCATCTTACCATAGGAGGGAACCATTCAATAGTCTTATAACAGTGGGATAGAAGCTGTCCTTGAGCCTGGAGGTATGTGCTCTCAAGCGTTTCCGTCTCCTGCCCAATGGGAGAGTGGGGAAGAGAAAATATCTGGGCTGGATGGGGTCTTTGATTAACTGAGGCAACAACAACTGTAGACAGAGTCCATGGAAGGGTGGCAATTCTCCCCTCCATGATGTGTTGAGTTGTGTCAAAACCTCTCTGCAGTTTCTTGTCATCCCGGGAGTTGCCACATCAAACTTTGCTGCATCCGAATAGGATGCTTTCTATGTACTGTTACATACCTCAAGAAGATCTGGTGACTTTCTTGTGAGAATGCTGTAATGGTCTTTTGGAGGTCAGCTGATGTAATTTTCCCGCCAATGTGAGGTCATGTAATGACATGTTCACCACGGGTATAAAAGGGAAGACCTCTGATGACACAGTTAGTTTTCCATTTAGAACATTAATGAGGTACTCCGCTCCGCTGTGTATTTGAAGTATGACGCAGTTTTGATTTTAAATGGAGTTTTATGTTCTAATGTAAGATACGGAAGACTGAGCCAGCAGTTTGACAATTGCTGCCAGGTTTGTTAGTGTATCTTTTCAGTAGCATTGCAGAGTGAAAGCTTCATTGAAGAACAGGATATGAAGGATTAAGAGAAATTGGGAATATTTGGCAGTTTAATAAAGAATCCAATTTATTGAGTCTTCGTTGAAGAAGTAGCGACCTGCATTGCAGATAACTCTTGCCAAAAGAGGAAGGTAGTTCATGCAAGGTTTTCTCTAGAAATTAAGGTCAGTTGTTTTAAGCCGTTTATTTCCTTCATCATGGATCCTTTGGACAGAACCAACAGGAAAGTCGTGTCTATGTAGAAATCCTTTTCCAGAGAAGTCTCTCCCAATCGAACGTATAAATCCATTGGACCTTTGAATTCACCATTTTAAGAACTGTATCTGACTTTATTGCTTTAAGAGCTGTTTTCACATTTAACGCTTTAAGAATCAGTGTCGAGTGACGATTTGTTGAACAGCCATATAGCGGTTAACTTCCGGTTAAGGTTTTCATTTGTTTTTTATTGGTTATCCGCGTTTAATAAATGTTTGGTTGTTTTTATATAACCTGTCTCGATTGATATTCATTGTTGCAGGTTACGTAACAGTACACTAATAAGATCTGGTGATAGTCAAAGGGGACATGTCAAATATCTTTAGTTCCTGATGAAGTAGAAGAGCTGGTGAGCTTTCTTGGCTCTGGCATCACTCTTGTTGGACCAGGACAGTCCATTGGTGATGCTCATCGCTCGGAACCTGAAGTTCTCAACACTCTGAATCACAGCAGCATTAAAATAAATGGGGCCAAGTGCACAGCACCTCCTTCATGACGGCAATGATCAGCTCTTTGCTGACACTGAGAGATTGAGGTAAAGGTTGTTGTCATGACACCTGTCATTAGAGTCTCTATCTCGTTCCTGTGCTTTGATTCATCATTGTTTGAGATATGGCTTACATATCATCTGCAAACTTGAAGAGAGTTAGAGCAAAATCTGGCATGAGTGTATAGGGAGTAGAGTAGACAGTTCAGGATAGAGCTTTGTGGGCGCCAGTGGTGAGGTGTTCAGAATCAGAATCACGTTTATTATCAGTGGCATGTGATGTGAAACGTGTTAACTTAGCAGCAGCAGTTCAATGCAATACATAATCTAGCAGAGAGAGAAAAAAATAATTAAAAAACATATCAACAAATAAATAAGTAAATCAATTACATATATTGAATAGATTATTAAAAATATGCAAAAACAAAAATCCTGTATATTAAAAAAGTGAGATAGTGACCAAAGCTTCAAAGTCCATTTAGAAATCGGATGGCAGAGTGATCAGCAGCACTGGGGCTCCACAGGGGACTGTCTTGTCTCCCTTTCTCTTCACCATTTACACCTCGGACTTCAACTACTGCACAGAGTCTTGTCATCTTCAGAAGTTTTCGGATGGCTCTGCCATAGTTGGATGCATCAGCAAGGGAGATGAGGCTGAGTACAGGGCTACGGTAGGAAATTTGTCACATGGTGTGAGCAGAATTATTTGCTGCTTAATGTGAAAAAGACTAAGGAGCTGGTGGTAGACCTGAGGAGAGCTAAGGTACCGGTGATCCCTGTTTCCATCCAGGGGGTCAGTGTGGACATAGTGGAAGATTACAAATACCTGGGGATATGAATTGACAATAAACTGGATTGGTCAAAGAACACTGAGGTTGTCTACAAGAAGGGTCAGAGCTGTCTCTATTTCTTGAGGAGACTGAGGTCCTATGACATCTGCCGGGCCATGCTGAGGATGTTCTACGAGTCTGTGGTGGCCAGTGCTATCATGTTTGCTGTTGTGTGCTGGGGCAGCAGGCTAAGGGTAGCAGACACCAACAGAATCAACAAACTCATTCGTAGGGCCAGTGATGTTGTGGGGATGGAACTGGACTCTCTTACGGTGGTGTCTGAAAAGAGGATGCTGTCTAAGTTGCATGCCATCTTGGTCAATGTCTCCCATCCACTACATAATGGGGTGGGCACAGGAGTACATTCAGCCAGAGACTCATTCCACCGAGATGCAGCACAGAGCGTCATAGGAAGTCATTCCTGCCTGTGGCCGTCAAACTTTACAACTCCTCCCTTGGAGGGTCAGACACCCTGAGCCAATAGGCTGGTCCTGGACTTATTTCATAATCTACTGGCATAATTTACATATTACTATTTAACTATTTATGGTTTTATTACTATTTATTACTTATGGTGCAACTGTAACGAAGACCAATTTCCCCCGGGATCAATAAAGTATGACTATGACTATGAGAGGGGAAGAAGCTGTTCCTGAATTGCTGAGTGTGTGCCTTCAGACTTCTGTATCTCCTACCTGATGGTAACAGTGAGAAAAGGGCCTTTGTGAGACACTGCTTTCAAAAGATGTCCTGGGTACTTTGTAGGCTCGTGCCCAAGTTGGATTTGTCTAGATTTACAACCTTCTGTGGCTTTTTTTGGTCCTGTGCAGAAGCCCCACCATACCAGACAGTGAAGTAACGAGTCAGAATACTCTCCGCGGTTCATCTATATAAGTTTTTGAGTGTTTTTGTTGACATGCCAATTCACTTCAAACTGCTAATAAAGTATAGCCACTGTCTTGCCTTCTTTATGACTACATCAATATGTTGGGACCAGGTTAGATCCTCAGAGATCTTGACACCCAGGAACTTGAAGCTGCTCACTCTCTCCGTTTGTGATCCCTCTATGAGGACTGGTATGTGTTCCTTCATCTTACCCTTCCTGAATTCCACAATCAGCTCTTTCATCTTACTGATGTTGAGTACCAGGTTGTTGCTGCGGCGCCATTCCACTAGCTGGCATATCTCACTCCTGTACACCTTCTCGTCACCACCTGAGATTCTACCAACAATGGTTGTATCGTCAGCAAATTTGTAGATGGTATTTGAGCTATGCCTAGTCACACAGTCATGTGTATACAGAGCGTAGAGCAGTGGGCTAAGCACACACCCCTGAGGTGCACCCATCTGCTGTTGCTGCCCATCTTACTGATTGCAGTCTGTTGGTTAGGAAGTCAGGGATCCAGTTGCAGAAGGAAGAGTTGAGTCCAAGGTCTAAGAGTTTAGAGATGAGTTTGCTTGGTATTATGGTACTGAAGGCAGAACTATATCAATAAACAATAGTCTAATGTAGGTGTCTTTATTGTCCAGATGGTCCAGAGATGAGTGCAGGGCCAAGGTTTCTTCCACAGTCTCATTTTGGCAGTAGACAAATTGCTGTGGATCAAGGTTGGCTGGAAAGCTGGAGCTGATGCCATAACCAGCCTCCTGAAAACATTTCATGATGGTGGATGTCACCATGTAGAAGTCATCAAGGCACACAATTCTGTTTTTCATAGGTATGAGGATGCCACTGATCTTAAAGTGGATGGGAGCTTCAGACTGAAGCAGGGAGAAGTTAAAATGCCAGCTGTTTTGCGCAGGATCTAAGGACATGGCAAGAGACACCCTCCAGGCCAGATGTTTTCTGTGTGTTCATCCTCTGGAAAACTGATCCTATGTCCATAATGGTGACTGTGGGGTTAGGTTCATTAGAAGCTATCAGAGTGAGAGGCAACATCCAATCCCTTTCTGATCAAAATGTGCAAATTTGAAACAGCAGTGAAGCATGGAACTCTGTTGTTGTGAACAAAGTGAAATATGAAGCTTCTTCCACTGATAGTAAATTATGCACCTTGAGGCAGCCAGTTGGTAAAATGGTTTCAAACAGGTTTTTTTTTTCCAGTTCTATAAGGCTCTTTGCACTGGTGAATAAGTGTAGGCTCCATTGGTTTGAAAAGTTAGTCATACAGTGGAACTCTCCACACTTCACATGCCAATCTGGTCAATATACACTCTGTGGCCACTTTATTAGGTACTTCCTGCACAAAATCCAACAATATCTACAATTCTTTGAGGAATGTGTATTTTATCCAAAAATCTTAGGTTTCTTTTATTTTAGATGCCAATCATCAAGAAATATTGAACATTAAAGAAAGTAATTTAACTAATTAGCTCTGAATTATTTTACTATTGTGCTACATTAGTGGGTTCAACAAAAGTTGTTTCATCACAACAACCACAATCTCTATCTTCCTTGCTATACCATCACACCTAATCTACAGCAAACTCTTCTGTTAATTAGGGTTAATTTACAAGAACTTTTGTCATCTTCATTCCTGGATGAAGATCAGCCAGCCTCAATTATTAATTCTGCATATAGGCTGATTTGGAAGACAATCTCCAAATTGTTTATAGCTCTTTTAATGAAGCACATGAGATAATCTGCTTTACACTAAACAGGTAAAAGACAATCTGCCACTACTGCACCATACTCTCCCTGCCAGCATTGACTATGATAAAATTTTGGAAAGTATGGCTCACTGCCCATATGTTCAGAGCCAGCTCTAAGGAAAGGCAGAGATCGATAATGAAATTCACCACCCGTGAGCAAGCATACCCTTCAATCAACTAAGATAAGGAGTGCGTAAAGGCCAATACCTCAAATCCAGTAATAAACTCATGTTTTACCTAACAGCAGTGATTGTTTGTTCTGCTATATGATTTGAATTCATGGAGTATTTTCTTTAGGTACCTCAAAGAATTTAACCAATATTACCAGTGCTGCCTCTGCAAAATGCTTCAAATCTATTGGCAGGGTAGACAAACCAACAACAGCATCTTCTTCCAGTCCAATATACTCAGCCTGGAACTCCAATGCCTTGGAGTGGAAAATACTACAAAAGGTAATGGATTTGGCGCAGTACATCACATGTAAAACCCTCCCAACCATTGAGCACATCTACATGAAATGTTGCCATAGGAACGTAGCATCCATTATCAATGATCCTCACCACCCAGGCCATTCTCTTTTCTCACTGCTGCCATCAGGTAGAAGGTACAAGTGCCTCAGGACTCACACCACCAGGTTCAAGAACAGTTACTACGTCTCAACCGTCAAGATCTTGAACAAAAGGTAATAGCTACACTCATTTAAGGATTCTTTTATCTTGTTATTTCATGCTAGTTATTTATTGCATTTGCAGAGTTTGTTGTTCATTGATCCTGTTTACAGTTATTGTTCCATAGATTTGCTAAGTATGCTAAGAATCTCAGGGTTGTATGCGGTAACATGTATGTACTCTGATAATAAATTTTACTTTGAACTTTGAATGAGATCTGATCATGCTCAACTAGCACCTTATGCCTGTTTCAAGATTTCTGAAGTGAACATCACTACGAGCTCTATTATGGTAAGAAGTTTTCACAAGAAAGAAAGCACTTAAAAAAATGTGACATTCACGCCAACTCACAATGTTCAGCTAAACTGAGCACCAGTTTTCCGCAGTGGAAGCAAATGGAGGACAGAGCAAGTGGAAAGGGAGAAAAACATATCAGAGAACCCACCCTCTTGACCTGCCAAGTACAGTCCATTTACCTATTCCACCAGGGGTAGAATCTGCAGATTCCACAATGGCTCATCAGTTACCACAGTGCCCCAGGATCTAAAATGGAAGCAAATCATCTCCAGTTCCAAGATACTGTCTGAGATAAAGATAAAGTAGCTGGTCCAACTGATAATAATGACATTTTATGAGACATCTGGTCCTTCCACATGATACTTATGTACTACATTGGTTCAATCTATTTCACTTCTAAAATACAATTGCCCCAATTTCTTAATGATATTTATTTTCAAACTTCAAATTCTTTGAGTTCTACTCTCTAGGAGAACAATTCCTCTGATTCCTTAACATGACCTGATGCTTGCTTTCAGAGCACAGGATTTCACTTTAGGCCATATCAAATAGTGCATTTGTATGAGCATAGTGCATTGAAAAATGCAATGTAAATGTCATTTGCCTCATTTTGCATGCTTGTTAAATTCAAAACTTATGAAAACAGATACTGTTTGACCTCTTGAGTATTTCCAGCATTTTTTGTTGCATTTATTTCTGATTCCCAGCATCCCTAGTTTTTTTTTGCTTTTGAATTTTGTAACATATGATTATAATAGATACCTTTTGATCTCAGTTACCTTGCACTGAATTGCTTCATCTTTGAGAGGCAATTCCTTTGTACCCTATTTCTCTCATCTGTTTTTGGCAACGTGGAAAAAAAAATGCCATTTACATAAGCATTGTTCTGTGAGTTTTCACAATGCACAAGATCACATTGCACCAGTCCTCGTGTCTGAATCTACTTAAACACACTTCTGGGGACAAAAGTGAAAAAAGAAGTTTACTATTCCAGAAATGTGTTACATTCTGGGTCTCATCCCAATATTTCATCTTTTGTTTATGCCAGGCAACAGTTTTCTTAAGCAGACTTATGAAGTTGTTCTCTTTATTCACTGTACATTGGATTACTCATTTTAGCAATTAACAGATTGCTGTGTGTTATTTGCTGGTGAATATGTGGGATACAAATTAGATTCTTCCATATTCTGTCTGAAGTAAAAATTACTAGACCACTGGCTCAGTGAATTCCAGCTAAAATTACCAGAATATTTATTACAGATAATAAGCTGAAGCAAAATGACTTAGCAAAGTGCTAACAGAGGGTAATAATCAAACATAATGTTGGAGAACTCTAAATAAGAAATGAATGACCAAGCCAAAATGATCTCTTTATTTGCAAGTGTTTTTATCATAATCTCTGGAGGTGATAATGGGAGGATATTGCTTCTAGCATTCTAATTTTCACTCCACATGAAGGCTAGGTATCATGCAACATGAACGATCCTGACAATGTCTGTGGTTTATATATGGCTTGGTTTTCTTTGAAGATCAAACAGTTTCTTCTCAACAGGCAGGCAATCAAAATAGCCAATTTTACATTTAAATAGACAAGGCTTCTGGGCAGCCATTTGGTCTTTTTGATATAAGACATCAATTGAATACAGCTCTGCATGTGTGGTTAAAATAAAAGACATAGGAGATATACCTTTGCCCTTCAAAGAACCAATAATTTGATTAAATTAGTAAAGTAGGCTTATTGAAGCTTTGAAGCAGGAACACCTTTTTGTCACCTCCTGCATTTTTCCAAGGAAGTGCTCGCATTCCATCTTTAGTTCCAACAATTTTATATATGATAATAAATTATTAAAAATATAATGACCCCAAGTAATCTGCTTGCATAATTTCGTATGCTCTTGACATTTTGTGCACAATTTCTTATGACAATTTTTTCCCATGAGGAATTTATGTGTCTATGACTACAATAGTTTGTCAGTATAGATCTCATGAAAGTACAACCAGTCTGCCGGTGTTGCATACATTGTTCAAAATGCTTCTGTGAATTTAGGAAAAGGAAGCTGTGCAGGCACATTAATAGATCAAGTCAATTCGGCTCAACTCTCGACAAATCTGCATTGAATTCTTACACCAAACCATCTACCAGAAATAAGTATTTTTACCTCTTCATCATAATCTTGTATAATTACTTTTTATCCTACCAGTTGAAAAATGAAGTTATCAAAATTTACATATTCACTAATACTCTACAACTCTAATCTCACTATCTTGTACTGGATCAGCACATTAGAGGAACCACGTTTTAATGACAAATATTTATATTGTATTTAGGAAGATTATTTAAAGTGTTCCATGCTCTTGTGGTGTGTTACAGTCTAGAAAAGAACCATTATTGTTTGTCTTTTGTCATACCCCTATGAAGAATATTTTCATATGGAAAGGCACACAACCCTAATCACGGTGGGCCAAATGGTTTGTTCCTGTGCTGTATAACTCAATGGCTTGTCTTTGATGTAAACTTGTTGAAAGTTTTTTTTTTCTTACTGCACTCATTATAATTTTTCTAGCAGTAGTTTCTCAGTACTTCCTGTCCCTATTGCTAAAGAAAGGAATTTTGTCTATTTTTGAAGCATGATTTTAAAGAGAACTTGGGCCAACCTGGAACCCCACAGAAAATAGCAAAATTGCTCAAAACCACAGCGGTAGAGTGGTTCATGCACACAGAAAGAAATGCTGATACAGGACCATGTGTTTCCGTTTGTGAGCACATTAATTCAGTGCTGCTGCCAGCACATTGCTGGATGGGTAAACACAGACCATGTCAGCCCTCATGGCTGTCATGATAGCTGTGGAGTAGAGAAAGACTGCAGAAAGATATTCTCACAAAAAGGGCTTAAAAGGTTTGGTCAGGGAAGCTCCTGTGTTCCACTGAGGGAGCAGACCTTTTTAGAAGACTTTGATAACTTCCTTTAGCAATGAGAATTCCCAACCTTGGAGCAATGTCAAACAAACACACACACAAACTGCTAATTAGACAACCTGTATTCCACCCACACTCCTCAGTCTCTTCAAAACCAACTCCCAGCTTGACTGCTGCATTGGCCATTGAATCCCTTCCATCTCTACTGGAAGTCTAGTCACTAAAAGGTGAGATATTGAAAGGGTTACTCATTATCTTCATTTTTTTTCCGTTTTGTCTAAGGCAGTAAGGAGTAGAGAAAGAGCAACCACACAGGAGGTACTGCTCATGAGAATACTCCATCATTAGCCTCGATGAGATCATCATCCTCATTGTGAGTGGAAGTACCAGTAAAGCTCAAATCACTTCACGAGCATAGGAACTCCAAAACAAAACACCAAATGATGGTAGTTCTCATGAGAAAAGCAGTAATTGTGTCAGATCATTCAGTTCTAATGAAGAATCATTGAAGTGAAATATTATTGCTGTCCCCACAGACACTGCCTGAATTATTTCTTGTACTTCCTGTTTTAATAAAGGTACACTGGACCCTATATCATGCCAAGTGTGGACTTTTCCCATAGGAATAGTACAGAGGTGAATGCATGGCATGGCAAGGTCAGATATGATCAAGCATCCTATAATTTATCACACAAATGCAAATTAATTTCTAATAGCTAATAGTTCAAAAATCATGTTGACAGGAATGGAACAGGTTTCTGGCAATCACTCACTGCAGAGAACAAAATTAGAAGACCTCTTATGAATAACATTGTTTTGAACATTGCAAAACAAAACAAAGTATTTTGGATTGCAATTTTAATGGAAAGAAGTTGGGATTCAACTCTTTATTTCAAAGTTCAATGAAATACATTTCCAGAAGACAGCAAAATCAGAACAAACAATGCAACATGTGCTCTATGGTTATAAGACTCTATAATACTTTGTACTACTATAAACAAGTCTACAAAATGTCCACATAATGCAGAGAGTCTGTATTTCTTAAGCAATTCAGAGCAGCATCGGTCAGTAGAATGTTACACCCAACAGGTCATTCCTATATGTATTCTCCTACATTGTATTCCTTTTGAAAGACTTCTGTTGCATTCTAGCTATCTACATTTTTTACTCTGATAATATGAAAGCAGAAGGTATTTCTTCTCTTACTGAGGTTAACTTTGAAACATCGAAATTCTGCGCAGGACTTCAATATTACAGAGTTAATCATAACAAACCCCAAATTCTTATAGTGCGACAAGTAAATGCATCATTCATGCTATCAAGTGTCTTGGTTGGTTATAGATCAAATAACAGCCAGAAAGTCTCTGTGCCATTTAGGCGCAAACTCATGGCTAAAGTTTAATCTGTTTTGGAGAAGATATTCCCTGAAGGTGGTAGTACACAGAAATTCTTTTTTTCATTGTCAACTAAATAGTCTAAAAGAAGTGTGAGATCCTATTTAATCAATGTTATCATGTATGATATTAAGTGCAGAGACATTTCCAATAAAATATACTTACAGTTAGAGACCACTTTATTAGGTACCTTGTGCACCTAATAAAACATTCATGGTCTGCTGCTGTAGACCCTCCATATCAAGGTTTGAAATGGTGTGTATTCCGAGATGCTCTTCTGCATACCACTGTTGTAACACAAGGTATTTGAGTTACTGTCACCTTCCTTTCAGTTTAAACTAGCCTGGTCGTTCTCCTCTGACTGCTCTCATTAACAAGGCATTTTCACCTACAGAATTGCCACTCTCTGGATGTTTTTTTTTGTTTTTGTACCATTCTCTGTAAACTCTAGAGACCATTGTATGTGAAAATCCCAGAAGATCAGCAGTTTCTGAAATACTCACACCACCCTGTCTGGCACCAACAATCATTCCACAGTCATAGTCATTTAGATGACATTTTTTCCCCATTCTGATGTTTGGTCTGAACAATAACTGAACCTCCTGACCATGTCTGCATTCTCGCATGCATTGAGATACAGCCACAGGATTGGCTGATTAGATATTTGCAAAAAATAAGCAGATGTAGAAGTGTACCAAATAAAGTAGCCACTGAGTGTCCTTGAACAATATGTAATAAATATTCTTGTTTCCCATGCACTACTTGCCTTTAATGTAACCTTTTCCTCTTCAAGTAATATTGAATGCCATAACTCTGCTGGTCAACCTGAGGTAGTTTTAATCTTGTTTGTTGTGGTTGCAAATTAACAGGGCAAAGCATTAGCAATAAAGTCTTGTATCATAAAAACAAGGGAAAAACTGCAATTTCCTGCTGCATATTCCTGCAGAAGTTAAACATAATTTGACAAATAAACTCATCTTGGGCTTCCAGCTGAGTACAGGTATCAATTTTAACTGACATTTCGATGACAAACTCCGCCATCTTCATCAAGGTTGAGGCCTAGTCCGGTGACATATATACTCTCATCATCCATCCCTCCTGACTGGTGGGTCCTCAGCCAGTCAGGTTTCTGCTGTCCCACCTTCTTTACAATTGACATCCAGTTCTTACTTAGAATGAGATCTGTGTCTTAGTTAAAATTCTTATTCTCTAGTCTTGTTTCAATGCCTTCCTGCACCAGGCAGTCTCAAAAGACTAAATTATGTTTTTTTAAAACATAATTTATTTAGATTTCTGCACGATTCTTGTCTGCAGGGATGAATATTGCAATATTTGTTAATGGTGTAAACATGGGAAATTTCTGTTCGCCAGTGACTTTTTTAGAGTGGGGGTTTGTAAAGGAATGACAGATTTTCCTGGCTGCTGCATTGTAAAAGGGAAATTGATTGGAAAAATCTGTACATGGTGATTTAGGGATAAAAGCAGCATAAACAAGTTAAGCACACTTTCTCACAAAAGTAAAGTTCCACAATTAGAGTAGTGTTATGCAGATCAATATCTGAAAACAAAATTTGGTGATAGATTCCACCTGCTTCGGAAACCGACTTAATGCTTTTGATCGGGTTCATTACATTCGTGCTGCAACCTAAAGATTGTTCTGATTATGCTTTTGATCTTAAATGATATACTTAATGAGCACAGGTCTTCATTGATGTTACTATTTATTGATTATAATATAGCTAATGCCCTGTTAAGGAGTCTAGCCTTGTAACAGTAAACTAAGTATTGTAATAACCTGTCATCTTTGCCATTTTTTGAACAAATACCACACGGTGTAATGTCTTCAAAGGATAATAGGTCAAACAGATTAAATATCCAGCAAAAGAAAAAATACAGTTTCACCATATCTATTGCCAAACTTTTCAGACTTTTAAGTGAAATTGGCCCCAGTGCTCACTGACTGACTAAAAACTATATAGCCACGGAGGTCAACTTGTGCTTTTGAACATAGTTTCCACTTTGTCAACACGAGCAGACAAATGATCTCTGAGGGTTAATTGTTTCTTAATTAGAGCTTGGTGTGTCTGTTGCTCAGCATCTTTAATTCCACATATGTTAATGGAGGATATCAGTTACAAAGGGGAAAGTTGTTATGGAATTCAGACTTAAGAGTGTATTTGTGCTACTGACTATAGTTGATGAAATACAGAATCCACTATGTCTGGGGGGAGCTGGAGGCACCCTTCCATAGTACTTACGTCCACTCACAGTGTTTTCCTTTTTTATGTCTTCACAATTTTATTAAACTCCATTTCGTTGTTAGCAAAATTTTCTGACTCTACTCAGAAACAAAATGACCATGCAAGAGGTTTTGAAGTCAGACTTGTCCAGTGGTAATTACTATTTTAAAATCAATTGCCTACCACTAGCTGACTTTGTGGGTAAGAGTATTGCTCAATGTAGAGCAGGGGTCTCAGGCTTTGCAGGTAATCACGCTCCAATTGCTGATCTCAGGTTAAGGAAGAAATACTAATGCTACGGTTACCTTCAGGACTCCTAACTTAAAGAATCAATAACAAATCTTCGCAATAATCACCCAGTTGCATATCTCCAAAGAGCCCATCAATGTACACGTGTGACACAACTGTGATGCCCTCTTTAATAAGCCATGATGGCCCCTCAGTGGTTGATGTTCCACTAGATTCCTTTGCTCATTTGTCATAATCCATCCATGACCTACGTGATGATTACATTGCTGTTCCTGACTTTTGTCGGCCATTTTCGTGGAAATGAACAAAACTCAAGCCCAATTTTATCGTGTATATTTCAACATACTTCATGGTAAAATATAGCTACCTTGTTCAAAAAGTTTTTTTCTGAGTGTTACATGTATTAAGGTAAGAGGTCCAGATTTTGATTGCTATGACAAAACATGACAGTACAGAATATTTACTGATACCTCATCACTGAACAGATTCCACAACCATATGTTCAAAGACTCTCCAATTCAGTTTGTCTTCTTTTGCACGTTGACAGTTTGTCAGTCTTTGTGTGTAGTTTTTCATTTATGCTATTGTATTTCTTTGTTCTACTGCAAGAAAATGAGTCTAGGGTAAAATATGGTGATATCTCAGGGGAGTATTTGATAGTGCTTGAGTACTCAGGGAAAGGCCATCTTCGAATAGATGTTGTGTAATAACTCAAACCTTATTAGGGAGCTTAATGTAAAGGAACCCTCAGGAGACAGTGATCATAATATGATTGAATTCATACTGCAGTTTGAGAGGGACAAGCATAAGGCACAGGTATCAGTATCACAATGGAATAAAGGGAATTACAGAGGCACGCGATAGGAGCTTGCCCACGTGGATTGGAGGTGGATACTGGCGGGAACGACGGTAGAGCAGAGGTGGCTGAAGTTTCTGGGAATAGTTCACAAGATGCAGGATGAAGGCTCAGCCTTTAGTCAGGCACCACTTGGAGTATTGTGAACAGTTTTGGGCCCCATATCTCAGAAAGAATGTGTTGTTATTGGAGAGAGTCCAGAAGGTGTTCACAATGATGATTCCAGGCATGAAGGGGTTAACATAAGAGGAGAGTTTGGCAGCCTCGGGCCTGTATGGACTGGAATTTAGTAGAATTTTAGAAAATAGTAAAACCGTGACTAACAAGGGAAGTCAAAGCTGTTGTAAAGGCAAAAGAAAGGGCATACAACAAAGTAAAAATTAGTGGGGAGATAGAGGATTGTGAAGTTTTTAAAAAACTACAGACAGCAACTAAAAAAGCATTAGAAGGGAAAAGATGAAATATGAAAGCAAGCTAGCAAATAATAACAAAGTGGATAGGAAAAGTTTCTTCAATTATGTTAAAAATAAAAGAGAAATAAGAGTGGATATAAGACCACTAGAAAATGAGGCAGGAGGAATAATAACAGGGGACAAGTAGATGGCTGATGAACTAAATGAATATTTTGCATCACTCTTCACTGTGGAATATACTATCAGTGTGCCTGATGTTGTAATGTGTGAAGGAAGAGAAGTGGGTGCAGTTACTGTTACAAAAGAGAAGGTGCCCAAAAAGCTGAAAGACCTAAAGGTACGTAAGTCACCCGGACCAGAGGAACTGCACCCTAGGGTTCTGAAAGAGGTAGCGTTAGAGATTGTGGTGGTATTAGAAATGATCTTTCAGATATCATTGGACTCTGGAATGGTGCCAGAGGACTGGAAAATGTCACTCTGCTCTTCAACAAAGGAGGAAGGCAGCAGAAAGGAAATTTTAGACCAGTTAGCCTGACCTTAGTAGTTGGGAAGATGTTAGAGTCAATTGCTAAGGATGAGGTGATGGAGTACTTGGTGATACAGGACAAGATAGTACAAAGTCAGCATGGTTCCCTTCAGGGAAAATCCTGCCTGATGAACCTGTTGGATTTCTTTGAGGAAATTACAAGTAGGATAGATAAAGGGGATGTAATGGATGTAATATAGTTGGACTTTTAAAAGGCCTTTGACAAGATGCTACACATGAGGCTGCTTACCAAGTTAAGAGCCCATGATATTACAGGAAAGTTACTAATGTGGTTAGAGCAGTGGCTGATATGGTAGGAGGCAGCAAGTGGGAATAAAAGGATCCTTTTCTGGTTGTCTGCCAGTGACTAGTGGTGTTCTGCAGGGTCGGTGTTGGGACCTCTTCTTTTTCTTTTTATGCTGTATATAAATGATTTAGATGATGGAATAGATGGTTTTGTTGCCAAGTTTGCACATGATACGGAGATTAGTGGAGGGGCAGGTAGTGTTGAGGGAACAGGTAGGATGCAGAAGGACTTAGACAGATTAGGAGAATGGACAGGGAAGTGGGAAATGAAATACAATGTTGGAAAATGTATGGTCATGCACTTTGATAATAGAAATAAATGCCTGGACTATTTTCTAAACAGGGAGAATATCCAGGAATCTGAGATGCAAAGGGACTTGGGAGTCCTTGTGCAGAACACCCTGAAGGTTCTCTTGCAGGTTGTATCGGTGGTGAGGAAAGCAAATGCCATGTTAGCATTCATTTCAAAAGGTCTGGAATACAAGAGCAAGGATGTGATACTGAAGCTTTATAAGGCATGGGTGAGGCCTTGCCTTGAATATTGTGGATAGTTTTGGTCTCCTCATCTTAGAAAAGATGTGCTGGCATTGGAAAGGGTCCAGAGGAGGTTCACAAGGATGATTCCAGGAATGAAAGTGTTATCATACGAGGAACGTTTAATGGCTCAGGGTCTGTACTTGATGGAATTCAGAAGGATGAGGGGGATCTCATTGAAATCTTTTGAATGTTGAAAGGTCTAGACAGAGTAGATGTGGAAAGGATGTTTCCCATGGTGAGGGAGTCTAGGACAAGAGGGCACAGCCTCAGGATAAAGTAGCGCCCTTTCAAAACAGAGATGCAGAGAAATTTCTTCAGCCAAAGGGTGGTGAATTTGTGGAATTTGTTGCCACATGCAGCTGTGGAGGCCAGGTCACTGGGCGTATTTAAGGCCGAGATTGATAGGTTCTTGATTGGACATGGCATCAAAGGTGACAGGGAGAAGGCCGGGATCTAGGGTTGAGAAGGAGATAGAGAAAAAGGATCAGCCTTGGTTGAATGGTGGAGCAGACTCGACAGGCCATACTCCTGCTCCTGTCTTATGGTCTTGTGGTCTAATGCGTGGGGATCTCATTGAAACCTATCAAATAGTGAAAGGACTAAATGTAGTGGATGAGGCTGATATGGAGATGATGTTTCCTGTGGTGGGGGTATCCAGAACTAGAGGGCAGAGCCTCAAAATTGAGGGACAACCTTTTAGAATGGAGATAAGGAGGAACTTTTTTAACCAGAGGGTAGTGAATCTGTGGAATGCTCTGCCACAGACTGTGGTGGAGGGCAAGTCCATTGGTATACTTAAGGTGGAATGCAGGATCTGCCATGATGGAATGGCGAAGCCGACCTGATGGGTTGAATAGCCTGATTATACTCCTCTGTATTATGGTCTTACGATCTTATGAACATATAAGTACTTTGATAATAAATTAATCTTGAATATTGAACGTTGACGCTAAAAGAAATAGAAGGGAGCAAGAGCATTCCTCAAGTTGTTCTATAAAAAATATTTCATAATTTTAAGGACTTAATGTGATAGAGCACTACTAATATTTTTTGCTTTATCTTTGGCTTTTAGTTAGGATGTTATATTTTGCTTACTTTTATGCTTAATGGCTGCAAATCACAGATAACAGTCTGCAATGCTTGTTACATATGTTTATAAATCACTTGTTACTCATATTAATAAATCATTGCCAGGTAAATAGTAAATTATGTATCTGTTAATGTAAAGCAGTCTGCTGTCGTGGGTTCTAGCAATATAAAAAAGGAAGATATAACTTAATCTCTTTCTTATTACTGGAAAACTATACTATTATTTTTACTTTTGAATATCAGTCATAACATCATTTACTATCAAGTACTGGGCAAAAGGGTATCTGCTGACTTGTTAGTGAAAATGTAACCCTAGATCAGAGAAGTGAAATAATTAATGGCAAATAGTACGTTTAACTTCTTAATGAGAGAAAGCTCGGAGATCAATTACCTTGCAGGAGCTAAAAACATCATGACTGCTTTTCTTTGAGGACAGATTTAAAGGTGAAATAGTATCTGCCGTGAACTGCAGCCCAAAAGAGTATTTAAAAAGAAATACTCCTGGAGCCTGTACCTGACTGTTGAACCCAAGCGGAGGGAGTGAGGAAGATAGCAGTGACCTTGCAATGGCCTAACTATCAATGGCAAGTATCTATAGCAGAACTGGATTGGGTTTAAAGTGAACATTTGAACATCTGCTCAAGAAACCTGAGGGCAAATGATAGTTTCACATGTAGGTATTCAAACACCCTGAGGTTGGAAAGGCTGGCTAAGTTTCTGACAGACGTGAACTCTCTGCTAACAGGTACACTCCCAGCCATCTGTCTACAGAACTAGCTGTACGAGCAGGATGAAGGAAGGAAAACATCCGGGAAAGCCGGAGACCCTTTTATTATTTCAATAACTGTCCCACAAGACTGCAGAGCAGGGCAGGGTGCTTGAAACTGAAACTGAAGATTGAAACCAGTTGGTGCGTCATGGACGTTCAGTCTGTTTCTGAAATTACTTGGAAACTTTGTGACCTGGGGCAGAATGGGAGATCAGAAAATTTCAACCTAAAGGCAATAATTGTTATATCAAAATAAAAAAGAAAATGTAATGGCAGTCTACTAGTATTGCTGAGTTCAGTTACAAGAGCCTCTAGTTCCCCTTTCTTTGTAGTAACGTCAGCTTCATTGTCACCTTTATTTGTATTCAATACAGTATTTTGCAAACTATAACTTGTAAGTTTGTCTTCACCCTTTCAACTGATTCTTTTCTCTCTGTATGCCTTTCCATACCCTTCTTTCTATCTCTTCTCTGAACCCTTCATTTTCATTTTACTTGACAACAGTGAGTGTAGTTTAGGTCAAGCACGTACACATTTATCAGAGTACCTTAATAAGCAGGATACAAATATCACTTCAGGATTAGTTTGAAATAAAATTGCATTGGTTTCAGTGTATTAACTGGAATAATTTTCCCAGCATTTATTTGATTCAGTAGATAATAAAATTAAAATTGACTGCAGTGTAAAAAAAATATTAAAAATATTTGTTAAACATAATGGTGGAAAGCTAAAACCAAAATGCAACTGACAAATGCTTAGAGCTATATTAGAGTAATACATTCATATTAGAGCTATCAGTAGAGTAATACATTCAAAAGTGTTCCCAAGAAATTTACATAACAGAATTTGGTACTGGGCCAAGCGAAAAGAATCAAGGCTAGTTTGTGTTTGGGGCCTGGCACCTGAGTCTGCCCATTGATCTATTTCTGCAGCTACATATTTTAGAGCCTTGGTGGCCCAGTTGTCTTGAAGGACTGTCTACTGTGCAATGCACTATCACGAGCCGCAACTAGCTTTTAGGCGGCAGACCGTGAGGTTCAGGACCCAGACTGTCCAAAGGGCTTTTAGTAGGTCACTGCTGTCAAAGGTCTTTGAACTGATGGTCAGAAATATTTAGATATTTAAATTCACTTGGGTGCATTTAAAAAATGATAAAATATTAGATTAAATGTAAAAAATATTTAAATATTTTTAAATGTGCTACAAAAATTAATTAAAATATTAGAAGAAAATTCATCTCTACGTTTCACTCTTCACTCATTATCAACCACTTCATTCAAGTGAATCGTTATTTAAGCCAACCCTCCCTGATGTGGGGTTAGAGAGCTGATGTGAAGTACTCACATATTTGGAATTAAGACATTGGAAGAGATATTCATATGTATTGACCTCTGATCTCCAGCTTATTTTCTAACTTCCTTACTGTGATGTGTGGCCACAAAGGTCAGGAATGTACTGACCTCCCCCTAGCAGCTAGCTTGATATTTTGCTATGGAACATCCTCAGAGATAAGGGATAGACCTGAATGCAATGGATAGGAATAGAATTTATTTTTTATGGCTTTGTTCTTTCAAACATTTACTTCCAGGAAATTAATGTTGCTCACCAGGATGTTGGTCAATCAGTGTAATAAACTACTGCTGGACAGATGGGAAATAGAGAAAAAAATCAAGCAAATATTTAGTATACAGTACATCTTCATTCATTATTATGACCAAATATTATTTTTCTTAATTATGTTTATAAAATATCATGGAAGGTCTTTTCAGAAAGTACATAACATTTTCACTGATCTCACCCATTATAATTTCTACCTCAGGTATTTTTGTGTGGAATAAAACAACAATTATTTGATAGGATTGAAAAACGGAAGTTGCCACCTTGCTCATGGGATCTGCACAATGCTTAGTATTAAGTCTAGATAAGACCTCAGGATACAGTTGATATTATTTGAGAGACCATAGACTATGGAAAAATAAAGGGGAAACAGAAAGATGGGATTTCTCTAAGATTTGACAGACTTAATTGCAAAATAAGTAGACAAAATATGAAACTTTGTGATATTGTATACCTTAAAATGAAAGCTTTTGCTGTCACCTAACTACTGCCTTATATTCTAAGAATCATACCTATATGTTCAATAAGAGCATGAAGTTATGGTCAGATTCCAGTCATAACTTATTTTCTCTTTTTGTTATACCCACACTGAGGGATCATAAAGGTCAAATTGTTGACTTCAACTCAACCTTCATGAAGGTAGTGCCTTGATTCCAGATTCCAAAGAACAGAATGATTGCCAAACATTCACGTTACAGCAGGCTATGTTCACAGAGCTCTTTGGAACAATTTTGGAATAGAACAGATAAAGGAGAACAGCAAACATTTAGAAAATGTGCAGAACTCTGAATGTGCTCCTCAAGCTCTTATGTGCTTTGAGTTACATTCCATTTATACACACACTCTAGGAATGAAACAAATTTAACTGCATTCACAGAAGTAAATTACTTGGACTGCTGGCACAGAAGCAGATCCAGAAACATAAGATTAGAACTAGAAAGATCACAATAATTTAGAGAGAAGACCAGAGAATAGTAAAAGAAGACATAATATTCGTGCAATGAATGAGTAGATAATGGGAGAAAACCAGTGGAAAAAGAGAGTCATATCACTACTGTCAATTTTAATTTCAGTGTCTATCTGTTTTGGTTTCATTCTTCACAGTTTACTGGACAATATTAAGAAAGCTAAAGGCTGAACTTACTGAGATCAAATAACAAATTTAATTTTTAATAAAAGTGATGAAGTCAAATGAGTGTTCTTGAGAAGAACTTAAGAGTTCTGTATTATAGATTATTATACACAATACCAATTGTGCAACAAAAGCCAAAGAAATTTCAATGATGCTCATGTGGAAAAAATTGGACTATGTATGGTGAGTGTATCTGTGCTGTAGGAAGGATATCTCCCAGAACAAATCTGTCTCTGATTTCCCAAAGCAGCAATCCCAGTACTTGATTTTCTATTAATATTATTGTTTGCCAAAATACCTCTGAAGCACATTCACATTCATAGCTTGACACTATGATTGTTATAAACTGAAACTTTCCCTGTATACACACACCAGATGAAAAGCATGATTTTAACATATTCCGTACAACTACCAGCTGTCTGCATGATTGAGCGTCATTTAATTCTAATTCCACTTGATTTCAGAATTTACATTTAATGTCATGAATGTACTTTTTTTTTCTTTTTCTCTATTACTGCGAGTGTTCGGCGAGAAAAAGAATGGTGGGAGATTGCTGTTCATTGTCAGTAATTACAAAGACTGCACTTCACAACTCATAAATCACAATCTACAAAATGGTATTGTTGAGTGAACTCATCCAAGTTTCTAATGGTACTCATATACCTATGATCCCAGTGTGGCACAATGAAAAGACAAAATTCTATAGAGTGATGTGCTGGCTAAGTGGAGCATTACTTTTGATCCTTTCCCTTTTCAGTGATGCTCTTTTTTACTCAGAGAGTGGTTGGTGTGTGGAATGCACTGCCTGAGTCAGTGGTGGAGGCAGATACACTAGTGAAGTTTAAGAGACTACTAGACAGGTAGATGGAGGAATTTAAGGTGGGGGGGTTATATGGGAGGCAGGGTTTGAGGGTCGGCACAACATTGTGGGCCGAAGGGTCTGTACTGTGCTGTACTATTCTATGTTCTATGTTCTATGCTGAGATGGCATCATTGAAATAACTCCAGCAGATATGCATATTTATGGAGATTCTTGCTCCAATGTCAGAGGGAAACACAGGGTGACATCCTGGAATGATCCTAACATCTCAAGCGTTAAAAAGAAAATTACATATTTTTAGTGTAATTGAAAATTCAGGGAAAAAGGAGGTTACTCAGACAAGCTGATTGTTTTCTATCTTTGAATCTTTGATCAGAATCAGAAACAGGTTTAAGTTCACCTGCCTATGCCGTGAAATTTGTTGTCTTTGCAGTAGCAGTGTAATGCTATAATAATAGAGAAAACAAAACTGTGAATTATAGTAAGTATATAATAGTTAAACTAAGTAAGTAGTGATTTTTTTTAAAAAGTAGTAAGGTAGTGTTTGTGGGTTCAGTGTCCGTTTAGAAATCGGATGGCAGAGGGGCAGAAGCTGTTCCTCAATTGCAGAATGTGAGCTTTCAGGCTCCTGTACCTCCTTCCTGATGGTAGCAAGGAGAACAGGGCGTGTCCTAGGTGTTGGGAGTCCTTAATGATGGACTCTGCTTTTTGAGGCATCGCTCCTGAACATGTCCAGGACACTATAGAGGCTGGTGCCCATGATTGGGCAGACTAAGTTTCCAGCTCTTTGCATGAGAAAATCTGCAGATGCTGGAAATCCGAAGCAACTATGGATTTCCAGCATCTGCAGATTTTTTTTTGTATTTGTGATTCTACTACTACACAGCGAAGTTCTCTTCAAGGGATGCCTAACTTGAAGAAGTTTAAATCTTCCCTTGAGTCCTGATGAAGTGCCTTGTCCTGAAACATCAACTGTTCACTCCTTTCCATAGATGCTGCCTGGCCTGCTAAGTTCCTACAGAATTTTGTGTGTGTTGCTTACAACTCTGCAGCTTATTTTGATCCTGTTCAGTAGCACCTCTCCCCCCATACCAGATGGTGATGCAGCCAGTTGGAATGCTCTCCACGGTACCTCCGTAGGGATTTGTGATTGTCTTTGGTGACATACCAAATCTCTTCAAACTCTTAATGAAATATAGCTGCTATTGTGTCTTCTTTGTAGCTGCATCGATATGTTGGGCCCAGGATTGATCCTTAAAGAAAATGTGACACCCAAGAACTTGAAATTGCTTCATTGTCAGTGATCGCTCCCAACCATCCAACAATTTCTTTCATCCCCTACCATCAGGCAGGAGGTACTGTAGCATTAGGTAGCAGGAGGGAAAGAGACCCTGTGGTAACGGTGTCTTGTTTGGCTGAATTTATGAGTATTCATATATGGTTAAATGACAATTAAACTTCAATTGAATTGAAATTGAATTGAATTAGGAGAAGAATTGTTAAGATGGGAAACAGCTTCTTCCTCCAAGCCATAAGACTACTGAACTCAGAGGTTCAAAGGATTATTTTATTGTCAAAGTTCATATGCAAATATAACTCTGAGATTTGTCTTTGTCAGATTGTGAGGGTAAGAGTTCGGCAGTAAGAGTAAGAGTTCAGCATGGACTAGAAGGGCCGAGATGGCCTGTTTCCGTGCTGTAATTGTTATATGTTATATATTATATCCATAAAGTACAGAAAAGCATAGTAGTGAAAGGAAAGACATCAATCTCCTCCATGCATGAAAGAAAAAGAGACAGAAACGTGCAAACGTCAAAACCCCAAACCCCTCCCTCGCACACAAGGTAACAGATCACCCACATGGAAGTACAGCAACAGGAACATCAAACCCCAAGCCCTCAGCCCACTGATCATCAACAAGAAAGAATGGTTGAGAACACTCAGAAAAACCTAGAACTGAAAGAGCTCAAATTGAACTACAGTCCAATCCGTAAATCTCAGATTTTCAATAACATCTCCAAGAACATCGGGGAGAACAGCCACTCGAGCGCAGCGGGCTTTCTGAGAGAAGGGACTCAAACACATTGGCCCCTCGGAGGGGAGCGACTTGAACCCAGTGGCCTTTCCCTCTGTCACTTAGGTTTCATCACATATGAAGCACCAGGAACATTACACTGTTTACTTTTTAACTTGTGTCGTAAATGCACCTTTTTTTGTAACTTATTTGTGGCAATATTGGTTTATGTGTTTGTTGTGTGTAAGTTGTGTGCGTTGCGTTGTGCACCTTGATCTGGAGAAACGTTGTTTCCTTGGTGGTGTTGTGTACCGTTGACCTTGAACTTTAACCTTAAGAAGTACTTCTAGCAACTCCCAGTAGGAGGCCTATGAGGGCTGAGACATGCACCATTTTCATTAAAGCCCTCATTTACCCCAAAGCTGCTGATGAAGAAGTGCCCCTGCAGTGAAGATTAGCTCTATTTGTCACATGTATATTGAAACATTGAAATGCATCATTTGTGTCAAATAAAATCAATTAATAATTTAGTTTGTCAAAAGAAAAATGTGAAGAACAAATGACCTATTGTTTTTACCTTTTTACTTGATCATTATTATAAAATATTCTGGCCTGAAACAAACTGATGCTTGGCTCTGACAGTGCAAATGCAATTTAATATAACTTTAGCTTAAGACCAGAGGTCAATACCTAAGTTTTGAAGTTCACTTGAATATCTTGTCTTAGACAGTTTTCCTTTCCAAGACCCAGTTGGGCAGTAAATGAAACAGAGTTAAATTCAGTTTTCCAGGTATAGATACTATCCTGCTAACAAATATAACCAATCTCTCCAGGATCAGTCTCCTTATTCCAGGACAGTTTTGAGTCTTGCAAAAAGCTTCAGGAAAAGACCGTACTCCATTTGAGCTGACATGAGACATATTCATGTATATTAAATGAGTAGCGCACAGAAGTATCTCCTTGATATGGGGCAGTTAATGCTGAGGGGCACTGTTTACAAACAAGAGCAGAATGAAGAAGAAAACAAAGTTAGTAGTTTGAGCGTAAGTATTCTGATGCCAGAGAAGATGAGTAAGTTGTTCAATTTTCTGATGTTCTGATTGAAAATACAACTGTTTCAGAATCAGGGCTGCCTTTACTATTCCAACAACAATCAAGAGAAAATCTGCAGATGCTGGAAATCCAAGCAACACACACAAAATGCTAGAGGAACTCAGCAGGCCAGGTAGCATCTATGGAAAATAGTATAGTTGACATTTCAGGCCAAGACCCAAGCACTTTGTGAATGTTTGCCTGCCTTTAATATTAATCTGTTCCAACAAACTTTGAGTAATGTAGTGAAAACATATTAATAAACTTATGGAATTGTTCATCTAAAACTTGTCATTAAACAATTTTATCAGTAATACAGACATTAAGTAACTCTACACAATAGTTGAATATTGTTCTTGATAATACTACTGTACAAAAATGCAATTAGAAATAAATCAATAAACATATAATTCAGCCTATGATGAATGAAAAAATTCTTTCCTTCTAGAATTTCACAATATAGTCAGAGAGATGAAGTTTAACATTTTGAGTTCTTTTGATTCAAGTATGTTTCCTATAATAATGTTTGTTAATGACAAATAAGGGAATTTGGTGACTTATATTAGGAATGAAAGCATCATTTACAACCTCAAAGGCTTCTGGAACTTACAATGGGGTAACTTAGTACTTTAGTTCTCATTTGCACCTTCTATCTGTGATCTGGTCCAGCTGGGTCTGATCAGATATTGGATAGCAAGGCTTAGGTTTGCACTTAATGGAACTTGGCCCTCATTAGTTGATAATAGTTATAGTATAAGTTAAAATGTCATGAGAGCTTGCAAAACACTTAAAAATGCTTCTCTGAAGCAGAACCTGAGTTAGATGAAGTGATTAACTAAATCTGGTGGCATCAGGAACTGTTCAGCTAAAAAAAATAGAAAGTTTAATCCAATTTTTGGCCTACATTGAAGTCTTTTCACTAGTTTGGTGGTCTTAATCTTTGTAATATTGTATTTAAAAAGCAATGATATAATAATGGTATTTTATGGAGTTATTGCAGTCATCATTTTGTGGCCATCCTTTCTTTTGGTAGCTTTGGCAGTGTAACATGCATTTTTTGTAGAAATAAGTTCTCTGTTTTCTCATTTTTAATTTGCATTAGAATTTCATCACTTCATAGAAGTTACCAAAAATAGTTAGGAGCATGCACCAATTAATCACCCTTAAATCAGAGGATTTTAAAAGAACTTTTCATGAAACTTCACAAAATTCATTAAATTAATGCTAGAGATAAAAAGAACTGAGCATAAATTTCTCAAGGTTATTTGCTTAGATTCAATTTCAATGCCTTGTAATTGAGTCCCAAATATTTTCACATATTTTAAAACTGACTGCTTCATTGTAAATTAATGCCATTATGTTAGAATTGCCATATATTAAAGAAAGTTCAATGAGCTAAGCCATATTAAACATCTACATTAACTGCTAACTCTTTAATACTGAATATGCAAATCTCAATCAATTACTGCTAGCTTTCTGCTGCTAAAACATTTAATAACATACAGGTTGAAATCATTTAAATTTGTTACCCTGAAAATTGCTAATATCGGCATCATAATGACCTTAATTTAAAAGCTTTTGTTATTTTCTGTGAACCAAAAATAAGACACTAACATTGATGTATTATCAATAACTCTACAAAGAGGTAAATTCTTCAAATTTAAGATAATTTTTATGACAGGGAAATAACAAAATTTTGCAAAAATAACCAACAATATAACCAGGAGTATTGTTATTTTAAATCTTTAAATTATGTACATATACAGTTTAAAGTATATGTGAGCAAAAACATTTTACAGTATTTGACAAAGTAGAAAAAAATTGTCATGAGACCCAACTTGATTGTCATGAGTTCACAATTTTGAGAAAGGAAAATAAAGGTAAATTCCTGTGGATGTCGTCCTGTTCAGCAGAAATGCTGTGGGTCCCTGAAAAAAATAGACAAATGCCACTCAAAGTTTCTCCAGATCTCCATTAGTTCCTTTACTGAACGTTTGGTGGACAGACAAATGCTGCATCATTTATTCACTATCATTTCAGCCTTACAGACAAAAGATCGGGCAAAGATTACAATTCAAAAGTTCAAAAGTCCTTGCAGGATTAGTTCCAACAGCAACATCCTTCCTCAAAAGTATCACACCTAAAAGCTTTGTAGTGCTTTGTGTAACACACAATGCAAGGGGCCCCATAACTTGACAATGCAACATGTGACACTGTGTCCGAAGTTTTGTGATTTCCAATCCCAATCCAGTAGTCTAAATGCAAAAATCTAAATGGGCACACTGAGGGAGCCCTGTATTACCTCCGATGTCGTTTGTCAGATGACCAAGGCTTCTTCTGATTTTACAAGTGAAAGTAAATGCTCTCAATGTTAGACAGAAAGTAAGATAAATTTCTGCTATGTCATGCTCAGACATTGCCAAGTGGACAGAGAAAACACCGCAACTCATGCTCAAAGCTCCCTGGAAAAAAATGCTACATTCTTATTAACCCATAGGATTCCCTGCCCAAGACCAGTCTGAATTAAAATAACCATCCAGGAGGTTATTAATTAATTTAATTCTTCATAGCAGAAGCATGCAGAAACCAAGCACCATCAGCAGAAGAGGAAACCACTTCCCAAACTACCTCATCTGTCCAGTCTATCACACATCACATGTCAAAATTATCGGAGAGTTTGCTGAAACAACTTGGCTCATCAGCTACCTCAGAACCCACAAAATAGCATGGAAGCATATCACCCTGGACTCTGAGAAACTAAGAAAGAAGTTGTTTCACAAAGCTTCGACATAGTGATCCAGCTCAACCTTCATGAACACATATTAATTATGTGACACTGCTATCCAGCTTAAATGGAAGTATAGACAATAATTAGAGCAGGTTTTATGTTTTCAAGTTCCATTCAGTACTCCAACTATTAAATTATCTATTTAATATCAAGTATATGAAAAAACCATAAACTTTGAAGCTAAAAAATGGGGCAAAGACTGCAATTAGTCCATAGTGTTCATATCAAAGGCATGATTATGCCAAAGTTTCAAAATAAATTATAGGAATATTGGCTAATTATGACACATTGATCTATCAGCTCAGAAGATCTCATTTTCTTCTGAGGGAGTGCTTTCTGGTCAATGATACCTCAGGTTGTATCAAGCTGGATGACTGATGAGGTGAGGTGGGGCCAGCCAAAAGTGGAGGTGGTAGGAGATGGTTAATGAAGACACAAGAAATTACAGTTGGATTGCTGCTGTGGAGAAGTTGATAGTATGTGATATTGTGGATTCCTTTCACTGTTTACTTTTGGCTTCTCTGTGTATTCCATCAGGATAATGTATTTCTCTGTTCAATTGTTCAATGGTTCCATTTAATATCAGAGAATATGACCTGAAATTCTTGCTTTTCACAGACATCCACAAAAACAGAATAAAACCCCAAAAAATGAATGACAGAAAAAAGTTAGAAACCCGAAGTCCCCCTCCCCCTCCCACGCACAATCATCAGCAAAGCATCAACCCTCCCACCCCCACCTCCGCCAGTTATTTCAGCAGGAAACATCAGAGCTCACTACCTACCAAGCAAAGAATAGGAAAGCCCCAAAGAGAGACTATAATCTGCAGTCCAACAAAAGCTATTGTTCATCTGACAATTTAACATGCCACAGGCTCTCTCTCTCTCTCTCTCACTCTCTCTCTTTCACTCTCACTCTCTCTCTCACACACACTAACAAGGGACAGGGAGGTGTCGCCACAGCGAGAGGGGAAACCAACAAAATAGTCGCGATTATGAGGTTACAGTCTACTGCGTCTTTTTTTATTGTGAATACACCAACTTGAGAATTGACAGCAAACTCTAACCCCCATCAAGAGAAAGGGAGAGTGTGATCACCCAAGTACACAGGCCTCCAACACCTGATCCACTGTTTAAGATGTTCCATTTCTCCCACGATGCCTCAGACGGCAACATCAGTACAGAATCGGCCCATTCATAGGGCCACAGGGCCTCCCCCAAAGGTGTGCATCTTCCGGTCTGCATCCTTGGGATATCGATAAACGGCCAGTTGGTGAGATCCGGGGAACCAGCACCACCACCGTAAAGAACTGTAGTTTCTACATTTGGATGATCTTATGGAGAATTTTCCTCATATCTCTCTCATTCTCAAAGGCTTTGATAGGGTGATCACACATAGTCTTTATCCCAGGGAAGAGGGATTAAAAACTAGAAGTCATAGGTTTAATGTGTGAAGTGAAAAAATTGAAAGAGATGTGAGGGGCAACTACTTCATGGTTGGTGATACGTATATGAAATGAGCTACCAGAAGAGGTAATTGAGGCAGTTACATTAAATACATTTAGAAGTCTTTTGGATGTAAATAAATAGGAGGAACTTCGAGGGATATGGGCTCAGTTTCTCAGATGGCCAAAGCTTGTGATGTTACAGTGGATGTGATGGTGTTGCATAAGGAAGATGGGGAGGTTTTAGGTATAAGCAAACTAAATTAATGGGCAATGATATGGCAGACAGAATGTCACTTTGAGGTTATCTGATAGAATTCCATCAGTAGGCATGGTTGGACTTGTTGCTGCCTGTAAGGAGTTTGTACATTCTCCCTGTGACCACGTGAGTTTCCTCCAGGTAATCTGGATTCCTCCCACAGTCCAAAGATAGGTTGGTAGGTTAATTGATCACTGTAAATTGTCCCTCCATTAGACCAGGATGAAATCGGGGGATTGCTGGGCAGAGCGGCTCAAGGGGCTGGGAGGACCTGCTTCTTGCTGTATCTCTAAATTAAAAAAAATATATAAATAAAATTATCTGTGATGAGGCAAGCTTGGCAGTCAACTAAAGGAAGAGGTAGATAACAAATTCCATCATATCCAATTGATGTGGTGAGAGAGGCGGTGGGATGCGGGCAACCAATTTCAAGTAGTGGGCTTCCTATTTGTGAAGACGGGGATCTTCATTCATGGTCAGTTATAGGGTGGCTGGGGCATTCAGCTTGGAAGAAGGTTCAGATATACAGTCTGTGAAAAGTGGGTAGCTAACCCACTCTCTCCAGAGAAGACATTTTAAAAGATGGATTGTTGATACTAAATCCAAAATTTCAAGCTTCACCATTAATATTAATTTACTTAGGGAAAAATAGCCTACATGCATGAAGAATTTGTTCAGTTTCCAATAGGAAGTTATTATATACCTTCTACATATATAGATTAATAAATAACAGAGCTGAACATTTTAAACTTCTCAAGATACTAACATATGCCAGAGGTCTAATACAGTACACATATGAAAGTCAAAGGCCTTACATCACATTTACTTGGACTTATTTAATAACTGCAAGTGGAAAAGGAGACAGCCTTTGATTAAGATCAGCCAGCTGATCAATAAAGTCCTTGAACTTGTGTGAGTCACTGCTTGCTACTTTCTATATTGCTAAGCTGCAATGTTTTATTCATTGAGATCTCAGGCCTCCCTCTACAATACAGGTAAATGGCCAACACTATTATGATAAGTCACATCAGATTCCACATAAGGGTCATGCTGCATTTTACTAAAATTATGTTAAGTTGTGATTTTATTTCAGCACTTTAATCTATTTATGGGCTGCTGGTTTGTCTTTGAACTATCAACAATAGGCTGACATATTGATCCAAAAGTGAAGTACGAACTATTGGTCTCACCAAACCTCAGGAAATTTTTGACAGTTTGGCAATGTGCACATGCCTCCGTTTTACCCTTGATAAATGAGCAGAAGTTCATAAAGGGGGAAGTTCAGGGCAGTGACATGGTGCTTCAAAAACCTCAAGATTTAGTTGATATGAGACTTAAACAAATAAGAAATTACTTTCATTGATTAAATGTAGATTGAATTAGCAGGAAAAAAATGATGAGTCCTGGTAGGGTTATGTCCTTCAGTCATTGTTTAACTCAGCTTGACAGATCCAATCTGCTGAACCCAACGGAAGGCCAAAGATGTCGCTCATGGGTTTTGTACAATACAAGAGCCTTTGAGGAACAAATCGAAAAGTTGCACCTTATCAACTCACAGCTTGAAGCCAGTGCTCTCATTTGGTCTTGTGTTACCAGAACAATGCTATTACAGCAGGCACAAGGCTGCTGTAACTAATAATTATAGGTATCCCACAGGCATAGCTATTGTTGCTTTTAAGACTTGACAGAATGAATCTTGTCGGCGTGACCTAGCAGATGGAAGGACTTTTCTTTCATCATTTCGTAGACGTGTAGGAAAGATATATAAAGTCCCTTGATGAAGCATTTTTTTTATTCTATTCAATTTGCTTGATTAGTCCAGGTTATCCTTTTTTGTTAGCCTTAACAATATCCAACACCTTAAACGACATGCAAGTCAAGTACTTTAGAAGGGAAAACTGATGACATGAGTCACCAACTGACAAGAGGATGGACCTTATTTCACATACTGCTAATTTGAGTCACATGGATCTCCGTGTTATGTATTGATGGTGGGAAAAATGAAGCAGAAAATTTGATTTGAAAGGGGTTTTGTCCTGCTGTCACTCTGCAGCACATTCAGCTCAGCTTTCTGCATGTAAAATGGCATTGACCCTTTTGTTGTATAAAATCTTTTATATTATCCATATTGTCCTTGTCTGATCGAATACAGTTCAGTCAAATCAATATGCCTCATCTGGGCTTCATATCCAAATCATCAGCCGATATGTTTATTTTCAAACATTGCCCCAAATTGACTTCTCCAAAATACTGGTGCATTTATTTTATATTTCTGTTTTGAAACTATTTTTGGCACAACTAGATTTTTGGCTGACTTTTGCATAACCCTCAATTAATAATCCAAGAATAATACATTTTTCTCAGCAGTTATGAGTGGTGAGGAGCTCAAAAGATCTATTGTCTGAATGCTTGAATAGTTGAGGGTGAAAATAAACAAAAAAAATTCCAGTAAGCACCAACTTCTGAAAATATTCACCTAATTCACCTTTCATTTATGTATTTTTAAAGAAATTTGCATGTATCTAAAAAGCAATGTAGAGTTAATAATAAGCAAAAATGGAAATATAATTGCAGAGACCGCAGTGACACATAGATTTCGACTGTTGAAAAAGAGTCGCAACTTTATTATTTTATCAAGATACATTTTCTCCAAAGTGTAGAGTATATTGTCTAACTACTGATAAAATTTTGCATATTTACATTCAAATAACATTTCTCTTAAAACTTCATTGGATTTAAATTTCTTAAAATCTAAGGTGCAGTTGGATTATTCTGCTAAATGTTTAAACTGCTATGGAATAACACTTTCTGGTATTATTCACAAGGAATAAGGCAACCACAATGCATTTCAATAAGTTAGTCATCGCGTTCACATTTTCTTATGTCGGATTATGAAACTTCTTCAAAGTGCTTTACTGAAAATTACCTTGGAATAGATTTTAAGTATGTACCTTCAATACAAAATTGCACTGATTGGTAAAATAGGATTTTATTCTTCTAATGTACTTTATCAGACACATTTATTAGTATAGTAAATTATGCAGATGGTGTCAAGATAGACAGCTGTGATTCTTTCTTTTTAAACTCCTGGGCAAGAAAAAAACTGTGATGATACCGACCATCTGGGAGAAGCAGGCTCTGTCAGTTTCAACAGCTGGACCTCATTAACATGCCATTTGTGGATTTCCTGACCAAAGCAGATGGCAGGAAAAGGCTGCCCAGTATTAAGCTTGGACAGTGGGGAAACGTGATCAGTAGTTGCTGGTAGAAACCAACGGCAGAATGATAAAGTTTTCTGAGAGTTTGCTGAAATCCATTTACCATTCTGAGTCCAAAAGAATGTCTAATAAAACAAGTCTTCTTTGACTATGCAAGGAAATGTTTATGAAACTGCTGGCATTTGTCTATATACATGAGAGTGGAATTCCCAATATTTCAGGGAATAGCCACGAACATTGAATTCTAGTTTTAAATTGTGTGCTCTTAAATCTGTTTAATTGTTTTTGATATTTTTCGCCTTTGAAGAACATGTTTAATATCTTTAATATCTTAAGTATTTCAATAGCTTCTGTATGATTCAGAAAGCTTTCGAATGTCTGAAACATCGAGAATAGTTCAGATTTTGACCTTTGTTATACTAGACTGCTCTGATAGCATCCAGGAGATGTGGCTTAGCTGGGCATCAATATTATTCCACTTGGTTTTGGCCCAAACATGTGCAAGCACAGGCCCTGAAATCACTAATCACAGATTGCTCCCAGATAATGCAATCAAAGCTCAGTTTGCAAATCTTCAGGCCTTGCTAACTTGGATTGACATCTTTGCCACCTGCAATTTATAATTTAATCAGCTAGATTGATATGATGTGATGAAAGTCCTGTTTTCCATTCAGGTGCAGTAGTAGTAGTAGTGGTGTGATCACTTGAGGGGAATATAAAGTTTTCCTGAGGGATTAACGCAGAATGCCTGAGTGTAACTTTGTTTAATGTGCACTGGCAGGGACCAAAGGGTCCTTGGTGGATCAGGATCAGAGTCCAGTGGCATGGAATGCAAGATGAGTGGGGCCCCTTCACTGCTGCAGCCTTCCCCTATCTTCAATGCAGCTGTGAATGGTCATCTTCTTCTGCCGGCTCCACCCTTGAAGGCTTAGTTGATTGCTTTTTGTCTGGAACCGTCCCTTGACCTTACCTCCATGGGTGGCGCAACCCAGAAGTAAGATCAAGGTAGCACCACCCTCGGGATCCCAGGAATTCACCAACTCTCCACCATGGCAAGGTGAAGATCCTTGGGGAAGGATTGTGTATCATCTCTCACAAAAGGCGACGATCATACCACTGCAGGTGATTTGCCTCAGCAGCAATCGCCAAGTTGCACTCACATCTACTGTGATGAGGTGGTCTGAGAGGAGGTCATGGGCAGAGTCACCACAATAAGTCTACAGCAGATGCAATCTCACTGGCTTCCCACCAGCACAGTATGTGGGTACCATACAGAGGGTGCAGGGAAGATTTATAAGGATGTTGCCTGGACTGGAAAGCATGCCTTATGAGAATAGGTTAAGTGTTAGAGGATGAGAGGTGACCTGATACATGTGTATAAGATGATAAGAGGCTTTGATCATGCGGATAGTCAGAGGCTTTTTCTCAGGGGAAATGGCTAGTAGGAGGGGGCATAGTTTTAAGGTGCTTGTAAGCAGGTACAAGGGGGATGTCGGGGTAAGTTTTTCACACAAAAAGTGGTGGGTGCATGGAATGCACTGCCAGCGACAGTGGTAGAGGTGGATACAATAGGGACTTTTAATAGACTTTTAGATAGGTACATGGAGCTTGGAAAAATAAAGAGCTATGCGGCAGGGAAATTCTAGGCAGTTTCTAGAGTAGGCTACGTGGCCAGCACAACATTGTGGGCCAAAGGGCCTGTAATGTGGTCTAGATCTCAATGTTTCTATGTAACAACAGTAATATCTACCTTCGGGGGCTGTTTATTGACTACAGCTCAACATTCAACACAATCATATCCTCAGTTCTAATCAAAAAGCTCCAAAACCTGGGCCTCTCTACTTCCCTCTGCAACTAGATTCTTGACTTCCTCACATGGCGACCACAGTCAATGCGAATTGAAAATAACATCTCTGTCTCACTGACAATCAACACTGGCACACCTCATTGATGTGTGTTTGGCCTACTGCTCTACTTTCTCTACACTCACAACTGTGTGTTTAGGCATAGCTCAAACGCCATCTATGAATCTGCTGATGACACAACTATTTTTGGCAGATTTTTCAGATGGTGATGAGGCATGCAGGAGCGAGAAAGAACATTAGGACGAGTAGCGTACCTACAACAACCTTGCACTCAACATCAGTAAAGATCAAGGAACTGATTGTGGGCTTCTAGAAGGGGAAGTCAGGAAAACACATATCAGTCCTCACCAAGGGATCAGCAGTAGAAAGAGTGAGCAGTTTCAAGTTCTGGGATGTCAACATCTCTGAAGGTCTATCCTAAGTCCAACATATCAATGCAAATACAAAGGAGGCACAACAGCGGCTATATTTCATTCAGAGTTTGAGGAGACTTGCTATGTCATCAAAGACCCTCACTATTTTCTGCAGTTGTACACTGAAGTGCATTCTAACTGGCTGCATCACCATCTGTTATGGAGGCGCCACTGCACGAGATTAAAAAAAGCTACAGAAAGTTGTAAACTCCGCCAGCTCCATCTTGGGCACTAGCCTCCACTCCATCGAGGACTCCTTCAGAAGGTGCTGCCTCAAGAAGGCGGCATCCGTCATTAAGGACCTCCATCACCCAGGACTTTCCCTCTTCCCATTGCTACCATCAGGATGAGGTACAGGAGCCTGAATATACACACTCAATGTTTCAGGAATAGCTTCTTCTCCTCCACTATCAGATTTCTGAATAGACAATGAACCCATGAACACCACCTCAGTATTTTTTCTCTCTTTTTGTACTACGTACTTAATTTCTTTTATACACATCTTATTGTAATTTACAGTTTTTAAAATTATTAAGTATGGTAATGTACTGCTGCTGCAAAGCAACAGATTTCATGACATGTGCCACTGATATCAAACCTGATTCGGTTTCAACCCACCTGCTGCTGTACATATGTTCAATGCAAATTCAGAGTACATCCGATAGTGTGACTAACGTAGCAGCAGTACTCTCAATGGATACAATTAAATATTCCCGTTTCAGCCTGATACAGCCAAAAAGTGTAACTGCTTCCAAAGTCAGTACAGTCAACAGATATGTCTTAATGTGGAAACTACACCGATTGTGGTCGGAAGCACCCACGTAGGATACCACAGAGGAAGCGCGGGTGCAGAGCGGGCTTACAAGTGCGCTTAAGGAAATGGGATTTTAAACTCCCTCTACTGACTATCTTGCTGGAAAATGTGCAGTCTCTGGTGAATTAAATCAATGATCTCAGAGCTAGGGTGCTGAATCAGAGGGACATTAGGACCGCATGTGTCCTTTGTTTCACGGAATGCTGGTTAACCTCTTCTGTACCAGATGCAGCGATTCAGATCGGAAGGTTTACTATGGGATAGATCTATAGGGTCTCACAAAAGCAGAGGTGGAGGAGTATGCCTCATGATCAGCTCTTCTTGGTACAGAAATATATCAGTGCTGTCCCAATTCTGCTCACCAGACCTGGAATATCTAGCAGTAAAGTTCCATCTTTTTTACCTACCATGGAAGGTCTCTAGGGTCATTCTGGAAGCAATATACATTCCACCTCAGGCCAATGTCAAGCAGGCTTTAGATGGTCTAAGTAATGGGATCAACATGCACGAAACAGTGCACCCTAATGCCTTCACCATCGTTTTGGGAGGTATTAACTAGGCCCGTCTGAAAAAATCACGAAGCAATTACAATCAACAGATAAATTGTAATACCAGAGGAAACAATACAGTGGACCATTGCTACACCACCATCAAGAATGCCTTCCGTGCTATTCCACGCCCTCACTTCGGGAAGTCTGATCACCTGGCTGTACTTCTACTTCCTGAGTATAGGCAGAGATGGAAGACTATAGCACCAGTAGTGAGGACCAAGAAGGTATGGACAAGGGAAGCACAGGAGTGCCTACTGGACTGCTTTGAATCAGTGGACTGGACTGTATTCAGGGATTCGTCTTCGAACCTGGACAAGTAACAAGAGTGTAGGAACAGATGTAGGGCAGAAGGAAGAAAAAGAAGATAGTAAAGTTGTTTGCACCGTTCGTGATAAACAGAGAGTAAGAGGTGGAGAATTTCTTAAATGCATTTATTTTAATACTAGGAGCATTGTAAGAAAGGTGGATGAGCTTAGAGCATGGATTGATACCTGGAAATATGATGTTGTAGCTATTAGTGAAACATGGTTACAGGAGGGGTGTGATTGGCAACTAAATATTCCTGGATTTCATTGCTTCAGGTGTGATAGAATCAGAGGGACAAGAGGGTGAGGTGTTGCATTGCTTGTCAGAGAAAATATTACAGTCGTGCTCTGGCAGGATAGATTAGAGGGCTCCTCTAGGGAGGCTATTTGTGTGGAACTGAGGAATGAAAAAGGTGTAGTAACACTTAAAGGGGTTACTTATAGACCACCTAATGGGGAGCGAGAATTGGAGGAGCAAATTTGTAAGGAGATAGCAGATATTTGTATTAAGCACAAGGTTGTGATTTTGGCAGATTTTAACTTTCCACACATAGACTGGGAAGCCCATACTGTAAAAGGGCTGGATGGTATGGAGTTTGTAAAATGTGTGAAGGATAGTTTTTTGCAGCAATACATAGCGGTACTAACTAGAGAAGGGGCAGTGTTGGATCTCCTGTTAGGGAATGAGATAGGTCAGGTGATGGAGGTATGTGTTGGGGAGCACTTCGGGTCCAGAGATCACAATGCCATTAATTTCAATATAATTATGGAGAAGGATAGGTTTGGACCCGGGTTGAGATTTTTGATTGGAGAAAGGCTAACTTTGAAGATTTAGAAGGAGTGCACTGGGTCAATTTGTTTTATGGGAAGGGTGTAATAGAGAAATGGAGGTTATTTAAAGGTGAAATTTTGAGGGTACAGAATCTATATGTTCGTGTTAGGTTGAAAGGAAAGATTAAAAGTTTGAGAGAGCCTGGTTTTCAAGGGATATTGGAAATTTGGTTCGGAAAAAGAGAGGGATTTTCAATAAATATAGGCAGCTTGGAGTTAATGAGGTGCTTGATGAATATAAAGAATGTAAAAAGAATCTTAAGAAAGAAATTAGAAAAGCTAAAAGAAGATGCGAGTTTGCTTTGACAAGTAAGATGAAAATAAACCCAAAGGGTTTCTACAGTTATATTAATAGCAAAAGGATACTGAGGGATAAAATTGGTTCCTTAGAGAATCAGAATGGACAGCTGTGTGTGGAGCCAAAAGAGATGGGGGAGATTTTGAACAATTTCTTTTCTTCGGTTTTCACTAAGGAGAAGGATACTGAATTGTGTAAGGTAAAGGAAACAAGTAAGGAAGTTATGGAAACTATGATGATTAAAGAAGAGGAAGTACTGGCGCTTTTAAGGAATATAAAAGTGCATAAGTCTCCGGGTCCTGACAGGATATTCCCTAGGACCTTGAGGGAAGTTAGTGTAGAAATAGCAGGGGCTCTGACAGAAATATTTCAAATGTCATTAGAAACGGGGATGGTGCCGGAAGATTGGCGTATTGCTCATGTTCTACTTTTTTTAAAAGGGTTCTAAGTATAAACATAGCAATTATCGGCCTGTGAGTTTGACGTCAGTGGTGGGTAAATTAATGGAAAGTATACTTAGAGATGGTATTTATAATTATCTGGATAGACAAGGTCTGATTAAGAACAGTCAACATCTATTTGTGCGTGGGAAGGTCATATTTGACAAATCGTATTGAATTTTCTGACGAGGTTACCAGGAAAGTTGACAAGGGTAAAGTAGTGGATGTTGTATATATGGACTTCAGTAAGACCTTTGACAAGGTTCCACACGGAAGGTTAGTTAGGAAGGTTCAATCGTTTGGTATTAATATTGAAGTAGTAAAATGGATTCAACAGTGGCTGGATGGAAGATGCCAGAGAGTAGTGGTGGATAACTGTTCGTCAGGCTGGAGGCCGGTAACTAGTGGTGTGCCTCAGGGATCTGTACTGGGTCCAATGTTGTTTGTCATATACATTAATGATCTGGATGATGGAGTGATAAATTGGATTAGTAAGTATGCAGATAGGTGGCATTGCGGATAATGAAGCAGGTTTTCAAAGCTTGCAGAGAGATTTAGGCCATTTAGAAGAGTGGGCTGAAAGATGGCAGAAGGAGTTTAATGCTGATAAGTGTGAGGTGCTACATTTGGTAGGACTAATCAAAATAGGACATACATGGTAAATGGTAGGGCATTGAAGAATGCAGTAGAACAGAGTGATCTAGGAATAATGGTCCATAGTTTCCTGAAGGTAGAATCTCATGTGGATTGGGTGGTGAAGAAAGCTTTTGGTATGCTGGCCTTTATAAATCAGAGCATTGAGTATAGGAGTTGAGATGTAATGTTAAAATTGTACAAGGCATTAATGAGGCCAAATTTGGAGTATTGTGTACAGTTCTGGTCACTGAATTATAGGAAAGATGTCAACAAAATAGAAAGAGTACAGAGAAGAATTACTAGAATGTTACCTGGGTTTCAGCACCTGAGTTACAGAGAAAGGTTGAACAAGTTAGGTCTTTATTCTTTGGAGCATAGAAGGTTGAGTGGGGACTTGATAGAGGTATTTAAAATTTTGGGGGGGATAGATAGAGTTGACGTGGATAGGCTTTTTCCATAGAGAGTAGGGGAGATTCAAACAAGAGGACATGAGTTGAGAGTTAGGGAGCAAAAGTTTAGGGGTAACATGAGGAGGAACTTCTTTACTCAGAGAGTGATGGCTGTGTGGAATGAGCTTCCTGCAGAAGTGATAGAGGCAGGCTCGATATTGTCATTTAAAGAAAAATTGGATAGGTATATGGATAGGAAAGGAATGGAGGGTTATGGGCTGAGTGAAGGTCAGTGGGACTAGGTGAGAATAAGCGTTCGGCATGGACTAGAAGGGCTGAGATGGCCTGTTTCCGTGCTGTAATTGTTATATGGTTATATGAGTATGCTGCAGTTGTTACTGACTTCATTAAAACCTGTGTGGATGAGTGTGTGCCCACTAAGACTTACTTTACATTCCCAAACCAAAAGCCATGGATGAACCAGGATGTATGTCGTCCGCTGAAGGCTAGATCTGTGGCATTCAAGTCTGGCGACCCAGGCCTGTACCTGAAAACCAGTTATGATTTGCGGAAGGCCATTTAAAGGTGAAGAGACAATTTCAAATGAGGTGACATCGGATGCATGATAACTCTGGCAGGGTCTGCAAGGCATTACTTCCTACAAAGCGAAACCCAATAGCATGAATGGCAGCAATGCTTCACTACCAGATGAACTCAACGCCTTCTATGCACGCTTTGAAAGGGAGAATACAACTAAAGCTGTGAAGATCCCTGCTGCACCTGATGACCCTGTGATCTCTGTCTCAGAGGCCGATGTTAGGCTGTCTTTAAAGAGTGTGAACCATCACAAGGAGGAAGGTCCCAATGGAGCACCTGGTAAGGCTCTGAAAGCCTGTGCCAACCAACTAGTGGGAGTATTCAAGGACATTTTCAACCTCTCACTGCCATGGGCAGTTCCCACTTGCTTCAAAAGGGCAACAATTATACCAGTACATAAAAAAGAATAATGTGAACCGCTTTAATGACTATCCCCCGGTAGCACTCACATCGACAGCGATGAAATGCTTTGAGAGGTTGATCATGACTAGACTGAACTCTTGCCTCAGCAAGGACCTGGACCCATTGCAATTTGCCTATCGCCACAATAGGTCAATGGCAGACACAATCTCAATGGATCTCCACACAGCTTTAGACCATCTAGACAACACAGACACTTATGTCAGGATGCTGTTCATCGACTATAGCTCAGCATTTAATACCATCATTCACACAGTCCTGATTGAGAAGTTGCAGAACCTGGGCCTCTGTACCTCCCCCTGCAATTAGATCCTCAGCTTCCTAACCGGAAGACCACAATCTGTGCAGATTGGTGATAACATATCCTCCTCATTGACGACCAACACTGGTACACCTCAGGGGTGTGTGCTTAGCCCACTGCTCTACTCTCTATATACACTTGATTATGTGACTAGCCATAGCTCAAATACCATCTATAAATTTGCTGATGGTAGAATCTCAGGTGGTGAGGAGAGGGCGTACAGGAGTGAGATATGCCAACTAGTGGAGTGGTGCTGCAGCAACAACCTGGCATTCAACGTCAGTAAGACGAAGGAGCTGATTGTGGACTTCAGGAAGGGTAAGACAAAGGAACACATACCAATCCTCATAAAGAGATCAGAAGTGGAGAGAGTGAGCAGTTTCAAGATCTCTGAGGATCTAACCTGGTCCCAACATATCGATGTAGTTATAAAGAAGGCAAGAGAGTGGCTATACTTCATTAGGAGTTTGAAGAGGTTTTGCTTGTCAACAAATACACTCAAAAACTTCTATAGTTGTACCGTGGAGAGCATTCTGTCAGGCTGCATCACCGCTGGTATGAAGGGGCTACTGCACAGGACTGAAAGAAGCTGCAGAAGGTTGTAAATCTAGTCAGTTCCATCTTGGGTACTAGCCTACAAAGTACTCAGGACATCTTCAGGGAGCAGTGTCTCAGAAAGGCAGCATCCAAGAGAAGAATTTCTAATGACCCAAGTTTCAATGTAAGTTCTGTGGAATTGCTGCTAATAAGCAATCAATCAAAAATCCAGCTCATAATGTGAAATCTAGAGTTTATAATTCTTTTGCTTTGTTTGCTCACCTTCTATGCTTGCTTTCAAAGCAAGCATAGAAGGTGAGCAAACAAAGCAAAAGAATTATAAAAACGTAAATCATCATAAATCATGAATCATCAAAACATAGAGGAGCCATCACAAATTTCCGTTGTCCCTGATGATCCTATGATTTCGGTCTCCGACCGAGGCCGACATACAAGCTGCCTTCAGGAGGGTGAACCCACAAAATGCACTTGGCTCAAACAGGGTACCTGACCAAGTACCAAAGACCTGTGCTGATCAACTGGATGGAGTGTTCACTCAGATCTTCAACCTTTCGCTTCAGCAGTCTGAGGTACCCAAGTGCTTCATGTAGGATTCAGTTTTGTCTGTGCCCAGGAAGAGAGTCATGACCTGCCTCAACGTCTATTGCCCAGTAGCACTTACATCCACAGTGATGACAGGTTTTGAGAGGCTGGTGATGAAACATATCAACTTCTGCCTGAGATACAACTAAGATCTGCTCCAATTTGCCTCTGGAGCAATAAGTCCACAGCAGATGCCATCTCATTGGCTCTTCACTCAATCCTGGAACATATGAGTGCATATATCAGGATGCTCTTTATCAACTGCATCTCAGCATTCAATACCATCATCCCCTCAAAACTAATCAGTAAGCTCCAAGATCTTCGCCTCAATACCTCCTTGTGCAATTGGATCCTCGATTTCTTGACTTTCTCAGTCGGTTCAGATTGACAACAGCGTTTCCTGCTCGATTTCACTCAGCACAGGTGCACCACAAGTTTGTGCACTTCGTCCCCTGCTCTACTCACTATACACTTATGACTGAATGGCTAAGCACAGCTCCAATGCCATATTCAGGTTTGCTGATAACACCACTGTTATAGGCTGAATCAAAGGTGGTGATGAATCAGCGTGTAGGAAGAAGAGAGGAAAATCTGCCTGAGTGATGCCACAACAGCCTCTCACTCAAAGTCGGCAAGAATAAGGAGCTTATAATTGATTTCAGGAGAAATCCTCATTGGAGGATTAGAGGTGGAGATGGTCAGAAACTTTAAATTCATCAGTGTTATTATTTTGGAGGACCTACCTGGGCCCAGCACATAAAGAGTAATTATGAAGAAAGCACAGCAGTGTCCCTACTTCCTTTGGAGTCTGCAGAGATTCGGCATGACATCTAAAACTTTGATAAAGTTCTGAAGGTGTGCAGTGGAGAGAATATTGACTAGTTGCATAATTGACTGGAGACCGTTGAAAGGAAAATCCTACAAAAAAGTAGCAGGTACAGTCCAGTCACTCATGGGTAAAGCCCTCCCCATCATTGAGCACACCTACATGGAAAGCTGTTGCAAAAAGCAGCAACCATCACCAGGGATCTCCACCACCCAGAACATGCTCTCTTCTCACAGCTGCTATCAGGAAGAAGGTAGCGGAGCCTCAGGACTCTCACTACCAGGTTCAGGAATAGTTGCTACTCCTCTTGAACTAAATGGGATAACTTCACTCGCCCCATTACTGAGATGTCCCCACAACCAATGGGCTCACTTTCAAGGACTCCATCTCATCTTCTAGATATTTATTGCTTATTATTATTATTTCATTCTTTTTGTATTTGTACTGTTTTTTGTCTTTTGCACACTGGTTGAACACCCAAGTCAGTGCAGTCTTTCATTGTTTCTGTTATAGTTATTATTCTCTAGATTTATTTAGTATGTCAATAAGAAAATAAATCTCAATGTTGTATATGCTGACATATATGTATATTGATAATAAATTTATTTTGAACTTTGAAAGAGATAATAATCTGTGCTAATTATTGCATCCAAGATTATTTTATGGCACTTCTTACATTAGTGCAAAGATCCCTCCATGGGTTTAATGGGAATGCAGCCTACTTGAGAGCTTGATGTAATTGCGATTTTCAAAGTTCAAAGATTTATTTTAAAGTATGTTTACATATGTTGCCAAATACTTCCATGAGATTCACTTTCTGGCAGGCATTCATATTAGAACAATTAAATAGAATCAATGAAAAACTATAGACCAACAAAGTATGACAAGTAGCCTATGTGGAAAAGACAAACTTTGCAAATACAATAAAAATCTAATAATAATAATACTGAGAATATGAGTTTAGAATCCTTTAAAACAAGTCTATAGGTTATACTTTAGTCCATTTTCAGAATATAAGTTGACCTCAAATTTCCAGAGAAAAATATGAAAAACATTCCTCCAAATTCTTTGAATGCTAACACATTTGGAGTTTTCAAAACTGTGATCACTAGATTATTTTTAGTTAAAAGTATCAAGGGATATGGATCTATGGAAGGAAGTAACAGTGGATATGAGATAACTGAAGGGCAGGACAGGCGTTCATTGGGATAAATGGTCCATTCAAACTTTTAAATTCTCACTCACCTGACAAGAACATGTCTGAATGTGTAAATTGGTAACAGACAAGAGAGAATGAAAAGAACATCAGGTCTATGCTGCATACTGCCAGTGTTAGAAGATCAACCATATCAGAGCTGCTTTTCTCTCTGAATTCCCATTTATTTAGTAATTGAATTAGTAGGGTAAATGTTGAAATTTCAGATGTTTGTAGCTAGAAGTTGATTGTGAGAAATATCCTGTTTTTTGGAAAGTTATTTCTAAAAGTAAGATTAAATGCTTTAACATAAAATAACATTAGGTAAATTTGTAAATATGGAGCTTTTAAAAATAAATTGGCCATTCATATTTGAAAGTGCAATTCTGCAGGTCAGAAATCTGAACCTAAATACATCGTTTTGCATAAAATTCAGAAATTATCCTCTGTACCTCACATCCTTCTCTAAAAAATGAAATAACTTCATTGTACAAATGAAAATGGAAAGATGGAAACTATTACTAACAGGTTAATGGCCTCATTGTCCGATTCAGCATTTTAAAAATATTATTTTAATATATGTAAATTTAAATTTGAGCCTCCTGGTGCCACACTGTTTCTTCTTCTGAATAAATTATAATATTTAAAAATTATACAGAAAATATCTCCATTTGCAGACTACCAATGAAAAATAATTAATATTTTAACAGCATGAGTAAGTATTGACTGAAAATCTTAATCAGATCTACAAATCTCTATTATTTGTAAAATGAGTATGTCTTCATTCATAGCAGAAAATAATATTGCACAGTCCTATTATTGTGTGGTAGATGATGCTGTCGCTCTAGTAACAAGCTTCCTGATTATGGAATTGGAAAATTTCGACACTTTGATTGTCAAATCAGTAATCATTAAATTATATACTCTACCCCCATCCACCCTGGATAGTCCTTAGATCACTGCCAAAAGCTAAACTGGTCGATCTGGACGGAGAATTTGTTTCTTGGACAAATTGGCAACTACAGCTCCTTGGTAATAAACAACAGAGGCTGAAAAACAAATAGCTGTTAGTTTAATTTCATGTGTGCAGCACTTGTAGAATAGTATTGGATCAATGGATCCCTCAGGATTCCAAATGGTTCATTTTTCCATTTTCACCAATAATTACATCCCTTCTTGTGGCACCCTTCATGCAGTTAAGGGCGTTACAACAAATACCCTTCATTGTTTATCTAATTATTTTTGAGATCCAAGCATCACTACCAAGGTCAACATTAACTGCTCACCACTAATTACCCTTGAGAAGTGGGTGATGACTCTTTACTCTTAAGCCTCTGGAGTCTCTCCAGCGAAAGTACTCCTTGGATGCTGTTGGAGAGGAAGCACATAGACTTAGACCCAGCAATGATGGACAGTGGTGGCATATGATATGAAAGTACAAGAAAGTAAAGGAATCCATGATGCAGTCCTTATTAGGAGAGCCGAGGTGGAGAGAGTCAGTAACTTTAAATTCCTTGGTGTTACCATATCAGAAGATCTGTCCTGGGACCACCAGTATATAAGTGTCATTTCAACGAAGGCATGGCAGTGTCTCTAATCTTGTTTTCAGAAACTTGCACAGATTCAGCATGTCATCTGAAACTTTGACCAAATCCTATAGGTATCCTGACTGGTTGCATCATGGCCTGGTATGGAAACAGCAGTGTTCAAGAACAGAACAACCCACTCCATCACGAGAAAAAGCTGACCCACCATTGAGCACATCTACAAGGAATGCTACCATCCATTCTCGAGGACCCTCACTGTCCAGGCCATGTTCTCTTATCGCTGCTGCTCACAGGAAGAAGCCACAGGAGCCTTAAGTTCCACACCAACAGGTTCAGGAACAGTTGTTACCCCTCAACCCTCAGGATCTTGAACCAGAGTGGATAATTTCACTCACCTCAACACAGAACTAATCACTGACCAGAACCTATGAATTTACTTTCAAGGATTTTACAACTCATGTTCTCAGTATTATTTATTTATTTGTTTGTTTGTTTTTGCTGAATTTTTGTACTGACACAGTTTTCTTGCGGATTGGTTGTTTGTCAGTCTTTGTGTGTAATTTTACATTTTATTGTATTTCTTTGTTCTACTGTGAATACCTGTAAGAAAACGAATCTCAGGGCAATGTATATGGTGACGTATATATGCATAGACAATAAATTTATTTTGAACTTTGAATATTATGTGTAAGGGAGCCAGCAGGTGGTAGCATTCTAATCTATCATCAGCCCTTTTCTTTCTAGACAGGTGACATTGCAGTTCTGGTCAATTTAGTTAGGAAGGTTTGTGTGTGTTACTAGGGTGCATTTAGTTAATGGTGCACTGTTAATGATAGCACTGTCTGCCCATAGTGGAAGGAATTTATTTTTGATGTTGTTGATGGAAGAATTATCAAGTGAGCTGATTTTTCTAGCTGAATGTTGATCTTCGTAAGAGTTCTTGAAGAATCATGCTTCTGTCTACTTCTTTAAAGATGGTGGAAAAGCTTTTGGGTGTTAGAAGATGTAGAATATCCAAACTTAAACCTGCTTTTGAAGCCATGGTGTTTGTGAAGTCCATCTGAATTTCTGGTGTTACATACCCAGTAACGAGTTAAAAGAACCAGCAGAAATGGAACACACCTGGAGTCTGGTTTTGCTTTTAGCTAATGCTATTTTTATTAGTAACTACACAATACAGTGATATAAAACCAGATAAATGAAACAGGTTAGCAGAACTTATGCATATTTAGGTGTGTAAATATATAACCCAAACTTCTTCAAGCTTAGGTGGTAAGGGATACAGTCTTATGATGGAATGAAAGATAGTTCAGTTCAATGCTCCGGTTAATTAATGAGAGATATTTATAATCCAAAAGGCGAATATTGTGAGAAGGCATTTACGTCAATATTCCACAGATTCCACAACTGCAATACCAGATAACAAGGGCTGTAGGTTTTATCTCCGAAGTTGTTCCACTCTACATACGAAGTATCACCGACAGTGATCTTCAATGAATATCCTTTCAACTCAAGCAGTACCACACCCGAATTCATCTACGGGTCATCCCAAAGTGGTGGCCACAGGATACTCAAAAAGAATCCACGTATGGATTATCACCAACAGTAGTTTATCCCTGAGATACCGTCTTCAAGTGGTAAAACTACCAACCCAGGCAGGGATTATCACACACAGGTAGTTTCCACGCAAGGTTACCCCAAACACACAATTTTGATAGCCACTTATCCAGTTCCATGACATATGAAATAACTCCAACAGTGATTTGCCACAGGGGTGCCTTTCTTCAGTGAACTACCACACCCAAACAAAGGTAACACACAAGTGGTATTCACAAAGGTACTCCCTCACAAGAGAACCCACTCCGGTAGATTAACTACGTGACAGTCACATCTTCGTATTTGAATGGAACTCAAACTCACCCTCACGGGCTACTTAGAGAGAAAGTCCAAACAGTGATCTCTTTGCCACTAGGTTTCTTCTGTTTCAAACCTATCTCTCCTCTCTTCTGTTCCTGCAAACTTGTTCTAGTTGCAGAAACCTTGTGAGAGTCATTTATCAATACTCAGGATCGATCTCAACTCACCCCTTTTGGGCTACTGAAAGTTTAAACCAGTGACCGACTCACTGGTGTCTACCATTGACTGAATCCATCTTGACTCTGAGCATGTGTTTCTCTGTGTCTATAACTGTCCTTGTAAAAAGTAAACATGCTGCAGAGAAACCATAACATCGATTGTCCATCAAATACCTCCACCTCTCTCTCTCTCTCTATCTCTCTGGAGCAGCTCAAACAGTGTCCAAAAGTCAGTCCCATTCTCCCGACATTTTAAAGTGACAGTCCACAGAAAATATGAACCCTAGGGGTACATAACACTGGTCAATGGTAAAAGCCCCTACCACTACCACCAGGACTCTGACAGTAGATATCTCAATAAAAATAGTAAAAGCACAGAATGTCACCTCAATATCCTATCCTAGCACCTAAACATACATTGTTTTTGAAATTGTGATATTTTTCTACTAATTCCAATCAGATAATGTATTTGTCAGTTAAGTTATAGTCTCTTTGACAACAGGGGTCAAACATTTCTTTTGTGATTTTTTTTGTCCTCAGTCTTCTTTGCTGTTGGCAAAGTCAAGGAATTGCTCCTTACTTCCATATTAGATATGTAAAATTCAACATTGGTATAATTATTTGGGTTACCTCAGTTTACTTCAATTCCTTGCATCCATAAGTTTAGAAAATTTTAAAAAATGCGGACGCTGGAAATCTGAAATAAGACCAAGTGCTGGAAATATTTATCAATTCAGGAAGCATCCATGGAAAGAGAATGTTGACACCTGCTTCTATCTGAAGAGTCTTTTTTCCTGCATCTGGAAACTCACTCCATATACTGACCACCCTCTGGGTGAAAAGGTAGCCCCTCAGTTTCCTATTAAATCCTCTCCTCTTTTCCCTTAAATTTATGCTGTCTAGTTCTTGATTCCCCAGCCCTGAGGAAATGACTGTGCGCATTGACCCTTTCAATGCTCCTCATGATTTTATACACCTGTACTTTATAGATGGCGCTTTACTGAATGCCTTCTGGAGACTCAAATACACTACATTTGTACTATGTACTAGATCCCTTTTAACCTTTGTGATTGTTTCATCCTCAAAGAAATTTATCAAATTTATCAGCTTACTCCGTTTCCAGAAAATACCATATTGATTCTGATTGATTGCTTCATTTTCTAGATATCTTGCTTTAATTTTCTCGTAATGGATACCAATAGGCTAGGCTAACTGGCCTACATTTTCCTGTGTTCTGTCTCCCAGCTTTCTTGAGTAACTATATTTGTAATTTTGCAAGCTCTGGACCTCTCCAGAACCCAGTGCACTTTGGTAGATAATAACTAAGGCACCCACTGCTTAAGACAGCCACTTCCTTCAGGGCACTGAAATGCAGGCTGTGGAATTAGTGAATCGTTTCAACTTTTTTCCATTTGTTTTTATAGTTCCTTAATTACGGTATATTAATTATCTATTAATGTTGGAATATTTTTAATATATTTTATTGTGAAGCCTGATCCAAAAGAATTATTTAAAATTTTTGCCATTCCTCTATTTCTCATTATTAATTCCCAAAACTCATTTTATGAGGAAGTGAATTTACTTTAGCTGCTCCCTTTCTTTTACAAACCCTAGAAGCTCTTGATTGACCCTGCAATAAGTTCAGAGATGGCTTCCAGTCACAGAGCCTGGTAATTATGAAAAAAATCAAAACTCTGTTGTCAGATTGTTATAATAACAACTAAATCTTGCATAGATCATGCACGCCCAATTCTCAAGAATGTTTCTGATTTTTAATCACACACTTGTATCAATATTTTCATCTTTAAACTGCTATATCAACAGTTCCCATTCAGAGTTGATATGACAACTGTCAATGGCTATGCCGAATGTCTACACTTACAAGTAGTTTAGAAGTCTTATTTCGAATATCACCTTAGGCTAAGTCTTTATAAGGCATTGATCAGACTGCACAAAATATTGTGAGCAATTTCAGCCCCCTTATTGCATTATTATAGAATGTGTTTACATTGGAGAGGGTTCAGAGAAGGACCATGAGAATGATCCCAGAAATGGAAGTGTTAACATGAGGAATTTTTGATGGCTCCAGGCCTATACACATTGGAGTTTAGAAAAATGAGGGGGGATCTTATTCAAACCCATCAAATATTGAAATATGGAGTGGTGAGGATGTTTCCTATACTGGCGGAGTCTAGGACTAGAGGACACAGTCTCAGAATAGAAGGATGTTCCTTCAGAGCAGAGATCAAGAGAAATTTCTTCAGTGAGATGGTGGTGAATCTATGGAATTTGTTACCATAGATGACTGTGGAGGTCCAGTCATTGTGTATATTTAAAGCAAATTTGATAGGTCCTTGATTAGTAAGGGTGTCAAAGGTTATGGTGAGAAGGTAGGACAATGGGGTTGAGAGAGATAAATAATCAGCCATAATGGAATAGCAGAACATTCTCAATGGGCTAAATAGCCCATTTCTGCTCCTATGTCTTTTGGACTTATATCTTTTGTATTAAAGTAATTATATTAAGCAAATTAACAACTGAAATACTGGAAGAATTTTATTTTATCTAACTGCATTGCACAATCTTTGTAGATGTTGCAGTTTATTGTTTTACCTTATACCATCTCAATTCACTGTGAGTGATTTGGTCTGTAAGTACAGTATGCAAAACAAGGTTTCATTGTACCTGGATTCATGTGATATGAACAAACCAATTCCAATTCTAGTTCCAAGTATCTTTATATCGTATTTGCAAAAGGAATAGAAAAATAAATTACTTTACTTTCAGAAAGTTAATGGAAAGATATCATATTTCAGACCATTGTTCCTGATTTGTTTCTATAGCAAATTACCATATGGATCACTTCACTGTGGGTAACTGCAGCATTTAGTTTGTAGGCAATTTCAGTAAAAATCAACTTTGGTTAATTTGGAAACACATATGAGGTGATAATCTGAGGCTTTACTGGCACTTAATGCCGATGAAAAACATCCCGTGGCACTAATTAAAGTGATGTCCCCATGTTTCTTGAGATATTTACCCTTTAGCTTATATTAGTAAAAGTGAGCATCTGGCTGTAACTTTCCTATTTGTGTGATCTTCCTTGTTTGCAAATTATTTGTCATATCTCTTGCAATACAGCATTAACAGCACAAAATTCAAATAGAATTCACAGAGATGTCATGAAATCACGAATGTCATGCATAAATGCAATGTCTTTCTTTTTTTCCTACCTATAGCCTATACAGTTCAAACAAGTAGTTTCAGAGTCTCCAAGGGAAGTCTCCTCTGACTTCTAACTGATTCTTCCCCTTCCTCGCTGTAATCATAAGATCATAAGACCATAAGATATAGGAGCAGAATTAGGCCATTTGGCCTATTGAGTCTGTTCCAACATTTCATCATGGCTGATCTAATTTTCCTCTTAGGTCCAATCTCCTGCCTTCTTCCTGTATCCCTTTGTGCCCTGACCAATCAAGAATCTATCAATCTCTGCCTTAAATATACATAAAGACCTGGTATCACAGCTGCCTGTGACAAAGAATTCCACAGATTCACCACCATGTGGCTAAAGAAATTCCTCCTCATCTCCACTTTAAAAGCATGCTCCTCGATTCTGAGGCTGTGTCCTTTGTACCGTTCTAGTCAAGCACAGCTGAAATTGGTAACTTACTGTATGGATTATTGAAAGTACAAAGTTGCACCTATCACAGTCCGTGAAAGCAAATGGAGTCTTTATCAAATCTTATTAAATCTGTTACCATGCAACTGGTTAATATAATCAGGTTACAATGCAATTAACCAAGCAGAGGTAAGAAAAAGAAATCATAAATTCAAACCACACTCGCAATATCTGATCAAAACAAAATAAGGTTTGAGTTCAAGTTAACAAATAGGGTGATGCACACAATAAGTCAGTGAACCAGTTACAGTAGATTTGAAATTAGTTCAAATTTTAACACAAATGCAAAATTAATCAATAAAACCACTCAGCATATTTTGAAGGTGTAACAGTGCAGAATGAACAATTCTTGTGTGTAAATTTGGGAGTTATGTATAATTTTCTTTACAACATGGTGCAAAGCCCTAGGTTAAAATTACAGTTTGAAATTGTGTACATTGACAACAAAACAAGTTAGCTGAAAACAACACTTTCGATATGAATAAAATAAATTCCAACTCATTTTGAAATGACCAGCTAATTACCCGACATTATGAATTGCTAGTTAAATGATTTCAGACCAATGCATTTTTTTTTCTCAGTAAACCATTAAAATGAACAACTTCGCAATAAAGCAGTAGTTGGGTAAATCAGCATCTTCACTTCCACTGCAATTCTGTGCAGGTTTTGACTACATTAGTTCTGTCAACAGGAATTAAAAAACCACAAATAACAGTTGAACAACAAATAACAAAGAGCAATTAAAAATGTTAAGCTCCTGCTGTCTCTTAACTGTTCAATATACAGGCTGATTGTAAGATGTCACAGGTTAAGCACTCAGCACTGAGTCAGTGGATTGAAATGTACTTACTGCTGGATCACAGGTCTATAGGGTACTGGTGGGAAATATTCTCAAAAAAAAATCAGTTTGTCTCTGACTTCTGAACTTCTGCATTTAAAAAATTGCCCTATCTTTGCATTTAAATCCTAGTTCTATCAGAGTTACTTTATGTACAGATACTCTTGTACCTAGTGTCACTTTATGTACGAACACATACATTTATTAAGTTTTTTATGCTGCATTGAATCCAGAGTAACAATCATTTTATTCTCCTTTATACTGAAGAATGACAATAAACAATCTTGAATTTGAATAAGCATATTGAGCTGAGGGGCTGGATGGCCTCCACATTTAACAATGCAGCCCTGTGCTAGCCATCACTGGTGTAAGAAGTGAGCCCCCATTCATTTGAATTGGTCAATCACTCTCATTAAATAAGTTCAGGCAATTTTTCTTTGATTTAACTTTTAGGTTTTTAATTAATTTCTGGTAATTTAAACTATATTAAAATTCTTTTTGATTGTATTAATCTATCTGATTAAAGCAGTTCAGAGGCTTTTGACAGGTATCAGTGTCAAAAGGCCAACAAAGATTTTGTGGCAACCAGGCTTTAACCTTGAATGGAAGAACCATTTACAAACAGTAAGTACAACTATGGGAATAGAATGGGAGCCAGCAATGATTGACAGCTGCATTGAGCACATTTGAGGTTAGCTCGGGTATGGCAGGCAAACAGCCTCAATTTTTTTTATGGAATGAAAATTATTAAAGTTTAACATTACTTTAAAAATCAAAGCATAATATTTTCTTTATAAATGCATATCAAAAATATACTTAATTTTTAGTATATCCATCTGTATTTGAAACGCTGTAAAATAACTAACGTAATAACTTGATGAATGGCTCATGGGACAGGAAAGAGAAGGACCGGTCTTGTTGAAGCTAAAGAAAGTCATTTTTAAGGTTATACAGAAAATAAATGAGTGTATGAGAGAGTCTTTGCTTCACAGCTCGGACCATAGGATTAAGCATTCATCTGCATGAGGTCCTTGTCTGTGAACAATGGTATGGATCTTTTCTACCTTTCTGTGTGACTGTGTCCTTCAGCTGCTTATCACCACCAGAGCATTGAAATCATGGATGCCTCTTTAAAATCAGGGGGCATACTGATTATCAATATCAGTGACTAGCAGGTTAGGCAAAAATGACTTTAAGAACCTATTATCTTTATGAAGAAATCATAATGAAAATGTTACAGATGCTGAACATTTAGAAATAAATGGAAAATGCAAAACACATTCATCAGATTAAATTGCAGAAAGAGATGCAGAAGTTATGTTTCAGTTCCATTATGTAATATTCAAATGGATTTTAAGAAGGAACAAAGGCTATCAGTGTGAACAGTTTGAAGGAGATAATTCCAGTCCTGGTTGTTGAAGATGCAGCTTCTAGACATATGAGCAAATGAGTTTGTGAATGCTCAGTGTGCTAGAACTAGGGGGGGATGGATATCCTGGTGGGAGGTAGAGCACTGGGAAGCATCAACATAGGGAAGTTCAAGGCCATGGAAGGATCTGAAGACAAGGATGAGAACTTCACATGATCCAGTGTAATCAGAAAGAATAGGGTGAATCATTAAAGAATTTAACTTTTTAGTAGCAGAGCTTTGAATAACTACATACTGGTAGTGGGACAAATGAGGAAGGCCATCTTTGTACTTCTTGAACCAGAAGACTTGCCAATTTGATAAGGTGATCAGTAAAATGGAAAGTTGTTAGGGAGTTCCAACTTTCAGTTATTTTGGGGGGATGGGGTGATTCAGTAGCTGGGTGTTACAGAAGGGTGAAGCAGGCATCACGGACTGGTGCAGATAGACTGATTTGAGATGTGGAATCAATGCGTTTTGAAAGAGAAAAAATGATCTTGGAATAGAAGCAATGTTGTTCAAGTTACTACCTATCTGGACAATGGCTACCTTAGACAATTCATGCATCTTTAATGCAAGCTCCATTGTGGAAGTATTACTGCTGCCAAAAAAACAATGATTACCTTTTGCTGCTTTTGTTTTGCCTAATACACAACCGAGTAGAACTGTTCTTGGCGGGAGTAGCTTCCATGCTATTGTCCTGCTATACTGGAAATGTATCTGACACTGAAATGTATTAAAAAAAAGAAATTCAGCAGACGCAGGAACTCCAAAGCAACACACACAAAATGCTGGAGGGGCTCATCAGCTCAGCCAGCACCTACAAAAATGAATAAAGAGTCAACATTTTGGGCTGAGACCCTTCTTCAGGTACGGGAAGGAAGGGGGAAGATGCCAGAATAAATAAGTTGAGGGGGGAGAGAGGGAAAGGAGGATTAGCTAGAAGGTGATAGGTGAAGCCATGTGGTTAGGAAAGGTAAAGGGCTGGAGAGGAAGAAATCTGATTGGCTACAAGCGTGAACCATGGGAGAAAGGGCAGGAGGAGGGGCACCAAGGGGAGGTGATAGGCTGAAGAGAAAAGGTGAGAGGTCAGTGTGGGGAATAGAAGAGGGGAGAGAATGGGAAAATTCTTTTATTACTGGAAGGAAAAATCACTATTCATTCCATCTGGCTGGAGCCTACACAGACAGAATATAAGGTGATACTCCTCCACCTTGAAGGTGGCCACATAATGGCAGAAGAGGAGGCCATGGACTGACATGTCGGAACGGGAGCGGAAATTGCAATCAAAATATATGGCTTCTGTGACACTCTGCTTTTGTCGGATGGAGCAGAGATACTCAATGAATCAATTCCCCAATTTACGGCAGGTCTCACCAAAGTAGAGGACGAACACCGGATACAACAGAGAACCACAGCAGATTCACAGGTGTTGAGAAAATCTGCAGATGCTGGAAATCCAAGTGATACATACAAGATGTTGGAGGAACTCAGCAGTCCAGGCAGCATCTATGGAAAAGAGTAAAAAGAATCAGAATCAGGTTTATTATCACCGGCATGTGACATGAAATTTGTTAACTTAGCAGCAGAAGTTTAATGCAATACATAATATAGAAGAGAAAAAAAACAAAATAACATAATAATAATAATAAATAAATAAGATAACAATTACAGTATACATATATTGAATATATTAAAAATCATGCAAAAAACAGAAATACTATATATTAAAAAGGTGAGGTGGCGTCCAAGGGTTCAATGTCCATTTAGGTGGCAGAGAGGAAGAAGCTGTTTCTGAATTGCTGAGTGTGTGCCTTCAGGCTTCTGTATCTCCTACCTGATGGTAACAGTGAGAAAAGGGCATGCCCTGGGTGCTGGAGGTCCTTAATAATGGACGCTGCCTTTCTGAGACACCACTCCTTGAAGATGTCCTGGGTACTTTGTAGGCTAGTACCCAAGATGGAGCTGACTAAATTTATAACCCTCTGCAGTTTCCTTCTGTCCTGTGTGGCAGCCTCTCCATACCAGACAGTGATGCAGCCTGTCAGAATGCTCTCCACGGTACATCTATAGAAGTTTTTGTTGACATACCAAATCTCTTCAAACTCTTAATGAAGTATAGCTGCTGTCTTGCCTTCTTTATAACTACATCGATATGTTGGGACCAGATTAGATCCTCAGAGATCTTGACGCCCAGGAACTTGAAACTGCTCACCCTTTCCACTTCTGATCCCTCTATGAGGATTGGTATGTGTTCCCTCATCTTACCCTTCCTGAAGTCCACAATCAGCTCTTTCGTCTTACTGACACTGAGTGCCAGGTTGTTGCTGTGGCACAACTCCACTAGTTGGCATATCTCACTCCTGTACGCCCTCTCGTCACCACCTGAGATTCTCCCAACAATGGTTATATCGTCAGCAAATTTATAGATGGTATTTGAGACATGTCTAGCTACACAGTAATGTGTATATAGAGAGCAGAGCAGTGGGCTAAACACACACCCCTGAGGTGCACCCGTGTTGATCATCAGTGAGGAGGATATGTTATCACCAATCTGCACAGAATGTGGTCTTCCGGTTAGGAAGTCAAGGATCCAATTGCAGAGCGAGGTACAGAGGCCCAGGTTCTAAAACTTCTCAATCAGGTTTGTGGGAATGATGGTATTAAATGCTGAGCTATAGTCGATGAACAGCATCCTGACATAGGTGTTTGTGTTGTCCAAGTGGTCTAAAGCCGTGTGAAGAGCCATTGAGATTGCATCTGCCGTTGACCTATTGCGGTCATAAACAAATTGCAGTGGGTCCAGGTCCTTACTGAAACAATTGATGTTTCGGGCTGAGACCCTGAGATCTTTCATCAGGGCAGGAAAAAAAGATGAGAAATTAGAGCAAGAAAGTGGGGGAGAGGAAGAAGAAGTACAAGGTGATAGGTGATAGGTGGTACTGGCGGGGTGGGGGGAAGTAAAGAGCTGGAAAGCTGGTAATTGAAAGATATAAAGAATATATAGAAGGGGGAATCTGATAAGAGAGGGTAAAAGATTCGCAGGTGAAATGTACTTGACTATGTCTGCTTCCACACATCTCACTTTTATATACCTGGCGTTCTCAAACTGGAAAACCAAGCCTCGACTTGTTTAAAAATGACAAAATTAAATTGAAGTGTGTACCCTCCAAAAGATTTTAATGACTGGCTCCCACCAGAGGGGTTTTGACCAGGTGTGCTGTCAGACCTCTTAGTAATACAGCAGGAGATAAAGAAGAGAGGGCAGTTTAAGATAGAAATAGATGGAGATATTCAGTATGTTAGAATACAACATGTACCATTATATTCAAGTTCTGCTTCTATCCCATTGTTATAGGACTGTTGAATGGACCTCTTAGATGAAATCTTGATCTCACACACTACCCCATCATAGCCCTTGGACATTATAAGGCCATAAGACATAGAAGCAGAATTAGGCCATTCAGCCCATCGAGTCTGCTCCGCCATTTCATCATGGTTGATTGCGGATTCCATTCAACCCCGTACACCTGCCATCTCACATCCCTTGATACCTAGACCAATCAGGCACCTATCAACTTCTGCTTTAAATATAGCCACAGACTTGGCTTCCCCCGCAGTCTGTGGCAGAGCTGTTTATTACACTGCATTCCTGCTGTAACTGTAACACGAGATTCTACATTCTGTTGTTGTTTTTTTTTCTTTTGTTGTAGCAGCCGTGCGTTCCATTTTGCGCATTTATTCTGGTATCTAGTCCCACTAGTGGGGGCGTGGCAAAAGTGAAGGGAATAAGTTACGTATTCATGATTATTTTGTGGCAGTTTGTAGCTTGGGACTGGCGAAGGTCATATTTTTGCTGACCACTGAGATGACACTTAATATCGCTTCAAGTTTATACATTTGCTAATGCTGGTAAAGGATCAAAATAAGGAATTTGACTCTTTGGAGCAATCATATCATTGGAGCTGAGGGTGCGTCATGCAAGTATAACAACTCTGATGTGGTCACAGGCCAACGGCAACTGATTTGATTTTTGGATCAGTTTTTTGTCGCTACATTTGCATTACATTAATATCCTTATGTTTGTAATGTTCTGTATGGTTGGCACACAAACTAAACTTTTCACTGTATCTTGGGACATGTGAAAATAATAAACCAATTGCAAATTAACATCTGTGGAAAGAGAAAATGTCTCCTGCCCAACTGGTTGAATGAATGATTGAAATTTATTTTGGTCAGTACAAACATAACAAAAAGCATAATTTTCAACAATGCTTTCATATCGATGATTTCATAGGACAAAATTACAACAAAAAAACATAGATATTCTTTAAAACAGACCAAAAGGGTGTAGGCTGAAGCTACAGCTTATTACGCCTACCCCTCTTACTTATACAACAACATATTTGGTGTCAATCATCACATCAAAAACAAAAAAATTCATAATCTTTTAATACAAAATCCAATTCCAAATATCATTTATCTACATTACTCCCATTCATTTTAAATCATTTATTTTATATTTGTTCATGGAATTATTTTAAAATAATTTTTAAACTTGTTAAATGTGGTGCATGTTTTTAAATTCTCACTACAACTGTTCATGCCAACCAAAATCCCATCCAAGCTAATCCCATTTTCCTGCATTTGAATCATAGCCCTTGAAACTTTTCCTATCTGTCCAAGCATCTTTTAAATGTTAGTATTGTTCCTAGCTCAACCACTTCCTCTGGCAGATCAATCCATGTACACACTAATTGCTGCATGAACAGGTTGTCCTTTTCACATCTTTCCCCTGTCATCTTAAACCTATGCTCTCTAGTTTTTGTTTCCCTTTACCTGGAAAAAGGCAAGTGTGCTTTCAACCTATACCCTGAATCAATCCTCAGTCTTCTGCGCTACAATGAATAAATTCCTAGCCTGTCCCGAATCTCCCTGTAACTCAGGTCGTCGAGTCCCAGCAGCACTCTTTATTTTCTACCTTCACTGACCAAGTTGTTTGGAGGGTGAAAATTCCGCTCTCCACAAGTTAACTTCATTTCTCCCTCCACACGTGGAGAATTGTACCAGTTTCTTCTAATCTAATTGCTCTTTAAGGAGTTGATGCAGTCCATAAATTAGTCGACATGTCACTTTGTTTTCTAACTTTCTAATCAGAAAACTGTCTGCAGGGAGCCTTTTTTTATGGGCAACTCACTAAATAAATAGTTTACCCATGAAAATGGCTTGGAGCCACATTTATTCCTTTAGATGATGGCAGTATCCACTATGATTATTGCATGCCTGATATTTCCCTGTAAGGTCAAATTTCAGATAATTAGCTGCCTAAGTGCAGTCTTTGGCATTGATGTGAGAATAGTGAGAGTAAGTGGTGGCACAGTAACACAGCTAGTAGATCTGCTGCCTCATGGCTCCAGAAACTTGGATTCTTTCCTGACCTCTTGCTCTGTTTGTATGGAGTTTGCATATTTTCTTGGAGACAACATTAGGCTCATTTAGTATCCTCCTACATTCAAAAGCTTGATTAATAGACTACTGTAAAGTGCCCCAGAGCATAAGTCGGTTATAGAATTTACGAGGAACAGGTGGGAATATGGGGAGATTAAAATAGGATTGGTGTAGGAATAGCGTTATATTGCACTTGGTGATGGGCAGAGACTTGATGTGCAAAGGGGCCTGATCCTGTATTGCAGGACTCCATGATAAATTCATATAAGCTCATATCAATGGGTTCCAAGGATCACTGAATGCACCTCCAATGCACAATTGACTGTGAACGGAGGAAATACAAAAATGAGATTCACCTCATACTTACTTAGCTTTGAGTGTACAAAGGAGAATTAAAATACTCACAAATAAATATGGACACTGAAAGGAAGTAAGTGATGAGATACGTAAAGATCATGTACAAAGACAAGCAAATGAAGAAATTTTAATGCATCATTATGCAGTGGTGGTGGTTGTGATTCGGTGTATTTTGCCTTAAGGGATGGGTAGGAGGGACGATTACGAAGAAAAACTGAGGAAGCTGAGACTATTCTTCTTCAAAAAAGATTGAAGGAGAGATGATCTGAAGGTGTTTGGCAAAGTAATAAAGAAAAACATTTCCCAATAGCAGAATGATTGAGAACTAGTTTGAATAGATTTAAGCATAGAAAGATTCCAAAGAAGGCGTAAGGAAAATTTTTCTCATGTCAAAGGAAGCTGTAATCTAGAGTGTGAAAACATGCTAAAAGTTAGTTCGATGTTGTCTTCAAAATTAAACTAGATAAAGACCTAGGGGAAAAAAATATTCTGGAATAGGCAAGGAAAGGGAATATCTGGCTAAAAGAGAAAACTAACATGAGACTTCTTGGACAATCTGAGAATCTTCCACACTGTTATATTTCAGTGATTAACAGCTTGTAGAATCTGACCAAATCTTATCTTGCAACTAACTGTCACCAATGTGAAATTTATCTTTGTTTGTTCGTTCAAACACGTGTATGAATCAAAATCAGAGTCAGGTTTATTATCATAGATATATGTTGTAAAATTTGTTCTGCAGCAGCAGTACAGTACAAAGCATAAAATATTGTTATGTTAGAAAAATAAATAAATAGTGCAAAAGTTTAATAATGATGTAGTTTTCATGGGTTTTATCAGATATCTTGACGTATAGTTCTGACATCGAAAATAGTTTCTCAAAACAAGATTTGACTATATATTATCAAATTATTTTGTAGAAAAGAACTTGCCCATGTATCTGTTCAGTGTTTTGCTTACAATACTGTCAGATAGTTGGTTTGAAAACAGTATTAAACTGATTAGTGGACACTTCGTGAACATTGATGAGACAAAGTTGCCTTTGCTATCTTGACTTCAATGTGTATAACAGGCCACAACAGATTTGGGAACAATTTAATTAATCTGTAAATTTTAAATGTAAGTTAGTGAATGCAACAAAGAAAATATTCTATCCAGATGCATCATGGCTTTGTATGGAAACTGCTCTAACCATGACATCAAAGTGTTGGTCCCCAACAGCTCAACACGTCAAAGACACTCGTAAGACTATTCAATGGTGCCCTAGAGCAATAAGAATGGACTCATGATTTCATAGTCTACCTTGTTATGAACTTGCAGTTCATTATCTATCTGCATTACACTTTCTCTTTAACGGTTAATACTTTATTCTGCACATTAATATTGTTTTACCTTGTATTACCTCAAAATGTAAGACAATTTTTTCAGTATACCTCAGTACATGTAGCAATAATAAACCAATTTACTGATTTACTTAAAAAAGATCTGTTATTTATCATTCATCTAGCATTATTACAATAATGTTTATACTTTTTAGAAACAAGAGATTGTCTGTTTAATCAAAAGAAGCACTGCTCAGATATTCTGCATTGTGCTGGGCCAGAAATATTATGTATTAGGCTCTTGAATCCGCATTGATAACTTCACTCACCTCAACTCTGAACTGATCTGCAACCTGCTGACTCATCTTAAAGAACTCTTCAATTCATGTTCTCAGTATTATTTATTTACCTACATAATTTGTCTTCTTTTCCACATTGCTCAGTTTGTCATTCTTTGTATATGTATAGTTTTACATAAATTCTATTGCATTTCTTGATTTTCCTATAAATGCCTGCAAGAAAATGAATCTCAGGGTAATATATGGTGACATATACGTATTCCGATAACAAATTTATTTTGACTTTGACTTTATATATATGATATCAGTAAGTATTTTGCTACTGAAGAGCTTGCCCTAGCCTTTGACATACCTGAAAATCATAATCTATAGCCCTGATTGCTATTGATTTTTCTTTCCCCAGGATTACATTATAAAATCAATAATTTTTGCACAAGGTAAAATAGTTTACAAGAGCTGCAACATAGGCTTTGACTTCTGAAAATGCATGGAGCTCTGTGAAGCCACCCCAGCAACCAATTAAGAGAGAACATCTATTAGGTAAAAAACAGGTCAGTGCTATTGATTGCCATTGATTTTCTTATCACAGTGAAAGGCAATCAATTAAATAGAGGAGGCTAATGTTACAGATGCAATTTAATAACCCAAAAGAGAAGAAGCTTTATCGATCTCTGACGTGAAACATTGAGATTTATTGAATTATACTAAACCTCACCTGTCTTATGATCAAAATAGCTGGAATTAAAATTCAGCTGATGGAGCAGAGTTAGCATTATAAAAGATGCTGTATGAGATCAGCACTCTAGTGAACAAATCTAAAACCATAGAAGAAATGTGCTGTTTGACTCAATGTCAAATCAACATGTTATTGAGTCTGTCTTCCCCCCCTCAGTAAATGTTGGTTCCCTGTGCCTGACATACGGACAAGTGAACCACCTGTCATTTTCAAGAAGAAAGTTGTTTTTTTTTTAAACCCTCCGCAAATAACAACTAAAACCTTATTAGGAAGGCAGGGAAACATTACAGCCCATTGTGCTCTGGTTTGAGTGCCAATTTATCTAGCTTTCGCTCTTCAGCAAACACGGGAGCAGATGTATATAATAAAAAAAGTCTTCCTAATTATGCCACTATTTACAAGAATATATAACGAAAAGTGTTTTATATAATTTAAGTGGGCCCAAATGTATAAAAGAGAGAGAGGAAAACCTGACATTGCTAATGGCATTCAATGAAGTGTTGTTAGGCACCATCATTTCCAAACAAATAAACTTCCAGATTTGATATTGAGGCCCTCACCAGCTGGTGCACTGTTATGTTCTGTCTGAAAATAGAGGCAACAATTCATTCAGCCATTTTTTCAGACTTGAATGTGAAACTCACCAACAAAGGCATTATTACATTTCACCGTGAAATGGGTATAGTGAAGAAGAAGCATTGGCACATAGAAAATTATTTTCCTTATTATTTACATCCTTTTCAGAGCTACCAGCAGTTGCTATTCACATGAATTTGTAAGGCCAGTCAATTATGGCATAAATAGAACCACTTGAGATGGAGTGACTAGAAATTTTCAGGAAATGTACACATGAAAAGACGTTGGGGAATACCTGGTGTCAAAGCAAGCAGGCATTCCGACTAGACAGAACAACTGCATCTTGTTGGCCAACGCAATTAGCATTTCTAAAACACTGCCTTGTTGAAATAATGACGGCACACATTTGAGGGTAGATATTTGCAAATTTTTGTTCCAGATTTGAGAGTTTCTTACAGTGCAGTGCAAGTCTTAAACTTGGGAGTGCAAATCAGCTTGATAATGTTTTCAATTACTGCTATAAAACACCTAGGCTGATAGATTCAGAAACAGTCCTTTGGGCCATCTAATCGGTGCCTAACTGTTCTTCCGTCTATTCCCATTGACCTGCACCTAGACCACAACTCTCCATACCCTTCCCATCCGTGTACCTATTCAATCTTCCAGTGAAGATGGTGCCTGCGTACAACACTCCTTCGGTCAACATCTTCTAGATAGATCATCAAATTGTATATTTCACTTCTTTTATGTCTTTTAATTTTGTTTTTCATCTTGAATGTGATTCTGGAACTGTTGGAGCCTGAGATTTGCAGCTTGGAGATCGTTTGGGTGTTTCAGTGCTCTCCAGTCTCCGAAGGGATCCAAGGAGACAGAGGCAGCATGTGAGAATGTCATAGTGAGAAGGCCATGACCCAACGTTTGACTCCATTTTGCTGATTAGGGCTTCCATTGTTTTCCGATTAAAGTGATGAGGGAGACGGAAATGCCGGCTGCCTGCCTTTTTAGCATTGGGGATCGTTCTGCTGCCAGAGAGGGGAAACTACCTTCTTTTCGCCGGTGAGATTGCTCTGCAATGGAGAGGGGAGACTGCCTTTTTTATCACTGGTGAAATCGCTCTGCTACAGAGAGGAAGAATGATGTCCAGGTTTTCTGCATTTTGGATGTAGACTTGGACTGTAGACTGTTTTTCTGTTTTATGAGGTTTTTTGTACTCCTTGTTCCTCATGCAATCTTTCTCATTTTTTGTGTGTGAGGGAGGAGGATTTGGGGGTCATTGTGCCTCCTCCATTTTCGTTCATTTTTCTTTGTGCAGGAGGAGGCATTTATGGGTTGACGATCATGCTTCTGTTCTTTTCTTCTTGGTTTTCTGGCTATCTGAAGAAGAAGAATTTCAGAGCTGTATACTGTGATAATAAATGAACCTTGGAACTTCCTTTAAATGTTGCAATTGAATTTGCATCTATCACTTCCGCTGGCAGCTAAATCTGCACTCACATCACCCTCTGACTGAAGAATTTCCCCCTCAGCTTCCCCTTAAACATTTCAACTTTCACCTTTAACCTTTGACCCCCAGTTCCGGTCTCACCCATCCTCAGTGGAAAAAGGACTGCTTGCATATCCCCTGATAATTCTGTAAACCTCTATTAACTCTCCCCTCATTCTCCAATGCTCCATGACTTCATCCATCACCCCCTAAATATTTGGTCCCTGCATTACTAACTGACCATGCTGGATCTACCATACACACTGCAGTTGACTGCCTATGATGTCTGATGGCAACTTTTAAGCTATTAGGATCACCAAGAAAGACTAGGGAAGCAAACGTGTGCACACATTGTCATTTGCAGACTCTCCACTAAATCACAGATCATTTTGATCAAAAACTACACTGAAGCTTTTTTAATAGTCACTGAGTCTAAATCCTGGAACTCTTTAACTATCTGCTTGGAGTGTTGGATACCTTCACCAGAAAAACTGTAGTTTTTCAAGATGAACTTAATATCGATATATTCAGAGCAATTATGTACTGGCAATAAATGCTGACTTCTCCAATGACATATATTAATAAAAATAGTTCTATTGTAAATTATGTGGGATGAGAAATTGATAAATGCATTCATCTATTAAGACAAACTCACATGCCAAGGGTGCAAATAAACAAAATGCCTCCTTTGTTCCTGAGAACAAATATGCTTTTCAATGCATGCCTAATCTTCATTTTAAGCATCACTTTTTGTAAAGTTTTCAGATTGAGCAGACACTGTCAAAGGATTTCAATTCTTATGACCCTCTCTTTTTTAATTTGATATGATTTCTGAGAAAGAACTTAATAGTGGGAAGGATGTGGAGCATCCATAGATCTTTTTACTGTTCACTGTTGTTTTTACATGAACTTGTTTACTAGTAATACATATATAAATTCTATCTATTTAAGGTCAACTGTTAAGTGATTCTGAAATGTTAGTGGCATATATTTATAATGTATAATATAGATAAATAGATAGATAGATAGATAGATAGATAGATATACTTTATTGATCCCAAGGAAAATTGGGTTTCGTTACAGCCACACAAACAAAGAATAGAGCATAAATATAGCAATACAAAAACCACAAACAATCAAACAACAAAATGCAAACTATGCCAGATGGAAAATAAGTCCTGGACCAGTCTATTGGCTCAGGGTGTCTGACCCTCCATTGGAGGAGCTGCAAGTTCTATGGCCACAGGCAAGAATGACCTCCCGTGCCACCCAGTGGAATATGGCTGAGGTCCAGCAGTAAAAAGTTCAATATCTGGAGTACAAACATGTTCCTCGATCGTAATATGACTCGGATTGCACCATCTGTTGTTAACCAGAACAGTAAGTACCCAACTCCTTTACGCTTACCGCTCTCAGTGCACTTACGGTCAGCCCGAACGGTCTGGAAGCCATCCATGGAAAAGAGCCGTCCACGGCGCATACGCACTATATCTATCAATATATAATGTATTTTTTTCCTGTGGGAGAAATCACCTTCCCAAGTCATATTATGCAGCATAGAAACAGGCCCTTTGCTCCACCATGTCCTTGCTGGCCATCAAGTACCCCTCTGTCCTAATCCCATTTACCAGCCCTAGTCTGTTGTCTTCAATACCTTAGTGATTCAAGTGCAGGTGCAGTACTTCTGAATGTTGTGAGTGTATCTGATATGAAGAAAAGTTTCTCAGTATTTATCAATGCCCTTCATAATTTTGCATGCCTTTGTCAGGTCACCCTTTGATCTCTTCCACTCCAAGGGAAATAAATCCAGTGGCCCTTCATAAATGAACTGGCAACATCCTTGGATATCCCCTCTGAACCTTCTCAATGCAATCACATTCTTCCCAGAGTGCAGTGACCAGAACTGCATACAATATTCCAGCCATGACTAAATTAAAGTTTTGTAAAGTTGCACCATGATAATAATGCTCTTATATTCTATGAAGTAAAAGCAGAACACTGGAAGAACCCAGCTGCACCGCTGGAGGCACAGATGTCATGAGTCCAAGGACAGAGTTAGGGATTCAAACAGCTCTCTGAATGTGCATTCTTGCCTCCACGGCTGCTGCTTGACCTGCTGACTTCATCACTAATCAGCTTTTTTCTCGCTCCAGCTTTCGGCATCTGCAATCACTTTTGTCTTGTGACTCTCTGTGCCCTGGCTAGTAATTGCTAGCATCCCATATGACTTTTTCATCACCTTATCCACACGTTTAGGGATTGTTGGACTTTACACCACAGTTCCCTGTTCCCTCAATTCTCTCCAGGTTCTACCATTTCGAATTAGAATCAGAATCAGGTTTAATATCACTGGCATATGTTATGAAATTTGTTGTGTGGCAGCCAAGCACTACAATACATAATAATAAAAATCTGTAAATTACAATAATAAATATATATATATATATTTTAAAATGCTATATTAAATAAGTAGTGCAAAAAGAGAGAAAAAAAAGTAGTGAGGTAGTTCAATGTCCATTCGGAAATCGGATCGCAGAGAGGAAGCAGCTATTCCTGGATCACTAAGGCTCCTGTACCTGCTTCCTGATAGTAGCAATGAAAGAGGTGATGGGGGTCTTTAATGATGAATGCTGCCTTTTTGAGGATTCACTCCTTGAACATGTCCTGGATGCTGGGGAGGCTAGTGCCTACGATAGAGCTGACTGAGTTCACAACTTTCTGCAGCTTATTTCGATCCTAGAGGCCCAAGTTTTGGAGCTTTTTGATCAGAAATGGAGGAATGATTGTTTTAAACATGGAGCTGTAGTCAATAAACAGCAGTTTGATGTATTAGTATTTTCCAGGTGATCCAAGGCTGTGTGAAGATCCAATGAGATTGCTTCCACTGTAGACCTATTGTGGTGATAGGCAAATTGGTGTGGGTCTATGCCATTGCTTAGACAGGAGTTGATTCTACCCTTAACCAACCTGTCAAAGCACTTCATCACCATAGATGTGAGTGGACGATAGGCACAAAGGCAGATCACCCGATTCTTATGAAGCACAGGTATGATTGCTGCCCTTTTGAAGCAGGTGGAAACTGAAAATATCTTCGAACACACCCTCTAGTTGGTTGCACAGGTTTTCAGAGCCACAAGTACACTATGAGGGCCTACGGCCTTGCAAGGGTTCACCCTCTTTCACCCTCTTGAAAGATATTCTGATGTCGGCCTCTGAGACAGAAATCACAGGGTCACCAGATACTGCAGGGATCTTCATAGTTGTAGTTTTATTCTTCATTTCAAAACGTGCATAAAAGGCGTTGAGTTTATCTGGGAGTGAAGCATCACTGCCATTCATGATGTTAGGTTTTGCTTTGTAGGAAGTAAAGACCTGAAAACTGTACCAGAGTCGATGTGCATCTGATTCCACCTCTAACCTCAGTCCGAATTGTTATTCACAGTATATGCCTTATCCTTACTCTACCTATAAAAAAATTATCGCCTCACACTCATCGGGATTAATTTTCATCTACCATTGCTCCAATTACATACCAGTTGATCAATATTGTTCCATAATCTAAGACTATGCTCCCTGCCATCTATAATATCATCAACTTATCACCAACAAACTTATAAGTCATATTCCTTCCACCTACAGTACATCGAAATTGTTAATGTAGGCAGTAAGGATCACATGTGTTCAATCGCAAAAGCTACCCACTACCCTCTTTCTCTCATTATCAAGCCAAACTTGGATTCAATTTGCTAACATTCCTTGCATTCCTTGGACTCTAAACTTTGGGACCAGCCGTTGATGTGGGATCTTGTGAAAGGTCAAAGGTGAAGTATATCAGCCACACTGCAATCTTTGATTTGCACCTTCCTCAAACAAAACTTAATAAAAATTAGTCAGACAGGATTTTACACTAATTAAGGCTATCTTTAATGAAACCTTACCTTTCTATATGTAGATTGATCCTATCTTTCAGAACTTCCCAACAACTGACATTAGACTCACTGTCTATAATTACTTGCCTATCTTGCATGCCTTTCTTGAATAGAGATACCACAATTGCCATCCTTTTAACATCTTGCATCTTTCCCAGGGCCAGCAGAGATTTAAAAATCTCTTCCAGGTTCCTCACATTCCCTCCATTGCCTCTCAAAGTACCTTGGGATAAATCTTGTCAGATCCTCAGGCTTTATTCACCTTTATGCCTGCTAGCATGTCTAAGACTTCCTCTTTTTTAATGTTAACATGGTTTAGAATATGCACACCAGCTTTCCTGAAATCTGCAACTACAATGTCAATCTCTTTGGAGAATATGGATGAGAAGTATTAATTTAAGACTTCTGCCATGCTCTCTGGCTTCATGTACAGATTGTTTCTTTGGTTTCTAATAGGACTTCACCTTTCCTTTGTCAGCCTTATTCTTATAAAGTGTCATGGAATTTTCCTTAATTTTGTCCACCAGCGATGCTTTATGATTCCTCTTTGCCATCCTAATTTCTTATTTAAGTACTCCATCCTATGCTTTCTGTAACACTGATGGACCTCAGCTGCTTTCAGTACCCTATGTCTGTTAAGGGATTCCTTTTGTTTAAATCAGACTCTCTATATCTATTGAAATCCAGGATTCCTTCCTTACCATTCCTCCTTAAAGGAACACATTGACCCAACTCTCACCATTTAAATTTTATAAAGACCCCCACTGTTTGGATGCAGATTTACCCATAGGTAATAGCTCCTGATTTGTTTTTGCCAGGTCCTGTCTTGTAATATTGGAGCTGACCCAATTCAGAACTTAATTTCTGCTCCTTTTCCACACTACGTTGAGTGTTATGGTCACTACAGTCAAAATGCACAGTCACTTCTGTTATGAGACACCCCCTATTGCACCAGACTTCGACGCTCCAACTCCCTGGAGTACAGATAGCTGATGCAGCCCCTTTTAAGGGCTCAGGATGGTTCTGCTAGTTGGTAATCATGGTTTGAGCATTTAAAGAACTCCGGAACTGTGGTTCAGTGATGTCATCTAGTGTTTGTTTTGTGCTCAGTTTCTCAATTCCGTTTGAGACCGCGTCTCAATCTCAGCCTTGGATGCTCCAACATTTGGGTCCAAACCACCCTTGTCAAGGCCTCTTGTCACAGTACGATTGAGCCCACATGGAACCAATGGGACATTGGAGCCTTTCGTCAGCTGTGGCCAACCACAGCAAGAAAATTTCTGGATAGTGCCTGGAGGTACACAACCTCCAGGTCACCGTTTGCCAACTATTGCAGGGAGAAAGCCAAAGTCGCTCAGATGAGACTGTCACTCACTCTGTGGAGCCAGTCCATCTTCCAACCCCGAGAGATTTCATGGTGACCCGGGTTCTTGCCGCGGCTTCCTTGTCCAATGCTCATTTGCATTTGAAGTCCAGCCGTCCTGGTTCCCTTCAGAGCGCAAGAAAGGAGGCTTTCTTTATCTCTCTTCTGACTGGAAGAGCCCTGGCCTGGGTCACCATGCATTGGGAATGTAGGTCAGAGAATTTCTCGGTTTCGGAGGAATTCAGGGCTACCAGAGCCAGCTGGGCCCTGGACTGCCGGATGAAGATTCGACTGGGGAGGACGATCAGCAGTTGACTATGCAATCGAATTCTGGACCTTGGGCCAGGAGAATGGTTGGAACAGGAAGGCCTTGGCCACACTATACTGCCATGGACTCTGAGGTGAACTGAAGCATGCCCTCACCTTGGGAGAGCCAGCAGAGAACTTAGAGGTTCTGAACAATCAGTCCATCCGCTTCAATAATCGTCTGGCAAATAAAAAATGGGATCACTTCAGGAAGTCAAAGAGAGCCAGTCCAAGCCCGGCCCCTATGCATTGCAGTTCTGCTCCCCAACCTCAGGCTATGATCACCCCATTGCCTGCTCAAAATCCAGTTGTGCCCATGCAGGTCAGTGAGGGGAAGCAGGTCACCTGCAGGCTGAATGGCCGAAGCTGCAGCCACCTGGAGAACAGTTAAGACCATTCAGTGTCAGGAGGAGTGTGACGGTAGCAACCACTCCACCCAATCCCACAGAGTCTGGTTTCATGCTGAAGGCTGAGTTCACCTGGGGTAAGAACTTGAGGTAGGTAGAGGCTTTTGTGGACACAGGGGCAGTGGATACTTTTCTGGATTTAAGAACCACCTGCTCGTTTGACATACCACTGGAGAGTTGAGCTAGTCCATGCCTGTAACAGTCCTGGATGGCCACCCACTCGGGCTCCAGGCAGATCCAGCAACAGACTGGTTTTGCAGATGAGGATGGGGGATCATGTGGAAGACATTAGTTTCTACATCGCAGACTCTCCACTCATACCCCTGATCCTCGGGCACCCTTGGCTGTCCCGGCATAACCCGTCTGTGGACTGGAGGGAGGGGAGAATCATTGCTTGCTCCAGTATTTGTAAGAGGATTTGGTTGCGGCATGGTGTTCGGACACCCAGATTCTCCCGTGACCAATAATCGATCAGGGGACAGCCATCGGTATGAGGTAACTTGGAGACTTAGCCCTGTCCTTAAGAGCAGATAAGCCGGTTCCAGTCAATGGGATTGTGCTAGTCCCAACACATTCTAGTTGGGTTCCCACAGGAACTGGAGAGAGGAAATCTCTAGATCAGGAAATGTCCAAGGAGCTGCCCGACCAGTCTGGGAATCTTGCCACTGCTTTAGGCTTTCAGACACCAGGTCTCAAGGAAGAGAAAGACTCCTATAGGCAGATTTTTGAAGTCTGTAGCAGGGAGTGGGGGGGGAGAGGAGGCAAGAACCCTATGTAATACCTCACTGCCATTGCCTGAGGATACAGACAGGGATTTGGATACAGATATGGCCACTGTTTCTAGAAAAGAACTTTGTGAGCGTAGGGAGAGGACTCACAGGTCTGTCGAATCACCCCTGTCACCCAAGAAGCCTCAGGAGTCATCCTCAAAGGAAAGTCTGGAGGAAGTAGCAACACTCACACTGGTCGAAACCCCTTCCGCTTACAAGGACTTGGAAGAGATCTTCAGCAAGGGAAAGACCTGGACTCTTCCACCGCCCCGACCCTGGGACAGTGCTATAGACCTGCTGCTCGGTGCTTGTCCTCCTGTGGGGTCGATTGTACATGCTCTCTCACCCAGCCAGAAGCTCAGTGGAGGAGTATATAAAGGAAGCACTTACCATGGGCTTCATTCAGTCTTCCACCTCACCCGCCAGTGCAGGCATCTTCTTTGTACTGTAAGGGGGTTTCGATTTTTATGTTACTGCGGAGGCTAATTAAAATGGCGTTTTTGTTATGTTAATCTGGGGAATGCGGCTTTGTTGTGCTTTAACGCTGAGAAAGTTTGTGCTAGCAGCTTATTGTGGTTTAGAGGGTGATAAGAGGGTGCTATTAACCAATTGGGATAGTTGTTATGGTTTTGGTGTATTTGAAGATACTGTATGCGCGGGGTTTTGGGGCGGAAGGCAGGAGAGCGAGACAGAGGATGGACCAGGTGCTGTGAGTCCGCTAACGGGGTCGGACCCCAAGCGGGACGTTCGGCGAGGAGACGGAGACGGAGACGGACTCGTGTGGAGCGTCTGGTCGACCACCGTTGTTGGTCCCAGGCGGCCGGTCGAGGTGGTCCGAGGGGTCACAGGGTGAAGAAGAAGGTCCTTGAGCTCCAACGGTTTTGTGCACGAAGAGATTGAACTTTGATAAGTGCGGCGCCTTTTATTTTCCTTTTATATTTTATTCTCTTTTAATTATATAGTTCCAGTAATATCTATAAACTGTAAATCATTTAATTGCATCTGGTGTAATGTCTGTTATTTGGGCGGGGTGGGGTACCTCACACAGCATCCACACAAACGAATTACCCAGTTTGGCGGGGCCGAGGCTGTTTCCCTAGACGACAGCGAGCCGAGCGACCCTGAGGGTGGCCAGGGGGGCTGCAGTACAAAAGAAAGATGGGACCCTGCAGCCATGCATTCATTATAGGGGATTAAACCGTATAACAGCCAAGAATCATTACCCCTTTCCACTCATGAATACGACTTTTGAGAGGCTCCAAGAAGTGAAGGTATTCAAAACACTAGACCTAGAGAGTGCATACAATCTGGTCCATATTAGGGAAGGCAATGAGTGGAAGACTGCATTCAATACACCAACAGGGCACTATGAGTACCCGGTTATGCCCTTCGGCCTTGCGAACACTCCATCCATTTTCAAAACCTTTGGAAATGGTGAACTCCGCGATACTCTCCATAAGTATGCCTTCAAAACCTGCTCCTTAGCCCCACCACCATCAGCCCCACTGCCACCCAGGTTTATCGAGGGGGAACAGGTCTTCCTGGTGAAAAGACTTCTGGATTCACATACTGATCGAGGGGTTTGACAAGATCTTATGGATTGGGAAGGATTCAGACCTGGTACTGGCTGCCCAAAAGAGACATCTTGAATCTAGCTCTCATCCATAATAACCATCCCCGCCTCTCCCAGCAGCCAGGGCCATCAGGATCAGCCGTAGGGGAGGGGTTCCTGTTACGAGATACCCCCAAACGGGCCAGCTTCTAGGATTGAGATGCTCAAACTCCCCGGAGTACTATAGCTGAGGTCGCCCCTTTAAGGGTTCAGGACAGTTCTGCTCATTGGTAATCATGTTTCGAGTGCCAAGAATTGGGTATTTAAGGAACACCTGAACTGTGGTTCAGTGCTCAATCGTAAGCCTACCAGTAATTTTGTCTAGTGTTTGTCTTGTGCTCATTTTCTTCATCCCATTTGAGATCATGTCTCTATCCCAGCTTCGAATGCCCCAGCATTTGGGTCCAAACCATCCTTGTCAAGGACTCTCATCACAACTTCATTTACAGCTCTGAGTTTATTCCCTACGATTAGATCCAATACTCTCCCTTCTCCAGTAGAACTATCTATGTATTGGATTGAAAATTTCTGCTGGATGCACTTTAAAAATTCCAACACCTCTCTGTCTTTCACAGTGACCCCAGTTAATATTGGAATGCTCATATCTCCTCTACGACAAATCCTCTTTCTCGTCTACCATTTAGATTAGTTTAGATTAGATTAGATTAGATTATGAGGACACTCAGTCCCCGTTTATTGTCATTTAGAAACACATGCATGTGTTAAGAAATTATACTATGTTCCTGCAGAGTGATATCACAAAAAAAACAAGACAAACCAAAGACTAACACTGACAAGATCACATAATTATAACATATAGTTACAGCAGTGCAAATCAATACCATAATTTGATAAAAAGCAGACCATGGGAACGGTGAAAAAACGTCTCTAAGTTCTGATCGATTCCCGATAGTCCCCGATAGCAAGCGGCAGAAGAGAGAAACTCTCTCTGCCATAAACCACCAGGCACCGACAGCTGTTGATGCATTCATTGGAATCACCCGACCACAGCTGACTCTGAATCTGTCCGAAAACTTTGAGCCTCTGACCAGCCCTTTGACACCGAGCACCAAGCACCATCTCTGCCGAGCACTTTCACCCAGTCCTGGCTGCCGAGCAACAAGCAAAACTGAGGACTCGGGGCCTTCCCCTCTGGAGATACTGGATCACACATTAACAGTGGCAGCAAAAAAGGCATTTCAGAAGTTTCTCCAGATGTTCCTCCGTTCTCTCACATCTGTCTCCATCAAATCAGGATTGTGCATGACACCCTACTTGACAGATTACATATCTCATTCACTGGAGTGGCTGCGCAAGCTGCGTCATGCTGCCATCTTCTCCTCCTCCATTCTCTAACTCTCTTCTAAATCTCACTGACGATAGCATAACACCCGAAATGTCATTGCCCCCTTTTGTTATTTACTTTGAAGATCTATCCATATTTCCGCATTTGAAGATCCCTTTGGGATATCCTCCATCATTACTGCAATAATGATCTTCTTAATCAATACTGAATGGTCCTCATCTTTTATTTCCTCTCCTATTATGATTGTGGTTTCTAGGCCCTGGGATATTGAATTGCGAATCTTATTCTTTTAACTATGGTATATACATTTTAGAACATCTTTTCATAAAATCAGAATTTCATTGCCTGTGGTAGTCTGATTCAAAATTGGTGGAACTGGCTACATTTCTTCTTTTCTTCATCAATCCCACCTCACATAAAGATTTCTGTCATTCAATTTGGCCTTTCTGATATTAGCTGAGCCTGCATCAGGTGAAATTAAGTGGAAGTTCCTCTCTGAAGCTACATTGTTGCATTAGTAAAGATATTCATTAGTTTTGTTATGAGTCACACATTGCCAACATTTATCTCTGCAATAGGTATATCAGTACAATGAAACCTGGAGATCCTCTCCCTGCTGATGTGTAGCACTGTGACATTCAGACCAGGAGATCCTGACCTTTACAAGAAATCAAGATACTACTTTGGTTCAAATATCGGAGATGCCTGAAGACAATTAAGGCCAAAATAGTCCCAAACCAGCTGCTAATTGTGGAAAGATACTATAACAGTCTATAAAATGAAGTCAGGCAGCATTGCCAACATTTCATCCTTTCTCAATGAGTTTAAAGTATTTTATACAAGTTGTGATCAGAAGGGGATTGGAATGTCATCACCCATTCCGATAGCTTCCAATGCAGTTCTGTGAATCCACAGAAAACAACTAGCCTGGATGGTGTCCCTGGCCATGTCATTAGATCCTGTGCAGGTAAGCTAATGGAGGATTCACAGACATTTTCAGCTTCTCCCTTCTAAGGTTCCTGATTTAAGAAAAGCACTATCATTAAGGTAGACAGTAAGGCAGAAGGGCTGAAATGTGTGTACCTCAATGCAAGAAGCATCAGGAACAAAGGTGATGAACTGAGAGCTTGGATACATACATGGAATTATGATGTAGTGGCCATTACAGAGACTTGGCTGGCACCGGGGCAGGAATGGATTCTCAACATTCCTGGATTTCAGTGCTTTAAAAGGGATAGAGAGGGCGGAAAAAGGGGAGGAGGGGTGGCATTACTGGTCAGGGATACTATTACAGCTACAGAAAGGGTGGGTAATGTAGCAGGATCCTCTTTTGAGTCAATATGGGTGGAAGTCAGGAACTGGACTGGGGAGCAGTTACTCTACTGGGGGTATTCTATAGGCCCCCTGGTAGCAGCAGAGATACAGAGGAGCAGATTGGGAGGCAGATTTTGGAAAGGTGCAAAAATAACAGGGTTGTTATCATGGGTGACTTTAACTTCCCTAATATTGATTGGCACCTGATTAGTTCCAAGGGTTTAGGTGGGGCAGAGTTTGTTAAGTGTGTCCAGGATGGATTTCTGTCACAGTATGTGGACAGGCCGACCAGGGGGAATGCCATACTAGATCTAGTACTAGGTAATGAATCGGGTCAGGTCACAGATCTCTCAGTGGGTGAGCATCTGGGGGACAGTGACCACCGCTCCCTGGCCTTTATAACTATCATGGAGAAGGATAGAATCAAAGAGGACAGGAACATTTTTAATTGGGGAAAGGCAAATTATGAGGCTATAAGGCTAGAACTTGCGGGTGTGAATTGGGATGATGTTTTTGCAGGGAAATGTACTACGGACATGTGGTCGAAGTTTAGAGATCTCTTGCAGGATGTAAGGGATAAATTTGCCCCGGTGAGGAAGATAAAGAATGGTAAGGTGAAGGAACCATGGGTGACAAGTGAGGTGGAAAATCTAGTCAGGAGGAAGAAGGCAGCATACATGAGGTTTAGGAAGCAAGGATCAGATGGGTCTATTGAGGAATATAGGGAAGCAAGAAAGGAGCTTAAGAAGGGGCTGAGAAGAGCAAGAAGGGGGCATGAGAAGGCCTTGGCGAGTAGGGTAAAGGAAAACCCCAAGGCATTCTTCAATTATGTGAAGAAAAAAAGGATGACAGGAGTGAAGGTAGGACTGATTAGAGATAAAGGTGGGAAGATGTGCCTGGAGGCTGTGGAAGTGAGCGAGGTCCTCAGTGAATACTTCTCTTCGGTATTCACCAATGAGAGGGAACTTGATGATGGTGAGGACAATATGAGTGAGGTTGGTGTTCTGCAGCATGCTGATATTAAGGGAGAGGAGGTGTTGGAGTTGTTAAAATACATTAGGACGGATAAGTCCCCAGGGCCTAACGGAATATTCCCCAGGCTACTCCATGAGGTGAGAGAAGAGATTGCTGAGCCTCTGGCGAGGATCTTTATGTCCTCGTTGTCCACGGGAATGGTACTGGAGGATTGGAGGGAGGCGAATGTTGTTCCCTTGTTCAAAAAAGGTAGTAGGGATAGTCCGGGTAATTATAGACCAGTGAGCCTTACGTCTGTGGTGGGAAAGCTGTTGGAAAAGATTCCTAGTGATAGGATCTATAGGCATTTAGAGAATCATGGTCTGATCAGGGACAGTCAGCATGGCTTTGTGAAGGGCAGATCGTGTCTAACAAGCCTGATAGAGTTCTTTGACCAGGCATATAGATGAGGGTAGTGCAGTGGATGTGATCTATATAGATTTTAGTAAGGTATTTGACAAAGTTCCACACGATAGGCTTATTCAGAAAGTTAGAAGGCATGGGATCCAGGGAAGTTTGGCCGGGTGGATTCAGAATTGGCTTGCCTGCAGAAGGCAGAGGGTCATGGTGGAGGGAGTACATTCAGATTGGAGGATTGTGACTAGTGGTGTCCCACAAGGATCTGTTCTGGGACCTCTACTTTTCGTGATTTTTATTAATGACCTGGATGTGGGGGTAGAAGGGTGGGTTGGCAAGTTTGCAGATGACACAAAAGTTGGTGGTATTGTAGATAGTGTAGAGGATTGTCAAAGATTGCAGAGAGACATTGATAGGATGCAGAAGTGGGCTGAGAAGTGGCAGATGAAGTTCAACCTGGAGAAGTGTGAGGTGGTACACTTTGGAAGGACAAACTCCAAGGCAGAGTACAAAATAAATGGCAGGATACTTGGTAGTGTGGAGGAGCAGATGGATCTCGAGGTACATGTCCACAGATCCCTGAAAGTTGCCTCACAGGTGGATAGGGTAGTTAAGAAAGCTTATGGGGTGTTAGCTTTCATAAGTCGAGGGATAGAGTTTAAGAGTCACGATGTAATGATGCAGCTCTATAAAACTCTGGTTAGGCCACACTTGGAGTATTGTGTCCAGTTCTGGTCGCCTCACTATAGGAAGGATGTGGAAGCATTGGAAAGGGTACAGAGGAGATTTACCAGGATGTTGCCTGGTTTAGAAAGTATGCATTATGATCAGAGATTGAGGGAGCTAGGGCTTTACTCTTTGGAGAGAAGGAGGATGAGAGGAGACATGATAGAGGTGTACAAGATAATAAGAGGAATAGATAGAGTGGATAGCCAGCGCCTCTTCCCCAGGGCACCACTGCTCAATACAAGAGGACATGGCTTTAAGGTAAGGGGTGGAAAGTTCAAGGGGGATATTAGAGGAAGGTTTTTTACTGAGAGAATGGTTGGTGCGTAGAATACACTGCCTGAGTCAGTGGTGGAGGCAGATACACTAGTGAAGTTTAAGAGACTACTAGACAGGTATATGGAGGAATCTAAGGTGGGGGCTTATATGGGAGGCAGGGTTTGAGGGTTGGCAGAACATTGTGGGCTGAAGGACCTGTACTGTGCTGTAGTATTCTATGTTCTATGTAATTACAGTACTCAAAAAAAACAAAGTAATGTGCCTTAATGACTACTGCCCAGTGGCTCTGATATCGACCATCATGACATGCTTTGATAGGCCCTGTCATGTCATGCCAGCCTACCAGAATACCCTGATCCACTGCAATTTACCCACTGTCAAAACAAGTTTGTGGCAGATGCCATCTCTCTGGCCCTACTCTTATCTCTGGAGCATCTGACAGTAAAGGCACCTATGTTAGATGATTGTTCACTGACTACAGTTCTATTTTCAGTAAAATGTTTCCAAGGAAACTTATCATTAAACTCCTAAACCTGGGACTCAACGCATTTCTTTGCAGCTGCCTGACCAACGGACCGCAATCAAAAAGGATAGGCAGCAAAACTTCCTCTATGATTATACTTGTACCGTATAGTCTACAATATAATAACGGACTACTTTATGTTGTGGTAACACATCGTTGCATGTGCCATTAGGCGCGTATTGAGCATGCACTAGTAGGCGCATATTGATCTGTCCGTGTGTGCCGAGTTTGGATTCTGCCAGTAAAGAACCATGAAACTTAGCTCCCGTCTCCAGTGTTTTTATCAATAGCATTGTTGTGTAACCAGGCCACATACACAACAAATTGGCGACGAGGATTATGAACCTACATCTTATCAGAATGCCGTGTTTTAGTTGATAACGACGCTCGAAGGAGAAGAGAGAGAATCTAGATGCATCTAGATGGCGTGCACTCATTGTGCTAGCAAAAAGGGCACATGAGTCAAAAAAAAAAGAAAACTAGGGGAGAATGGGGCTAAATTAACATAACAAAGATGGTGATGATTGGAACCATTACAACATTTGATAGTGGCATTGAAGACTAGGCAACTTACATTGAAAGAGCGGAGTTATATTGTGAGGCTAACAGTGTTAAGGATGAAAAGAAAGCCAGCATCTTACTCAGTATTATGGGAGCAAAAACATACGGGCTGCTATGGAACACACATCAAAGTTGCTGGTGAATGCAGCAGGCCAGACAGCATCTATAGGAAAAGGTACAGTCGACGTTTCGGGCCGAGACCATGCCTTTTCCTATAGATGTTGCCTGACCTGCTGCTTTCACCAGCAATTTTGATGTGTGTTGCTTGAAATTCCAGCGTCTGCAGATTTCCTCGTGTCGGGGCTGCTATGGAGCTTGTTAACCCCTGAAAGGCCAGCTGACAAGATGTTCAAGCAAATAGTAGACACTCTCCAACAGCATTTAAACCCCAAACCACTGGTCATTTCTGAAAGATTTAAATTTCACAAACGGAACCAGAGCAAAAATAAAAGCATTTCTGAATATTGTGCTGAATTGCGCAAATTGTCAATTTGGAGCTGGTCTATCAGATGCATTGAGGGATAGGTTAGTGTGTGGCATGCACTGTGAAACCACACAGAAGATGCTTCTGTGTGAAAAAGACCTTAAATTAGAGAAGGCGCTGAACATTGCAATATCAACGGAAATAGCAGCAGGGTTCCTTCAGAGATACAACAAAAATCTCTGGAATATGCTACAAATAAAATGTCACTGAACAGAAATGAAGGAAAGAAATGTTACTGTTGTGTGAACAGGTCACATGACTCTGATGACTGTTGGTTTAAAAACAAAGAATGCAGAAACTGTGGCAAACAGGGCCACATTGGCAGAGTATGCAAAGTTAGTAAACAGCAGGAAAAGGACAAAATACAGAGAAACAAGAAACCCCAGAAAGGAAAATACAACAATGTACACAGAATGAAAGAAAGCAGTTCTGATGAAAATGACCCAGACAAAAGTGAATTGTCTTTTCTGCAACTTCACAGCGTGGAAGAGACAGATAATCGAAGAGTAATATGGATCACTCCACACATGGCAGGCATGAGAATGAAAATGGAGTTGGACACAAGCTCAACTTTAACAGTGTTCTCTGTACACGACTACAAATGACTGTTTTTGCACATACCTCTGAAATGAACTAATCTACTGCTAAAGACTTACACAGGACAGAAAGTGTGTCCCAAAGGCAAAATTAAAGTGACAGTGACCTACGGAGACAAAACACAGCAACTGAACCTCTATGTACTGAAAAATGGAGGACCACTGCTGCTGGGATATGAATGGCTCAGGAAAATCCATTTGGATTGGCACACCATCGAGGCACAAGATGTGTCAGCAAAGGAGGGCAGCAAGGCGACATCTGAGAGACTGTCACAAATACAAACGTACTTGCTGACTCTGAGGAAGTGTTCTTGAAAGGAATAGGAACACTTCAGGGCATGAAGGCAAGGATTGAGATTGAGGAAAATGCATGTCCAAAATTTTACAAAGCCAGACTAGTGCCATATGTGATCCACCCTACAGTAGAGGCAGAGCTGAAAAATCTGGAGCAGACTGGGGTTCTGTCAAAGGTGGACTGGAGTGAATGGGCCATGCCTATTGTTCCAGTGATGAAGAAAACCTCCAGCAGAAAACCAGGAAAACCAAGCAAGGTGCGCATATGTGGTGACTTTAAAATGACTTTTAACCCAGTTCTCCACACAGTACAGTATCCTCTACCTCGTATTGAGGACATCTTTGCTTCCCAATCAGGAGGGGAACATTTCACAAAAATAGATTTGACCCAGGCTTATTTCCAAATGGAAATCGATGAAGCATCCAAGAAATATCTGACAATAAATGCACACAAAGGACTTTACCAGTACAACAGGTTGGTGCAAACATGAAGAAATCTGTAGGTGCTGGAATTTCAAGCAACACACATAAAAGTTGCTGGTGAACGCAGCAGGCCAGGTAGCATCTCTAGGAAGAGGTACAGTCAATGTTTTGGGCCGAGACCCTACGTCTTGACGAAGGGTCTCAGCCCGAAATGTCAACTGTACCTCTTCCTAGAGATGCTTCTTGGCCTGCTCCATTCACCAGCAACTTTTACAACAGGTTGGTGTTTGGGATAGCATCAGCCCCTGCAATCTGGCAAAGGACAATGGACCAGGTCTTGCAGGGGATTCCAGGGACTCAGTGTTACCTGGATGACATCATTGTCACCGGCAAAGATGATGACGAACATCTTTCTAACCTTGAACAAGTACTCACCAGGTTACAAGAATATGGGCTCAGAGCTAATCGACAAAAATGTGAGTTTTTCAAAAAAGAAATATTATACTGTAGGCATGTGATCAACAAGGATGGCTTACACATATCTCAAGACAAGATAGAAGTGGTGCTTAAGGCACCACCACCTGATAGATAAAGGTAGAAATGGCTGGCTACATCAGAAAGATTGATGAGTTTGATTACACAATGGGTAAATGGCCCATGTATACTGAGCTAATTGAACAATAAAGGATATAGTTTGCTTCAAAGCTTTGATTGCTCCAACCAAACCAGCAGAAATTAGCTTTGCTGCTATTGTGAAAGCAATGCAGGAACACTGCGAACTAAAACCACAGTTAACTACAGAACACTTCAAGTTTGATTACTAGAATCAAAAGGAAGGAGAGTCCATTTCAGCATATGTGACTGAATTGAAGACATTGTCTAAGCATTGTCAGTATGGTAATAGGTTTAGTGATGAAATGAGAGATTGTTTGGATGGTAAAATCTTACAAGAAAGCATCCAAAAATGGCTCCTAATTGAAGCACGAGTTACATTTAAAAGAGCAGTTGAAAATTATAGTTTCAATGTAAAATGCAGGGAAACAATTGAGTTACAGTCAGGAATTAAAGAGAAAATGAACAAAATTGCAACATCTTAACTGTATAGGACTCACTGAACTATTATCTTTGTATCAACCTTGTTATAGATGCAACCTTTTGTTCTTGTCTGCTAATGAAGATTTCTTGATGACTCCAAAACACACTTGACTAATTGTTTGCATTGGTGGATCAATTGCACACTGAAGTGCAAGTGGTCTCAGATCACCGTGCCATTATACTTTTTAATTTGACTATTCCTATGCCCACAATTACCAGTGCACACTTGTAGTCATGCCTTCATTATGTAACTAGGCCCCATCTAGCTCTCCTTGTGACATAACTGTCCACTTCTTCATTATTCAGAAGATCTCTCTTGTACATGTACTCAACATCATTATGGTCTATCTCAAAAGAAAATAAGCGAGTACTGGGCCAGAGCCATCAAATGCTACTCATGTGTTAACCCTTTTATGCCTGAGATCACTCTCATCAACCCCCTCTGGATGGTAGAAGTACTTCAAGCTATACATCCTGGTCTAGGATTGACCAACTTGTCGCAGTATGTTTGTGCATGTATATAGTTATTTCTGCAAATTGTTAGGTGGCATTAAAAATAACTTCCTTGTCACACTCTGGGAGTGCAGTACAGACATTTCCTATGTGTCTCTTTTCATCAGTGGCTATTACCTCCTTTAGAGTTGTGCAATATCCTAATGCAATGACAATTAGATTGCTAAGCCATCGTAAACTGATATTCTGAAGCCATACAGCTTCCATAACATCAATGAAAAGCTTCTTGTCTTTTCACCCATGTGATGTAACTTTCTCAGCACCTAAGCTCATGTCATTCAATGGTTGTCCAATGAAACCAGCTGCAGTATCCACATATTCCTGTTTGCATCTTGAAATTGGACCCCATCTCATATTTTAAGACCATCGCTATTCTGGTGGCTATTTCACATATCCCCCAAATGTGAAGGCTAACATTTGAAATAGTTTCTTGTGAACCTGCCAGCTTGTGCACTAAGTGATCCTCCACCACCCAATTTATGGAATCTTAGAGTCTTTATCCAACCTTTATCCCAAATGATTCCTCTGATCCTTGGTTGCACATGCCAAATCTATAGGTCTTGAACATTTCTGATAGCGCTAGATTGAAATACCCCTTCAAGGTTTCCATTAGCTCTAATTCACTAGCAGATGCACGGTTTAATTTGTCCCTAGTTCTAGCACAAAAGACAATGCTTTAAATGGAATTTTAGAAAATGCTAAAAACACTTGCAAGGCTAGGCAGCATAAGAAATAGAAACAAAGTGGCAGACCTTACAGCATTAATTCACAATTTTGTTTTTCAATTCTACCACATTTTACTGTTTGGTGACTTTCTCAGTGGGACCTCAACAATATTGCTCGACTTCAGGATTCCACACCTTAAAAGTACAAGTGGAAGGTTGTGTTCATTTGGATATTTCAAGTCCTCTGCTGCTTTTAGCATGTCCTCAGACTGCCAGGTTCTCTGTTCTGTCCAGGAAGCACTATTCTCTGTTCTCTTCATACTATATTCTTGCCAATTCCATAAGCAACAATATTATACATTCATTGTTAAAGTGATGTCTTTGAGGTTCCCTTATGTTGCTGCTTGCATGAGAAAATACACCAAAGTAGAGCATAAAAAGAGCATAATCTCAAATAAATTTGGATCTTGTTGGAGACAGAAAAGGGAACCATTTTTCTCTGATAGACAAAACTTGCTTACCCTTGCAAACCTGAAGGAGACATCACTGTAAATTGTTTTGGGTGAAGTTTGGAGGTCATAATAATCCTGAGATTTTTGAAAGGTATCATTTTGACAACGGATCATTTCCAAAATGAGGGCTTAAATGAGTTTTTTATAGTAATCAAAAAAATGTATATTTTGCTTTTTTAGAGATTTCCAGGGTGGCAGTTTTGACAGCCAATTGTGTGTGGGTGCAGAATGAATGCATTCATAGCAAACTATTGACAATTCACAATCAGACATTTGAAGCTGCATGCCTGAGACAACTTTATCCACACACATGGTTGATAGATATCCACGTTATCCCCAATCCAGTGTTATGCTCAAAACACAAATATCTGCAGAAATGAATAAACTACCGAGAAGGAGGGAACTTTTCTGAAGTTGCATTTACTATTCATGGATCCAAAGGAAATTGGAGGTGACTGTGATGAATTTACTGGTAATGCTGGCACTGTCAAAGGCAAGCCTAGATTCTGCAATGTGTTCTGGTCAGCACTTAGCATAGATTTGTCTCTCTGGAAGGCAAAATGTCACGGCTGAAGAGTAGAATAGGAATTATTGTAAGGTTGAATGTAATTGGCTACTATTGAAGAACAGCAGTACATGGGGAAGTTTCACATTTATGTAGTGTCAGCAGGTTCCATGGTATACTGTTGCAAATAAAGGCAAGTAAACAAGATACAGTTTCAAGCCAAGCATGTTTTATTGATGACTAGCAAAACCCAACTAACTGCACTGGCTGATACAGCAATGTATCCTAATTCATGCCTGATGGGTACACAGTTTTTAAAGGTAAATGCAAATAATAGTGCAATCTGCAGCACAAGAGTGGCAATAGAAATTCTCAGGAGGTAGCATTAGTGGAAATGAAGATAACCATGGATATCAATTGGTGCTGTCAAAATATGGTAAGCAGCTGAGTGATACCCAGCTGACAAATCATGGATGAAATTATGTAGTTACAATAAAGAGAAGATTCCGATTATTGGGGAAGGGTATTTGTTTCTGTCCAATATACAAGGAGTAACATATCAACTTGACGATTATTATTTGGGGGAAAAAAACTGGTTTGGCTAATTAAAATAATTGATATATTTCATGTTAAAGTAAAATGCATAACACAGGACACTGTGGTAAAACATGTTAAAGGGCTTTCAGTAAATGGTCAGTCCAACTCATGGATTCAAGGCTGAAACACGAGAGTTGAGAGGATTGCAATACTGATTCTTGTAAACCATATTCAATTGGTGTTTTCTCAGAGAAAAGGAATTAGAAGAACTAAGTTAGAGTCTGAGAACATAACTTCAAGGTTAGCAAAGTCATTGTGCTGTGCCCATAACTATAGTGCTAAACTCATGTGAATTTTTAAGATAATATGATGCTTATGCATCAAATGTTGATTAAGTTCTTGAATGCAATCCACCTGACACCAAATCTAAGATATGTTAAGAAGCATGGCAGTTTCAACTTGAGTTAGATGAAGAATCTTAATCAAAGTTGACAATTAATTCACTCCTGAGTCTTTGTTTAGCTTTGTTAAGGGGGGGGGCGGTTGGAGAGAAGTGAGTGAATCTGCCAATACTAGGGAGAAGGTGCTGGCAAAGCTGAAAGGTCTAAAGGTAGATAAGCCACCTGGACGAGATGGTCTACACAGAGTTGTAAAAGAGGTGGCTGAAGAGATTGCGGAGACATAAATAATGGCCTTTCAAGAATCACTGGATCCTGGCATCGTTCCAGAAGACTGGAAAATTGAAAATGTCTCCCCACTCTTCAAGAAGAGGGAGAGGGGGCAGGAGAAAAGAAAATATCGGCCAGTTAGTCTGACCTCAGTGGTTGGAAAGATGTTGGAGTTGATTGCTAACGATGTGGATTCGGGGTACTTGGGGTCTGTAGTCAGCATGGTTTCCTTCAGGGAAAATCTTGCCTGACAAATCTGTTGGAATTCTTTGAAGAAATAACAAGCAGAATAGATAAAGGTGAATCGGTGGATTTTGTGTGCTTGGGTTTTCAGAAAGCCTTTCACAAGGTGCAGCACGTAGGGCTGTTTAACAAGTTAAGAGCCCAAGATATTACAGGAAAAATAGTAGCATGTAAAAGTTATGAGCATTGCATGATTGGCAGGAGGAATACAATGGGAATAAATGACTCTTCTGTGTTTGGCTGCCGATGACCAGTAGTGTTCTACAGGGATCTGTGTTAGGACCGATTCATTTTATGTTATATGTCAATGATTTAGTTGACAGAATTGACGGCTTTGTGGCAAACTTTGTGGATGATACAAAGATAGGTGGAGGGATGGGTAGTTTTGATGAAGCAGGGATGCTACAGAAGAAATTAGACAGATTATGAGAATGGATAATTAAGTGATAGATGGAATACAGTGTTGGTAAGTATATCATCATGCACTTTGGTAGAAGAAATAAATGTGTAGACTACTTTCTAAATGGAGAGAAAATTCAAAAATTGCAAAGGAACTTGGGAGTCCTCATGCCGGATTTCCTAAAGGTTAATTTCTAGGTTGAATTGATGGTGTAGAAGGAAAATATTGCCATTAATTTTGAGAGGATCAAAATATAAAAGCAAGGAAGTAATGCTGGGGTTTTATAAGGCACTGGTGAAGCAGTTTTGGGCCTTTTATTGAAGAATGGATGTGCTGACATTGGATAGAGTTCAAAGGAAATTTATGAAAATAATTACGGGAATGAAAGGCTTATCATATGAGGACTGTTTGATGGCTTTGGGCCTGTACTCACTGGAATTCAGAAGAATGAGTGGGATCTCATTAAAACCTATTGAATGTTGAAAGGCTTCAATACAGTGGATGTGGAGGGGATGTTTCCGATGGTAGGGGAGTCTAAGACCAGAGTATATAGCCTCAGAATAGAGGGATGTCCATTTAGAATAGAGTTAAGGAGGAGCTTCTTTAGCCAGATAGTGGTGAAGCTGAAGAATTCTTTGCTGCAGGTGGCTGTGGAGGCTAAGTCATTGGGTATACTTAAGACAGAAATTGATAGATTCTTGATTTGTCAGGGCATGAAGGGATACTTGGAGAATGCAGGAGATTGGGGCTAAGAGGAAATGGACAACCATGGTAAAATGATGGAGCAGACTCAATGGGACAAATGGCCTAATTCTTCTCCTATATCTTATGGTCTTATGATCTGAATAACCTGCTATTTGAAGTTTCTCCTTTAAGATTCACTTAAAATACATAAGAACATAAGAAATTAGAGCAGGAGTAAGCCATCCGGCCCATCGAGCCTGCCCCGCCATTCAATAAGATCATGGCTGATTTGACTGTAAACTCAGCTCCATCTACCTGCCTTTTCCCCATAACCCTTAATTCCCCTACTATGTAAAAACCTATCTAACTGTATCTTAAATATATTTAGTGAAGAAGCCTCAAATGCTTCCCCGAGCAGAGAATTCCACAGATTCACCACTCTCTGGGAAAAATAGTTCCTTCCCATCTCCATCCTAATTTTTCTCCCCTGAATCTTGAGGTAATGTCCCCTAGTTCTAGTTTCACATACCAATGGAAACAACTTTCCTACTTCTATCTTATCTATCCCATTCAAAGTTTTGTATGTTTTTATAAGATCCCCTCTCATTCTTCTGAATTCCAGAGAGTATAGTCCCAGGCAACTCAATCTCTCCTCATCCCTGGAATCAACCTGGTGAACCTCCTCTGCACTGCTTCCAAAGCCAGTATATCCTTCCTCAAGTATGGAGACCAGAACTGCACACAGTACTCCAGGTGCAGCCTCATCAGTACCCTGTATAGTTGCAGCATGACCTCCCTGCTCTTGAATTCAATCCCTCTAGCAATGAAGGCCAACATTCCGTTTGCCTTCTTAATAAGCTGTTGTACCTGCAAGCCAACTTTTTGAGATTCATGCACAAGCACTCCCAAGTCCCTCTGCACAACAGAATGCTGCAATCTTTCACCATTTAAATAATAATCTGCTCTTCTATTATTCCTTCCAAAGTGGATGATCTTGCATTTACCAATGTTGTATTCCATCTGTCAGACCTTGGCCCACTCACTTAACCTATCTATATACCTCTGCAGGCTCTCCACATCCTCTCTACAATTTGCTATTCCACTCAGTTTAGTGTCATCAGCAAATTTTTCTATGTTACACTCCGTTCCCTCTTCCAAATCATCAACGTAAATGGTAAACAGCTGCAGGGCCAGCACCGACCCCTGTGGCACGTCACTCACCACTGATTGCCAACCAGAGAAACACCCATTTATACCAACTCTCTGCCTTCTGTTGTAGCAAGGAGTCAAAGAGATAGTGTGATATTAAAGCATAGAAATTAAGTTTCAAGGTCCATTGAATATTTGGATCACAGAGTACATGAAGATGTTTTATTATATACCAAGGTGAAAAGTGACACAACCATGAACATGTTGTATTTAAGAACATCTTAGGCTCTAGGCTTTCCAAGTTCATTTATGAGCTTAGATCATCAGATTCAGGAATACAATATTGTTATATTCTTTGAATGAGCTTTTCAGGGAGGAAGGTGCATAAAACTGGATGAATGATTTCAACAAAACATTCAAGTTCTATAAAAGTCAGATTGTAGAGTCAAAAATGCTTTTGCACAATGATGAATCAATACTTGTATGTTTTATATCTCCAAATCATATTGGAGCAAGAATCTATCATTTACCAGCTAATAGAGAAGAGAGACCTATTATATTTGCATCTCACACTGTCAATGCCAAAAAGCACAACTATTGTCAAATGGAATGAGATGAATAGTCCCTAACATTTGGATACAAGAGATTCCATGAATAACTTTTCATTCATAGGTTCACTATCACAACTAACTATAAGCCCCTGACAACACGCAAAAATGATTGCGGAACTCAAGAGGTCAGGTAGCATCTGCAAGTGGAAATGAACAGCGGATTTTATGGGTCAAGATTCTTCATCAACACTGGAAGAAAGAATGAGGGCAGAAGCCACAATCAGAAGGATGAGCTGGAAGGTGATAGGTGAATCCAGGTAAGAGGGAGAAAGTAAGTAGGTGAGGGATGAGGGAAATGGCAATGATGTGAAAAACCTGAAGGTGACAGGTGGTATAGGCAAAGGACAAAAGAGAGATAGAATCTGATAGGAGAGCACAATTAGAGATTGGCAGGGTGTGGGCATCACTGAGTCATGGCTGAAAGATTATAGCTGGGGGCTTAACATCCAAGGATACACATTGTATTGAATTGACCGGAAGGTAGGCAGAGGGGGTGGGATGGCTCTGTTGGTAAAAAATGAAATCAAATCCTTAGAAGGAGGTGACATACGTTATGTTTTGTAACTTCAAAACATTAAACCAATTCAAAGAAAGACAATGGAGTCCAAAATGTTAGTCTAAATTTGTATTTACTTTAATTGAGGCCCGCATGTACCACGTGGTAGCATGATGATGTATGCAATTCATATATGTTTACATATAATTCGTAATGAATTATTTAAATGAACAAGACTGTTTAATCAAACTATATATATACAAACTTATTCAAATATTACTGAAATATGAAATACACAACACTCCTCCCTGCTTAGCTATAAATTCCCACTCAATATTGAATGCATCTCATCTGTATATACAATATACCATATAATACAACTACTATATAGACATCCGCAGCATAGTTATTTTTTAAATTGTCCCATTCAAGCCTAAAGATATAATCGCAGAGGGGGCTTTCTTACTCTTGAGGGATAATGTCTTTCCTGACAAGGAGGCTCACTCTGTTTGGCAGGTGAGACTTGTGGCTGTGAAATCAATCTTAGGCTCAGGGACATCCTCCATGGTGGTTATAGGAGTTCATTCTGAGACCGCAAAAAGTGGTTCCGACAGCTCTGGACAGCTTTCATTTCCTTCCTTTTTCTTCCTCTAGTTTATGAATCTTGATCTTGGGAACATACCTTTATTTCACTGGAGTATTCGCTTATTAATCCCTCTAATGCTCCCTTTACAATCCCATCCCATCTTTTGGTTTCGGCATCCACAATATCATATGGTGAATCCTCTGTTTTTGTATATCCATTGGCTACTTTCTGTTCAGCCTTTTATTCATCCAGCTGAGTTTTGTCTTTGCATCGAGTTTTGCAAGAAGCTTTGCATTGCCCACTTGAAGTTCATGCAATAACTTGAATGCATGCAGAGTAGACTCTGGTTCTTTATATTCACAAAAGCTGAATACTTGCAACATTCCTGAAGCTCCTTAAACTCTCTTTCGGCTTAAAATCAAGCCAAATTTCAGAAGTAACTGCTTGAATAATAAATATATCAAGAGCTTTCTCAGAGATGTTGCCTCGAACAACTGATGTAGTTGGACCACTGCGTTCATCACTTTCACAATTCCTTTGAACAGCATGGTCCTTTCTTGGTCAATATGCTTTCCAACCAGAGACACAATATTTGGTACCAACATCTGTTTGTCCTCTGTCAGGCATGAAGTTTGGCATATGGTATCAGCCAATACCTTTCTTAATTTGCTTTCAGTTGACTTTATTGTAGGGGATGTGGCATGCAAATGGTGGATGGATTTCCGATCAAGTTGTAGTTGGTTCAGCCAGTCACATCCCCATACTGCTGGTCCTTCCGTTTTTACCACATACAAGCCCAATGAGGCTTGTTGGCTACTGTATTTCACCCTGCTGCATGTCATTCCCACAGAGGTTATCTTTTCTCAAGTGTAAGTTCTTAGTTGGATATCTGCAGGCTTCAGTTCAGTATCTTTGAAATGCTGTTCAAATGAATTTTGCGGAATTAGTGAAACAGCTGAATGAGTGTCCAATTCCATTTTGATTAAGTTGCCATTCATTTTTGGTGTATGCCATATTGCTTGTCTGTTGTTAGTTTTCACATTGAAAATCTCAAGGCTATACAGTCCTGTGTCACTCTCATCATTATCAGATTTTTCAACAACATGCAGATTTATGCTCTTTTTGAAATCACTACTTGAGTTTTTATCTTTTTCTCTTCTCTATGTCGTCCTTTTATTTTTGTCTGCCTGATATGTTCTTTGTATGTGTCCTACTTTGTTGCATTTTCTAAAAGTTTTGCTTTTAAACTTACATTGGTCTGGTGTATGTGAACCCCTGCTACAAAGGTAACACAATTTGTTCAGCCAGGCTGATTTCAATTAGACATTGAAATTTTATTCATGCTCACTTTCCTGATAGCAACTTAACTGTGTATCTGTCTATAGTTTCTATTGAAACAGCAATTGCAACTGCTCCTTTAAATGTAAGTTGTGCTTCAGTTAGCTCTTTTTGAATGTTTTTTGTAAGATTCCACAAACTAAACAATCTCTCAGTGTATCATTAAGCCATTACCGAACTGACAATGCCCAGACAATGTCTTCAATGCAGCCACCTACGCTGAAGTGGCCTCTCCTTCCTTTTGACTCTGCTAATCAAACTTGAAGCATTCTGTAATCAACTATGATTTTGGTTCTAAGTGTTCTTGCGTTATTTTCACAATAGTGGAAAAGCTTATTTCTGCTGGTTTGGTTGGAGCAATTAAACTTCAACAAAAACTGTATGCCTTTATATAAATGTACTAATCAAAATTGGTACATTTCACATTGGCTATTTCATTTCCTTCAAAATACTGTTCAATTTACTGGGTATGAATTCTAAATTCTTCTGTTTACTGCCTTTTTGTTTAACTCAACTGTCTCTGCATGCACTATGCTGCACTTTTGTTTTTACTCAACTTTCCTTGCTGTGCTTTTTTAGTTTAAATGTCTTCAACAGGGCAATAGTGGTCCTGGGTTCATTTTAATAATACTTTGTCACCAGTGTTATGTTTTATAATTCCAAAATATTAAACTAATACAAAGGAAGACACAGGAGTCTGAAATGTGAGTCTAACTTTGTGTTTACCTTAAGTGAGGTGCATACGTATCATGTGGTAGCATGATGATGTATGCAATTAACGTATTTTTACATATAGCCATAATTAATTATTTAAAAGAGCAAGAATGCTGAATCAAACAATATATGTACAAGATTTCAGAAATATTAAATACACAAACACATAGGTATAAAAATGTAGGAACATTGTGGGTAGAGCTAAGAAACTGCAAGGGTAAAAAGACCCTGATGGGAGTTATATACAGGCTTCTGAACAGTAGTAAAGATCTGGGCTGGAAATTACAAGAGAATATAGAAAAGGCATGTCAAAAGGACAATGGTCTTATGCAATGAATTGGAATTGATAAGAGAGCTTAAAGTAAAGGAACCCTTAACGGAGGTGATCATAATATGATTGAATCCACCCTGCAATTTGAGGTGGAGATGCTGAAGACAGATGTATCAATATTACAGTGGATTAAAAAAAGTTACAGAGGCATGGGAGAAGAGCCGGCTAAAGTTGATTAAAAAAGAACTACAGCAGAGCTGACGACAGAGCAGGATGATGCAACTGTAGCTGACAAGGGAAGTCAAAGCCTGGATAAAAGCTAAAGAGAGGGCATACAATAGAATAAAAATTAGTGTGAAGTTATAGGACTGGGAAGCTTTTAAAAAGAACAGAAGGCCACTAAATAAGTCATTAAGAAGGAAAAGATGAAATACAAAATTAATCTAGTCAATAATATTAAAGAGGGTACCAAAAGTTTCATCCAATATATAAAGATTAAAAGAGAGGTGATAGTTGATATCGGACAACTGGAAAAATGATGCTGGAGAGGTAGTAATAGGGGAGAAGGAAATGGCGGACAAAATGAATAAGTACTTTACATGAGTCTTCACTATGGAAGACATCAGCACTATTCCAGAAGTTTGTGTGTGTCAGGGAGCAGAAGTGAGTGAAACTGACATTACGAGGGAGAAGATGCTTTGGAAACTGGAAGTTCTGAAGGTAGATAAATTACCTGGACCAGATGGTGTATACACCAGGATTCTGAAAGAGGTGGCCGAAGAGATTGTGGAGACATTAGAAATGATCTTTCAAGAATTAATAGATTCTGACAAGATTTTGGAGGACTGGAAAATCGCAACTGTTACTCCACTCTTCAAGAAAGGACAGAGACAGAAGAAAAGAAATTATAGGCCAGTTAGTCTGACCTCAGTGTTTGGGAAGATGTTGGAGTTGATTGTTAAGGATGTAGTTTCAGGGTACTTGGAGGCACATGATAAAGTAGGCTGAAGTCAGTATGGTTTTCTGAAGGAAAAATCTTGCCTGACAAATCTGTTGGAACTCTTTGAAGAAATAACAAGCATGATAGACAAAGGTGAACCCATAGATGTTGTGTACTTGGATTTTCAGAAGGCCTTTGACAAAGTGCCACACATGAGGCTGCTTAACAAGCTAAGAGCACATGGTATTACAGAAACAGAACTAGCATGGATAGACAATTGGCTGATTGGCAGAAGGCAACAAGTGGGAATAAAGAGAGCCTTTTATGCTGGTGTCTAATGGTGTTCCACGGGGGTCTGTGTGGGGACCACTTCTTTTTATGCTGTATGTCAATGACTTGGATGAAGAAATTGATGGCTTTGTGGCCAAAGTAGTGGATGATACAAAGATAGGTTGAGGGGCAGGAAGTGTTGAGGAAGCAGAGAGGTTGCAGCAGGACTTAGACGAGGAGATGGGCAAGGAAGTGGCAGATGAAATACAGTCTTGAGAAGTGTGTGGTCGTTCACTTCAGTAGAAGAAAGAAACCTTGTACTTAATGTCACTAAGACCAAAGAATTGATCGTGGACTTCAGAAAGGGTAAAATGAGGGAACACTCACCAATCTTCATCAAGGGATCAGAACTGGAGAGAGTGAGCAATTTCAAGTTCCTGGGTGTCAACATCTTTGAGGATCTATCCTGGGCCCAACATATCAAAGCAGTAAAAAAGAAGGCACAACAGCAACTATGTTCCATTAGGAGTTTAAGGAGATGTGGTATGTCACCAAAGACACTCACAAATTTTTACAGATGTACCATGGAGAGCATTCTACTTGGCTGCATCACTGTCTCGTATGGAGGGGCCACTGTACAGGATCAAAGTAAGATGTGGAAAGTTGTAAATTCAGTCATCCCCATTATAGGCATTAGCCTCCTCAGCATCTAGGACATCTTCAAAGAGCGACTCCTTCGAAAGGCAGCATCCATCATTAAGGAGCCATCACCCAGGACATGCCCCCTTCTCATTGCTATCATCTTCTTACTGTAATTTATGATTTTTATTATTATGTATTGCAATGTACCTGCTGCATAATAACTAATTTCATGAAATATGCTAATAATATTAAACCTGATTACGATTCTGATATCAAGTAAGCCACATCAGAAGCACAGGATTCAATCAATGAGCCCAGTGATTTCATATGTAAAGTGCTGCCTCATCTGGACGAACAGTTTAGGACTTTAAGTGGTAGTGAGAGAGGAGGTGTAGGAGCAAGTGTAACACCCGACGTGGTTTCAGGGAGGTTCATGGAGGGACTTGGTGGGGTGGGATGTGCAGACAAGGTAGCCTCAGAGAAAAGAATTCCTGCAGAAAGCAATGAAGAGAGGCAAGGGAAGTTGCACCAACACTCCCAGAAGATGTCCCTGACAGTTTATTGAATCCAAAGCACCGGCTCTCACATTAGCTGCAGCACAATTACAAAGGTGAGCTATAATTCTATTTTGGGAATATTTCAATGTTATTATAAGCAAGGAATAATTTTGAGGGAACAAAATATCTTCTGAGGTGCCAGGCAGAGCACAAAATTTGGATCTACTGCACTGATGTTCCGTTTGCTACAGATGCTAATACTTTTAGCATTTGAATTTATACACTGTGTTTCACTGAACAAGGATTAACAAAGATTAACATTAACAAGGATTTGAGCTCACACAGATAATGCTTACAAGCAATATGCAGACCAGGCAATAACGACAATTATTGCATAAGATAATTTGATCACTACTGGCATGGTTGTACTTCTGCACAGCCCATATGTTCTGGGATACGGATGCATTGATAAGCTTTGCCTTTGTAAGACTGTCTGAATGAGAGAATGAGAGGCAACACAGAGTAATCAGACGGAGATATAAGAACTCTCTGGAGGCTGGGATATCTACTCACAGTGATCAGGAGAAAAGTTGCCATTTCCTTCATAAGGTGATGTGTCTGGATTTCAGCATATTGCATATTTCCTTGCCACAATACAATTTCTTCTTTCAGTGAGTGAGAATGGCTTTAAGTTCTGTTATTTCAAAGCATCAGCCAATATACTCGCCTTTCACTTAGAAGACAACGGAGGACAGGAGCATCCCCATTATTTCATTGCCGTGAAGGAGACAACACTCACAGTGTTGGAGCAGTTATTCCCCAAGTTATTACCAGCAGTGGGACAAAAATATTGGTAGTCAATGGTCCCTTAACACCTAACCCTTTTTTCTTGAAACCACTTTCCCTTCTTCTACTTCCCTTTCCGACTCTCTTCTAATTTACAAGTGGCAGGTGGTCAAATCATGTAGCTATTATTTCCCTTCCTTCCCATCCCACAACCCTAACCCTGTGCATTTTTCCTTTCTGATTTCTAAGAAACGGAGGCAGGGCAGTTAGAGTAAGACCATGAGGACACTTGACAATGAGACATGTTGTTATTAGTGCTGACACTTCCACAAAGTGCAAGTTATAGATTTAATTACAGATCTGCCCAGAGTGACTCATTGGTTCTGAAAGTCCTTCCACCAGATGTCAGCTTGATGGTGAGCACTGTATAACTTGGGTTCTGCTGCCATTAACTCAGATGAGATAACCAATAGAAAGCTGATGGGGTTCATCCTTAAATTTTTAATTCACTAATAGCTGTGTCACTGCATGTGTGTGAAAACTTGGAAGTTGTTTAGCAGTCCTGCACTGATGGATCAAGTCTTTGTGAAGAGTTTGGAGATCATCCTTTGAAGATTAGATCCACTATTCCTCTGTAAGAAGGAAATCTACAATGTGATTCTGGGAATTATTCTGCCATTGGGAGGAAGCAATGTCACAGGTGTGGAGCACGGGTGGAGCCAAATGCAGGACACAAACACATTTTGTAGCGATAACAAAAATAGAGTTTATTAATAGTTACTAGGAAAGCAGGGAAGCAAGGATTGTACAGAAAGACATCAAGGAGTGAATGAAGCAGAAGCGGGAATATGCATGGCAGGAACTGGGCTCGGACACTGGACCTAGACTGGGACTCAGGGCCTAGGCTTGGCCTGGGACTCAGGACTCGGAATTGGACTTGGACTGGAACTTGGGACCTAGACTTGGACTTGGAACATCGGAGCCTGGACTTGGAGCTCAGAACATCGGAACACAGAGCCAGGACCCTTCCTTGGATACAGGACATAGAGCCAGGGCCCTTCCTTGGGTGCAGGACACAGAGCCAGGCCTCTTCTTGGACACAAGACACAGAGCCGGGACTCTTCTTGGGTGCAGGACACAGAGCCAGGACTCTTCTTGGACACAGGACACATAACACAGTACATGAAGAGACAGTTCCCCACTCAGGGTAGCAGCAAACGGCCGGACCTACCCAGCGGAGGCGAGGACACAAAGAGACAGTTACCAACTCAGGGTAGTGGTAAACGGCCGGGCATACCCAGCAGAGATGAAAACATGAAGAGACAAAACCACACAACGACAGACAGTACTTTTATCTTGGCACGAAGTGGCTCCAAGTAGCAGTGAGCTCTGGATTCGGCTCAGGTGCGGTAACTTGACAGGCTGGCTCCAGCGAGGAGAGGCAACTTACTGGCACTTGCTTCAGGGAGAAGACTTGACTTGCTCTGGCAAGGTGACTTGCTCGCACTTGCTTCGATGACGTGAGGTGGCGTCAGGTGACGGTCTAGCCCTGAGTAGCTGTAAACCAGACACTAAATACTGCTCGTTCAGCTGAGAATCAAGTGCCTTTAATTACAGAGCCCAAGAAACATGGGGAAGCAATGAATTAAAGGAAAACAAGGAGTCAACGGTCCTGCTCATGACACAAAGGAAATTTAAAGGGAACCAGGGAATAACCGATCAGGACCATGACAAGCAAAGAGTTTTTCCCCATGAACACCTCTCTAGAAGTGTCTGTAGTACACATATTGGCCTCATCAGTCATTACAGAACCCACTATACAAGAGTGGAAGAAAATCATCCTCAATCCTGAGGACCTGAATAATAAGAAGAAGCCCATTACACTTCAAATGTCCTTCATTGATTCTGATGTGCTTTGAGATCCCAAGAAAACTACTTAAATGTAAGACTTTCCCCCCTAATACTCACATAACTAAGCTTGGGAATTGGAAAGCTTAAGAACCAGATCAGTTTGTTCAGTTCCTCATGCTAGTTTCACAATTCATTCCTATTATGGTTGAAATGTAACATAAATTCCACTTCCCAGAGTAAATGCCTAGGAATTGCAGCAAGTTTGTGTTCTACCAGCCAACAAAGCACAGTCAGTTAAGTCCCCAAAGCAGCTAGTAAGTTCGCAGCTTCCACATTCACATGGGAATCTAAATATCATAACAGAGCGATTAGTTCTTTCTCCTGCACGTGCAGATTTCTCTACATAAGCCTTTCTTATCAGCAGATTTGGAATACACTATTGTTAAAAATAACATAGGATAATGTCTTTCAGCTTCCACAGAAAACCTTTGTCAGAGAACGCGATATGCAGCTATGAAATCGCTAGTAGTCTCTACCTCCCATGGGATATCACAAGTTCTCTATTGGAGAACCACTGGAATGTCCCTGAAGCTGATGACAGAAAAGGATCTGGTTAGTCCGTAAGGAAATGACCAAGCCTGACTCAGGGTACTGGCATGAGGCAGGAGGTTCCTGCCCTATCTGAAAATAGGACTCAGAGTCCAATATCAGACTGTCTGATAAAATGGGCTGAGGACACTGATTTCCTTTACTTGTTTTGATACACTGCACCAACTTGCTTGATTAAACATATCATGGTTTTAGATTTCATTATGTCGTGAGTTGTACCTATTTATTTTTTTAACAGGGAGAATAAGCTATGAGGAAAGGGGAAGCTCCAATTTCGCACATTAGATTTTATCAGCCCTACAAAACCTGTACTAAATCGATCAGTCAGTCGAACATTTTGTTTTGCTGTTTTGACTCTGTCAAAACAGCAGCGGGTGTGGGAATATATTGGCACAATGGTTGTTTTTTCCTGATTTGTAACGAGTCAGCATTAATTACATTGAAGCAATTGGATTTGTTTTCTTTTGGTCACTCACAACGTACACAGAGCATCTAATCAGCAGTAAAAGGTGAATTACTTGAGTTGCTGCTGAAGATTAGTAAGCCATCCTTTCAGCATCTTAGCACTTTTCATAAAATATGTATATATTCTTACATAAACTAAAGTCCCAAGTCCTATCACTGAGAACCATGAGCATGTTAAGATTACAGTGTTTTAATCAGATTCTAATCTTAAATCCTCCATGACCTGTAACTTTAGCCTTCGAAAAAACATCACACTAAATTTCAACAACTCCAAGCAGTAATGAGGCAGAATTTGCACTAAAAATTGGTGCCAGATTTAAATTATTGCAAAGCCCATCATCCATGGTCGCAGGAAGCGTCCAACCATACTCCCGACTTGCGACTTACGGATGTAGGGAAAACTTTGGATGATCCGAAGGTGAAACACTCAGCACAGGGTATCCACCCTCTGAGCTGTTCTCATAGCCGTAATATTTGTCTTGCAGGACTCCAGGAATTTGATGGAGAAATACTCAGAGACATTAATGCCACAATGGTAGGTGATTAGACTCAATCGTTGAACAGAACCATTTATTGGCATTTCTTTTTTAGTGCAGTTGCTACCTACCCCTAATTAGTTCAGGCCTAAATGTTGTCTGAGCCTTGCTGGGTACAGGCATGGCTATCAGATTTTCTGAGAAGGTGTTTATAGAATTGAACATGGAGCAATCATCAATCAACAGCCCAGGTTTTAACCTTAACATATTATGAAGGAAGATCATAAGACCATAAGACATAGGAGCAGAATTAGGCCATTCAGCCCATCATGTCTGCTCTGCCATTCCGTCATGGCTGATCCCAGATCCCACTCAATCCCATACCCGTCTTCTCGCCACATCCTTTGAAGCCCTGACCGATCGGAAACAAACTTTTGCTTTAAATGTACCTGTGGACATGGGTTCATTGCAGTCTGTGGCAGAGTATTCCACAGATTCACTACTCTTTAGCTAAAATAATTCCTCCTTAATTCTGTTCTAGAAGGTTGCCCCTCAATTTTGAGGCTGTGCCCTCTATTTCTGGATACCCCCAACATAGGAAACATCCTCTCCACATCCACCATCTCTGGCCCTTTCAACATTCAGTAGGTTTCAATGAGATCCCCATGCATTCTTCTAAAGTCCAGTGAGTTCAGGCCCATGAATGAAACAAGAAAGTTTGACTGAATCCACAAATTTGTCATGCTGAATTCCTGTAGCCATGATCAGGGGCTGGGATAACCGGTTTTTAACAGCTATATTTCTTTGTATTAACTTTGACACCAGCTAGTGGAGGGCATTCTCTTTCACTTCAATTTTACCCGGGCTCCACGTAATCACACTTGTATCTTGATTTTAAGAGCAGGCGCTATGTGATCAGATTAGCTTTATTTGTCACATGCACATCAAAACATACGGGGAAATACATTGTTTGTATCAAATCAAATCAGCAAGGATTGTGCTGGGCACTCCGCAAGGTGTCATTATGCTTCTAGCACTAAAATAGCAGGCTGACAACTCACTAGCCCTCCCCGCACATCTTGGAATGTGGGCAGAAATTGGAAAAAAAACTTCACAATTACAGAGAAAATGTACAATCTTCTCACAGTGGCAGGAATTGAACCTCAATCTTATAGCTGTCTCTGTAAAGCGTTCAAAGTCTGTTACTGTGCCTCCGCTCATTCCTGGAGTCCAGCTCTTTCAAGAATGAACCCAAATAAAGTGAGTTGAGTCAAATTAGAGGAACAGTGAAGTTTAAGGTAGAGCCGAAGGAAGCTTGAAATTCGGTTTGATAGTCATAGAAAATATGGCAGAAATAGCCTTAATCTTAAATAGGTAGCTACACAGGGATATTATTACTTTCAGGAGTTGAAAGTGAAGAGGTAGTGCATGGATATGTGAAAAGTCATTTGGTAATGGAAGAATGAAGCTGGAAATTAGCTTTGCTCTTCGGGATGATTCTAAAACAAGGAATTGTTCGTCAGAGAGGAATGAGGTCCAAAAGCACTTGATTCAATTGAGTGTCATTTAATTGCTTTGGGAGGGAGTTTAATCAGTTAATTAAATTAAATTATTCAGATATTATTGGACTGTTTTATTCTTCTGAAAACTAAAATTATTCACAGTCCCAGAAAATTAAATGTGTAAAGCTTCGATGTTCATTTATAAGCAGTGAGATCCCAGACACCACTGAATTATTCCAATTATCAGAGACATCCTTAGGGCTGCTCTGTTTCTCTCAATATAACAGCAGAAGCTCAGCTTAAGCCTGTGAAAGGATTTCTAAAGCATATCCAGCAAAGTTACAAAGACAGGGAAGGAGAGCTCAAAGGAAAAATTAGCCACAGTTTATACACATGGTAATTACTAATAAAATCTTTATCTCAAGAGTACTGAGCTCTGTGGTTTATGACAAAAGGAGTGCTGATGTTCATTAATTCTGCTCATTAATTTACTCAAAACATTATGAATTGGTACAGAAAATACATATTCACAACTTAAATTAACAACTTTGATGTATTAAATGTCGTAAAATGGGAGAGAGCTGATACAATTTTGAATGAGAAATATTAACATAGTCTGTAACTAATTAAAATGAGATTACGAACATGGACATTCTATTCTCACATATAATAGCAAACAAATTTTAAATCTATTTAGTTTTCACTTCCTTAACTCTCAAGTATCAAATGGATCATGTTTACCAGGGACTCATTCAATCTATTAGGCAAGTGTATTTATTTAGTTTGTTCCTGATGTTGTTTAAAATACATGTGTGTGTTTTTCAGTTACATCCAATAAAGTTTTTGCACATCCAGATTAATTTGACCAATTTCTGTCACATTCTTGCAACTATGGTAAAAGCAACAAAGAACAAAAACACGGTTCTTCATTACTTTGATGTCATGTAGATTATTTAGCTTGAGAAATATTCAGAACCATAAAGTGACCTTGAAAATAACCATGCAAAGGATACCAACCTTTGGTATATTGGCTTTCCTTCCAAATATAGATTACTCTAATTCTTTTAGTATCTCTTGAGTCCACTTCATTAAACCTGGATGAAGATTACAGCAATGAAGAAGGAAGACCTACTGCTGCCAGTACCTGATACTTGCTCTAAGGACAGCCAGTAATAACAGCACCTGACCCCCTTTAGCAGAACGAGGTCAGAGCTAAGCAGGGCAGAGTGCTGACTATGTGGCTGCCAGGGTTTAATTGAAATGTCGAGATAAATTTTACTGCCAGGTCAGATGTTACTGGCTAGGAAGGCAGGGGTCACTGAGGTCGGTCCATGCAACTGTTCTCATTTTAATGTCCACTGATTTGTTCTGAGACATTGATTTACCACAACCATGACTTGATCTCCCTTTGACCCCAAGGTTGCCAGGAACAGGTACAGATAAGTTCAATGGGGGGAAGAGTGCTTTATTAAACAGGATTTCATTTTATTAGTGTGGAAGTAAGTCCTGTCAGCTCAATGTGACAGGAAGCATTCACCTTATTACTATAGACATTGGACCTACAGGGTCATTCCTTGTGAAACAAGAGTTCAGCAGTCAACCAAAACAATAATAAATAACACGAAGGTTTTGAATTAACTGGCAAAAGAACTATGCATAAATAAAGCATCAAACTGAACTTAAAGGAACATGTTCTCAAATTTTTTTAGAATTCCAAAAGAATACATTAAATATTCCAGTTTACTGAAGCTTTTTTTTATTCTGTAGAGGATTCAGCTATTTATTTTTAAAATAGCCTAGAAAGATGCTGAACTGTTAACTGCTCCTGTTACAAGGTCTCACATCACGATGTGTTTGGTGTCGTAGTGTGAAATTGATGGTGGATTGGTGGGGTGGCGTTGAGGGATGGTCCTGAAACTCAATAGGAATTCTTTCAATCTTGTTAACACATAATTCTTTCTCCTTTCTCCTCTATTCTTCCTGGCACTCATCAATTATGTCTGAGGTTTGGATTGTCACTTTTTATTCTCTTTCTGTTGACGCAGTGATGCATATGGTCCACGTGAAGACTATGTCCATTCTGTTCTGTTCAGATTAAGTATACCTTGTACTAATTATTTACTAATTATGGCAAACATTATATCTGTCTACTTGAAAATTGCTAAACAAGCATATGCTGAAAATATAAAGTAGAAATAAAAGATTTTAAAAATGAAAATAACTAGAAAAACAAAGCAGATAAATGAAGACGTACAGAAAGACTCAACAAGTAAGCAACATCCAGAGAAGGAGACAAATTAACATTCGAAGCCATGGTCAAGAAAGCGCACAATGAAGACACTATGGCCCAAAAAAAGTGCACCAGTCCCTTTACTTCCCCAGAAATCTAAAGAAATTTAGCATGTCCCCTTTGACTCTCAGTAATGCCCCATAGAAAGCATCCTATGGCTTTCAGGGGCACCATGGCTTGGTATGGCAACTGCTCTTCCCAAGTCTGCAGGAAACTGCAGAGAGTTGTGGTCAGCATATCATGGAAAACAGCTCCCCTCCACAGAGACAGTCTACGCTTCTCGCTGCCTTGGGAAAGCAGTCAGCAGAATTAAAGAAGGTCATTTTCTCTTCTGCCCCCTTGCATCAGGTAGAAACTACCAAAGCCTGAAAACACATGCTACTAGTGTCAATGACATTGACCTCACAATCTACCTTGTACTTTGCATTTTATTGTCTACATGCACTGCATTTTCTCTGTAACTATTGTGCATTCTGTTATTGTGGTTCCTTGTACTACCTTGTTGCACTGTTGTAATGAAATGACCTGTATGGATAGAGTCGTAGAGCACAACAGCTCAGGTACAGGCCTTACGGCCCCTCTAGTCTGTGCCAAACTATTATTCTGCCTAATCGTATTAACTCACACCTGGACTAGGACCCTTCATTTCCCCTCCATCCAGTTACTTATCCAAACTTCGTTGTTGCAATTCAACCTGCACCCACCACTGGCAGCTTGTTCTACACCGCACCACCCTCTGAGAGAAGCAGTTTCACCTCGGGATCTCCTTAAATATTACACCCTTAAACCTCTGATGGCATGCAGAACAAAGTGTTTCACTGTACTTTGGTATGTTTGACAATAATAAACCAATTTATCAAGCTATCAAATTAATTGTAATACTGAGAGAGCAGATGAGACAGACTGGTGGATCTAAATAACGATGAATGAAAGATACTTCAAATAAACATAACTTTTGGATTTGTTCAAGAAAAGCACAAGGAGCAGAGCAGAAGAATGCACAGAGCTCCAGGACATTATTCAGAAATAAGTAAAGAGGAAAGTGAATTTAAAGATAATGACCTATTCTATAGATTAAATGCTTCCCCTGACAGTATGAATGAACATCCTATATTTTAGTAACTGCATTTTCCTTACACAATTCTATTATACACAATTAGCATATTCAATAGTTTTAGTCATGGATGACTTGGTCAACATTCAGGTTTAACAAGAAAATAATTGACTTATATCAGAGTAAATGGGGAGGCATATACCCAAACAAGAGCATGATTTTTTTTTAAAATTGCATGTCTATCTATGTTGTGGGAAGGATGTGATGCAGTGATGCAGTGGTGCAGTGTTTGATAAAAATAGAACTGCTTTAAAAAATTTTAGAAGAATTATTCCTGGCAACCTGGCCAATATTTTGATCCCAAACCAACATCACATTGTGATAGCAAAGCTATTACATTGTTGATCATACTTCCTGGTGGCCAAACATTTTAATTCCAAATCCTATTTCTATTTCAACGTGTTGGTCCATTGCCTCCTCTTGTACCAAAATGAAGCACACTCAGGGTGAAGGAGCAACACCTTAAATTCCTGCTGATGGTATGAATATCGACTTCTCCTTCCGGTAAACAGATTTCTTCCACGCTCCACTCATCTCCAGCCTTTGATCTTGCTTACCCACCTGACTTCAGCTGTCACCTTCCAGCTAGCCTCTTTCTCCTCCCCTCACCTTTTATTGAGGCATCTCCCCACCTCCCTCTCAGTCCTGAAGAAGGGTCTTGGCCCGAAATGTCGACTGTTTACTCTTTTCCACAGATGCTGCCTGACTTGCTGAATTCTTAAAGCATTTTATGTGTGTTGCTATCCATAAGATCCTGCCATGTGCAAATGTAATTTTTATCTCTAGGAATTAGTCACACAAAGAACTTCTGAATGAATGCAATATATAGAAATTATAAAAGGTTGCGCCATTCCTCTAACATGATCAAAATTTAAAATTAGATGCAAGAAAGACAAAATGAGATGTAACCTGTAAAAAGAAAAACTTGACAAAACAGTTGTCAGTGTACCTACAAATAATTACTTCAGCAATTACCACAATGCTTGAAGATTATTCCTATTTGCATCTTATCAGATTTCAATCATATAACTGCAGAGGTGAGTGGCATAGATGCTTTTAAGAGGAGGCTATACTAGAACTCGAAGGGGAAAGAAATTGAGCAAAATACCGAAATGTTGACTGTTTTATGTGGAGCTCGGTTGGAGCAGCATCAATAACAGTACTGAACTATCATATTAGGAAACAAAACAACCTGTATACATAAAGGATGTTTTAAAATGGCTCTCTAATCCCTTTCTAACAATGATTTGGAAATTAGATTGCCCAACATCACCCTTGTCATTAGCATGACAATTCACAATATCTTGCTTTGCTGGACTACATTTGTTTTGTTCCATGTGATTTCTGAAATTGTTTGGAGATTGAAGACTTAATCATATTTCCTAAATAGTAATTATTTAGTTGACAATAAATTCTTAATTTGTTAAGAAAATTCTTGTTTTTTAACACAGGCCTTAATCCTTTCATTCACATGTTAACACAAGTATAATTATTATTTATATTAAGATAATGTCAGTCATGAAGCATACATTGTAATCATTTCTACTGATTATAATCCAAAGTACAACTGTTTTCCAGACAGATTCAGGCTGCCAAATCACAATAAGAGGTGGGAAAATAAAATATATCAATCCTGAGAATAGCACTATGAAAGCTCCTTTGACTCTTCAAATCTTGCATATCTCAGTACTGCACTTCTGCTGCAAAACAACAAATTTCACAACAAAAACACAAGGGATTCTGAAGTTGCTGAGAGCAATGCACGCGTAACACTGAAGGAACTTAGCAAGTCCGGCAGCATCAATGGAAATGAATAAACAATTGATAATTCGGGCTGAGGCCTTTCATCTGGACTCATAACATACAAGTCAGTAATAATAAATCCAATTCTGCTGTTATTTTTAACCCAGAATATATTTCTTCACATTAAATCATGATTACTGAACACTGTACTTCTTTTGCACAATATCTACTCTGTCAGATTTGGATTTGAGTCAGTGTTTCAGGGTGCCAAATGCATCCTCATAAGTTATTCCACAAGAAGTTTATTCTTTAATCTGAGGCAATAAATTATTCAAAGTGTTAATTTGACAGAGAATTCAGGCAGGCGCCAGCCACCTTGCAACCCTCCCCCAACCATTACCACAATCATCAGGCTGTAACGTACAGTAAAAATCAGAGCCATAAAACAAATGGCCATCCCTAAAGTGCTGCATAGTGCACAATTAACTAATGAAGCAGTATGTGTGCTGAGAATACTGCAAGCTGAAAATGCAACCAAATAAAACTGGAAGTTGAAGTTTTTCTATCGTGTCGTTTACAACAGCAGTAGTTTGTGATCTTTCATGCTTCTGGCTCAGTTCTAACTAAATGTAGCGATCCCTAACACAAGTTCTATACATGCCAGTGGAGTGGAAAATGTACACCAGCCTTCTGCTTGGTTGTCTGATGTAGGTCACCAGCTTTGCAAGAATATTCCCATTTCTAACCCCTGAAGTCTGTCCAAGGCTGTAAACAAACAAGCACTCCTCTACGAATCAAGAAGTATTTTATTACTGTTAATTACCTTGTAAAAGTAGCAGCTAGTCATTGCCAATGACAAACAACAGTCCCTCTGGAGCAGTGGGTGCCATAGAAAGTTACTTTAGCTTGATGTTAATATTCATAATTTTTTCGGTTCAGTAATTGATTGAGTCCAATGAAAGCTGAAGCAATGGGACGCTTAAGAAATTAGTTTACGTGCAATGCATAACTTAATTTAAATAAAAAATGTACACATTTTAAACAGGTACCATCTGCTGTGAATGACTTTTTGGTAAATTCTCCAGGAGCCATTTGCAAACAATGGAGCAGGATCTTTCCTGCAGGGATAGAATAGAAATTTAGAATTTTTCCCCCAAGTTATGTGTAGTTCATCTTGAAATGTACTACTGCTGATACATACAAAATACTGTAGATGCCACAGTAGCATAGCGGTAAACGCGATTACTTTACAGCGCTAGCAGTAGGTGCGATTGTTTTACAGTGCTAGTGGTCACCGATTGGGGTTTGATTTCCATTGCTTTCTGTAAGGAGTTTGTATGTTCTCCCCGTGACCATGTGGGTTTCCTCCTCTTGCTCTGGTTGCCTCTCACTTTCCAATGATGTACAGTCAGGGTTTAGGGTTAGTAAATTGTGGGCACTCTATGTTAGTGCCAGAAGTGTGGTAACGCTTATGGGCTGCCCCCAGCACCAGACTCGCTGCTTTGATTTGACACAAACAACACATTTCACCGTGTGCTTTAATGTTCCTGTGTGCTAGACATTAAAGGGATATTAAATTGAAGGAGTGCTTTTAACTCAGTTTGGCTTCCTGGGCAAGATAACTTTCAGGCTACGTCTACACTAGACCAGATAATTTTGAAAATGCCAGTTTCATGTAAATACGATTTTTGAAACTACCTCCGTCCACATTAAAACAGGTATTTGGGTGAACCTCCTCCTACTGGGCATGCGCAGGACACATCTACAGAAAACAAGCGAAGAGGAAACGGTGTACTTGGTGCGCGTTTGTCCAGTTACAGACTAGAAAAACTTAAAAGGAAACTGCCAAATGACGGACAGTTGTTGGCTTTCGTGCAGGAGGACTTACTAAAAAAATACTGGAGCGTATGGAGGCAACCGACAGAGAGTTCACGGACAGTGTGACCCGGCTGACGACGAACATTGAAAAACTGACTAACTCTGTTGCAGAGAGATTTGCAATGTTGAGGGATATGATGGCTCCCCCCCAGTACTTTTCACCGCCACAATACCAGCCTCACAACCACTACAATAGCTACACATATGGACACACAGACCCCCGGGTGGCCCCACCAACATCTTCCCCACTCCCACAGAGGGGTCACCCTGGAAACATTTCCTACAGCCATAGTCTCTTCACCGATGAAAGGAACGACAGGTTTTTTAAAACCTCCGGTTGCCCTGTACACACTACAACGCCCAACCGGCGTTTTCAGATTTAAACACTCTGGAGAAGCGTTTTAGAAAAGCTCCATTTTTGGGGAGGAAAATGACATTTCAGTGTGGACGGAGGGTCAAAACGAAGAGAAAAAGCTTCAGTTATGGATTTATCCGGTCTAGTGTGGACGCACCCTCAGTTATAATTGTCTCCAAAAATCTGCTAGTTTATTTGCACTTGTTAATTATTTTGCAGGTAGGTGAGATGTCTGAAAAGATGCTTTGGCCTATAAGAAAACTTTATCCTCTGAATATGTAGGATATTCATCATTGCAAACCTGGTCTGTAAAGAATGTCACAAAAGAGGGAGCAATACATCTGAAATTTGTGATTAAAAAACAAACGAAGTTAGAAGTGTTCCTCTTGACCACAAGAATTCTGGGCTCTACCATTTAGGTTTGTTCATGCTATCATCCCCCATTCTAATCTCTAGCATTTCTCTTTCAAAATTTCTCATCCATTTTTCATCAGAATTACTCCTCTCAAATGTTCATTAGTTAATCTGACGTCACAATTAGTAGACAACTAGAAAAATCCTCAATTCACTCAATTATTCTCACATCCTTGCTGAAAATAGTTTGTATTAAAGTGCATGACTTCCAAGTTATAATAATAAGGAATGAAGAACCAAGTATCCTACAAATTAAGGGAAAGATGGGGACTTTTGTAAAATAGAAGGCTGGGTTATCCAGAATGGAGTGTATTCTTAGAATCATCATTTGATTTTATGTTTTTTCAATACAAAGAACTGAATGAATGGCCATCAAAATCTGATTGGTGCGCAAGAAGTCAGGTCAAGTTCTGAGTTGAGAGCAGGCCTCAGAGCCTAAGATTCTGACTCTTGATAACTTTTACCACCTCGTCAGCTACTGAGAAGTTTTCAGATAGTTCTGAAGTACCTTTGACAGAAAGTGACGCTTAAAAATAATTTTAAAAGATGGAGATAACTAATTAAAGTAAACTAAATATATATGCAAATTTCCAAAGATATATGGATATATTGACAGGTTACATCACAGGCTGGTATGGAGGCTCCAATCCACAGGATCGGTAAAAGCTGCAGAGAGCTGTAGACATGTCCAGCTCCATCACGGGCTCTACCCTGCCCCGCCCCACCGCTGAGGACATCTTCAAGAGGTGGCACCATAAGAAGGCAGCATCCATCACGAAAGACTCTCATGACCCATTTCTCATTGCCACCATGGGGGAAGAAGTACAGAAGCCAGAAAACTCCCATTCAAAGGTTCAAAATCAGATTCTTCTCTTCCACCATCAGATTTCTGAATGCTCGGTGAACTTACAAACACTACCTCATTATTTGTTTTTTTTTTGCAATATTTATTTTATAACATATTAATTTTATATCTTTACACTCTACTACTACCAAAAAACAACATATTTCATGTCATATGGGTGTAGAGAGAGTAGAGCAGTGGGCAAAGCACAGATCCTGGAAGTTCTCCGGTGTTGATTGTCAGTGAGGAGGAGATATTATTTCCAATCTACATTGACTGTGGTCTCCAGGTGAGGAAGTCAATGATCCAGCTGCAGAGGCATATACAGAGGCCCAGGTTTGGAGCTTGCTGATTAGAACTGAGGGTATAATTGTGTTAAACGCTGAGCTGTAGTCAATAAACAACAGATTGATGTAGACATTTCAATTTTCCAAGTTTTCCAAGGTCAAGTGGAGAGCCAGTGAGACTGCATCCATTGTAGATTTATTGTGGTGAAAGGCAAATTGCAGTGTGTCCAGGTCTTTGCTTAGGCAGGAGTTCATTCTCGCCATGACTGACCTCTCAAAGCACTTAATTATGATAGGTGTCGGTGGTGCTGGGCGATAGTCATTGAGGTAGCTCACCCTGCTCTTCTTGGTCATTGGTAAGAATGTTGCCTTTCAAGCAGAGGGGAACCTCCAAATGAGAGACCGGAGATGTGCTTGTACACTTCCGCCAGTTGGTTCCCACAGGTTTTTGGTGCCCTAGCAGGTACATCATCAGGGCCTGACACCTTAAGAGGGTTCATCCTCTTGAAAGATGTTCTGATATTGGCTTCTGAGACAGAGATCACAGAGTCACCGGATCCCGCAGGGATTTGCAGTTTTATTCTCCATTTCAAAGCATTCATAAAAGGTGTTGAGCTCATCCAGGAGCGAAGCATCTCTGCTATTCATGATGTTAGGTGTTGCTTTGTGGGAAATAATTGCCTGCAATCCCTGCTAGAGCTGACATGCATTCAATTTTGTCTCTACCCTCAATGAGAATGGTTATTTTGGTCTTAAAATTACCTTTGACAGGTTGTACCTGGACTCTTTGAATATTTCTGGATCACTGTTTTTGAAGGGTACTGATCTTGTCCTTAGCAAATACCAGTTTCCTGGTTCATCTATGGCTTTTGGCTTGGGTATGTCCAGTATGTTCTTGAAGGCACACATTCGTCCTCATAGGCCTTGATGAAGTTGGTAACAACTGTGGCATATTCATTCAGAATCAAATATGAATCCTTGAATATTATCCAGTCCCCCGACTGAAAGCAGTCATGTAAGCACTACTCCAACTCTCCTGACCATGCCATCTGGTCCTCCTCACTGGTGCTGTGGTCTTTAGTCTCAGCCTATACATTGGCAGTAGAAGCGCAGCCAGGTGATCGAACTTTCTGAAGTGTGGATATGGGGTGGCATGATAAGTGTTCCTGATGGTGGTATAACAATGGCCATGTGTGTTAGGTCCTTTGCTTCCAACACGTTCCAATATGATGGTGATGGCAGTTGAAAGACTTCTTCAAGCTGGCCTGGTTGAAATCCCCCACAGTGATAGGGAAACATCAGGGTGCCCTGTTTCATGCGTGCTCAGCTCCTCCAGTGCCTGCCTGACATTGACCTGAGGTGGAACATACATCATTATTGGGATGATGATGGAATACTCTCTTGTCCGATAAAAAGAATGACATTTAATCACTAGATGTTCCAGGTCACCTGAGTAGGACTGAGACAGAACTGATGTGATATCGGGAGTCAGTTCCTGCCACTGTCTGTCTGTAAGGTGTTTGTACATTCTCCCTGTGACCATGTGGGGTTCTTCCATTTTCCTCCTTCATTCCAAAGACGTAGAAGTTGTGGTTAGTAGGCTGTGTGTATGCTCTGTTGGCACGAGGAGTACAGTAACACTTGCTGATACTACATCTCAGATTATGTTGATCATTAATACAAAAGATGCATTTCACTGTATGCTTCGATGTTTTGATGTACATATGAAATATAAAGCTAATCTTTAATATTTATCCTTGAAGTGTCTGAGGAAGTGAGGACCAGAAACACTTTACAAGGAGTATTCAAGTTCTTACTCTGTTGTCACAGCAATTATGCAATTGATCCAATTAAATTTCTAATCAATGTTGACAGAGAGTGGTTGGGGAATTTAGCAAAAGCAATGTCATAGAGTGTCAAGGGAAATTGGTTGGACTCTGTCTTGATGCTGGTAGACAATCTCTAGTGAATGCACAACACTAAAACTACTTATCACTTACTACCCCTGGTCTGGATATTTTCTAGGTCTTGGTACACAATGACACAATCTGCTTCATGAACTGATGTTACAAATGAAATTGAACAATATACCATACTTGACAAGCAAGTGTGCCCTGACATTAGATTGAAGGCTATTGATGAATCAGTTGAAGCTGACTGGGCCAACAACACAGCCCAGCACTTGCAATCATATCCTGGGCTGAGTGATTGGTTTCCAACAGCTGTATGGAACATAATAAATGGCTGAAATGGCAGACAGTACCCTGGATTGATAATCCTGCAATAGGAGCTAAAATACAATGAATTAAGCTGGAATAAAAAAATCGAGTATTGGAAAAGTGACCATGAAATTACTGTATTTATTTATTTGTTTGTTTGTTTGTTTATCTATTTTATTTGCACAGTTTGTTGTCTTTTGCACTCTGGTTGTTTGTCTTAGTTGTGTGCATTTTTTATTGATTCTATTGTAATTCTTTATATTTACTGTGAATGCTCACAGGAAAATGAATCTCAGGGTAGTATATGGTGACATACCGTGCATGTACTTTGATGATAATTTTTTAGAGATACAGCACAGTAACAGGCCCTTCCAGTCCAATGAGCCCATGCTGACCAATTACCCCCATGTGACTAATTAACCTAATAACCTCTAATCTTTGGCGTGTGAGAGGAAACCTGAGTGTCTGTAGGAAACCCATGTGGTCACGGGGAGTATACACAAAGTCCTTACAGACAGCAGTGGATCACTAGTGCTCTAATAGCATTATGCTAACCATTATGTTACTCTGCACCTTTATTGCTTTTTTGCTCCAGCCTATTTGTGATTCAAGCCACTGCCAAATGATTGGCAGCAAACTGTCCTCTGACATGTTTCAGCGCACTCAAGCTCAAGAACAATGAATATTCACCTTGTCAGTGACATACACAACCCAGAGATTTTAGCAAAACGACTAAGATTGCTTTAATTTGTATTTCGTGTGACTCATCCCATGGAGAGCATTTCTCTTCTTACTCACTGACTTCAACTTCAGTGACATCCCTTAATGCAAGACCAATGCAAGTGCTTCAGGACTCAAGGCTGACACTTATACCACAGTTCTTGAGATCAGCATTTTAGTTAATGTTGGGACTGAGGTCCATTTAGAACCCAAACAGACTGTTGGTGAGTATGTGCCACTTGATAACACTATCAATGGCACCTAGTAACACTTTGCTGGTAATTGAGAAGAGATTAGTGGGCAGGTAATTGCTGGATTGTTTTGGTCCTGCTTTTTTATGGGTAGAATGTAGCTGGCCAATTTTCAACACTGTTACGTAGATACCAGTTTTGCAGATTATTGAAGATTAGTTACTCCAAAAGCAGTAGAGTTTCAACACTACAGAAAAACAAAGGTAATCTCTATATGTAATGACCTTGATCTATTTTTGAAACAGAAACCATCAAATTTAAATTTAAATTCAAATTAAATTTAAACCATCAAATTTTTGCTCTTTGTTAGAGTCTGTATTTGTATTATTTAATTTGTGACCAGCAACACCACAATCCAATGGAGATTGGAATGCAACACACATAAAAGTTGCTGGTGAATGCAGCAGGCCAGACAGCATCTATAAGAAGTGGAACAGTCAACGTTTCGGGCAAAGATCCTTCGTCAGTCCTGACCAAGGGCCTCGGCCCGAATCGTTGACTGTACCTCTTCCTATAGATGCTGACTGGCCTGCTGTGTTCACCAGCAACTTTTATGTGTGTTGCTTGAAATTCCAGCAACTGCAGATTTCCTCGTGTTTGAGATTGGAATGCTGCTGATTTATGGAACTAGTTACTTACTGCTCATTATGTCGCTGGTGTTTTGGGCAGCAATGAAGTTCCTCTATCTCTGCCTGTCCTTGGCTAACTTCTCATTGTGTCCCAGGTGGAGTTCGGTGTCCTCAGTTATAGGATTCTTCATTACTGTGTCTGTAACAATTTTTTGACCAGTCAGGGTCGTAAGCTCTGAGCTGAACCCCCAGATTTTGAGAACCAGTGGAGTACTTTGATCTGGGCTCTATTCTTTCACCTATTTGACATAAGTGACCCTACCAAGAGCCAAAGCTCAAGACTTTGACTCCAGCCAATATAGCTCTCCAGGTCTCTGAAGCACACAAGCTTGCAAACCCTACAGCAAAGCTGTGGTCTTCTTGGAGTGGTTTATGGAATTGCAGAACGATAATCCAGTGCAAATTTAATAGGAAGCACCATTTCCTGTGGAGAGCTGGAATGATAGCAGATGGAGAACATGGTGGATAACTTGAGAGATGCCAGTGGTCTCAACCCTTTTTCAGTAAGTGGAAAGAATAGAAGTATTCTTGAGAGGAAACAGTATCATCAAAGTCTTGAGAGAACTCATATCAGAGAATTACTGCCATATGTGAGAAGAAATAAACAACATTGTTATAATATTGTGGTTGAAGTATCTGCTTAATATTGGAATACCAGTAATAATATTCCATAATGGGAAATATAATGGGGCTTATTCACTGAGTCTATATTGGTAAAACTCAAAAGTAAGAGAAGTGCAATCATTCTTATGGATTATGTTACTGAGCCTCCAATGGCCAGTGGAACAATGAAGAACAAATGGGCAGGCAGATTAGTGAAAGATATCAAATTAACTGTGGTTATATAGTCAGTGATTTCAATTTCCCTAATACAGACTCGGATCTTCTAAGTGCCAGAATTTCTTAAGTGCATTCAGAATGGTTCCTCAAATCAATACTTTGATAGTCCAACAAAAGGAGGAGCCATACTGAACCTGGTATTAGTTAACATGCTTGGCCAGGTGTCTGACCTCTCAGTGGGAGAAAATTTAGGGAGTAGTGGTCACTACTCTTTAAGTTTTAAGACAGCTATTGGATAAGGATAAGTATGGAATTTGTGAGACTGTGCTCAACTGAGGTGGGGCAAGTGACAAGAGTATTAGGCAGGAAATGGGTAGAGTTAATAGGGAACAGCTGCTCCTGGGCAAATCCACATCTGATATGTGGAGGGTGTTTAAAGACCAACTGCACAGAATTAAGGATAGGTACTATATATTCCAGTCAGAAGAAAGGACACAGATAAGGGAATGTTTCATTTTGAGAGAGGTGGTCAATTTAGTCAAGAAGAGAAAGGAAATGTATGTAAGGTTAATGAAGCTAAAATCAAAAAGTCCCCTTGAGGATTATAAAGAATCTGGAAAATAACTCAAGAAGAGAATTAAGAAAGCCAGGATGGGCCATGAAAATTCCTTGGCAAGTAGGATTAACTAGAATCCCAAAGGCATTCTAAACATGCATCAAGTGCAAGAGGATTACTACAGAGTGGGTAGGATCTTTCAAGGAAAAAGGAGGGAACATGTGCTTGGAGGTAGAGGATGTAGATGAGTAAATGATTATTTTGCATCAGTATTTACAAAGGAGAAAGTTGTAAAGAATGGGAGATCAGTGTGAAGCATACTAATTTCCTTGGGCATTTCAATATGAAGTAGGAGGTAATGTTGGGTTAATGTCAATAAGTCCCTGGGACCTGCTGTGAAGTACCCCAGGTTACTGAGAGAGGCAAGAGATGATATTGCTGGGGTCTTGACTAATATCTTTATATCCTCTCTAGACGCAGGCAAGACCCTGGAGGACTGGCAAGTAGCTAAAGTTGTTCCATTATTCAAGAAGGGAAATAAGGATAATCCTGGAAAATATAGACTAGTGAATCTCACATCAATAGTAGGGAAATTCTAGAGAGTATTTTTAGGTATAGGATTATGAGCATTTGGGACAGTCAGGATGGCTTTGTTCAGGGCAAATTTTGTCTTATGATCTTGATTTTTTTTAAGAAAATATATACATAAAAATCTGGATACAAACATAGAACATAGAATAGTACAGCACAGTACAGGCCCTTCAGCCCACAATGTTGTGCTGACCCTTAAACCCTGCCTCCCATATAACCCACCACCTTAAATTCCTCCATATACCTGTCTAGTAGTCTTTTAAATTTCATTAGTGTATCTGCATCTACCACCGACTCAGGCAGTGCAGTCCACGCACCAACCACTCTCTGAGTAAAAAACCCTCCTCTAATATACCCCTTGAACTTCCCACCCCTTACCTTAAAGCCATGCCCTCTTGTATTGAGCAGAGGTGCCCTGGGGAAGAGGCGCTGGCTATCCACTCTATCTACTCCTCTTAGTATCTTGTATATCTCGATCATGTCTCCTCTTATCCTCCTTCTCTCCAGAGAGTAAAACCCTAGCTCCCTTAGTCTCTGATCATAATGCATACTCTCTAAACCAGGTAGCTTCCTGGTAAATCTCCTCTGTACCTTTTCCAAAGCTTCCACATCCTTCCTGTAGTGAGGCAACCAGAAATGGACATAGTACTCCAAGTGTGGCCTAACCAGAGTTTTATAGAGCTGCATCATTACCCCGTGACTCTTAAACTCTATCCCTCGACTTATGAAAGCTAACACCCCATAAGCTTTCTTAACTGCCCTATCTACCTGTGAGGCAACTTTCAGGGATCTGTGGACATGTACCCTCAGATCCCTCTGCTCTTCCACACTACCAAGCATCCGGCCATTTACTTTGTACTCTGCCTTAGAATTTGTCCTTCCAAAGTGTACCACCTCACACTTCTCCCGGTTGAACTCCATCTGCCACTTCTCAGCCCACTTCTGCATCTTATCAATGTCTCTCTGCAATCTTCGACAATCCTCTACACTATCCACAACACCACCAACCTTTGTGTCATCTGCAAACGTGCCAACTCACCCTTCTACCCCAACATCCAGGTCGTTAATAAAAATCATGAAAAGTTGAGTTCCCAGAACAGATCCTTGTGGGACGCCACTAGTCACAACCCTCCAATCCAAATGTACTCCCTGCACCACGACTCTCTGCTTTCTGCAGGAAAGCCAATTCTGAATCCCCTTGGCCAAACTTCCCTGGATCGCATGCCTTCTGACTTTCTGAATAAGCCTACCGTGTGGAACCTTGTCAAATGCCTTACTAAAATCCATGTAGATCACATCCACTGCACTACCCTCATCTATATGCCTGGTCACCTCCTCAAAGAGCTCTATCAGGCTTGTTAGACACAATCTGCCCTTCACAAAGCCATGCTGGCTGTCCCTGATCAGACCACAATTCTCTAAATGCCCATAGATACTATCTCCAAGAATCTTTTCCAACAGCTTTCCCACCACAGACATAAGGCTCACTGGTCCATAATTACCTGGACTATCCCTACTACCTTTTTTGAACCATGGGACAACATTCGCCTCCCTCCAATCCTCCGGTACCATTCCCGTGGACAACAATGACATAAAGATCCTAGCCAGAGGCTCAGCAATCTCTTCTCTCGCCTTGTGGAGCAGCCTGGGGAATATTCCATTAGGCCCCGGGGACTTATCTGTCCTAATGTATTTTAACAAGTCCAACACCTCCTCTCCCTTAATATCAACATGCTCCAGAACATCAACCTCACTCATCTTGTCCTCATCATCATCAAGTTCCCTCTCATTGGTGAATACCGAAGAGAAGTATTCATTGAGGACCTCGCTCACTTCCACAGCCTCCAGGCACCAGGCAGTTAGTAAGTCTGCAGATGAAAACAAAGATTGGTGGTTTTGTGGATAGCATAGAAGGCTGGCAAAGGATACAGTGGGATCTTGGTTATTTGCCAATATGTGTAGAGAAATGGTAGATGAAATTTAATCCAGTTAAAAGTGAAATGTTACACTTTTCAGAGTTTAAATGTAAAGGGGCAGTACCCTGTTAATGGCAAGGGGTCCATGAAACATTGATAGGGTGGCAAAGAAGACAAGTGGCATGCTTTATTAATCAAGAAACTGACTTAAAGAGTCAGTAAGTTATGTTGCAACTTTATAAAATGCTAATTAGTCTGCATCTAGAAAATTACATTCATTTCTGGTCACCCCATTTTTGGAAGACTGTTGAAGTCTTGGATAAGGTTCATAAAATGTTTACCAGAATGCTGCCTGCATTAGAGTTCATGAGATGTAAAGAGAGGGTGCACGAAATTGGTTTGTGTTCTCCAGACAGAAGGAGAATGAGAGGGAGGTCTGATGAAGTTATAAGATTATGAGAGGCATAGAGAGGGTAACAGCCAGTATCTATTCCCCAGGGTTGAAATGTCTCAATCCAGATCACATGTATTTAAGATGAGAAAAGATAATCAGGAGATGTGCAGGGCAATTTTTTTTTTACACAGAGAGTGGTGGGTACCTAGAACATGTTGGTGGTTGGAGACAAATACAATCAACACATTCACGAGACTCTTAAATAGCCACATGAATGTGCAGGAAATAAAGGTTTATGGACATTGTGTAGGTAGAGGGGATTAGTTTAATTAGGTATTTGATTACTCATGTAATCAGTTCAGCACATTGTAGGCTGCTGGGCCTGCTTATAATCTTATAACTTCATCAATATTCTATTTTCTATGTTCTATCACTGATGGTGGCAAAGCTGAAAAATAAAGTCTAGTGAATCTGCAATCAACACAGAACATATTGAAAACCTCAAAGAGCAAATTTAATTGGGCACCTGTAGGAACTTTCAGAACTCACAAGTTTGTCACGTGCAACCCTGAACCAAAGCAAGCGGTTAGCGAAAATGTGATCAGAGTGAAGGTGATGGCAAAGTGGACGTGCAGTTTAGTTCAGAGTTTGTAAATCAGAAGCCGCATCAGTTTTTAACCAGAAATTTTGAAAATTACTTTCCCCCTGCAGATGCACAAGCACACCAACCCTCACAATCAACAATTACTATGTTTCCAGGGGTGAAATCTGAATACAAGCTGAGTACTTCTTAATAAAATGCTTAAAGGCCAGAAATGTTTCAGATTTCAGAATTGGGCTTTGCAATGTATAATGAGATAACTTGGAGTTGCCATAATTCCCCATTCTGTATTTGTGCTACCAATGAGCAATTTTTGTCTTATACTTGTTTATCGCACATATGTACTTAACAGCAAAAAATTATTACAGAACATTAATATAATGAAAATATAATGTGTGCAGGGTAACAAAAGCAGCACAGGAGCATTTGGGGAAATACCTCAAGCAGTGTTGAACAACAACAGACAATGGCAGGCTTTCAATCTCCATCTACGATGCCATGATTTGATTAAAAGTTACAGTACACTGTATTTGTATTTTTTAATGTTTTCTGTAAGATATATAAACAATCAGCATTTTAGACTTGTTCTGGTGTTAGATTTTCATCAGTGACAACCTTCATGAGTTCATCAATGAAGTTCTTTGCTGCTTCCTGAACAGCAGACACTTTATCTTTAAAATGTTTTAAATCTTTGAAAATTGAATGCCATGTATTTTCTTAAACTTCTGCAACCAGCCTGTTAATTATTTGCAATTGTCTCCAGCCGTCAATTCATCATGACAGATCTTTTCTTGTTTCATGATCAGCATACCATTAAGTGGCATATGTTCACTCCGACTCTGAGAAATCCATTCTTACAATACACAATCAAGATCTTCATTTTTCACTTTATGTAATGTTTTTCTATTTTCATTAACTTCTGCTTATTACATATGTGTGATCACATCTCAGAATTGTTTGTGATGCACCAAGACTTGTGCATCAGAATCAGATTTAATATCTCCAGCATATGTCAGGAAATTTGTTGTTATGCTGCAGCAGTACATTGCAATACATAATAATAAAAACTGTGAATTAGAGTAAGAAATGTGTGTGTCTATATATATATATATATAGAGAGAGAGAGAGAGACACACACACATATATGTCTACACACAGTATATCACCTGGGAACCTTATGGAATCCCAGCGCTTTGTAGAATTTTCCATTTGTAACATCATGTCTGTGTTCAAAAATTTTTCAGATTTCAGAGGTTTTCATATTTTAAATTTCAACCTATATTAAATAATTGGTATAAAAAGTCAGCTTAATGATTCTTTAATTTGCTCTTGCTTATCATATCTCATTGAATCTCAAAGATTGTACTGCAGTTCACTAATTTTAAAACATGCAGTTCTTTATTATAAAGTCATCAAACCACTGCTAACAACATTCTGCACATTACAGTGACAAGTTAGTTTTTTTATTGTATTGATACCTAGAGATCAGGTGACTAAGATACTTGTTTATGAATAATAGCACAGGATATCTCTATCCACTTAAACCACCACAGTTCCAGAGAGAAACTTGATTTAATGTGCTGTCAGCTTAACACACAGTAGCTGATACAGATTGAGAAGGTCATGCATGATGAATCTCCTTGTCTTATTTGAGGAAGTACAATTCAAGCCTATCATAAAATACACATAAGAGGTTAACATTTACTTTTGGTTGATAGTAGCAAATATGTGTAAGAATATCAGCTGACCAAAGATAAATTTCTCTTTTGCAGACTTCCGAACAGAAGTTGACAATTTTCCAAACGCAGAAGTTTAACCAAATTTAACAGTGCAGAGATTGAGTAGGTAACAAATTTCACAGAATAGGGAACAGTGGGTACCTAAAATAAATGTTGAAAATACTCAGAAATTCATGCCAACGGAGCTCATATTTCATATCTAAGACACTTCTTCAGGACTGTGAAGAACACAGAAGAAATTTGATAAGGCAAGGTGGTTGAGGCAGTAGAATGTCTTTTGTAGAGTAAAACCAGAATAATCATACTTCCTCAGTACTTCACCTTTTTCACTTATCATCCCCCCTCCCCCACTCACGTACCTTCCCCTCAATTAATTTCACCTATCACCTGCCAGCTTGTACTTTATCCCTTCCCCCCATCTTCTTATTCTGGCTTTTTCTCCTGTCCAGTTCAGTACTGATGATGGGTCTCAGCCCAAAACGTTGACTGTTTATTCATTGTTCATGCTGCCTGGATTACTGAGTCCCTCCAACGCATTGTATATGTTGCTGAACATTTCCAGCATCTAAAAAATCTCTTGTGTTTATGATCACAGGAAAATGTTGCACAAAATAAAGATTATTTGGTTAATTAAGTATAGTAAATGGGCGCAGTTAAAGAATGCAAAATAGAGAAAGTCAAATCCCTTACTCACTCTTCCTTCAATTAGTCCTGATGAAGGGTCTCGGCCTGAAACGTGGACTGCACCTCTTCCTAGAGATGCTGCCTGGCCTGCTGCGTTCACCAGCAACTTTTATGTGTGTTGCTTGAACTTCCAGCATCTGCAGAAATCCTGTTGTAGGCAATGTGATGTTAAGGGTTTCGTCTGGCCACCCAGTCTGTGTTAGGTTACTGCAGTGGAGTTAAGGCCACATTGGGACCTTGAAGTACCGAACATGTACTTTGAAGTGCTAATGAGTGGCTGCTTCATCTCAAAAGGCTGTCTTTGTCCCTGGCTGGTGGGAAGAGGTGAAAAAAGTAGATTGTCACCTGCGGTTACTAGGTAAGGTATCTGAAGAAGGAAACAGAAGAGCGGAATAGGGAGTAGCATTCTCTTTAAAATGCTGAAAATAGATGAGAGAATACAGGATGCGAAACAAACTAAGATGATTAAACAATTTACTTTCTCTCTCTGTTTGTGATAGAAGACAAAAAATGCCAGATGTAGCTGTAAACCAAGGGTCTAATGCAAATAAGGAACTGAAGGAAGTATTAGAAGCATAGAAACATAGAAAACCTACAGCACAATACAGGCCCCTCAGCCCACAATGTTGTGCCAAACATGTATTTACTTTAGAAATTTAGAAATTGCCTAGGGTTACCCATAGCCCTCTATTTTTCTAAGCTCTATGTACCTATCCAGGAGTCTCTTAAACGACCCTATCATATCTGCCTCCACCGCTGTTGTCGGCAGCCCATTCCACGCACTCACTACCCCTGACATCTCCTCTGTACCTACTTCCAAGCACCTTAAAACTGTGCCCTCTCGTGTTAGCCACTTCAGCTCTGGGAAAAAGCTTCTGATTATCCACACGATCAATGCCTCTCATCATCTTATACACCTCTATCAGGTCACCTCTCATCCTCCGCTGCTCCAAGAAGAAAAGGCCGAGCTCACTCAACAATTAGTAACAAAAATCTACCAAGAACTTGGTAAGACTAATGCCAAAGGTCCATTGATCAATATCTCAGAAGTTTGAAACAGGTGTCTGAAGATACACTATGCTCTGGCTATTGTTTTCAAAAATTCTATACATTCTGAATTCCTTCTGTGGATTTAAATTTTTTTATTTAGAGAAACAATGTGAAACAGGCCCTTCTGACCCAATGAGCCACACCACCCAGCAACTCACCTAGCCTAACCACAAGACAATTTACAATGAGCAATTTACTTGTTAGAGTACATGCAGTTTGGGATAAAATAGTGATGTGAGTTGAGAATTAATTATTAGACAGATAGCAAGGTGTGGGAGTAAACAAACCCTTCCTTAGTTGACAGGCTCGGAGTCTTGGTGCCACAGAAATCAATGCTTGGGCCCCAACAGTTCATGATCTATATTAATGATTTCACTAAAGGGGTCATACTTCCAGGTTTATCAAAGACACCGGGGTTGCAGTAATAGCATACAAACATGAATTAAATTTTAATCTGCCTGGCTTTACCTTGTAAGATTGAGAACCTCATTTATATATATTTATGTCTCCTGAAGTAGTTAGCTGTCCTTTTAGGGACGATTGTTTAGGTCATATGTATAAAGCCAGCACAGCTCTGCAGCCACGTAAATTTTTCTAATTTTCATCAGTTTCAAGAATGTGTCTAGAAAAGCGGAGCAGCAGTTAATTGTAATTGTGCATTCATTTCAGGCTGCTGCCAAGTAAAATCATAAATTAGAAAATTAGATTAAAAGTGCAGGCGGTTATTTGTGAGCTCGGCCTAGGATTAAGTTATTATTAGAAGTTCTTGAGATATTCTAAAAACAATGCCATCAGAACTAGCAGGTGTATTTCTACTTTCTAGACAACTAACGATCTGTCAATTATATACATAAAGTCATGAAAAAGAAAATATCTTCTAAATTTGAAAATAAGATGCACAATTTTCAAATATAAACAATATCTTATTGCAAGTGATGAAAACTAGCTATAATGTGGATTTGCATAAATGTATAAAATAAGAAAGTATCGCAGAACCACATGTTCAATACAAACACCTACGTCAGGATGTCATTCATCAACTATAGCTCAGCAATTACCACAATCATTCCCACAATCTTGATTGATAAGTTGCAGAGCCTGGGCCTCCATACCTCCCTCTGCAATTGGACCCTCAGCTTCCTAACCAGAAGACCACAATCTGTGCAGAATGATGATAACATCTCCTCCTCACTGACGATCAACACTGGTGCACCTCAGGGGTGTGTACTTAGCCCACTGCTCTATACCCATGACTGTGTGACTAGGCATAGCTCAAATACCGTTTATAAGTTTGCTGATGATACAACCATTGCTGGTAGAATCTCGGATAGATATGAGAGGCTGTACAAAAGTGAGATATACCAACTAGTCGAGTGGTGTCGCAGCAACAACCTGGCACTCAACGTCAGTAAGTTGAAAGAGCTGATTGTGGACTTCAGGAAGGGTAAGATGAAGGAACACACACCAATCCTCATAGAGAGATCAGAAGTGGAGAGAATGAGCAGTTTCAAGTTCCTGGGTGTCATGATCTCTGAGGATCTAACCTGGTCCAACATATCGATGCAGTTATAAAGATGACAAGACAGCAACTATACTTCATTAGGAGTTTGAAGATATTTGGTATGTCAACAAATACACTCAGAAACTTCTACAGATGTACCGTGGAGAGCATTCTGACAGGCTGCATCACTGTCTGGTATGGTGGGTGGAGGGGGGGGGAGTGGGGGTTGGCTACGGCGCAGGACCGGAAGAAGCTGCAGAGGGTTGTAAATTTAGTCAGCTCCATCTTGGGTACTAACGTACAAAGTACCCAGGACATCTTCGAGGAGCGGTGTCTCAGAAAGGTAGCATCCATTATTAAGGACCCCCAGCACTCAGGCCATGCCCTTTCTCACTGTTACAATCAGGGAGGAGGTACAGAAGCCTGAAGGCACACACTCAGCGATTCAGGAACAGCTTCTTCCCCTCTGCCATCTGATTCCTAAATGGTCATTGAACCCGTGAACACTGCCTCACTTTTAAAATATATATTATTTCTGCATGATTTTTAATCTATTCAATATACGTATACTGTAATTGTTTTAATTATTTTATTATTTATTTTCTATATTATGTTTTGCATTGAACTGCTGCTGCTAAGTTAACAAATTTCACAACACCCACAAAATGCTGGACAAACTCAGCAGGCCAGGCAGTATCTATGGAAAAGTGTAAAGTCGATGTTTCCAGCCGAGACACTTTATCGGGACTGGAGAAAAAAATGTATGCATTTTGCGTGTATTGCTTGGATTTCCAGCATCTGCAGATTTCCCTTGTTCATCAGGAGGATCAGGATTTTGTGAGCTTAGGTTCCTTAATAGATGTTGTATGGAAGTACAGCTGTCACTTGGGGAATAACATAAAGTCAACAAAGAACGCCCTCAACAAGGATCTTGAGGCAATATTTCTTGTTGTTGCGCAGTGAACAATAGAACTGAAGTGCTCTTATTGCCCTCATTTATGCATAAGCCATGTGGCTCTCAATGAGAGAGACTTCTGTTACATGTACCTCCCAGTGATGCTTTGTTACCTCACAGCAAGAGTTTGACACCCATGCCCTAATCCTAAAAGAGGAAGTCCTACCAAATTTAATTTGTGTCTTTGCCATTTGGTTATCAACCAGTATCCATGTCAACAAGACCAAACTAATATGGAACAGATGGACACAATTCTGTTTAATTAGATTCAGGACAGTTTGCTTTCTTGTTATAATCTGCATAGATTTAAGGATTTCACAGTTATTTGAAAACAGCAGGAAGGGCAAAACAGACAATACAAATTCAAATGTGTGCATCCAGCTAACTGGACTCAGTCTAATCACAAATCTAGTTATGACTCTCCATTGATGGCTACGTTTTGTCATCTGGTCTCACTGAATACTCTATCCCACCCTCTTCACTGCCATTATTGTAATAAAGTATGTATAAGTGGCAAAAAAATCCAAACACAAATGATGTAAATTTCTTTAACCATTTTCTAGTTGAAACAGGATTCGTTCTGGCAGTTGTATGTAAAACTGTGTAACAGTATAAATATTTACTTATTGGCTACTTACATAAAGCATTTATAAATTTTCTAGATTCTGTTTATCTGTAAATCAATGTACAGAAATGTATGTCCTTTCTCCATAAATACGAGTGCAACAGAAATATTAAGAGCTCAGTTTGATTCTTTTCCTGTTGGAGTATATTTCCTTGTCACTAGCAATGCATCAGGCAAGATTTGTACTTTCTTTGTATCCTTAGTATTGCTTCATGGTTTGAATATATTTGAATAACAGATGTCAGTGGAGAATATACATGCCATCTGCATTTTTTTAAAATAAGGCTGTGTCTTTATCCTTTTATTTGTTCTCTACACTTTCCCCTTTATAATTTGGTGAACTTAATGAGGCAAAAAACATTTCTTTATTTGGTATGACCTTAGGTCAGACATCAATTTATCAATGCTGAATAGATCTAAAAAATACTCTGGGGACATGAATTCACATTGTATAAATCTGATAAAACATAGTATATGAAATGTTATCTTTAGACAATTTATCAATAAATGTTTAATTATATAAAGTCTTCAGTTCATAAATACAATTAATTCCAGCGAATTAAAGTTTTCAGCTGTTCCAAACTTGTCTATGCAAAATTCATCCAATCTGGACAAATACAGCTAATTATCTGCTCAACTGCAGAGATTTCAAGTGATTGTCATTAGGTCAGAGGGTCTGATCAAGTTCCCCCATAGTATTTTACCACTGATTGATGGGGCAACACAGTAGTTGCCATTCAATGAAGCAGAAAATAAAATGATTACCATCAGTATCTATTGGACTTCAATGACCTGTCTGGTTAGTGCAGTGATGCTCCTTTAGTTCATTTTCGCAAAGGTTAATTGGACTTGAACCCAGGAAATCAAGAGGTTAATCTGGGTCATTGTGACAGCAGGCACGATGGACAGTGTTAATAGGCAATGGATAATTGTTTTCTCACCCCAGCCATAATTTGTCAGTAGGCATTCTGGCCTACCTTTCACACAATGGGGGAAAAATAACTCCTCACCGACAAAGAGTAAACAGGCAAAATCTTCATAGACAAATTAGTGCTGTCATCAAAATGAACAGCCAAAAGATTTCTTTCATCGTATTTAGAAATAGAGAAGTGAGGGCACTGTTCATGGGTAGATTGGCAGAGACAGTTGATTTTACTCCATGATGTCCAGGTATGCAGAGCTAACAATTTTGTCATAGAATGGTGTGCTAATTTTAAGACAGTAATGATTGCTGACCACCAATCAAACAATTATCTGCTGAAATTAATTTGAAGTTGAAATGGTTTTTACCACTGTGAATAATTTTTGGAGACATTGGCAAGGAAAACACATACTGGTGTAATGTCCCAGCATAGCTGGACCACATAGCAGTTCTCAACTAGAGTGACTGCTGGAGGTAATGGAACAACTTTGTTTTGACGATGATGAGTAATATAGACAAGAAAGTAGGTAGCCCATTTCTTCATCATGCCAGAAGAAGTAGAAAGTCCCAAATGCAAAGCACTGAAAAATTCAGTCTGGAGCAATGCTGCCACACAACTCCAGCAACCTGATTCAATCCTGACTTCTGGTGCTGCCTGTGTAGAGTTTTCTTGTTATTCCTATGATCGTGTAGAATTTCATCCACATCTCTAAAATGTGTGGGCCCGTAAGTTAATTGGCCACTGTAAATTGTCCCTACTGTGTAGATGAGTGATAGATGTGAATCCATAACATCAGAACAACATCCATCATTGTTTTGTCTGGTAAAATCTTGCTTCCTTAAAGAGTGTTTAATTTGGCCTTCTTCCTTCCATTAAGGTCTACTCTGCCAATTGTTTAAGTTTAAAGCTTAAAGTTTCAAGGTTTAAAGTTTAAAGTCAAGTTTATTGTCAAATACACAAGCACATAATGCACAGTAGCAAAGAAAAACTTACTTATCAGCACACAGTATCAGATAAGCAGCATTCACAAGAAAAACATAAATTTGACGTAAATTATGCACAGTTTTTACTATGAAGCATAATTGGAACAAAAAATAATTACATTGTAGTGCAAAGTGGTCAAAGTGATCATAGGGTTGATAAATTGTAGTGATTAGGGTTTTGCTAGCTGTGCAGTAACTGAAGGACTGAAGAGGGGTATCTGTTCTTGAGCCAGTTGGTACGAGATTTCAGGTTCCTGTACCCCCTGCCTGACTGGTAACTGTAAAAAGGTAGGATGGCCTGGGTGGTGAGAATCTTTGATGATGTTGCCTTCCTGAGGAGGTTTGCCTGATTTAGATTTAGAGATACTGCATAACACTGTAACAGGCTCTTCCGGTCCAAGCAGCCTGCACCACCCAGTTGCACCCATGTGAACGATTATCCTACTAACACGTACACCTTTGGAATGTGAGAGGAAACCGAAGCCCCCAGAGGAAAACCATGCAGCCATGGGGAGAACATACAAGTTCCTTACAGACAGTGGCAGGACAGACCAATCAGCTTTAGGGAGAGATGTGCTTGTTATGTATTTGACAGAGTCCGTTTCTTTCTGTGGCTTTTTATGTTCCTGTACATTTGAATTGCTGTACTAGGCCATGATGCAACCAGTCAGGATACATCTGCAGAAGTTTGTTAGAGTATTCAATTACAAGCTGAACATCCTCAATCTCCTAAGAAAATAAAGGTGCTGGCATGATTTTGTTATGATTGCGTTTATGCTCTGGCACAGGTCTGGTCATCCGATATGCTAACAGTCAGGATTTTAAAGCCACTGTCTCTCCACTGCAGATACTAACGTAGAGCAGGTTGGTGTACTGTACGTTTGCCTTCTTTCCTCTTCCTGAAGTCAGAAATCAGCTCTTTAGTTCTGCTGACACTGAGAAAATAGTTGGTTTTTTGCAGCACTACTCTACTTGATGACCTATCTCGCTCTGGTGAGCTGACAGATCTCCACCCGTCACTTGTCCAGAAATGATAGTGTCATTGGCGAAATTCTAAGATGGCATTGGAGCTGTGCTTAGCCACTTAGCATATTTGCACTCCAGGACTACATTAGCTCTACTGAATATGCTGAGGATTGGCATTATCTCTGCTGTCCTTCATGTGTAGACATGTTTCTAGCCAATATTTTTCAATCATTATTATAACTTAATATGGAGATTTGAACAAAAGTCTAAGACAAAACCTATTTTGCCTGAATGATGCCACTGAGGACCAGTTGTAAGGAAATCACTGTTGTATTATCAAGAGTAATTCTTCTTAAAACACTGTAAGTAGTTTGTTAACGCAAACACGAGGAATTCTGCAGATGCTGGAAATTCAAGCAACACACATCAAGGTTGCTGGTGAACGCAGCAGGCCAGGCAGCATCTCGAGAAAGAGGTACAGTAGTTTGTTATTTCATTTCAATGAATTAACTCCCCTGTTCCTGTCACAAAATAGGTGCAAAAAATTCAGCAGCCAACTTAGAATTTGCAACCAACCCTATTTATCTTCATATAATAATGAAGACTTTTATTAATATTTTATTCAATTGACTGAGAATTTTCCTGAGATTTAATAAAATTTATATTTTGTCCCTCTTACTATTCATTACATTATCCTTTAGGCCAGTGCTGGACTTGCCACCACCCTCAAGAAATGGCAATTTGCATTGGCATTCGTAAACAAAAGAACTTCACGAAGTTTCAGAACACAATTCACTTGCTCCCTACCTGCATCTTAGTTGATTTGTGAGTATTAACTGAACTGCTAAATAGTTCTGATTTACATAATAATCTTACTTTGAGAACTCCTTTGGTAATTACACTCTTTCTAAAGAATTAGGAGGAGTAGAAAGCACAGTAGACAGGATGTTGTTATAAGAAAAATCATTGTTTTTATTGGAGCTATCACCCTCCTAATAAAATGTTTAGACTGGGAAATCAGCAATCGACGCAGAATTTGAAAGGTGGGTGTATGTTGTTCTGAATAATTAGCTCTGAGCAAAGTTTGAGCATTGATATCAAATCCTGCTCTGAATACCAGATCTAAGTACTTCTTTAGCAGACAAAATAATACTGCTAACGTTGTTGACGCAATAGAAAAGTGTGGGAAGTGAACGGAGAAAGTATGAGAGGGAGGTGCAATTCTGAGCACGTGAATTCAATGTGAAATTGTGTCCTGGAAGAAAAATAAAATGATAAAGGTAAAGCAGTATTCCGATCTCAGCTAACTAACCACTTTCCATTACCTTCCTCACATTCCAGAATGTTTTTAATATTTTCCAGTGCTTATTCAGTTCTATTCATCATTTGATTATGTCCAACATCAATGATTTTTCTGTACTTTATTTATTTTTTTCATTGATGGTTTTGTTTTGTTTGCCTGTCAACTAAAAATTTAAATATTCTATGATGTCTTGTGCTAAATTTTCTCTAATTTATGCATTAGTCACAAACTTGAACAGATTACGATGGGCCATTGATATATACACTGCATTTTTACATAACCTCAGTGAATTGCAATCATTGCTGTGATATGAAGTGTAGTAACATTTGCGATATAGGAAAAACAACAGGGAAATATAACGCAATGAAGTCTCACTTGTGCCAAGATGTAGTAACCAGAACATTAATTTGGATTCTGGATGAGTAGTAAAATTACTTGGAAATCGCTGCACTTTTTCAGAAGAATACCATTGAATTATTTTGTCCATCTGTGCAGGAAGCAGAGTCTAAATTTATTATATTGAAGGAATCTCCAGCAGTACTAAACTTGTCCTCAATTTTATCAGCTTGGATTCTGTGTTTGTATCAAGATATAAATACCTTGCACTTAATGGTATTCCACTACCAAGTTGCCAGACATTCATCTCACATTGCAGTTCTCAATGAAAACATATCTATGAATTGATTCTTCTTCTACCCCTGCACTAATGATTTTTTTTAGTCTTCATGAATCTATTCTTGGACATTTCAAATTTCACTTATCAGTTGTCAAAGGCCAATGGTGGAAACCACTGTAGATCAGAAAAGTTCAAAGTACATTTATTATCAATATTTATAAATTATACAATCTTGAGATTCAACTGTTTTAAGGCTGCCACAAAGATCCAAATTTTTAAAAAAGACCCAATGCACAGAGGAAGAAAAAAAATCATGCAAACAATAAAGCAAGCAAACCAGAATTCAGAATGAAACTGAGCGCATAAAGCCAAAGCCTGGAGCAGCCAGAGCAGGGCCATAGCCTCAGTTTCAGTTCATTACATGGTGGGGCGAATTGCCACGCATCTTGCAGACACTAAGCCAGGAGCAGCTGGAGCAGGGCACAGGCTCAGCACTGAGGAGAGCAAAGCAAACGTCATGGAGCAGAACTGGCCACAACCCTTACATCGGGTCCCAGCACTCTGCCTTTTCATTCCCTCTGGCCTGGCGTTTAAACTGTGAGGTGAAGGTCAAGCAATATTGAGCAGTGGTAGTAGAGCCAACTATTGTTATTTGGGTGTGGTGGACCAGAGTGAACTTTAGATCATTGGATGGGGGGGGGGGGGGGTTTGTTCAGGGGCCTGCAATTACCAGTCGAGGGTACAGATTGCAGCTGAAGCCTGCAATCAACAGTTAAACAATCACAAAAGTCGATGGTGGGGGTGCTGTAGTCACCGATGTGTGAAAATTGAAAGTGAGGAGGGGCTGGGAATGATGGTTAAGGTGAAGCTCGCACATAGGCAAGTTTGAGAAGGGTTTAGTGATTAAGTGATTGTGAACAATAGTTGTTGGTGGAAATTGGTGGTCAGAAGGTCACAGGCAGGGGTTTGGCTGGTTTTGCAGTGCTGGTTAGGTGGAATTGGCATTGGTGGGACTTGATCACTGTTTTAGTTGGCTTTGGTGATAAGACCATATGATATAGGAGCAGAATTAGGCCATTTAGCCCATTGAGACTGCTCTAGTATTCCACCACAGCTGATCCCGGATCCCACTCAACTGCATTCACCCGCCTTCTCGCCATATCCTTTGATGACCTGACTGATCAGGAAACAAACAACTTCCACATTAAATACACCCACGAACTTGGCCTCCACCACAGTCTGTGGCAGAGCATTCAACAAGTTCACTCCTCTCTGGCTAAACTCCATCTAGTCCTTTCAATATGCGGTAGGTTTCAAAGAGATACCCACGCATTCTTCTGAATTCCATTGAGTAGAGACCCAGAGCTGCCAAATGCTCCTCACATGTTAACCCTTTCATTTCTAGAATCATCCTCATGAACATCCTCTGGACTCTCTCCAATGACAACATTTCCTTTCTGAGATATGGGCCCCAAACTGTTAACAATTCTCCAAGTTGACCTGGCTAGTGCTTTATAAAGCCTCAGCATTATCTCCTTACTTTTATATTCTATTCCCTTTGAAATAAGTGCCAACATTGCATTTGCCTTCTTTACCACAGATAACCTGTAAATTAACCTTCTGGGAGTTTTTCATGAGGATTCTCCACCTCTGATGTGTTAACCTTCTTCCTTTCGTGTTAAGTAGCCTCATGTGTGGCACCTTAGCAAATGCCTTCTGAAAATCCAAGTAAATGATATCCACTACTTCTCCTTTGTCCACCCTGTTTGCTAATTCCTCAAAGAACTTCAACAGATTTGAGAGGAAAGACCTCCCTTTACATAAACAATGCTGACTTTGACTTATTTTATCATTAATCTCCAAGTATCCCGAAACCACATCCTTAATAATACACTCCAACACTTTCCCAACCACTGACATTAGGCTAACTAGCCTATAATTCCCTTTCGTTTGCCTTCCTCTCTTCTTAAAGAGTGGAGTGACTTGCAATCTTCCAGTTCTCTGGGACCATGCCGGAATCAAATGATTCTTGAAAGATCATGACCAATGTATCTGTTATCTCTTCAGCAACCTCTCTCAGGATCCTGGGATATAGTCTATCTGGTCCAGGTGACAGCCACCTGAAAATTGAGTTTGCCTTTTTTCTTTGTAATAGCAATAGCACTCATTCCTGCTCCCTGACATTCACAAACCTTTGACACACTGCTAGTGTCTTCCAAAGTGAAGACAGATACAAAATGCCCATTAAGTTCATTTACCATTTCTTTGTCCCCCATTGCTACCTCATTTTCCAGTGATCCAATATCAAATATCACCTCCCTTTTACTCTTTATATAACTGAAAAAACCTTTGGTATCCTGCTTTATGGCTATTTTGCTGTCATATCTCACCTTTTTCCTTCTTATAATTTTTAGTTGCCTTTTGTTGGATCTTAAAAGCTTCCCAATCATCCAACTTCCCATTCACCTTTGCTACCTTATATGCCTTTTCCTTGGCTTTTATGCAGTCCTTGACTACCCATGTCAGCTGCAGTTGCCTATCCCTACTCTTTAAGAACGTTTTCATCTGTGGCAAATATCTATCCTGCGCCTTGTAAACTATTCCCAGAAAGTTCAGCCATCTCTGTGGTGCTGTCATCCCTGCTAGTATCGTCCTCCAGCCCACCTGGCCAAGCTCCTCTCTCATGTCTCTGCAATTCTCTTTATTCCATTGTAATGCTGATACAGGTAACTTATGTTTCTCCCCCTCAAATTGCTGTATGAATTCAATCATATTATGGTCACTGCCTCCTAAGGGTTCCTTTACATTAAGCTCACTAATAAGTTTGGGTTATTACACATCTCTCAATCTAAGATAGCCTTTCCCCGAGTAGGCTCAAGCACAAACTGCTCTAAAAAAAATCTCGTAGCCATTCAACAAAATCCTTCTCTTGTGATCCAACACCAACCTGATTTTCCAAATCCCAATGCATATTGAAGTCCCCCATTACGATTGTGACATTGCCCTGGTGCTGTGATTAATGAAGGCTTGAGGCCATAGTTTATAGTGTTGTGCAAGATTTTGGGGGTTAAATGGGGTTCATTGGTCAGTTTGTGTTGATGCTACAGAAAATCGATAATTAGTGTCTGAGTGAAGACAGGAGTCACGAACTAAGAAATCAGAGTATCAAATGAAGGGAATATTTCAGGGACATTTCCAGTTGAGGAGCAGACAAGTAACTGATATCAGAGCAATCAGCCTAAAGTTCTCTTTAAGTCACATAGAATTCATCTTGCAGGTGCATTAAAAGTCTGCTCCGGCCAGAGTGGTCTGCAGATGGCATGGGCCATTCCAACGTGAATGATAATCCCAAAATAGGCAACCTGACTAGCATCAAGTGTTGTCGGACACCACTGTTCTTCTCTCAAAACCTCCATATGTGTCAGATGCATGGAGGAACAAAGATCTTAGATTATGTGATCCATAAAGTAAACACCTGAATGTCGTTCATGTTTTATTTTTCAAAGGAATTGTGCATAAATTATGATTGTGCCCATTTAATTTCAACACTGGTGACCATTCCAAAGGATTCTTAGCTCAACACTCTCTTTCTGCTTTCCATAAACTTGACATCATACAAAATCTAACTCCCTTTGTCCTGATGTGCACTCAAACCCTGTCTTCCATAATTTCTAAGTATGCGACCTGTTTTGGCTCCTAGATGAGCAATCATTTTGAAAAAAATAATACTTGCTACCAAATTCCTCCTATTGTTTGCTTCCTGCTTATCTTTATAGCCTTCTCCCGCCTCATTGTACACAAAGTGACTCCTATAAAAAGCAGCAAACATGCTTCCTAAAGGAATTTGTTCATTAAAATGCACATTGGTGCTGCAGTTTCATGTTGAAGTCACAAATAAATAGAAGTACTTATTCTAAACTTGTTCATTAATTAATTTGATGTTGAGTTTTTAGTTAGGCCATTTTGAAAAGATTTCTGAAAGTCAATAAAATAATTTTCTTGTTCCTGTTAATATACATAATCTCTGTCGATTTGTTTTGCATTAAGCATAACTGTGATGCATAATTACTTGACTGAAGTAAATTGTGTGCTCATATGTAGGCCATAGGAGGGAGGTGAGAGGAAAAATATTAACTAATATAGTATTGACCAATCATTGTTGACATATGAGTGTTATTCATGCATAATAAATATAGCAATGCGTGTTTAAACACTTCTATTTAATATTGAGAATGCAAGGCACTTAGAAGTGGGCAGCTTTGAATAGCCTCCTAGTCATGGGTAGATATATAATTATCGCCAGCACCTTATTCTGTTTCAGGTTCTGTATGCTCTGTTCAGGTTAGAAGGTGACAGCAGGATCATTGGACATTTCTCATCTCCCCAGTACCCTGCAGTGACATCTGCAATCAGATTGTTAGTATATCAAATCAATCTGTCTGAATATCCTAAGTGCTGCTCAGTCAGCCGCAAGGAAATATCGTGTATTGGCTGAAATGTTCTTCACTATGCCCAGTCAGTCAGCCTGAATGGAGCATCAGACAATATTTCTGACCTGATGTACGTTGACTGAACTTCATATTGATGTGTCTTGATCTAATAAGCAAAAACATCCAAAGGAACATTTTGATAGGTTTGGGGAGGTTTGTTTGTCACAGGGTCCACAACTCTCAGTCTGCTTAAAATCTACTGCCGCTTAAATGCTAGGACAACTTTCTATTTCATCATTAAAAAAAATACATTATTTATTCTTATTGCATCTGAAGGAAGTTTTCATTGTGTAGTATGACAAGCTAGCCACTAGATGACACCAGGAGATAGGAACAATTTCTATGATTTATTCTGACTTTTCCTGACAGTAACCACTATAAAAGGTGACTATTATTGCTTAGATCATCATTAAGATCACTGAGGTAAGCAAATTACATGATCTCGTGTAAATTAACTGTACTAATATTCCAGTGTAAGTTATTACTGTCAAAGAGTGCAGCAAGTCCAGAATTTATGGGCATCCTGGACTGTGCAACCAAAAATAATTTCTTTTTGCTAGTTCTAACATCACTGTGAGGCCTCCTAATGGGTTATTATCATAATGGACAGCTAACAATGTTAATCTATCATACTGCAGAGAAGCAGCTACTAAGGATGAGATGGCAAAAAAAAAATATTTGACTTATATTCCTGGCTCTTGATAGACTTATTATCTTGCATCTTATTTTTACATTACATGTGCAGAACTGAAGAGCGCATGTACTAACTATATTATTGCAGCACTTAAGTGGAGTGTTCCAAAGCATGTAATTATGGTGCAGTCTTATGGCCCTGAAGAGATGGGGATAGTGGAAGAGCATATCCATGATTTGAGGGCTACACACTGATGATTATAGAGACAGTGCTCTTTGCATCTGTCTCTGGCCTTTGTGTTGTGCCAGTTGCTATGGCAAATAATTGGGTAGAATTTGTCCATTTTTATCCAGATGGGAAATTCATAATTTCACCTGCTACATTTCATATGTGCTCTTTAAACAAATGAAAGGGATCTAAAGGAATTGTGCTGTTAATAAAGAAGAAAGTTGTAATCTACCATACTGAAAGCACCCTTTTTTTGCTGTGTGATTCAAGTAGCTTGCTCAAATTCGGCTGCTGTAGCAAATGACCTTGTTGAATTGTATTCATTCAAAACAAGAAAGGCTTGTACTGCCTCAACATTAAAGGTGCTTCATGAATCAACCAAATTATCAATGAGCTTTGAAACAAAGAGTGTTTTTTTATGCAGATCCTTCAAAAAGCTGTGAATGACATATTAATATTTAAATGCATACAAATAGCTTGGTGTCACCAGGAGAGCAATTTTCTGATCCTGGATTTGTGTCTTATCTCGTTTTCATTTTCGTGTGCACATTAAATTCTAATCATTGAGAACTCCTGATGACTTGACGTTAGCATTTGACAATCTGTCTCATGCGTGCTGTATGATTAACACAGTTATTTGCCTACTAAGGCAAAGCCCCTGTACCTGTTTGTAGACTGATTTTGATAGGATTGCTTAACACGAATGTCCTTGCACCATTCAGTGTGTGGGAGTGCAGTTGCATAAATGAACATCAATAAACACATGAGTGGACGTTTGTCAGTTCCTGAGTCTTGCCATTGAAGGATGAGTACATCAATGGTATTCATCATTTTGACTCAAGTCAATCGTGGCCCAATGTGGTGAAGCAGACATCGTACACCATGTAGCCCTCTTTAGTCTGACTCGAAGAACAATGTTGGCATGCTTAAATATCAAAGCACGTACTCGAGCAAGAGAAAGCAATGGGGTATTAATAGTTGAGCTATGGGTTTGTTGTGGCTCAAACTAAAGGACTTCCTTGCCTAAAATAAACCAAGTCCCTGAAACACCATTCTGGGGCATTAAACTGCATACCCAAAATATGGTTTTGAATGTTTTCACACAATGTTGGTGCCTTCAACAAGACCAGCCTTTTTACCCAGATGTATTTGACCCTCAGAAGATGGTAGTGGGCTTCCTTTTTGAGCTGCTGCCTATCTTATAATTGTAACCTCACAGTAATTTCAGGATTTTGACTGGAATACAATGAAAGAACAATAATATACTTCCATATTTTCAGGAGTTATTTCTAATTGTTTTGTATATGATTAATAACTGGCATTAACACACTATTACAGTGAAATTATCTCTGGTATATCAAATGGGATATATTAACTTTTTTTCAAATGATTTTTCTCAGATTATGTTACTTTTGATTTTGCAAGTATAATGGTCAGTAGTTAAGCTAGAGTTAATAGAAATGTCAGAAATTAATCATTCTAAGAAATTTGCAATGCTGGGAAATTGATGGCGTTTTCTCTTTCAATAATCCAATTCTGAATCTCTTATTGAGGACAATCATTGTCTGAAACCTTTGCAGCATTCAGATTTATTTCTCACATGTACATTGAAACATAGTGAAATTTGTCATTTGTGTTAACCAGCCAACACACCTATGATATGCTGGGGAAGCCCGCAAGTGTTTCCACACATTCCAGCACCAAACATAGCATCCCCACCATAATCGGCAGAACAAGATAGAACATAAAATGAACATACCAAGTGAGAAAACAACAACAGCAAAAAAAAAAAAAAAGCCACACTCCTTCCTCCCACCAACTCACGCACACATACACAATCCTCTAATCCCAGGACAGGCTGTCTTCTCTGGCCTCCAGCTTCCAGCAGACCCATGGAGTTGCAGATATTGGGCCTTTGACTTATCCAATTGACTTGCAGAGATTCAGGGCTTTGGCCATTAGTCCTCAACTTCTGGATTTCCAATTGACTTATGGGATTTGATCTGAACTTCCAATTGACCTTATTAATTGTCACTTATCAAATCATGACTGACATTCTGTTTCGATCTTTCTGCCTGCTGAGGATATGCCAATAACGTAGAATCATCAGTGTACTCACCAATACTGACTTTATAGTGGAAAGAAAGCCAGAAAGCTGCAAAGCCCAGGAAATTGCCCAAAGAAACTTCCAAAGCAATTCTTTATGGCTATTATAATTAACTTCTATTAATTGTAGGTGTAAAGTATGTACAATGACCCTTGATGCCAGTTGGCTTCTAAATTCCCTCTGGGTGTACAACCCCTCAAATGGGTATACAACCCCTCAAACTATTGATTAACAAAACAAATGTGCCTCGGTCCATGTTTGATGTGGTAAGTTACAAAATGACCAGTCTGATCTAGTCACTTCAGGACTTCAGTCCTGAAGAAGAGTCTCAGCCCGAAATGTTGACTATTTCTTCATTTCCATTGATGCTAACTGACATGTTGGGTTTCACCAGCATTTTGTGTGTTTTGCTTTGAGTCTGATCTGGAACCTTCCTTGATCTCTGTCATAGAGAGGTAAAATAACTAAGTTGAAGCTTTTGAAGTCTGGTTTGAATTAGGCTAATCAATGTATCTCCATTTTCTTAATCTGGTCAATACTAAGGATCATGTTAGTTAACAAGCCATACCTCCTATGTAGCTTCCACTAAGCCAGTAGCCAGGTCTCTCAGATAGTAATGCTTATTCATGCAATTCTGCTTTTACTTTCAAATTACTAGCTATTCCTTGTAGTTACATATGAAAATGTGTTTTGAAGACTGGTTCTCATTATACTGCTGAGTAAAATCACAGAATAACACAACACCCGAACAGACTGATAAAAATGCCTATTTGAGCCTGTTGACCTGCTGTTAACCATACCCCTTTTCAATCCATGTACTAATGCAAATATCTCTGAAACATTGTTATTGTACCTGCCTCAAACATTTCCTCTTGGAATTAATATTCAGTCTTCAAGAGTGAGCCAATGCCACTACTAGTCTTTAAGTGTTTATGAGGAATTGACAGGGATGCAAGAAACTTTGCATCTTCAACTAGAGTGTCCTGGTTAATGCTGGGTGAAATGTCTACTTTTATCCATTTAACATTGCAGTTATGATAAAGGTGGCTTGTTAGGCCACTTTAGTGGGGTAGTTAGGAATTCACTGCTTCAATAGGAGTCTGAAGTCAAACAACAATCAAACTAGCAAAGGCAGAAAGAGGATATCGGTGAACGAGACTGAAATTTCTATGACAGCTTGGTGTATACAACAATTACCAAGTCTAGTTTCTCATAGGCTTTTTTTTTTTTAAAAACTCAAATTATTTTTTAAACTGAATTTAAATCCACAATTCCCTTGATAATGTTTCAACTTCTGTCTCTAGATTGATAGTCCAGGCATCAAATTACTAGTTCAGTACCTTAACTGTACTGATAATTAGACAGATTTGTTGCTTTTTTTAAATGCCTCTTCAAGAAGGCAAGAATAGGAGTGGATAGAAGTGCTTATATGGGTAAGACCATAGTGTATACATTCTTATTCATACCCAACATGACTGAATGAATACACACCATGAATAAATGATTGAGATTCAGATTCATTTATCACAGGTGTATTGAAACACACTGAAATATGTCGCTTGCATTAACAACCAACACAACCATGAACAGCCTGCATGTGTTGCCACACATATTCCAGCATGCCTGCTATGTTCGGTAAAACAACACAAGCAACAACAATGAAACAGCAGCAAACAAGATTCTTTCCTCCCTCCCACACAGATGGTCCTCCAAACCCAGGACCTCCAACAGCCTCATGTTCTCACAGATATCAGGTCTCCAGCTTCCCCAGTGGGTTCACAGGCTTGCAGAACCAGGGACTCAGTCTTTGGGACTTGACTTCTGATACACCAGGTGTCAGTAACAGAAGTTGGGAGATAAGTGTAAGGTAAAATGTGACTTGCCTATCTGTCTGCACAAACTCAGTTTCTAACTACAATGTTTTGTGAATGGCCCAAAAGATTTCTCCAGATGTGTCAGGGCCCTAGAGCAGGGATCCAATCACAGACCCAGTACTGTGCACACAGTGATATTAATTGGGTAACAAATCCCAAGGTGCAAACAAAGTCAGGATCAAAGTTCAGGCAGAGATCAAAATATCCAAAGAAGTCCAATAACCAGAACCAGGAAACAGGCAGAGTCAATATTCAGATGGACAGAGTGCAGATACAAATGCTGGAAAGACTCAGGAGTACTCACTGGCACAATCAGGCAACAAACAGGTGAGAACACAGGACTGAAATACACTGAGCAATAAACAGAGGGGCAGGTGATACATGGAGCACAATGAGACACAGGTGGCAGCAATACAGGTGATAATGAGAAACAGATAAGAGACGGGGTACTCAGCAATACAGGGGCCAGGCAGTGGGCGCTTGGAGTCATAGTTGTGACTAGAAAATGGCGGAGAGAGAGAGTGCCAAGCTGTTGAAGGAAGTTTTTGGCGAGCGTGGAAGTGAACTAAAGATGGAGGTCGGTGGGAAAGAGGAACGGAATGGAAAGAGGAAGAAAAGAAAGCAGAGGAACGGGATATCAAATTCTAAGGAGTCAGCGGATGATCAAAACAGGACAGCAAAACAATGGAAAGAAGATGAAATTAAAGCAATTATAAAACTAAGTGATGATGGGGCGTCTTTTGGTGATTGGAACCCGATTCGTTTGACGAAGATGCTCAACAAAATTATGGGTGAGATTAAAGGAGCAAAGATTTTACGAAATGGATCGCTATTAGTGATTTGTCGGGATAGTGCTCAGCAAGGTAAAGTGATAAGATTATGTAAAATAGACGGCAAAGAAGTACGATGCTCAATACCCAACAATAGAAAGTGGACTAGAGGAGTTATTTCGGGGATACCAACAAAAGTTACTATGGATGAGATTAAACAGAACATAAAAGGAGCAAAAGTTACTGAGGCCAAATGTTTGAAAATTACAAGGAATGGGAAAAAATGTGATAGTTTATCGGTAATGATTAACTTTGATGAAAAGAGATTGCCGACTAACGTTTACTTAGGGTATATGTGTTATGCGGTTAGAATATATATACCACCGCTTTTAAGATGCTATAAAGATCAGAAATTCTGGCACATTGCGGCAGTCTGCAGAGGAAAACAAAGATGTGGGAGATGCGCTGGAGAACATGAATATGGGAAATGTGAAGCGGGCGCTAGGCTGAAATGCTGCAATTGTGGTGAGGAACACAGCACAGCTTATCGAGGATGCATTTATAGCAAGAAGGCAGCTGAGATACAATATGTAAAAGTAACTCAAGGAATCAGTTATGCAGAGGCAGTGAAAGAATTTGATGAAAAAAAGGCTGTCAAGCAAACAAATACAGAGAATAATAAACTGGTGAATTGTGAGAGCTGTAATATGAAAAATAAGGATACACTATTAATGAGTAGAAAGGATTTCGTGCTTATGGTGGATGCAATTAATTGTTCAGCGCAAACAAGCAAAAGAACTGAGAAAATTAAAATTATCGTCAAGTCTGCAGAAAAGTATCTTGGTATTAAAGGGATTAGGTGGGAAGAAGTCAAAGAAACGCTGAATGGAGGATCCAACAGTTCACAGGCAGGGGAGATGGAATCTTAATGGCAGTATATTTATCGCAAATGGTCAAGAATTTAAGAAATGTTTCAGAACTTAAGGAAAGTCCTCAGATTTTATGGTTGAAGCCCAGGGTAAATGTGCAGAACTCCAACAACAAATAGAAGTACCTGACAAGAACAACAGTGAGTTGGAAAGAGATTGGAAAATGGAGAAAATTATTACAAGGATACAAAAGGAAAAGGAATTTGTTGCAAAGTCAATTATCTACATTCAGATTATAAAATGAAAACATGGAAGCAAATGAAGAAGAACTCCAAGTAAATGACTGCAGGCTACGATCCAAGAAAAGGAAAACCTGAAGAAGCAGATAGACTTGGAAAAACGCAATTTTAAAAGTATAACGTGCGATAATTACTATTTTTTAACAAGATGATTTTAGTCTTACAAGTGATGTAGATAAAATCAATGTAATTGAGGTAATGCAACTACACAAAAACGTGACAAAATTAGAGAAGAATAGCAGTTTGCGGCATTATCTAATGAGTGCGTTAAGCATTCACCAGAAATTGAGTGATATTAATAGAGAACAGCAGGCTGAACTAGATTGTTTAAAGTAGAGAACTCCAACACAAGAAGTCTAGCAGGTGGCGGTAATGCACTGAAAACTGGTTGCCAACCGTCATAAAACAAAAAAGAAGAAGAAGAAGAGTACAGGGGCCGGAGTAGAGCAGGAGCGGGGACAGGAGCATGTGGCAGTACAAAACCACAGACTGACAGCTCGGGGGAAACACACAATGACAGAATTCAATTGGAGGTACTGACAAGATGCCTTTCATGTATTTTTGAATGTATGAACGCGTATGAATATATTTTTGGTAAGTGTTTTTTTTATACTACATGCAGCACATTCTCTTCATGTAGCTCTCTTCCTAGATATTTGAAATAATAAAAACAGAAGATGCTGGAAATATTCAGCAGGGCAGGCTGCATCTGTGCAAGGAAAAATTAAGTTAACATATCAGGTTGATGACCCTTTGTCAGAACTAGGAATGAGTCAAAAGAGGCATGTTAAGCTGCAGGGACAGTGAGGAAGAGCAGATTTCCATGAGAGTGATGAAACTGCTAGAGGAACTCAGTGTGTCAAAAGGTCAATCTTTTAGAATATACAACAGAGAGCACTGTAGCATAATACGGGCACTTTAGCCCACAATGTTGTGCCAACCTAATAACCTACTCTAAGGTCAATCAATCCTTCCATCCTACATAACCCTCCATTTTTCTATCATCAAGGTGCCTATCTAAGAGATTCTTAAATGCCCCTAATGTATCTGCCTCTAACACCACCCACAGTAGGGTATTCCATGCTTCACCACTCTCTGTGTAAAGAACTTACCTTTGACATCCCTATACTTTACTCCAGTCATCTTAAGATTATACCCCTGGCATTAGCCATTCCCACCCTGGGAAAAAGTATTTGGCTTTTCCCTCTGTCCATGCCTCTTATCGTCTTGTACTGCTCTATCAAGTCACCTCTCATCCTCCTTTGCTCCAAAGAGAAAAGGCCTTTGCTCACTCAACTTAACCTTATAAGAAATGCTCTAAGCCAGACAGCATCCTGGTAAATCTCCTCTTTAGCTTCCCTAAAGCAGTTAGGTTGAGACCCAAGCATCAGGTCTGCGGTGACCATCGGGATATGGTGTAAACAAAGTTAACTGGTCAGTGAGAGAATGGGAGCAGTTAGAGAGTGAGAACATACTCAAAAGAACATAGACAAATGGATGTAGTAGTTGTGAAATGCAGAGCTAGAGGGTATGCCTAACTGGTCATGCTAAACAGATCATCCACTCCTAGAGGGAAAATAAAGAAAAGGGGAAGAAAAGAACAAACCATTTGAGCCAATAGCAAAGATGAGTAATTGATTCAGACAGAGAAATTAAGTTTCCTGAAGTTGAAGAATTCAGTGTTACTGTAAGTCCAGAAGGCTGCAATGTGCCCACATAGAAGATGAATGCTGTTCCTCCAGCCTGCATTGGGTCTCATTGTAACAGTACAGGCGTCTGATAGGTCCTATTGGAAACTGGATGGTAGGGGAATTACAATGGCAAGCAACAGGAAACTCAGAGATGCTCCTGCAGACCAGAAGCAAGTGCTCCCACAAAATTATCACACACTCTGCGTTTTGTTCTACAAAGTATGAAGGCCTTTACTTTCATTGGAAGAAGTATAAGTGAACCAGTGCTTCACCTGTAAAAACTGTGGGTTCTGGATGGTAGGAAGGAAAGAGTGCACTGCATATTCACAATATGTTCACAATGAATTCTTACAGGCAGGACAAAGTCAGGTTTATCATTAAATGCACAAATATATATATATACACACACAGGTACAACAAAACACTAACTTGCAACACGGATGATAGTTTACCTCTGGGATGTTTCTGATCACATCCAAGATATCCTGAAGTGAGAAGCAGGACCACAAAGGTAGTAATCTCAGGATTACTGCCTGCGCCATGTGACAGTGAGTATAGCAATACCATGAGGTGGAGAATTAGTGTATGGCTGAGAGATCAGAGCAGGGGGCAGGGATTCAGATTTCTTGATCATTGGGACCTTTTTTGGGGGCAGGTGTGACCTGTACAAAAAGGACAGGTTGCACTTGAATCTCAAGAGGACCAATATCCTGGCAGGGAGGATTGCAAAGGCTATCGGCGAAGAATTTAAACTAGAATTGCCAGAGGTGGGAACTGAACTGAAGTGATGAAGGAAGATGCAGTTGGCTCACAAGTAGAGAAAGCCTGGAGACTGTGTGAGAGGGAGGATAGGCAGGTGATAGAGAAGGAACGCGCTCAGACCGAATGTTTGAGACGTGTCTATTTTAATGCAAGGAGTATCATAAACAAAGCGGAGGAGCTTAGAGCGTGGATCAGTACTTGGAGCTATGATGTTGTGGCCATTACAGAGACTGAGATGGCTCAGGGGCAGGAATGGCTACTTCAGGTGCCAGGATTTAGATGTTTCAGGAAGGACAGGGAGGGAGGCAAAAGAGGTGGGGGGGGGTGTGGCACTGATGATCAGAGTTAATGTCACAGCTGCAGAAAAGGAGGAAGTTATGGAGGGATTGTCTACAGAGTCTCTGTGTGTGGAAGTTAGGAACAGGAAGGGGTCAATAACTCTACTGGGTGTTTTTTATAGACCATCCAATAGTAACAGGGACATTGCGGAGCAAATAGGGAGACAGATTCTGGAAATGTGTAATAATTACAAGGTTGTTGTAGTGGGGGATTTTAATTTCCCAAATATTGATTGGCATCTCCCTTGAGCAAGGGGTTTAGATGGGGTGGAGTTTGTTCAGTGTGTTCAGGAAGGTTTCTTGACACAATATCTAGATAAGTGTGTATGGAACTAGAGGAGATAGCAGGGATAATTAATGAGTAGTTTGCTTCAGTATTCACTATGGAAAAGGATATTGGCGATTGTCGGGATGACTTACAGTGGACTGAAAAGCTTGAGAATGTAGATATTAAGGAAGAGGATGTGCTGGGGTTTTTGGAAAGCATCAAGTTGGATTAGCCACCGGGACCGGACGGGATGTACCCTAGGCTACTGTGGGAAGTGAGGGAGAAGATTGCAGAGCCTCTGGCAATGATTTTTGTATCATCAATGGGGACGGGAGAGGTTCCAAAGGATTGGATCGTTGTAGATGTTGTTCCCTTATTCAAGAAAGGGAGTAGAGATAGCCCAGCAAATTATAGACCAGTGAGTCTTAATTCAGTGGTTGGTAAGTTGATGGAGTAGATCCTGAGAGGTAGGATTTATGAACATTTGGAGAGGCATAATATTATAGGAATAGTCAGCAGGGCTTTGTCAAAGACAGGTCATGCCTTACTAGCCTGACTGAATTTTTTGAGGATGTGACTAAACACATTGATGAAAGTAGAGCAGTAGATGTAGTGTATATGGATTTCAGCAAGACATTTGATAAGGTGCCCCATGCAAGGCTTATTGAGAAGGTAAGGAGGCATGAGATTTCAAGGGGACATTGCTTTGTGGATCCAGAACTGGCTTGCCCACAAAAGGCAAAGAGTGGTTGTAGACAGGTCATATTCTGCATGGAGGTTGGTCACCAGTGGTGTGCCTCAGGGATCTGTTCTGGGACCCTTACTCTTCATGATTTTTATAAATGACCTGGATGAGAAAGTGGAGGGATGGGTTAGTAAATTTTCTGATGACACGAAGGGTGGGGATGTTGTGGATAGTGTGGAGGGCTGTCAGAGATTACAGCGGGACATTGATTAAAATGCAAAACTGGGCTGAGAAGTGGCAGATGGAGTTCAATCCAGGTAACTGTCAGGTGGTTCAATTTGGTTGGTCAAATATGATGGTAAAATATAGTATTAATGGTAAGACTCTTGGCAGTGTGGAGGATCAGAAGTATCTTGAGGTCGGAGTCCCGAGGACACTCAAAGCTGCTACGCAGGTTGACTCTGTGGTTAAGAAGGCATACGGTGCGCTGGCCTTCATCAATATTGGGATTGAGTTTAAGAGCCAAGAAGTAATGTTGCAGCTATATAGGACCCTGGTCAGACCCCACTTGGAGTACTGTGCTCAGTTCTGATTGCCTCACTACAGGAAGGACGTGGAAACCATAGAAAATGTGCAGAGGAGATTTACAAGGGTGTTGCCTAGTTTGGGGAGCAAGCTTTATGAGAATAGGTTGAGTGAACTCAGCCTTTTCTCCTTGGAGTGACGGAGGATGAGAGGTGACCCGATAGAGGTGTACAAGATGATGCGAGGCATTGATCGTGTGGATAGTCAGAGGCTTTTTCCCAGGGCTGAAATGGCTAGCACGAGAGGGCACAGTTTTAAGGTGCTTGAAAGTAGGTAGAGGGGAGATGCCAGGGGTAAGCTTTTTTACGCAAAGAGTGGTGAGAGCATGGAATGGTCTCCAGCGATGGTGGTGGAAGTGGAAATGATAGAGTCTTTTAAGAGGCTTCTGGACAGGTACGTGGAGCTCAGAAAAATAGAGGGCTATTGGTACCCCTTGGTAATTTCTAAGGTAAGGACATGTTCGGCACAGTTTTGTGGGCCAAAGGGCCTGTATTGTGCTGTAGGTTTTTCTATGTTTCTATCACTGGCACATAGCATCTGATAAGTAGCTTTCCCAAAAACAAAACATAAATCTCCTCCTCCCTTCACTGTTGCTGTTAACTATTTGAGTTTAAATTGTGCTAATGATAACATGAAATTGCCCCAAGGGGATCTAAGGGTTGTATCAGTGGCTGAGCAATCATCTTTTCCAACAACAATCTTCCCTCCACCACAAGGTTAGATGCCGGGATATACATAGATGGTACAGTATGTTCTTCAGTTCCATTGGTAGCCAACAAAACCCCCATGAACTTACTCTCAAGATCAAGCCAGGATTTGCAAGTACAACTTTCATCACCACAGTGCTCAGGAATAAACATATCTATCGAAGGCAGTCTAGGCACATCTCAGCGACATCTTGTCCACCACTCAATGAGCAATAAAAAGCACCATGAATATTTATACTGGAAACTTAACTGTGACAAATACACAAATGTTGTGTATATAAGAACAGATCAGATTGTTCCATGAATGACTCATGTCCTGATCCCCAAAGTCTTTCCAATAGACATATCAAGATTTTTGTAATGTAATATTCTCCACTTGTTTGAATGAGTGCAGCTTCAAAGCATCTCAGTTTATTAACATTTTATCCATTTCTTAAACTTTAGTTCCCTCCTCAGTCCCCATTTTGGAACTGCATTATGTACCATCCAAAAAAAGCAAATTGCCCAGTTCAGAGATTCATAGTATATTTATTATCAAAGTATATTAAAAAATTATACAACTTTGAGTTTTGTCTGCTTATAGGCAGCCACAAAGCGAGAAACCTGAAAGAACCCCAATTTTAAAAAGACCAAAACTCAATGTGCAGAGAAGGAGGAAAAAAACACAAATCATGCAAACAACAGAAGCAAACAACAGCATTCTGAACCATATTGAGTCCAAAGACCTGAATCCCCAGAGCAGCTGGAGTAGGCCCAAAGCCTTGGTCTCAAGTTCATCATGTAACAGGGGCAAGTCACCGTGAAGCTCACAGACATGAAGTGCATAGTGGTGGGAACAGACTGACAGCTTCAGTGCAGTGGGGAGTTGAGTAAATATCAGGGGAGAATGAGTGAAATTGGCCTAACGCTTGCTCTGGTCCTGGCACCCTGCATTTCCAGTCTATCTGCGATGGTATTCAAATTGTCCAGACATTGGATTGTGCCCCATAGGCCCCAGCACAGGGCCCAGTCCTTGCTACCCAGTCTGAAGATGTTCCCAACCTCTCCAAATCAGCTCGGCTCTTAGAGCGATCCTATCTCACACCTGGTTAAGGCGGACAGGTACTGAAACTTCTTCACCTCAACTCCTCTCCAAATCATTCGCCCTGACTCAATCTCTGTCTCCGAAACCACCTCGAACATGTCGCGTTGTGGTAAACTATGTATATATGTTGTAACTTGGTTACCTGTCTGGACACACCCCTCTGCTGACTGCCCCTGTGGCTCCTCCCACAGAGTCCTGTATAAAGGTGTTCGCCTTGCCCCTCCCTCTCAGTCAGCAGACCTCCAATACGACCTCCACAGCAGGCAGACACTCACTGTGGAGGTCGTATTGTACAGCGAATAAAAGCCTTTCAGTATTTTACCAAACCTCAGTCTTTTGGAGTAATTGAAGGTGCTTCACGCGTCCCGGCTTTGCAATGCACCAGCATGGCTCATCCCTTGAGTTAGCTTCAACACCACTTCCTCTTCATTGTTTGCAGTGATAGTATACCAGCAGCAGTCTTCTGTTATGACTGTTGTCAATGTCACAGGACAGGCAATGAATCTGGTGATATAATGTAGAAATCTTTGTTCAGCACAACAGGTAAGCATTCTTATTAAGGCACTCTCAGTAGAGGCTCATCAAACAAAAAGGTACATCACATTTTTACACCCTTAAGATCAAAGATAAGCATCAGTGATACAATATAATTGCTTACTCAATATTTTGGGTTAACAATGCTTCCTTTACATAGGAGACACCTCAGAATATTCAAACACCTTTGTCACCATGTATTTCACACAGGTAGTCCAAAAGCTTTTGGGGAAAGAAATTCCAGACACACAAATTAATGTTGTCAGGGCTGTCTTTGAGTACACATGCAGTATATCCTGAATGCCCAAAAACTATTCATTTCCTACATCTGTGACCATGCTAAGTGACATCAGCCTGATCTGCCAGCTTGAACACATCACGTGGTGCAAATAAGTTAGCCCAATGAACTCTTCTTGGGCTTCCAGCTGGGTACAGATATCGATTAAAACTGATGTTTCAATGACAAACTTTGCCAGCTTCATCAGAGATGGTGTCTGGGCATGACTTGTCCAATGGTATTTATACCCCCATAGTCTGTCTCTTCTGATTGGTTAGACCTCATCCAATCAGATTTCCACTCCCCCACCTTGATTACAATTGAATTCTGATTCCTATTGGAGTGAGACCTTTGTCGTTGTTAAAATATCTTTTCCTCTAGTTTTATTAAAAACTAGATAACTATACCCGGCTGGAAGCCCGAAAAGAGTTTATTCATCATATACACCAGGAAAGCACTAGGTCCTTTTTCAACTTAGCCCACGCTGCCTGGTTTGATGCAGGCCAAACAATACAACTCCACTGCCTCAGTGTTTGCCTCAGGCACATGTAAAAGCCTCATGGTCAGCAGCAGTATAGCACCCAGAAGGACAAGGACAGCAGGCAGATGAGTCATCACCCTCACCATCCCAAGATGGAAATATTACTGTTTAATTGACACTAAAGTGAACATCTGGCCCTTCTTACAACACCTGATAGAGGTGTATAAGATGCTGAGAGGCATTGATCATGTGGATGGTCAGAGGCTTTTTCCTAGGGCTGAAATGGTTGCCACAAGAGGACACAGTTTTAAGGTGCTGGGGAGTAGGTACAGAGGAGATGTCAGGGGTATGTTTTTTACTCAGAGAGTGGTGAGTGCGTGGAACGGGCTGCCGGCAACAGTGGTGGAGGCGGATACGATAGGGTCTTTTAAGAGACTTTTGGATAGGTACATGGAGCTTAGAAAAATAGACGGTTATGGGAAAGTCTAATAATTTCTAAGGTAGGGACATGTTTGGCACAATTTTGTGGGCCGAAGGGCATGTATTGTGCTGTAGGTTTTCTATGTTTCTATATGTTTCTAACACTGTTGGAATATTCAACACAGAAATTGCAAAGGCTCAGGAAAACAGCTCATCACTATCTTTTTAGAGATACGTTGAGATGGGTAATAAATGTAACCTTGCCAGTGATACACGCATTTTATGTAGCAACGAAAACAATGTGTATCATGCGTTGTCACACTGATGCTTGAAATGATGCCTGGACCTCACTGGCACTATCATAATAAATGTAATCTTTTCATCAGTGGCTTCACTAGACATCTCAACAAGGAACATCACAATCTACTGGAGAAACTCAGCAGGCTGAGCTACTTCTTCAGAGGAAAGGAACTGTCAATGTTTCACTTCGAAATCCTGCATCAGTTCCTATAACTTTAGTTTTTATTACGTTTCAAACACCAAATAATAGATGACAATTTTGTGCTTTTCTGTTTCCCTTAGACTCCATCAGTTAAGTTTGAATGTAAATGGAAAAGCAAGCATAAAATAGACTCAAGATTTAAGAAACATTTCTCTTAGTTTCCCCTCTAATAATTTGTACAATGCTAAATTCCTCTATGGACCAAAAAGATTCATTTTAGTACAAAATCTTAAACATAGATTAATTTTAAGAATGTCATTTGACTTTTTTGATGTGATAACTTGATTAATCAACTAATTTGATTACTGAGAATAGATTTATCACTAAAATATATATATGGACTGATATTTGAGAGCAGGAACGAGGAAAAGAATTAAAATGATTAGCCACCGGGAATCCCTTGCGTTTGCAAGGGGAAATACTGCGAAGAGAGGAGTTGGTGTAGAAATAGACCAGGGTGTTATAAGAAGAATGGTCCATACAGAGGGTGAAAGTGTGCGGGTAAGCGGGGATGTATCTACCGGTGGCATTTTGTTTAACATAGAAGAAATTATAGAAGATGACCTGTCAAATGTGTAATTTAATGAGGGACAAGACAAGTGTAAGAGGAATGCTCTTGCTCTTGTTGGAAGGGGAGTGAATGAGTATGTACAAAAGTACAGGAAATAGAGGAGATACTGCTAAGGGTTCTGTCAGCTATGGTAGAGGGGAAGTCACAGTTAAGGAGGAAAAAATACATCTCAGAAGCATTGGTTTAGAAAGTCTTTTCCTCAGAAGTGATAAGATGCCATTGTTATATTTGTTGCCAACAGTTTTTCGAAGTGAAGCAACAAATTATTTGCATCTCCTACAATGTAATGTACTCCCTCTTTTTGCACTTTTCAGACTGATCAGATGTAATCAATTTAGACACCATCAATAGCCTTTATGTCATCTAAATAATCTTTGTCTCCAGCATTTTATGTTTTTTTATTTCAGCTTTCTGGCATCTACTAGCTTTTCATTCCCAGTCTGTTTTGTTGCAACTAATCATTACCTGGCACTTACATGGAACATACTTTATACTCTGTCTTTGCCTGAATGTTGTGCTTATCTTTCAGAGTGTAGCCATGGTTTGCTTCATGGCCTGATACACTCCAAATAGGATTGAAGCAGCTGAAGGTGGCTGAGTCTTGGATAGTGCCCTGAGGAAGTCCTAAAACTGAGATAATTGATCTCTCAAACACGAGGGAATCTGCAGATGCTGGAATTTCAAGCAACACACATAAAAGTTGCTGGTGAACGCAGCAGGCCAGGCAGCATCTCTAGGAAGAGGTACAGTCGACGTTTCGGGCCGAGACCCTTCGTCTGGATAATTGATCTCTATTCATCACAACTATTCCATTGTATGGAAGGTGTGATTTTAGCCAGTATTGAGTTAGCAAATCCAATGTATGTAAGCGATGCAAATACTATACAAGTGTTGAGTGGCAGGTCAGGCATTGTTTGGTTTAACATTTTTGTTAAGATGCATTGCTGAAAATATTATTCTATGATTATTCTATCTTCTCGAATTGTCTTCATTGTCAGATAATGTTTTGCTGCTCAACCTGCAGTATACCTTTATACTTAATTAACAAAGTTCTCTGAGGAAAATTTAGAAGATAAAATTCGGAGGAGCAGGAATAGGATACTCAGACTCTGAAACCTGCCTCACCATTCTACACGATCATGAACATTCTGCACCAGGCCTCATCTTCTCTTCCATGTTAGTCTTCTGCAGCCCTCAGTTCCCTTATCTTCCATTCAACATAGAACATAGGACAGTCCAGCACAGGAACAGGCCATTTGGCCCACAATGTTGTGCTGAACCAGCTAAAAAGGAAATCAAAAATATCCAAGCACTAATCCCCCTTACCTACACAATGTCCATATCCCCCCATCTTCCTAACATCCAAGTTCCTATCCAGGCGTGTCTTAAAAGCCTCTAATGTAAACCTCTACCACCATACAAGGCAGTGCATTCCGTGTCTCTCTCAGTTAAAAAACTTGCCTCTCACAGAACTGCATCTACAAGCGTTTGTATTTCCTTTTTAATTAGCACTGATAATTTAGCTTCCACAAGCTTCCAGGGTGGAGAATTCCAAAGATTCACCACCCTCTGCAAGAACAAGTTCCTATACACCTCAGTTTTAAGCAACCACCCTCTAATCTTGTAATTATGTTCTTTATTTGAGTTTCCCTCACTAGCGGAAATATATTGATACCTACCCTGTTATGTTTGGGAAACAAAAGACAAGGATAGAAATTTGCCATCAGCCTCTTCCAAAAACTGTGCTTATTTCATGGAATATGTGCACTGAATGCTGCTTAGGAAAACAGTCACCTTTTAAATGTTTTTTATTGCAGTGGTGTCACGGAAATTATTCCTTCTTTCTAGGACATTGCACGTCAAGCCTAACTGATTGGTATCTCTGGTCAGTGCTGCACTGTGGAATGAGGAAAGTCAAAAAGACCATGTCAAATCACAGAACAAATTATGTACTGCTGAAGGATGGGAACTGTTGTAATGCAGGAAATGCAGCAATTTGTGAATAACAAAGCTACACAAGCAAAAATCTGCTTATGATCAGATGATCAATTTACACAAAATAGACTTAGAGAGAAAAAAAAGCATTGTCCAGGATTCCTATTTTAAAGGAAAATAGGACAGTTTAAAAGGGATGTATAAGGCAATTTTATTTTGCATAGGGAGCAGTAGGTGGTGCCTGGAATGCACGGCCAGGGGTAGTAGTGGAAACAGTTTAATAGTGGCATTCAAGTGGCTTTTATAGAGCTACGTGAATATGCAGGGATGGAGGGATTTAGATTGTGTGTAGGCAGAAGGGGTTAGTTTAAATTGGCATCATTTTGTCACAATGATGTGAACAAGATGGAAACCGGGGATGTGGGGTAAATGGTATGGGGGTGGGGGGATGTTGCCGTGGGGGTACTGCACTTGGCATAATTTCCCTGCATTAGGAATAAATTCACAAAGAGATTCCTCAGAAGGTATTGCCATTTACATGTTCAAGCTGCTTCCTGTTTTAGGTATTCAAAATCATAGGATCACCGTGCCTCTGAATGAGCCCAATCTGCCCACTGAGTTTGTGCCAACTCCCTTTAAAGCACTGTAGTGAGCTTAATTCCCCTTCATCTGCCTGGAATCTATATCTACCTAATCACGTTGATTGTTAAGCAGATGAAGTTTTGAATTTCAGCTTTGAAATGCTTGCTTTTATATCTGTGAATACTTGTAATTACTTCTCAGCATTTATAACATTAGTTGTAATGAAAACGTGACAAATTACTGTAGGTATATCTTCCTGCTGGACCCATATGATATTTCAGCCCTGAAGCTGGAAAAAGGAAGGCTTATAGTTTGGGGAGAATTGTGAGGTTTCTTTACCCTGCTTGTAGCTGCACTTAAGTATCATGTTAAGCCTGAGGCAAGGTGACTTTAAATGGCCTGCTGAGGCTCAGTTGATGTTTACTGCACTATCCTCAGAAAGCAGTCCAGGATCCTATCTCTTATAAGAGGGCAAGGTCTAGCAGACAGCAGAGTCAAGTTTCCCCTTCCAGGCAATGTTGTTTTTTTGTCCATTGTTCCCCCTGACAAAAGTTTTACCAATCCCGCTGCTTGAATTTCGGCTTTATTTTCCCAGTACCACCTCAGGCGAAGAAGCAACATTATAAACATCTAGAAATGGCTCAAAAGGCTCCCAGGAGCACCAGCAATATGAGGTGCCGGGTTTGGATATATATTAAAAAAAATGTTTGCATTCAGAGCAGTTATTATAAAGTTGTACAAGCAGCCTCACAGGGTTTGAAAAGAAACAAGAAACAATTAAATACTGTGTAGAAGGAGATACTTATCCTTGAGTTTATAAAAGAGTAGTTCAACTGGGATGGCAGGCGGGGTTTCTTGATTCACACTTGTCAGTGCTACATTGATGTTCATCTAGCAAATATGTGGATGAGTCAACAGGATTTAATTTCTTCCTTTCAAGTGCTGACTTCAATGGTATTTTATCTCGAGTTAACATTTCACAACATCAACATATTTTCTTCAAATATTATGCCATATTTTTATTGCTTCCCATGATGTTTTTTTTCATGGAATTAACCACAAAACATGATATGAGTAACTCACAACAGAGTGGATTCTTCTTCCTTCAAGTTGATTATATGGTGCAAGAATATGCTTGGAATAACTGCCAATTTGTATTCATGACAGACATTTAAAACTCATTTTTCATTAACTCTAGTGAAATAATCCGAATTTCAAGTTACTTATAAATCAACATTGTAATACCTCTGAAATAAATTTATTGAAAATGTTATTGTGCTAATAGGTTGGCCACGATATATTGTGGAGATCATTGCCTTCAATCACAAACGCCTGGACATATCCTCTTCATATGTCCAATATGTTACTATTCCAGAGCTTTACTTTTTATTGAATAGGCCATTAAAACACTCACAAAAGAAGAAAAGAACCTACTGCATTTGATTAATGGTCAAGCAGCCAGTAGATTGGGGTGCTGCTCTGATTCAAAATTTGAGAAGTTTCTATAATTCAGTACTAATCCAGTTGTACACCAGGACCCAGCATACTTAAAATCAAACATTATTAATAAGTATGTGTCACTACTACATGTTCTAATGCTTTCTTCTCTTGTTAAACAGTCCCTCAGGATTGAGGATGTCTTACTAATGTTCCAGGTTTATGGGTTAACATACCGATTCTCCAGGATTATAGGTTTTTCAGGTTAGTTAACAAGTCAATGTAGGAACCACAGACTTTTCACAGATGGGGCATGATGGGGTGATGGGTTGGATGAATGATGCCTTGTGATGAAGACATATTACTTTGCGATGCTGATCACAGCTTAAAGATTCTCAATACTATCCCAGATCTTCTTTATCTGGCAATCATGGGTCAGAGATTTTCAGTAGTCAATATAACTCTCAATTTCTTTAAAGAGGCCCGAACCACATCCTTGAATCTTTTCCTCCATCTGCTGGTAAATTGGTAATGATAGTGCTGGTCTTATTTCTTCACTGTCTCGAGATGCAATCAAAGTCACAGAAGCATATAAAAGAGTGGACATCATTACAGCATGAATATCAAGCCAGATTTTTTGGGTATTGATCTTCTAATAACCTGGTTTCACTGTTAGTTTCATTGGCCAACCCTGACACAATAAAGGTAATAATGAATTTCATCATTGTTCTCTGATTTTGCTAAGTGTTAGCTTCCAAGATGTGGAGGTGGCCAGTTTTTTCCAGCAATCTCACTGTGAACTTTTAGCCTTGGAGTGCAACCTGGTGCAGCAGTTGTTAGAGAACATTAACTTGCAGATGTTAAATGTAAGGCCCACTTTATTGTATGCAAAGATTAAATACTAGCTTTATTTGACACACGTGCGTTGAAACAGGGAAACATACAGTGAAATGCATTGTTCGTATCAAATCAAATCAGTGAGGATTGTGCTGGGCTTCCTGCAAGTGTCGCCACACTTCTGGCACCAGCATCGCATGCCCACAATTCGCTATTCCTTACCGACAACTTTGGAAGGAACCAGAGGACTCGGAGGAATTCCACATGGTCACAGCTACAAACAGACAACCTCCTTACAGACAGCTGCAGGAATCAAATCTTTATTTACAGTTGGTGTGCTGTAAAATGTTGTGCTAACCACTATGCTACCATGCTGCCCTCTGCTTTATTGAAAGCACCAGTAATGGTTTGGAGCTCAGCTTTAGAGCATGAGTAAGTGCAAATGTTACTGCACCTGAACTACTGAGGTCAGAGTGACCTTTGACCTGATGTATAGCTGTCCTATAGGTTAGACTCATTATTTGCATCTGAGAAGTAGTTAGCCCAAGGGGATCTTGAATAGTGTACCTGCCCTGTAAAGGTTCACAAATTTTCAATGCCTATTAATTCTGATTTAAAAAATGATTTTAATTTGGAGAAAGTTCTTATGCATCAAGCTCTCATGCATAAATAACATGTAAATCCCAGTTTTAGGCTTGTTTTGTAGTACTTGTATACACTTCATGGTGAAGTCATGCTTAATAGGCAACTGATTTTGGGCATTATCTGGTACAATTCACCCTAATGATGATGTCAGTTCAGTGCAGCAGTTTGTGCATAGAATAATGGCAGAAGCATACATATTGAGTATTATGATAGCAAAGGTGTTAAGAAAAGATTATAATTTATACCCAATGTTAGTCACATGCAGTTCAACGAGGAGTACATCAGCCGAAGGCAATGAAGCCTGCATGATTAAAAAATGACTCTTCAGTCACCATGGTGTGGCATGTGGATGACCGTACTCTGTTACTTCCATTACAGTGGCATCCGTGCTCCTGTCAAAGTCAAAAAGAACTACAGATGTTGGAAATATGAACAGAAAACCTTGGAATCACTCTGCCCACTGAGCATCTTGATGAACAGTCTTAAACACAAAACATTAAAACTGTTTCTTTTTCCACTGATACTCTCTAGTCTGATGGGTTTTTCAGGCATTTTCAATTTTTATTGTAGATTCTGTGAAGTGATAACTGTAATTGTTGATGACCTGCTCTGCGGACCTGGGACCACCCAGAGCTATGGGACACTACCTATGGCCTGGAATGGTCAAGAGGTCTCACCTGGGCAATTCACTCACTCTTCCTTCAGTCCCTCCCAACATCAAATCTCCCCCATGCAGTCTTTTTTTAAAAATTTTTCCTCTTTGATATTTATCCTCTTTGATATTTGCCATGGATCAGGGCCCTGGGGTTTAACATCCTTAAGGTGCATAAGTCTCAATCGCACTTTTTTAGTGTGAACAAGCCTCAAATTCCCAATTGTTTTGTTAAATTCTAATTGGGTGATCGCAATTATCTTAATGTACATTTAGCACACAAAAAATGAATGTAAGCAAACAATCCAAGTTTCAAGATTGTTCTTTTTAGTCTTACCATTTAAAAAAAAAATTTTACCTGATGTAACTATAACAGGTATAGTCGACATTAATTGACCACCTGTAGTTAATGGCTGGGCCCTATTGAACCATAGTGGCTTCACTACACAGATCCACTATGTTATTTTGACCTTGACCCACGTGTGTGTGTGTGTATATATATATCAGAAGTATATAGTTTTATAAAGGACAACTTTTTTAATGGAAAGGACAAATTTGAGTTTGTTGACTAATTTGACTAATTCATAATTACCTTTACATCTTACTGGCTTTTAATTACTAGATTCTCTAAAGAAGTTTAAATTGTCATGGTGTAATTTGGTATTTGACTGCATATTCTTCACATTATTAATAATCAGTACACAATTATACCCATGCAGCTAGACCAGGGTAAGCAACACACACAAAATGCTGGCCAGCATAATCAGAATTACGCAGGACAGAATATTCACAAAAGTAGATTCGAAATTTTGTCGAATATTTGTTGGCTGAATTAAGGGCAAGGTTGTAGTATCATCAGAAGCAGAAGTAAATAGTACAGAGGAACTTTTGACCTCTCACGGTTGGTAAACAACACTCGGGCAGAAGACGGGAATAATCTAAAAAATAGAGGGGATAAATAACACATTAATCATACAACTGATTACTGTACCCAGATATAGCACAGATGGCATCAGCTGATGGAGACTTCAAGCTTTATATGCATCAGGGTTGGCATGGGATCATGGAGCCATAAAACTGTATGTCACAGAAGCAGGCCCTTCAGCCCATCATGTCCATGCTGATCTTTCTCACATTTGCCAGCATTATGTCCATATCTTTCTCTGCCTTGCCTATTTAAGTGTCTGTCTAAATGTAGTAACTAGATCAACCGCCATCATCTCCAGCAGTAAGATCCAGATATCAAACGTTTTGTGTGTAATGAACATTCCTCTTGAAACCCACTTAAATCTTTTTCTTCTCACCTTAAACCTATGACATCACTTTTTTCTGCCAGCAGTGGTATTTTGACGAATATATATCCATAAAAATTTGCAAGGACATTATAGAAAACGCTCCATTGCTCTGTTTCTGCAACAAAGTCATGAAAATTGTGGAGTGGTATTCCCCAACATGTATTATTCTAGATGTGGGACCCAAATCACCTCTGATTTGCGACCTCAGTAGAATGTCAGTGAGATGCAGGTACCGTGATTAGCATTGAGGTGTTTTGTTTTTCTGGCTAAATTATAGATACTTTCCAAATGGCAGTTATTGCTGTTTCTGATCTTTCCAGGTTGACCGCTCATGTGTGCTGTAATTTCAGGCAGCCTGAAGAGAGGAGGGTAGCTGGCACTTGGGTGTTTGGGAGTTGCCAGATAATGGAGTTTTCAAAGAACAATATTGTTGGTCATGACTAGACTGAACTCCTGCCTCAGCAGGGACCTGGACCCATTGCAATTTGCCTATCACCCCACTAGGTCAATGGCAGATGCATTCTCAATGGCTCTCTAAACGCTTTAGTCCTCCGAGACAACACAAACACTTACGTCAGGATGCTGCTCATCAACCATAGCTCAGCATTTAATACCATCATTTGCACAATCCTGACTGAGAAGCTGCAGAACCTAGGCCTCTGTACCTCCCTCTGCAATTGGATCTTCGACTTCCTAACACAGGGGTCCCCAACCTTTTTTGCACCGCGGACTGGTTTAATATTAACAATATTCTTGCGGACTGGCCAACCGGGGGGGGGGGGGGTGTTCAAGTAGGGTTAAACTCACCTCAACATGTCTTTTACAGTTAGGGTTGCCAACTTTCTCACTCCCAAATAAGGGACAAAAGTAGCAGTTAAATCCCAGGACACTTTACCCCAGGAAAGACTACCATGACCATTAAGCCTTGCGTGGGCACCTGTGTGCGCATGCGCGTACGTGCCGATTTTTCCCCACACAAATCGGTTTTGCCTTCATCTTCCTGACTATACTGCACATACATTATTTCTATTTCATATAGGCTGTGTATTTATCATATCATTCCTGCTTTTACTATATGTTAGTGTTATTTATTTTCGGTTTTATGTGTTATTTGGTATGATTTTTCAGGTTATTTTTTGGGTCTGGGAATGCTCAAAAATTTTTCCCATATAAATTAATGGTAATTGCTTCTTTGCCTCACGCCATTTTGGCACGAAAGGTTCATAGGAACGCTCTACCTTAGCGGTGGAAATAACAGGACAAGGGTGCTCCCGTATGGGACAAACCAATTTAGCCCAATATATGGGATGTCCCGGCAAATGCGGGACAGTTGGCAACCCTATGTTCAAGTTCAATAGTGTGTGACAGGGAATGAGGAAAGGTGCAGCTGACTCATATAGCTTCCTCATGGCCTGGTAGCAGATGCTTTGCGGCCTGGTACCAGTCCATGGCCCGGTGGTTGGGGACTGCTGTCCTAACAGGAAGACCACAGTCTGTGCGGATTGGTGATATCGTATCCTCCTCGCTGACGATCAACACTAGTGCACCTCAGGGGTGTGTGCTTAGCCCACTGCTCTACTCTCTGTATACACATGACTGTGTGGCTAGGCATAGCTCAAATACCATCTATAAATTTGCTGATGATACAACCATTGTTGGTAGAATCTCAGGTGGTGATGAGAGGGCGTACAGGAGTGAGATATGCCAATTAGTGGAGTGATGCCACAGCAACAACCTGGCACTCAACGTCAGTAAGTTGAAAGAGCTGATTGTGGACTTCAGGAAGGGTAAAACGAAGGAACACATACCAATCCTCATAGAGGGATCGGAAGTGGAGAGAGTGAGCAGCTTCGATTTCCTGGGTGTCAAGATCTCTGAGGATCTAACCTGATCCCAACATATTGATGTAGCTATAAAGAAGGCAAGACAGCGGCTATACTTTATTAGGAGTTTCAAGAGATTTGGCATGTCAACAAATACACTCAAAAACTTCTATAGTTGTACTGTGGAGAGCATTGTGACGGGCTACATCACTGTCTGGTATGGAGGGGCTACCGCACAGGACCGAAAGAAACTGCAGAAAATTGTAAATCTAGTCAGCTCCATCTTAGGCACCAGCCTACAAAGCACCCAGGATATCTTTATGGAGTGGTGTCTCAGAAGGGCAGCGTCCATCATTAAGGACCTCCAGCACCCAGGGCATGCCTTTTTCTCACTGTTACCATCAGGCAGGAGATACAGACGCCTGAAGGCACACACTCAGCAATTCAGGAACAGCTTCTTCCCCTCTACCATCCATTTTTTAAATGGACATTGAACCCTTGGACACTATCTAACTTTTCTAATATTCAGTATTTCTGTTTTGCACATTTTTAAAAAATCTATTCAATATAAAACCTATTCAATTTAAAATCAATTCAGTGAGAACAGCAGGAAGGGTTTAAATGCGAGCAGAGTTGAAAAGGTGACAGTTATTTCTTCAGCAGTTTGAATGGGGCACAACTGCGCAAGCACGTGGAGGTCAGCCAGTGAGAACAGCGGGAAGAGTTTAAAAGGAAGTCAGATTTACAGAGCGGGCAATGGAGCAGTGGGAGACAGAGTAGGAAGGCTTTGGGTCAACGGGGCTAAGGCAATAAAGGGTCGAGGCCAGGTAGGTTATCTGTTTTGTCACGTGACCGACAACAATAAATATAGAATTGAATTGAGTCAGGTTTTATAAAAACAATCAAACATTTATTCAACTCTGCTCAATATATAAAAAAATAAATAATCTAAAATCTTAACCGGAAGTAAACTGCTACGCGGCCACTTAACAAACCGCCACTCAGTACTAGTTCTTAAAGCAATTAATGCGAAAACAGTTCTTAAAGTGGTAAATTCAAACACAGTTCTTAGAATGGTAAATTCAAAAGTTCAAGAGATTTATACAGTCAATTAGGAGAGACTTTCCTGAAGTAAACAATTCCTCGAAGACACGACGTCTCGCCAGTCCCAGCCGGATCCTGCCTTGTCCGCAGGATTCACGACGACGGAAATAAAACGGTTTAAGGGCACTGACCTTTCCCTTCTAGATACTAGATCCTGCACAGCCTTTTCTGCCACTTTTAGCAGAGGCTATGTCATGCAGATCACTCTTTCTTGAACGAATTCAATAATAGTCGATCCTTCCCAAACCCGTCGAACGTCTCCTTCAGGTTCCTGTCTTCACTCTCCAATACTACTGAAAAGATACGTCAACAAACCTGGCAGCGATTGATTAAATTGCCAGCCCAACACTGTTGTACCTTACAATAGAATGTAAAACATGTAAAACTCTGTTTTAAATCGAAACTGCGTCATAAAGCAAATACGCAGCGGATCAGAGTATCTGGCTAATGTTCTAACTGGAAAACCAGGGGTCCACACTTATATACCTGGTGAGAACAGGTCATCACATGACCTCACATTGGTGGGAAAATTACATCAGGTGACCTCCAAAAGACCATTACATCATCCTCATAAGACAGTCACAAGATATTCATGAGGTATGTAACAGTTTAAAATAAAGACAAAGTATGTGTGCGAGGCCGGTTTTCTGTGCTCGGTGTCAGATGTGGGAGGTCCTGGAGACTCCCAGTCTCCCGGACGACCACATCTGCACCAGGTTTGTCGAGCTGCAGCTCCTTAGAGACCGTGTTAGGGAACTGGAGCTGCAGCTCGACGACCTTCGTCTGGTCAGGGAGAGTGAGGAGCTATAGGCAGGTAGTTGCCCCGGGACCGCAGGAGACAGAGAAGTGGATAACAGTCAGGAGACGGAAGGGCAAGAAGCAGGTACTAGAGAGTACCCCAGTGGCTATCCCCCTTAACAATAATTATTCCTGCTTGAGTACTGTTGGGGGGGACGGCCTACCTGGGGGAAACAACAGTGGTCGCGTCTTTGGCACAGGGTCTGGCCCTGTGGCTCAGAAGGATACGGAAAGGAAGAGGATGGCAGCAGTGATAGGGGACTCGATAGTTAGGGGTCAGTTAGGCAATTCTGTGGACACAGGAAAGAAGCACGGATGGTAGTTTGCCACACAGGTGCCAGAGTCTGGGATGTCTCTGATCATGTCCACGATATCCTGAAGTAGGAAGGGGAACAGCCAGAGGTCATAGTACATATTGGTTCCAATGTCACGGGTAGGAAAAGGGAGGAGGTACTGAAAACAGACCACAGCGAGTTAAGGAAGTTGAGAAGCATGACCTCAGAGGTAGTAATCTCGGGATTACTGCCTGGGCTACAAGACAGTGAGTATAGGAATAGAATGAGGTGGAGGATAAATGAGGTGAAGGGACATGTTCAGTCCGGTGTGTCTATTTTAATGCAAGGAGTATTATGAATAATGCAGATGAGCCTACAAGAAGAGAGGCTGTACTTGATCTGGTATTGGGAAATGAACCTGGTCAGATGGCAGATCTCTCAGTGGGAGAGCATATTGGAGATAGTGATCACAATTCTATCTCCTTTACCATAGCATTGGAGAGGGATTGGAACAGACAAGGTAGGGAAACGTTTAATTGGAGTAAGGAGAAATATGAGGCTCAGGCAGGAACTTGGAAGCATAGATTGGAGACAGATGTTTTCAGGGAAACATACAGAAGAAACGTGGCAAATGTTCAGGGGATATTTGCGTGGGGTTCTGAGTAGGTACGTTCCAATGAGACATGGAAAGGATGGTAGGGTACAGGAACTGTGGTGCACAAAGGCTTTGTAAATCTAGTCAAGAAGAAAAGAAAAGCTTATGAAAGTTTCAAAAAACTAGGTGATAATAGGAATCTAGAAGATTATAAGGCTAGCAGGAAGGAGTTTAAGAATGAAATTAGGAGAGCCAGAAGGGGCCATGGGAGGCATTGGTGGACAGGATTAAGGAAAAACCCAAAGTATTCTACAAGCACGTGAAGAGCAAGAGGATAAAACCTGAGAGAATAGGACCAATCAAGTGTGACAGTGGAAAAGTGTTTATGGAAACAGAGGAAAAAGCGGAGGTACTTAATGAATACGATGCTTCAGTATTTACTATGGAAAAGGATCTTGGCGATTGTAGGGATGACATGCAGTGGATTGAAAAGCTTCAGCATGTAGATATTAAGGAAGAGAATGTGCTGGAGCTTTTGGAAAGCATCAAGTTGGAGAAGTCACCAGGACTGGATGGGATGTACCCCGGGCTACTGTGGGAAGCGAGAGAGGAGATTGCTGAGCCTCTGGAAGTGATCTTTGCATCATCATTAAGAACGGGAGAAGCTCCAGAGGATTGGAAGGATGCGGATATTGTTCCTGTATTCAAGAAAGGGAATAGTGATAGCCCAGGAAATTGTAGGCCAGCGTGTCTTACTTCAGTGGTCGGTAAATTGATGGAGAAAATCCTGAGAGGCCATAGAAGCCAAAGGGTGTTTGTAGACAGGTCATATTCGGTATGGAGGTCGGTGACCAGTGGTGTGCCTCAGGGATCTGTTCTGGGACCCCTCCTCTTCGTGAATTTTATAAATGATCTGGATGAGGAAGTGAAGGGATGGGTTAGTAAATCTGCTGATAACACAAAGATTGGGGGAGTTGTGGACAGTGTGCAGGGCTGTCAGAGGTTACAACGGGACATTGATAGGATGCAAAACTGGGCTGAGAAGTGGCAGATGGAGTTCAACCCAGATAAGTGTGAGGTGGTTCATTTTTGTAGGTCAAATATGATTGCAGAATGTAGTATTAATGGTAAGACTCTTTGCAGTGTGCAAGATCAACGAGATCATGGGGTCCGAGTCCATAGGATACTCAAAGCTGCTACACAGGTTGGATCTGTGGTTAAGAAGGCATACGGTGTATTGGCTTTCATCAATGGTGGGATTGAGTTTATGAGCCGAGAGGTAATGTTGCAGCTGTATAGGACCCTGGTCAAACCCCACTCAGAGTACTGTGCTCAGATCTGGTCGCCACACTTCAGGAAAGATGTAGAAGACATAGAAAGGGTGCAGAGGAGATTTACAAGGATGTTGTCTGGGTTGGGGAGCATGCATTTTGAGAACAGGTTGAGTGAACTCGTCCTTTTCTCCTTGGAGCGACGGAGGTTGAGGGGTGACCTGATAGAGGTGTACAAGATAATGAGAGGCATTGATCGTGTGGATAGTCAGAGGCTTTTCCCCAGGGCTGAAATGGCTAGCACAGCATAGTTTTGTGCTTGGAAGCAGGTGCAGGGGAGATGTCAGGAGTAAGTTTTTTAATGCAGAGAGTGGTGAGTGCGTGGAATGGGCTGCCAGTGGCAGTGGTGGAGGCAGAAACGATAGGGTCTTTTAAGAGTCTCCTGGATGGACACATGGAGCTTAGAAAAATTGAGGATTATGAGTAAAGCTTTGGTGGTTCTAAGGTAGGGACAGGTTCGGCACAGCTTTGTGGGTCGAAGAGCCTGTATTGTGCTGTATGTTTTCTATTTTTCTGTTTCTATATGTAATTGATCTACTTGTTTATTTACTATTATGTTTTATTTTATTTATTATTTGTTTTCTCTCTCTCTGCTAGATTGTGTATTGTATTGAACTGCTGCTGCTAAGCTAACAAATTTCATGTCACATGCAGGTGATAATAAACCTGAATCTGATTCTAATTCTAAGTCATTCAGAGGTCTGTTGTCCCGTCAGTATCTACCCAAGGAACAAACTTTATGTATTTGAACTGCTTCACCTTCATCGTTAAAGATTAGCTTTGTTTGCAACATTAAGGCATATTGCGAAATGCTCCATTTCTGTCCAATCAAATCAATGAGGACTGCCCTGAGCAGCCCAAAAGTGTTGTCACACTTCCAGCACCAAACTAGCATACCCACATCTCACTAATACTACCTGTATATCTTTTTTTTTGGAATGTGGGAGGAAACCAGAACATCCAGAGGAAATCCAGGCAGTCAAGGGAAGAACTTTCCTACTCCAAACAGAATCAAATCCCAATCTGGAAAACTATTGCTCTCTAATTGCTACGGTACCATGCTGCCATTGATAGAGCATATACAACCTTGAAGTTCATTGCATCTACAAAAATATGTAAGGTATTACATGTGCTTTGGCCATCCGTGGAGCATCAAAGAAAAACGAAAGCATCAAAGAATTTGCAAATGATCTATTCTAATCTAAAATGATAGTTGGGAAGGTGGATGAATTCAGTGGCAAGTTATGGAGTATATGACAATTCCTGAATATTTGCAAGCAACAAATCAGAAACATGATTTTAAATAGTCTGATTAAACAGAGGTGTGGGAAGGACTGAGAGATGTGGCTCTGCTTATTTTTCATTATATCTACTTATAGCACTCTGGCCAAAATCCAGCTTTTTTCCATTTTCTGACAATACTATATTGAATATGTTATTGTAACAGTGATGACATCACTGATACTGGTCGATTCAAAGGTGGTGATCATTTAGCAGAAATGAGAGATATTGAAAATCTGCCAGATGAGTGCCACAACAACCACCTCTTTTTCAACACTAGCAAGACCAAAGAGTTTGCTGGTGATTACTGACTTCAGGAGGAGGAAATCGGAGGTCCATGAGCCAGTCGTCATTGGGGGATCAGAGCTAGAGAGGGTCAACAACTTTAAGTTCCTCGACGTTATCATTTTATAGGATCTGTCCTGGTCCAGCATACAAGTGCTATTACAAAGAAAGCACAGCAGCACCTTTACTCTCTTAGAATTTTATGCACACTTGGCATATCATCTAAAATGTTGAACACTTCTATAGATGAGCAGTGGAGAGTATATTGACTGGTTGCATCATGGCAGGGTATGGAAAAACCAATGCCCTTGAATGGAAAACCCGTCAAAAATTCAATATCCTAGAAACATAGAAACATAGAAAATAGGTGCAGGAGTAGGCCATTCGGTTCTTCGAGCCTGCACCGCCATTTATTATGATCATGGCTGATCATCCAACTCAGAACCCCGCCCCAGCCTTCCCTCCATACCCCCTGACCCCCGTAGCCACAAGGGCCATATCTAACTCCCTCTTAAATATAGCCAATGAACTGGCCTCAACTGTTTCCTATGGCAGAGAATTCCACAGATTCGCCACTCTCTGTGTGAAGAAGTTTTTCCTAATCTCGGTCCTAAAAGGCTTCCCCTCTATCCTCAAACTGTGGCCCCTCGATCTGGACTTCCCCAACATCGGGAACAATCTTCCTGCATCTAGCCTGTCCAATCCCTTTAGGATCTTATACGTTTCAATCAGATCCCCCCTCGATCTTCTAAATTCCAACGAGCACAAGCCCAGTTCATCCAGTCTTTCTTCATATGAAAGTCCTGCCATCCCAGGAATCAATCTGGTGAACCTTCTTTGTACTCCCTCTATGGCAAGGATGTCTTTCCTCAGATTAGGAGACCAAAACTGCACACAATACTCCAGGTGTGCTCTCACCAAGGCCTTGTACAACTGCAGTAGTACCTCCCTGCTCCTGTACTCGAATCCTCTCGCTATAAATGCCAGCATACCATTCGCCTTTTTCACCGCCTGCTGTACCTGCATGCCCACTTTCAATGACTGGTGTATAATGACACCCAGGTCTCGTTTCACCTCCCCTTTTCCTAATCGGCTACCATTCAGATAATAATCTGTTTTCCTATTTTTGCCACCAAAGTGGATAACTTCACATTTATCCACATTAAATTGCATCTGCCATGAATTTGCCCACTCACCCAACCTATCCAAGTCACCCTGCATCCTCTTAGCATCCTCCTCACAGCTAACACTGCCACCCAGCTTCGTGTCATCCGCAAACTTGGAGATGCTCCATTTAATTCCCTCATCCAAGTCATTAATATATATTGTAAACAACTGAGGTCCCAGCACTGAGCCTTGCAGTACCCCACTAGTCACCGCCTGCCATTCTGAAAAGGTCCCGTTTATTCCCACTCTTTGCTTCCTGTCTGCTAACCAACTCTCCACCCACACCAATACCTTACCCGCAATCCTGAAGTGGGAAGGTAAATATCAGAGGTCATGGTACATATTGGTACCAACGACAAAGGTAGGAAAAGGGAGGAGGTCCTGAAAACAGACTACAGCGAGTTAGGAAGGAAGTTGAGAAGCAGGACCTCAAAGGTAGTAATCTTGTGATTACTATCTGTGCCACATGACAGTGAGTATAGGAATAGAGTGGGGTGGAGGATAAATGTGTGGTGAGAAATTGGAGCAGGGGGCAGGGATTCAGATGTCTGTATGATTGGGACCTCTTTTGGGGCAAGTGTGACCTGTACAAAAAGGATGGGTTGCACTTCAATCTGAAGGGGACCAATATCCTGGCAGGGAGGGTTGCAGAGACTTTTGGGGAGAGTTTAAACTAGAATTGCTGGGGGGATGGGAACCGATCTGAAGAGATGGAGGAAGGGGCAGTTGGCTCATAAGTAGAGAAAGCTTGTAGACAGTGCGAGAGGGAGGATAGGCAGGTGATACAGAAGGAATGCGCTTTGACCAATGGTTTGAGATATGTCTATTTTAATGCAAGGAGTATCATGAACAAAGTAGATGTGCTTAGAGCGTGGATCAGTATTGGAGATATGATATTGTGGCCATTAAAGAGACTTGGATGGCTCTGGGGCAGGAATGGTTACTTCGAGTGCCATGATTTAGATGTTTTAGAAAGGACAGGGAAAGGGGCAAAAGAAGTGGGGGCATGGAACTGCTGATCAGAAATAGTGTCACGGCTGCAGAAAAGGAGGAAGTCATGGAGGGATTGTCCACTGAGTCTCTGTAGATGGAAGTTAGGAACAGGAAGGGGTCAATTACACTACTGTGTGTTTTATAGACCACCCAATAGTAACAGGGACATTGAGGAGCAGATAGGGAGACAGATTCTGGAAAGGTGTAATAATAACAGGGTTGTCATGGTGGGAGATTTTAATTTCCCAAATATTGATTAGCATTCCACCCCTTCCTCCCAGATCAAGAGGTTTAGATGGTTAGATGGGGTGGAGTTTGTCAGGTGTGTTCAGGAAGGTTTCCTGACACAATACAGTATGTAGATATAGATGAGCCTACAAGAGGAGAGGCTGTACTTGATCTGGTATTGGGAAGTGAACCTAGTCAGATGTCAGATCTCTCAATGGGAGTTCATTTTGAAGATCGTGATCATAATTCTATCTCCTTTGTCATAGCATTCAAGAGGGATAGGGGCAGACAAGTTAGGAAAGTGTTTATTTGGAGTAAGGGGAAATATGAAGCTATCAGCAAGGAACTTGGAAGCATAAATTGGGAACAGATGTTCCTAGGGAAATGTATGGCAGAAATGCGACAAATGTTCAGGGAATATTTGCGTGACATTCTGTATAAGTATGTTCCAATGAGAGAGGAAAAGGATGGTAGAGTACAGGAACCGTGGTGTACAAAGGTTGTTGAAAATCTAGTCAGGAAGATAAGAAAAGCTTTCCAAAGGTTCAAAAGAGTTGGTAATGATAGAGATCTAGAAGATTATAAGGTTAGCAGGAAGGAGCTTAAGAATGTAATTAGGAGAGCCAGAAGGGGCTATGAGAAGGCCTTGGCGACCAGGATTAAGGAAAACCCCAAGGCATTCTACAAGTATGTGAAGAACAAGAGGATAAAACATGAGAGAATAGGACCAATCAAGTGTGGCAGTGGAAAAGTGTGTATGGAACACGAGGAGATAGCAGAGGTACTTAATGAATACTTTGCTTCAGTTTTCACTACGGAAAAGGATCTTGGCGACTGTAGTGATGACTTACAGTGGACTGATAAGCATAAGCATATGGAAAGCATGCAGCTTCTGGAAAGCATCAAGTTGGTTACGTCACCAGGACTGAAGGAGGTATATCCCAGGCTACTGTGGGAGGCAAGGGAGGAGATTGCTGAGCCTCTGGCAATGATCTTTGCATCATCGTGGGGACAGAAGAGCTTCTGGAGTATTGGAGGGTTGCAGATGTTGTTCCCTTATTCAAGAAAGGGAGTAGAGATAGCCCAGGAAATTATAGACCAGTGAGTCTTACTTCAGTGGTTGGTAAGTTGATGGAGAAGATCCTGTGAGGCAGGATTTATAAACATTTGGAGAGGCATAATATGATTAGGAACAGTCAGCATGGCTTTTTCAAAGGCAGGTGGTGCCTTACGAGACTGATTGAATTTTCTGAGGATGTGACTAAACACATTGATGAAGGTAGAGCAATAGATGTAGTGTATATGGATTTCAGCAAGGCATTTGACAAGGTACCCCATGCAAGGCTTATTGAGAAAGTAAGGAAGCATGGGATCCAAGGGGACCTTGCTTTGTGGATCCATAATTGGCTTGCCCATAGAAGCCAAAGAGCGGTTGTAGACGTGTCATATTCTGCATGAAGGTCAGTGACCAGTGGTGTGTCTCAAGGATCTGTTCTGGAACCACTCTTCCTCATGATTTTTATAAATGACCTGGATGAGGAAGTGGAGGGATGGGTTAGTAAATTTGCTGATAATACAAAGGTTGGGGGTGTTGTGGATAGTGTGGAGGTTTGTCAGAGGTTACAGCAGGATATTGATAGGATCCAAAACTGGGCTGAGAAGTGGCAGATGGAGTTCAACCCAAATAATTATGAGGTGGTTCATTTTGGTAGGTCAAATATGATGGTAGAATATAACATTAACGTTAAGACTCTTGGCAGCGTGTCCCGCTTGGTGGTGCAATAATATCAGCGCCGGACGCTGAAGCGAAGGTTCCCAAGGTTGAATCCAAGTCGGGTTGAGTGTCGAGCCAGCAACTCAGCCTCGTAAAAAGAAGAGAGCCTGCTACAGAAACACCGTCAAAATACGGTGCCCCGATAACTCCACTGCCGAGTTAAGGGTTATTCTTCTTCTTCTCTTGGCAGTGTGGAGGATCAGAGGGATCTTGGGGTCCGGGTCCATAGGACATTCAAAGCTGCTGTGCAGGTTGACTCTGTGGTTAAGATGGCATATGGTGCATTGGCCTTCATCAACCGTGGGATTGAGTTTAAGAGCCCAGAGGTAATGTTACAGCTATATAGGACCCTGGTCAGACCTCACTTGGTGTACTGTGCTCAGTTCTGGTCACCTCACTACAGGAAAGATGTAGAAACTATAGAAAGGGTGCAGAGGAGATTTACAGGGATGTTGCCTAGATTGGGGAACATGCCTTATGAGACTAGGTTGAGTGAGTCGGCCTTTTCTTCTTCGAGTGGTGGAGGATGAGAGGTGACCTAATAGAGGTGTATAGGATGATGAGAGGCATTGATCATGTGGCTAGTCAGAGGCTTTTTCCCAGGGCTGAAATGGCTAATACCAGAGGGCACAGTTTTAAGGTGCTTCGAAGTAGGTACAGAGGAGAAGTCAGGGGTAAGTTTTTTACGCAGAAGATGGTGAGTGCGTGGAATGGGTTGCCAGTGATGGTGGTGGAGGCCAAAATGATAGGGTCTTTGAGACTCCTGGAAGGCTTCATAGTGCTTAGAAAAATAGAGGGCTATGGGTAAAGCCTAGGTAGTTCTAAGGTAGGGACATGTTCGGCACATCTTTCTGTGCCAAAGGGCCCGTATTGTGCTGTAGGTTTTCTATGTTTCTATGTTCTATGTTTTCTAAAAAGTAATGGATTCAGCCCAGTCCATCATGGGTAAAGTCCTCCCCACCACTGAGCACATCTACATGGAGCGCTGTTTCAGGAAAGCAACATCTATGATCAAAGTCCACCTGCATCCAGGCCATGGTCCTTTCTTGCACGTTGCCATTAGGAAGGAGGTACTAAAGCCTTTGGGACACACCACTAGGTGCTAGAACAGTTATTACCCGTCAATAATCCGGCTCTTGAACCAGAGAGAATAACTTCTCTAAACTTTACTCATCCCATCACTGCCTGTTCCCGCAACCTAAGGACTCGCTTTCAAGGACTATTCATCTCATGTTCTCAATATTTACTGCTTAATTATTATAGTTGATTTGTTGTTGTACAGTTTGTTGTCTTTTGCACATTGGTTGCTTTTTTATCTTGTTGAATTGAACTGTTTTGACTTTATTTCTTACATCCTTCAAATACATGAGGAGTAAAATTCCTTACATTACATCTCCATCTAAATGTGCAATGTGCAATTTATAGTAATTTATAATAAATAGTATGTACAACAGGACAGTCAATATAACATACATGAATGAATCAGTCCAATGGCCTAGTGGAAGAAGCTGTCCCAAAGCCTGTTGATCCTGGCTTTTGTGCTGCCGTACTGTTTCCTAGATGGTAGCTGCTGGAACAGTTTGTTGTTGGGGTGACTCGGATCCCCAATGATCCTTCGGGTCCTTTTTACACACCTGTCTTTGTACAAACATAAGTGTCCTGAATAGTGGGAAATTCACATCTACAGATGTGCTGGGCTGTCCACACCACTCTCTGCAGAGTCCTGCAATTGAGGAAAGTACAGTTCCTATACCAGGCAGTGATACAGCCAGTCAGGATTAGATTAGATGAGATTATGAGGACACGCAGTCCTCTTTTATTGTCATTTAGTAATGCATGCATTAAGAAATGATACAATATTCCTCCGGTGTGATATCACAGAAACACAGGACAAACCAAGACTGAAAAACTGACAAAAAGCACAGAATTATAACATATAGTTACAACAGTACAAGCAATACCATAACTTGATGAAGAATAGGCCATGGGCACGGTAAAAAGAGTTCAAAGTCTCTCAAAAGTCCCACATCTCACGCAGATGGGGGAAGGAAGAAAACCCTCCCTGCCATGCCCGACCACAGTCCAACTCTGAATTGTCTGAAAACTTCGAGCCTCTGACCAGCGCTCCAACACCACACCAAGCACCGAGCACCATCTCTGCCGAGAGCTTCGACCCCAGCCCCGGCTGCCAGCGGCAGGCAAAGCCGAGGATTTGAGGGCCTTCCCTCCGGAGATTCTTGATCGCAAGTAGCAGCGGCAGAGAACTGGGCATTTCAGAAGTTTCTCCAGATGTTCTTCCGTGCTTCTCACGTCTGTCTCCATCAAATCAGAATTGCGCATGGCATCCTACTTACAAATATGATATCATTTCACCAGAGAGCTGCGCGCACTGCGTCGCATCGCCATCTTCTCCTCACGCCTCAAAATTGATGCTCTCAATTGTGCCCCCTGCAGAAAGTTCTTATGATTTGGGAGCCCACACTAAACTTCCTTAACCACCTGCGGTGAAAGTGGCGCTGTTGTGCCTTTTTCACCACACAGTCAGTATGTACAGACCATGTTAGATCCTCGGTGATGTTTATGCTGAGGAACCTAAAGCTGTTCACTCTCTCAACCCCAGATCCATTGATGTCAATAGGAGTTAGCCTGTCTCCATTCCTCCTGTAGTTCACAACCAGCTCCTTTGTTTTTGCGCCATTGAGGGAGAGGTTGTTTTCTTGACACCACTGTGTCAGGGTGTGTGTGGTCTTTCATTGTTTATATTATGATTCTTTGTACCTTCTGTGAATGCCCACAAGAAAATAAATCTCAGGGCTGTATTTGGTGGCATACTGTATATGTTCTTTAATAATAAACTTTCTTTGAACTTTGAACTTCTTGAACTCAGGAATCGACTTGTCCGTGCTCAGATAAATTCACACTTTCATGCTAAGTATTTGACTCAATAGACAATAAACAATAGGTGCAGGAGTAGGCAATTCGGCCCTTCGAGCCAGCACCGCCATTCACTGTGATCATGGCCGATCATCCACAATCAGTATCCAGTTCCTGCCTTACCCCCATAAACCTTTGATTCTGCTATCTTTAAGAGCTCTATCCATCTCTTTCTTGAAAGCATCAAGAGACTTGGCCTCCACAGCCTTCTGGGGCAGAGCATTCCATACATCCACCACTCTCTGGGTGAAAAAGTTTTTCCTCAACTCCGTTCTAAATGGCCTACTCCCTATTCTTAAACTGTGGCCTTTGGTTCTGGACTCACCCATCAGCGGGAACATGTTTCTTGCCTGCAGCGTGTCCAATCCCTTAATAATCTTACATGTTTCAATAAGATCCCCTCTCAGCCTTCTAAATTCCGGAGTATACAAGCCCAGACTCAGCACTGAGTTGAGGCATTACCTTTTCACCTCCTTATACATTTTACTGGTCTTGTGTGTTTGCGCAATGACTCGCCTTCTTTGCCAATATATTTGTGTCTTTCTGTGAATAACTTATAATCTAGTATATTGATCATCCATGTTAAGTCTTGCTGTTCCTGTTCTGTTTTGTAACTTTAAAATTTTAATTCAAAGGAAGATGTGGGAATCCGGGAATATGGGTCTAATTCATCTATACTTTAAGGGAGGAGGGGAACGTAGCACATGGTAGTGTGATGACGTATGCAATTTGCATACTCTTACATATAGCCCATAATTAATTATCTAAATGGACAAGATTGCTTAATCAACAATATATATACAAGATTACTCAACTATAACTGATATATTAAATACACAATGCTTCTGCTTGCTTAGCTATTAACTCCAACTCAATAGAATGCATCTCAACTATGCACTCAGTATCCAAAAAATATAACTACTATATACAGACATCCACATCATCATCATAAATTTTTAAATTGTCACATTCAGGCCTAAAGATGTAATCGCTCTGGAGGATTTCTTATGCTTGTGGGATAACGTCTTTCCTGACAAGAAGGATCACACTGCTTGACAAGTGAAACCTGTGGTTGTGAAACAGTCTCAGGTCTGGGGTCTTTTACATGGTGATTCCAGGAATTGACTCTGGAATTGCAGGAAGTGGTTCTGACAGCTCTGGATACAGTACATTTCTTTTCCTTTTCTCACTCAGGATATCCTTTAATCTCTTCCTTTAACTTTCTCATATTCTCTCTCTTCATCTCTTCCCTCCTTTTTCTTTTACTAGTTTGTGCATCATGATCTTGGGAAGGTCTATTTAATTCACTGGAGTATTCTCTAATTGATCCTTCTATTGCTCGCTTTACAACCTGATCTCTCCTCTTAGTTTCCTCATCCACAACATCATCTGATGAATCCTCTGTTTTTCTATCTCCTCTGATCTCTTCTTTTTGGCCTTCCATTCATCCAGCTGGACTTTGGTCTTTGCATCTTCTTTTACAAGCAGCTTTTTGACTCCATGTAATAATCTTAATGCCCATAGAGTAGATTCTGGTTCTTTATACTCACAAAAGCCGGATGCTTGCATCTTTTCTGAAGCTCCTTGAACTCTCTTCCAGCTTAAAACCAAACCACATCTTGCAAGTAACTGCCGGGTTAACATATCAGAAGCTTTCTCAGGTATGTTGCCACAAAAAACTGTGGTAGTCAGACCACTGCTTTCATCACACTCTTGCTTCCTTTGAGCAGCATGATCCTTCCTTGGTCCCATCTGCTTTCCAAAGAGAGGCCCAGAGATTGACACTTGTTTGTCCTCTGTTGGGCAACAGTTCAGGGTGTAGAGCATGGAGACAGTTGTAGCATCATCGAGTACCTTTCTTAATTCACTTTCAGATGGGTTCATTGCAGGGAATGTGGCATCCAAGTTGTGAACAGATTTCCAATGAAGTTGTTATTGTCCCAGCCAATCATGACCCCACAATGCTGGTCCTTTCATTATTACCACATATAAGCTCAACGTGGCTTGTTGACTGTTGTATTTCACTCTTATGGATGTCATTCTCATAGGAGCTATCTTTTCTCCATGTCAGAATGGGAATGGGAAGTGGAATTAAAATGGGTGGCGACTGGGATATCTCGCTTCTTCTGGCGGACGGAGTGCAGGTACTCGGTGAAGTGGTCTCCCAATCTACATCGGGTCTCACCAATATACAGGAGGTCACACCAGGAGCAACAGACACAGTATATGACCTCAACAGACTCACAGGTGAAGCGTTGCCTCACCTGGAAGGACTGTTTGGGGCCCTGAATTGTAGTATCCTCCGTGATTTGATTTGACACAAAATGAAGTATTTCATTGTAAGTTTCAAAGTACATGTGAGAAAAAGGCTAACCTTTAAGACTCGTTTCTTGCTTACATGATCTGTATTTTTCAGTGACAGGCCATGTGCTGCCAATTGATACAATGTATGCATAGTATGATGAACGAGTGAAAGATGTTCTCTTTGGAGTGGTGGGCTTTTCCTGTGATGGACTAGGATGTATCCACCACTGTTGGCATTTCCATTCTTGGGCCTTGGTGTTTTCATGTTAGTCCATGATACAACCACTCAGGATATCCTCACACAGATGTTTGTCAAGGTTTCAGATGATGTGCTGAATCTGCGTAAACTTCTGAAGCCTTCTTTGAAGTGACCTTAAGTACTGGTCCCAGGACAGATCCTCTGATGTGATAACACCAAGGAATTTAAAGTTACTAACCTTTTCCATCTCCTTCCCTCAATGAGAACTCCAATTTCTTGCTCATGTAGTCAATAATCAATTCTTTGTTTATTTGGTCAACAACTCTCAGATTAAGTGAATGGCTGTTGTTGGGGCACCATTGGACCAAATTTTCAATCTCCCTCCTATATGCTAATTCCTTTGGTTGGACCAACAATGGTGGCATCAGCAAACTTAAGTATGGTGTTGGAGCTGTACTTAGTCTCATAGTCAAAAGTACAATGCGAGTAGAGCAGAGGGCTAAGCACGCATACTGCTGGTGCACTGATATGTAGTTGGTGACATATATGTACTTTGATAATAAATCTACTTTGAACTTTGAAAAATATGAAGTGATAATGACAGTTGTGTACTGGTGCTTTTAACAATGTAGATTCCTATTCATCCTGCAAATATGTAATGATCTGCCCCCACCCTTCAAACTAGATTTTTCTGTTTTATGATGATCTACCTCCTTTTTCAATTTTACATTTTTTCACCTAATTCATTTAATATATAGTATCCACATCTTCAAAGCCTATTTCAACATTGTTGTCTTTGGTAAGAAATCATAATCATAAATAATTACACATTTTGGCACAATATAATATTGACTAATTTCTGCTTCATTGATGTAAATAGGGCTTCTCCACTGAGCACAGAATCCACATTCAGTGTAACCAGCTATTATTGCTTCATCAGTGATATAAATGCAATATTGTTAATGATCCATTTATATTATCACATTGATTAAATTCTGAAGTAAGCTTCAATTTATTTAATCAGTCATGTCCACACATGATCAAGCATCTTTCATATATTACTTCAGTAGAAAATGAATATCAATCGCAATAGAACATTCTCATAATACATTTAACTACACATTTTTAATGTGCTCATGACTCATTTACGGCAGCCAATTGTAATTGTGAGTTCTAGAAGTTAATGCAATTAACAAATAATTATTGTACCATTTTATGAGACAGTTAACAAAAAAGCAGAGAAGCTCCTTTTATCGGTTTTGCTTGCATATCTTTTAAATAATTTCAGGCATGCATTTTGGAAGGGAAGTACATGACCCAGGCTAGAAGCTGTTTACATCGTTTTATTTTCCCTTTACCAATTCCAATTCCACATCCACATCTCACCATTGATCTTACCCTCCATCTCTTGGATAAATATTGGAACTTCATCAACTAAAAAATCTAGAGCTGGAGTCCCAAAGGCAGACCAGCATTGAGTTCAATGTTGAACAGCAACTCCTGCAACGCTTCTGGTGCCAACGTGTATCGGCCTCTGCCGGTCCTCTAAATTCATCAGCTGCATAGAGAAGGGAAGCCTGTTGCGTGGGCAACAGCTTGCTCTCCATATCATACTATTACAGCTTGCATATTTAGAAAGCTAGGATGCAACATCCATGGTTGACCCAAACCAACAGAGGGCCTCACTCAGTCTGTATATGCTGAACTTCATCAACACTTAACACCATCTCTTCCTTTGTGCTCATCCAGGTGTCCTTCCACAGTGTGAAATCCTCTCACTCAGTTCCCTTCTCCCTTGCTAGTTTACTTATGGTGATCTTCGGCAGGGTGTGCCATCCACGACATGGTTAATAGGTAACTTTGATAAGTTCTTGATTAGTCAGGACATTAGAGATTACAGGGAGAAGGCAGGAGAATGGGGTTGAGGGAGATAATAAGTCAGCCAGGATAGAACGGTGGAGCAGGCTTCATAGGCTGAATAGCCTAATTCTGCTCCTGAGTCTTACGGTAAATAAAGCTGGAGGTGTGAAGCAGCAGCTCTATGAGTCACAATCTGAATATATTTGAGCTACCCTATGAACTGTTACCTTTCAGCAAATTACAGTCATTTTATAATTGCAGAAGTCCTGTGACATGAGAAGAAGTTGTTATTCATGTGCTGAAGAAACTATGTTAAAGATCTAGCTCTTAAGGACACAAACTTGGAATAAATATAGTTAACCGTGGATTATTGTTAAGGGAGGAGTTTGAAAAGTGGAAGCGTGTTTCAGTCTTCACATTTGAACAATCAGTGGAAATAATATATTTTAGTACATCCTATTATGCATTTGAAATGTAACAATCTGGACTGTAAGAAATGCCTTCAAAGCATTTATATAATAGGTAATTATGTTTACTAATTTATATTTATGAATTTACAGTATAATCCAATTGTAATAGTTAATTCTTGGGCATTTTACTGACATAGTAATTTTAATTTTGTATTCATGTTTTCAAAGGACACCTTACGTTAACACCTGCAAAGTTGCATTTACTATTTCAACATCCACCAGCTTATAAATCAAAAAGCATCTGTGAAGAGAAAAGCAAAGTTAAAATCTCAGGTCATTGATAATACCAACGTGACATCTACATCTTGAAGATGATTTGGGGAAACCTTAAATGAATATTATGCATCTGTATTTACTTGGGAGATTGACAAAGAGTCTATAGAATGGAGGCAAAAGAGCAGTGATGTCATGGACAGTATACAGATTACAGAAGAGGAGGTGCTGAGCAAATTAGGGTGGATAAATCCCCAGCACCTGACAAGGTCTTCCCTTAGACCTTGTAGAAATTACAAGGGCCCTGGCAGAGACATCTAAAACATTATTAGACACAGTGAGGTGTTGGAGGACTGGACAATAGCTAATATTGTTCCATTGTTCAAGAAAGGCTCTAAAAATAAGCTGGGAGATTCTAGGCTGGTGAGCCTGATGTTAGTAGCGGGTAAATTATTGGAATGTATTCTAAGGGACACAATATATGTAAGTATTTGAATAGACAGGACCAGATTAGGAAGAGTTGATATAGCTTTGTGTGTAGTAGGTCATATCTATCCAAACTTACAATGTTTTTCAAGGAGGTTATGAGAAAAATTGATGAAGGAACGGCTGTGGATTCTGCCTATAAGCCCTTTGAAAAAGTCCCTCGTGGGAGGCTGATCCAGAAGATTCTGTCACTTGGCATTCAGGAAGAGCTAGAAAATAAGCATTGCCTTTGCGAGAAAAGCCAGAGAGTGGTAATAAACACAAGAGATTCTGGAAATCCAGAGCAACGCACACAATATACAGGTGGAGAATGGAGATGTGATAGATGGTTGCCTCTCGGACTGGAGGCCTGTGAATAGTGGTGTACCACACTGACTGGGGCTGGGTCTGTTGTTGTCTATCATCTATATTACTGATTTAGATGATAATGTGGTAAACTTGATCAACAAATTCGCGGATGACACTAAGAATTGGGGCAGAGTGGACAGTGAGAAGCTTGCAGCGGATCCAGACCAGGTGGAACAATGGGCTGAAAAATGGCAGCGAGTGTGAGGTGTTGCACTTTGCGAGGACAAATCAGGGTAAAACTTACAGGGCACCGAGGAGTAGGCAGGAAATTTATTTCATACCCAGTAAAACTGAAACCAGCATCAGTCCTTCTGTGCAGCAGAAACAGTTGCCACCTTTAAAACTACCGTTTAATATATTTGGCCTGTAACATTGGATGTCAGCAGATCAGAGTAATTGACTCACAGCATGCTTTGCTTCCTCAGAACACTTTAGTTGTGGTAATGACACCCAATTGTGCAAAGGGAAATATCCTTTGAGAGCAATGAAGTAATATTGTATGTAAATTTGTTCTGCAACTGATCTGTAATCAGCTTCAATTCATTTCTTAAAGCAGGTTGTTTAATGTAATCTGGACCACTATATTGACACTCACAGCATGGGCTACCACAGTGGCATAGTGGTTAGAGCAATGTTATTACAGCTCAGGATGGTCTGGAGTTTGGAGTTCAATTCTGGCATCCTCTGTAAGGAGTTAGTATGTTTTGTTCTGGTTTCCTCCGAAGATGGAACCCACCTACTTAACATTAGCAAGTTAATTGGTCATTGTAAATTGTCCCTGTGATTAGGCTGGCTAGTGTTAAGTAGGTGGGTTGCTGGGCGATGTGGCTCATTGGGCTGGATGGGTCTGTTCTGTGTTGCGTCTAGACAGGATTGTGTGTCGATAAAGGGTTAGAGTCTGGGGCTGGTGTGGAGTTGTTCCAAAAAAATTCAAAATTGGGCTTCAAAACTATCTTTCGGAATTTAACTGCTTGGTTCTGTAGGTGCTAACAAGAAAGGCAACACAGAGCTGGTATCCAAACAACAAGCGGTTTTTTGAAACTAGTGAGCAGCAGCAGACCATACAAAGCTGATCTACCCGAACAAAATTTTGCCACAGCCTTATACACCTCTCTCTGCATACATGATTACACAAAAAATTGATTATCATCTTTCTCCTCTTACAATGCTGACTTAACTAACAGTAAAACTAAGTTTTCATTACAGAATACAACAAATGTCTTTAGGTCTAATTTAACAGGAAAGGTAACGGTCAACCACAAAAATAGTGGTATTCTATAAGCCTCTGTTCTTGGGTGTTGTAACAACTGCATCCCATTTCTCTTATCGTAAATCTAGTCAGTGGTTCCTTGTTACCACACCAGCTCAGGCAACACGTTATTTTACTCCTTACTAACCTTCTTTATTCCTACCCCTACAAAAGGCTCCGAATTATTTTTAAGTGGAACTTCCATCAATAGGCCGTGTGGCTAATAGGCTATTTAATTTACTCCCGGATAAATAGCATAAAACCAGTAACATCGTACATCAAGTGCAGTCGTGTTCATCTGCGGAGCGAAGCAACGCAGTTATTAATGATGTTGGGTTTTGCTTCGTAGGAAGTAATGTCCTGCAGACCCTGCCCAAGCGGACGTGCATCTGAATCTATCTCTACCATCAATCAGAATTGTTTCTTCACTCTTAAAATAGCCTTCTGGAGGGCATACCTGGACTTCTTGTACAGTTCTGGATCACTTGCCTTAAATGCGGCAGATCCAGCCCTGAGAAGACTACGAATTTCCTGTTTCATTCATGGCTTTTGGTTTGTGTATGTATGGTATATTCTCAAAGGCACATATTTATCCACATAGGTCTCGATGAAGTCGGTAATAAATGTGATGTATTCATTCAGATTTGAAGTTTAATCCCTGAATATTGTCCAAGCCACTGACTCAAAGCCGTTCTGAAAGTACTCCTCCGACTTCCTTGCCCATACTTCCTTGCTATGGTAAATAATTTCATGTAAATAACATGAAAATCAGTGGAAGAATTAAAATAGCTTAAAAACTATTTAGAATTTAAAATAATAAAACAACTAGAACACTTTAACACACCAAATTACTCCAAACCATTTCGATAAAACTCAGTTTAATCAAAGAAATATAAAAAGTAAATCACTGTAGGTTGCTCACAGCTTTTTCTTTCCACTTAAGTGAATAGACTTACTGTTCCCTTGCCAGGTCTAACCTGGCACAAGTTCAGCGAGCAGGTGCTCCAGGGTTACATCCCACTGCTGTTACTCCGTGAGACGTCTTACATCAGAATGAATTCAAATTTCAATCCCAATGAGCAGTCAGCAAGTTTAGGACTTCTGCACTTGAGCAGGAATGAGGACGTTTTTAGCATCAGTATTGAGGATTGCTAAAGTTTGGCGCACAACTGCCTGCATTGCCCCTTCAGCTTTTGACCCAAAAGTGGAAAAAGTGATGCAATGTAGTTAAACAAAACAAAGTACATTGAATATGAATATCAGAACAACATACTGTATAGTGTGATCACTCAAGCTTATAATGTTTTTCTAAGAGATTGTGTATTGTTGCATCATGCATAGTACGAAGAAATATCAGAATACAAAGACATCCCACACAACTGTAACCGCTGAATCTATACATTATATTAACGTGCAACTAAACTATAAACATAGGCAGTTACTATAAACCTTGTCACTGCCATTTTATCTGAAATTCGGATTCTGTTTTTTTTATTGTACCCTGATTAGGAAACATTGAAATAACGCTAGATGGTCTTTAGATGTATCTGTTTATTATATTTTTACATTACAGTCTCATTCATGTAAAAATCCACCACACCCATACATTCTCTTGTTTTTTTTAATCCATCATTGGGATTAAGTGACAAATTGTGATGAAACTTCCCAAAGCACCTGTTAATTAATGGTTTTGATTACCGCATGTGATCCCATTCTATGCACACTGAAATAGGTCAAAATCATGGTAAATTATATTTCAGAATTATTCAGTGTTCATCAAAAAACAGAAAAAAAATTCCAGGTCATGTGCCTATTTGTAAAATCTCTTAGGAATGCATGGTAAACAGTGTTGGTTTGTACTTTTGACATATTTAGATAAATCAAACAGAATTTAGGTCACCTCTGTCTGATTGAATTGCAAATCAAGACCTTGTTCTTGCAGCATTGAAAATGCTGGTTATGTTGCAATCCTATTGTTAGCTTTGTTTACATAGGTACCAATTAATTCCAGCCGTTATCACTATTAGCTCCCTAAAATAAAAACACACTAATGGAGGTAAAGTAATTTACAGTTTATTAGTATTGAACCAGTTGCCCTTGCCAAAATAATCTCAAGTGGAAGCAAAAATCACTTAACCTAAGCACAAGTGTTTTCAAATGAAACAAGTGTCATATGCTGTAAATCTCATAGATGTAGCAGCATTTGCAGAGCTGTGGGCTTGCACCTTCAAAACAGCAATTCCAACAGCCACTTTCAAATATTAATAGTTGATTTAGTGTACATCATCTATTACTTTTTAAAAGTGGGTGGTGTTATAGTTGGTCAAATGTGCACCAACACAGGAACTGGATAGAACAGTGATTGCCTTTGATCATTCTGATCAAATTTTACTTTCATTTAGTTAAATTTTGGTGCTGTACTTTTAAGTTCAAACTGGAGTTGCAAAGTAGAATTATTTTCAGGATGGAAGTAAAAGTGTTTCTGGTTTTCAATGCAAAGCACCTCATGAATTATTGAACACATGTGATGTAGTCGATCTGGTCCAGGTGACTTATCTACCTTCATGCCTTTCAACTTTCTAAGCACCTTCTTAGTAATAGGAACTGCCCTCTCCTCTGCCCCCTGACATTCTCAAATTTCTGGCATACTACTTGTGCCTTGCACAGTGAAGACTGACACAATATCTTTGTCTCCCATTACTACGTCTCTAGCATCATTTTCCAGAAGTCCAATATCCACTCTTGTCCCTCCTTTACTGTTTATGTATTTGTAGAAAACTTTTGGTATCTTCATGGTTGGCTAGCTTTAATCTTTTCTCTCGGGGGGGCTGTCCTGAATACAATGCCAAGTGCAGGAGGTGGCTGGTTCAGGGAAGAGATAGATGTCTAAACTTTAGGGAAGGGAAACTAGAGTAAGGCTACGTCCACACTACGCTGGATAATTTTGAAAACGAAGCTTTTTCTCTTTGTTTTGACCCTCCGTCCTCACTGAAGCGGCGTTTTCATCCCCCGAAAACGGAGCTTTTCTAAAACATTCTCCAGAGTGTGTAAATTTGAAAACGATTGTTCGGCATTGCAGTGCGGATGGGGTAAACGGAGATATCTGAAAAGGCTGTCATGACAACACCACAACAACAATGCTTTTTCTGCTTCTGCTTGGTACTGCGCAAGCACTGCCGGACGGCTGTTATAACGCGCAGTCGGTGTGAATGGCGTGAGAGTTAAATTGTAAAGTGAGCTTTTTTAACTAGATCCTCTGAACTGATTTGATTGAGTCCATCTTTAAAAGTATTATTGTCAGAAATACTGCGCAGGTCTGGCGGCAGTAGATTCCAATCTCTTGTTGATCTTGGGTAGAGGACAGCTTCATGTGTGTGTTGTTTACTTTATTGTCTACATTAATAGTTTGTTTGAAATTAAACACCTCCATGTTCTCCACTGCTCTGCTGACTTTGAAGTCGTTTGTAACTCGCAGAAATAGCTCGACCTCATTGTCTGTCTAAATGAAGAAGTCCAGTCTGATTTTTCCAGCGGAGATTTTCTTTGCATTCTTCGAGGACATTGTTGAATACTTTCTTTCGCTGTTGTTGTTGGTACTCTAGTTTTTGACCAATGGAAATAGCACAACGCTGCCGCGGAAACGTAAATATTATACCGTTTCCTCTTCGCTTGTTTTCTGTATATGTGTCTGCGCATGCCCAGTAGGAGTAGATTCACCCAAATATCCATTCTAGTGAGAACAGAGATATTTTGAAAAACGCCTAGTGTGGACGCCTGTCGCTTGTACTCGAAACCGGAATTTTCAAAATTATCCGGTCTAGTGTGGACGTAGCCTAAGAACGCTGTCTTCATCAGATGTTTTCATCTAGCATCTTGATGTCATACAGGACTGACAGAGGCCCTTTATCCCACTGAGTTTCCACCTCCCGTCAAGCACCATTTACATTAATCCCAGTTGATTTTTCTCACACTGCCAGATTCCGATTTACAGTGACTAATTAGTAATCCAACTTTCTTGTCTTCAGGATGTGGGAGAAAATTATAACCAATTGGAAAAAGCAGGTACAGTCACAGGTCAAGTATGCACACTCTACAGAGATCAGCATTGAACCTGGGCTGCTGGCTCCTTTGGGATAAATGCACATCTCACAACCCCATGGGTTACCCTAAAGCAGAACCAGCAGTAAAAACGCTATGACCCTGGAGACAACAAATGGCGCAAAAGAAGAATTCTCTTCCACACTTGAGCAACTCTGACCAGAGTCCCATTTGGAGATAAGCTTTTACTCCTCATCAAGTTCAATACCAGGGTTGGTACTGACATAGAACATAGAATAGCACCGCACAGTACAGGCACTTCGGCCCACGGTTCTGTGCCAGCTTTTTAACACACTCCAAGGTCATGATACTTTAGCATAGTGGTTAGCGCAATGCTTTACAGTACGGGTGATCGGGGTTCAATTCCCAATGCTGCTTATAAGGAATCTGTACGTTCTTCCTGTGACCATGTGGGTTTCCTCCAGGTGCCCCAGTTTCTTCCCATAGTCAAAAGATGTACCAGTTGGTAGGTTAATTGGTGATTGTAAATTGTCCTGTGAATTGGTGTGTTGCAGTGCAGGGTAACTCAAAGGGCCAATCCCACGCTGTACATCAATAAACAATCAATCAATCAATCAATAAATAAAACATTTGCTTCTGACATAGCCCTCCATTTTTCTTTCATCTATATGCCTACCTAAGGGTGTCTTAAATATCCTTACTGTATCTGCCTCTGCCAGCACACCTACTACTCTCTGTATAAAGAAAACTTAGCTCTGACTTCAGTCTCCCCCACCCCATATGTTCCTCCAATCACCTTAAAATGATATCCTCTCATATCAGCCATTGCTGCCCTGGGAAAAAAGGCAAAGGCTGTCTATTCCATCCATGCCTCTTATCATCTTATACACTTTTATCCAGTCTCCTCTCATCCTGCTTCACTCCAAAGAGAAAAACCTGAGCTCACTCAACCTTTCCTCATAAGACATTTGTGAGGCTGAGTCTTTATAAGGCATTGGTGAGGTCTCAACTTGAGTATTGCAAACAGTTTTGGGCCCCTCATTTTAGAAAAGATGTGCTGGTATTGGAGAGGGCCCAGAGGGGGTTCACAAGGATGATTCCAGGAATGAAAGGGTTATCATACGAGGAACGTTTGATGGCTGTGGGTCTGCACTTGCTGGAATTCAGAAGGATGAGGGGGGATCTCATTGAAACCTTTCGAATGTTGAAAGGCCTAGACAAAGCAGATGTGGAAAGGATGTTTCCCATGGTGGGAGAGTCTAGGACAAGAGGGCACAGCCTCAGGATAGAGGGGCGCCCTTTCAAAACAGAGATGCCGAGAAATTTCTTTAGCCAAAGGGTGGTGAATTTATGGAATTTGTTCCCATATGCAGCTGTGGAGGCCAGGTCATTGGATGTATTTAAGGCAGAGATTGATAGGTTCTTGATTGGACATGGCATCAAAGGTTACGGGGATAAGGCTGGGAACTGGGTTTGAGGAGGAGATTAAAAAAAAGGATCAGCCGTGATTGAATGGCGGAGCAGACTCGATGGGCCAGATGGCCTAATTCTGCTCATACTGTATGTCTTACGTTCTTATGGTCCTATGAACGTGTTCTCTAATCCAGGCAGCATCTTGGTTGTTGTGATCAAAGTCACCGGAGAGACACCTGAGCTGATGATATAAAAGTCTTTATTCAGCACAACGAGCAGGCATCATTCTGGAGACATTCTCCTAGAGGCTCACAAACTGAAAGCTACATCACATTTTATACCCTTAAGATCACAGCTATGTGATGCAATACTATTTCAATAGTTACAATGACAGTGTTTACTTCAATACTTTGGGTAAATAAATAGTTCCTTTGAGATACATGTTTTAATTGATAAGACACTTCTGAAGGTACTATGCAAATACCTTCATGAAAAACTAATTATCATAAATATTCTAAAATCTTTTGATGACAGAGAACTAGGCATCCAAAATTAAGGTAATGAGGGTTGTCTCTGAGTACTCAAATATGGTAAGTACACAAGAAGTATTGATTGCCTATACCTGTGACAATGTTTGAAATGCTAAGTGACAACATCCATCTGGTCTACCAGTTTGCACTCAAATTACAATGGTGCAAATAACTTAGTCATGTTGCCTGGTTTGATGTAATCTCCATTGTTTTAATGTTTGGTTATTGCATATACAATTTCTTAGTCTGTGAAGCAGCCTGTACTTTTACCTTCAATTTACTGCTTGCAATTTACAAAAAAACTGAAGGCTAATTACAAGCTTCCTGAACTCATTTACATTTACAGAACGGAAGCTTGGTTCTTGTTTGAATTGATAATTGCTACATTCACATAACTCCAGAATACTCACTAGCATTTGTAAATGTCCTTTGCACCCTCCCTACAGTTTTCACCTCTTTCCTATACTGAGGCAACCAGAACCGAACACAATACTCCAAATGTCAATATTAGCAGCTAGAAAAGACAGATTGGGAAAGGAAGAGATGGGAAAGCAAACACCAGCAAACTCTTTCTGACAGATGTTTAGAACATATAGGCACCAACTTGCAAGAGTGACCCCAAGCAAGAGTGACTGTCGGGCCAAGCATCATCTAATCTATCACGTCACCTCCAGAGTGATGACCACAACAGAAATGTTGCCCCTGGCACCTTCATTGTTTGTTCCCATCCTTAGCCAAGCTTGCCAGTTTCTGGTCATGTCTGACCATGAACATTTCAAGTCCATTTGATCAACACAATCCCATCCTTATTAAAATCACTAGAGGACAACTTGTTTAACTTCATGAAGATTTGACAGCTTATGATGAGCACAAGGGCTGCTCTAGTACATTGTAAAAGCTAGTGAAATGACAGATGCATTTGCTGTAGCCAATATGACACTGGTCACCAGCTTCTTATGCCTAATGTAGACAAGAAGTGCTTTTACCTGTGTTACAGATATTCTCCATTGCAGCCCGCAAGGAGTTAGTAATGGGGAAGTTCAGGGCTGCTGTGACCTTAACACGTAATGATGTTCTACTTATTAAAGTTGATTTCTGACCTTGCTGCAGGAGGCGACTTTTCTCTGCCACTTTTCTCCTAAACCATTCTGAAAAAGACCATAGGCAATACTGGCCTATCAATTTTACCATAATGTTAATAATTCCTAAAACCACATGAATTAAGTTCTATCCAAAAATAGAACAAATGAACAACCAGAGATTGGCTATTCTGTTTCTCATGCAATTTTTGCACTGCTGCAAATGTTTATAGAGATCACCGAGGCAGTGCAACATTATTTAGATATTAGTTTCATATACAGCAGATCTTTAGGTAATCTGTTAAGTAAAATAACTTGAAAATAGATTCTTATTGATGGGAAAAGATCTCAGAAAGAGAAAGAATACTAAGCTGGGTACCTTAGTGATTCCTAAAAATTGATCAGACTTAGTTCTCCTTTGATAACCTGGTTTCCAAGTACGTATGCGTTGTAATTCATTCCTGGTTTGACAGAAGTGACAATACACATTGCATTGCATTACTTACTTGGATTTCAATTTGAAATTTCCTGATTTGGTAGCAACCAAATGTCTATCGTTAACTGTTCAGTAATTCTTAGTCAGAATTGAACAGCATAATATCAAATAATAAGCAAATTCAAAATTATATACCCAATGTTCTTTACAATCCTAAAAATTCTTGTACCATGGTAGAATTATATCTAACATAGTATGTTCTATGATAACCATGCCATAACAATTCTATGATTCTATGATTATATGTTGTGTTAGGAACATTTTTAACATTTCAGTATATCATATCAATGCTGATATTGCTCAGAGCTCCAAATAAAGGCAATGCACACATTCAAAGTCTACATTTATCCTTTTTAGCAACACTCACGGCACACTGGAGGAACTCAGCAGGTCAGGCAGCATCAGTGGAAACGATGAGTCGACGTTTTGGGCCGGAACCCTTCATCAGGACTGAAGAAATAAGGAGAGGGAAGCATTTGAAGAATGCTTGTAGTTTCGGTTGAAAAACCAGTAATTTGAAAGACAAAGTGGTGGGGGAGGGGAAGCAGGGATGTCATAGGCAGGAAAACAATGGGTAGTAGAAGAAGGAAGCGGAACCATGAGGGAGGTGATAGGCAGCTGGGGGAGGGGGCACAGTGAAATAGGGATACAGGAAGGGAGGGGGATGGAATTACTGGATGTTCATACCAAGGGTCTGGAGACTACCTAGACAGTATATGTTGCTCCTCCAACCTGAATTTAGCCTCATTATGGCAGTAGAGGAGGCCACGTATGGACATATCTGAATGGGAATGGGAAGCAGAGTTGAAGTGGGTGGCTACCGGGAGATCCTGTCTGTTGTGGCGAACGGAGTGGAGGTGCTCGAGCAAGCAACACCTCATACTCAGGTTGGAGGAGCAACACCTCATATACCGTCTAGGTAGTCTCCAGCCCCTTGGTATGAACATAGAACTCTCCAACTTCCTGTAATTCCATCCCCCTCCCTTCCTCTATCCCTATTTCACTCTGCCCCTCCTCTAGCTGCCTATCACCTCCCTCATGGTTCCGCCTCCTTCTTCTACTACCCATTGTTTTCCTGCCTATGACGTCCCTGCTTCCCCTCCCCCACCCCTTTGTCTTTCAAATTACTGGTTTTTCAACTGAAACGACAAGCATTCTTCAAATGTTTCCCTCTCCTTATTTCTTCAGTCCTGACAAAGGGTTCCGGCCCGAAACGTCGACTCATCGTTTCCACTGATGCTGCCTGACCTGCTGAGTTCCTTCAGCGTGCTGTGAGTGTTGCTTTGATCCCAGCATCTGCAGATTATTTTGTGATTATCCTTTTTAGCAAAGAATCAATACAACCAACCATTGTATCTTTATATGAAATTAGACATTGTGCATCTCTGTGACTCTTCCTGCATTTGAATGCCTCGTTACTTTGAAGAAAAGTCTACTAAGAAAACCATATATGAAAACAGAAACAAGAAATTGCTTATCATTGCTTTACTACTGACATAAGGATGCTTATTAAACTTACTCAAATTTATTTTTCCTGTTGTATCAACAGAAGTATCACTTAGAGGCAAATGATAAAACAGCAAACAAAAGTTGTGTATTGGAAGACATTAGATTAGATTAGATTCAACTTTATTGTCATTGTGCCGAGTACAGTATACAAAGCCAATGAAATGCAGTTAGCACCTAACCAGAAATGCAAATAATGGTGTTATTTACAAAATAACAGTGAATAAAAAGTGCTACAGCACACAAATATAAAAGTACTGAGACGGTACAATATAGGTGCAATACTGCTTAGCGCTGTGATGTGAGGTTCAGTAGGGTCACAGCCTTAGGGAAGAAGCTCTTCCTGTGCCTGCTGGTGCAGGAGTGGTGGTTCCTGTAGCGCCTACCGGATGGGAGGACAGTAAAAAGTCCATGGTTAGCGTGAGATGCATCCCTGATAATGCTTTACGCTCTGCCCAGGCAGCACTTATGGTAGATGTTCTCAGTGGTGGGCAATTGGGTGCCGATAAGCAGCTGGGCAGTTTTCACCACACGCTGGAGTGTTTTGCGGTCCGATACGGGACAATTGCCATACCACACTGAGATGCAGTTGGTGAGTATGCTCACAATGGTACAGTGGTAAAAGTCCGTCAGTATCCTTGGACAGAGGTGAGCTTTCTTGACGCTCGGCAGGAAATATATAATAATTTTAACAGAGAATTTGTCATCAGTTTTCTTCCTAAACTTTGTGATTAACATGTTAATATAACTGAATTATATTGATCCAATGTAACAAGCAATAGCAAATAATTAATTTTAATACTAGTTGAAAAATGAATTAGATAATAATTTTATCAAATTATTTTTACAATTATGCTTCTAAAGATTTTCATTTGCATCCATCTTGATTGGCTAAAACTTTGTGAAGAATCTAAATTTTGCTTTTTCATTGCTTTGTAGATTGCAACACAAAGGAAATTCTGACTTGCATTTATATAACATGACCCGGAAACATCCCAAAATGTAGTTCAGCCAATAATGTAGTTTTAAAGCGTAGTTAAAGTTGTAATGTCAGAAAATACTCACAGCTATAATATCAGATTATCTGTTACTGTAATATTGATTGAAGAGTAAATATTGACCAAAAATTGTTGTAAAGAACTCTGCTCTTCTTCAAAGTAATACCATGGGATTTGTTGCTTCTATATGAGAAAGCAAACAGGAAATTAATTTAAAATCTTGCCTGAAAGATGAAGAATACAACAGGGCAATGCTTCTCTGAAGTTTCAGCCTAGAACTTGTGCTTCAGTCTCTAAAGTGGAACTAGAAGTTCAGCTTTCCAACCCTAAGTACAGATAGCAACTGACTAAGGCTAAATTGACATCTCATATATGAGTCTGTCCAGCGATCAGACTATTTGTGTGCTGTGCAGTAGCAACTACCCTGCCTTGTATTACCATACAATGACACAGCTGAGATCCTAAACCAGCTACTGTGACACCCAAGTCATGTTGTGGAAATGTAATCCAAAGAAACCCTGAGTATTGTCAAAGGAGCTCTGCAAGAGCATCAAAAGACAAGTATCTCTCAATAATGGTTTAATGGTCTAATAATCTATAGAATAAATATTTGGAAGTACTGGAAATGTAATAACTTTGTACAAAAGCAATTAAAGTTAATTATCATTGAATGATCAGTCATATTTATTTTTCTTTTAAAAAATTAAGTTCTTTTACTTTGACTCCGTCCTTTAGAGATAGTAGACTTTAGGCATTACATTCTTTTTTAATGTTTATTCAATAGCCAGGTTGGGTTGCGCTAAGAACTATAGGGTATTCTTTTATAGGTTTCAACTTGCGCAGCTCACAGTCCCAGAACAAATTGACTGAATGCAGAGAAAAAAGCAAACTGTGGGTTTGGGGTGGGGCAGTACTTGATAAAACTGGAAAGGATAACATCAGGCTCTCCAGTCCACTTGAATAAACCAGATGAATCTCTGAATTTAATTTGAATGCTCGTCTCGCTCTTCACCACAAATGCCTGTTTGTTTAATTGAAGGCATATATCTGGTTAGACAACAAAGCAGACAAAAGAAGCGCCAATCTGGCATTTCTCAACTTTCAGTGGCATTGTTCTTGCAGTATAAATAAACCATGTTTGAGCTAACATCTCTTTATTTGTATCTCTGATCCCTCAAACAGTTGTCGCTCTACCAAATAACTGAATCTAATATCACAAATGAAACAGTTCCTTTTAAGATATAGTAGAATAAATTGCAAACTACTAGCTACTGATGATAAACACTGTTCTGCCATTATTGTAGTTGTCACAATATATCTAATTTACTGAGAGAGCAACTAGAAATCAGTGTTAAATAAAATGCTTGCCACAAAATCCTTTTACTTCTGTCGATCTTAATATTTATGTTCTACTTTTAATGCTTCAGAGTAAATCAGATATCAGAACTAAATGAAAACAGCTTTATCTTGAAGGAGGTAAATTACTTCCTGCACAGTTTGATGTGGTTAAGCAGTGACAAAATGATGGCTTAATTGCTGCTCAGTATTTAGTAACAAAGCCAGTATTATTTGGTAACAAAGACTATTAGTAAAATTTAACTGGAGGCTGCAAAAATGTTGTTCAGTATATAAAATGTTCTGATCATTCTGTACAGAATATTGTGACATGCAGCACAATACTTCAGCAGCACTAGTAATTGTAGAAAGATTACAGGATAAGGATTTTAGCAGAATACCAAAGTTTAGAACTATCAGCCCTAGGATATTTTTGTTGATAGAAGAAGAAGACAAAAAATTTAATGCCTGATTCTCAATCCTTTATTTGGCAATTCCTCTAACTTCTTTTTTTAAAAAATAAGCAGTTATCATCTGTACTAAAACAATCAGAAGGGAATTATTAGAACAAATACTTAAAGATTTTGAATATTGACAGCATCTACTTCTGGATGGTGATATATGCTTAAATGTAGAGGAAGAAAAACACAAACTTTGTTTTGTAAAAACATTATGCAGCAGTAATAATGCAAATATAAGAGTGTTTCTTGTCAGATGAGTTTACATTTTTTAATGCATCAAATTATGACTGAGTCAGTTTAATATATCAAAACCTGAGAATCTTCTTTTGCCATTGAACTTGGAAACTCATAAAATCACAAACAGTCCATTATGTTTAAGTTATTTGCTGAATAATCATAATTGCATTCACTGCTGTATTTGCACTTTATATCTAATTTATGAACGTCAGAAATTCACAAGTACAAATTCCAAAGATTTTTAGCTGCATATTCTGCTGTAGATCTTCATCTGGTAATTATACGTTGAGACTTCTTTATAGCTCTGTAGCTAATAAAACTCTAGCAGACCTCAATACAACAAAAGATCAGAGTGTGTTATGTTTTATAGAGATGTTACACATGCAGTTAAAGTGGAATTGCTATTCTTCAGTATATATATTTGGTTATTACTAATGCCATCTTATGAGCTGCCAGAATATTTAGAATAAAGCAATTATATAGAAAAATGTGGAATATTTTTTGAAACTATGCTCACCCCTTTGTTTACTCCAATAAATATCATATATTAAGTAAGACAAAACATAAAGATCGGGTTTTAATGTGGATGCCAGTATATTTAGTCCCTGTAATTATAGTATAGGCTTTTACAAGGAGTCTTACTCTGAAAGGAGTCACTTATAGTTTTATGACTTATTTTGTGACCTTTGCATGATCTTACAACCTTGAGTAGGAGCATAGCCAATACAAACATGGCTGCAATAAAAGAATGACATTGTGGTTAAAGCTTGCTTGCTGAGATTAGCTGCCTAGAAATTTAGCCTAATATTTTAAATAACTGGAATATAGAAAATAGAATTTGAAGGCAAATTTTTTCAAAAAGTATTGTGTAAAAATATCAAATAAATCTTCTTAAAACTTAGATAAATACTTTGGCATATTTGCAATAAATAATATATTCTACTTGAAATTGTGAAGACAAATTATTGATTGTACAAAACTTATAACTTTCTGTTTTGATGAGAGGTTTGAAATTAGCCTTCTTATAATTGAAAGCATTTTAATATTTTGCGTGAGAGGTGCAAGTGCAAAGCATTGTAGAATTTGTGATTGAATTCATATAAATTATGATATAGGAACTGAAAGATATAAACAAGCCTTATCTTCTGCTTTCACTCAGCATGGTACTGACCTAAAACACTGCCTCAGAGCAATTGTAGTATCTGTTTGCCAATCTGCCCATAAAAGTGAGACTTGATTTGCTTTGCATGAGAACAAATCAATAAAAGTTAAGTTACAGCCTGAAAGGGCATCCTTTTTCAGAGATCAAAGATACTAAAAATGAGTTATATAGCTTCCAGAAAAGATCAAACCCTGTTGATGCTGAGTATTTATACCACACATGTGGTCTGATGAGTGCTGTTTTATGAAGAGCAGCATGACTCCTGCTCGTCACATGCTCATATTGAATCTAATTCTTGACGCAAAAAACAAAAGTGACAGAAATGTTCTTAAATGGTTGGATGGTGGTACATTCATTATGAGGTGGAATTTGTTTAAAAAAGCAGTATTTACTGCCCTTTTCCTTTCTGTTGTTCAAGTCCCGGTGAATACAGAATCATTAGGTTCAACCAATACGGTTAGGTCTTATACAGGGATAAATTCTGCTGACACTGGTAGAATGACAGCCAGACAGGTTCTGTAAACAGTAGGTAATCTGGTCTCTGGATTACCACCCACACAAAAATGATGAAAATCTACTTTAATAGTTCGTTGGATGGATTTTTAGTTTTCTCAGTAATGAAAAATGGGTGATAACCAATCAACAACACCATTAACATTTGTCCTGATTTTTATTTCTAATGGTTTCCAGTAGAAGCTATTAATTCCAAATGAAGAACTAACATCTTCACTTAGTTGAACATATGAAGCATTAATCTGAGGTTCCAAGCTGTATTCTCCAACATAAATCTCACGTGATCTTATTGGCCAATCAGAATCAGAATCAGGTTTACTATCACAGGCATGTGGCATGAAATTTGTTAAATTTGTAGCAGCAGTTCAATGCAATACATAATCTAGCAGTGAGAGAAAAATATAAATAAAATAAAAAAATAATAAATAAACAAGTAAATAATTATGTATATTGGATAGATTTTTTAAAATGTGCAAAAACAGAAATACTGTATATTTTAAAAAAGTGAGGTAGTGTCCAAAGCTTCAATGTCCATTTAGGAATCGGATGGCAAAGGAGAAGAAGCTGTTCCTGAATCACTGAGTGTGTGCCTTCAGGCTTCTGTATCTCCTATCTGATGGTAACAGTGAGAAAAGTGCATGCCCTCGGTGCTGAATGTCCTTAATAATGGATGCTGCCTTTCTGAGACACCACTCCCTAAAAATGTCCTGGGTACTACCAGTTTACGGAATCGTGATAGAATTGAGGCGCTCAATAAATTGTGTGTTCTGAGCCAATCCAATGTTTAATTTTTGTCCAGGGGAATAGCAAATAGAATGGATATTTTCTGATGAAATTTACATTTATCCTCTTTTACCTCAGCTATTAGTAATTTTTTATGACAAATCAAAAGACACATTAAAAGAGGTTGGTGCTGAGACCCAACGCAGACCGGGAGACCGCTTTGCTGAACACCTACGCTCTGTCCGCCAGAGAAGGCAGGATCTCCCAGTGGCCACACATTTTAATTCCACATCCCATTCCCATTCTGACATGTCTATCCACGCCCTCCTCTACTGTAAAGATGAAGCCACACTCAGGTTGGAGGAACAACACCTTATATTCCGTCTGGGTAGCTTCCAACCTGATGACATGAACATCGACTTCTCTAACTTCCGCTAACGCCACACCTCCCACTCGTACCCCATCCGTTATTTATTCTTATACACACATTCTTTCTCTCTCTCTCATTTTTCTCCCTCTGTCCCTCTGACTATTACCCCTTGCCCATCCTCTGGGTTCCACCCCCCCCCCCGTCTTTCTCCCTGGACCTCCTATCCCATGATTCTCTCATATCTCCTTTGCCAATCACCTGTCCAGCTCTTGGCTCCATCCCTCCCCCTCCTGTCTTCTCCTACCATTTTGGATCTCCCCCTCCCTCTCCCACTTTCAAATCTCTTACTAACTCTTCCTTCAGTTAGTCCTGACAAAGGGTCTCGGCCTGAAACGTCGACTGTACCGCTTCCTAGAGATGCTGCCTGGCCTGCTGCGTTCACCAGCAACTTTGATGTGTGTTGCTGGTGTCAGATTTAGTTCAGTCATTGGGCGATTCTTTGAATTTAAGCAATTGTAATATTTCTAAAGTGATTTGGGTAGATTATTTTATAGAATTTTCTAAGGATGGTGCTAAGGCAGTGCTGATATACTTCCAGCTTTATGATATTGCAACTGTCAGAGTTATCTTATGTGGTACCTACTACAAGACATATGTGGCATCATGTCAAACTAGAGATCTAGCATCTATAGATAATGTAATCTAGTCTATCAACCAATTATATTGGCATTTATTTATTTATAATATTCTTCAATGAAATTCACATGAAAAATGTCATAAGCATAATGACGAACATCTGATTTTCACTGCTTGAAGTTTTCATAAAATACTTGATTTATTTTCTGCAGCTGATGACTAGAAAATCAACATACAGCATATCACAGCTGGTAATTAGAGACAAAGTGCAGGTAATAGTGTATACAAGAGACACTAGCTACTGCATGAACAATCAAAGCTAGACATTTGCAAACAACTTTTGTGGTTGTTTAGGAATCTTGCCAGCAGACACATCAATGATTTGATCAGAAATGGGATACCAGGTAGCAAAGATTCAGATAGCTCTTGAATTAAGCCAAGAATTTTGAAACCTGTTCTGAATTCAATGCAACAGAAGTCTGTTATTCACCATCAAAACATTTCTTTCTCTGTCTCTTTTGGTTTCCAGCATTACACAATAAGGTGTAACACTTACAAATGTCAGTTAATTTAAATGCTTAATTACTCCTTGTTCTTACATGAACAAAATATGCTTTGCCTAATTTTGTGCACCACGTAAGCCTAAAATATTAATCAAGAAGTCCAAATTTAACTTAATGCAAATTCAGTAATCAAATTCATCAAGGTTCCCATTCTCAAAATATAAAATGGTTGAAAGTAAAGGTTCTAATAATACTGGACGAATCCATAATCTATTTGTGAAATGTCAAAGTAGTTTAACCACAAGACTAAAATAAAGTTATTTAAACACAATAAAGGAGGATGCAAGCACTCGAAATTTCATCATCCATCAACTGTACATTTACTGGGGAATAATTTGTAGGCATTGATTTAAGTGAAATGAAATTCGGAGCGCAATACATTTATATAGCATGTATTGTGCTAACAACTGATGTTGAATCACTAGATATAGATCCACTTCCAGGATTTCCTTAATGGCCTTTTGGGGTGAAACCTTTAAACATCCCAGATATCACTATCACTAGAATGAAGTAGTACTTTCTGCATTAGCATTTCCTGCTCTCAGGCCTTCAATTATAGCCAGTGGTGGCAAATCCCAATTCTTGTCTGTCCTGGAAATCCATTCTGATTGCTGGTTCTTGCACATTTTAATTTCAAATTCACTGTATTGATAATTTATCACTTTTCTTTTGCAATATTTATCTCAATTGGAACTGTTCTGTCCAGTTTAGTTGTGACTTAACTGTATTCTCTCAGGTGCAAAGATCAATAATTTACAAGAATTGTCATCCATTCTGACCATGCACATTTATCTCATTTATAAACCTTACATGGCAAACAGGAATATAATTAAAAAGAGAATCATGTAACTTTCAGGATGACTGTACATATTTAGGATTAAGATTCATATTTAGTGTTTGGCCACTTACATGCTAGAATGGGAAATCAGTGCTTTGGTTGGGAGTGATGATTAGAATTCGTCAGCCTCCCCAGCTTTTGTTTTTCAGAACACAATGAAAATGTGACTTTAATCAGTGCATGGCAAAACCAAGATAATTAGTTTATTAGGATCACTAATGATCTGTTGACAAATGCACATGATAAGGTTTCCAAAAGTACAAAATCCAGGATAACATGTAATGTTATTTCTTCAGTTGACAAAAGGGCTTCAGGAAGCACTGAATGAAAACAAGGTAAAAATAAACATGCAGTGGGCAGGAGGGAACTTCTATTCTGATAACATTATCAATCCTGACTGGGGATACAGATAGTTAAGTTAACTTTAATGTGCAGCTAAACAAAAGAAATCATTCTTTATGCAATCATGCTGATTTAAAAGAATGCAATACTGATAAGCTTTCGAATGATGTGGCCTTAATTTAGTAGCAGAAAGGCTGTGGTTATAGTTACACTTGCTGTCCCAGAGTGACTCCAATGAGGTAAGGTCAGTGATTCGCCTGTCCTTTCCCCATGAGTGATGCAATTCTGACATTACTTTGTAAGCTACCAAGCTAACAGTTCAGAATCATTTTATGTTACCTCTGACACTGTGTAGGCTTTTTGTGTGCAGGCTGTAAATTAGTTCCAGCTACAGACCTGGTCTGTTCTTTTTTGTTGCACAAAAAGAGACCATAAGATTTTGTTCGTGTATCCATAGTTCCTCACATCACAGAAAGATATTCAGCACACTTAGTCTATGCCAACTCAGAAAGCAATCCCATTCTGTCTCTACTGTATATATTATATGTACTTCTCACTGCCTCAGTAAAACAGCCAGCATAATCAAAGACCCAACAGGCCCTAAACATTCTCTCTTCTTCCCTCTTCCATCAGGCTGAGGATACAAAAGGCTGAAAGCATGTACCATCAGGTTCAAGGACAATCTCTATTCTGCTGTGATAAGACTATTAAATAGTTGCTTAGAATGATAAGATGTATCTTGACCTCACAACCTACCTTCTATGAACTTACATCTTATTGTCTACCTTTACCGTACTTTCTCTGTAGCTGTTACACTTTATTCTGCATCATTATTGTTTGACCTTGTTCTCCCTCAATGCACTGTGTAATGATCTGATCTGTATTATTGACAGCAGTAAACCAATTATAAATTCCAATTCCAATCGCATTCCCCACAATTTGTTTTTGTCCTCCCCGGATGCTCTGGTTTTCCCCTGGATGCTCTGGTTTTCTTCTACATTCCAAAGATGAACCAGTTAGTAGGTTAATTGGTCATTGTAAATGTCTAGAGATTAGGCTAGAATTAAATAAGTGGGTTGTTAGGCGTTGTGCTAGAAGGGCCTGGTCCACACAGTATCTCTAAGTAACTACAGATTTACACAGGGAGATTGAAAATCTGGCCAAGTGGTGTCACAACAACAACCTCTTACTCAGTGTCAGCAAGACCAAGGAGCTGATTATTGACTTTAGGAGAAGAAAACCAGAGATCCATTAGTCAGTCTTTAATGGGATATCAGAGGTAGAGATGGTTGGCAACTTTAAATTCCTCGGTGTTATCATTTTGTGGGACCTGTCCTGGGCCTAGTACATTAATGCAATTATGAAGACAGCACAGCCATGCCTCTACTTCCTTAGAAGCTTGCGAAGATTTGGCATGACAGCTAAAACTTTGACAGACTTCTGTAGATGTGTGGTGGAGAGAATGTTGACTGGCTGCATCACAGGTGGTAGGGAAACACCAATGCCCCTGAAAAGAAATTCTTACAAAAAGTAGTGGTTACAATTCAGTCTATCACAGGTAAAGCCCTCCTCACCGTTGAGCACTGTCGCAGAAAAACATTAATCATCATCAGGGACCCCAGCACACAGTTCATGCTCTCTTCTCACTGCTGCTATCAGGAAGATAGGACAGGATCCCCCAGGACTCAGCCCACCACATTCTGGAACAGTTATTACCCCTCAGCTGTCAGACACTTGACTCCTGAGTCACTCCACTTCATTTGCCCCATCATTGAAATACTCCCACATCCTATAGACTCACTTTCACAGACTCTTCATCTCATATTCTCAATATTTGTTGCTTATTTATTATTATTATTATTTATTTCTTCTTGTGTTTGCACGGTTTGTTGTCTTTTGCACACTGATTGAACACCAAAGATGGTGCAGTCTTTCATCGATTCAATTGGGGTTATTGATTTACTGAGTACGCCTGCAAAAAATGAATCTCAGGGTTTGTATGGTGGCATATATGTACTTATTGATAATAAATTTACTTTGAACTTTGAATAAATAAATATAGAAGCAGACTTTTTATGCCATATCGTCCATGCCAAACTTTTTGCCCAACTACACTAATCACATTTGTCTCCATTTGGACTGCCTTGGCTCTTTAAGAGTATAACTGTCCCTGTAACCTATTTACCCTATGTTCCCATCAATTTCAGCCCCACCACCAACCCTTCGCAGATCCTACCCCTCGCCTGTTTACTAGAAGTAACTCACAGCGGCCAATTAAGTCACACATCTTTGGCATGAAACAGGAAAATATAGCACCCAGGGGAAAGCCACGCAGTCACAGGGTGAGTGTGCAACTTCCCCACAAACAGCAGCTCAAGTCCATGTTGAACACAAACTGATGAAGTGGTGCGGCAGCAGATGTAGCAGCTGTATTACTGTGACAACCATTATTCTGTGACAGGTCCAATCCAGTCAAGCACCCAATAGTCTCAATTAATACTTGAAATAAGCATCAACAAATAACTGGGAACAATAAAATTCATGGTGGGGAAGAGGGTGTAATGCCCTGGTTCATATTTTTACTGTTATGCTGTATGTAATTCATTTTGGCAGTCCTTTAAGAGCAGTCTGTTCTGTTTTCATGGCTTGTTGGGTTACAGTTGAAGATAAGAGAGAGGAGAAATGTGTGCCATCCAATTAGGATGGTCGGATTAAGGGGAGGCTTCTCTGGTGAGGGACACTAAGGTTGGGCTTGGGGCTTTCGTTCAAGAGGAGGTGAAGAGAGAAAACGCTTTGCAGACCTGTTTCATAGAGATGGATTGCGAGCGACATTCGGAAGGTGGTGCGTGCTTTCACGTTGACTGAGGGGTCCAGCGCGTGAGTGACAGAGAAGTTCAAGGTGAGCTCCAACTTGTGCACATTTAACTGTTTAATTAGAATGGGCCTTTTTCTTTTTGTTATTCTTTACTAACCCTTTAGTTAAGATTCATAAATATAATTCTTTTAACCGTATGCAGTGTACTATCTGTTACTTCGTGGCATTAACTTGTAACAGGGTAGCAACTGACACAGCATCCACACAAACCGCGATTTGGGCTGGAATCGGGTGCACCTAAATCTCACAAGTTTGGCGAGACCAGAGGTTGTCTTCCCTAGACTTACGCAGCCTAGGAAACCAGGGTGTTTCTGAGGACCTCATGAAAGCATAGATGATACGGGTTTATTGCAAAAAGCCAAAGTAACTTGAGAAGGTGCTCTGGCATACTAAAGACTCCTTTTGAACAACACAGCAATGAGTGTACTTGTTAATATCTTAGCTTTGGTAGATAGTATGATATTTGGACCAACGGCTGCCTACGCATAACAACAAAAGAGGCAACTACATTGGAGACTGCATTTTACCAGACTCAATGCAAGGAGTGTAACTGTTCCAATGTTGCTGTGGAAGCTTTGCCATTAGGAGAGTGTGGAATGAGCTACTAACAGAAGTGGTGAATACGGTTTTGATCTCAACATTTAAGAGAAGTTTGGATAAGTACATGGGTGAAGAGGATATGGAGGACTATGATCCAGGTGCAGGTCAATGGGGCTAAGCAGAATAATAGCTCAGCATGCACTAGATGAGATGAAGGGCCCCTTCCTGTTCTGTAGTGCTTTATGACTCTATGACTCTATTACCTGAGTAAAATTCAATGGACATGGCTGACTGTTACAGCAGAATGGAGATCTTTCTATCTGCACTGGAGCTCCTTATGAAGCCACTGAGAAGTGGAATGGGATAAATAGTGTTCTTTCACCTCTTGTGACTATGATTCAAATAATTCAAAACTCCTGCTGACTGCACATTTCTGTGCATGCAGATTAAGAATGGGTGGTATATAAGAGTTTATTAGCCTCGTAGGTAAACACATAAATATACAGGTGTAGGGATTAGGCCTTATTAGTTTAATTAGCTTGCCACAACAAAGAGCCTGTCCCTGACTGTACTGCTCTATGGTCTAAATTTGATGTATAAATTGGCCTGAAACTAATTCAATAAAGGATTAGACCTGGGGATCTGAATGCCTTTTTTCTGACTCTACCTTCTCATGCTTCACACTAAAAGTGGTTATCAATTGCAATACAATGCCTTTCCAATTTAGAAATAAACTTGTCAAATATTTACTTTGCTTTTGAAAACATGTATATGTTATGTACTAGCAATGCTTCCTGGAATTAATCTAATACATTCTGACAACCTTAACTTTTCATTCCATAGTTTTCAGGTATTGATAAAACACAAGCGCGTTTCTGAAACAACAAAAAATCTTGTGGATTGTTTGATTTAGCCTTATGGATTGAAGTCTGTTTACTATCTCCTAATGTCCTATCATGTTTCTTGTTCTCTTACATCCACATTATTGAGTTCCAAATGTCCATTCTTCCTTCGTTATCCCATTATCGCAGAAGTAGGATGCATGTATGGAATAGCTCCTGGCCAAAGCTAACATGGCTGATCAACAAAGGCCACTAAATCCATTTGCCCTGTTTTGGGAAACTGCTTCCTCAGCAAGTCCTAACATTGCATTTCAACTCCTGAGGATTAACCATACAGCTACATCTGAGATGGGGGAACAACAAAGAAACCACTGTTAACCCACGTCCGGTGCTTCCTCCATTAACTTTAATCATTGTATCTACAACATGTTAATCTGGAGTCTATCGATATCCATCAACAGCTTTCCCATCTTTTGTTTCTCATGAGACCCAAATTCCAACCTCTTCATATTTCTTCTTTTTGAATGTTTGCCACCATCTTCTGGTGCAAGATAGATTTGAAAACCTTTGTTCTGATAACTCAGCTATGTATCTTAATTGCCTACGTTGTTTTCTGCATCTAAAAAATAATTCAGTTACTTCCTAAATTCTTCTATTATCCGATCTGTCCTTCCGATACTGATCACTCTCCTGAACTTCTCATTTTTGTAAATAAATGTCAAACATATCATACAGTGTGCTGAAGACAATACTTTGTTACTTCAATAGTTGGTATTAGCAAAGAATCTTCTCCGATCTGCTGATCAGGTTGATATTAATTTACAACCTAGCTGAATCTACTTAATCTGCAAATAACCAAGGAATCTATGAAACTATCTCCGATCAATCACATATGTTGCATTGTCCCCTTTAGCTTTCTCTTTATTTTCAATTTAAATCTTATATAAAAGAACATTTATAATTATACTCAACATTGACTTTTACGTGCCTCCTGTAAGAAAGCTCTATCTAGTCTAGTACTGTTTGTGCAAACACGAGGAAACCTGCAGATGTTGGAATTTCAAGCAACACACATAAAAGTTGCTGGTGAATGCAGCAGGCCAGGCAGCATCTCTAGGAAGAGGTACAGTCGATGTTTCGGGCCGAGACCCTTCATCCTGATGGAAGGGTCTCAGCCCGAAACGTCGACTGTACCTCTTCCTAGAGATGCTGCCTGGTCTGCTGCGTTCGCCGGCAACTTTTATGTGTAGTACTGTTTGTGGATTTTTTTTTTCAACTGACATTAATTTTCTGGCAGCTTTATTTTCAGACAGATGTCAGCTCACTGAAAGACTGTCAATCAAAGCATTTCCCCTTGCAAGCCTTTGAAAATGCTTTGTTCTTTGTTCCCTTTCCCGCTAGCTTTCACTGTTCTGCTGTTCAGAAACTTACAATGACATTATGTATCTGTGGCTTCAAATTCCAATTACAAGCTTACTGATGTATTCAGTAAAATTACACGTGCATTTACTATAAATGCCTTCATGATCTCGTTTCACATGACGTACTGACAAACTCTTCCCACTTTGTAAAGATGTTTCAACTTGAAGGATCAATAGTTAATGTAGTAAAGAGTATTAAATAAAAATAGTAATAACTGAAGATTTTGCTGTTTCTAATTGGACGACACAGTAGCACAATGTTGAGCATAACGCCTTACAAAACCAGTGATTGGGGTTCAATTCCCATGCTGTCCGTAAGGAGTTTATACTTTCTGCCCATGACAGTGTGGGTTTCCTCCAGGAGCTCTTGTTTCTTCCCACATTCCAAACACGTAAGGGCTAGTAGGCTAATTGGTCAAATGGATGCAACTGCGTGGCACACGCTCATTACATCAAATGGCCTGTTACCATGCTGTAATAAATAATCGAGACTAAGTCAAGTTGTTATGGTTGCAGAACGCTTTTTAGCTTCTTGATATTATTACTTCGCAAAAGATTGATTCTTGACCTTCCGGTTTCTGTATTACCTTTCTTAACCATGGTTTATGCTAATAGTCAGGATAGTGCAAGCACTCATCCATCTACTCCTAATAGATTCTCAGTCAAGTTGAATGACAATGTGAGAGTGAACCATTAATGTCTGTTGCTGTGCTTCTCACTGCCTGGGGAATGGAGCTCGCTGGATAAGAATGGGTGGATAAGAACATACAGCTGTCGCCATCTCAGCTTGCCCATGCTGTAAATTTGGCTCCTGATGAGTTAGGTGAAGTAGGAATCCACTTCGAAATAAATTATAATAAATTATATATTAACGGGTAGATTCTTAGTTACAGTCATAATATTACAGGCTTAGCTGCCAGAAATCCTAATTATGGCATTATGTTCCTTTAAGTATTGCATTTCACACTTTGATTTAATTCAACGGCAGGCCAACTGTTCCCTGATTATATCTAAGGCTTAATAATACTCACTTAATGTATTATTACAATAAAAGTAGTTAATCATTTCACATAATTTATTTTGCAAATAACAGCTAATCAAAGACAGAATATGTCTAATTTTGGAATTATATCAGTGCACAATTAATGATAAGTTCTGCAGATTTTTTTAGAAGTGTGGGTCAATGGTGAAGAGAGCCCAAGGATAGATGCTTGAGATCAAAACATACAGTAATCATACATGAGTAAGAACATTCTCTCTATTAAAATTAATCTCTCCAGATTTTTTCACAACACCCCTCCTCTGCCCAGTTGTGGAATTCACCTGTTTCTCAATTGATCACAGTTTTTGACCAGTCCATGTGGAGTGATTCTCCAACTCTTGATAAGTTTGATAACAACAACCACAATAGCTACATAACAGTATAATACAGATATCCCAGTCAATTCAGGAATGCATAAAAAGGTATAAATTAACATTGCAACAATGAAAATGATCGCAATCATAACTTAAACCATAGACTATGACTATTATTCATTGGTGCAATAGGAAAAGTCTGATTAATCCTGAAGCAATAGGGGGATGAAAGAGCAATGTTTAAGTCAAGTTGGGTTTTTTGTCATATATGTAACCAGGTGACCGTCGACCCCTGTTTCCATCCAGGGGGTCAGTGTGGACATGGTGGAGGATTACGAATACCTGGGGATACGAATTGACAATAAACTGGACTAGTCAAAGAACACTGAGGCTGTCTACAAGAAGGGTCAGAGCCATCTCTATTCCCTGAGGAGACTGAGGTCCTTTAACATTTGTCGGACGATGCTGAGGATGTTCTATGAGTCTGTGGTGGCCAGTGCTATCATGTTTGCTGTTGTGTGCTGGGGCAGCAGGCTGAGGGTAGCAGACACCAACAGAATCAACAAGCTCATTCGTAAGGCCAGTGATGTTGTGGGGATGGAACTGGACTCTCTGATGGTGGTGTCTGAAAAGAGGATGCTGTCTAAGTTGCATGCCATCTTGGACAATGTCTCCCATCCACTACATAATGTACTGGTTGGGCACAGGAGTACACTCAGCCAGAGACTCATTCCACCGAGATGCAACAGGGAGCGTCATAGGAAGTCATTCCTGCCTGTGGCGATCAAACTTTACAACTCCTCCCTTGGAGGGTCAGACACCCTGAGCCAATAGGCTGGTCCTGGACTTATTTCCTGGAATAATTTACATATTACTATTTAATTATTTATGGTTTTATATTGCTATATTTATACTCTATTCTTGGTTGGTGCAACTGTAATGAAAACCAATTTCCCTCAGGATCAATAAAGTATGACTATGACTATTATCTTTAAAAGTGTACTTAGGCATCCATCCAGGTAATGCTAGAATAGTTGTCTGTGCCTTTAAGTGGAGACAGTGATATCATTACGCACGTGCAGGATAGTGGGGAGCCCATTTTTGTTTTCAGCAGAAGAAGCTGGTGGGGCTTTGGGATTAAGTTCCTCCCAGAGATACTGGGAATGGTGAGGAAAGGTGGGTGTTAATTGACGATATCCATGTGAATTCGTTTATACTTGTTGGCGAATCGAGATTATCGGTAATTTGACATGTTTTACATGTGGATGATTTAGATTTTCATGAGTGAAGGCATTGGCACTGGACAGCGTGGCTTGTGCAAAGTTCCTTACCGGCCAAGTAGGTCAGTCTTCCTGTAGTTTAACTACCAGGCATTACCTTGTAAAAGTTGTGCCAAAGTGTACCTTTTGTCTAACTTTATTGTATCAGGACTGATTGTGCATGTAACAGCATAATGTGAATGCTTAGTCTCTGTTTGGAAGTTCAGCGCATGTGTACTAAAAAGTAGTAGACGTCTTAGATGAGATGCCTACATTTTCGCTGCTATGTATAAGGTACAAGGTTGGTGGGATTCTAATGTTGTTTGTATTGTGTCCCTTCAGAATTGCCACTACCGTATTAGTTCTGTATTAGTTTTGTGTAGTTTTCTTTATGTATTTTTATACTGCGTATGCAATTCGTTGATACACAAGGGTGTGGATCGAATGTTAAACTGAGATTGTAACGGCAGGAACTGGTTGTAAATTCATTCGTTTTGTTCTGAGACCCTCTGCCAGCACTAAAACATCTAAAACAGATAAAGGAATTAAAACCCAAAAATATATTTGTTGTCCTGAGTGTTTACCTTTCCCCAGGCTACAAAATATACACAAGTACAATATGGAAGTAGTGCAATTTGTGACAAAGATAGAAGGCATTAACTTTGGTTTTCTTCAGAATCAATTGGAGAAAGTTGTGGATTATCCAGGACTAAATGTTGAACAAGTACCATTTGTGCTTGCTATCTTCTGTGTGTGACTGCTGGTACTGTGCTTTGCACCTTGGACCTGGAGTATCACTGTCTCATTTGGCTGCATTCATGAGTATTCATGTACGGTTGAACAATAGTTAAACCTGGATTGAATTGAATTGAATTGAAGATGATTTGAAATAGATGGAAGTGAAGTAAGAGTGAATTTTATTGATGCATGTTTGGTGCGGTTTTCATATGATATTAAGTGGCAGAAACATGGGACAATTGATGGGCTGCCCTACAGGCAGCTGTAGGGGTAGGAGGAGGAAAAGGAACCATTGCATTAAATTCAAAAGATGAATGCAGGAACAGTGAGGGTTGTCTCACACAGGTCCTCCCAATAGTAGAGAGGCATTTACCTTTCCAGTTATATCCAGAAATTTGTAGGCAGTTATCAGAAACACTGAATGTAACAGGAGTTATGTTGTTGCTGAAGTAAATGGCTGAGGTGATAGGAAGCGATGATATGACTCTATCACTGCATGAAATAGTTGGTAAACACCCAGAGGTTATTTCTGCATTACTGTACTTCTGATTTTATTGCTGCAAAGTTTGAGAAGGACTCCATCCAATCCTTTTGACAAGTGATTGGTACCAAAAGTATCAAAAAATGTTCATAAATCTGTACTTTCCAATTAGGCCCACGCTACTGTCTATTCCCCACAATCCTGCATATCCTATCACCATTAGAAAGTTCTCACTGCATTCTACTTTCACCACCCTTTTCAGGTCTGTTTCAGATCATAAATCTCCACTGTTTAAACAAATAATTTCCCAGTGCTTTTCCCAGTAGCCTTGAAGCCTTGACTTTGTGTCAGGTGGTTAACATCCATACTCCAGGAGGAGCAATTTCTCCCATCTGTTAGAACCATCCATAAATCTAGATATCCCAATTGTCAAGGACAATCTTAGCTTTTCTAGTATTCCTTCAGAGTGAGGTTGTCCATCATTCTCATTATTCTAGCAACTCTGATCTGGATTGCAATTTCAACATATTAATTCTCAGGATGTAGTCAATAGGCCAATATTACTAGTTGTTCTGAGATGGTATTAGTGGAACTTCTACTTAGGCAATAATAGTCTCAAAGCTTGACAGCATTACACAAAGTTGTCAGCGAGGTGGTTGTATTCGAATAGGATTTCCGCTATTGGACTTTAAGTTCATTATAACATTTGGAATAAATAAAAAGCATAATTGTCATTTCAAGCAGACTTCATTATCTAGAGTTCCACAGTAGTACTTTTGGTCCATATCTGCACAATTGCTGAAACTATGTATTATCTATGACTTTCCTGTAATGAAAAATGGCTAATTCTCAGCAATCCTCTAGAACAATAATCAGCACTCTAATCTATGTGGGGATCCTGAAAATGTCAGCTAGTTATTTCAGACCTGTGATCAAACTAATCCAGCAAAAATAAAGTATATTGTGTGGTTTCTAGGGCAGTCTGACACTGAATTGAAGAGAGACGTGGGTTCTTTCCCCAATGTCAAGCTGCCCTGTATTCATTATGATATCAATTTAGTGATCCCTTGTCTGGTAGATTAAGTCACTGTGTATAATTACTTAAAATGGATTCTCCATAACAATATCTGATACAGAGATTTATTCTGGCATGAAAGGCAAATTAAATGTTTTTAAATTTATGGACTAATAACACAGGAATACTGTTTAGATCAACCATTATTTGTTTTATTCTCACAAAGTTCATGGATTCAGAATAAATGGAAGTTGTTAACACTTCTGAATGCACTGCTGTTGTAAAAATGTAGTCTAAATGTTCAAGGCGGACTAATGAAAGGAGACACTTGTGGTCACCGACATCTCCCAGTGGGAGAATCTCATCTAAAAATGGATGCGAGTAATGTCGCAATGTTTCAATATACTGATAGTCTGGCATAACACAAGATCATTGTATTGATTTTCATTTTCAAACCATTGATTACCATAAAATTTGGCTTGAAGGAGACTGGCATGCCAACCACTGAAGGCTGAAAGAATGTTAGATTTACAGTATAAAGAGAGAATACCTATTGAATTTTCCAACATCTCTATGCATAGGATATGAACTATTGTGCAGAATTTCAATATTGTCTGAGTATGAGAGACCTGTGAGACCTGAAAGTTAATAGTGACTTATGTTCAAAGCATGGCTTTTTGCAGTATGATTGAAATGGTATGCATCGATATCCCATCAACCAATAACATTCAGTGAGAACTATCAGTAACAATTGAAGAATATCTGCTGTTCCAATTGCATCATAATAAATGTTACAACACGACTTATAAATTATTCTGAAATTCTTTCATCCACTAAAATGTTAAAGCAGCTTGTACCCAGGACATCTTCAGAGAGCAGTGTCTCAGAAAGTCAGTGTCCATTATTAAGGACCTCGAGCATCCAGGGCATGCCCTTTTCTCACTGTTACCATCAGGAAGGAGATACAGAAGCCTGAAGACACACACAGCGATTCAGGAACAGCTTCTTCCCCTCTGCCATCCAATTCCTAAATGAACATTGAACCCGTGAATATATATAAATATATATATAATTTCTGTTTTTTGCACTATTTTCAACCTGTTCAATATATGTATACTGTAATTGATTTACTTATTTAATTTTTTTTACTTCTTCTATATTAGGTACTGTGCTTGACTGCTGCTGCTAAGTTAACAAATTTCACGACACGTGCCGCTGATAAAAAACCTGATTCTGATTCTGATACATGATTTTATTGTTTACCTTTTTAGTCTCATCTAAAATAATACCATTTGAAAAACCAATTGAAATAGCATGTTAAACTTACCAATGTTATCTGCAACATATTGTTAGTAATTCATATCAAAATCGTGGCTAAACATCTAAGTGCAGTCCAAGAGTTCTAATTCTCATTAGGATTCATTTATCCCTTATATGTGGAAGTATATAGTGAAATGTGCCATTTGCATTAACAACCAACACACATAAAGATGTGTCTGCAAGTGTCATCTCACACTGTGGTGCCAACATAACACGGCCTCGAGGAATGAAATTTAATGTGGTGAATAGCTTGCATAAATCTGTACAGACACAACAATATAAAATATATGGAGAGGAATGTGAAATGATGAATGCAGTTAAGTATGTCTATATCTGCTAGCATCTATATCTGCATTCTCATTTTACACCAATAATTAACTGATTTATGCATATTAACTATATGTAATTACTGATATGTATAAATTTAGTAATTGACAATATACACACATGCATAATTACATAATTTGCAGTATGCAAAATATTTCAATCAAGGAATGGTTAAGAAAGCAAAAGAATTATCATGCAAACATCAAAGAATAAACATCCTTATTTAAGACTAAGCTACAGATTACTTTTCCAATAACTTTTTAGGTGCTTTCTCATTTCTGGAGTAAGACAAACCCTATATCGAAATATATAGATTATATTTAGGAATATTAAGTTTATTTTAATGATTATACCTTCCACTCTATGAGCTCATAAATGTTTTATCTTATTGTTTTGCTTTATTTAGCTGGAAGACCGTTCTGTCTCAAAGTGTTCCAAAGTCCATTTATACTAATGAAAAGTAGCTGAAGCTTACCTTGGACTATTATAAACATTAAATAAATCTTCCAAACAATTGTATGACAATATTAGTTTCGTTTGCAAAATGAACTTGTCACTTAGCAAATGCTTACGTTCGTGTCATTTAACTAGGCAGTATAGAAGCTAACATGTATTAAGTCATTATTAACTACAGTCATTTCTCTGTTTCAAGTACTAGTTAACTTTTAACAATTCAAGAGGCAGTTCAACTCCTGATATTTGCTTTTTTACACCAAATTGTTCAAAACCTGTGTGATTTATAAACTGAGTAAACCGAGGAAGCCTTAAACTGGTCTCTGGGGGTCTCTTTGTTGACTAAGGCATGGAGTGGGATACAAACAGTCTGTGACTGATAGTGGCTTGATTGCTGTTTGCCTGTTTGATTCAGTGGTCAGGATCAAAGTGAGATGACGGTACTCTCTCAAGTCATGGATCAATCCAGTGCAAAGCTTTCCCATCAAAGCAGTAGGAAATGCTGTATCCTTTGTGTATGGTGTCATTAAACGTAAAGCAAACCACTGCATTTAATGGTTTTCTCCCTATTCCCTATCATAAAAGATGATAGCCCTTTAAACTTTCAATCAATTTTGCTTATATTCTGGGGACGTTTGGGATGGTGGTGGGAAGGGGTTCCGATGGGGCTAGTACAGTAACGATGAAGTAAATTCAAAAGAACTATTCATAGGAACTAATTAAATTTGTAATGCATTTGAGTAACTTCTATAGATGCATTTTCTACTGTTAGTTTACTTAACACAGAGATAACAAATAGCTTATGGGTTTGAAGGCATATTCAAATGAATTTTCATTTACAATGAATTTCTGCTTCACCATCACACTGAAATTCCAATTCCCTTTATTATAAAACAGTGATATTTGGTTCTAATTTCCTTAACACAAGATATCCTGTGGATCAACACACACAAAATGCTGGTGGAACGCAGCAGGCCAGGCAGCATCTATAGGAAGAAGTACAGTCGACGTTTCAGGCTGAGACCCTTCGTCAGGACTAACTGAAAGAAGAGATAGTAAGAGATCTGAAAGTGGGAGGGGGAGGGGGAGATCCGAAATGATAGGAGAAGACAGGAGGGAGAGGGATGAAACTAAGAGCTGGAAAGTTGATTGGCAAAAGGGATACAAGGCTGGAGAAGGGAGAGGATCATGGGACAGGAGGCCTAGGGAGAAAGAAAGGGGAAGTGGAGCACCAGAGGAAGATAGAGAGCAGGCAAGGAGTTATTGTGAGAGGGACAGAGAGAGAAAAAAAGAGAGAAGCAAAGAAAATAAATAAATAAATAAATAAATAAATAAGGGATGGGGTACGAAGGGGAGAAGGGGCATTAACAGAAGTTAGAGAAATCAATGTTTATGCCATCAGGTTGGATGCTACCCAGACGGAATATAAAATATTGTTCCTCCAACCTGAGTGTGGCTTCATCTTGACAGTAGAGGAGGCCATGGATTGACATATCAGAATGGGAATGGGACGTGGAATTAAAATGTGTGGTCACTGGGAGATCCTGCTTTCTCTGCCAGACAGAGCATAGGTATTCAGCAAAACGATCTCCCAGTCTGCGTTGGGTCTCGCCAATATATAGAAGGCCACATCGGAAGCACCGGACGCAGTATATCACCCCAGCCAACTCACAGGTGAAGTGTCTCCTCACCTGGAAGGACTGTCTGGGGCCCTGAGTGGTAGTGAGGGAGGAAGTGTAAGGGCAGGTGTAGCACTTGTTCCGCTTATACGGATAAGTGCCGGTAGGGAGATCGGTGGGAAGGGATGTGGGGGGGAAACAAATGGACAAGGGAATTGCGTAGGGAGCGGTCCCTGTGGAAAGCAGAAAGGGGGGGGAGGGAAAGATGTGCTTGGTAGTGGGATCCCATTGGAGGTGGCGGAAGTTATGGAGAATTATATGTTGGACCCGGAGGCTGGTGGGGTGATGTTGGAAATCCAGAGTAACATGCACAAAATGCTGTAGGAACTCAGCAGGTCAGGCAGCATCTATGGAAAGGAATAAACTGCTGACGTTTTGGGTTGAGAACATTCTTCAGGACCCTTCGTATGTAATTTTCTTACATATCTTCTGGAGCATTTACTCACCTGTCTTTTGTTCCACTCTGTCTTTCTACATAATAGTCCTTCTTAGCTAGAGAGCCAAACAAATTAATGTTAGGCCAAAACAGTGTAGAACTATACCTGAAGTGTCAAGAATTTTAGGATTCCTGTAACAATTATGAAACCCTGAATTTGTTGGTCAAGTGCCCCAGCTATTTCCAGAATGATTAAAATCCTCATCAACAATGCACAGACCTGTTGCAGGTAGCTGGAGTTCAAAACAGCCTCCATGAATGAAAGCATGTTGATACATTTTACATGGTTATTTTAATTTTTTCTGTTTTTAGATTTGCTATTATTCATTGCTATATCAGAGAAAACTGTCAGTGACCTATTCCCACATTTCTGCTGTTGTCATTTAATCTGGCTGCAGAGAGATGGCTGAGAGCACCTCATACTAATGTGATGAAAATTTCACCTCCTTGCTTATGGGAAAATATACATTCATTGCAAGCAAAAACTTTGGCTAAAAGAACACAGGAGTGAGGTTAATCTCCCCACCACTCCTTTTATCTGATTGCTAAATAATTGTTACACTCATCCAAACATACTGTAGCAGGTGATAAATTCATACCTAAAATTTACAGATATCCTTAGGAGGTGAAACCATGTCTGATTAAAGGCAGTGGACATTAAATTTATTTCTCTCTCCATAGATGCCACCTGGCTTTGAAAGTCACCATGCTGTCCATTCATTATTTCAATTTTTTTCTCAAATTACAATTGAAATGTCTGGTCTCCCGTATTCATTGTCTGATTACATGCCTTGTCAGCAATTTTGGATTTTCTCTCATGGCCCTGAGAAATTATTGGTGGATGAACTTCCCGAAGAAATTTGATGGAGAGGTATGATTCACTGAGCCAATTCAGGTGGTAAAATTCAGGGACCACAGGTGTTGGACTTGAGTCATGTTAGGCCGAATTGGGTAAGGATAGTCTTTTTTTTTTGCTTTTATGAACGTAGTCTGTGATATATAACAAAAGAATAATTTTATTTTAAACATTGTTTTTTTTCCTCCTTCCTTTCCAGTTCTGGCCTTAGCCCAAAACATTAGCTTTTATTCCCCTCCATACATGCTGCCTGACTTGCTGAGTTTGTCTAGCATTGGGTGTGTTACCTGTGGCCACACCTAATAATATTTGTAATCTGTTTACAGACTTTCTTTAAAGTTGCTCTGAATTCACTTTCGGGGTTACTAATTAGTTCCCTGGACTGCTAGTCATTAATATAACAAGACCACCAATATTCTATCCCAAAATAACTTCTTAAGATGGTATTCACATAGAGCATTATGTTGACATCCTTCTTGAAACCAATTTAGGCAGCTTTAACTCTGTTTAAAGCAGCTGTGAATGCACAAATATAAAACTTCCAATAATTCAGCACAAAATGGACATTATCGCTCAGCAAAGCCATGGGGGTCATGGTTAGAAACTGTGAGGTTACACCAGGTTTTTAGAAAGTGCTCTTCAGTGGTTGGGTTAAAGTGCATCATTGGGGGTGGTGTAAATGGAGCTTTTTCCTCCATCAAACCCACGTTGTATCTGACACTGTGCTTAATACTGAGAGTGTGGAGGAAAAAAACTCAAAATTTTCCATTACATATATTAAAGATAAAGGAATACAATATTACATCTTAGTGAAATGAAAATTCTTAACCTATCAGTGAAGCAACAGTGCTGTTCTACAAGCTTGTCTTCTTATGATATTTGAGAAAACACATATTAATTAAGAAATATCAGTTACCACAACACTTGAATTTTGCTTTAATTATACAGTTATGTTACAATTCTTGAAGTAGGGTTCTTTGAGGCTGAGGAACAACTAGACATTCCTTATAGAGCCTTCCCCAGTAACAAATGTCCAACTACAGGCTCCACCTTCAGATCAACAAATGTTTGGGACACTGACAGGATAGATGAGGAAGGATTTGCCAGATGCTTCCAGTTTGAAGTTGTGGCTTCTGCCAGGCAGTTTTGCATACCTCCTCTCTCTACCACCACCAGCACTGCCAGGAACCCCTCCCCACCCCCCAGCCCCTATGACCACAAAACTGGGGGGCTGGGTCAAGCCGAATAAAGCTGGGAGTGCTGAGAAGAAGCATTTGCTTACTCACTGGGTTAATGAGCTCAGCCGGTGTCTGGTCTTGCTGCACCCGCTTGCTCTCCCGTCCCAGCTGTTTCTGTGATCTTCCCCCACACACCAGTTTCGTTCATTTCCAATTTACAAACTGCTCAGATCATAAACTATTCTCAGGGAGGGACCCTTGTGGTAAACTGGGGTCTGCCTGGTGCTTTAGTGTTATTTTCCGATATTGCAGCCATCCAATATTAATTAAATGAGAAAAAAAACACCACAGCTATAGCTAGTGTAAAAGGACTTCAAGATATATGGGCAAACTAGAGAAGTCAGGATATTAATTGTTTTTATTCTACTGTTTTAGGTCTTCTTCTACTATTAATTCTAATTGTCATTATATATACATATTTTAATTGTGGCATATTTTCATGTTTTCGAACATTTTGATTTAGCTGGTTGTTATACACTGCAGCAAAAACTTGAAGACTGCAAGTTCTTATCCAGCCCAACAAACTTTCCATTCATTCTTTTATAGAAAATCATATCTCGGTAGTGTAACAGTTAGCATAATGCCATTACTGCACCAACACCTATGTTCAATTCTGCCACTGCCTGTAAGGAGCTTGTACTTTCTCTCCATGACAGCATGGGTTTCCTCTGCGTGCTCTAGTTTCTTTCCCTCATTCCAAAGATGTACGGGTTTGTAGGTTATTTCATCACAGGTGTGTAATTGGGAGGCTTAAGCTTGTTGGACAAGAAGGGCCTGTTACCATGCCATACCTCTAAATGAAATAAATAAACAATAAATTACCCGAATGGTGATTGGAATTTTTGCCTGGAAAATGTATTAATAAAACTCAAGCAGGGAGCTATCAAATGCAAAAGGAGTACCTAAAAAGGCGGGAGGAGAAGATGGTGGTGCGCCTGTGCGTACGCAGCCCTCCTGTGAAAAATGATATCGTATTTGTTAAATAGGGGCTGTGGACAATTCTGATTTGATGGTGAATGGATGTGAAAGCACAGAGGAACATCTGAAGAAATTTCTGAAACGCTCGTTCGCTGCTGTCGTTACTGTGTGGTCGGGAATCTTTCGGAGGGTAGGCTTCAAAATCCCCGGCCTTGCCTGCTTTTGGCGACCGAGAAGGAAGTCGAATCGTTCAGACAGAGATGGCGCTCAGTGCTCGGTGTCGGAGAGCTGATCAGAGCTGTAAGTTTTCGGATGACTCAGAGTCGGATTGTGGTCGGCATAGCAGGGAGAGTTTTTCTTCCTTCTGCCATCTGCGTGAGATGTGGGACATTTGAGAGACATTGAACTTTACTGTGCTCATGGACTTCTTCATCAGGTTATAGTATTGATGCACTGTTGTAACTATATTTTATAATTATGTGGTTTTGTCAGTTTTTTTCAGTCTTGGTCTGTCCTGTGTTTTGTGATATCACACTGGAGGAAATATTGTATCATTTCTTAATGCATGCATTACTAAATGACAATAAAAGCGGACTACATGTCTTCATAATCTAAATAATCTAAAGAGGCCACTGACTATATATCTTTTGAGGTGGCCATAGAAAAGTTTCTCTGGAAGATAATAGGGTGCCTGGAAGCAAAAGAATGGGATAAAGTTAATGAAATGCATCTTGGAAAAAGTAGAAAAGGCTACATTGACCGAGTAAAAATTCGGATAGGCAATAACAGAAGGAATGGAAAGATGCACTTTGCAAGGATCATGAGGCTTATAAAAGGGATCAGTTTGTTTTAAGGCAAGAGGCTAAAGCTTTAGATTGAATGAAAGGTAGAAAAGAAAAATTGAGAACTAACTTTTGCTGCAGATCAGAACACCAAGTTCTGGAGGGGCAGGAAGATGACAACAGAGACTTTTCAGTAAAGTTTTCTTAGATTGGATTATGAGAGATAAATACGAGAGGACATGGCTTTAGGGTGAAAGGGGAAAGGTTTAGGGGGAACATTAGGGGGAACTTCTTCACTCAGAGATTGGTGGGAGTCTGGAACGAGCTGCCATCTGACGTGGTAAATGCAGGTTCACTCTTAAGTTTTAAGAATAAATTAGATAGGCACATGGATGGCAGAGTTCTAGAGGGTTATGGACTGGATGCAGGTCAATGGGACTAGTGGAATAATGTTTCAGCACAGACTAGAAGGGCCGAATGGCCTGTTTTCTGTGCTGTAGTGTTCTATGGTCCTATGGTTCTATGGTCCTAAATAATAATTTGCCTGAGGGTTAACTTTCTTTTCCATGTGAGAACCTACTGAAACTGAAGATAATATTATCTCTACTTTAATCTAATGCTGTGAATTGGAATTTTATACCATTTCCGGAAATGTCAGATGATCAATTGTCCATACATGTTACACCTCTCTAAATGTGAGTTCATATATGTAATTGTGACATTTCGGATTCCTGGTGTGATCTATTTTCCTTCTACAGTTCATGTCAATTCAGTACACTTTACAACTATTATGTAGTGGTTACAAAAAAGAACTGTGGACACCGAACATTGAAATGTACAAATATCTCACACAATTAGAAATAATCTGCTTGCGTTGAGAGTTATAAATGAGAAGTTCTGAGATATCAGGTTAAGGTTCCCCTAAGCTATCAGGTTGCAAGATTAACGAAGTTTTCCTGCTGAATTTCCAAAAGTTGCCACAGACATCATAAATATAAAAGTTATAGGGAGTAAATGCCTAGGTACATGCTCTTGGTCAGTAACACAAAATACCTAAATTATATTGAAGTAGTTATAGGTACAGATCTTTTTCTCTGGAATTCATTTTTATCGTCTTCTATAGAGCCTATGAAACCTTTCCTACATAACACATTCAAGACTGCTGTTTAGGAACAAATTTCTAGTTTGCCAAGACTGCCCAGAATCCCTGTCCCACCTTTAATGGTATCCCCTGTCCTTAAATGGTGCATACATATCAGGTATTTTCCACCTTAGGATTTAATTGACCTTCACGCTCAAACTTATTCCACTTTGTCCATTTCAATGCTAATTTCTCAGTGATTGTCCCACTACAAGAAGGATAGTGAAGTTTCTGAGAGGGAGCAAAAATGGTTGACCAGGATGTTGTGTGGGTTATAACGAGAGATTGGACAAATTTGGATTGTTTTCCCTGGAATATCAGAGTCGAAGGGGAAAACTAAAGGAAATCTATAAAATTTTGAGAGGCATAGATAGGGAGACAAAATCCTTTTCCCATGGTAGAAATATCAACATACTAGGGGGCATAGTTCTAATGTAATTGGGAAAATATTTAAGGGAAGTATACAGTATTTTTACATAGGCGGTAGGTGCTTGGAATGTGCTGACAGGGTTAGTGGTGAATGCAGATAGTGAGATTAGAATTTTAATAGTTGGCCACTGGGAAATCCTGTGTTTTGCAGATGGAGTGAAAGTGCTTGACAAAGTGGTCCACCAATCTACGTCGCGCCTAACCAATGTAAAGGAGGCCACATCAGGAGCACCAGATACAGTAGATGACCCCAACAGATTTGCAGGTGAAGTTTTGCCTCATCTGTAAGGACTGTTTGGGGCCATGAACTGAGGTGAAGGAAAAGATAAATGGGCAGGGATAGCTCTTCTTCCGCTTGCAGGGGGCAATGGCTGTGGAAAGCAGAGAGTGGTGGGGCGGAGGTGTTAAAGGCGTGCTTGGTGGTAGTATGCTGTTGACTATGATGGAAGTTGCTTAGATGATGTGGTAGATGCAGAGGCTCAAAATGCTGCTCGATATTGCCATTATTTTTGTTTATAATTTATTAAATCATAAGATGTAGGCATCATGTACACTTAGCAGTTATTATCTAACATTTAAGGAGGCAGTTAAGAATTATCACTTGGACATGTCCAATGACATGAATAAGGCTGACAGATACAGATAGCAGATTCCCTGCTTTGAAGGATATTATTGAACCAAATCTATTTTACACAGCAAACCATTAATTTTCTACTTGTTTAAATTCCAGTTTTATTTAATTTCTTGAATTTATATACTCCAACTACCAGGGTGAAAATCAAGCTGATGTTTCTGGATCAATAGTTCAAAATTTTGGTTGTTAATCCAATAACTAATCACAGGAACATCTCATCTCACATAAGATGCTGGATGTTTCTAATGATAATAGGATGGCGAGAGAAGGAAACCGGTGCCCAAATAAATAAGGGCCTTTCTATAAATGAGATTTAATGTTTGAACAATAGCAGAAAACTGACAGAGAAAAGTCGGATCATTATCATTGTAGATAAAATAATAAAAAGGAGCATTAAATTAACCAGGAGAAAAGAAAACATAAAGGAAATGTCAGAGGGTAAGGGACAATCATTTTACTTTCTCACATTTTTTGAAAAAATCATTTTCTGAAGTATTGAAGTATTAAGGGTCTCGGCCTGAAATGTCGACTGCTCCTCTTCCTAGAGAGGCTGCCTGGCCTGCTGCGTTCACCAGCAACTTTTATATGTGTTGCTTGAAATTCCAGCATCTGCAGATTTCCTCGTGTTAGCAATTCCCATGTTAATGCCAGAGCATATATGCTTTAAATTGTGTAATTAACTTTATGTAGTAGGTTTTAGTATAACCTGATGTGCAAATCCTAAACCTTCTGAAAAATAAAATGGAAACCAAGAGTATAATGCTTCTTGAGCACATTAAATGGTAGAGAGCTGTAAACTAACCTGCAAGTCCTGTAGATACATAACTTATTGTGTATCTCAATCTCTTGCATTTTCTGGCACATTAATAGTGCCATGTATCATTAACATTATTAACATCCATTATTTTTCTATCAGGTTCCATTTTGTAAATTAAAATAAGTAAATTAAGGATAATTAAAATCTGATCTGTGGTCACTTTTTACTAAAAAGTGAATGCAAGCAACTAACAGTGGTGTAACAGTTAAATCAGTACAGGAATTTCTCTGAAAACATGAAAAGTAAATTACACTAAATTATTAAGGTTTGCAAATTAGCATCAAATGACACATCTTCTAGACTCATTGATAGAGTTGATTTTTGTCAAAGGAATAATAAATGTTTTCATATTTAGGAAGTACTTTCTTCATGAGTTGTAAATTATTAATCTGGTCACAGCTAAACCATCAAGTTTGTGCCTAGCTTGCTTTCACAACTTTACACTTCACTCTCTCTGACAAAGACAGTCCATCATCAAATGTATCAATATTAATTCCATCAGGGAGTGGAAATGTGTGAAGGTGCAAAAGGATCAACCTATTAGAACAATACATGGATGTAGTGATTCGCCCGAGGAGTAAAAATCTATTCCTTCAGCTGTCAGTTCATTTTTGATGACCAGACTTTTGTAGATGGGGTCAGGTGACTCATGAGGGCAGTGTGCCTAATGGGCTGGAAGTGGAAACACTTCCTGAACTACTATTATCAGGAGAATTACTAATGGTAATTATCAAAGGCAGATAACGATTCATTTTAATTCTGTTGAAGAAAATCACAAATTAGCCTGCTCAAATGGAATCTTTAAGTGAGAATGTTAGGTGTATCTAACTGGTTACATATTTTACGTAGAGTGGAACTAAGCTCAATATATGACATTTAAGCATGACTGAAGTCATACTTAAAACAAAATATGTCGACATTTGTTCACTCAGACAATTTGTAGCAATTAGGAATTTAATCAACTCACATCTAAGCTAACAATTTTCTGTAGAGAATTACAGATGAAATTGTATTTGAATAGGTTCACTTAGTGGATTTACAGTCTTTTGTGAATATGATTAAACTTTATTATTGAAAGTTTTCAAAGGCATGATCCAATGTTACTTTCTAGTTACCTTATTACCCTTATTATCCAATTAATATCATAAAAGCTAAATGTATTGAAATAAGGTTTGGACTTTTATCCCTTTTCCCAATTCCTTGCTTTTCCATCTCTCCTGCAGATGCAATGTTTGTTGAGTAAAGTGTTGTCAGTCATTCTTCTTGCCATAAAGGACCATTCCTCATATGCGAACCTAAGAATTGAGGTTCTCTCATTTGCCCGCAGTAGATACGGTGGAAAACAACTTGTGTAATAGCATTGATGTGAGACAATATTTCAAAGCCAGATTACCAATAGGGAGAAATCAATGAAACCTTACCCACTTCATGCATGCTGTCTATCCATTTGACTGAAGAGCATTGCAGTTGTGCCCAACCTAAACCAATACTTCTCCAATGAATTTGAAGATTGTGATGTGAACCTATCTACATTGGTGAGAAAAGACATAGACAGATAGAATTATGTACACAATGGCCATCCTGAGCTCCCAGTGGTGTGTCACTCCTATTTGCCTTTCCATTCCCACACTGAACTGTGGGTCCTTGGCTTTCCCTACTGCTACAGTGAGACAAAATGCAAACTACAAAAGCATCACTTCATATTCCAAGTAGGTAGCATATAATTTCAGGTGACACCTCCAACTTCCCCACCTGGTTCCATCTGCCCATCCCCCTTCACCTGTGTGGTTTCACCAATCATCAATCAGCCTCTCTCTCATGCCTCCCTCCCTCTTCTATACTCCAGCTGTCTTCCCTCTGCATTCTCAGTCCTAATGCGGGGTTTCAGCCTGAAATATTCAGCAGCCATTTGCTGGTTGACCCACCGAGTTCTTCCAGCAATATTGTTTTGCCCATTTATGTGATCTTCTTTTATTTTGAGCTTTAATGATTCCATCCTACAGTTGCCTTGCCAAGTATAGTATGTTTAGATCACTAGCAATCACAAACAGGAAGTGGTTTCTCCTTTCACTCCTGCACCTTCAGTTCTGGCATCTCCCTGTCATTTCATTTGTCATCCACATACATTACTTGTTTATTTATTATCATGTTTTGTTTTATTTATTTTTTTTCTCTCTGCTATATTATGTATTGCATTGAACTGCTGCTGCTAAGTTAACAAATTTCACATCACCTGCTGGTGATAATAAACCTGATCCTGATTCTGATTCTGATTTCTGATATTTGCTGAGAACTGAACTGAGGTCAGTGTGTGTTAACATTTAGTTAACTTGACCATTCAATGATTCTGGGCTGACATGAGTGTAGCCCCCCCCCCCCCCAGTAGCCTCAGGCTCGCTCAGCTCACTTTCGTCTAGGGGGAGCAGCCTTTGGCCCCGCCAAACTGGGTAATCAAGTTTGGGTGGATGATGTGTGATGTACCCCACCCCACTAAATAACAGACAATACACAATATGCAATTAAATGATTACACTTTATAGATCTTACTGGAACTATGTAATTAATAGAGATAAAAAAATAATAGAGATAAGGTGCCAAACTTATCAAAGTTCAACCATTTTGTGCACAGTAGTTGGAGCTCGATTAACGGAGGCTTCTTTCCACTATTCGATGCCCTCCAACCCCTTCGACCCGCCGCCTGGGACCAACCACGGTGGTCGACCAGATGCTCCACATGAGTCTGTCTTCGTCTCCTCTCCTTGCCAAAGCCCCTGGGCCTTGGACTCCCGCTCGGGGTCCGTCCCGTTGCGTAGCTTACAGCTTCGCGTCTCCTCACTCTGTCCCCATCCGCCTTCAGCGCCAAAACCCCGCGAAACAATAGCTTACAGACACACAAGAAAGAATAATATCTATTCCAATTGCTTCGTTCCCCCTCTTATCAATAATATAACCCAAACAAGCAGAGAGAGAGAGAGAACTCCTTACATCGCAGTTATTATTACAGAAAAGCCATTTTAGTTATAACATAACAAAGAAGCCATTTCGTTAGCCTTCGTAGTAACATAAAAGAACAAACCCCTTACACTCTCCCCCCACCAAATTGAGTCATGTCCTCATGACTTCTAAATAACTCATGAACCATTCCTGCAGACACAAAAGCCCAATCCAGGTACAGTCACATGGCTCCCCAAACAGTAGACCTTACGCCCTGTTTCATGGGTGCTACAAAGGCCAACCTATCTGGGAGTTTCCTAATTCTCCGAGACCTCCGTACCCCCTCACCTAAACCCTTAAGGCTCGGACACTATTGGGGATACCTCAGGTCTGCTTGCCAACTCCTCTCTCAATCTCTCACTCAAGCCCCCAGTGCAGTTCGAAGCCCCTGTCCTGTGTCCGGAGCCCCGCTTCTTTTCCTTCAGGGTCCTGCAGTAACCCAGGCTGCCCACAGCTAGTCCTCCCCACTGCACCTGACTCAGTGGGAGAAGGGCCAAAAGTCTCTTCCTCAATCAAAGGGAAGTTAGCGAAAGGCAGCATGTACCACACATCCCGCACATCATCCTTCGAAGCCGTATTCTTCCTCATTCCCTCGATCGGTAGCTGCTGTTTGATTTTCTCCAAACTGAAGCACTTAGCCTGGGCTGCCTCTGCAGCCTCTTCAGCCTCCTGCTGTCGAGACGTCAGCTTCTTCTCCAACTCCTCCAACTCTCACCCCTGTCTCAGCAGTTCTGACCCACGCTTCATGTCCATCTCCATCTGGGAGGCAATTACACCACCAGCTTTTTCCAATCTGTTCTGGATCGATTTCTTAAGTTTCTGCTGATCCTTTCGAAGGTTGGTCATTGTTTCGTCTCTCTGGATTAGTTCATCAGTAAATGACCGCAGTTTTGGATCAGAATTACATTTCCCCATCTCTACCTTGACGAGTGTGAACTCCAATTCTTCAATGGTTGTCCCAGGCTCCGGCACTCGCCTCACATCATAGTCCCCCAAGGCGAATCCAAACCCTAGGCGATCATCCACATACGCCAAAACTCCAAACACCTCCACATCCCCCATGGTCTTCCTCATGGCCTGCGGGAAGGTTGCAGGGGCTCCGGATATGCCCTGTGGCACCTTTTCGGATCAGAAGAATCCTAGGGGACTTATAACGGCTGTCTTCTCCTTGTCGGCCTCACTCATCAGGATCTGGCAACATCCACTCCTCAGATCCAGCACATTAAACCATGTCGCACCATACAAACAGACCATAGCATCTTCGGCCCTCAGGACTGTATTCTGGTCAATGACAGTGCGCCTCTTCAGAGTCCTATAATCCACACACACGCTGCTTACGTCTTCCATGGCTATAGGGTCCAGTCGCCGCGACCTCTCTCTCACCGAGGTGTCTTCAGCGGTCAGCTCCCCTCCCTCATGGTATTTTAGAGCGTCTACTAAGAGGGTCTCACCGTCAGATACTTCCCCCAGGCTGTATCACAACCGCCTCTCGTTTAAATTCAGTACTGGCCCAAGGCTGCGACACACGTCCTCACAAGCAGCTCGAAACGCTGGGTGTACAGACAATAACCCCATGAACTCCAGTGTTACTGACCAATAATCGTCTTCTGGATAATCACTGCCACTGGTACCCCAAATCTCCAGTGCCCTTAATGTTATCAAGGGTAAATGCTTCAGAAACCGGTTGTAAAACAAACTGTACAACAATTTGACCTGCGTCCCGGTGTCGAGGATGGCTTTAGCATAGCTTCCATCTATCCGTAACGACACATGGGGGCGTGGTCCCTCTAAGCCTTCAAGAATAGGGTCTTTTCCTTTCGGAAATTCCTCGGTACATTGCTGGGAACGTGCTCCCCCAGAGACCTCAAGCCGTTTCCCAATGGGCCTCCACTTAGCTTCCCGACTCTCTGATCAGCTGAACAACTGAGGGAGGGGCTGATCCCCCTGGCACTGCGATCAATTTAGCTGCCCTCCTAGCCAGAGAAGATACACTGAAAGCTTTTCCCCAATCTCCTGACACAGGTATGGGAAGCCCCCCCAGGCACTGCATTTTACTTCCAGTCGAACCAAACACATTTCCCCCCGCTTTCAGATAACTGGCAGCTGTCACTAAGGGGTAATTGAATCTGACAGTTCTAACACCACCAACAGCCCGCCTACTCAAACTTTCAACCAATCCCTGTTGCTCTCCCTCAACAGAGCACTGCCACTCATCTAACAACTGAGAGATCTGCTCCACCCACATATCGTACACCTCCACCCCTTTAGGAGTGGACAATATCCCAAAAGCCAGGCGGAGCCTGCCATAGCTGGAACATTTATTCGCAGACACTACCTCTGAATCAGACCATTCTTTCCTCTCTCTCCTAACAGTATGGACAGCCCATTGGTCCCGCCTCACCCCTGGGGTACCAATGGACACTGGCAGTCCCACCACCAACTCCTCAGCACTAGTCTGAACTCGAACAAAGACCCCACCCAACACGCATGCAGGAATAACCAGCAATCCCTCAGAGACACACATTATTAACCGCAATCCCATAGAGACACAGCAGCACTGATTTAAACAGGGAAATCACACAGCACACCACTAAATCAAATTTCGGACGCAGCCCTCAAGTGTAGCCCCCTGGTAAGCCTCAGGCTCGCTCAACTCGCTTTCGTCTAGGGGGAGCAGCCTTCGGCCCCGCCAAACTGGGTAATCAAGTTTGTGTGGATGCTGTGTGATGTACCCCACCCCACCAAATAACAGACAATACGCCATATGTGATTAAATGATTACAATTTATAGATCTTACTGGAACTATGTAATTAATAGAGATAAAATATGAAAGGAAAATAAAAGGTGCCAAACTTATCAAAGTTCAACCACTTCGTGCACAGTAGTTGGAGCTCGATTAACGGAGTCTTCTTTCCACCATTCGATCCCCTCCGACCACCTCGACCGACCGCCTGTGACCAACCACGGTGGTTGACCAGATGCTCGACATGAGTCTGCCTTCGTCTCCTCTCCTCGCCGAAGACCCTGGGCCTCGGACTCCCGCTCGGGGTCCATCCCATCGCGTAGCTTACAGCATCACGTCTCCTCTCTCTGTCCCCATTGCGCCTTCTGCCCCAAAGCCCACGAAAAACAATAGCTTACAGACACACAAGAAAGAATAACATCTATCCCAATTGGTTTGTTCCCTCCCTTATCAATAATAGAACCCAAACAAGCAGAAAGAAAGAGAACTCCTTACATCGCAGTTATTATTACAGAAAAGCCATTTTGTTAGCCTTCGCAGTAACATAAAAGAAGAAACTCCTTACATGAGTTTTGTGTGAAGATGTTATTTTCATACAGTCTGCTCAATCTCCTGCCATCTGGTAGGAGGTACAGAAACACCTTAGCCAAGACATTGAGACTGAAAAACAGCATCTTGCCAAGGACTGTTGTGTGGCTGAATAATGTCATGCCCTGCCTTGCCAATGGCGTTTCAGTGTTATGGACTATCAAAGTCACTTGTTGCATGTAGATTTGGGATTTTTAAAAATTAAGCTGTACTGCATGCATTGAAAATATCTGTTTTGCATAGACTGGAGTAGCACTGCAATCTTGTGGTCTTGAGCAATGACAACAAGCTTCTATTCTATTCTATACAGCAGCCACACATCAGTCTTGTTCTAATCTAGACTTCAGGCTCCAATTGAAATTGTCACAAAAGCTTACTGAAACTTAAAGTTTAATGTAACCACTGAATTATCGTTCTAATAAGTTCAGTTCATTAAGGGCCACTGTTACAGTAAGACTAGAGTTCTTATTACTCCATTCTTAAGCAGTTAGGTTGCAGCTAGCTATAATTGTCTGCAGGTAGACACATTGTTGGCCAGAACTCTTGCCAGAACTGCAAGACCATAGAATGCGATGATCAGAGATTTGATTGATTTCCCATGGGAACACAGAAAACAATCATAACAACTTCTTGGTGTACAAGTACTAAATTATATTCTCCACCATCAATTAGTCTGCGCAATAATGGTTGTCCAAATATTTAGCCTGAAGGGCAAGTTCATCTTGCCAGGATATTATTTGTTTTTGCGGCTTAGTTTGAAAGTAGGTAATTTCTAACAGTGATGTGATTTTTGAGCTGCAAATAAAGAAGCAATGATGTCTCATTGCTCTTTAAACTGGAAATGAGTATCAAGTGTACAGAAAAGAGCCAGGTGTGGTTTACAAACATTGACTAAGGATCATGGTTGTTATCACTGGTGAGACCCTTAAAAAAGGAAGTTACACAAAAAAAATTCTATAATAGAGTATTAACTTGGTGAACCTATAAAAATGAAAGTTAAATTGAAACTGGTAGAAGAACAAGAAAGGGATGTATCTCTATTATCTATAATAAGGTTAGCAAGTTTAAAAAAGGAACAACAAATCAGAGTCTTGTCATATATATATTGCTATACTTTGGGTTTTTCTGAATTTCAGTGGTTCTTATTTCCATTGTCTGCCCTGCGTCAAGAATCAGAAAACTGATCTTGTTAATTACACCAAAATGAAAATAAAATTAAAAGTCGAGCTTAGTATGTACATTAGACTGTCTGGCTCAGCAATGCACCAGATCAGATTTAGCATCTAACAATATGTACCTGTTCACATTTCCATTCTCCTAAAATGAGAACTGAGACAGGCATGATTCCACAGATAAATTATTTCATAGAATCCAGACTCAGGCAATGAATTAAATAGATTCACCTTCCTCTTGGTGAAGAAATTCCTCATTTCTTTAAGCAGCTGTGGAGGCCTCGTCAATGGGTCTATTTAAAGTAGAAGATATTAGCATTGTGTTAAGTAAGGAGACAAAATATACTGGGAAGAAGATTAAAGAACAGGGTTGAAAGGGAATATAAATCAGCCATGATCAAGTGTGGAAGCAGATTTGATGGGCTGAGTGGCCTAATTCTGTTCCTCTATCCTATGGTCTTATAGTACAATATGACACTCAGACCCTGGGGAGACATCAAAACTGTGCAAAAAGAGGGTGATTATAATCGTGACTACAGGACATCACCAACCAAAACGACCAATAATAAATTTAAATTGTTTGATGGGAACAATAACTAGAAAAAGGTCTCTTCATATCAGAGTACATCTCCAAGTTTTAAGTTGGATAATTGCAGAATCAGAAAGACAGAGACTAGAAAGAGCCAATTGTTGATTCAGAATCAGAGTCAGGCTTAATATCATTAGTACATATTGTGAAATTTGTTGTTTTGTGGCAGCAGTACATTGCAATGCATAATAAAATGATAAATTACTATATACATATATATATAAAATTAAATTTAGTAGTTAGTACAAAAGGATAGCAAGACTAGATAGTGAGGTAGTGTTCATGGGTTCGTTTTCCATTCAGAAATCTGATGATGGAGGGGAAGAAGCTGTTTCTGAAACATTGTGTGTGTGTCTTAAGGTTCCTGTACTTCTTCCTTGATGGTTGCAATGAGAAGAGGACATGTTCTAGGTGTTGGGGACCTTAATGATACCTTTTTGAGGCATCGTCTTTTGAAGATGTGCTCAATGCTGGGAGGATTCGCGCCCATGATGGAACCGGTTGAACTCGTAATTTTCTGCGGTGTTTTATGATCCTGTGCTATGTCCCCTCAATACCAGATGGTGATGGAAGCAGTTAGAATGCTCTCCATGGTACATCTGTAGAAATTTGGAGTCTTTGTGACATACCTAGTCTCCTCAAACTCCTAATGAAATATAGCCACTGGGGAGACTTGTTTGTAATTGCATTAATACATTGGGCTCAGGATAGATCTTCAGAGGTGTTGACATCCAGGATCTTGAGGCTGCTCAACCTTAACACAGCTGATCCTCTGATGCGGACTGGTGCGTGTTCCCTCAATTTCTCATTCCTGAAGTTCACAATCAATTCCTTGTTCTGAATGACACTAAGTGCAAGGTTGTTGTAGCGATGCCACAAAACCATTGATCTATTTCACTCCTGCACGCCTCCTTGTCACCATCTGTAATTCTGTCAATAATAGTTGTGCCATCGGCAATTGCTTTCTCTCTCCGCACTTTGGGTGTTCATTGGATTTTTTAAAAATGGGTTCTTTAGAGTTTCTTGTTTTGTGGCTGCCTATAAGAAGACAAATCTCAAGGTTGTATAATGTACATATATTTTGATAGTAAATGTACTTTGAACTTTTTGACATTTGACCTGAGCCCAGTCACATAGCCGCAGGTGTAGACACTGGAGCAGTGGGCTAATCATATATCCTTGACACGCGCCAGTGTTAATGTCAGCAAGGAGGAGATGTTACCTCTGATCTGCCCTGACTCTGCTCTCTCAATGAGGAAGTCAAGCATCTATTTGCAAAGGGGAGGTACAGAGACCCAGATTTTGGAGCTTGTTGAATAATACTGACGATATTGAGCTGTAATCAATAAGCAGCAGCTTGTCATATGTATTACTACTGTCCATGTGAACATAGCTACATTCTGCAAGAAATATCCAATAAATAATGGTTTCTTCACATAACAATATACTTATACCTGTCCAACAATCCAATATCTATAAATATCTGATATTTATCAACTACACCCAATTGTACAGCATTTGTGCTCTTTTAAATGAACCATAAAAAAAACTTCTCCTAACTTCTCTGAATGAAACATTACTTATTGTTCTATCCAACAAAAAATACTGTTATTTAGTTAACTCTATTAAAATCAGGTTGACAGCTTATCTTAGCCTTCTGCATTTCAATGTAACCAGTCCACACACTTTCTGAGCAAGTTACCCTCTCAATTATTATCCTCCTGGACCAGGATGATAGAAATGACTCAGTTCCTGCAGATTGTATTGCCTTTTTTCCTGTTTTTATTTCCATTGTTTTTTCCATTAATCCTGCTGCTTGATTCTCAAACTTTTTATAAGGTGTTTTTTATGCTTTATGTTGAAATCAGTTGAAACTGCTTTATTTTGTCCAAAGAAACTGCATGCAATTTCTAAACTTCTCACCGGTATCAAGTTCTATCTGGGCAAAAGGATCAATATGATTATACACTGTAAATAAGTTTATCAGTGTTGCCTGCCTTCAATGCCTGGTAGTGTCGGTAAGATCAAGGAAATGACTGTGAACTTCAGGAAGGGGAAGACTTTGGAACATACAGCAGAATGGTCAGCAATGGAAAGGGTGAGCAGTTTCAAGTTCCTGAGTGTCCACGTTTCTGAAGATCTATCGTGGGCCCAACATATTAATGCAATTATGAAGAAGGCACACCAGCAGCTATATCTCATTAGAAGTTTGAGGAGATTCGATCTGTCACCAAATTCTCTAGCAAATTTCTGCTGATGTACTCTCAGCATCTAGGAGCATTTGAACTGGTTGCCTCACAATCTGGTATGGGGGGGGGGAGGAGGAACTGCACAGGATTGGAGGATGCTGCAGACGGTTGTAAACTCAGCCAACTCCATCATGGCCTCCCCACAATCAAGGATATCTTCAAACGGCAATGCCTCAGAAAGGCGGTATCCATCATTATGACCCCATCACCTAGGACCTGCCCTCTACTCATTACTACCATCAGAGAGGAGGTACAGGAGTCTGAAGAGATGTGCTTATTCAATGTTTTAGGAACAGCTTCTTCCCTTCATGATCAGATTTCTGAACAGACAATGAACCCATGTACACAAGCTCACTATTTTTTATTTTATGCATTGTCTGCACTGCTGCCTCAATACACCAAATTTCATGACATATGTCAATGAAAATAAACTTGATGCTGAATATCTGATGCTGATTTAAATTTCAAAGTACAAAATTAGTTTATTATCAAGGTACACATATGTCACCATATACAACCCTGAGATTAATTTTCTTGCAGATACACTCAATGAATCCATAGAAGAGTAATAACCATAATAGAATCAACACCATCTTCAGTACACCAGCAGGGCCCTGAAGAAATTAATTTATCTGACGGTATCTGAGATCAAGACTTGTCACAGAAGATGTTGTCCACCAGGCAACAATGAACCTGTCCTCCCACGCTTCTTAGATATGGACTGCCTGCAGCTGGCGTGTGGCATGTCAAAGTAATGGAGAGATAACAATGATGTTGTCTGTGCAAATCCCTCTAAATCCATGGGCAGGAAAAGCACACCAGTGTAGATATCTTCTCAAGATTTCACACTACATGTCAATGATTTGGATGATGAAATTGATGGCTTTGTGGCCAAGTCTGCAAGTGATACAAAGGTAGGTGGAGGTGCAAGTAGTGTTGAGGAAGCAGTAAGTCTGCAGAAGGATTGTGAGGAATGGCAAAGAAGTACCAGATGGAACACAGAGCAGGGAAGTGTACAGTCATGCACTTTGGTAGAAGGAATAAAACTGTAGGCTATTTCCTAAAAAGGGAGGAAATTCAGAAATCAAGGGTGCAAAGGAACTTGGAAATCCTCTTGCGGGATTCCCTAAGGATCAACTTGCAGATTGAGTCAGTTGTAAGGAATGCAAATTCAATGTGAGCATTCATTTTGAGGGGATTAGAATATGAAAACAAAGATGTGATGCTGATATTTTATAAAGCATTGGTCATACTGCATTTGAAGTATTTGAGCATCATGGTAGTGTAGCAGTTAGTGTGAAGCTATGACTGCTCGAGGCCTTCCAACGTTCAATTCTGGTGCCATTCTGTGAGAAGTATCTGTACGTTCTCCCCATGGATTTTGGTAGATTTTCCCTGTTGTTTCGGTACTGGGTAGGTTAATCAGTCATTGTAAATTGTCCTGTGATTGGGTTAGGGTTAATTGGGTTTGTTGGGGTGCTGGGATGGTGTATTTAAAGGGTCAGTACAGCTGTATCACTAAAACGAAATAAAAATAAAAAATATTGTGAGCAGTTTTGGGCCCCTTATCTAAGAAAGGATGTGTTGGCATTGGAGATGGTCCAGAGAAGTCATAAGAATGATCTCTGGAATGAAAGGGTTAACATATGAAGGGAGTTTGATGGCTCCAGTCCTGTACTTGCTGGAGTTTAGAAGAATGAAGGAGATCTCATTGAAACCTATTAATTATTGAAAGCCCCAGATAGGTAGGATGTAGAGAGTATGCTTCTTATTGTCATACAGTCATAACAAAGTACAGCACAGAAACAGGCCCTTCAGCCCATCTTGTCCATGCTGAAACTATTTAAGCTGTGGGGATGTCTAGGACCATTTAAACTGTGGGGATGTCTAGGAGCAGAGGCCACAGCCTCAGCATAAAGGACACCCCTTAGAACAGAGATAAGGAGGAATTTCATTAGCCAGAGGATGATAAATCTGTGAAATCATTGCCACAGACAGCTATAGAGGCCAAGTCTTTGGGTATATTTAAAATGAAAGTTGATAAGTTCTTGATTAGTAAGCATGTCGAAAGTTACAGGGAGAAGGTGGGAGAGTAGGGTGGAGAGGGATAATACACCAGCCATAATGGATTGATGGAGTAAACTGGATGGGCCAGATGGCCTAATTCTGCTGATATCTTATGATCTTATGGTCTTATGATCAACATCTCATCGATATCAAACTCTTGAAACAGACACTCCGTTCCAAAAACTGTTACGGTAAGAGATTAGTAGGTAGACAGAAGGGAAGATGTACTTGAAAAAGTGTACCGTCTCCACTGACTTATGGGAGACCCCGACTCCTGAAAATGGAGATTGGGCATTCACCATGGCAGTGAGAATCTCAAACCTGTTTGACAGGAACAAATTGAAGCTCAACATAAATGGTGGAAGAAGCATGGAACCCACACAGACGGTGCTTGCAGGTCCCACATAGGCCTCATCAGACATCTCGCAGCACACTGAAATTGACAGGAAGTTAATTATCCATGATCTGGCATACCTGCCTCAGAAGTTGGAAGATAAATGATCTAACTCTGCTTCATTGCTAACACCAAAAATATCCCTCTTTCAGCCTGTTAATGAATGGTCTATGAATCCTTCCTGCTTTTTCATAACTAAAGCAAAAAAAATTGTATGCTCATTTGTGCAGGCAACAGAAACATAAAGTTGCAATTCTGAAGATTAAAGCAATGATAAATCAATTTTAAATATATTTCATAATAAACAAACGGTATAGAAATAATAATCATTTCATCTTTCTAATTCCTTGTAATTATTTAATGTTTTGATAGTAAATCTATTGTTTGCTTAAGAGTAAAACTGAATTAATATTTAAGTATGAGACAGATTATTAACATTAATTTTTAAATATTGTTTGATATGTTGTTGACAGATGACAGCTGGTGACCGTTTGTTATTTTGCAATGGATTCAAATATAGAAAATAAAATAAAAAAGTCAACTGATTTGAGCTGAAACAGGATCAAAATCACAATCATTTATCTTCATTGACTTATCTTATGAAATTTGTTGTTTTGTGGTAGCAGTACGATGCAAGAATTAAGAGTTACTATAATTTACAAAATAGATAAGTAGTGTAAAAGACAAGTAATGAAGTAGTGCTCATGAGCCATTCAGAAATCTGATGGCAAGGGAGAAGAAGATGTTCCTAAAACATTGAGTGTATGTCATCGGGCTCCTTGATCTCCTCCCCATTGGTAGTAATGTGAAGAAGGCATGATTCTGGATCGTGAAGTTCTGTAATGGTGTATGTCACCTTCTTGAGCCACCGCCTCTTGAAGAAGTCCTTGATGACGGGCAGGATGATGCCTGTAATGGGAGTCATCTGCGGCCTCTTGCAATCCTATGCCTTGGATGATCCATACCAGACTAATGCTGCAACCAGTCAGAATGCTCTTCACTGCACAATTATAGAAATTTGCAGGAATCTTTGGTGAGGTACCAAATCTCCTCAAACCCCCAATAAAATAGGGTTATTGGCATGCTTTTTTTTCTTGATTGTTTCAATGTGTTGGGACCAAAATATATCTGAGATGTTCACACCCTGGAACTTGAAGTTGCTCATCCTTTCTACTGCTGATCCCTCAGTGATGACTGGTGCGTGTGTTTTCTTGACATTCCCTTCCTGAAACATTCAATTCAGTACCAAAATAGAAAGTTTGATACTGTTAGAATACTGATTACAGAGCTCAACAATTCCTTGGACAAATGAGCATGCACAATGATACCCAAGATTATTCAAACTAAGATTTAGAAACATAGAAACATAGAAAACCTACAGCACAATACAGGCCCTTCGGCCCACAAAGCTGTGCCAAACATGTCCTTACCTTAGAAATTACTAAGTGTTACCCATAGCCCCCTATTTTTCTGAGCTCCATGTACCTATCCAGGAGTCTCTTAAAAGATCCTATCATATCTGCCTTTTCCACTGTCGCCGGCAGCCCATTCCACACACTCACCACTCTCTGTGTAAAAAACTTACACCTGACATCTCCTCTGTACCTACTTCCAAGCACCTTAAAACTGTGCCCTGTCAAGCCAGCCATTTCAGCCCAGGGAAAAAGCCTCTGACTATCCACGCGATCAGTGCCTCTCATCATCTTGTACACCTCTATCAGGTCACCTCTCATCTTCCATTGCTCCAAGGAAAAAAGGTCCAGTTCACTTAATCTATTCTCATAAGACTTGCTCCCTAATCCAGGCAACATCCTTGTAAATCTCTGCATCCTATCTGTGGTTTCTGCATCCTTCATATAATGAGGCGATCAGAACTGAGCACAGTCCTCCGAGTAGGGTCTGACCAGAATCTTATATAGCTGCAACATTACCTCACGGCACCTAAACTCAATACCACGATTGATGAAGGCCAATGCACCGTATGCTTTCTTAACCATAGAGACAACCTGCGCAGCAGCTTTGAGTGTTCTATGGACTTGGACCCCAAGATCCCTCTGATCCTCCATACAGCCAAGAGTCTTACCATTAATACTATATTCCACTATCATATTTGACCTACCAAAACGAACCACCTTACACTTATCTGGGTTGAACTCCATCTGCCACTTCTCAGCCCAGTTTTGCATCCTATCACTGTCCCGCTGTAACCTCTGACAGCCCTCCACACTATCCACAACACCTCCAACCATTGTGTCATCAGCAAATTTACTAACCCATCCCTCCACTTCCTCAACCAGGTCATTTATAAAAATCACGAACAGTAGGAGCATGCGGACAGAATGCCGATAGTTGGAAGACAGCATTTATGGCTACTTCCTGACATAGACACCAGGAATGGTGCAGAAGCCACAGAGAAGGAACCAGATCTATATAAAATGAAACACAATAAATTTCCAGTAAGCTCCTGCATGAGAGGCAGTCTTTGATTTCCTTTAAATTCTTTGAGGAAGCTCTTGAAATAAAGTACAATTGTGTTTATTTATTTTAGTAATGAAACTTATGTTGTTTATCTGCAAGCTTCCATTTGGTAACAATCTAACTAATGTTCCTTCTGTCTTCTTTCTATCCCTTTAGTTCTGTCAAGATTCTCTACAAATGATATATGAAAGTGTTCTTTGCTTCCTTTGGCAATACAGTACATTTTGAAAATTCAAAGTTCATATAAATTTATTATCAAAGTACATATTTGTCACCATATACAACCCTGAGATTTATTTTCTTGTGGGTATTTTGCTGAAATTGGCCAGATGAGTAACATCTATACAGTATTTCTTAACTGTCTTAATTGTGCCATTGAGGACATAGGTTGTCATGGGCAATGAGCACTTATCTAACACCCAAACTTGGGCATAAAGTTTCTTATAATTGTTTTTTTAAAAACGAGCCTTCCTTGCCAGTATGTTTATCTTTTACAATTATGAAGTTTAAGCTAATAGTTAGAATAAGTGGTCATCCATTTTAGAAGGAGATGAGGAGAAATTTCTTCTCTCAGAGATACACAGATTCTTGCAATTCTCCAGCCAAAGAGCTGTGGAGTCTGAATCTTTAAATATACAAATTTTTGATCTCGGTTTCTGGGAAAGTGTAGCTTAGGCCAAAATCAGATCAGTCATGATCTTATTTAGTGGTTTTCAATTCTCACATATTGTTGGGGAAATTAGTTTTTTGGGGATAATATCCTTAAGAACAATCTTGAATAAATTTCCTATTTATTTGATCAACATACACAAAATGCTGGAGGAACTCAGCAAGCCAGGCAGCATCTGTGGAAAAGAGTACATAGATGTTGTCTGGTCTGCTGAGGTAATCCTGCATTTTGTATGTGTTGCTTGGATTTCCAGCATCTGCAGATTTTCTCCTATTTATCTGATAATGTCTTGCTATGATGGAGATCAGATTATCATGCCCGTCTGCTATCAGACATGATCGACATATCGAGGTTGACCTAGAGATGCACAGATTCTTGCAAGAGTGCAAATTTTGCCTTGGGAAACAGTATTAATATTAGTTTGTTGTACTGATAATGGATTTGATGTACCATATGTAGTTAGCATTAATATCAAATTAAATTAGCATTAAATTAGTATCTGCAGTATTTTAAGGTGCCTTCTACAAGTACTCCAAGTCTTAGTAGCATAGAGAAAAGCAGGGATCACTGCTTTTCAGTCACACATGAGTTTTGCATGAGGTCTTTGTTTACGACCTTCACTTTCCACCCCTCATATAAGATCCTAAGGGGACTTAACAGGGTACTGGGGCAGGCTTGGGCTCCTGGTGGCCAACTCTGGCCAACTCCGTTTCCTATTTTCTGAGTCGTTATGTTCTAATTTTTAACAACTGGACTTTGTCATAGTTAAGTCGATTTGGTCAAATGAAGGAGTAAGGCAAGATGTGTATTTGAGTTGCCATAGAAGCAGTTGTCGAGGCTAAACGGCAATATATCTGATGGATGAAGGATTGAAAACAACTGTTCAAATGTCAGATGTTATACTACATACTCATGTATGATGGCACATGAACATAATTTAATACTGTTATGTATTTTTGATATTCATATAAAGAATTGTACAATTAATAAATTTACATTAAAGATACTGTGTACTGAACAAAAATAATAGCACAGGTTAAAATGCTGTTTTGCAGCTACAGAGGAGCTGTGTATTAATGGATATATTATTTTTCATAGGAAATATATACTAGCAGATATAACTCGAAAGATTCAGTATTCATCATCTCAAAGTTCATTGACTTGAGGGAACACAAAAGCTTTCTTCAAATGGCCAGTCTTTATTGGGTGTTGATTTATGTAATCAATAATTAATCAGCTTGCTCTATTTCTCTCTGTTGCCAGTCAGATGCTTCTGCCTTCACTCTGCCAGCAAACGTCAGCTGGAAACTAGATTGGCCTCTTGATTCAGAACTAAGACATAAATATTTTAAAGATTGTGGCTGCAAGGGGTCTCCAACAGTTTTCCGTGACTGTCAGAGACGTGCTCCACTGGATTTCCCTGTCAGGTTTATCTGTGGAGGAGACAGATGCAGCACCTGTCTGTGATTGTTATCTCCTAACAAAAAATGATGGCTCAGGACTTTTCACAGAAAATTGCATCCAGTGAGACTTCCCGAGAATGAGCTTGCAGCAGAGTGATCCTCTAACTCCTGTTGATATGGCAACGAGTAGAAGGGGCCATTAACTTCAGTGAGACTGGAGGAATAAAGCCATACATTAAAGCCCACTTGTGTGCTGCTACTTCAGAACTTTACTTTAAAAATATTGGAGTCATAGAGCACAACAGCACAGCCAGAGGACCTTCAGCCCACTTATCCATGCTGACCTGTTTTTCTGTCTAGTCCGATCTACCTGCACCTGGGCCATTATCCACTACACCCCTCTCATCCATCTATCAATCCACACCGGTCTTAAATTTTGCAATGGAACCTGCATTCACTACTTCTGTTGGCAGCTCATTTCAAACTCATGCTTTAGTTCCCCTCAGTTTGCCTTAAATATTTCACTTTTCACTCGAAGCCCTTGACCTCTAGCAACTCACACAGAATGCTGGAGGAGCTCAGCAGGTCAAGCAGCATCTATGAAAGTGAATGCACAGTCAATATTGTGAGCTGAGACCCTTCGTCAGGACCTGAAGAAGGGTCTTGGCCCAAAAGGTCAACTGCTCATTCATTTTCGTAGATGCCGCCTGACCTGCTGAGTTCATTCAGCGTTTCATGCGTGTTGCTCTGGATTCCCAGCATTTGCAGAAGTACTTGTGTCTACAACCTTTAGTTCCAGGCTCACTCACCCTATGTATACCACTTATAATTTTGTATAACTCTGAGATCTCCCCTCATTCTCCTGAGCTCCAGGGAATAAAATTCCAGGCTACTCATAAAACCATAATACCATAAGATTTAAGAGCAGAATTAGGCTATTTGGCCCATTGAGTTTGTTCTGCATTACATTATGGCTGATCCATTTTCACTCTCAGCCCCAGTCTCCTGCCTTCTCCCTATTTCCCTTCATGCCATGATTAATCAAGAATTTGTCAACCTCTGCCTTAAATATACCCAATGACTTGGCTTTCTCAGCTGCCTCTGGCAACGTATTTCACAGATTCACCACTCTCTGTCTAAAGAAATTCCTCCTCATCTCCATACTAAAAGGACCCTTCCATTCTGAGGCTATGGCTTCTGGTCTTAGACTTCTCCCATCACAGGAAACATCCTCTCCACATCCACTCTATCGAGGCCTTTCAACATTTGATAGGTTTCAATGAGGTCATCTCTCATTCTTCTGAATTCCATTGAGTCCAGGCTGAGAGCCATCAAATCTTCCTCACATGACAAGTCTTTCATTCCTAGAATCATTTTTGTGAACGTCTTTTGAACCATCTCCAAAGTCAGTACATCCTTGTTTAGATAAGGTGCCCAAAACTGCTCGCAACCCTCCAAGTGAGGCCATACCAGTGCTTAAAAAAGCCTCAACATTACATCCTTGCTTTTATATTCCAGTCCTCACAAAATGAGTGCTAACATTGCATTTGCTTTCCTCACCACAGATTCAACCTGTTAACTAATCTTTAGGGAATCCTACATGAGGACTCACAAGTCCCTTTGCACCTCAAATTTATGCATTTAGAAAATAGTCTACACTTTTATTTTTTCTACCTAGTGCATGACCATACATTTCCTAACACTGTATTCCATCTGAGGCTTCTTTGCCCATTCATCTAGTCTGTATAGGTCCTTCTGTTGTCTCTCTTCTTCCTCAAAACTACCTGCCCCTCCACCTATTTTCATATCTGCAAATTTGGCTACAAGGCCATCATCAATACCATTGACAATAACATAAAACAAGCAGTCCTTGAGGAACACCACTAGTCACCGGCAGCCAACCAGAAAAGCCTTGCTTTATTCCCACTCTTTACATCCTCTGTACCTCCCTCTCCAATTGGATCCTCAACTTTCTAACCAGAAGATGACAATCTGTGCCAAATGGAAATCATACTTCCACCTTGCTGACAATCAACACTGCAACACTTCGAGGATATGTGCTTAGTCCACTGCTCTACTCTGTCTATACCCACGAATATGTGGCTAGACACAGCTCAAATGCCATCTATAAATTTGCTGGAGATACAGCCATTGTTGGCAGAATCTCAGATGGTGATGAGAGGGCATACAGGAGCAAGATATACCAGCTGGTTGAATGGATTCACAGCAACAACCTTGCACTTCATGTCAGTAAGATCAAAGAACTGATTGTGGACATCAGAAAGGATAAAATGAGGGAACTCACACCAATCCTCACAGAGGGATCAGAAATGGAAAGAGTGAGAATTTTCAAGTTCCTGGGTGTCAATATCTCTGAAAACCTAACCTGGACCCAACACATTAATGCAGCTATAAAGAAGGCAAGACGGTGGCTGTATTTCATTTGGTGTCTGAGGGGATTTGGTATATCACCAAAAACACTTACAGGTTGCTACAGATGTATCATGGAGAGTACTCTAACTGGCTGCACAGGATCAAAGCAAGCTGCAAAAGAGTTGTAAAATAAGTCAGCTCCATCATAGATACTAGCCACCATAGTACCCTAGACATCTTGAAGGAGTGGTGCCTCAAAAAGGCAATGTCCGGCATTATGAACCCCCATCATACCTGTTCTCATTGTTACCATCAGGAAGGAGGTACAGAAGCCTGAAGGCACACACTCATTGATTCGGGAGCAGCTTCTTCCTCTCTGCCATCCGATTTCTGAATGACATTGAACTTATGAACACTACCTCACTACTATTTTATTTCTATTTTTTGCACTACTGATTTAATGTATGTATATATATTTTTTTTTACTTAACTGTGATTCATAATTTTTTTCTCTATTATTATGTATTGTTTTGTACTTCTGCCACAAAGTTAACAAACTTTGCGACATATGCTAGTGATATTAAACCTGATTCAGATTCAGATTCTGCCGCTCAGCCAATGCTCTACCTATGCGAGATCTTTCCTGTAATACCATGGGCTCTTAACTTGTTAAGCAGCCTCATGTGTGGCATCTTGTTAAAGGCCTTCTGAAAATCCAAGTACACAACATCTACCGATTCTCCTTTTTCTACCCTGTTGTTAATTCTTTAAAGAATTCCAACCTGTTTGTCAAGCAAGATGTTCAATTAAGGAAACCATGCTGACTATGGTGTATTTTATCATGTAACTCCAAGTACCCTGAAACCACATCCTTAACAATGTAAACATCTTCCCAACTGCTGAGGCCAGACTAACAAGCCTATAGTTTCCTTTCTTCTGCCTATCTCCCTTCTTGAAGGTCGGAGTGACATGCAATTTTCTATTTCTCTGGTATCTATTAATTCTTGAAAGATCATTATTAATGCCTCCACTTACTCCTCAGCCACCTCTTTCAGAACGATAGTGTCTAAACCATCTGGTCCAGGTGACTGACCTACCTTCAGACTTCTCAGTTCCTCAAGAAGCTTTTCCCTAGTAATGGCAAATTCATACACTTGTGCCCCCTGACATTCTTGAACTATTCAGCCTTCCTTAAAGTTCAAAGCTTAAAAAGTTATTATTAAAGTACATATATGTCACCATATACTATGCTGAGATTCATTTTTTGTGGGCATTTGCAGTAAAAATAAAGATATACAATAGAATCAACAAAAGGTTGCTCACAAATATGGACAAACTGCCAACACTGAAAACACAACAAATTGTGCAAACACAAATAGAAAAAAAAGAAAATGATAATAAATAAGTATGTCCAAGCAACATTGTTGTAAATTTTCTCTGTACTCTTTAAAGCTTATTGATATAGTTCCTGAAGTTAGGTGACAAGAACTACACACAATACTTCAAATGTAGTCTTAGTCTTATACAACTTCAGCATAACACCCTTGTCTTGTTACATACACCTGTTAGGGTGCAATCTCCAGTTACCTTACAAGGTAACCGTAGCCTTCAGCCAGGAGCAGATATCCTCAGGTGGTTCCCAACCTTGCAGAGTGTTTCGACCCTTAACCACGACGTTCTTCAGTTGGTGGGCCGGCAGTGGTGGCCAAATCACTGCCCATCTGCTCCTATCTTCCAGCTTCCCTCCTCTCACCTACGCCAAATCCAACAGGAGGCTCGTTCTGCCTCTTCCCCCATCCTACGAGCTGCTTGTTTTTTCTCCTTTCATCCAGGCCCTGAGCTGACAACAACCACCATGCTGATTTGGCTGGGAAACCTCTGCAGTCGATCTCCACAGGGAACAACTATGCCCGCCATCCCTTGTCTTTACACTCCTGCACTAAGGGCTGGTACTTCAAGGCTCTTCTCTCGTGGGCCTCTTCCCATCCCTCCTCCCATGGCACAGTCAGCTCAACCAGAATTGTTTTCTTGTCTTCAGTTGACCACAGTACAATGTCCGGGCATAGGGTTGTGTGCACCACATCCGGGAACTGCAACCTCCTTCCCACATCAACCCTCATCTCCCAGAACCTGGCTGTTAGCAACAGATTGGGCTTTGGTTGTTTGGTTATGAAAGGCCTAGCTCCCTCTTTGATGAAGGTGATGGCCTTCCTCAAATCTATGCCAGCCGTCCTCTTCTTGCATCTCTCCCGCTCTAGTGTGTCAGCAAGAGCCAGAAGCACCTTATCATGGCGCCACCTATACCGTCCTTGAGTTAGAGCTGTCTTACACCCGGACAGTATATGAGCCAGTGTCCCCTTTTGACCACAGAGCTTACAGTTCGGGTCCTCTCTCATCCTCATGTGTACAGATGTAATGGCGAAGGAAGGGTGTCATACACGGATCTCAAGAGGAAGGAAATATGGAAGGGCTCCAGTCTCCATAATTCTGCCCATGAGATCTTGCGCTTAGGCAGATCCCATTTTGTCCAGGCACCCTGGGACCCTTATTCCACTGCCTTTGAAATCCGCTTCTCTTCCTCACGGGTCCGTACTTCTGCCTGTATCATGTCTCGCCTGTTCCTTATGCTTGTGTTTCCCCACTTCTGGAAGTGAACAGAGCCGAGGCCTTGCTGCCCGATGCACGGGTTGCCGATGATATCTGACAGCTTCAGAGAACACACTGCCTCCTCTACAGCTGCGTTGGCTGCCCACTTGTGCCCAGATCTGGTTGTAACACCTGCTTGATTTACCAAGTACATTGTGTACTTCTTGTACACAATGCTTTGAGTTATGAAGGCCAATATGCCAAAATCCTGATTCTAGAGGTTGCACATCCACTACCATCAAACACTGTGGGATTTCCACAAGATGGAGCTAACAGTTAGAATGCAAGAGTACCTCCATTTAAAGGGTTACATTTAGATCCAACAAAGTCTGTGCTGTGGTCACTTGAATGGGTTTCATTTTGCCAACACCTTGTTTCCACCCAGATGAAAGAAATAGGGGTTGGGATATGCAACAAGTTTTTCTCTTACCTACAATGAGCTGAATAGGAGTATCAGTGCATGGGTTGGGGGAGGGGTAAAATGGGTTGTTGGGAGATGAGGATTAGTGGGAGAGAGTAGAAGATTTATAATCGTTATGGAACTGTGGGCAATTTATTGAGCAGATGCAAAAAAGTCAACGTCAGTTAAAATGAGAGCTAATGAATTTTCTCTTTCCACTTGTTTGCTGAAGGTTAAACATGAAGCTTCAATGAAAAGCTGAAGAAAATGTAGCCTTCAAGAATGAAAGCATTAAAGGTCAATAAATCTTCACTGAAAGTGGTATTAAGTCCTTCCAGGTTCACGTGTTTGTCTTTCAACTTGTACTTAGTTAATTTTTCATAAACCTTAATGCTGCTTGTTGTTATTTGTCTTCTCCCCTGCAGTGAGATGATTGTCCAATAGAGATCTCCTATAAGCTGTCACATTCTGGAGAAGAGGAACTGCAGATAGATTCCTGGCATCACAGTCAATCCTTTTACCAGCACTCTCAACCCCATTTGCAGAGAGAAATGCTTTGGCAAACAATTCCCTCATGTAGAAGTTTAAAAGGCATTCAAGATGAATAAAGTATTTAACATAGTGACACAGAGTCATAGATCATAGAAAAGTACAGAACAGTAACAAGCCCATTTAAGCTGCCTACACTCATTGAACTGCACCAGGACCATAGCCCTCCATAACCCTACCACATACGTACTGTCCAAACTTCTCCTAAAATGCTGAAATCGAGCTCGCATGCACAGCAGTGTGTTTCACACTCTCATAACTTTCTGCTGTGAAGTATCTCCTCATGTTCCCCTGAAACTTTTCACCTTTCACCCTTAACACATGACCTTTGATTGCAGTCCCACCCAACCTCAGTGGAAAAAGCCTGCTTGCATTTACCTTATCTGTACCTCTCATAATTTTGTATACCGTTATCAAATCTCCTCTCAATTTTTGACTTTCTAAGGGATAATGACATAACCTATTCAATCTTTCCTTATAAATCAGGTCCTCAGCACCCAACAACATCCTTGTAAATATTCTCTGTATTCTTTCAACCTTATTTACATACCTCTTGTAGATAGGTGACCAAAACTGCACACAATACTCCAAGTGAGACCTCACCAATGTCTTATACAATTTCAGCATAACATTCTACCTCCTATTTTGATTTTGATTTACAAAGACCAATATGCCAAAAGCTTTCTTCATGACGTTATCTTCCTGTGACACCACTTTCAATGAATTATGGACCTGCATTCTCAGAACCCTCTGTTCTACCACACTCCTCCGTGCCCCACCCTTCACTGTGTAAGACCTACCCTAGTTGGCTCTACTGAAGTGCAACACTTCGCATTCCACCTGCCATTTTCATCCCACTTATCCAGATGGTAGAGATCCTGCTGCAAGCCATGTTAGCCTTTCTTAAAGACCAAAAGACAATAAGATATAGGAGCAGACGTAGGCTCACCTGCCTGCTCCCCATACCCTTTGATGCCTTGGCTAATTAAGAACCTATTTATCTCTGCCTTAAATACACCCAATGACTTACCCTGCACAGCCACACGTGGCAACAAATTCCACAGATTTACCACCCTCTGACTAAAGTAATTTTTTCCACAACTCTGTTCTAAATGGCCATCCTTCAACCCTGAAGTCTTGCCCTCTTGTCCTAGACTCCCCTACCATGGGAAATAACTTTGCTATATCTAATCTGTTCAGGCCTTTTAACATTCAGAATATTTCTATGAGATCTCACCCCTCATTCGCCTGAACTCCAGGGAATACAGCCCAAGAGCTGTCAGATGTTCCTCATACGGTAACCCTTTCATTCCTGGAATCATTCTTGTGAATCTTTTCTGAACCCTCTCCAATGTCAGGACATCCTTTCTAAAATAAGGAGCCCAAAACTGCACGCAATATTCCAAGTGTGGTCTCACAAGTGACTTATAAAGCCTCAAAATTACATCCCTGCTCTTATATTCTATACCTCTAGAAATTAATGCCAACATTGCATTCACCTTCTTCACCACCGACTCAACCTGGAGGTTAACCTTTAGTGTATCCTGCACCAGGACTCCCAAGTCCCTTTGCATCTCTGCATTTTGAATTCTTTCCTCATCCAAATAATAGTCTGCTCGTTTATTTCTTCCACCTAAGTGCATGAACATGCACTTTACAACATTGTATTTCATCTGCCACTTCTTTGCCCATTCCCCTAAACTATCTAAGTCTCTCTGCAGGGTCTCTGTTTACTCAACACTACCCGCTCCTCCACCTATCTTTGTATCATCGCCCGAGTTAGTCACAATTCCGTTAATCTCATAATTCAAATCATTGGCATAGATCCATAGATCATAAAAAGTAACAGTCCCAACACCGACCCCTATCGAACTCCATTGGTAACTGGCAGCCAGACAGAATAGGATCCCTTTATTCCCACTCTCTGTTTTCTGCCGATCAGCCAATGCTTCATCCATTCTAGTACTGCCCTGAAATTCCATGGGCCCTTATATTGCTAAGTAGCCTCATGTGCAGCACTTTGTGAAAGGCTTTTTGAAAATCCAAGTACACCACATCTACTACATCTCCTTTGTCTACCCTGCTTGTAATTTCCTCAAAAAATTGCAGTAGGAATTTGCCGTCTTGCAGTCCACTACACTCCCAAACTTAGTGTCATCCATAAATTTGCTGATCCAGTTAATCATCCAGATTGTTGATATAGATGACAAACAACAATGGACCCAGCATTGATCCCTGCCACACTCCGCTAGTCAGAGGCCTCCAGTCAGAGGGGCAACCATCTACTACCACTGTCTGGCTTCTCCCACAAAGCGAATGACTAATATACTTTGCTATCTCATCTTGAATGCCGAGGGACTGAACCATTTTGACCGACCTCCCATGCAGGACCTTGTCAGATACTTTGCTAAAGTCCATGTAGACAACATCCATTGCCTTGCCTTTATCGACTTTCCTGGTACTTCATTGAAAAAATTGATAAGATTGGTTTGATATGACCTACCACTCATGAAGCATGCTGATAATCCTTACTCAGTCCACGTTTATCCAAATACTTTTATATCATTTCCCTCAGAATACCTTCTCATAACTTTCCCACTACTGATGTCAGGCTCACTGGCCTATAATTTGCTGGTTTACTTTTAGAGCCTTTGTTAAACAGCAGAACAACTTTGGCTATCCTCCAATCCTCTGCTACCTTACCTGTCACTAAGGATGATTTAAATATCTGTGTTAGGGCCCTGGCAATTTCTGCACTTGTCTTCTGCAGCATCCAAGGGAACACAGTGTCAAGCCTTGGGGATTTATTCATCTTAATTTAGCCTCAGGACAGCAAACACATACTTCTCTGTAATCTGTCAGTCAAGAACTGGGGACATATCCCTAAAATTATTGGCTAAACCATTTAGATATGATGTCAGAAAACATTGCTTCACCCAAACAAATGGTGGAAATGCACAGTCAAACAAAAATTTTAAAACTGAGTCTGTTAATTTTTAGTCTGTCAAATTGATTACAGTATACATAATGGAACCATAGCAGAAACAAAGTGCAGATCAGCCATGACGTCAATGAATGGTAGCACACACTTAAAGCTTATTCCTGTTCCCTTGTTCAGCAGCAAACATGTCACTCTAAGTATATATGTTTCTATAAGTTATTCAAAGTAAATTTACTATCAAATTTTACACAGTATCTGTCACTATATAGAAACCTGAGATTTATTTTCCTGTGGACATACTCTGCAAATCTACAGAATGGTAACTATAACAGAAGCAATGAAAGATCAACCAGAAGACATCAAGCAGTGCAAATGAAAATATAAATAAATAATAATAAATAATGAGAACATTAGATAATGAGATAAAAAGTCCTTAAAGTGCATTCATTGATTGTGGGAACATCTCAATGGATGGGCAAGTGTGTGTCATTACCCCATGTTGTACAAGAGCCTGATCATTCAAAGGTAGTAACTGTTCTCATACCTGGTGGTGTGAGTCCTGAAGCTTTTGTGTCTTCTACTTGACGGCAGGGCTGAGAAAAGAGCATGGCCTGGGTGGTGAATGTTGATTTTCTATGACAACGTATCTTATAGATGTGCTCAATGGTTGGCAGGGCTTTACCCATGATGTACTGGGCAGAATCCACTAACATTTGTAGGACTTCCCATTCAAAGGAATTATTGTTTCCATACCAGTCTGTAATGCAGCCAGTCAATACATTCTCCTCTTCACATTTTTCAAAGTTTGAGTAAGTTTCAGATGTTGTGCCAGATTTCCACAGACTCCTAAGGAAGTAGAGACACTGCTGTGCTGTGTCCAAGACAGGTCTGCTGAAATAGAAACAGCTAGGAATTTAAAGTTGCTAACCTTCTCCACCTCTGATCCTCCGATGATGATTGGCTCATGGACATCTAGTTTCCCTCTACAATCAGTTCCTTGGTCTTGCTGACATTGAGCAGTTGTTGTTATGACACCACTCAGCCGAATTTCCAGTCTCCCTCCTGTGTGCTGATCCATCGCCCACCTTTGATTCAGCTCACCACAGTGGTGTCATCAACAGAAGCTGAGTCTAGGAAGTCTGGTGGTAACAATGTCAGAAAAGAGTACTTAATTAACTATTTTTCTTGAAAGATCTTCTGAGGTTTTTAAATCATACCATGGTCTAGAAGATGAAGAATGCTGTGTATTTGTCTACTTCCACTAATGTGTCAGCAAGCTCTTATTCCCATGGCAGCCTGTAATCACAGGATTTTATCTACAGGCTGAGGAAATGAGCACCCTAATTCTCAATTAATTCTACAGTCCACTCCTGAATAGGAAGACTTTATCCCAAGAGATGACAATCTGAGCCGGGATGAGTGGAATGTCTCAGGAGTCCTGATGAAAATGTGGTCTGTCCATTTTCTTCCAGAGATGCTGTCTCAGCAGTTGAGTTCCTCCAGCATTTTGTGTGTTGCTCCAGCTTTCCAGCATCTGCAGTCTCTCCTATGTTGAGCATGTTTTATTAGGAAGATATTCAGGATAATTCAAGCACAATACTAATTGGTTTAGAGAAAAATCAACAAAATAAACTAAAGTGAAGACAGTACTATTGGACCAATGTTAATGAATTAGTAAGAGAGCAGACTGAATTGGCCTGAAATCAAAACTAAACATAAAATGAACAATGTGAAAATGAAATAATTCAGGTGTAGGAATAGTTCTGCAGAGGATGTAAATAAAGAGCATTCAAAATTGCAGCTCCCTGGATATATCCATTAAAGTGAAAGAAAAAAGGACGTTTTAACTTTGGTTGATGCTTGTAACATGTTTGTATTACAATAGAGAATGATTCTGACACAAAAGGTACAAAGGAAAAGCGAGTGAAAAAGAAAGAGAGAAGGAACCATATGGGAAAAAATAGCAGATAAAATAAAAAAGAGCTCTGAGAAAAGAAAATGTAGGATAGTTAAAAGAAGTATAGGGCAGGTAAGGAGTCAGATTGAGCAGCAGTCGAAGGCATAACTGGAGTGCTGTGAAGAAAAAATGTGGATGACATGGCAAAAATAGAAATAATTAAATAAGCACCGACGTCTAAAGAAGAAAGCTCACCTGATATATTTTGTTCAGGGTATTAAGGGCAGACGAAGCAGAGACTATGTATTCATTCTCCTTTCAAAGGAGGGCATGAACAGAGAAAATTGTGCTTCTCTATCACAAGTCTTCAAAGATAGCAGGGTGAATTGATGAACACATTAAAAATATTATGAATCTTTGGCTTTAACAATAGAGAACAAACAAAATGGAAATATAGTAACTTTATATATCACTCCTAAGGCATCAGGGTAGTGTATTGCTGATACTAACACACAAAGATATCAAGGCCTGGAGCGGGTTCAGAATGATACCACATTGGAGGAACTTCAGGCATATGAAGCAATTAGCACAATCACAATTAATAGAATGGCCTCTTTCGCTGCTGTAAAATTTCTGAATTTGCCTTATAGATTGTTTTAATTGACATTGCTGTACAAGGTAAAAATAAACAGTGAAGTAATAATGAACTATTTATATTAAGTTATAAAATGAAATCCTGCAAAGAGTAATGAAGCTTATTTCAACCTTATCCATCCCTTGTAGTGCCTGACTTTTATTGCAGTGGTTAGTGGAGGAATGGCATGACCCTTTTAAATGCTGATTTATCACTCCAAAGTTATAAATTCAAAACTCTAATGATCCTTTAATGCTTAGATCAATACAAGAGTAGTATCTGTGTTTTATCTCGTCAATATTTAATGTGATGCACACCCAACCTGACGGGAATATAACCCCTAAGCTCTTTAATGTTTAAAGGAGTTATTAAGTCCTGAGACTGTTCTTATAGGAGTCTCTTAATGTGAACAATGCTACTTTGAGCAAAATGTTCCCAAATCCAATTGTCTCTTTTAGGCAAACATTATTCCATGCACATGTAGACACTTTCGTTAAGGAGTCCTTTGTGTAAATGCAAAGAAACAAAAACAATGAAGCAATTTTAAAACTCTTTGGCAAGATTTGCATTAAATAAATATAAAGGTAATAAACGAATCTTTCAAATTATTATAACTAATTCTGGTGAACCTATTTAAATCACCTCACTAAGAGGATGTGTCATGGATTAACAATATGGAGTGTTCCTTTGTATTCAGCAATATTAGAGAAGCAACACAAGTATTATGAGTCAAACCAGAAAGCATAGAAAGGGCTATGTACATATTGAGCATATACAAACCTATTCCGTCCATCACAAGATAATATGCTATTCTAGATATTAGTTTAGTAAACCTTCTCTGAACTACGTCGAACATTTAATGTACTTCCTTAACTAAGAATACAAATACTAATATTGTGTTCAAGATGTGTTCTCACCAATGCCCTATGTGATAGTACCATGATCTCCCTATAGTTGTATATTGGTTTTTTGGCACCATATCTAAGGAATTCCTTAGAGGAATAGATAGTAAATTTACTGGAATGATCAGGAAGAGAAGTGAATTAAGCTAGGGATATGGTATAACATTGTTTTATATTGACTGAGGTTCAGAAAATGAGAGATCAGCTCACAGACATATCTAATTCTGACAGGGATTGAAAGAATAGATGATGAGAGGCTGTTTTCTCTGACAAAGGTGTCTATAAACACTGGATAAAGATTATATTGGAAACATTCAGCTGGTCAGACAATAGCTATGGATGAAAAAGTGGAGGTGTCTCTGAATGAAAAGTTAATTCTGTTTCGTTTTCCACATGTGGTGCCTGACCTGCTTAGTAGTTTCATTATTTTCTATTGTTATCTCAGTTTTTCAGTATTTTTACCACATGATAGAGGATGAGCTATTTAGGAACAAAGTAAGGAACCCTTTTGTATTTCAGAGGACAGCTAAAGTTTGGAATGTTTTCTCTGAGAAAAAGAAAATTACTCAAATTATTGAAGGATGAGATTGACATCTCTTGGTCACATACTGCTCACAATGTTCACTACGAAGGATAAACTAGTGCATTTCACCTTTCAATAGGCAATACATATTCTTCTTGACTCAGTAGTGTGTTTAAATTCCAGTCATGAATACTCCCAATTTTTTTTCTCTCAGTCATAACACACCTCCGTACCAATTTGCACATCCACTAGACGTACTTTGTGTTTCTTTCATAAAACTAGCAAATGCTGGAAGTACTTAGAAGATCAGGCATCATCTGTGGAAAGAGAAACAGTTAACGTTTCAGTTTGTTGATGCTTTGAAATAGCAGTTCTGATTAATCATCTCTGACCTGAAACAATAACACTCTCTTTCTACAGATGTTGTCTGATCTGCTGTGTGTTTCCAGATTTATTTCAGATTGTTAGCATTTCCAGATTTTGTTATTAATTTTCATACTTTCATTCCTTTGCATGAACCTTTTCCACCCTCTTTGGCCATCCACCACTATCCCTTTCATTGTACATTTCTTGCCACAACATTACATATTGTCGCAGCCTTTTCTTAAAATCTAACATCTCTATTCTATATCAGGTATGATTTATAATAATCAAATTGAAATGTGAATATTATTTTACTGTCTTCACAGAAGCTGTCTAGCAAAGGAAGTATTTCCAATGTTTACAGGATAAGCAACATTTTAACTTTTCTTTCCATTCCCTTAGCAGCCTTGTTTAACTAAATAAGTTTACTTCTGCCTTCCGGACTGAAAATCATTCCACTTAGCTTGTTCATTATTGCTCCTCCCTATTTTTCTCCCCAGTACTTAAATATTCCAGTTGTTTCTTGGCAATCAAAACTTTATGCAAGGTGCAAAATCACTTAAAAAAAAGTTTGATTGCTTGCATGGTTAGAAAACTTACCTTCTTTAAAATAGAATAGAGGCTTTGTGATTAGTACTCATCTTCTTGAATTAAGACTCTCTTAAATCTTAAGCTGGGCTTCCCCAAGGATTTTGGCACAAATGAATGATCCTAATGTTTATAAGACCATAACACCATAACATGTAGGAGCAGAATTAGGCCATTTGGCGCATCAAGTCTGCTCCACAGATATGCCCTGACAAATCTCATTGTATGCCTCGAAGAGAAGAAATTTCTCCTCATGCCCCTTAATAATATGTAACTTCTTACACACTTCGGATTTATTTATCCTATGTATGTGGAAACATACAGTGAAATGCATCATTTGCGTTAAAAAACAACACACTGAAGGATTCTGGCACCAACCTACAAATGTTACCACACATTCCAGTGCTCAAGTAATGTGCTCACAATGCTCGGCAGAACAATTCAAGCATAAAGCAGAACATAACAATCAACAAAATGACAACAGCAAAACAAGATCCTTTATTCACTCCTGTCCAGGACAGGCCTCCGGTCCTCCAGTCTTCAGACTTTGGCCTTCAGCTTCCAGACTTTTGATCAGCCTTCGGGTTTTGATCTTTAATATTGATCACCGAATTCCAGGCTTGAACTCTGGGCTTGCCAAATGACCGGCACTCATGTCTCTTGCTCGCATGGAAATCCGATGCCAGGACTCACTGACCTAGGACAGACTGACATCCACAGATGATCTTTATCACCCATCTGCATCACTAGCCTCGAATATAGAGCAGAGGCCCAGTCTCCAGATGTCCTTCATCACCCGTCCACATCACTGGTCTTCTAGTGCGGAGTGGTGCAGAGATGCCGGCATTAATGGCCTTCAACAGCGGAGAGGAGGCCTGGATTCCAGTTATTCTAATTCTAATACTAGTCCTATATTCCACTTGTGGAAAATTATCCTGTCAGTATCTGATTTGTCAAGCCTTCTCAAATATCTTACATATTTCAATATGATGACATCTCATGCTATGAAATTCCAATAAGAAAAGACTCTGCCTTCTAAACCATTCCTAATAATTCAATCTCTTCATATCCAGTAGTCTACAGCTATTCACAACACGCTGGAGGAGCTCAGCAGGTCGGGCAGCATTAATGGAAACGATCAGTCAATGTTTCGGGCTGGAACCCTTCATCAGGGCCGACGGGGGAAGGGGCAGAGGCCTTATAAAGAAGGTGGGGGGAGGGTGGGAAGGAGAAGGCTGGTAGGTTCCAGGTGAAAAACCACTAAGGGGAAAGATAAAGGGGAGGGGAAGGGAAGCAGGGAGGGGATAGGCAGGAAAGGTGAAGAAGGAATAGGGGAAAGCACAATGGGTAGTAGAAGGAGGCGGAACCATGAGGGAGGTGATAGGCAGTTGGGGGAGGGGGCAGAGTGAAACTGGGATGGGGGAAGTCTACAACTGTTAATTGTCTACAATTATTTAAGAAGGCTAAAAACGTTTTAAAAATTTGTTCAGCCATTTCCTTGATTCCCATTATTAATTCACAGTCCCATCCTCCACGAGAGCAACATTTAACCTTCTTCTTTTTTATAATCTTATAGTGGGTATTGAAGCAAAAATATTGGAATCATTTTTGAAAGAATTCAGCTAACACAGGGGTTCCCAATCTGGAGTCCATGGATCCTTTGCTTAATGGTATTGGTCCATGGCATAAAAAAGGTAGGGAACCCCTGAGCTAACCCAATGGGAGCACATTGGAATTTCTCTTGATGAAGGTATTAACGTCAACTGAATGGTTTTCCTCATCTACAACTATCATGGGATGCCCTTGAACATTTTGAGTGAATATGTTACTAGGAAATAAGGAAGAAGTGAGATTGTTTTGAGGGTCAGCATAGACTCACAGAGTTATAGAAATGTACATCACAGAAATAGGCTTTTCAGCTCATCTAGACTGTGCTGAACCATTTAAACTGACTACTCCCATTGACCTGCACCAGGATCACAGCCATCCGTATTTCTACCTTGCATGTACCTATCCAAACTCCGGTTAAATACTGAAATCAAGCTCACATGCACCACTTGTGCTGGCAGCTCATTCCACACTCTCACAACCTTCTGGGTGAAACAGTTGCCCCACATGTTCACCTTAAACATTTTACCGTTCACGCTTCAACCATGACATCAGGTTGTGGTCCCACCCAACCTCACTGTAAAAAGCCTGCTTGCATTTACTCTATCTGTACACCTCATAATTTTGTATACCTCTATCAAATCTCCTCTTAATCTTCTACGTTCAAAGGAATGAAATCCTAACCTATTCAGTCATTACTTATCACTCAGGTCCTCCAGTCCTGGCAATGTCCTTGTAAGCCTCCTCTGTATTCTTTCAACCTTATTTACATCTTTCCTGTAAGTAGGTGACCAAAACTTCACACGATGCTCCAAATTAGGCCTCACCAACGTTTTGTACATCTTCAACATAATATCCAATCTCCTGTACTCCTATTTTGATTTATGGCCAAAGTGCCAAAATCTATCTTTATGACCCTATTTACCTTTGATGCCATTTACAATGAATTATGGACCTCTATTCCCAGATCCCTTTGTTCTTCCTTACTCTTCAGCACCCTACCGTTCACTGTGTAAAACTTGCCCTGGTTGGTCTTACCAAAGTGCAACACCTCAGATTTGTTTGCCTTAAATTCCATTTACCATTTTTCAGCCTGCTTTTCTAGCTGGTCCAAATCTTACTGCAAGCCTTCCTTACTGTCTACTACACTCTCAATATCAGTGTCATCTGCAAATTTGCTGATCCAGTTAACCACATTATTCCATCAATGATATGGATGACAAACAATAATGGAACCAGTCCCAGGCCTCCAGGCAGAGAGGCAACCACTCTCTGGCTTCTCCCACAAAACCACTGTCTAATCCAATTTACTACCTCATCTTGAATGCTGAGTGGCTGAAACTTCTTGACAAATCTCCTATGTGGGACCTTGTCAAATGCTTTGCTAAAGTCCATGTAGACAACATCCAATTTCCTGGTAACTTCCTCAAAAACTCCATAAGATTGGTTAGATATGACCTACCACGCACCAAGTTATGCTGAGTATCCTTAATTAGTCCATGTCTATACAAATACTTATATATCCAGTCCATTAAAATACCTTCAAATAAAGTTCCCATTACTGACATCAGGCTCACCAACCTCTAATTTCCTGGTTTATTCTTAGAGCCTTTCTTAAACTGCAGAACAGTATTGGCCAACCTCCAATCCTCTGATTGGAGAGCATGGGCCAGGTGGTGGAAGTTCTTGATGATGGGTGATACTTTCCTGCAACAGTACTCCATGTAGATATACTCAGTGCTGGGGAAGGCTTTACCCAGGATGGACTAGGTCATATCAACAACTTTTTGTAGGTTTTTCCTTCAAGACCATTTTTGTTTCCGTACCAGGCCGTGATGGGACTAGTCAATAAACTCTCCACCACACTGTTTGTCAAAGATTTAGATATCATACTGAATCTTTGCAAACTTCTAATAAAGTAGCGGTGCTGCTGTACTTTCTTCATAATTGCACTTATGTGCTGGGCCCAGAACTGATTCTCTGAAATGATACACTGAGAAATTTAAAGTTTCAGGTCATAAGAAAATATGACTGTCGTAGGAAAAGAAAACAACCTCTATAACATGATAAACTTAATCACAGTCACAATAAATGCAACATAACTGATTTTTTGTAACTATTTATGCATGTATAATCAATTATTTATTAAATGCAGCAGTAAAAAATTTCAGAGTAAACCTTTCATGAACGCACAAAGAACACTATATATACTGTCCTATATAAAACCATATACACCCAATAGCTTGACTATCATACAGTTGCCAAAATGAAACAGAAAGCAATGAAATTACTTGTGTTAATATCTACAATAAAATATAGAACAATGAATATTTACTTCCTTGATTCATAACTTAAAAGTCATTCCAATATATTCATGTTACTTGAGCAGTTTTTGCAAAAGCGTTTACTTGGACAGAACATTAATTAAGGCACAGCTTGTGCTTAAAATATTCTTGTAAAATATTAACTACTGTGTCTATCACTGATGCTGTTTGCCTTCTCTTTAGATAATGTCTAGAAATGCCTACAATCAATTGTAACCGCCTGATGTACTTCAAAGTGTGTTTCTCTGAATATTTTACAATCATTGTAATATGTCGCGCATCTATCAAGACCTAATTTCCAACTTTTAACACCACAATCTACTATTTATTTATCAGACAATTTCAACCCAGATTTAGCAGATTAGCAACAAACAGATGCAATGACTATTATCAATCAGGAAGTGTAATAAAATGTAACATTTATTTTTAGTATGTACCTATGTAAGATTTTTATCCTCCATCAGGTCTCTCTGCCAATTGTAATCACTTTAACTTTTGCTTGGTCAATTTCTGTTCCATATCTTTTACCTTGGGAATTTTGCTTCGGAAGCAAAGGTCTGCTTAGTCCATTAGCTGATCCACTTTTTGGTGATAAATCCCTTGGTGTGCACTCTTGACAGGAATTACTTCGCTCTAATGAGCAATAAATGTGGAAAAGTCATATGTCTCCATGGATTACGTTGCCAGAAATTACATTTAGGAGATGGCTAATTATCTAAAATTTATCCAAATTCAATACAAATTTCATTGCATTAATTGTATTTCCATGTTTCACTGCATTAAAGATATTTAAATGCATTTGTCATAGCACTCTTGTGTAGATATTGTCTTGATATTAACAGTGGTTGCCATCTGATGCAAGTGCCTGAGCAATTAAAAAAAAGAATACAAATACTAAGTCATGTTAACTTTATATACCATACTTGACACGAGACTGTGATTTTAAGAATCACATTTGTATACAAGTTGCATTTCCATATTGCAAATATTTGAGATTTACAAATTTACTTTAATTAATTATGAAGTAAATCAAATGATACACTGACAAACTAAGTGCACAATTTAAAACTGAGTGACCGTGGGCCCAAAAATCCCTTCTTACCCTTACCCTTGCCTGCCTCTGTAGTTTTTCCAGCATTTTAAGTCTTTGAGTACCTGAAGAATTCTGCATTGTGTGCATCTTTAATTAGTAATGATGTAGAATGGAATAATGAAGACTGCCCTGATGTACACTGGAAGAGTCAAGACCAAAACTAACAAGTACATGGATGAGTGTTTTCAGCAGCAACCTGAGGTACAGATGGAATCAGGTGATGCCCAAATGGTGGAATCAGAGTTATTGGTCATGTTTTAAAGATTATCTTGGGATCAAATATGACGTCAAAGTGGGAAAGATCTGGGTCATTCTCAACAAGTTACCAGAAAAAGGGATGGAGTTGGTTTTGAGTGGTTTCCTCCCTCCTACTGATCTGTAATGGGTAGAAATTCCTGTTCATCCCAGAAATAATGTCAGATGAGCAATATAAGTCAGACAAGAAGTGAAGAGGGTTCTTTGTGAAGGAGAGTTGAATCTTTTTACTTAATGTTATCGAAAAGCAAAGAGCATTTAAGGAGTCCAGAAGTATGAATCAACATATGAGATAGAGATTCAAAACCTGGCTGAGTAATGCCACAACAACCTCTCACTCAATGCCAGCAAAATCAAAGAGCTGATTATTGACTACAAGAGGAAACCGGAGGGCTATGAATTAGTCCTCATCAGCGGATCAGAGGTGGAGAGGGTCAGTAACTATAATTCCTCAGTGCTATCATTTCAGAGAATCTGTCTTGGGCCCAAAGAAGGCACAGCAACACCTCTCACAAACAAGAGAGAATCTGCAGATGCTAGAGATCCGAGCAACACACCCAAAATGCTGGAGGAACTCAGCAGGCCAGGCAGCACCTATGGAAAAGAGTACAGTCGACGTTTTGGGCCGAAACCCTTCGGCAGCATTTTGTGTGTGTTACAGCAGCGCCTCTAATTTCTTAGAAGTTTGCAAAGATTCGGCATGTCATTGAAAACTTCGGCAAACTTCTGGTGATGCACGGTGGTAAATATTCTGACTGGTTGCATCATGGTCTGGCATGGAAATGAAAATCAATGTCTTTGAATGGAAAAGCCTACAAAAAGTAGTGGATAGGCCCGCTCCATCGCAGGTAAAGCCCTCCCATTGCGCACATCTATAAGGAGTGCTGTCACAGGAAAACAGTATCGATCATCAAGGACACCCCCCATCCAGGCAATGCTCTCTTTGTTTTCCTGCCACCAGGAAGGACATACCGAAGTCTTGGGACCCACACCAGCAGGTCCAGGAACAGTTATTAACACTCAACCATCAGGCTCCTGAACCAGAGGGATAACTTCACTCACCCCAACACTGAACTGGTTCTACAACCTATGAAATCACTTTCAAGGACCCTGCAACTCGTGTTCTCAATATTTATTATTTATTTATTTATTTATTTTTCGTTTTGTATTTGCACAGTTTGTTGCCTTTTGCACATTGTTCATTTGTTCTTTGTTGTGTGCAGTTTTTCATTGACACTATTGTGTTTTTTTTGTATTTATGGGCACCATGGTAGTGTAGTGTTTAGCACGACGGTATTACATCTGGGGGCGTCAGAGCTCAGAGTTCAATTCTGGTATCCTCTGTAAGGAAATTTGTATATCCGCCCTGTGTGCACATGGGTTTCCTCCCACAGTCCAAAGACATGTTGTAGGTTAATTAGTCAGAGTAAATTAGCCTGGGTTACATTGGTGGATTGTTGGATAGTGTGGCTCGATAGGCTGGAATGGACTGTTCGGCACTGAATGTCTAAGTAAAAATGTCTGAATGTCTGAATGCCTGCAAGAAAATGAATTTCAGGGTATGTAATTTGATAATAAATTGACTTTGACCTTTCAACTTTGAGGCGGCAACATGGAAGTGGGAAGAGAAACATTGCAGGCAATTCTCTGGCTACAGGAAGGGAAAGTAAGTATTGACAGGTACCATTACACTGGCCAAAGGTGAAGATGTACAAAAGGATGATAGCATATTCAAATGTAACAATGTGGATATAACAATGTAGAAGCATAAGCAAAGAGGAGGGAGAAGGTTAGTCAGCCCCTCAAGCCTGCCATGCCATTCAATATGATCATGGCTGATCTGTCCCAGGCCTCATCTCCACCTCTGTATCAGTTTCTCTTGGCCCTCAAGGTAGGGAATTTGAGAGATTCACAACCCTCCACAAGGTAAGGTTCTTTTTGGTTTAAATATCTGCTCTCCAATCCAGTAAAAATGTTCACTCTTTCTCTCTTCGATAAGTACATTTTAACATCTACGCTGTTGTGCCATTTCAGAATCTTATATGCTTCAATAACATCACCGGATATTCATCTGAGCTCGTAGGAGTTTGATCTAATTTCTTTAGCAATTCAACACTTATCGAAGAATGAGGGCACCAATGCCAAATCCAATTAGATTTTATTAGTGTTTTTTTTTCTTTAACTCTAATGAAATCAGAAATCTCGACTGCATGGATTCAAATAAGATTTTGTGAGGATTTATTTTTTTGTGGAAAAGTAGATGGTGTAAGAAAAATGGAGACATATCTAAGGAGAAATAGTTAGTTAGCACCATCAACAAATATGACAGTCAAGAAAAGAAGGTGCGTGAGGAATTGCTTCCTGGAATAGGGTCATGCTCCCTTGACAGACAACATAAGCTTGGGAGAGCATGGTGAGTAGAAGAAAAACGTGCAGAATTAGGTCTAGGATTGGAAGAATCTCCAGAGGAAGCCAGAGCCAGTGAGCCAGGTTGAAATAGAAAGCAGAATAAATAGCCTAACACCAGGAAATCTGCAGATGCTGAGATTTCAAGCGACCCACATCAAAGTTGCTGGTGAACGTAGCAGGCCAGGCAGCATCTCTAGGAAGTGGTACAGTCGAAGTTTCGGAGCGAGACCCTTCGGTCAGGACTAACTGAAAGAAGAGCTAGTAAGAGATTTGAAAGTGGGAGGGGGAAGGAGAGATCTGAAATGATAGGAGAAGACAGGAGGGGGAGGGATGGAGCCAAGAGCTAGACAGTTGATTGGAAAAAGGGATATGAGAGGATCATGGGACAGGAGGCCCAGGGAGAAAGAAAAGGTGGGGGGTGGAAAGCCCAGAGGATGGGCAAGGGGTATAGTGAGAGGGACAGAGGGAGAAAAAGGAGAGAGAGAAAAAGAATGTGTGTATATAAATAAATAATGGATGGGGTATGAGGGGGAGGTGGGGCATTAGCGGAAGTTTGAGAAGTCAGTGTTCATGCCATTAGGTTGGAGGCTACCCAGACGGAATATAAGGTGTTGTTCCTCCAACCTGAGTGTGGCTTCATCTTTACAGTAGAGGAGGCTGTGGATTCTGCCCTTTTTAAGGGCAATTTACATTGGCTGCTTTAGCCAGTAATTGCTGGATCCTGAAAATTAATAACACAAGTTCTTTTGGTATCAAGAGAATTTTTAAACATGTTACTGTCTCTTTACGGTTCCAGCTAGGTGATCATGATTACTATGTACATTTTGGGATAAATAATCCTTAGATTGAGAGCAAGAGATTTCCAACCATAACAAACACTTTCTAGGTGTCATTTTAGATCCGAAATGGTGTCAGGTGAAGTGTGGACATTTTGGGTTAAATCATGGTAGGTAAGGGTGCTGCCAAACACATAGGTAGATACTCCAAAATTACAATTCTGTAAGGTGCGCAGTATTGATTTGATCTATGTGCTAAAATATTGGATTGCACGGTAATGCAGCTAAAACCTGTCTGAAACTTATATGGATGAATAAGTATCAAGCAACACGGAGAGAATCACTGTCAACCCTTGCAGTATTTAAATAGGAAAATCAATTGCTTTCATGTTGATCTCTAGTTGATTTCTATTAGTTAATGCTCTGATTGCACAAGTAGTCAGTGTTTCTTTTAAATAAACTTGACAAGATTAGGAGTTATTTTGAATACTGTATCTCCCTATCCTTAAGCATTGAGCATTCTGTGTATTTTAATCCATTTAATTCCAACTGTTTTTAAATATTTCTAGAATTGTGTTTGACTTGATCATGGAAAGTAACTGCAACTATGGGCATAGTACAAGGAATGACTGTGAAGAGATCAAAAACAACCCTACCTGAAAAATAGTTATGTTCCAACTGAAGGAGGTTGCTTATTAGTGTAAAGCAGACTAAAGTTAAAATGCTTAACAACAAATGTTTTGACTATAAGTAACATCTACAATGTACACAGCATCTTTTCACGTAAAGAAAAGTTGTTTTGTGAAACCAGAATGAAGTTTATCGTTCATTTCTGTAACACTATACTTAAAATATTAAGAAAAAACATAATCTTCAACTTACCCCAAGTAAGGGCAAAATGGAATTGCCTTGTTTAGTGATTGCTGGGGAGTTGCGATGTCAAATTTTATGGCCCCAGCATGAAATAATGATTTGGCACAGAGGCATTTTGCACCACAGCATTCCTTTTCTTGTTAAATAGCATAACCTCTGGCTGTGAGGAACACATGAGATACACTGTTACATCATTATTGTGAACATTTATGATGAATATTATTGAACTATTTATGTTCCAAATTGTGTTGTAGACATATTATTGGTCTTCCGTTCCCAGGAAACACCAGGTGGAGCAGAAAAGCTCCTAATATAATATTAGTATTCTATATAAATGAGTCAATAACACATGACATTTTACGTACTTATACAAAAAAGGCACCAGTCATTACTATTAGTTTATTATTATTCAAACAATAATGGGAAATATTAAGATACTGTACATACATAGAACATGATAAAATATTTTCAGCTGTAACATTGACTCTTTGTCAGAGTTGTTGGCGTAGAATTTGTTTTGGATATGAATTGTGAATTCAAATGATGCTCTATCCATTCACGTGATTGAGGCTGTCATACTGCTTCTTCTTCTTTTGCCCATTATGCCACTGGCATTTAGGGCAGCAATGAAGGTCCTCCATCTCTGGTGGCGTTCACAGTTTTCTTCATCATATCAGTAGCTTCATCTTGGATTACTGCCAATTATGCAAGTCCTGGGTGGAGACTCAGGAACACCATCACACTCAGATGTAGAAGGGCTTTTCATTGCTATTTTCCTAACAGTTTTGTTTGATCAGTCAGAGTTATTAGCCCTGAGCTAAACCCCGAACTGGAGAATCGGTGGACCACTTTAGTCTAGCATCTACCCTTTGACCTGTTTGGCATGGGTGACCCTACCAAGTGCCAAAGCATACAACCCTCACTCCAAACGGCTTAGCTCTCTGAGTCATTGAGGCAATCAAGCCTCCAAATTGCAACAAGGTTGAGGTCCTCTTAGAGGTGTCATACTGCTGAAGGTCTTCAATATCAGGTATGTTTCTGAAGGAGTAACACATACAAAATCCTGGAAGTTGAGTGAATTTGGCCTTTACTCCTTGGAGCGACGGAGGATGAAAGGTGACCTGATAGAGGTGTATAAGATGATGAGAGGCATTGATCATGTGGATAGCTAGAGGCCTTTTTTTCCCAGGGCTGAAATGGCTAACATAAGGGGAGATAGTTTTAAGGTGCTTGGAAGTAGGTAAAGAGGAGATGTCAGGGTCAAGTTTTTCACACAAAGAGTGGTGGGTGCGTAGAATGCACTGCCGGCGACAGTGGTGGATGTGGATACAATAGGGCCTTTTAAGAGACTCTTAGGAAAGTACATGGAGCTTAGAAAAATAGAGGGCTGTGCAGTAGGGAAATTCTAGGCAGTTTCTAGAGTAGGTTACATGGTTGGCACAACACTGTGTGTCGAAGGGCCTGTAATGTGCTGTCGATTTCTATGTTCTAACTCAGCAGGTCAGGCAGCATCTATGGAAAGGAATAAACAGTCAATGTTTTGGGCCAAAACCCTTTAACAAATCTGGAAAGGAAGGGGGAAGAAGCCAGATTAAGAAAGTAGGGGAGTGGAAGGAGTACAAGCTAGAAGATAGGTGAAGCCAGGAGTGTAGTGTCAGAGGGATGAGTAAGAAGCTGGGAGGTGGTAGGCAAAAAATGTAAAGGGCTGAAGAAGAAAGAATCTGATATGAGAGTGGGTCATGTGAGAAAGGGAAGGAGGGCATCAGGGAGGTAATAGGCAGGTAAGGAGAATAGAAGTGGTAAGAGCGGAGCCAGAGTGGGGAATGGAAGAAGAGGGACGGGGAAGGGGAAGGGGGAGGAGGAAAATTACTGAAAGTTAGAAGAATTGATGATTATGCCATCAGGTTGGAGGGTCTCCAAACGGAATATGAAATGATACTCCTCCAACCTGAGAAAGGCCCCATTATGGCAGGAGAGGAGGCCATAAACAAGACATGTGGAATGGGAGTGGGAAGTAGAATCAAAATGGTTCCTCCAGCATCTTGTATGTGTAACTCTGGATTTGCACCATCTGCAGAATCTCTTGTATTTATATCTCATAAGGGCAAGGTACTGGGCATAAATGCACAGGTGGCAAGCGAAGAGTTCAGTGGAGAAGTGTCAACAAATTTCAGTGAGTTCTGCGTGTTGTGGAATCCACTTTTTGCATACAGCAGCTTAGAGAAATGGAACCAGTCAGGAGGCAGGAAAGATAACTACCTGTTCTACCTCTAGACTCATCAATGAGTCCACAAATCATTCCTTGATGTATTGCATTGAGCGCCATGTACACTTTGCACCTGGGTTCTTAGTTTTAGAGTAGGTTTTCTTACCTATCCCATTCCCATTAACTTAAAGGGGGTTGCTAAACTTCACTAAGTGGCTGACTGAAGTTGGAAGTTTTCTCAAGCAGAAAAATACAGTGCTAGTGAAGCTCAGGTGATCAAGCGGCATCTATGGAGGGAAAGAGATAGCTCACATATTGGGTCACTGACACGGAGAGCGTAAGGGGGAAACAGCCAGTATAAAGTGAGAATAAGGGTGGGGTGGACCCAGGTGAGGGAGGATCGATGGGCAGAGGGAACCACTTGTTGGAGGCAAGGGCGGAGTTAGTGACAAAGACGAGGAGGTGAGAAGTGGGGACAAGTGAAGGCCGTAATTTATATAATCTGATACTAAAGGAAGGTGATGAACGAATTGGATAAGAAAATGATGGTGGGCAGATAGGAATGATTGGGTGTGGGGAGGGATGGGTTGAATGTTTGAGTGTGTGAGTGACAGGAAGATAGAACTCAGTGGAGAAGGTTGGAGAAATAGGGAAACATGGTCTGGAATGGAGGGGTGGGGTGCTTGGATAAATAAAGCAGGTGTGAGAGCACCTGGATTGGTCAGAAGGAGAGAGGAGAAAAAGAGGGAGTGCAGATTACCTGTGATTCAAGAATGTAGTTGACAGGCAGATTACCCAAAGAGAATATGAGGTGCTGTTCCCTCGAAAGAGAGAAAACCAAGGACGGACAATTGCTGTACAAATGGGGACAAGAACTGAAGTAGCTTGCAACTGGAAATTCAAGACGGTCGAAGCAGACAGAGTGCACGTCCTCATTAAAGCCATCACCTAGACTACACTTGGTCTCTCTGATGTAGAGGAGGACACACCGAGAACAACAAGTGCAGTAGATAAGACTGAAGGAGGTGTCTGCATCTCTGACTCATCTGGAAGGACTGTTTTGCTCGCTGGATGCTGGTGAGGGAGGTGATCTAGGGACAGGCATTGCAGCTGCACTAGGGCTGAGAGAGTAAAGGGGAGATGGCCATTATAAAGAGGTGATGAGGAAGGGCGTGGCAGGAGCTAGTAGGTGACAGGGGAGGATTCAGGGAACAAGTGTCGATGAGCAGATGGAGGCTGGTGGAGCAGAGGACCAGATAAAGGAAGGATAATAGGAAGATGAGAATAGTTTAGAGTTGTGACGAGGGACACAGTGTGTTGTATGTATGGATGATAGGCAAATGGAACCAGGTGAGCCAAGGGAAAACATCTTGAAAGATAAACAATAATTATTAGCTTTATTTGCAAATATGCATTGAAACATTGAGTGAAATGTGCTGTTTTCGTCAGAAGAAATCAGCAAGAATTATATTGAGCAGCCAGAAGTATGGCCACGCTTCTTGTGCAAGCATAGCATGGCCACAGCACATAAAAACACTAACCACACTTTTCTGGTATATGGAAGCAATGCACAGCACCCAGAGGAAACACATGCAGTCACAGGGAGAGAGTACAATCTCCTTGCAGACAGTGATGGGAATCGAACCCCGATGCTGTAAAGAATTGTGCTATCTGCAATGCTACAGTACTGTCCCTTACAATACCATATGACCTCCTGTACTACTGTCACGTAAAGAGTAGACTGGGGTGTGTTGTTGGAAAGTCGGGTGTGTGAAGGTACCTGGGTGGATGAGAAGGAGAAGGGTTGCAGGTTATCAGATATTTGGAGAATTAAATTTCCATGCCTTTAAGCTGTAGTCCACCCAGGGAGTTTTCGAGGTGCTGTTCCTCTTGACCTCACCCTGGTTGTGGGGGAGGCCAAGGACAGAGGGGTTGGTGTGGGAATGGGGATTGGAGTTTAAATTGCTTGCGACCGAGTGTTCAAAATGGTCCTTGCATCTGAAATGTCCCTCTTAATCAGGAAATCTCATAACCCTTCTAATGTGGTTGATAGTATCCCCACCCACATCTCCTCCATTTCTCACACCAGCAACCATTCTTGTCCTTGAGACAGCAAATTCTCTGTTAAGGCTATTACATCATAGCTCCATGGTACTGATCTATACTCTAAGTTCATCACCTTTGTTCCTGATACTTCTCGCATTAAAGACATTTCAATCCATCCAACTGACTGCATATCCTTCCTCACAGTCTCTCTCAACACATTGCATCTACTGTTACGCCAATTGCTCCAGCATCTGACCTTATGTTCTGGTTCACATCACCCTGCTAGCGTAATTTACACCCTCTCCGACAGCACTCGCAAATCTGCCCACAAGGATATCGGTCCCCCTCAAGTTCAGGTGTAACCCATCCCGTTTGTACAGGTCATACCTTTCCCCAGAAGAGATTCCATTGAACCACAAACCTGAAACCCAGCTCCCTGCACCAGTTCTTCAGCCACATACTCATCTGTTGTATCATCTAACTCTTACCCTCACTGGTGTGTGGCACCGGAAGCAAGGCCAAGATTACTACTCCTGAGGCCCTCCTTTTTAGCTTCCATCCTAGCTCCGTATGCTCACTCTTCAGGACCTCATCTCTTTTCCTCGCTGTGATGTTGGCACCATGGCTTCTGCAGCTCTCCTTCCTTTAATATTCCTGTGGACGTGGTCTGATACATCCCTGATCCTGGCACTGGAAGGCAAGTTCCGAGAGTCTCTTTCATATCTCCAGAATCTCCTGTCTGCTCACTTACCTTCTGAGTACTCTATCAGCACTGCACTCATTTTCACCCCACACCATTCACTCTGAGCAACAGAGCCAGACTCAGTGCCAGAGACCAAGTCACAGCAGCCTTCCCCTTCTAGGTTCCCTTCACCCCCACCCAATAGGATCCAAATCGGTATACTTGTTATTGAGGGGAATGGCCACAAGGGTGCTCTGCACTATCTGCTTATTCTCTTTCTGTCTCCTGACAGTCACCCAGATTCCTGCCTCCTACATCTTATGGTCACTGTTTCCCTTAGTTCCTATCTATCAACTCTTCATTCTCTCAAACAATCCATAGGTCATCTTGCTCCTTTCCAGTTCCCCAACACAGTCTCTGAAGAGCTACAGCCATATACATGAGATAATAAGAGATAGGAGCAGAATTAGGCCATTCAGCCCATTGAGTCCCTTCTGCTATTCAGACATGGCTGATATACTTTCCCTTTCAACTTCATTCTTCTGTGTTCTCCCCACAACCTTTCAAGCACTTAATAATCAAGAAGCTATCAACCTCCACTTTAAATATACTCAATGACTTGGCCTTCCCAGCCATCTGTGGCAATGAATTCCACAGATTCACCACCCTCTGGCTGAAAAAAAATCCTCCTCATCTCCGTTCCATAGGGACATCCTTATATGCTGAGTCAGTCTTCAGGGCCTAGAATTTCCCATTTTAAGAAACATCCTTTCCATGTCCATTCTGTCTTTCAATATTTTAAAGGCTTCAGTGAACACCTCCTCCATTCTTCTAATCTCCAGCAAGTACAGGCCCAGAGTCATCAAATGATAGCCATATATTAATCCTTTCATTGCTGGGCACCATGGTAATGTAGCTGTTAGTGTGACACTATTACAGCTTGGGGCTTCAGAGTTTGGAGTTCAATCCCGACACCCTCTGTAAGATGTTTGTGCGTTCTCCTGGTGGAATGCGTAGGTTTTCTCAGGGTGCTCCAGTTTCCTCCCACAGACTAAAAATATGTCCATTAATAGGTTAATTGGTCATTGTAAATTGTCCCATAATTTGGTTAGGGTTAAATCGGGGGTTGCTGGATCGTGCAGCTTGAAGAGCCAGAAGGTCCTAATCCAGAATGTGTCTATAAATACATAAAAAATAAATAAACCTCCTCTGGGCCCTCTCTGATGGCAACACATCCTTTCTCAGATTTGGGTCCCAAATGCACTTTTTGCAGGTTTAATTATCAAGGACACATGAGGTCTCTCTGACTTCCCACATCACTGCTCTGGGTTCTATTGTCGCTGATCGTGCAATATTAAAGGAAGAAACGGAAACTTGCTGGAAAATTACCCTGCCTCTTTTCTGCTGCCTCTTGAGTCAAACTTTCAGTTCCTCACTCTAACCCTATCCGCTCCCACAATGGCTGCTCCGCTTAAACCTAAGCCTTCTTTTCATTGGCCCAAGTGAAACTCACATGCAACAAGACTTGCTCTTTTCAATGGTATTCGCTCTTGCACAAATCCCACTCTCGCTCTCGCTCAAGATCCTCCAAAGAAAAATATATCAATTCATTAGGACAGTAACATCACAGAAAAAATATATAATGCATGATATTTCTGCTAAAGTGCAGCCCTTAGTGCTTCAATATAATGCATAGTATGCGATACTCTTTTTCTTTTGATCAGACTCCCAGTTAGTAGGGGCAGTGAGCCAGCTTTTGGTATCCTGAAGCTCCTTAAAAGTCACATATAACTGCACAGACCTGTCTGAGTATGTGCACTTTTATATTCAAGGCTTCCACTTCATCAGGCTGATCATTGCCTGTATTAGAAAAAAACGTATTGTGTCGTTCTGCAGTTCCAAATTGAGTACATTTTTCAAGTTTTAATAAATGGGGGAAAAGAATAAAGCTCTGAATACAGAAAGTGATCCTAGTGCAATCATATTAAACAGGAGATTAATTTTGGTCTTCGTTTCAATAGCAGGACCAATATTAGTTAAAATTAATTATGCTTGATGCTGAAGGTAACATTTTATTGTTATAATGTATTTGAATGCAAAATAAGCAACTTAACTTAGGAAGCGATCTTTCCTCCCAACAAGCAAGGCTCTGGGTCTGCGAGGCTTTCTTTTCTCTGTTGCTGAATACACCTACAGTATGGATTCTTTCGTAGACTTGATTATTCAGACAAGCCGCCAGGTATAGTAAATATATCCCATATCTACTTTCATCGTTCCATTGTATTTGAAAACATTAATTTTCAGCAGTGAGGTGGAAAAGAACAGTTGAGTGAACAGACGTCGTCACATCACACAACTGTCAGGCAAAATTAATGCAATCAGAAACAATACAGTAATATGAGTATAGCTTCAGAACAAACGTCCTCATAACAAACTGTTGAAAGATCTTTTTTATGGGGTTTTCTGAAAGCAAAGGAATTCTGGCTTTGTAGCGCTGAAGAAAATTTTGGTCCCCACCCCATTATGGTTAATTCCCTCATGCAAAAGCCACTTGATATAGTGGAAAATATTGTTTGCCTAGTCTGCTGTGAAGTGAGACTTTGTCCCCATGCCCATTTATAAAGCACTATGCCTAATACCACAATCTATGCAGAAGGCCAGTGTTGCTTACCTTCTTGTTTACACTTGACTCATGTGGTGAACAATCTGAGATTTGTCATCATCACATGGTGTATCTAAGTCTATCTTCTGTGACAGTGCTAACTACTTTCCATCTGCTGTTGACATTCAGCAGCTACTGATCAAGTTCATTTTTCTATTTTTGCCTCAGCTGGCTTTGTATCCAAGGCCTCTGTGCTTATTAGGTCCCATTTATTTTGCTACACATGACCCATTCCTCTCAGCTGCATTTTCTCCAATTTGTTGATATTTTGCAGTGCTAAGCCACTGGAAAAAAAGGCATCTTAAGATGTTATTTAATGCCTGCTCGGTTCAAGTTCCATACCCTGATCATAAAATGCATTAAGCACTAGCCATGCTAATGATACTCACAGCTTGTAAATAATTTTTTTTTCAAAAAAGCAGTGCTTTTCCTTTGTTGTTCCTGAAGACAGGAAGTCGCCCTTGTTATAAAACATGTTAATTCTCCTATGAGAAATGTCTATTCATGATCTTAACAAAGTCTTATATTATAATGTAAGATGAAAGGCCATTATGATAGCAGCTGTGAATTGTTTGTACTTTAAAGTGACTAATCATGTTGCATGAATAACATTAATGTATCATGAACTATTCTCTCTCATAATTATTGAGTTCTCCTTACATAATTAGCTAATACCACAGTTGAATTACTAAAACAGTATTTACACAGTATTCATTTCCTAACTTGCTGAGCAATATGATAGGTTAAAAATAATTTCATTGAATATTGGCTGAAATGACACGGATTGCCTTCCTACTATTCTTCTCCCAAATTTTGCCATGAGCCGCACAATGGGGCAAATTGTGGAGTTGTTCCCCATGGCACCAGCAATGCAGTTCAATATTGATGGTTGATACTGTCTAAGTGGAGTTTGCATATTCTCCATGTGACCCGATGGACTTCCTCCAGGTAGTCTGCTCTCCTTCTACATCCCAAAGGCCTGAAGGTCCAACTGTTCTCCTTTTATGCCAGAAGTCAATATGGTCTTTTATTTAGATCCTATTTTAATGTGAAGAAAATAGGGCAAAGCTTGTTCATGCGCTGAAATGTCAGTCTTGATATTTCTAACCGAATTGTACAGTAGAAGTTGATCTGCAGGTATTCTAATTGTGGATAGTTTAGTTTGATAACAGACACTGTGATGCCCAATACTGTAAATTTACTATGCTTATGCCAAGTTCAAAGTTCAAAGTACATTTATTATCAAATTATGTATAACTTTGAGATTTGGCTCCTCAAGGGCAGCTACAAAAGAAAGAAACCCAATAGAACCCATAAACAAAAGAAAACTGTCAAACACCCAGAGATAAAAAAAAATCATGCAAACAATTAAAGTAAACAAATAGCATTCAGAACTGAAGTTCATGATAGTGAATCCACAGTCAGGCAGATTCAGTTGTAGGCCACAGCCTTAGTTCAGAACAGAGACAAGTAAACCTTGTGGAGCAGTGAGCTGAACCAGCCTGGTCCTTCCCTCCACACCTGACACCCTGATCTTTTCAATCTATTACTGTCTTTGGAAAAATGGGATATTGGTGTCTAGACACTAGAGATAAAATGCTGAACTTTTTTGTTTCTCCATCACAGCTAATAGAATCCTTGTCTTATGAGGTTTATTATGGTTAGTGTTGGGGTTGATACCAACATGGATTGTTTGGGGCAAATGGCTTTTTTCCTTGTGGTAACTCAGTAAAAAGTACTGAGATGTTCTGCAGATATATTTCAAAATAAATGGACAATTTTCCTTTCTTCAGTTATGACACACACTTGAAGCATCTTACAGTAAAGATGCTGGAATCTCTTTTGTTTTATCATGTGCTGCTTTTCTTCCTCCATGCATTAAGGTTGGGGTTAGCTGCATGTACTGCTGAAATTGAAATACCTGTTCCTTAAAACCATGAGTCTGTATAAAGAGTAAGCCTAACACTGTGTAATTTAAGGTCTGAAGGCAAAAAGGAAATTTAAAAAAAAACTGAGGTATTTCCAAGCTATAAAATTGCTATGACTTTTGTGTCATCATTGCTGTTTTGAAGGGTCTTCTTTAAAATTGCTTTCCTGTTGACAGTGGGGAAGTCTGGATCTCTGCCAGCTTCGGATGGGTGAGGCAGCTGCTGCATGTTAATCAGGGTCAGTCAAAAATACAAATCCCACAAACTGGCAACAACTATGGCACAGGTACTCATTCTGAGTCACACAGAAACTCAGAACGTGACTTGCAGCAAGGGTAAAACTAGTTGCAGGAAAACTTGTTGGAAAGAGCATTCTGACAGGCTGCAGCACTGTCTGGTTTGGGGGGGGGGGGGGGGGCGGGTGGCTACTGCACAGGACCGAAAGAAGCTGCAGAGGGTTGTAAGTTTAGTCAGCTCCATCTTGGGTACTAGCCTGCAAAGTACCCAGGACATCTTCAAGCAGTAGTGTCTCAGAAAGGTAGTGTCCATCATTAAGGACCTGCTGCGCCCAGAGCATGCCCTTTTCTCACTGTTACCATCAGGTAGGAGATACAGAAGCCTGAAGGCACACACTCAGCAATTCAGGAACAGCTTCTTCCCCTCTGCCATCTGATTCCTAAATGGACTTTGAACCCTTGAACACTAACTCACTATTTTAATATATATTATTTCTGTTTTTTTGCACGATTTTTTATCCATTCAACATACGTATTCAGTAATTGACTTACTTACTTATTTTTTATTATTATTATTTTATTTTTTTTTTCTTCTATATTATGTATCGCATTGAACTGCTGCTGCTAAGTTAACAAATTTCATGACACGTGCCGGTGATAATAGACGTAATTCTGAAGTGTTTTAAAAATAAAAATAAATTGCAGTAAGAACTTCCACTTTCTCTTTTGCACTAAATAAAATAGATAGATAGACATACTTTATTGATCCCGAGGGAAATTGGGTTTCGTTACAGTTGCACCAACCAAGAATAGAGTATAAATATAATATAAAACCATAAATAATTAAATAATAATATGTAAATTATGCCAGGAAATAAGTCCAGGACCAGCATATTGGCTTAGGGTGTCTGACCCTCCAAGGGAGGAGTTGTAAAGTTTAATGGCCACAGGCAGGAATGACTTCCTATGATGCTCTGTGTTGCATCTCGGTGGAATGAGTCTCTGGCTGAATGTACTCCTGTGCCCAACCAGTACATTATGTAGTGGATGGGAGACATTGTCCAATATGACATGCAACTTGGACAGCATCCTCTTTTCAGACACCACCGTCAGAGAGTCCAGTTCCATCCCCACAACATCACTGGCCTTATGAATGAGTTTGTTGATTCTGTTGGTGCCTGCTACCCACAGCCTGCTGCCCCTGCACACAACAGCAAACAGGATAGCACTGGCCACCACAGACTCGTAGAATATCCTCAGCATCGTCCGACAGATGTTAAAGGACCTCAGTCTCCTCAGGAAATAGAGACGGCTCTGACCCTTCTTATAGACAGCCTCAGTGTTCTTTGACCAGTCCAGTTTATTGTCAATTCGTATTCCCAGGTATTTGTAATCCTCCACCAAGTCCACACTGACCCCCTGGATGGAAACAGGGGTCACCGGTGCTTTAGCTCTCCTCAGGTCTACCACCAGCTCCTTAGTCTTTTTCACATTAAGCTGCAGATAATTCTGCTCACGCCATGTGACAAAGTTTCCCACCGTAGCCCTGTACTCAGCCTCATCTTCCTTGCCAATGCATCTGACTATGGCAGAGTAAATCTTGCACAGTGATTTACTATCAGGGTATGACTAGAGAATTCACACTTAGCAAAATACTTCATCTTCTAAGGTTGCTCTGAGGAAGCGTTGGAATGAGTAAAAATGCACTTAGATCTTGATTCACATTTTACATCTTCACCCAATCAGTATCTAAATAAAGCTATGGTTTTCCATACCGAAATGCAACACCAATATTGATAGTGACCTTTACAATACCAAATGATTTAGAGGAAACTATAACATTCCTGGTCACTAAGAGTTAATACCTGAGCTACTTACTATTTTACTTTTGTTATGGCAAGACTTGCAAATACATCTGCTTTTTGCAAAACTTGACCCAGGTGAGTATAAAATGTTTCATCCATGTTTCATGGATGATGAAGATTTTTCTTGGAAGAGCCACATTTTAAATACAATGGAGATAGTATTTTTCTTAGACATGCCTGGTATGGAAACACCAATGCAAGGAATGGGAAAGTCTACAGAAAATGGTGGATACAGTGAGGAGGCAAAGCTCTCCTCACCACTGAGCACATTTAAGGATCCTCACCACTTATGCCATGCTCTCTTTTCACTACTATCAATGGGAAGGAAATACAGGAGCCTTAAACTCCATTCCACCAGGTTCAGTACGTTATTACGCTACAACCATCAGGCTCCTGAACTACTGCGGACAACTTAACTCCCCTCAACACTAAAATGATTTCACTACAACTCATGTTCTCAGTATTAATTTTTTTATTTGCACTATGCCTTCCACACTGGTTGTCAATCTTTGTTTATGTGCAGCTTTTTTTTTTAATAATTTCTATTATATTTCTTTATTCTCCTGTACATGACTGCAAGAAAATGAATCTCAAGGTGCACACTATAATAATAAATTTACTTTGATGTTGATTTTGATTAGACGATGGGCCAAAGGTGTCAATATTAGCAATACAAAATGCTTTTCCTGAACCAAATATTATGAGAGGCTTTGAGAGGTTTTTTGGATATGTGTGTTATATTGTCACACAAATTCAAAATCACACCTTTGAGTGAAACATAATTCTATGCTGCTGATGATCTGTACTGCCCAGTGAGATGAAGGTTTTCTACGAACCTTTGGTTTACACTAAAGAATAGTGCAGAAATTGTCAGACGTGTTCTAGAAATTGAACAAAAGCACCATGGCTCTTCACAAAGGCAGAGGTAGAGAACAATATTGTTGGACTGTGATAGGCACAAACTCCAACTGCACTTCAGTAACTTACACTTCATTGTGAGAAGTGAGCAGTGTTGTGAACAATATCGTGATGCCCCTGCAGTAGGTCAGAAGGGGACTCTGATGAATTGAAAACCAGAAATTATTTGAAAGCACATTAAGAAGAATGCTACGGTAACTTTGAGAAACCTGAATGTAAAAGGATAGCTTCAGTAAGTGTAAAAATTGAAGCATATTTCTGTTAAAGTATAACTGATTTACCACCATGGGCTGGATATCTGCTATAGTTATTTTAGTATTTTGTGATATTTGTGAAAATGTGAGATAAAAATGGAAATGTAGAGAACTGCTAAGTGATAAGAAGCTAAATATTATTGTTGCTCAGAGGGATAGGAATATCCGTTTACATAAATCAAAAGCAAAGGTAAATGGAATTTGGTATTTATTGCAATATAATTTCAAAATAACTTGAGTACAGAGTTAAAATTGTCTCATGGTGGGGCTGCTTCCAGAATATTGTGTACAGGTCTCTTGTCTCTGGTGGGGCTGCTTCCAGAATATTGTGTACAGGTTTGGTCTCATATCAATATACATATAACAGGAGCAGCAAAGGTTCACTAGACTCTTTACTAGAATAGGAGGGGCTATCATTGACTGAGGAGAGATTAAGGAGATGAAGCACACAATCTCCAGAATTTAGAAGAATAATAAGGGATCTCATTAAAAGGCACAAATTTCTACAGAGCTTGGTAGAGTAAATCCGGGGATGATGCTTTCCTAGGTACCTCTATCGTGGCATCACAGTCTTCACGCATAGGACAGCTTATCTATTGAAATTTCTCCTGAAGAAGTCTGTGCAGTTCATTAACTCTGTATAGGTGAGAGTGATCAATAGATTTTAAGATATGGATTTAGTGTAGTAAGTGATGCTGAAACAAAAGGAAAGCCATGATTTTAGTGAGTGATAGAGCACCAACAGGAAGCCAAACTTCTCATTCTACTCACAAACAAGAGAAAATCTGCAGATGCTGGAAATCCAAGCAAACACACACACAATGCTGGAGGAACTCAGCAGGCCAGGCAACATCTATGGAAAAGAGTACAGTTGATGTTTCAGGCCAAGGCCCTTCAGCAGGACTTGCCAAAGGTCCTGCTGAAGGGTCCTCCTCCACTGTAATCTGTATAGGTCCATGACTTCACATCTATAGACCCTGTGCCCAGCTTCCGAGTATATACAGATGCAAAAAATCCATTTGGGACCTCCCCCATCACTTTTGGTTCCACACATAAATTACCATTCTGAACTTTCATTGGACCAATTTTGTTTGTTATAATCCTTTTGCTCTTAACATATCTATAGGATCTCTTAGGATTCTCCTTTGCCTTGTCTGCTATCACAGCCATAAGCTGTCAAATGTGTTGTTTTGGAGCCGCTGTACAGCGCAGTAAATAAAATATTATAAATTACAATAAGAAATATATAAAAAATATTTATAATATATTGCATGTTCCTTTACTCTAAATTAATTATTGTCACAAAGATTGAGGTCTTTTGCCAACTGCTGAGTATCATATCTCCTGAACTTTAATTACTTTGTCACTTGGAATTAAAATTGCCTGTTGCATGTCAATATGCATGCAAGTGATACAGTGAAATATGCATAGCTGACAAATATAAATGTGAAATGAAAACAGGAGTCACTATATCAATCTTTGACAAGGTTGTACAGGAGCAATGGAATATTAAATAGAATTGCTGAACCAAGAATGGACCAGTGTATTGATTGACTTAGTCCATGCTTTTCCATTTTAATCAGTTGGCTCCGTCTTGGTTTTCTGAAAATCTCACACCTACACTATGTTTTTAAACAATTAGGTTAAAATAATTTACATTTCCATGCATGGGTATAATAACAAAAAAATCTCTCATATTTTTCAAAGCCAGATGAGAATATTTGTTACATTAATCTTGCAGAAAGTTTGCTTAAGCATGATGTAATATCATTCTGTGACTAACAACCCAGAAGCAGAAAATGAAGACTGGGGTTCAAATCTGCTGTTGCCAGCTGCAGTATTTAAATTCCATTAACTAAATTAGGATACCCCCAATTTAGCAACCCCTAACAACCTTGATTTAACCCTAACCCACTTATGGGACAATTTACAATGACCAATTAACCTACTCAGTACACCTTTGGACTGTGGAAGGACACTGGAGAACTCAGGAAAAACCCATGCATTCCATGAGGAGGACGTACAGAGAATCCTCACAGAGGATGCCAGTATTGAACTCTGATCTCCGATGCCCCAAGCAGTAATAGTGCTGCGCTACTGTGGTGAAAAATGTGTTAATTGTATCAAATCAAATCAGCAAGGGTTGCGATAGGGGCACTACACTGCCAGCACCAACACAGCATGCCCACAATTTACCAAACTTAACCATATGTCTTTGAAATTTGGCAGGAAACTGGAGAGGAAACTTACATGGTTACGGGGAGAACATACAAGTTCCTTACAGAGACTGGCAGGAATCGAAACCTGATCAGAGATATCTGCTGCTGTTAAGTTACCTTATTCCATGGATCTACTGATCTATCCTATCTGATTCCTTCTTTTGTCAGCCCTTTGCATTTTTTACCCATCACATACTCATTTCTTACATTTTCCCCTTTTCCCACCATTCCTACCTTCCCCCCTTACCTTAACTACTTATCACCCACCAGCTTGTACTTCCCCACCCTCTTAAACTGGCTTCTGGCCCCTTTCTCTCCAGTCCTGATTAAGGGTCTCAGCCTGAAATGGCAACAGTACATTTCCCCTCCATAGGTACTGCCTGACCAGCTGAGTTCCTCCAGCAGTTTGTGTAAGTTGTGCTTATTCTCTGATATTTATGTAGCTAGAATTCTCATGTAACTGGAAAAATACAGGCTGTGGTAAGATATGTAAAAATGCTGTACCAGTGTAACATTATCAGAAGGCTGACACACTACAAAGGGAAAATCCTGGATATTCAGACAAAATATTCCATCAAAAGAGCAAGTTTTAATGTTTTGTGTGCATGGAGGCAGGTGAAGAGTGATATATAATGTGAAGATGTTCATGAAAATGATGGCCCCTTGTCAGATTTGAAGAAGGCCATCTGATCAAGAACTTTTGCAGGATTTCAGGTTTGTAAAGGAGAGCAGGTGGTGACTGTGTGTGTGCTGAAATCATAGAATCAATGTGCTGTGCAAGTGCTGAAAATACTGTGTAAAAACTTTCAAGTAGTGAACTAGATGAGTGGCTGGAAATTGACAAGGATGCTCCTGAAACATTAAATATTGATGAAGTCATAGAAAGTAATTTGAGTTGTAACAAACCTAAAGTCCAAGAAGAAGATAATAATGATGAAGTATTGGAGAAAAGAAATCTTGGAATATTGTTGCTGAAGCATTCAAATTTGAGAAATGGTTGAATATTGAAATTACTTTTAAGCTCAAACTATAATGAAGTTTCTTCTACATCGTTCACACATTCTGCATTAGAGAAGATAGGCATGCAAATAAGTGGACACTGAAACTCTGTTGTACCTGATTAAATGCCAATATACTACCCAGAACACTGCAAGCAGATTGCATTGTCCTTTCAACATTTAGAATTAAAGGATTTTAACTTATGTAGTAGCCTAGCCCAGGCAAAACTATACATAAAAATCTACACCTAGACTAATTAACATAATTCTGATTTTTAAAAAATAAACTCAGCAGTGAATTTTATTTCAAGGGTTATGTAAAATAAGTGTGAAAAGATATTTTTATTTATTTCTTAAGTTCATACATAAAGGCAGTGCAGTTGTAGATCAATGAAGCAGCCGCATTTTCTTTGAAGATTTGACACCTCAGTAAGGTGAGCAAAGTTATTCTTCTGAGTTATTTTCATTGTATTCTGCATTAATATTGTTTAGCCTTAAAATATAGAAATGCAGTGCAAAATGTTGTTATTTTAAAGGACACAGACACCAGTATTCTATGAATTATATTAGCAATTTATTCAAAGATTTATGCATAGAATACAAGTGTGTGATGTGCAGTAATTTTGTAGTGTGAGCAGTTCTCATACAAATGCATACCCATTTCACCAAGGATGTCAGATGGTTGAGAGCTTGTTGTATACTACATCATTTCTGAAACATTTTCTCTGGCAATAAAAAAGACAGTAGTTACCAAAATTCTGGTGCTTCTGTTACTCAACTGATGAAATGGTTGGGTAGGGGCTCCTAAGGACCAGTAGCTACAATCCTGGGAATGGACAGGTCATGACAAAGACAAGTGGTCTGCTGCAGAAATAAACCACAGACAACTAGAACTCTACAATGACTACAGAATCTGAGAAACCCATCTTCAGGAAATTAGTCTTTGATAAATATTCCATGAAAAAGAAAAGTCAGGAAGCAATGCCAGCCATTCACACAACATGCTATTTTTAAACATGTTTCTGCATTGGACCTTCCACATTTGATTTGAAACCAGCAATAACAAATCTTAATAGCCGCCATGTTTAATTTGCCAAAGGGTATTTAATAAGTTGTTGCATCAAAACTTCATTGCAGAAAATAAGAGTTGTAGAAAAGTGTTAGAAATTTGGCTGGCTAAAAGGCATACTTGGCTCCTTTTCTAGTTGGCAATATGTGATGTGATACAAGGATTAGTGCTGGGACTTCAATTTTTTTTACAATTTATATAAACTACTTGGATGTAGGAATTAGGTAGGAAAGTAAGCTCCGAAGGGGACCTAAGGAGGCTATCAAGACATATAGCTAGGTCAAGTGCAATAGCCTAAGATTTTGACAGTATGGGAAACTGAAATGATTCACTTTGACAGGGGGTAAAAAACACATTATCCAAATGCTGAAAGACTTTAGAACTCTGAGATGCAGAGTGATCTGGTATACCAGTGCATCATTCACAAGAAACTAGTATTCAGTTACCGCAAGTAAAAGCTCCTCCTGGTTCCCTTTCTTCTTCCCTTTCTCCTGTGGTCCACTCTCCTCTCCAATCAGACTCCTTCTTGGCCAGCCCTTTATCTTTCCCATCCACCTGGCTTCACTTATCACCTCCTAGCTTGTCCTCCTTTACCTCCCCCACATTTTTATTCGAGTGTTTCTCCCTTCCTTTCCAGTCCTGATGAAAGGTCTTGGCCCAAAATGTCAACTGTTCATTCCTTTCCATAGGTGCTGTCTCCATGGAGCCAGCATTTTGTATGTGTTACAAAAGAGAAAGTTCACAAAAAACCGTTGTGTATTGTTGGGGTATTATATGCAAAAAATGAGGAGGTTATGCTTCCTTTAAAAGGATATTCATACCACATTGAATGTAGTGTGCACAGTACTTGTTTCCTTATTGAAGAAAGTTTGCCAATGTATTGGAATGGATCCTTTGCCTTATCAAGAAAGGTTAGACAGACTGGTGTGTATCTGTTGGAGTTCAGAGGAGTGAAAAGGAAATTCCTTGAAACAATTAAGATCCATTGGAGTGTTGATAGGATTATAGGATTGATGTCGGCTGTGGTAGAATGAATGATTATCTACCCAGTTACACCAAAATACTATCATTGATTGCATAATTAGTAAAGAAACAAATTAATTATGCACATTGAACTACTTTATTTACTGTTAGTGCAAAGCCCAAACAAAATACTTAATTCAAAAATCAAAGCAGTGCATTTCACTAATTTACTAATAACTGACTAATGTGCTAGATATTCATGACAGGATAAAAACAGGAAGAACACTTAGCACACGTTCAGTGATGGGGCCTCCTAACCTGGTCTTTCGAATCATGTACTGCTGACACTCAATATTTTCAACAATGGCACTATTCAATAGTATTAGAAACTCAAAAACTATGCTGATGACAGTAGTTTGCCCTAGACAGGCAATGTTGCTTTAGGCAAAGAAAAAACAGCTGGGTTATGAATCTCATCCTTGGCTTACATATTATATTCTCTTAAAGGTATTTAAACTTGGTTTGGACATGCCTGAGAGATTGTCTTGTGGAATTTATTGTTTATGGTAGTGCTAGGTATGTTGCTCCTGAATTTCCTCAAGCACTTGACCAAACCCCAAAAGCCCACAGACAAAAGGGAGACTCTGATGAATTCTTTGTTCATTTTTGTTAAGGTCAGAAGCCTTCATCCTCAGTTTTCCCTCCTGACAGGGTCTATGACTAGGAAAATCTGATAGGTATCATACATCAGTAATGACATATGTATGTTTTATAAATGAAGAGTCATTTTCTTCATTTTCCTTTCTTATTTCTCACTAGAGATATCAGAATGCTTTTTGATCAACCCTTCAATTGTGTCACTGATCTCAGATGATTAGCCTCCAGCAGCTTTACCAACATCCTCTTATACTCCTGGTATGACTCCAACTAGCAAGGCATATTTTCCCGGATCCACAGATTTCAACTTTAGAGGCTCCTTGGTACAATACTTGAGCAAATACTCCTTTGATCTCAAGGACTACTGCTTACTACTTACTACTTCATAACATGGTGGAATTCTTCATTAAGATGGAGAGTGACATAGTTAATTCAGAAACAAAGGTTCTGAACTTAAAGAGGGGTAACTTTGAAGGTATGAGACGTGAATTAGCTAAGATAGACTGGCAAATGACACTTAAAGGATTGACGGTGGATATGCAATGGCAAGCATTTAAAGGTTGCATCGATGAACTACAACAATTGTTCATCCCAGTTTGGCAAAAGAATAAATCAAGGAAGGTAGTGCACCTGTGGCTGACAAGAGAAATTAGGGATAGTATCAATTCCAAAGAAGAAGCATACAAATTAGCTAGAGAAAGTGGCTCACCTGAGGACTGGGCGAAATTCAGAGTTCAGCAGAGGAGGACAAAGGGCTTAATTAGGAAGGGGAAAAAAGATTATGAGAGAAAACTGGCAGGGAACATAAAAACTGACTGTAAAAGCTTTTATAGATATGTAAAAAGGAAAAGACTGATAAAGACAAATGTAGGTCCCCTACAGACAGAAACAGGTGAATTGATTATGGGGAGCAAGGACATGGCAGACCAATTGAATAATTACTTTGGTTCTGTCTTCACTAAGGAGGACATAAATAATCTTCCAGAAATAGTAGGGGACAGAGGGTCCAGTGAGATGGAGGAACTGAGCGAAATACATGTTAGTAGGGAAGTGGTGTTAGGTAAATTGAAGGGATTGAAGGCAGATAAATCCCCAGGGCCAGATGGTCTGCATCCTAGAGTGCTTAAGGAAGTAGCCCAAGAAATAGTGGATGCATTAGTGATAATTTTTCAAAACTCGTTAGATTCTGGACTAGTTCCTGAGGATTGGAGGGTGGCTAATGTAACCCCACTTTTTAAAAAAGGAGGGAGAGAGAAACCAGGGAATTATAGACCGGTTAGCCTAACGTCGGTGGTGGGGAAACTGCTGGAGTCAGTTATCAAAGATGTGATAACAGCACATTTGGAAAGCGGTGAAATCATCGGACAAAGTCAGCATGGATTTGTGAAAGGAAAATCATGTCTGACGAATCTCATTGAATTTTTTGAGGATGTAACTAGTAGAGTGGATAGGGGAGAACCAGTGGATGTGGTATATTTGGATTTTCAAAAGGCTTTTGACAAGGTCCCACACAGGAGATTAGTGTGCAAACTTAAAGCACACGGTATTGGGGGTAAGGTATTGATGTGGATGGAGAATTGGTTAGCAGACAGGAAGCAAAGAGTGGGAATAAACGGGACCTTTTCAGAATGGCAGGCGGTGACTAGTGGGGTACCGCAAGGCTCAGTGCTGGGACCCCAGTTGTTTACAATATATATTAATGACTTATATGAGGGAATTAAATGCAGCATCTCCAAGTTTGCGGATGACACGAAGCTGGGTGGCAGTGTTAGCTGTGAGGAGGATGCTAAGAGGATGCAGAGTGACTTGGATAGGTTGGGTGAGTGGGCAAATTCATGGCAGATGCAATTTAATGTGGATAAATGTGAAGTTATCCACTTTGGTGGCAAAAATAGGAAAACAGATTATTATCTGAATTGTGGCCGATTAGGAAAAGGGGAGGTGTAACGAGACCTGGGTGTCATTATACACCAGTCATTGAAAGTGGGCATGCAGGTACAGCAGGCTGTGAACAAGGCAAATGGTATGCTGGCATTCATAGCAAGAGGATTCGAGTACAGGAGCAGGGAGGTACTACTGCAGTTGTACAAGGCCTTGGTGAGACCACACCTGGAGTATTGTGTGCAGTTTTGGTCCCCTAATCTGAGGAAAGACATCCTTGCCATAGAGGGAGTACAAAGAAGGTTCACCAGATTGATTCCTGGGATGGCAGGACTTTCATATGAAGAAAGACTGGATGAACTGGGCTTGTACTCGTTGGAATTTAGAAGATTGAGGGGGGATCTAATTGAAATGTATAAAATCCTAAAGGGATTGGACAGGCTAGATGCAGGAAGATTGTTCCCGATGTTGGGGAAGTCCAGAACGAGGGGTCACAGTTTGAGGATAAAGGGGAAGCCTTTCAGGACCGAGATTAGGAAAAACTTCTTCACACAGAGAGTGGTGAATCTGTGGAATTCTCTGCCACAGGAAACAGTTGAGGCCAGTTCATTGGCTATATTTAAGAGGGAGTTAGATATGGCCCTTGTGGCTATGGGGATCAGGGGGTATGGAGGGAAGGCTGGGGCGGGGTTCTGAGTTGGATGATCAGCCATGATCATAATAAATGGCGGTGCAGGCTCGAAGGGCCGAATGGCCTACTCCTGCACCTATTTTCTATGTTTCTATGTTTCTATATTTACCTCTGAAATTAGATTCTCGGGTCTATATTTGAAGTAAAGCTGTGATGATGTCTGGTGTGAAGTGGTTCCAGAGGTACTAAGATGAGCACTGGTCTGCTAGTTATTGATGAGTAAGTGCAGTTTGATAATGCTGTTGGCAACTCTTGCTATCACCTTACTAATGATAGGGAACAGATTGATGAGATGGTACAAATCAAAATGATGCAAGTGCTGGAAATGTGAAATAAAATCTGAAAATTATGGAAATATTCAAAATTACATTAAGTCGATGAACTTCAAACAAGAAATCTGGAGAAAAAATAGTAGGTTCAGCAGCATCTGGGGAAAGGGAATTAGAGTTAATGTTTCAGGGTGAAGGCCCTTCTTCAAAATTTCATCTTCAGTGTTGTAATGTTGGTAACTGCTGCCCCAGATGTATCCTTAATGAATGAATGAGACATGCTTGAACATTTTTTCATGTTTTATTGTAAATACTGTACAATTTTCTACATGTTATCAATATTGCAGCTAGTCAGGAACAACCAGTTGCGGAGGATAGAACCTCTGATACTGCGGGCAGTATTGAGGTCCGATGGTTTGCTATCTCCATTGCTCTCACTACTTTCCTTTGTCCTTTGAAATTGATCAATTTGTTTTTAACTGATTGTTGTGATTCTGGTGATTATAAGACCAGTCACCCAAAAAAAAATCACAGTGGGCACCTATTATTTTGTGCACATGTACTGAACCTCACCTGGTTTGAGACTGGTGTTACCCATGGTGTCTCCCTCTCCAGATAGCTGTGTAATTTTCCAGCAGCACTCAATTACGTTGAACTTGATTGTTTGGTTCTGGTGCCTTTTGGCTTCTGCCTGGCCAATGAAGAGTTGGATCAAGTCTGGTTCTAACAAGCAGCCAGCAAAATCAACCTGCTTCCATAAATTTGGTTAAAATTAACCCCAATGTAACTGCAAAACATGGGCAACCACGTCATAATGCAGACTTCGAAACTTACACGCACAATTACATATATAAACAGGTGCAACAAAAATTACTTGCTGCAGATCACAAGCACAAAGCACCATATAAGCAGCATTCACAAGGAAATAATAAATTAGACATAAATTGTACAGAATATTTACAAGAATGAATACTAATAGAACAAAAAATGCCCATTTTAATAATTACTGTACATAGCTGACTCAGATTCAGCTAGTTGAATAGAAGTAGCTCTTCAAAGTGGTGGTATTGGACATCAGGCTTCCATACCTCCTGCTTGATGGTAGCAGCAAGAAGATGGCATAGCTCAGATTATAGGAATCTAGAGAATGCTCATTGCTTCTTGAGCCAGCACCTTCTCTAGATACTACCAATGGTGGGGATGGATGTGCCCACAATATTTTGGGCTGAATAATACTGACTCCCTAGAGCATCTTAAGTTCAAGTTCAAATTTATGGTCTGACTTTACATACATACAACCAAGCAAGACTATATTCCTCCAAACTGCAGTGCACCCAAAACATATATCACAAACAGCATGTTAACAAAATATTACTGTGAATAAGTTCATAAATACCCATCAGATGCTGAGGGATGATTATGTTAAACACTGAGCTGAAGTCAATGAATAACATGCTGCCATATGAGGCATCATTTTCTAGGTAGGACAGGACAGAGGTGTTAAAGTGCCTGTGCATTCAAGTTACCATCCCAAACCATGATGTAACCTGTCAGGGTATTTTCAATGATACATATGTAGAAGTTTGTTGAAAAGTGTTAGTTCTTTACAAATATGTCACAATATACTGTACATAAATGTACTTATGTTAATTTAGACCTTCCTCCTTTATAACAACTGGCTATAATTAATTTAACTTTGTAAGGTTGAAATACATTGAATGAAATTTTGCACACCTTATAACATAATGTTTAACCTTTCCTCCTGAACTATATCCTGACAAGGAGAATTAACCTTCCATTGCCGAACCCTTCTGGTACTCTCCCAAACTGCAAGGTTCAAAAATGATTCCTTTTGACCTTTTGGCCTTATGTAATGTTCTGTAGCTTCAATGCATTGAACTAATTCATAGGACGATACAGCAGTCCAAAATGTGGGTCTAACTTTGTCTTTAAGTAAGGTGCACATGTACAGAGTAGATTCTGATTCTTTATGCTCACAAAAGCTGAATGCTTGCAACTTCCCCGAAGGTCCTTGAACTCTCTTCCAGCTTAAAACTAAGACACATTTCACAGGTAACAGCCTGATTAACATATTAGAGGCTTTAAAAGATACATTGCCTAATGTGATAGCGTGATGATACTGTATATGCAATTAAAATATTTTTACATATAAACCATAATTAATTATGTAAGCAAACATGACTGCTTAACCAAGCAATATATATATGTGTGTGTGTGTGTATATATATATATATAACCATTATTGAAATATTAAATACTCAATACTCCTCCCAGCTTAGCTATAAATTCCAACTCAGTAGAGAATGCATCTCAACTATATACACAGTATATTCTATAATACAACATCCATACAGACAACGACAGAATAGTTTATTTTTAAATTGTCCCATTCAGGCTTAAAGATTTAATTCCTGTGGCAGATTTCTTATTCTTGTGAGACTATGTCTTTCTTGACAAGGGCATTCACTCTGCCTGGCAGGTGAAACTTGTGCCTGTAAAAGAATTTCAGATTTTGGGGCCTCCTCTGTGGTGGTTATAGGAGTTGACTTGGAGATTGCAGGAAGTGGTTCTGAAAGCAGTGTCCACTTTTCTTTTTCCTTTTTCTTCTAGTTTGTGCACCTTGATCTTAAATTCACTCGAATATTTTCTTATTAATCCTCCTATTGCTCCCTTTATGATCTGATCTCTCCTCTGGTTTCCTCCTTCACAACATTATGTGACAGATCCTTTGTTTTCATATCTGCATTGACTCCTTTGTTCTTGGCCTTCCATTCACCCAGCTGGGCATTGGTTGGTGCATCTACTTTTGCAGGCAGATTTTTATCTCCCACTTGAAGTTCTTGCATTAACCTCAATACACACAGAGTAGATTCTGGTTCTTGAGACTCACAAAAGCTGAATGCTTCCAACTTTCCTGAAGCTCCTTAAACTCTCTTCCAGTTTAAAATTAAGCTGCATTTTGCAAGTAAATGCCTGATTAACATTTCAGAGGCTTTCTCAGATACATTGCCTCAAAAAATTGTTGGAGTCGGACCACCGCTTTCGTCACTTCCACACTTTCTCTGAGCAGCATGGTCCTTCCTTAGTCCAATATGCATTCTAACCTGAGGCACAGGGGTTGGCATCAACGCCAATTTATCCTCTGTTGGGCAATGGTTCATGGTGTTTGGCAAGATGACAGATGTGGCATCATCCAGAATCTTCCTTAATTCACTTTCATATGGCTTCATTGCAGGGGATGTAGCATGCAAACTGTGGGTGGAAAGTGTTTTGAGAGGAAGTTTGAGAGGTTACTTGCAATTTCCTTCAACATTTATATGGCTGGCTGTTTTCTGTGTCTATTGTACGGTATAATTCCAATTAGTGAAGAAGAATATTCAGACCAAATTAGTAGATATGAAATAGATGTTGAGTTGAATGGAATGGAAATGCAAGATTTTGCCTCTGGAAACAAAATGCATGCCCATACAATTTCTTCCTTTTGAATTTCCATGTTATCTTGTGGCTCTGGTTCTTTAGGTACTTGTGAGAGATCCAAAATTACATAAATATATCACAGAATACATGTCTTGACTAATGCCATTATAACCTGTCCACCATAGTGTGTAATCAAATTTCCACCTTGATTTGAAGTAAAGTGCAGAGCAGGTTAAATCTATTCCAGTCAGAGTCTGTGAGCCCTGGAGTTTCAAAGTTATTTGCTGTACAGATCCCTGTACCAGCCTTCCCTCCATACCCCCAATCCCTTTAGCCACAAGGGCCATATCTAACTCCCTCTTAAATATAGCCAATGAACTGGCCTCAACTGTTTCCTGTGGCAGAGAATTCCACAGATTCTCCACTCTCTGTGTGAAGAAGTTTTTCCTAACCTTGGTCCTAAAAGGCTTCCCTTTTATCCTTAAACTGTGATCCCTCGTTCTGGACTTCCCCAACATTGGGAACAATCTTCCTGCATCTAGCCTGTCCAATCCCTTTAGGATTTTATACGTTTCAATAAGATCCCCCCTCAATCTTCTAAATTCCAACGAATATAAGCCTAGTCGATCCAGTCTTTCATCATGTGAAAGTCCTGCCATCCCAGGAATCAATCTGGTGAACCTTGTTTGTACTCCATCTATGGCAAGGATGTCTTTCCTCAGATTAGGGGACCAAAACTGCACACAATACTCCAGGTGTGGTCTCACCAAGGCCTTGTACAACTGCAGTAGTACCTCCCTGCTCCTGTACCCGAATTCTCTTGCTATGAATTCCAGCATACCATGCCAGCAAGCAGCTAGTGAGAGGAGTTGTGGTGATGGTGACCTGCAGGGAGGGTGGCATCAGCTTGAAGCATTGACAGACTGATGTTCTGGTTCTAGGACAAATAGAAGAAGGAATGAATCCGGAGTCAAATTGAATTTTTAAAAATAGCTATGTGTTGTTCACTGGTGAAAGAGGGCTGTGGAGGGCTGAACACATACCAGGAGATCTGACTGAAGAGTTTGGCAGAGGAACAAGTGCAGCCCAGTTATTGGTTATGCACATCATCAGATTAGATATATCAACAGTGGAGCAAGAAACAGTGAGACTGAACACAGCAGCCAATCGCAGTGAAATCTTGAAAAGTAAGTCCACTTTATCTGAGTAGTCATTAAAGGATCCTCTCAGGCCACTGAGCTGTGCCTGTGTGGAGCTGGGTGTGGCATGGCGGGGGGGGGGGCTTTCAAAGCTATAAAACAATCTCACTTACCAAAGGCAGAAGCTCACAATGTTCTTGAGCATAGTTTCCACTGTAGACTCCTGCACCATGTATACCCCCAGCTATCACTGGCCAGTTGTGTGTAATGAACACTAGCAAACCAACAGCTGATTTGCTTCCCCATTAAAGTCAGATGTGCATTGCAGTGTACTTTGCAGATCCTATTTCCCCAAGAATCCTGCTTTGCTTAGATCATCCTTTATGAAGCTAAGGCTGAACTCCTGCTGTAGGTTTATTTAAATATTGGGATGTTCCTACTGCTTGGCTTTGCAAAACCATATATAACCTTATAACGATTACAGCACGGAAACAGGCCATCTTGGCCCTTCTAGTCCGTGCCGAATGTTTACTCTCACCTAGTCCCATCTACTTGCACTCAGCCCATAACCCTCCATTCCTTTCCTGTCCACATAGCTATCCAATTTATTTTTTAAATGACAAAATCGAACCTGCTTCTGCCACTTCTGCTGGAAGCTCGTTCCACACAGCTACCACTCTCTGAGTAAAGAAGTCCCCCCTCGTGTTACCCCTAAACTTTGCCCTTTAACTCTCAACTCATGTCCTCTTATTTGAATCTCTCCTACTCTCAATGGAAAAAGTCTTTCCACGTCAACTCTATGTATCCTCCTCATAATTTTAAATACCTCTATCAAGTTCTCCCTCAACCTTCTACACACCAAAGAATAAAGACCCAACTTGTTCAACCTCTCTCTGTACCTTAGGTGCTGGAACCCAGGTAACATTCTAGTAAATCTCCTCTGTACTCTCTCTATTTTGTTGACATCTTTCCTGTAATTCAGTGACCAGAACTGTACACAATACTCCAAATTTGGCCTTGTACAATTTTAACATTACATCACAACTCCTATACTCAATGCTTTGGTTTATAAAGGCCAGCATACCAAAAGCTTTCTTCACCACCCTATCCACATGAGATTCCACCTTCACGGAACTATGGACCATTATTCCTAGATCACTCTGTTCTACTGCATTCCTCAATGCCCTACCAATTACCATGTATGTCCTATTTTGATTCCTCCTACCAAAATGTAGCACCTCACACTTATCAGCATTAAACTCCATCCGCCATCTTTCAGCCCATTCTTCTAACTGGCCTAAATCACTCTGCAAGCTTTGAAAACCTACTTCATTATCCACAACACCACCTATCTTAGTATCATCTGCATACTTACTAATCCAATTTACCACCCCATCATCCAGATCATTAATGTACATGTCAAACACCATTGGACCCAGTACAGATCCCTAAGGCACACCACTAGTCACCGGCCTCCAACGAGACAAACAGTTATCCACCACTACTTTCTGGCGTCTCCCATCCAGCCACTGCTGAATCCATTTTACTACTTCAATATTAATTCCTAACGATTGAACCTTCCTAACTAACCTTCCATGTGGAAACTTGTCAAAGGCCTTACTGAAGTCCATATAGACAACGTCCACCACTCTACCCTTGTCAATTTTTCTAGTAACCTCTTCAAAAAATTCAATAAGATTGGTCAAACATGACCTTCCATGCACAAATCCATGTTGACTGTTCCTAATCAGACCCTGTCTATCCAGATAATTATCTATACCATCTCTAAGAATAGTTTCTATTTATTTACCCACCACTTATTCCTTTCCCTCTATGCCAGTCAGAAAGCCTCATGCCCCATAATATCCTTGACTGGTAAAACATCTGAGCTAGGTCAAGATACAGGACAAATTCGAGGTTTCTTTAACCCACATTTCTCTGTGTCTCATCTGTTTGCCAAATAGCAAATTGCTTCATTAACCTGACATTTTTTCCTTAATAGCACCAAAAAAATATTCAAAACTGTTTTGTAGAATGCAAACTCGCAAATAAGTTGCAAACTCATAGAAAGTGGAACGTTCCACAAAAATCATGTACGAAGAGGAAAACTTAATCTCTTAACTAAATTTTTGCTTCTGTAAATCTTCAATCAGTTACCAGGACAATTCTTCCAACAAAGTCCATGAAGCAACATTACAGTTATTCATTCAGAATGTTTTTTCATACAGCAGGGTGATGAAAAAATAGTATGGAGAAGATTCCCACAAAGCAGAGACATTAGATAGCATTACGGAGTCGAATAGTTGGCATGAGTCCAATGAGTCCAGTCCAACTGTCAGACACTCAACTCATTTCATTCTTCTAACATTACTTTTCCTGGATTAAACACTCATCTACACATTGAGGGCAATTTTGTAATGGCCAATTAACTTAACTGCATGCCTTCAGCCACCAGAGCATCCAGAGGAAATCCAAACTGTCACAGGGAGAATGTGCAAACACCACACAAATAACAATGGAGGTCAGGGTTAAACTCAAGTTGATGAAGCGATGAGGTATGGCTCTTCCAGTTGCCGTAGCTATGATGCACCTTAATTTCAGCACTCCCATAAAACCATGAATTATCTTTCCAAATTAATCCATTGAATCTTATTAATATTTATATGTGGACTGAAACGCATGAATTATCCTTCTCTCTCCTAGCAGACAATCAGACCATGTTGGAAAAAGTTTTCTGATAAAAGTTCCAAATGAATGCCTCATGCACCACAAAATACCTAATTTATTTTTGCCTATATCAGATAATCGTTGTTTTAGTAGAAGGAGGCATTCAACTGATTATGCAAATTTCAAGGTGCATGTTTACAAATGTTTTGCTATGTGTCTCTTTCATCATTTACATTCTAGTGCTTTCTTTATTCATGTTTCCATGGCAGCATCCTTTTTGCCTGTTTAGGAGAGTAGAGTTCTGTTTAATTGATTTTCTAATGTACAGCTTAATGATAACTGTTGAGCAATCTTTTGTTTCCAGGTCACATTCTGAGTCCGTGAACATAAATAAAAGCAACGTGGTTGCTAAAACCAGCCATTAGCGGCAATTTACTTCCAGTAGTGAGGACTAAGCGGAAATCAAAATCTACAATTCCTGAGGCGTCAGTGTAATGAAATTATTAAATCAGTTCTACAATGAACTTATTCACACTGTGTATTAGCAGTAAAACTCAGAGAACATTTAAAATCAGGTTTCATTTCAAGTAACAGCAGTTTATTACTTTTAAAATTCAGTACTGAGTTTTGTGGATTATTCTCAAGGTCAACAACTACTGGCCACACACTGTATCGGGCTAAGAGGTTGTTTGTAAGACAGTGTTGGGCCTAATCTCAAAGGTGTCATTACATGATCTACTACTGCCAACTTCACACTTATAGTGGCATATTCCTATCATTAGTCAGTCAGCACCTTCATCTTATTGGTTCTTAATGATTAACAGACTTTGTTTCCCTCCGTATCCAATATATATTTTTAACCAGGAAGAAAGCACGTACAACTGTGAAAAAATATAAGCCAGCCTGCACTGATGATTCCTTCTCCCATCTTCAATCCTTCTCTTCCTGGACACCCCACTCTTGTCTTCTGCCTGCTCTGGATCTTTTCATTCTTTTCATTGCTAACTGCCAATGAGACATCAAACATCTCAACTTCACCACTCCTCTCTCCAATTCCAACCTCACTCCTTCCGAACACACTGCACTTCACTCTCTCTGCAATAATCCTAACCTCACTGACAAACCTGCAGAAAAGTGGGGTGCTGTAGTAATCTGGTGGACTGACCTCTACCTTGCTGAGGCCAGGCGACAACTGTCAGACACCTTCTCTAACTTACGCCTCAAACAGGACCCCCCTAAGGAGTACCAGGCCATTGTCTCCCACACCATCACCAATCTTATTAACTCTGGGGAACTGCCATCCACTGTCACCAACTTTATAGATCCCTCACCTCACACCTCCCGTTTCTACCTCCCAACCAAGATCTACAAACATGCCTGACCAGGTAGACCCATTGTTTCCGCTTGTTCCTACTCCACCAAGCTTATATCTGCATACTTCAACTGAGTTTTATACCACCGGTTCAGTCTCTTCCTATCTACCTCTGTGAAACCTCAGCGTTGGATACCTTTCTTCTCGAACAATTGAATCCTTAACTGATTGCTGGGTTGTCTTAAGATGACATCAGGCACAATGTCCACTGTGTAAAAGAGGGGCCCAGTTCTGACATTAATCTTTCCAAGTACCCACTTTTGATCAGCTCTATAGTCCCTCACCCGGACTGCTCGTCCAGGAGTGAAACATTGAACCTCCTGTTTTGAGGAGTAGTCAATTTGTCCCAGCTGTCTATCCTACATACACCTTCTGAGATTGGGTTTGAGGAGTCCAAGCGTGAGCACAAACGACAACCCAGCAACAGCATAACTGGTGAGTTGTTGGTTGTGGAGTGTGCTGCATTGCGATATGCAAGGAGGAAATCTGTGAGCTTCTGATTAAGCGTAGTGTGTTCTGCTGACATTGCTCACAGTGCATTCTTTAGACTGTGGACACATTGTTCCGCAAAGTCAAATGTAGCTGGGTGGTACGGTGCAGATGTAATATGTCTTATTCCATTCAATTTCAGGAATTGCGGAGCTGCTCAACAACCAACTGTGATCCTCTATCACTGGCTAAGTGTTCTGGAATACCAGTCCTTGAAAAGAGGCTTCACATCAACTGTGTGCAAGGCTGTCGTGGACGGTATTGAGAACACCTCTAGCCACTTTGTAGTTGCATCCAGTACTACCAAGAAATTTGTGCCCATGAATGGCCCAGCAAAATTGACACGAATCCTCTGTCAGAGCCAAACAGGTCATTCCTAGGGATGGAGAGATTCTGCTCTCGATATCTTCTGGATGAATTGGTATCCCCAACAGTGCATAGCAAGCTGCTCAATCTGCTGATCTATCCCAGGCCACCAGACAAAACTTTGAGCCAACACCTTGATTTTGACCATTCCTAGATGACTGGCATGTAGCTCCTCCATGTAGAATGAACAAGGACGGAACAGGCACATTTTCTCCCAAAGACCTCCTCTTACACAGAACAATGAACTAAAATGGACCAGGCTCATCAACCTCCAAATCCTTCCACTCACACAAAAAAAGGTCAAAAACCGAACAGCACAAGAACCCTCAAATCCCCCTCCATGCACAAAAAATGAGAAAGGTCAGGTGAATAACACAGAATATAATGAACTATAAGACCGAAAAAGATCTATTGTCCAAGTCCACATCAAAAACACAGAAAACTTGGGCAACGTTCTCCAGGCACAGTGGCAGGTCTCTCCGGACAGAGCGATCGAAAATATGCAGCAGGTGCTCAATCTCCCTGCTCATCTCGATGATTCAATCTCCCTCTTCGCTTTACTCTATGCACAATTGAAGCTTTCTTTGGCGAAGTGGAGTCAAGTATCGGCTTGCACACTGTCCCGCAGCCTGTCCGCTTTGAGGTTCCCCCACACTGCCATTATTTCCTGGAATCCTCTCAGAAACTGCAGACCACTGAGGCACCCAAACGATCTCCCAACGTCTGCATTCGCCTTGATGTTTCAATCTCCCTCATTGCTTCAGTCAATGAATAATGGAAACTGTAATCAGCAAAATGGAGTCGAACATCAACTCGCACACTGTTCCACAACCTGCCCGCCATGAGGTTCCTCCAGGAATCCTCTGAGAGACTGCAGGACTCTATAACACCCAAACGATCTCCAGTCAGCAAATCACAGGCTCCTGCAGTTCCAGAATCACATCCAAAAGGAATAACAAATGTAAAAGGCATAAAAGAAGTGAAATATATAGGTTCATGATCTCTCCAGAAGATGTTGACATAAGGAGTATTTTATGTAGGTGCCATCTTGACTGGAAGATCCCCTTCACCATCAGATTTCTGAATGGACAATGAACTCATGAACTCTTTTTTTTCCTGCTCTCATTTTGCACAGCTTCCTTTTTTTATATAGGCTTCTTATTGTAATTTGTAGTTTTATAAATATTATTATGTATTGCAATGTACTGCTGCTGCAAAACAACACATTTCACAACATATACCAGTGATATTAAATCTGATTCTCATTCTGATTCTGAACCACAAGCATTTCTGGGCCTTGAGCACTGGTTGTGGTTATTTTTCTGTAGCAAATCACTAGATCAGAGGCTGTCAGGGGGATAGTGGATAGTGTGTTACTGTCTGAGAGAGGGCAGCGTGGTTCTCTCCCTGTAAAAGCAATGGACGGCTTGTACTCAACCACTGGACTGCGTGTGTGAGAATAGGAAGAAGGAGAGCTGTGAAAGCTTTTGGCCATGTGGATTCCTATCCAAGCTCTATATTGGAATTTTGTAAGAAAAGCCTTGCATATCATGGGAACAACGTACTCTCAAAGCCCCAAAGGCATCATCTGAGTCTTCATTATTGTGAATCCAATTGAACTTTAGGTGATAGTAGCTGAAATAATTTGAACAAATAAGATGCTGGAAACTCTCTGGATATCAGGCAGCTTCCTTGGGAAAGAAGACAGTTTTCTTTGCACTGTCTAACTCAATGACTCTGTGTTTGTATCATGTAACAGGTCAAAGGGCCTGAGGAATAATCTCAGACCTGCAATGTCAACTCTGTTTCTCATTCCACAAATGTTGCCTGATTTGCTGAGTCTTTTCAGGAATGTTTATATTACTGATAGAATTAGTTACTTGCTCTTGGCTATTTATTCAGTTGGATAACTACATATTGGATAACTACATACAGTATAACCTGCAATTAGATTCCTTCATGGTCTATTCCATATCCCATTGGCAGGCAACATATTGCACTGGATGTTTCCTAGTATGTAGCAATCCAGCTGTGAAGATTAAACACAAAATAATCTGCAGATGCTGTGATCAAAGCAACACTTTCAGTACGCTGGATGAACTCAGCAGGTCGGGCAGCGTCAGTTAGAAACGATGAGTCGCCGTTTCGGGCCAGAACCCTTCAGTCCTGATGAAGAGTTCCAGCCCGAAACATCGACTCGTCATTTCTAACTGATGCTGCCCGACCTGCTGAGATCATCCAGCGCACTGAAAGTGCAGCTGTGAATATGCTTGGTCACTCATGGTTTTCACTTGTCAGTTCTATACAGTAATGTTAGAGTGTGAGCTTCCCTTCCATCTCACTGCTTCCTGGACTCTGAAAGCATGCAGTTGTGTGCTGGTGTTCAATGTGTCTCCAACAGCAGATGTTTCTGGTTGTTCAACCGAACAGTTCAATGAGCCAGATCTCTGGCTTGTGGACCCGTGTTGCTTTGGATCGTGCCTACTCTCTGCTCTTCGTCATCCGGGTGTTTTGTATTTAACTAATTATGGCTTGTGGACCTGAAAAATGAGAGCAGTGTTAGCTTGTACAGCGGAGGATAAGCACTAGCAAATGAGAAACCGGAGCATAGTATATGAGTGTGAGATTTCAGTGAGAAAGGATAGAGTGGAAGATAAAAATATGCGGAGACCAAGTCATTGGGTAAATGTAAAGCAGAGGTTCTTGATTAAGAAGACTATCAACAGTTATGGGGAGAAGGCAGGAGAATGAGATTGAGCGGGAAAAATAAATCAGCCACGACTGAATGGTAGAGCAGAGTCGATGAGGTAATTCTGCTCTTATATCTTATGGTCTTACAGTATTGTGCAAAAGTCTTAGGCACACATACATAGCTATGGTGTTTAATACTTTTGCACAGTACTGTATTTGTCAATGTAAAGCAGAGAAGAAGACAGTAAATCTGGTGGGAGCAAAGGATATGAGGAATGGTGAGGGTTGAGCTCTGTGGGAGGGGTGTGAGACAGGTGGCAGGGAAGGAGTGCAGGGGCGGAGGAGGTGGGTGGCACAGGGGCAGATACACCCAGTTCAGAGAGATCAGGCAAGGTCATTTGATTCCAATCAACTGGTTTATTGATCGTTGCAGAACGTCTCTTTGGGGCTTCCCACTCCCTCCTCTCTCCTTCCCCTTTTCCCAATCATGGTTCCCCTCTCCCTGTCCCCTTCCCACTCTCATTCCAAAACATAGTGCCATATCAGAATTAGGTTTATCATCACTCACATATGTCAGGAAATTTGTTTTTTATTTGTGGCAGCAGTATAGTGCAATAAACAAAATTTCTACAGTACTGTGCAAATGTCTGAGGCGCACACACACACACACATATATATATATGCAACCTAACGCGCGTGCTTTCACTCTCTCTCTCTCTCTATATATATCTATCTATATATATATATATAAAGAGAGAGAGAGCTAGGTTGCCTAAGATTTTTGCACAGTACTATATACCTGCAGGATTTGTCCTCCATTGTGGCATTGATGTGACCCAACCCAGTATTCTCCAAGATTTGTTTTGAAAAAATAAATCATTTCACTGTTCCCTCCTACCCTTACTTCCCACTATAGTACTAATCAGCTGGTTGGAATAAAGATGCTGGTGTGTAATGAGTAGTAGAGAAGATTAAATTAGTGAGAAGGGCAGATGGTATAGAACGCGATATTAGGCACAGTGTGCTGTTCTTGTGCGGCTAGATGTGCATTGCCAAAAAGAAACCAATTCTCGGCTCAGAAGTGGGCTTGCACAGATTTTCTTTTCTAATTATTCATGTGCAGTGTGGCAAGAAAGTACCTACAGAAGGAATGAGATTTCAGCAATGAAAAAAGGTGACATCTGAACTCAATAAAGGTCAAAATCTCTTTAAACAGGCCATATTCTACATTGGACTCTGAGCAAAGGGAGTGTGGGCAGCGCTCTGTCTGGAGGTGTAAAAGGCTTTTGGGATCAGGAAATTGTGTAGAAACTATCTGATTGTCAATTTCACTAGGAGGCATCAATATAAAACATTTTAATGGGACAATCTGTATAACTTAAGGGAAGAGAATTTGACTACCACAGTTGGGAAGAGGTAAATGAGTTTTTATTTTTGCAAAGCACTTACGGTGTCACATGCAAGTGACATAAGCTCAAGTGATATGGATGCCCATAACTGCATGTTTACAAACAAACTGCAAAAGCTATGCCAGCAACTTAAAGAGGACGAAAACATAAGTGCTTCTGATGCTATAGTAAGTGTTTGCTTTGCTATAAGTACCAATAGACTAAACTATGTCAGGTATTAAGGAAAGTACACTGGGCTTTCAATACAGCCTCACCTATGTTGTTACAAGAGCTGTCAGGCAAAATGAATGACATGTGCTAATGTTACCAGAATTGTTTTTCAATGGTCCATTGACCATGACCAACTTCATTAGGTTGGCTTACATGCACTATAAGCAACCATCCTACGCTAAAGAAAATGCAATTAGCCTACTTAATCTTTCATTTTTGTCCCTTTCTTTGCCCTGCTTCATTCTTAACCCACTGCTACTGCTGAGAAATGTTAATAGCTTTATCATTATGCTGTGATTAAAATATTAGTGTGCACAACAGTAATGTATAATGAAGCTTTCCCTTACCCTTCTCGATGTCACTCTGTGTACCTTGTCTGCTCTGGAATGTGAAGTACTTTTATACAGATTTCTTCCTCTCCTTTCAGTCTGCCCCTTGCTTTGCTGAAATATTGTTTTATTAAGAAATTTTGCTGGGACTTGACAACCTGAGTTGCAGGAAAAGGTAGAGTTGGTTCAGAATTTATTCACTGGAGCACAAGAGAATGAGGGGGGAAATCTTACAGAGTGTTACAAAATTATGAGGGGTATAGATGGGTAAATACTTGCCACCTTTTTTCCCTTGAGGTTGGATGAGACGAGAACTAGAGCTCTTAGGTTTAGGCTGAAAAGTGAAATACTTATACCAAAACAGAGGGGAGGCTTCTCAATTCAGAGACTGGTGTGATGGAGGAATGAGCCGCTGACAGAAGTGATGGATACAGGTTCATTTGTAACATTTAAGAGAAGTTTGGATAGTTACGTGTCTGTGAAGTTCAGGTGAGGGAAGATGCAACTAGACTGAAAAACACGTTGGCATGGAAACAGAGAGTTGTGCTAGAGTGCTCTATTGCCCAATGATTCTAAATGCATTTAAAAAATGGAAAATTAATTGCTAGGTCCAATTCTTAATCAATAGTCTTCCACTCATTAAAATTACATATTGGACTTCTTGAGAAGAACTGAGACTAAGTGAGGATGCTTAAGAGGCAAATACATTGCACTGGCTCTGGAGTTAGCCAACAGCCAAACCAGGTAGGAGTGTTCAGAGATTTACACAATTTTTTCCATTGCGAAGGACCATGATGTTTGAAGAAATGCGGATAACATACAGGACTGATGAACCTTATTATTATTCTTTTGGAATGAAACTCAATTTTCTTACATGTCAGCTCTGTGGGTTAAGAGGTAGCTAATGAGACCAATGCTGAACCCACAGTCTGCTAGAGATAGAGCAAGAGGTGCTCGACAACACTATTAATTTGATAATTTTAACAAGTTTGGCTCAGTTTTGCCATTTTATACTGAGTTTTGAATGATTTATTTCATTTAGAGATACAGTACAGTAAAAGACCCTCTTGGTCCAATAGGACCATATCGCCTAGTTACACCCATGTGACCAATTAACCTACTAACCTGTATGTCTTGGAAAGTGGGAGGAAAGCCACGTGGTCACAGGGAGAACAATAAACTCCTTACAGAGAACAGCAGAATACAGACAGCAACCCTACTGTGCCAACCTTTAAGTTCTCCTGAAAAATGTACTCAAAGTTCTTAATGTTATCCGAACTGGTCATTGGCCATGGATGTTTGCGAGTAGGTGGGAATGTTTCACCTTTTAAAATGACTTCGGGAACATTATTGAGTCATTTGCTCTGTCAGCCTGGTAACCTCTTCCCATGAGGGAGTTTGAAATAGTGTGCTTGTTTCAAGAAGTTGCCATTGGGCATGCAAACACTGTAGTTTACCTAATATAGATTGATGTCCTTTGCTAAGCCCCATCGGTTCCATCAGCCATGGAACTAATCAGGCCACTTATAGCATGGGCTTTGATCAGTGCATCTTGAACTGGAAATTGTGACTTCATTGTCCTAATTTATAATTTAAAAGGAGCTTATCCCCTGAAAGAGATCAAACTTCTCAGTGCCCATGGATAGACCACTTTCAAAGCACAACACCCTCTCAAGGTTGGTGGAGATCAGGACTAGTGAGGGAAGAGAAGTATTACGACCTTTCGTTTCATGTTCTAACTATGAATTACACCAAGATGGTATAACTAAGTTTGGAAAGAAAACATGATCCATTGTATACCGAAGGACTTTCACCTGTAGAGAACAACACAGAGTGAAGGTATGGAATAAAACATCATTGGGTATTTGCTTTATATTTGACAGCATAGAAAAGGGAAAAATAGATTCATAGGTTACAGAAGATAATGAGTGAATCAGATATTGACACATTAGAATTTGCAAAATATTGGATATCAGAGTATTGGAGTTTTACCTTGTATAGCTTTCCACTTATACATTTACAGCTAAAGAGACGGGGCAGCATAAAACATAGATTGAAGTGAATTAATTAACTGAATAACCTACGCAATTCATCTTTTGTGCTGGGTCCTCCAATAAAGTTTATCTCATTTTGGTAACTTATCTTCCTCTTCCGATTTTAAGCCATTATTTATCTGAGAAGTGTATAGGGAACTGTTTAAAGGTGTATTGCAATTATGATTTTCAAACAGCATTGAACATGTATGGGAGCGATGTAGGCCAGTATCTTATCTCACCCGAATTGCCGCAAACTTCGCAAGTAGAGATTACTTTCCTTATTTACTTAAGCCCATCACTAGGAGATGGGCCACTGACAGCAACCTGCCAAAGTCCTGTGTCCTGGGCCAGTTTTTCAAGTTGTCGCCAGATGTAGTCCATCTTCTTGATGTCAAGTTCTTCCTCACCCAGGGATGGAGCTTCTGTTGGCATTTCTGTAGCACTGGGATTTATGGGATGGGGTCACTTGACCCATGCCCAACCCTCCACATTTTGCGGCCAGGCTTGGGACTGTCCATGACAAAGCTCAAGTAGAAATTCCAAGAAAAAATCTGCATGTGCTGGAAATTCCAGCAACGTACATAAAACACTGGAGGAACTCAGCAGGCCAGGCAACATCTATTTGAAAAAGTACAGTTGACATTTCAGGCCAAAATATTGACCGTTCTGTCCTGCCGAAGGGTTTCAGCCTGAAACATCGAATGTACTTTTTCCATAGATGCTGCCTGGCCTGTTGATTTCCCCCAGCATTTTGTCTGTGTTGTTCAAGTAGAGCTTACTGGTCCAAATAACCCACTAAACACCTCCTATTCCTGTACCTAACTAAATATCTTTTTTAGCATTGTAATTGTACCTACCTTTAGCACTTTCTCTGACAGCTCTTTCTACATACTCAACATTCTAGAGTCATAGACAGCTACAGTACAGAAACAGATGCTTAAGCCCATCCATGCTGAACCTTTACTCTGCCTTGTCCCATCAACTTGTACCTGGACTATAGCCCTTCCATTGAGGTATTTCTACAAACTTTTCTCAAATCTGCATCCATCAATTCCACTGGCAGCTCATTCCATGTTCACCCCACCCTCACAGTGAAGATGTTTCCCCTCAGGTTACCATTAAACATTTCACTTTTCACTCTTAACTTATGACCACTAGTTCTGGTCTCAGCCAACCTCAATGGAAATAGCCTGCATATACTTACTCTATCTATACCCCTCATCATTTGGTATACCTCTAAAAGATCTCCCTCATTCTCTTGTGCTTCCTACCTACTCAATATTTCCAAGTAACTCAGGTCCTCAAGTCCCAGCAGCATCTTTGTAATTTTTCTCTGTACTCTTTCAATCCTATTGATATCTTTACTGTAGGTAAGTGACCAGAACTGCACACAATACTCCAAGCTAGGTCTCACTAATATCTTGTACAACTTCAACATAACATCCCAGCTCCTGTACTCAATACTTTGATTCATGAAGGTCAATATGCCAAAAGCTCTCTTTCCGACCCTGTCTATCTGTAACGCAAATTTCAAGGAATTGCATTTCTGTATTCCCAGATCCATCTGTTCTATCACAGTCCTCAGTTTCCTACTTTTTCTGCAAGCTGCAAGATTTGATAACCCTCTTCGCTGTTCACTATGGTCCCAATCTTGCAGTTGCCAACAAATTTCCTTTCCTTTCTTGTTTCAAAACATCTTTCCTTTCCATTCCAAATGCCTGCCTCACAGTTCCAAACCTGTAATGGCACATTATCCTTCTTCCTGATTGTCGGTGACCAATCCAACTTCTTGGCTGAAATATCAAGGCATTAACTTCCCTCCCAGCAGTTTTTCAGGTTGTACATCAAATTAGTTGTTTGGTGGAAATAGAATAGCAAATTGATATCCCCCACCTTCCCAATGCTCACCCTGCACCCTTCACACACAGGGACCTGCTGGGTTTGTTAAATGTTTGCAGTCTCCCCTATGTCCCACTGTCCCATAAGTGGACTGTGATCCAAGGGTCAGATATTGATAAAGTCCTGCTGTTACGTGTCTAGCTTATAGTTATGAATAGTTAATGGTAGGGTCTTGAGCCTTTTACAGACATGGCTAGCACCACAGTACTGGAGGATCTCAGTAAGCCCCAAAACATATAATGATGGTTATCCTTTTCTCCAGCTCCATCAATGCAATCTATTGTCTGTTATTTATTTGCCCAGACAGCAGATGTTTGCACCTGTACAACATATGGTCAGGCCAACATATGGCTTTTATACTGTAATTGTCCATAATGAAGGATTATTGAGCATCCCTGAATTGCCCTTTGATGACCATAGTGCCAGATCACACTTCAGACTGCCTCCAGCAAAGGCTCTTTCTTCTATGATTTCAGACTCTGCAGGGAAAATATATTACATGTCTAATTCATCTGTGCATGCTTTGTGGCTTCTGATTAGGCTGTAGCTATCCTCTTGAACTTCTGATTTTACCATATTCATAGCACAAAATAATGGGTGCTATCACTATTCCAGAAATGACAAAACTTAGTCTAAATACAACTGAATGCTTTGATCTTCAGTGTTCCATTCTTAACTGAGTAGTCTCTAAAGCTTTTTGAAAAATAAAATCACTGTAAATGGATTACATTCAGAAGAAATAGTCAGGCTTGTATTTTATAACCTTAATTCAATGATCGACATTAAGTTATTAAAATATATTTGTAGCACATGTTTTTGTATATTCGCAACACATAGAAGCTTAAAATAAAGCTGGTCTAAAGTTTCAAGCTTGCTTTTGAAAGTATGCTATTTTATTTGAAGATTGCCTCATGTTCTTTATATTTTATACTGTCTCTATTATGTCAAATGATACAGTTCTGCTCCAAAAATATAAACTACATTTTCAGACATCACAATAAGCAAGAAAAGTATTTTCTGCTTTGGAGAACGCTGGATAAGGATGAACTTAATTTTGACTGATGTTTATCCAGCAAAATGTACAGAGATTTTTTAAAAATGGGATTAATGTGGGATTAGTGTGGAGGAATGATTGATATCCAGCACAGACTTAGTATAATTAAGAATGTTTTTCCTTGTTGCATCTTTTTTTGAGAGATGCCCACTATGTCCAGATATGGTTAATATGTTTGTACTCCATTTATAATCCACTTGATAAACACGATCGACGAAGATTTCACATTGACAAACAATGCCAACGATATACAGGAATAAATAATAAACTACTTAAACGCATGCCATACAAGCCCTAACTCTGCCTAATCAGCATGAACACTGTGGGAAAGACATAGAAAAGCAATTAGATATTAGACATTTGCTTATCAATACACGTGTTGCTGACACACTTACACAACTAATTCAGGTTGCATAATCAGTACCTGTAACTCTTTAATGAGTGGCTTATGAATACAAGCAGCTGAAATGAAAGAACCATAGATTTCAGCACATTTCTGGAGGTTCAAAAGCCCAACTGGTTCACTGATCTCTAGTCCATACAACTCATGCAGAGAATTAAAGATAAAATTTTCGGTAGTTTCCTATCAGTTGCGTTAGTATGTGGTGGACAGTAGCAAGACCTCTTTCCAGTTATCATAAATAGAGTTGTGATTTCTTAAGGGTGGATATAATTGTGGTATTGCTGAGATCTGCTGTCATATCTTCCTGTTCCCAGATGTGGGTATAAATTAATGACTTTAGAACTTCAGTGAGGATTACATCAGTTTCTGAGGCATTATTATTATTTAAAAAAAGACTTTTTTTTTACTTCTCAGTCAGGGGTGAGGGTGAGATTGTGCCAGAGAGTTTTGCTGTGAAATGGAGTCAAAGGTGATCCTGTTCATTACAGCAAGTTCTGACTGTCTCTCTGTTCTTAATAAACTGTCTTGCATTCTTAGCTATCAGCAGGATGGGATGGATCTTGGGTATCTGAGTCTTGGATTGTGTTTATATTCACTAACCTAGTGTCATACAGCACTGAAACAGGCCCTTTGACACAACTCATAGATGCCCAACATGGTTCTCACCAAACATATCCCATCTGCCTGCATTTGACCCACATATATACCCTTCCTTTCCATGTCCTCATCCAACTGTCTTTTGAAAGTTCTTTTACTGTGCCTGCCTCAACCACTTCCTCTGGCAGCTCATTCCATTTATGTACAACCCTCTGCATGAAGGTCATTAACATGCTGCTGATCCTTTTTGAACTCTTTCCAACTGCTGATGACTTTCCTTACTGTTTGGGGGCCAGGAGGACAGAGATAATCAAGGAGATAAAGTAATAGTCCATCAGTCCTTCCTATGGTACAGAATTAACTGTTCCATTACTACACCAGTGAGGAAGGTCTCTTTAATCCAGGCATATAAGTTGAATTCCATTTCACAGCTGGGTAATTTAAATTAAAGTAATTAAATAAATTTTAAGGTTAAAAAATGAATATGGTAAAAAACAATAAAAAGCAATCTAGTTATTTAGTGTTTTACAGGGAAGGAAATTGGCTGTGTTTGCACAATGTGGTTCATGTGTAACTCCAGAGCCATCAGCCTGGTTGTCACTTCAACTCAAATCAAAGGCAGTCGAGGATGGATGACAAATGCTGGCTAAATGCTTAGAAGTGTAGTGAAGATCTACATTTAAAACTGTCAGGTATAGATGATCTGCCCAACCTACCAGTCTCTTGCTCAGCGATGATAAAATCTAAGGTGAATGGTGGTGTTGCCATGAGGTCTCATCCTTGTCTCGCTGGCGAACAGGATGTTGATTGTGGCAAGTTCATGCTCGAAATATTTTATCAAGGGAGGACTCCTGAACTACACTTGCTCCTTCCTTGCATATTTTCTAACAATAAAATGGAAGTTGCTTTGGGCTATGGTGCAGGAGTTTGCAATATTGAAGAAATTCAAATTGGCTTTAGCCATAGCTATTACAGTCCCAGTATCAGAGTGTAGTTCCTACAGTTCCTATGGAGCCAGAGTAACTCAATCTTAATGGCAGAGCTCGTTAAATGAAGACATTGTTCCTTCTCTAGTTAGAACTTCCTGAAGAAGGTGTGTATACTACCTTGTTATGTTCCGTTCATTGTATTCTTCTCAGGGAGCTGACATCAATGACAAAGCATTTGAATTCCTTGGTTATAATAATGGAGCAACTTGGGTCTGTTTATAAAAATCCTAACATTCCAGATCCCCAATTTTATTCTGTTGATATGCATGAATTATTTTAACATGAAATGGTCACTATGTACACATTTTGTAGAGAAAAGTCTTGTTCCATTGGGTCTTTAAATTGACTGGAGATAAGTCTCTGCTCTTTGACATCTCCACAAATGAGTCCATCCATCAGCTTTCTATATCAAAAAATGAAATCCTTCCATATAGAGCAAGGTTTCTTAACCTTTTTTTCTGCCATGGACCCCTTTGGCAGTCAAGTGAATCCTATAGATCCTTTTGAGAGCAATGTATTTAAATATAAAAAGCAAAATACATAGGATTACAAAAGAAACCAATTATATTAAAATACAGTTATCAAAATATTTAAAAAATAAATATGTAATATAGTAATATATATGCTTATTTATCAACACATTAAATAACAAGACTATACATTTAAAAATATAGGCAAGCTAAAATTGAATTTTTTTAAAGACTTATCAGTGTGAAGGATGCTGTTTAGCTTGAATAAGAACATATAACTGTGGGGTGTTCTTTGATAAGGCAATTAAAAGGGTTTTGTTGGACATTCAATTGATTTTGATTTTTCATTTTACAAGTGTTGAAAATCCTGATTCTCAAAGATCTGCTGTTTGAAATGGAATTAAAGCTTCCATGGCTTGCTTTACAAGGTGAATAAAGGCTTCTCTCAAGGAACACCTGCATTCTCCAAGGCTTTTTAAGTTAAACTCCAATTGTAGTGAGTCTTTTGTCCTAAGATCGATGAGTTCATCGTTGGCTACATCAACATCTTCAATATAGTTTATATCGGAAAGAAAAGGGTTACGGATCCATGGTTCAACTTTAATGTCATCAAGATGGAAATAACTTTTGAAAGAGTTCTGAAGTGTTTCCAGGTGTTTGCTGATGTCTCTCTTCAAAGAAATTGACAGAGAATTTTGTACCTCATCTTCATCTTGGCAAAGAACTTCCTCCAGTATTTGAAAGTTTGCAACTCCCTTCTTCCAAATTAGCAACAGAAAAGAAAACTTGTAATTTTTCAGTAGCATCTATAATGATGACTTCAGGAACTTGAATTGAAAGTTTTATTACATTCACATGGTTAAAAATATCTGCCAGTTAAGCCAACCCGCAGATACAACCCATTTTAAAAAGAGTGGGTTTCCTTTCTCTTTCAGAAAAACGCTTTAGTTTGAACAAACACTTCAAGACTTGTCATCTTGAAAGACAGTGAACTTCAGTTGGTAGAGAAGCACTTCACATTCTGCACCCATTTCTTGGCAAAGTCTTTTAAAAATGCAATTATTCAGAGACCTGCTTCTAACAAAGTTGATGACCTTTATGGCTGTTGCTCGAACATCTTTCAGGGTTGTTGGAAGAGTCGTTGGTGTTATTGTAAAAAACAATGAGAGACAACAACATGAAAAACTTCCTCTTTCACCAGATATACAGGTTTCCCCCGCCATCGGAAGGTAGAGTGCTCCTATATAACGGTTCATAAGCCGGAATGTTGTAAAGTAAAGAAGCAATTACCATTTATTTATATGGGAAAATTTTGTGATCATTTGCAGACCCAAAAATAACCTAACAAATCATGTCAAATAGCACATAAAACCTAAAATAACAGTAACATATAGTAAAAGCAGGAATGATATGATAAATACACACTCTATATAAAGTAGAAATACTTTTCCACAATCATTGCCGGCAATGTTGTCCGTGGCGAAAATCTCACGCAAGCGCCGTCGGCCAAAACACGGCGCAAGCACTCTCGGCAGAAAATCTCACACAAGCGCTGTTGGCAAAAACACTCTCTCCAGTAACTTTTAAGCTATGAAGCTGCCAAATCATACCAAATAACACATAAAAATACACAGCCGATATAAAGTAGAAATAATCTATGTACAGTGTAGTATCACTTACGGGAATCTGGAAGACAGCGCCGAGCACACTGATGATGGTGTATTAGGCTGAGTCGTCGGAGGTTGGGGTGGTGCAGTGGCCCCCACCCTCCGGGCAGCGACCCGATACCGATCCGTGAAGCATGCAGCAGTGCAGCAGTAGCCGGGAGGCACACAGCACATCTTTAAGAAAAAAGTCAAAATAAACATGCTAATTAATTAGGTGTTGCCCGGCAAGTAATTGTCGGCCCAGATCAGAGGCGATTGCCGATTGCATCGCCTCTGATCTGGGCCGACATTCATGTGCCAGCAGCACCTAATTAATTAGCATGTTTATTTCGGTTTTTTTCTTAAAGATGTGCTATGTGCCTCCCGGCTACCACCGCATTCTCCGCGAATCGGTGTCTGTCCGCGGCCTGGGGGTTGGGGTGGTGGGACACTGGGGTGTCATCTCGTCGTCGTCTGTTTCCATTAGGGCAGGCAGCTCATCTTCTCCTATGACTGCCCACCTGGATGTCGAAGGTCGAGGTTCATCGTCTGCTTTGGCTGGTGTAGAAGGCTTGCTTGACTGCTGAGTCTTGAGCATTTTTCTGTCATATAGTTCTTTGTAAGCACTCAAACCACCCTGCAAATGTGCCGTAAACTGACGTACCCTTTCAAAATTAAAGTCGTACTTTATCATTGCAGCAAAAATCTCACGCAGTTGCTTCACGTTCAGTTCGCTACTGCATTCGGTTTCGATTGTTATCCTTTCCTCTTCCAATTACATCAGCTCTTCATCTATGAATTCTTGGTCATGGGATGCCAAAACCTCTTCAATATCATGTTCGTCAACTTCCACAAGCCAAACTCACCTTGTCCTTACTTTGTTCACCACGATTGAACGCTTAATTATGTCTAGTTTACGTTAAGTGTAACACCCTTATGAGCTCTTTCAGGCTTTTCTGACACCTTAGAAGTCATCTTGCTAACGGCTGCTCACAGGCATGTGCTTAAGCAATGCTGGCAAGAATGCTGTTCCGAATCCAGGGGAGATCGGCTGCTTGGGGCGCGCGCTGCTTTTTATCACGCGCTGATTTTTTTCGTAACAGTGAAAACACCTTCCATCAGCGACAACAGGGAACTAATGTAGGTTTTTCGTAACAGTGAAGTTTCATAAAGTGAACGTTCGAAAAGTGGGGACACCTGTATTTCCAAGCATCATAGGAGCTCCAACTGTGCAAAGGATATGAAGTTTTCTTTCCAGTCTAAGTTTTGTTAGCCAAAAAAACTTTTTACTATTTCAAAAATGGTGACAGACTTCGTAGTTTCTAAAAAGGACTCACAAAATAAGAATGCTTCTTTGATGGCATCAGTATACACATAGCAAACAAAGGAAGGAGCTGACCACATTGAGAGATGTCTGTAGTTTAATCCATTTGCATACTGAAATGTTAAAAGAAATATCAACTATTCTAGAACATCTCACATTATTTGATAAGGGAACTGCTTCCAGTTTTCTCCCCTGTTTCAGTCTGCAAACCAGCTCGACCATTTCCAGCGCACATGGTTTTACTAAAGTCTCTCCAATAGTTTATCAATAGCTTATCTTTTGTTTATCAATTAGGTAAGCACTTTTATAGGATACTTCAAGAAAAGGTTTTGTTGAAATGGCAATCCAAGTAATAGAAGTGTTGCAACTTTTTTGAATTCAGCTTTCTTCACATCTTTAGATGCATTTTCATCACACTTCCTTTTTTTGATATTTCAACTTAAATTGCGTCTGCAAAAATATAAAATAAATAAAGATAAAATAAAGTATTTGATTCAATTAACATTTTTTGAAACTATTTTTGTATGCTTTTTAAATAATGTGTTGATAAATCTGCAACGAAATAAATCATCTGTATGTCAATTAAGTGAAGTGTATGATATTCAAGAAATGTGTACAGGTTTCCCCCGCCATCCAGAGGTAGAGCGTTCCTGTGAAATGGTTTGTAAGCCGAAATCTCGTAAAGCGAAGAAGCAATTACCATTTATTTATATGGGAAAATTTTGTGAGCGTTCGCAGACCCAAAAATAACCTACCAAATCATGCCAAATAACACATAAAACCTAAAATAACAGTAACATATAGTAAAAGCAGGAATGATATGATAAATATACAGCCTATATAAAGTAGAAATACTTTTCCACAATCATTACTGAACTGTTCTCCGTAGCAAAAACCTCACGCAAGTGCAGTTGGCAGAAAATCTCACGCAAGTGCTGTTGGCAAAAACATGGCACAAGCGCTCTCCAGTAACCTTTAAGCTATGAAGCTGCCAAATCATACCAAATAACACGTAAAATTACACAGCCTATATAAAGTAGAAATAATGTATGTACAGTGTAATATCAGTTAGCGGAATCAGGAAGATAGTGCAGAGCACACGGATGATGGTGTGTTAGACTGAGTCGTCGCAGGTTGGGTGGTGCGGTGGCCCCCAACCTCCAGGCCGCCCACCGAAACATTGCTACGAAGCATACAGGGGTCCAGCGGTAGCCGGGAGGCACACAGCACATCTTTAAGAAAAAGCGGAAACAAACATGCAAATTAATTAGGTGCCGCCCGGCATGTAATTGTCGGCACAGATCAGTGCCGATTTCCCATTGCATCGTCTCTGATCTTGACCAATAATTGCGTGTCGGCGGCACCTAATTAATTAGCATGTTTATTTCGGCTTTTTTCTTAAAGATGTGCTGTGTGCCTCCTGGCTACCGTTGCATTCTCTGCGAATCAGTATCTGTCCGTGGCCTGGGGGTTGGGGTGGTGGGACACTGGGGTGTCATCTCATCCTCTGTTTCCGTTAGAGCAGGCAGCTTATCTTCTCCTATGACTGCTCACCTTGATGTCGAAGTTCGAGGTTCATTGTCTGCTGTGGCTGATGTGGAAGGTTTGCTTGACTGCTGAGCCTCGCGCATTTTTCTATCACACAGTTCTTTGTAAGGACTCAAACCATCCTGCAAATATCCCCTAAACCGACATACCCTTTCAAAATTAAAGTCGTACTTTATCATTACTCATTCTGTTTCGATTGTTATCCTTTTTTCTTCCAATTGCATCAGCTCTTCATCTGTCAGTTCTTGGTCATGGGATGCCAAAACCTCTTCAACATCATATTCGTCAGCTTCCACAAGCCAAACTCATTTTGTCCTTACTTCGTTCACCACGATCGAAATGCTTAATTTTGTCTAGTTTTACGCTAAGTGTAACACCCTTACAAGCTTTTTTAGGCTTTTCCGATACCATAGAACTCATCTTGCAAACGACTGCTCACAGGCATGTGTTAAAGCAATGCTGTTCCAAATCCGGGGAGAGCAGCTGCTCGAGGCGCACGCTGCTTTTTATTGTGCACTGATTTTTTCATGCGCTGATTTTTTATCGCACACTGCTTTTTTTCCATAACAGTGAAAACACCTTCTGAAAGCAAAAACAGGGTAATAATGTAGGACTTTTGTAACAGTGAGGTTTCGTAAAGCGAACGTTCGAAAAGCGGGAGACAGCTGTATGCCATGTAAGTAAAATAGGGCAGGTTTTAAAATTTATCCGAAGTTTTAACACTTTTGGTGTCTATTTGATACTTAGATAGACACAAGAATTACAACAGTAGCTCAGGCGTCGTATGCTTCCTGGAATTCGGCTATTGGTGCATATAGAGTAACGTGGTATTTACAGAACGCTGCGCAGCCTTATGGAGAGTTAAGAATTCTCATTTGAATTGTACAGTTATGCAAATCTTTAACAAACAATAAAAGCAACTCACCGCAGGGCCGGATTAAGCTAGTGCGGGGCCTGTGGCATATGTTATAAAGGGGCCCTAAAAATGCACATAAGTATTAAAACATAAATTATTTACTTGCATAGTAAAGTAATTCAATTTTTTTCATTTGTTATATAGCCAAATAATACGACAAATGTCTGACACTTCAGTAATAGTATTACTTACATGTAGGTATCAATTTCAAATGTCAGAAGTAACAAAACAATAATTTAAAAGTTACATTTTCTAGATTTAGCATGAGCAAATTTATTGGTGAGACTGGAAATGTCTATTTCACACAGAAGTTCATGTTCAAAGCTCATGAGAGTGAGATTGTTCAATCTGTTTTGACCCATGGTGCTCCTCAGTTCATTTTTCATCTTTTTCAGTTTTGAAGATGAGTGTTCTCCACTGCAGTTGGTAACCATGAGTGACAAATAGATGCGCTAGGCATTTTCTACATTTGGAAAACATGACTCCAAAGAATTGTCAGTTATCAAATGGTACAACTGTAACTCTACAAGGTCTTGTTTGGCACCCATATGAGAAGCAAGATCAGTTTTCAACAGTTCAGTAAACTGCACAAATTCTTCATCTTCCGGATATGATTTAATAAGATTTGATGGCCTCTTTACGATCTCTTCAGGTGTAAACGACTGTAACTGATGAAGGAATCCAAAAACACCATTCACCTTTAGATAAGCTTTCTGCCTTTTTGACAGGGCAGAAAGCAAGCTGTTAATAATGGCAAGAAATGTTCGACTTTTAAACTTCTGAGAAGGCGCTTGAGATTCAACAAGTGGATCAAGAGTGCTGGAACCACTGAAATCATCATACCCACGATTTTGCTTGTGTTTTCTTCGAGCTTGCTGTTAATAATCTTCACACTTAGTCAGATCCTTGGCTTTTTGCTCAATGTCTGAAAAGTAGACCACATAGCTTTAATATATCCATGCAAGGATTCATAGAGTGCACAAGCTGTGTTCAAGTCTGGGCCAGGAGATTGCAAAAAACCACTGGTTATTTGAAAACGCTGTAATAGTTGATCCCACAATATGACCATTATTCCTGTTTCCAACTTCATCATGGTTGAAAGTAGTCCACGAGCCTGTTGTCGACACTCTGCTTTCTGATCATTGTTATTTGAAATGTCATCCAAAACTTGTTTTATTGCAGAAAAGCTGTGTAAAAGTGCTTTTGTTGCATCTGCACGAGCTGACCACCTGGTATCTGACATCCTTTCACAATGGGCAAATGATCACCACCATCAGATAATGCAGCAGAAAGGAGATCCCACTGATAGAAGCAGAAAAAAATGTGTACAGGCTTTCTACAAATTGAAAGAAAATTAATGCTTCTTGACAATGTTCTGCAGCACATTTCAGCTATGTAGCAGTATCAACAAAGACTAGTGAACAATAACAAATTTATGTGACCGTTGTGGCTATGACTGTGTGTGGATCACATGCACTCAACAACCAACTAGGAATAGAGTTCTGAAAATTACCTGTTTAGTTGCTTATTGAAACTCGTTTCAATTAGTATATACAGGTTGAAACTCACAGTCTAATCCAATCTTGTATGTTTCTGAGCTGGTTCGGACTACTTAAAATCAGGAAAAAAATGAGGAATCATGAACTGGGTCACATAAAACTGTTGAGTCGCACATCCCTTGTCACAGGCTCACCGCGGCGACGCACCCTCCAGCGGCGTAACAGCGCAGGCTGCAGCGGCTTGGGAGCGTGGGAGATAGCACAAAGGTCACCACGACACAGCAAGGAGCCAACACATGCCTGCACACACATACCATGCAGCATGCAGATCCCCGACATGAAAACAACAGCGGTGCCAGATCGCTGAGAGAATACAATTAGATGTCGATTTCACCAGACTGCAGCTTGCAAGCATTTAGTGCGGATGCGGCCCTCGAAAATGCAGGGCCCATAGCATATGTTACTCTTGCTACTAGGTTAATCTAGCACTGACTCACCCCCTTCTACAGATTGATCAACAAGAAATCGTAGATAAGGAATAATGGAGAGAAACGTAGATATCTGGGTCACAAATATGAGAACACGCAGCTGAACGACTACTAGGCGTAGGGCTACCCAATAGTTGGCCAGCTATGTCGCACAGGTATCTGCAGACAGGAAGACTGTGATCACGTTCGATCTGGCGATGGATCTAATAACTACTATCAGTTTGAAGTAATGATGAGCGTACTGTAAATTATATTTTTAACAACTGCTAAGTAGTATAAAAATACCACTGATTTATATCAGTGCCAAAGTCACAGGTACTGCTAATGCTACTGTGGCTTGTTGCCTAAACTCATCATTGAATGAAATGCAAAATTTCAGTTAGATGTTAGTGAAAATAAAGGTATAATTTTTTCCCATCCAAATTCACAGACCCCCTGGAATCTATCCATAGACATCAGGTTAAGAATCCCTGATATAGAGGAACAACTGACATAACCTTCACACTGTGTTAACTTCAAGAGAAATGTCAGGAGCAGCAACAACCTTTAAATGTGACTTTTTTCCTCACTTTACGAAAGCTAATGATTCAGTCAATCAAGAAGGACCGTGAAGAATCCTTCTCAATTAGATTGCCAAAAGAAATTCATTTTGGATTTCAAAGCTGCTTCATGATGGCATGCAGGTTGTGATCTTACCCAATGGGTGCACAGCAGACGCATTCACAGAGTCAACAGGTGTAAAGCAAGGCTGTCAATGCCTCGACACTTCCCTTAAACTTACTCATTGAAGCATTGCATCTCAGTCTCAGTTAGCTTCTTACTGGTGTGAAGTTAACGTACAGCATAAATGCCCTTCAGCACCTCCAATTTAGAAACAAGATCATCACAACTTTAATCTTAAATATTGCAATTAGCTGATGACGCTTGTTTATGCATAGATTTGGAAGCCAAGCTTCCAAGTCATTATTGCCTTGTTGTCTGAGATGTAAGAGAGGATGCACCACATTTAACATGCATAAAACAAGGGCCCTTTCTCAACGATAAATTTTTATGGCAAAGCTTGGAAACTGAGAACTATGACCCATTTCTCAGGAGACTCCTCCCAATGAAAACAAATATTAATCATGAAATTCATCATTATCTTATGTATGTCAGCTCAGCCTTTGTCCACCGAAGTTAAAGGGTATTTGAAGATCAAACCTAAAGCATAGGAACAGCAGCAGTCACTGCCCACCTGCGTAGCCCTGAGGTACAGTATGAACTTCATTCAGCAGGAATTTGGAGCACTGGACACATGCTGCCAATACTACTCGTCTTTGTAAAATTCTCCCAAACACCGAAGGTTAGTGACATATTGCTGTACAGTCTCTTGGATCCACAGCCACATAGCTAGCAAAAAAAAAAACATATTTTACATTTTGTTTCACTAGTAAACTATGGTAAGTATTTCTCCAAGGGCCACTTGCTGATGACAGCATCATGATGTGATGCTGAGGTTTTATAAGACATTGGTCTGACTGCACTTGTAGTATTGTGAGCAGTTTTGGGCCCCTTATCTGAGAAAAGATGTGCTGGCATTGAAAGTGTCCAGAGGAGGTTCATGAGAATGATTCCTTTTCACGTGGTTTGCTGCCAAATTACCCTTCTGCTTAACCACCTAACAGGATGGATGCTCTTTTTCAGTTTAAACCACTTCAAAAAGGGTTGATAGCTATAATTAGATTAGATTAGATTATGAGAACACTCAGTCCTCTTTTATTGTCATTTAGAAATGCATACATGCATTAAGAAATGATAGAATATTTCTCCAGAGTGATATCACAGAAAACAGGACAAACCAAAGACCAACACTGACAGAACCACATAATTATAACATATGGTTACAGCAGTGCAAAGCAATACCATAATTTGATGAAGAACAAACCATGGGCATGGTAAATAAAGTCTCAAAAGTCCCCTAGTCGATCGACTCCCGAGTCCCCAGTAGCAGGCAGCGAAATGGAGAAACTCCCTGCCATAAGCCTCCAGGCACCGTCAACTTGCCGATGCCTTGGAAGCAGCCGACCACAGCCAACACTGAGTCCATCTGTCCGAAAACTTTGAGCCTCCGATCAGCCTCTCCGATACAGCCTCCCGAGCGCCATCCTTTGCCAAGCGCCTTCGACCTTGCCCCAGCCGCTGAAACAAGCAAAGCCGAGGATTTCTGGGCCTTCTGCTCCGGAGATTCTAGTTACCACACAGTAGCAGCGGCAGCAAAGCGGGCATTTCAGAAGTTTTCCAGATGTTCCTCCATACTCTCATGTCCGTCTCCATCAAATCAGAATTGTGCACGGTCCCCTACTTGACAGATAACAGACATCACCACTGAAGTGGCCACGTGTGCTGCCGTCGCGGCACCATCTTCTCCTCCTCCTCCTCCTCCTGATTATAATAAACGAATATTGAATTTAAGAATGATATCTAATGATAAAATTAAACGTGCTTGGGAATTGGAAGTTCAAGAGTCATTTTCAGATAATCAATGGAGTAAAATTCTTCATTTGGTTAACAATTCGTCTATTTCTGCCCATCATTCTTTGATACGTTCAAGGTAGTGCATCAGGCCCATATATCAAAGGATAAACTATCACATATTCTTTCCAACATCAATCGTATTTGTGACAGACGTAATAGCGAGGTGGCCACTTTAACTCATATGTTTTGGTCTTGTAAAAAGCTAGACAATGTTTGGAGAGACGTTTATAAAACATTATCAAAAGTCTTGGATCTGGACCTACAACCTAATTTACTTACGGCAGTATTTGGGATTACCCCACTGAAACCAAGAAGTATTCCTGTTTCTGCTCAACGCCTTTTCAACTTTATTGGCTAGGAGAGCCATTTTACTGAAGTGGAAGGATTCTAATCCACCTACTGTATTTTGTTGGCTTTCCTCCATTATGTCCTGTTTAAGTTTAGAGAAAATAAGAAGTCAGACATTTGATACATCCTTTAAGTTTGAGCAAATCTGGCAACCTTTTATTCAATATTTTCATTTGATTTGATTTATTACTCTTCCAATTTTTTTCAAAGTTTTAGATTTGATCAGAAAGTCTTTCTTATTTTTTTTTGGGTCGTATCCTCAGAATGGACTGCCCAGTCGCTTTTTTTTTGTATAGTGTAGTGGGTTTTTTTTCTCTTTATTTAAAATTCAAAGTTTTTTCTTTCTTCTTCATGAACTGATAAGAGGAGAATTAGCTGTTTTATTTTTTATTATATATTACATACTAGCTTAACACTATGTATGATTTTGATAATGTCTATTTCAATCTCTGTTTGTATTGTTACTGATATATATATATTTGAGATAATTCTCCTCTTGTTTGTATTAATGTTCCTTTTAAATCAATAAACAGATTAATAAAGAAAGAAAGAGAATGATTCCGGGAAAGAATGTGTTAGCGTGTGAGAGGTGTTAGATGGCTTGGGCCTGTGTTCGCTGGAGTTTAGCGAACTGAGAGGACATCTCATTGAAACCTATTAAATTTTAAAGGCCTATATAGAATGGAGACCAAGTTGCCCTGGACCACTCATCTCAAAGTCTGGTGTGGATGCCACTGGGCGGCTAGCCATAAGGTGGTGAATCTATGGAATTCATTGCCACAGAAGGTGGTGAAGACTAAGTCATTGAGTATATTTAAAGCAGAGATTGATAAGTTCTTGATTAGTAAGAACATCAATTGTTACAGGGAGAAGGCAGGAGAATGAGGTTGAGAGGGATAATAAATCAGTTATGATGGATTTGCGGAGCACACTTGATGGCTGAATGGCCTAATTCTGCTCCTATGTTTTACAGATTTATGGATATTCAAGTTTCAAATATTTTTTGAACTGCAAGCATTTGAACTGAGAAACTGCTGTGTTCGGAAATTAGTTTACTGCAAATATGCATCACTGCATTGATGCATATAATGAGGAAGAAAAGGTCAACAATTCAGAGCACGTTGGTTAGACAACAACTCTTAGTTACTTTCACCTAGAACTACATTGCAGATCAAGATGCATGTTACTGAGATATCAAGAGGAACAAAATTCACATCTTTCTCGCATGGATGCTGGATCCCGTCTGTTTCTGCATTGTGTTTTGTTATAAAGAATAAAATTCACATTCTGCCATCAAGTTTCTGAGTGCTTCATGAACCCCTGAATACTACCTCACTGTTCTTCTTTCACATTATCTATGTATGTATCTATTTATTAATTTATTTGTAACTTGTAGTAATTCATATGTGTTGCATTGTGCTGCTACCACAAAACAACAGGTTTCACAACATATGTTTATTGCTTGCCACCACAAGATTCCAGGCTCACTAACACTTGGTGATATGGAGTAATTTCCATATTATTAGGAATTGAATTTACTTTACTCAAATTGCTTAAAACTTGGATAAATTTACATTTGGCACAACTAGTCTGTGCTAGTGTTTATAGTCCTCATGGGTCCCATCCCATTTCATTTATCTCTTCTCAGTCTTTCAGCCTATCTCTGCCTTTGCTCTGCAATCGTGCATATGTCTAGTTTGCTTTTAAAAGCAACAAACTATTTGGCTCCATCCCTTCCTGTGGTCATGAGTTCCACATGCTAAACACCCTCTGAAAAAAAAAGCTTTTTTATTCCTCATCTAGTTTTATTAGTAACTTGTATTTATGGCCTCTGGCTTTCAATGTTCCCACGTGAAAACATTCTCTCTTCATTTATCACATCCAAAAACTTCCATATTATTTTAAACAAAGTATTCTCTTAAAAAAAGCAATCTATTCAATATTTTAGCAGCTATATCTCATTTTCTGTCATCTTTTTACAGGGATGGAAAACATATCTGTGAACAGTGCACCCAAGTGTTATCTTTCAGTAGAGATAGAGATGTTCACAGAAGAATGTGGTGTCTTTATTTTAAGCATGTGGGATTTCCCAAAGCACTGCACAGCCTTTGAATAATTTCAAAGACTACTGTCATTATATAGTCAGAACTGATAGCCATCTTCAGGTGGTTGGCTACAAGATCAGAAGTTAGCACTGTATTCTTTAGACTGTAGAAATTTGGGGGGATGTTTGATAGAGGCATATAAAAATTATGAGGGGTTTAGATAGGGTAAGTGTAAGCAGGCTTTTTTCAGTGAAGTTGGACAACAACCAGAGGTCATGGGTTAAGGGTGAAAGGTGAGAATTTTAAGGGAAACTTGAGAGGAAACTTCTTCACTCAAATGGTTATGAGAATGTGGAAAGAGCTGCCAAGTGGTGCATACAAGCTTGATTCCAATGTTTAAGAAAAGTTTGGATGGGTACATGGATGGCAGGGGTATGGAGGGTTATGGTCCCAGTGCAGGATGATGGGAGTAGGCAATTTAGATAGCATGGACTAGATGGGCCAAAGAGCTTGTTTCTATGTTGTACTTCCCTATGACTATTAAGTCACAAATAACAAATGCATCAGAAAATGAGTGAATCTTCCTTTGGGATAAATGGCTACCTGGACATCAAGAGCAATGTTTTGCAGATTACTTTTAATATATTTTTAAAAGTAATCAACAGCTACTTCGATGTCCTATCAAAAAATGGTATTATTACAATTTTATCAGAATACTGCCAGTACAATTACTGGGTTTTCGGTTTGGACCAATGATCTTCCCAACTCAGAACTCCCAGCAAAGAAGGAACACTTTCAATGGCCAGAGGGTGACATTTCCATGATGTACAGTGTAAACTTTGTGGCTGATATTGGGGAAAAATGTTAAAGTCAAGTTTATTGCTATGTGCACCGGAATACACAGGTGTCATACTTGAATCAACACCACAGGCGCATAGCAACATATAAGCTGCATTCACATGATAAGCATACATTTGAACATGAAAGAACACAATGACAGAAGTACAACATATAAACAAGTATATTTTAGCACAACATAACCAAAGTAGTCATAGCATTGCCAAACAGTAGTGATTAGAGTTTTACTATTCAGTTTAAGAACAGCATGGTTGAATGGATGAAGCTGCTTTTGAATCTAATTACGTTGGACTTCTGGCTTCTGTATCTCCTTCTGGATGAACTGGAAAAACAATATTCAAGACACATTCTAAACTTCAAAACATTGAATTATTGTTGCTTCAGATTTTATTTGCCTTCTCATTTATTGTCTTTATCCTGGATGATAGTTTGCATTGATGATTTTTGAAAGATTTATTCCTATATTTCTTCATTTTCCTTTATATACAACCATTTTTTGGTATTCAGATTAGTAACCATCTGCAGTAATGGTTTGATTGGTATATATATAAAATCTATAGAATTAAGGCAATTTTGTGGAAACAAGTTCCATGAAAATAAGTCCTGACGAAGGGTCTTGGCCTGAAACGTCGACTGCACCTCTTCCTACAGATGCTGCTTGGCCTGCTGCGTTCACCAGCAACTTTGATGTGTGTTGCTTGAATTTCCAGCATCTGCAGAATTCCTGTTGTTCCATGCAAATAAAGTCACTTCAACATTTTGCCAATTGTGATGTGAAAATGATGGACTTTTGTGATTTATATGAAACTTGAGAAGTGAATTTTGAGATGTGATGGATTTTGAGACTTGGAATTTTCTGCTCTGCAAGGCATTGGAGTCATAGTCACTGAGTTCATTCAATACACAAATATTCAATACATTTCTGGACCCTGGAAAATCAAGGGATTTGGAATTAATGTAGGAGAGAGGCATTGTGGTAGAAGATGCAGCTATGATCTGGATGAACGATGGAGCAGGTTCAAAGTCCGAAATACCTTCTTCTGCACTTGTTTCTAATGTTGCCTTATTACCCTATCTTGTGATTGAAGTATTCATGATATCAAGGGGAACTAATAATTCAAGGAGAAAATATTTCCTTTGACTGGGAAATCCTGGCTAACAGTCAGTAGAAAGTTTGTAAATTCCTTAGGAGTTAAGTCATCCGTCCCCTCTATCTCAAATTTTTCTTTTCCTTATGGCACAGGAGACATTTCGCCCCATTTTTTCTATATCAACTTTCAGTATAATCTCACCAATCCCATTTCTTCATATTTCTCCGTAATATATTGTCTTTCACTGTATACAATGATAGACATAACATCTGAGACCAGACATGAAAAGAAGGTGACGATACAGAGGCAGGTCACAGATTCACCATGACCTTACTGATTGGCCTACTTATACTTCCATGATCTGAGCTGAACCCTTTTGTTTAGTGTTTATTTTCACCTATTACAGGGCTGGCGCTATTATTGACCAAAGAATCTTTTCATACACAATTAGCTGTTCAAATATAGGTTCAATAGGCTAGAAAATGGAATTCAACAATTTTCAAGCTCAAAGGGTGCTATGTATTGTCCTGAAACCCAAATTACTGACCAACAGAAGATAGGAAAACTGTAAAAATTGCAGGATGAGATGAGCAAATAAATAAATAAATTGAAGCCAGACCATTAGTTCTTCTAAAAGGTTTGGTGGGATTTTTTTAAACATGTAAATGGGTATTTTGGTTGCTTATCTCATTCAAAACAATCCTTCTGTATTGCAACAGTGTTTGAAACAATCATTGTGGTTATGTCTCTGGAATGAACAGTTTGCCCAACAGTTTGGCTCATAGGCAAGAAGGTCACTCAGTTAACTTAGTCAAATCAGGGTGACAAGACTGTTAATATTGAGCAAGACGTTTCGCTCCAGTAGTGATATATGCTTCAGTGAGTATTGAAGTCAAAAATATTTCCAGCAACATTGTCATTCAAATAAGTTAGATGGCATTTTTTATTTTATGGAAAAATATATAAATATAAAGTATAACTTAAATAAATTATAATAAATTAATACATGCTTAAAACATATGTAAGTATCTGTTTGCTATACTGAATGTGTAAAAAGCTTTGGAATTCAAGAGCAGGAGTAGCTAATCCATCAGTCACTTGCTCTGCCATTCAGTAAGACCTGTGGATGATCATCCATTCCATCAACAGCACTTGCCCTCATCCCTTTTCAAAGACTCAGAACTATTGAGAGAAGAAGTTCTTCCTAATGTTTTCTTAAATGAGTGATCACTTGTCCTGAACCTATGTTCCATAAGGGGAGCCATTTTCTTAACATCCACCCTATCAATATCCCCCAGAAGCTTATACTATTCTATAAATTCATCTATCTTTTCTTTTTAAAGTTGAATGAAAACTAGCCTCTTCACACTAGTGAACTTTTGCTGTGTTGAATCTAGTGCAAGTACAGTATATCATTGTCAAAATCATAAACACTTTGGAAGGAGTGGTCTCAGCAGTGCCCTGCAAAATTTCATCAAAAATTTTTATAATCCATGACCCTGATTATCAACAAATCCTGGCATCCATACCTATAAAGTCTAGCTTCCATTATCCTTTCTAATTACTTGATTTACTCATTGCTTGGTAACCTTTTGAATTCCACGTACTTGAACCCTAAACTCCACTCCCCCTTTAACATTTTCCTACTTAAGTATGAAGGACAATGTCAAATGCCCAGAAATCCATAGTCTTTCCAGAGAACTAAGCACACTGTACAATATCATCCACATTTTTGTCTCTCAAAATGTATTCCATTGACTCCAATAATGTGAATATCAGGTATAAAAAACAACTCACCAACACCACTGTATGGTATATTTTAGCACTTCTGGGCTGGAAATTCCAGACAAGGTTCTTTAAGTACTTGAATGAGATGGAACTACAATGTTTTTTTTTAATTCTTGTGTGATGTGAATGGCAAACATGCAATTAATTCTTAATGATCAAGATACAGCCCCAATTCAATTCAACTGTCATTAGCCAAACTACTTTGTAATGTCTATCATATTCACGGTTACCCTTTATGTAGAAATATTTTATTAGTGCTTATCCCCTAATCTGAGGAAAGACATCCTTGCCATAGAGGGAGTACAAACCAGAATAAGGGGTCACAGTTTGAGGATAAAGGGGAAACCTTTTAGGACCGAGATAAGGAAAAACTTCTTCACACAGAGAGTGGTGAATCTGTGGAATTCTCTGCCACAGGAAGCAGTTGAGGCCAGTACATTGGCTATATTTAAGAGGGAGTTAGATATGGCCCTTGTGGCTACGGGGATCAGGAGGTATGGAGGGAAGGCTGGGACGGGGTTCTGAGTTGGATGATCAGCCATGATCATAATAAATGGCGGTGCAGGCTTGAAGGGCCGAATGGCCTACTCCTGCACCTATTTTCTATGTTTCTATGTTTCTATTTTCTGACTGATGAATGATGCATGTAAACTACATCTCAATCTTTTATTAATAGCATGTTTTCTGAATAAACAGGACAGTCCAACATTTTCACCATCACATCACCCCTAGATTCATACATATGCACTGCCTCCCACGCAGTTTACTCAATGTTAATAATTGGTCCTGTAACTGTGGGAAGTATAAGTGCTGCCTGTTGAATAGTGCAGTCTGCAATTATGTCTGATTGCCTGATCTGACTGAAGAAGTTTGAAGAGCCTTTTAAGTAACATTTTTTCAAGTGTGTTCACATTCACTGGCAGAAAGCAAAATCCTCACTAGAACAATATCAAAGCAATCACACTCCATGGTTTTGTGAAATTAAGGGTGAAGATCCTGAAGTTTAGATATTAGATCAATAATACAGATCACATGTCAAAATGATTTCACTGAAGTTGGATCATGCTGCCAAACTTGGCCAATGCAAAATGCACTGAATTCACTACATTTCACTTCATTTGGCTTGTACAAAGCTAGTAAAAGCCACCAGCTCCAGACATCCAGGTTCAGTCCTGAAGCTGGATGTTGTCCATGTGTCCCTGTGACTGTGTGACTTTCTTCAGGGTGTTCCACTTTCCTCCCACAGCACAAAGATGTGAGCTTCATGGGTTAATTGACTGTTGTAAAGTGCCCTAGTTCATAGTTGAATGGTCAACTTTGAGGAAAGTTGATGAAAATACAAGGAGTCAAAAAATAGGATAAATGTAAGTTTAGTGGGAAATGGGTGGCTGATGGTTGGTGTAGACTCAAAGACTGAAGGCTTTGGTTCCATGTATCTCTCCATGATTCCACAACTCTATTTCAGGATGAAATCACATTCACCATTAAACTGGGTTGGGCCCTTTCTTGTTATATTCATGATACTGTCCCAACATCAGATGTGCAGCAAATCATACTAGCATTCTCTCAATACCCATCTTTTTTGTGAAGGGTATATCCAAGTTTCTATCTGCCTACATTTTCTATCATTGCACATCCTCCCACCCACACATGCTTGACCTCTCCATGCCTTACTTCCACCCCAGCAAGACCCCTCAGCAGAAATTGTAGAGAAGAAGATCTTTTATTCGACTCAAAGCACTCAATCTATTAAACATTAAGCAGGACGTTTGGAATGACAGAGTCTTTCTGGGATTGAGAGATTCTTTGATCTTTATTGAGCAGTAACAAGAAAAAAGTGCTAACTGTGCTTAGATTCCACAATAAGATGCAAAATTAAATGCCTCCATTCAGACATCAGAATGTTGATCAAAATCTGCTCACTTCATAAGTGGAATATTTTCCCATGGTCACAAATTGTTTGCAACCTTGTAATTTTATGCAACTCGGTGCAAAAGGCCGTCAACTTTGCCCTACTGATAATTCGGCATCTTAATGAGTGGTGGTATCCCTTCTGGCTCTGAACTTCACAAGAGCAGTGGATGATAGTGAGGGTGTCTCCACCGAATAGAGCTTATATTTTTTCTCTACCCTGAGATTTCCCTCTCCTCCATTGTAGCTGTTTGTGCTACTTGTCTATGTCTTCCATGGAGGCGACTATTTTAAGCACGACCAATCCTCCCGTGTACTCCTCACCAAAGGTGCTGCAATGGCAATGGAACTCTGTAGGCTCCCTTAGGAATATCCACAGTTCACATATTAAAGTACCTTTAAGAGGTTTAAACTACTCTAGTATTGTTTAATATCTCTTTTTTGGCCATCTTCACAAAGGTTAGCTGAAGAAGGGTTTGGTTAATAAGTTGCACGCACAATGATGGCTTTGAGTTTTGGTGAAATCCCAGTTTCTATCTATAAGTGTGCTGTTAATGGTTTCAGTCAGACACTCTACTTTGCTTTTGAATTATGTTCCAGGATCATTGTGGTAGGCAGGATCAAAACAAAATGATCTAGTAGCTCTTCTTGCTTTGATAGATATGCAAAGGAGAGCGGGACTATTTGGTGCTCATCACCTGCCCCAGCAGTACACTATAACTCACAAAGTTCAGTACACAGTGTGAAAATTACAAAGTGTTACACATGAAAATAAAAAAAAATAATCTTACTTTGTTTTGGCATACCAAGCAATTTTGTAATGCCAGTGTTAAGGGTTGGAGAATCAATTGGTGGGAAATAACATTTAAAAAAAGATAGGTGGCAGATTGGGTGGGAGGAGGGGACTGGTGTGAAACCAATTGGAAGGAGAAATTTTGAAAAAGGCTAACCTGAAAACAGCTGAACTTGTGGTTTCAATGGCCACAGACTCATTTAACTAATAGAGAAGCATGCTCAACCATCCTTAAGGAACCCTCTGTGTGAGAGGCCTTCACAATTCCCAAGCAAATACATTATGTGAATGTGACTTAAAAGAGATGCAAACACAAAGCCATCTGAAATCAGAATCAGGTTTATTAACACCGGCATATGATGTGAAATTTGTTAACTTAGCAACAGTGCTATATATTAAAAAGAAGTAAGGTAATGTCCAAAGGTTCAATGTCCATTTAGGATTTGGATGGCAGAGGGGATGGCGGAAAGGAAGAGGCTGTTCCTGAATCACTGAGTGTGTGCTTTCAGGCTTCTGTACCTCCTACCTGATGATAAAAGTGAGAAAAGGGCATGCCCTGCGTACTGAAGTTCCTTAATAATGGACACTACCTTTCTGAAACACCACTCCTTGGAGATGTCCTGGGTACTTTGTAGGTTAGTACCTAAGATGGAGCTAACTAGATTTACAACCCTCTGCAGCTTCTTTTGGTCCTGTGCAGTAGCCCTCACCCCCATACCAGACAGTGATACAGCCTATCAGAATGCTCTCCATGGTTCATCTATATAATTTTTTGAGTGTTTTTGTTGACATGCCAAATCTCATCAAACTCCTAATAAAGTATAGCTGTTACCTTGCCTTCTTTGTAACCGTATCAATATGTTGGGACCAAGTTAGATCTTCAGAGATCTTGACACTCAGAAACTTGAAGCTGCTCACTCTCTCCACTTCTGATCCCTCTATCACGATTGGTATGTTTTCCTTCATCTTACCCTTCTGGAAGTCCACAATCAGCTCTTTTGTCTAACTGATGTTTAGTGCCATGTTGTTGCTGCGGCACCATTCCACTAGTTGGCATATCTCACTCCTGTACGCCCTCTCGTCACCACCTGAGATTCTACCAACAATGGTTGTATTGTCAGCAAATCTGAGCTATTTGAGCTATGCCTAGCCACACAGTCATGGATATATAGACAGTAGAGCAGTGGGCTAAGCATACAACACTGAGGTGCACCAGTATTGATCACCAGTGAGGAGATGTTATCACCAATCTACACAGATTGTAGTCTTCCGGTTAGGAAGTCGAGGATCCAGTTGCAGAGGCGGGTACAGAGGCCCAGGTTTTGCAACTTCTCAGTCAGGGTTGTAGGAATGATGAGATTAAATGCTGAGCTATAGTTGATGAACAGCATCCTGACATAGGTGTTTGTATTGTCCAGGTGGTCTAAAGCCGCGTGGAGAGCCATTGAGATTGTGTCTGCCGTTGACCTATTGTGGTGGTAGGTAAATTGCAATGGGTCCAGGTCCTTGCTGAGGCAGGAATTCAGTCTAGTCATGATCAACCTCTCAAAGCATTTCATCACTGTAGGCGTGAGTGCTACCGGGCGATAGCCGTTAAGGCAGCCCACAATTATTCTTCTTAGGCACTGGTATAATTGTTGCCTTTTTGAAGGAAGTGGGAACTTCCACACGTAGCAGTGAGAGGTTGAAAATGTCCTTGAATACTCCTGCCAGATGGTTGGCACAGGTTTTCAGAGCCTTACCAGGTACTCTATTGGGACCTTCCTCCTTACAAGGATTCACTCTCTTTAAAGACAGCCTAACATCAGCCTCGGAGACAGAGATCACAGGGTCATCAGGTGCAGCAGGGATCTTCACAGCTGTAGTTGTGTTCTCCCTTTCAAAGTTGGCATAGAAGGCGTTGAGTTCATCTGGTAGTGAAGCATCGCTGCCATTCATGCTATTGGATTTCGCTTTGTAGGAAGTAATGTCTTGTAAGCCCTGCCAGAGTTGCTGTGCATCCAATGTCACCTTCAACCTCATTCAAAATTGCCTCTTCACTCTTGAAATAGCCCTCTGCAAATCATACCTGATTTTCTGTTACAGGGCTGGTCCGCCAGACTTGAATGCCACAGATCTAGCGTTCAGCAGACAACGTACCTCCTGGTTCATCCATGGCTTTTGGTTTGGGATTGTGCAGTAAGTCTTTGTAAGCACACAGTCATCCACACAGGTTTTAATAAATTTGGTAACAACTGCAGCATACTCATCCAGGTTCCGAGATGAATCCCTTAATACAGCCCAGTCGACCGATTCAAAGCAGTCCGTACCTCTTGGTCCTCACTACTGATGCTGCAGTCTTCAGTCTCTGCCTATACTCAGGGAGTAGAAGTACAGCCAGGTGATCAGACTTCCCAAAGTGAGGGCGTGGAATAGCACAGAAGGCATTCTTGAAGGTGGTGTAGCAATGGTCCAGTGTGTTGTTTCCTCTGGTATTGCAAGTGATCTGTTGATTGTAATTGCTTAGTGATTTTTTCAGACTGGCCTGATTAATATCTCCCAAAATAATGGTGAATGCGTTAGGATGCGCTGTTTCGTCCATGTTGATCCCATTGCTCAGGTCATCTAAAACCTGATGGACATTGGCCTGAGGGGGAATGTATACTGGTATCAAAATTACCCTGGAGAACTCCCATGGTAGGTAAAAAGGACGGCTAGATATTCCAGATCTGGTGAGCAGAATTGGGACAGCACTGATACATTTGTGCACCAAGAAAAGTTGATCATGAGGCATACTCCTCCACCTCTGCTTTTGAGAAATGCATAAGATGCATTTTCTACATACATTTAGAAGATGCATAAACCATATATAAAATACCCCGTTGTGTTCAGAAACCAAGTTTAACATTAAATTCAATAGAGAGTTCACAATGACAGAGCAAAATAATTTTATAGGCTGACTTCCTTCTTCAGTGACAAGCATCCAGTGAAGCTGTACCCTGTTATCTCTACTCTATATTCACCTTTAACACTGACTGGAAGGACTTCATAGTATACTTTATACTTTATTGTCACCAAACAATTGATACTAGAACATACAATCATCACAGCGATATTTGATTCTGCGCTTCCCGCTCCCTGGATTACAAATCGATAGTAAATATTAAAAATTTAAATTATAAATCATAAATAGAAAATAGAAAAATGGAAAGTAAGGTAGTGCAAAAAAACCGAGAGGCAGGTCCGGATATTTGGAGGGTACAGCCCAGATCCGGGTCATGAATCTCTTCTACTGAAAGAAACTTGACATGTCCTTTATGACCCTCACCAATTTTCTAGTTGCACCAAAGGAATATTCTATCTGGATGCTTCACGTCTTGGTATGATAACTGCTGCGTCTGTGACTCAAGAAACTACAGATTTGTGGACACGATTCATTTTGGAAACATGCTGCCCCTAGATGGAGTCAGGCTATACTTCTGACAGCTTTGATAAAGCAGCCAGCATAATTTATTAATTTATTTCTCTTGTCGAGAGATACAAACCCTTCCAGCCAAACGGGTCACACAGTTCAGCAACCCACCGTTTTAACACTAGTTTAATCAAAGACCCTGACCACCTCAGGCATTCCCTTCTTCTCATTCCCCTCATCCCCACCCCCATGGGAATAAGATACAAAAGCCTGAAAACATGCATCACTGGGCTTAAGGACACTTCTATTTTGTTGTATAAATCCATTGAACAGTTCCAAGTACAATAAGGACACAACCTCACAATCTACCAATCTACCTTATTATACCAGTGTACCTTATTGTCTACCTGCACCACACTTACTCTGTAATTTTACTCTATACCTAGTCATTGTTTTTATTTTATGCTCTCTCTAGCTGTTGTAATGAATTGATCAGTATGAACAGTTTGCAAAACATTTTTTCACTATGCTTCAGCACGTATGACAATACTAATTTTCCAATTAGTCATTCAGTAAATGAGAATTTGATGCAGCAGTGTCCTCTTCTCTCCAACATTACTAATGTCCAAGAATCTTCACACCAGGATGCTTCTCTCACCACCCTCTCAAACTGATCCTCCCTTCGAAAACTCAGCTCTTCTTTGAGTAGTACTTCAGAAGAGCTGAGAGAGCAGTGTTAGATGAGATTATGTGCTCCAATCCTCGAGTGGGGCTTGAACCTATAACCTTCTGACTCAAAGGTGAGATTGATGCCACTGTATCAATGCTGATACATTAAGAAAGCCACCCAGGAAGGTATTTTTCTATCTGTTGATTAACCGAACCATGGAACCTGGTGGTGTTGAGATTGTAACCAACTATGTGGGCACATGGTAACTTTTTCCCACACATGGGCTTCCTCCCACATTTTTTTCCAAATTAAGAATATAAAAATTAGCCTGAAATTTCTGTACAGTACATATGCACCAGAAGAACATGTGTAGATAATATCATCAATTGTTAAAAGCAAACATTTAGACTGCTGCTCCTGAGATTTCACTGACCTTCTATTAAAATAACCACACACTGTCCTGTGGAAATTCCTAACCACTTGAGTTTTTCCTACCAAATTCACTCCTACAGTTTCTTTAAGCAAATTGGAAGAGACTGATAGTTGCCTTTTTACTTAACTTATAAACAACAAGTGATTTTTTTTTAGGCTGATTATATTTATCCTCCGGGAATATTTCTGGTTAATTAGTTAGAAGCTAGTTAGGTATATAGAAGAAAGATTAATGTGCAACTGTAAGAAAAGAGTCGTGATTGTGCTTTTCTTTCCATTTATTTTATTGAATTCTTTTTGGGAACTGTTGTGTAGATTTGGTAGTATTAAAATTTCCCAGCCCTCAGAGTACATTCCTCTTGGCAGCCCATTCCTTAACACTGATAATGTGGAGTGGTATTCAACTGTCTGCTGCTCCTATCAGCAAACATTTCACTTTCTCTGTCATTGTTTGCTACATCACACTCAGAAGTATCAGGAGGAAGTTCTTCCACTTCTCCTTATCTTTTCTGTTTTGCTGGCACCTCTACCTCTTCATGCCTTTTTGAATCTTTGTTATCATTATACGAACTTACAAATGACAAGATAGGCAGGTTGCAGCAAACAACAGCAACACACACGTGAAATGTGTTCAGATTTTCAATGACATAAGCAGGATAGACTGAAGCACTATGTTGTTGACTATTATATCATGGCTTCAGTCATTCTAGAATGTTTATTTTTGATGAAATTTAGACAGCAAAGAAAATTAACACAAAATGCTGGCAGTTTGTCTGATCAGAAATCTTCACCCCAACTCCTGCACTGCCATACCATCCTTCATGTTCCGTTCTAGTAAACATCAAGACAATTATTTCAAATTAATTACCTTTTATCAAAAGTGGTGAAGGTTAAAGACCATAAGACACAGGAGAAAAATAAGGCCATTCAGCCCATCGGGTCTTCTCCAGACATAGTGGGTTTTAATCAAAGACACACAGAGGAAAGAAAGAAATGGGAAAATCTGAGACAGGATGGAATCAAAGAGTGATTAGGTGAAGGAAAAGGATGTTGGTCCAGACAAACAGGGAATTCACTGTCATGAAATAAGTAATGTGATCAAGGAAAGTTTTACAGGAATTACAAATGGTAGCAACAGTGTCACCATTAGTACAATGGTGAAAATCGAGAAGAGAGGTTTTGACATGAACTTGCTATACATTGTAAGTCAGGATGCTTATAAATTTCCCATTTCAAAAGTTGAAATGTCAGAGTTCCTCAGACCAACACAGAACTCATCGCAACGTAGATAAGTACAAATCACTATGCAAGTTACTACACGAAGGGTGTTGTCTCTTACAGCTGAGAGTTCAGGCAAGAAATTCACCTTCATTTGCTATCACTAAATGCTTGAAGTTTCCATTGTATTTATATTTATACATATTTTGTTCAATTATGTTGAATAAAACTAGCTTTATGGAATTGACTATAACCAATCGTCTACTGGTTTAGTACCAAGGCCAAAGACAAATTTTACTCCCAAGAGGAAGTTATACTTACATTTGACCTTCTTCCCTCAGGTGTACAACTATTGTTCCAGTACAAACCTCACTGAAGGATTCTAAATTCTAAGTGCTTATTTTAACAAATATATGAATGTATATAATTTCTCCTGTAATTGTCTAATGCTATGTTTCTAAACAAATATTTAAATTTCTCGCATACTTACATAGAAATGGAAGAACTAAAGTCAAAGACTTTATTCATTCCATTTAAATACCTCAAGATATATCTCACTGAGCTATTTATAAAAGATAAATGTGCAAACATTTCCGGTGAAGATGTAGCATTCACTAAAATTTACCTGTCACTTTCCACGCACTTAACTGGGGATCCCTAGATTATTTAAAGGTTCGGTTTCTGAGCACTGCCCATAAACTGATTTTCTTTTCTAAGTCAGAATGAACAATTTCTTGCAAAATCATAATGTGAAATCTTTGGTCCCAACACCCCGAGGACCAATTTGCCAAGAGTAAATTGGGGATGTTTAGTGGCGTGGTAAGAAAAGTGTGACAAACGTTTATCTGAATGCAGCCCAAATGGTGAGACTGATCTGCTCATCAGAGAGAAAACTGCTGCTGGCTTAAGAAAATAAAGTGTGGCTAACAATAGAATCAAAATCAGGTTTATTATCACTGACTTATGTCATGAAATTTGTTGTTTTGTAGCAGCAGTACAGTGCAGCTCATAAAAAACTATAAGTTGCCATAAGAAGGAGAATTAAATAAGTATGTAGTGCAAAAAGCGAGCAAAATAGCAGCATAATGCTTATGCGTTCATGGACCATTCAGAAATCTGCTGGTGGAGAGAAAGAAGCTGTTCCTAAACTATCAAGTATACCTTCAGTTTCCTTTACCTTCTCCCCGACGGTATTAATGAGAAAAGAGCATGCCCTGGGTGGTAGGAGTCCTAAATAATGAATGCTGTCTGTTTGAGGCTCTGCCTTTTGCATATGCCCTCAGTGATGGAGAGGCTAGTGTCCTGATGGAGATGACTGTGTCTACAGCCCTCTGAAGCCTTTTCTGATCATGTGTATTGGCACCTCCTTACCAGATAGTGATGCAATCAGTCAGAATACTTTCCATGCCAACACCACAGACACCATGGGATCATTACATTTGATCTTACTTGAAGAAGAATATGGAGAAGGCATTGGCTTTTCAATGGGTGAACTCTACATTTGTTCCCAATTAAGAGGTTCACCTACTGTTCCCAAGTGCATAGCTGAGTGAAATTGTTTTCCTTTTGCCAGTATCAGGTATAACCGTAATGCCATCATTAGCCATGCCACACCCGTGTGACTCCAGCATCTCATTAGCAATCATCATTACCTAGTGAGATGATCCTGAGTCCAAGGGCATGATTCTTCTTCCCTGGCTCTTCACTCAAGATGCTGAGCCCCAACCACAGCAGCGAGGCACAGCTGTAACGTGAGTCACAGAACTACAAGGATAATCGTGGAAAATTTAGTTGTCTCCATCAACCTGAGAGAAACCTACAGAGCATACTGTAAGTGAAAAGATTTAAGCAAATTGATCTGATTAAGCTATAGTTTGGCATCAACTCAAGGCAGATGTTGGTGTCAGAGGATAAACATCAAGAAAGCCAGGAGCCTATGAGGATGGATCTAAAAAGAAACAGGAGCAAGAGAAACACGTAAATTGCAAGGGATGTTTCTGCTCAGCATGGTTAACCTAATTCCCCTGACGAGCAGAGAAAGGCAGGCAATAAAAGAATCCCTGAAAGATATTTTTCTAAAGGAGGTCATAAAATTACAATCCATACTGCAAGCCAAGTCGTTCTCTCCCTGCTGCAGTCAACAGCAATTGCATAGTCCACCACTGATCAAATAGGTCAATTCAGATGATCCATAAAATCCTCTATATCTTGATCTGCATGTCCATCTATACTGACTATAATGAGATTAAAGAGAGGCATCTGGATAGAAGTGGTTCCATCGGGCAGACACAACATGGATTCATGAAGGGCAGCTGAGGTTTGACAAATGTACTGGAGTTCTTTGAGAATATAATGAGTGCAGTAGATACTGGTGGATATTGTATACCTGGATTTCCAGAAGCCATTCAATAAGGAGGTGTATAAAAGACTTATCCATAAGACAAGGATGCATAGAATTTACGGCAATGTGTAAACATGGGTAGAAGATTGGTTAACCAATAGGTAGCAGAGAATTGGGATAAATGAGTGTTTCTCTTCTTGGCAGTCAATTGTGAGTGGAGTCCCACAAGAATCAGAACTGGGCCTGCCTCTGGTAATAACATACGTCAACAATTTGGAAGAGGGAGCCGAGTGTAATTTGCTAATGACACTAAATTGAGTGGGAAAGCAAACAGCGGAGAATACGGAGAGTCTGCAGATTGATAGAGAATCTGGCACGAAGTCAGGAAATGCGAGATCACCCACATTGGATCAAAAAAATAGAAGATCAGATTATTATTCAAAATGTTGTAAAACTGCAGCATACTGCTGGGCAGAGGGACTTGGGAGTGCTTGCACATGAATGGCAAAAAGTTCATTTGCAGGTACAACAGGTTATCAAGAAGGCAAGTGGAATGTTGGCCATTGATAGAGGGATTGAATTTAAGATCAGGGAGGTTATGTTGCAACTGGTAAGGGTGATAGTGAGTCCACATCTGTATTGTGTGCAGTTATGGTCTCATTACTTGTGGAAACTGGCTTTGGAGACAGTACAGAGGAGATTTTCTGGGTTGATTCCAGAGATGAGGAAGATTGAGCCTCCTGAGACTACACTCGCTTGAATTCAGAAAATAAAGTAAGAGACTATCTTATAGAAACATATAAATTTATGAGAAGGATAGATAAGATACAGACAGGATAGTTGCTTCCACTGGTGAGTGAGATGAGAACTAGGGTACAAAACCTCAGGATTCAGGGTAATAGATTCCAGATGAAGATGAGGAGAAACTGTTTTATTTTCGCAAAGAGTAGTGAATTTGTGGATTACACTAGTCCGGGCAGCAGTAGAGGTTGCCTTATTATATATATTTAAGTTGCTGAGAGCAAGTTAAAAGCAGATAAATAGGTCAATATGGATATACTTCTTAACATATACCACTGATGCAAAATACTTTATTTAAATCTTAGCAACTATGTAATTTCTCAAAAACACAAGTTATAATTTGCATGTATTTAAACATGGCTTGGCTTGAATAGAGCAATAATGTTAAGAGTGTCATTTCTCAAATTTAACTGGAGCAATGCAGAAAAATGAAGACAGAGATATCAGAGTATAAGTGCAATTACAAATTAAAGTTCAAATGCGATCAAAATCTAGGGAACTGAATGGAGATGTTCAGAAAAGTGGTCGATCCACATTGTGATGGAAGAGCAAAATAATTGCTGCTATAGCACTAGTTCATCAAATTGTTCAGTATGTTTCCAAAGCACATTTTGTGGTGTTTAAATCTTTAATAATGCATATATAATAAACAATTTTAACCAAAGAAATTTAAACATCAGGAATAGTAGATTGATAAAAGGTGAGCTAGATGGATAACAATCCAATAGTCTATATCAAGGGAATTATTTTACAAATAATTCAGTATTTTGAAATAAATGATCTGTATTTATATAGAGCCTTTCACAACCTTAGGTTATTAGATCACTTGATAGCTAATTGGCCACATCAACCTGACTATAGTTCTGATGGAACATTCTGAGTGGCAGATGTCGACACATCTGTCGATCCACTCTATTGCATCACCCTGGGGAATCTTCCTCTCCTTGTCTGTACCTGTCAGATTGGCAGAGGATTAGGGTATATATTCAATTGCTGGAATTTCTGCCTTATTTGAATACTTAAGAAAAGGTCGGTTAAATTTAGCTATCTTTAGCTTCAGTTTGTTGTTCTTTAAATATCTGTGTTTTAATGTGCACTTTTGATTTCCTTAGGGGAATGAAAATATTTTTATTAACCAAACCAACTTTACTGTCCTTAGAACATCTGTTTGTTGGAGACATTTGAAAAATTGTGCAATGCTCTCATTGTTTTTCAAAGGAGGTAAGGCTTTGTGCCCAGCTTCACCTCCAGTAAAAATTGTCAGGGCATTTGAAACCAGGATTTCACAAAATGCCAACTAAATCCTATTGTGCTTTACTAGACCAGACTGTGCCTTACAAGATGCCTCCTGGGTCTGTGGATGTCAGTTCACTGAGCCCTATGATGGGTGCCAAATGTGGACTTCTAGTCCATTCAGTTGTGTTCCAATGTCCCTCAAACATATGTGAGATAAAGGGCAAAAGTTTAGGGGTAACATGAGGGGGAACTTCTTTATTCAGAGAGTGGTAGCTGTGTGGAATGAGCTTCCAGCAGAAGTGGTTGTGGCAGGTTCAATGTTGTTGTTTAAAGTTAAATTGGACAGCTATATGGACAGGAAAGGAATGGAGGATTATGGGCTGAGTGCAGGTCGGTGGGACTAGGTGAGAGTAAGAGTTCGGCACTGACTAGAAGGGCCGAGATGGCCTGTTTCCGTGCTGTAATGGTTATATGGTTAAGTGATCAAATAACCTCCATTGAAGGTGATGGTTGACAGATCAATTTTACTTAGGTATGGAGAGCTCCATGTCCACTGAAAAAATCAGAAAGAATTCAAGTTTAATTCCTAAAAAATGGATCTTCAACAATGCAACTTACGTTATGAATTATACCATAACAAAATTAAACTGATAGCATCCTTACAGATCAGCAAAGCTATCCTCTACTTACTAGGGATTATATACTAAAATTAGATGTTATTTACAGTTGGTTGTGCTAGCTACAGAATACTTGAGATGCCAAAATCTACCTCAGTACCAATGGGTATGCATGAAGCATGACTTTTGCATTAATTGGGAACTTCTGAGTGCTATTCAGTGACATCTGCTGGAAATGGCCATGTGTAGTCTGGCAAAGAAACAACTATAACCCTAAATTGTACATCCCAGCTCTGCAATAACACATTACTGCAAAATACTTCCAATACTTTTACACAATGAATGAATGCTCGAGTAATATATTTCACTACAGTCAAAGAGGAAAGGGGGGATCACTGTTTACATTTAAACAATTGTAACAAGTATGCGATAAAAGGATTTTAGCCATCAAAGGCAAGTCAGAGGAAATTTCATTAAGAATCTTAAATCACACTTAGGATTTCCCATAAATTACTAGTAATGTGAATTGTGTTTTATTTCGCCATCTTTATCATCAGTTTAAGTTGTTTTAATCAATAAACTCAAGCTAAATAAAAGCCATTCCATCTCTTGACTCATGCATTAACCTTCCATTAACTATTATCATTTCAATCAAGTATGCCTTAGTCAATAATGCTAATGTAGAAAAGTTGAGCATGCTGTACGAAAGAGGTATTTACATTTTGTTAATGTGGCTGGCCTTTCCAATTACCTGTCATAAGACCCAAAATTTATAATGCATTTTGAAATATTCTTCTGCAATGTAAATTATATGGAACTCGTGTTCCAAGTGCAATAATAATTTTGAAGCAAGGTCAGGCACTCTTTCTGGTCAGTACCTCTTAAGGTGGTGATATTTATTTGACAAAGCTACTGTATATAGTACTTTGAACTTACCATTTAATCCATAATATATCCAGATAGTAAATGGTGTTTATAATGTATTTGGGTAATTACTCAAGAAAAGATTCTGTGTGTACTTAGAGGTAAACTTTTTTTTATTTCTTTACAGAAAATGCTGTTGCAATGCTGCACAAAAGGCTATTTTAACTAACAATACTTCTAATGGACCATATTGTATGTTAGAAACATTTATAATATTGATGTCTGAATGCTATCAAAGAAAATGTGATCTAAATTCTCTGACTTTTTGTTTATACCCTATACACAATAATAATTTTCTGTTATAATCAGAAACATTTAAATGGTGGGTAAAATAATCAAAAAGAAATGTGTTATTTTGCAGCTTCAAAGCACTAAATTAATTCAAAGGAAGACATGGTAGTCTTGCATGTGATGGTAACCTTGGGTTTACTTTTAGTGAGGCCTGCATGTACCACATGGTAGCATGATGATGTGTGCAATTCAGGTATTTTTACATTTAAGCCGTAATGAATTATTGAAATGAACAAGAACGCTTAATCAAAGAATATATATACAAGTTACTCAAATATTACTTAAATATTAAATACACCACTCCAACTCCAACTCAATAGAGAATGCATCTCAACCATATATGTAACACAACTATACACAGTATATTATATAATACAACTACTATGTACAGACATCCACAAATTTAAATTTGTCCTAGTCAGGCCTTAAGACTTAACTACTGTGGAGAACTTGTGGGATAACGTTTTTCCTGACAAGAGGGTTTTACTCTACTTGGCAGGTGAGACGTGTCTGTGAAAACATCTCAGGTCCTGGGGCCTCCTCCATGGTGTTGTAGGAGCTGTGAGAGCTATGGACACCTTTCTTCTTCCTACTTCTTTTTCTTGTAGTTTGTCCATCTTGACCTTGGGAAGGTTCATTTAGTTCACTGGAATATTCTCTTATTAATCGTTCTATTGCTCCCTTTATGATCTGATCCCTCCTCTTGGTTTCCACATCCACAACATCATCTGATGTATCCTCTGCTTTCATATTTCCATTGATTCCTTTCTTCTTGCCCTTCCATTCACCCAGATAGGCTATGGTCTTTGCATCTACTTTTACAAATAGCTTTTTATCTCCCACTTGAAGTTCATGCAATAACCTTAATGCATGCAAAGTGGATTCTGGTTCTTTATCCTCACAAAGTATTACAGCTTTCCAGCAGCTCCTTGAACTCTTGTCCAGCTTAAAACCAAGCCATGTTTCACAAGTAACTGCCTGATTAACATCTCAGAGGTTTAATCAGATACGTTGCCTACAAATGTTGTTGAAGTGGGACCACTGCTTTTGTCACTTTCACAATTCCTTTGAACAGCATGGTCCTTCCTTAGTCCAATATGCTTTCCATCCAGAGGCACAGTCACCTGCTTGTCCTCTGTTGGGCAATAGTTCATGTTGTACAGCATGGAGACAGTTGTGTTATCACTCTGTATATTTCTTAATTAACTTCCTGTTGACTTTATTGTAAGGAAAGTGGCATGCAAACAGTAGGTGGATCTCCAATCAGGTTACAGTTGTCTCAGCCAATCACACCCCCACAATGTTGGTCCTCCTGTTTTAGAACATAGAACATAGAAGACCTATAGCACATTACAGGCAGTTCAGCCCACAATGTTATGCTGACCATGTAACCTACTCTAGAAGCTGCCTAGAATTTCTCTACCACGTAGCCCTCTATTTTTATAAGCTTCATGTACTTATGTAAGAGTCTCTTATAAGACCCTATTGTATCTGCCTTCACCACCTTCGCTGGCAGTGCATCCCACACACCCACCACTCTCTGTGTGAAAAATGTACCTCTGATATCCCCCTTGCACCTACTTTCAAACACCTTAAAACTATGCCCCCTAATGTTAGCCATTTCAGCCCTGGAAGAAAAGCCTCTAGCTAGCCACACAATTGGTCAATGCCTCTCTTCATCTTATACAGCTCTATCAGGTCACCTCTCATCCTCTGCCGCTCCAAGGAGAAAAGACCAAGTTCACTCAACCTATTCTCTTAAGGTATGCTCTCCAATCCAGTCAACATCCTCCTAAATCTCCTCTGCACTCTCTTCTGTAGCATCCACATCCTTCCTGTAATGAGGTGACCAGAACTGAACACAGTTCTCCAAGTGGGGTCTAATTAAGGTCCTATACAACTGTAACATTACCTCATGGCTCTTGAACTCAGTCCCACGGTTGATAAAAGCCAACATGCCATATGCCTTCTTAACAACACTATCAACCTGCGCAACAGCTTTGAGTGTCCTATGGATGTGGATCTCATGATCTTGCTGATCCTCCACACTGCCAAGAATCTTACCATTTACTTCAAATTTGACCTACTGAATTGAACCACTCACATTTATCTGGGTTGAGCTCCATCTGCCACTTCTCAGCCCAGTTCTGCATCCTATCTATGTCCTGCTGTAACCTCTGACAACCTTCCAGACTATCCACTGCACTCCCAACTTTTGTATCATCAGCAAACTTACTAACCCACCCACCTACTTCCTCATCTAGATCATTTATAAAAATTACGAAGTGGAGGGGTCCCAGAACAGATCCCTGCAGAATACCATTGGTCACTGACCTCCATGCAGATTACAAACCATCTCCGGCCTTCTGTAGTCAAGCCAATTCTGGATCAACAAAGCAAGGTCTCCTTGGATCCCATGCCTCATTACTTTCTGAATGAGCTTCGAATGGGGAACCTTATCAAATGGCTTGCTGAAATCCATATACACTACATACACTGCTCTACTTTCATCAGTGTGTTTCTGTACATCCTCAAAGAATTCAATCTGGTTCATAAGGTATGACCTGCTCATGACAAAGCAATGCTCACTATCCCTAAACAGATTATGTCTTTCCAAATGCTCGTAAATCCTGCATTTCAGGATCTTCTCCACCAACCTGCCCACCACTGAAGTAAGACTCACTGATCTATAATTTACCACATACAAACTCAATGTGATTTATTGATTGTTGTATTTCATTATTGCTAATATCATTCCTACAAGAGTTATCATTTTTTCAGTATAAGTTCTTAGTTGGATATCTGCAGGCTTTAGTTTAATATCTTTGAAATATCTCTCAAACTCATTTTGTGGAATGACTGAAACAGTTGAACCAGTGTATAATTCAATTTTAATTAATTTGCTGGCATAAATTATATTGCTTGCCCATTATTTATTTCCACACTATAAATCTCAAGGCTACACAGTTATGAGTCACTTTCATCATTATGAGATTTTTCGTCAACAGCATGCAGACTAGTTCCCTTTTTGAAACTGCATCTTGATTTGTTTTAGCATCCTCTCTTCTTTGAGCAGTCCACTAATTTTTGTCTGCCCAACATGCACTTTGCTCGTGTCTTGCTTATTGTTTTTTCTGCAAGTTTCAACTTTAAACATGTATTTGTTTGGTGTGTGAAATCCTGCCATAATTGTAACACAATTTGTTCAGCTGGTTTCTGTTTAGATGTTGCAATTTTGTTCACACTCACTTTCATTCCTGATTGCATCAATTGCATCTCTGTCTGCAGTTTCCATTCAAACACTGATTTCAACTGTACTTTAAAATGTAAATTGTGCTTTAGTTAAGAGCCATTTTGAATTCCTTCTTGTAAGCTTCCATAAACTAAATGGTTTTCAGTGCATAATTAAGACCATTACCAAACTGACAATTCTTAGTCAACAGCTTCAATTCAGCCATGTATGCTGAACTGGACTCCCCTGCTTTTTGATTCTGCTTATGAAGCCTAAGACATTCTGCAATCAACAATGGTTTCAGTTCTAAATGCTCCTGCATTACTTTCACAATATCAGTAAATTTCATTTCTGCTGGTTTGTTTGGAGCAGTTAAACTTTGAAACAAATTATGTGCCTTTAAACCCAATGCACTTAGCAAAATTGTATTTGTTTCTCATTGGCTATTTAATTTGCTTCAAAATATTGTTGAATTAACTCAGTATATATGAGTTAGTTATCTGTTGTGTAGTCATATTCATCAATCTTTCTGATGTAGCCAGTCATATCTGTTCTTATTTATGATTATTATCACCTGATGCTCACTGTTTATGAATTATTCCATTTTCTTTTTTTTTACAAATTAAATCATGTCTTCCCTTCTGAAGAACATGTACTGGGCTGCAGTTTTTTACTCACTGCACTTCAACAGAACGGTAGCTGTCTCAGGTTCATTTTAAAATTACCTCATCATCAATGTTATGTTTTCTAGCTTTAGAAACATTAAACTAATTCAAAGGAAGAACAGGGGCTGAAATTTGAGGGTAACTTCGAGTTTAGTTTGAACAAGCACGCACGTTCACATGGTAGCATCGTGTCGTATACAATTCACAAATTTATACATATAACCCATAATGAATTACTAAAATGAACAAGGATGCTTAGTCAAATAATGTACTGAAAATATAATTACTCAGATGTTTCTTAAATATTAACTACACAACAATAAGTCTTACATTTCTGTTACAATATAGCCTTGGTTTTTCTTTGCACTTTTGCAGCAGAAACAAGCAAACTGAATACATACTAGGTCTAAAAATAGGTTGTGTATATATATATATTACATGTATATCCCTTTCAGAAGTGTTTAAGATGTAAATGCATTTGTTGCTGCTCTGGCATGTAATGTGGCACTGGCGAAAAATGTTTGCATATGACTGCTCCAAATGCGGGAAAGGATGAAACACAAATAAGAGAATAAGCAGACTGTCAAATTTTATTTTGATTGTTCTGTGTTCTGTCTTAGTGGCAGCAGTCAGTGTACAGCAAAGTCAGATGGTTCTAGCAAAAATAAATCGTTCAGATATAATAACGTGGGTATTAAATATACAATGCAGATCCTCGTCATATGTTTATTTGTGTAAAGTGTAATGCACAAATTGCATTGGAAAATAACCCAATATGTGTTTGACACTTCCAAAAGCTGCTTTGTAATCTCCATGTTCACTTGTATTGTTTCATATTGATCTGCACTGACATAATGATGCAAAATTTCATTGTGTAAAGTTCAAAAAAAAATCAAACAGGTTTGCATATTTTAACCATCGTATAATTATCTAATCAAAACCACTTGTAATATGCCAAAAATATTCCTAGGCACTTTGCCAGAACATTATCAAATGAAACAACGTCAATGTTCCAAAAGATCACCAAGAGGTTGGTCAAAGCAGCAGGTTTTAGTTAGTTGGAAAGAGAGGTAGAGAGGTGTAAAGGTTTAGGGATAGGTAAATAGGTCAGTCTTTCGAGGGTTGATTTCAGAGGAATACAAGGATCACAGTGGCTTGTGGACAGCAAAGAAATAGAAAAGGGAATATAGATGAGAATTTTAGTGGAGTAAGCATTTAGTGGCCTCTTTATTATGTACACCTGTGCACCTGCTCATTAATGCAAATATCTAATCAGCTAATCATTTGGCAGTAACACAATACATAAAAACATGCAGGCATAGTCAAGGGTTCAGTTGACATTCGGAGCAAACATCAGAATGGGGAAAGAAATGTGATCCAAGTAATTTTGACCATTGAATGATTGTAGGTGCCAGATGGGGTGGTTTGAGTATCTCAGTAACTGCTGATTTCCTGTGATTTTTAGACACAGTGTGTCTCTAGAGTTTACAAAGAATGGTGCAAAACATCCAGTGAGTGGCAGTTCTGTGGGCAAAAATTCAATATAATGAGAGAGTTCAGAGAGGATGGCCAGGTGGGTTTAGACTAACAGAAAAGCAACAGTAATTCAAAAAACCATGCGCTCTAACAGTGGTGTGCAGAACAGTATCTTTGAATGCACAACATATCAATCGTTGAAGTGGATGGGTACATCAGGGGAGGACCATGACATGCAATCAGTGGCCACTTTATTAGGTACAGGAGGTGCCTAATAACATGGCTGCTGATTGTACTTGTAGCTCTGTTCGTTCCATTTGCCCTCAATGCTTGGTCCACCTGTTGGTTTCTTGCTTTCCCACATCTTCGAACTCAGTGGATTGAGGAGGGGATTATGGAATTTGTTTATTGGACTTGCCTTATTATTATCACGTGATGGGGCGATTTTTTGAGTTTAACATATTTTCATTTAGCAAATGACTTTGGCGACTGGTCTTCATATCTGAATATGTACTGTGGATTTAATTTGGAATGCAGCTCTGAACAATAGTTTCCTAAAAGCTGTTAAACCCAGACCAGGCAATACTGATTACAATTCATTTGAATGTCTGTGGTGTGCATGCAAATCAGGGGTGTGAATTTTGTGGGTAGTTTCAAAGAAAGCATTGTCCATACATTGTAAATATAGAGTGTCCTTTGATGTTCAGCACATAAATTATCGAGCCCCATGTTGGACCAGCAGACCTTACAACTGAAAGGGTCCCCATATGCTGCCTGCTGTATCTTGTTTTGGTGAAAAAAGAAGCTGCTTTGCATCTACTAGTACTTTTCTCCAGTGGCTTCATTCATCCAACAACAACATGTACTAAGGTAAAGTGAAAAAGTTCATTATGTATACTGTTCATGCAGATTGATTCATTACACAATGACCCCAAGGTGCATATTCTGTCAGTAATCATCCATTATAAATATTTTCCCATGTATGAAGGAGTCAAAGGAGAAAACTAATGAAGAGGGCTAATGTATATTGCTGGCACAATTACTCAGACTTGATTTGCCTTTTCCATTTTTCTTTCAATCGGAGCAATTGAACATAAAATTTATTGGAAACATATTGTCCCTCTGGTACTTTTCTTTGAGAAATATTGAAGAGATATTTTCACTCATTGCTGTTGTAGTGTACAATACAATATTAATCCTAAATTTGTTCTTTAGATGTTCCAATTTGTGCACACCTTCACATTTTCTTCTTGGCAGTAACTCAAGATTGAAGATGACTTAGTCCCCCTGAAAATTTCAGGGTTCTTATGCCTATGTGGGAATTGCAGTCTGTTCACAGATGGGTGAGGATATAGAACATAGAACATAGAATAGTACAACACAGTACAGGCCCTTCAGCCCACATTGTTGTGCTAACCTTTAAACCCTGCCTCCCATATAACCCCTCACCTTAAATTTCTCCATATACCTGTCTAGTAGTCTCTTAAATTTCACTAGTGTATCTGCCTCCACCACTGACTCAGGCAGTGCATTCCACGCACCAACCACACTCTGAATAAAAAACCTTCCTCTAACATCCCCCTTGAACTTCCCACCCCTTAACTTAAAGCCATGTCCCCTTGTATTGAGCAGTGGTGCCCTGGGGAAGAGGTGCTGGCTAGCCATTCTATTTATTCCTCTTAAAATCTTGTATACCTCTATCATGTCTCCTCTCATCCTTCTTCTCTCCAAAGAGTAAAGCCCTAGCTCCCTTGATCTCTGATCATAATGCATACTCTCTAAACCAGGCAGCATCCTGGTAAGTCTCCTCTGTACCCATTCCAATGCTTCCACGTCCTTCCTATAGTGATGCAACCAGAACTAGACACAGTACTCCAAGTGTGGCCTAACCAGAGTTTTATAGAGCTGCACAATTACCTCGCAACTCTTAAACTCTATCCCTCGACTTATGAAAGCTAACACCCCATAAGCTTTCTTAACTACCCTATCTACCTATGAGGCAATTTTCAGGGACCTGTGGACATGTACCCCCAGATCCCTCTGCTCCTCCACACTAACAAGTATCCTGCCATTTACTTTGTACTCTGCCTTGGAGTTTGTCCTTCCAAAGTGTAGCACCTCACACTTCTCCGGGTTGTACTCCATCTGCCACTTCTCAGCCCACTTCTGCATCCTATCAATGTCTCTCTGCAATCTTTGACAATCCTCTACACCATCTACAACACCACCAACCTTTGTGTCATCTGCAAACTTGCCAACCCACCCTTCTACCCCCACATCCAGGTCGTTACTAAAAATCACGGAAAGCAGAGGTCCCAGAACCGATCCTTGTGGGACACCACTAATCACAACCCTCCAGTCTGAATGCCCTCCCTCCACCATGACCCTTTGCCTTTTGCAGGCAAGCTAATTCTGAATCCACCTTGCCCAACGTCCCTGGATCCCATGCCTTCTGACTTTCTGAATAAGCCTACCATGTGGAGCCTTGTCAAATGCCTTACTAAAATCCATATAGATCACATCCACTGCACTACCCTCATCTATATGCCTGGTCACCTCCTCAAAGAACTCTATCAGGCTTGTTAGACACGATCTGCCCTTCACAAAGCCATCCTGACTGTCCCTGATCAGACCATGATTTTCTAAATGCCCATAGATCCTATCACTAAGAATCTTTTCCAACAGCTTTCTCACCACAGACGTAAGGCTCACTGGTCTATAATTACCTGGACTATCCCTACTACCTTTTTTGAACAAGGGGACAACATTTGCCTACCTCCAATCCTCCGGTACCATTCCCGTGGACAACGAGGACATAAAGATCCTAGCCAGAGGCTCAGCAATCTCTTCCCTCGCCTTGTGGAGCAGCCTGGGGAATATTCCGTCAGGCCCTGGGGACTTAGCCATCTTAATGTATTTTAATAACTCCAACACCTCCTCTGCCTTAATACCAACATGCTCCAGAATATCAACCTCACTCATATTGCCCTCACCGCCATCAAGTTTCCTCTCATTGGTGAATTCCGAAGAGAAGTATTCATTGAGGACCTCGCTCACTTCCACAGCCTCCTGGCACATCTTCCCACTTTTTTCTCTAATCAGTCCTACCTTCACTCCTGTCATCCTTTTGTTCTTTACATAATTGAAGAATGCTTTGGGGTTTTCCTTCATCCTACTCACCAAGGCTTTCTCATGCCTCCTTCTTACTCTTCTCAGCCCCTTCTTAAGCTCCTTTCTTGCTTCCCTATATTCCTCAATAGACCCATCTGATCCTTACTTCATAAACCTCATGCATGCTGCCTTCTTCCACCTGACTAGATTTTCCACCTCACTTGTCACCCATCGTTCCTTCACCCTACCATTCTTTATCTTCCTCCCCGGGACAAATTTCTCCCTAACATCCTGCAAGAGATCCCTAAACATCGACCACATGTCCATAGTACAATTCCCTGCAAAAACATCATCCCAATTCACACCCGCAAGTTCTAGCCTTATAGCTTCATAATTTGCCCTTCCCCAATTAAAAATTTTCCCATCCTCTCTGATTCTATCATCTTCCATGATAATGCTGAAGGCCAGGAAGCTCACCCACTGAGAGATCTGTGACCTGACCCAGTTCATTACCTAATACTAGATCTAGTATGGCATTCCCCCTAGTCAGCCTGTCATCATACTGTGACAGGAATCCATTCTGGACACACTTAACAAACTCTGTCCCATCTAAACCCTTGGAACTAATCAGGTACCAATCAATATCAGAGAAGTTAAGTCACCCATGATAACGGCCCTGTTATTTTTGCACCTTTCCAAAATCTGCCTCCCAATCTGCTCCTCTGTATCTCTGCTGCTACCAGGGGGCCTATAGAATACTCCTAATAGAGTAACTGCTCCCTTCCTGTTCCTGACTTCCACCCATACTGACTCAAAAGAGGATCCTGCAACATTACCCACCCTTTCTGTAGCTGTAATAGCATCCCTGACCAATAATGCCACCCCTCCTCCCCTTTCCCCACCTCTCTATCCCTTTTAAAGCACTGAAATCCAGGAATATTGAAAATCCATTCCTGCCCTGTTGCCAGCCAAGTCTCTGTAATGGCCACCACATCATAATTCCATGTATGTATCCAAGCTCTCAGTTCATCACCTTTGTTCCTGATGCTTCTTGCATTGAGGTACACGCACTTTAGCCCTTCTACCTTTACACCCTTTATTCTGCTTCTCTTTCCTCAAAGCCCCTCTATATGTTAGATCTGGCTTTACTCAATGCACTTCTTTTACTGCTCTATCGCTTCGGATCCCATCCCTCTTGCAAATTAGTTTAAACCCTCCTGAACCATGCTAGCAAACCTACCTGCAAGTGTATTGCTCCCTCTCGAGTTCAGGTGCAACCCATCCAATCTGTACAGGTCCCACCTTCCCCAGAAGAGATCCCAATGATCTAAAAATCTAAAACCCTGCTCCCTGCACCAAATTCTCAGCCATGCATTCAACTGCCATCTCCTCCAATTCTTACCATCACTGTCACGTAGCACTGGCAGCAATCCTGAGAACTCCACCCTTGAGGTCCTGTTCTTCAGCCTTCTGCCTAGTTCCCGAAATTCACACTTCAGGACCTCATCCCTCTTCTTGCCTATGTCGTTGATGTCAACATGTATCACGACTTCTGGTTGCTCTCTCTCTCATACCAGGATGTCGTGCACCCGGTCAGAGACATCCCGGACCCTGGCACCCGGGAGGCAACAAGCCATGCATCTTAGGGTGAGTGAATAGATAGATTGTGAAATGGTTTACTCCTTCTACCATTCATGCGAGTGTTCTGCATGTTTCAGATGCATGGCCTTATGATTTCTAAGCCATCTCAAATGACCTTTTCAATTTGGAGTGCTCATGGGCCAGATATTCCCTGGAGTCAGTCAGAATGTTTTATTTCCTCAGGTTGAATCTTTTCCTCTGTCTTGCTTGTAATCTCATCTCATAAAGAGGTCAGTGACATTAATTAATTTATCCTCCCAGTAAATTTGGAGGATTATGTGGAGAAAGGACTGGGGTTATTTTTCCAGTGCTTTGAGATGTAGGGAGTCTAGAAGCATAGACAAGGACAGATTCACTTCTGCTTGAGTAGATTGTTTTATTCCAGGAATGAGGTTTTTGATTTTCAAATATACTTTTTTTTTCAACTGACCAAAGACTGCACTCACTGGTGCATTAAAGGTGGTAGGAAATTTCATCACCAATATTTGCTTCCATCAATGGATGGCTCAAAAGATGTGGGAATTGGTCCATATTTTCCAGCATCTTGTGATGAATCTTTAGTGCTGAGCTGTGCTGCTGCAAGGAGAAGTTGTCAGTCCAAATTTGCCCTGTGAATTTTGAGTGCAAGCCCCATCCCATTGTTCAGTGGAAAAGGCCAGAAATGAATTGGAGCTCAGACTCTAAGTATACACAAACAGTAGCTTACTCTCCAGAATTAAGAATCCCCAGACCTCAGTGTGCAGATGAGGCTACGTTGAATAACTTCCTTTTTATTCTGAAGTTTAGCTTCATTCCTGCTAGAAGTTTGTTCAGGATGAGATTTAACATTGCAGGAAAAAAGGTTGAGAAGATTTTTGGGCACAATGGCAAAGCTTTGTTTGACATTGAGAAGAATCTGTCATAGACTCATTGATCAATTTCACAACATGGAGCAAAAGTTTGTGCATATCTAGAGGATAACTGTTTGGATTACCACCATGAAACAATCTGTTCCTCAGATGGCATTCACTCTGCAGAAAGATTGTACAAATTTTTTGATGTATTTACTTTACTTTCTGCGTAACATAATCCAGTTGCAGCACCTGTCAACTTCAACAAAACCAATTAGTCCAATAGAATATTAGGAATAGATCTGGAAGTTGCAGATTCCAGGCTAAACAGGGCATTATATGTCAAAGCAAAGTCTTAGCACATGACAATAAAATTCTCTTATTTTATTTATGGGCTTCAAATTATCAATTTTATTTCATCTTAGTTGTCATTAAACTATAATGCTAGAAAGCAATGAACATAAATTATATGAGAAGAGTACTCTTCTGTAACATCCTAGGTCCAAATTCCAAAGTAAAATTTATTATCGGTACATTCACATCATCATATACAACTCTGAGATTTATTTTCCTGTGGGCATACTTAGAAAATCTATAGAACAGTAACTGTAAACAGGATCAATGAACAACAAACAGTGCAAATGCAAATATAAATAAATGGCAATAAATAATGAGTATAGAATAACATGAAATGAAAGAGCATGAAATAATAAGATAAAGAGTCCTTAAAGTGAGACCATTGGTTGGGGAAACACCAGAAGTAGAATGAGTGTAGTTATCCCCTTTTGTTCAAGAACCTGATGGTTGAGAGGCAGTACTCAACTAGTGGGAAGACTCACGGACATTTTCAACCTCTCACTGTTACAGGCGGAAGTTCCCACTTGCTTCAAAAAGGCAACAATTATACCACTGCCTAAGAAGAATAATGTGGGCTGCCTTGATGACTATTGTCTGCTAGCACTCACATTGACAGTGATAAAATGCTTTGAGAGGTTGGTCATGACTAGACTGAAATCCTGCCTCAGCAAGGACCTGGACCCACTGTTGTTTTCCTATTGCCATAATAGGTCAATGGCAGACGCAATCTCAATGGCTCCACACAGCTTTAGACCACCTTGACAACACAAATACCAATGTCAGGATGCTTTTCATCGACTATAGCTCAGCATTTAATACCATCATTCCCATAATCCTGATTGAGAATTTGCAGATCTTGGGCCTCTGTACCTCCCTCTGTAATTGGATCCTTGACTTCTGAACCGGAAGACTACAGTCTGGGTAGATTTGTGATAACATGTCCTCCTCACTGATGATCAACACTGGTGCACCTCAGGGGTGTGTGCTTAGCCCATTGCTGTACTCTCTATATACACATGATTGTGTGGATAGGCATAGCTCAAATACCATCTATAAATTTGCTGACAACACAACCATTGTTGGTAGAATCTCAGGTGGTGACAAGAGGGCGTACAGGAGTGAGATATGCCAACTAGTGGAGTGGTGCCGCAACAACAACCTAGCACTCAACGTCAGTAAGACGAAGGACCTGATTGCGGACTTCAGGAAGGGTAAGATGAAGGAACATGTACCAATCCTCATAGGTTGCTGGGTGTTAAGATCTCTGAGGATCTAACCTGGTCCCAACATATCGATGTAGTTATAAAGAAGGCAAGACACATGTCAACAAGCACACTCAGCAACTTCAATAGTTGTACCATGTAGAGCTTTCTAACAGGCTGCATCACTGTCTGGTATGGAGGGGCTACTGCACAGGACCGAAAGAAGCTGCTGAAGGTTGGAAATCTAGTCAGCTCCATCTTGGGCACTAGCCTACAAAGTACCCAGGACATCTTTAGGGAGCAGTGTCTCAGATAGGCAGCTTCCATTATTAAGGACCTCCAGAACCCAGGGCACAAACTCAGCCATTCAGGAACAGCTTCTTCCCCTCTGCAATCCGATCCCTAAATGGACATTGAAGTTTTGGGCACTATCTCACTTTTTTTTAATATACAGTATTTTTGTTTTGGCATTTTTAAAAAATCTATTCAATATACATAATTGATTTACTTGTTTATTTTTAATTTTTTTTCTCTACTAGATTATGTATTGCATTGAATCGCTGCTGCTAAGTTAACAAATTTCACGTCACATGCCAGTGGTAATAAACCTGATTCTGATTCTAATTCTGATAGTAATTGTTCTTGAACCTGGTGGTACAGATCCTGAGGCACTTGCACCTTCTACCTGATGGCAGCAGCAATGAAAGAGCATGGCTTGGGTGGTGAGGATTTTTGATGATAGGAATTGCTCTTCAGTGGCAGAATTTCATGTAGGTGTGCTCAATGGTTGGTAGGGCTTTACCTGTTATGTACAGGGCGGAATCTATTACCTTTTGTAGGATTTTATGCTCAAAGACATTGGTGTTCCCATACCAAGCTATAATGCAGTCCGTCAGCACACTTTGCACCACACATCTCTAGAAGTTTGCCAAGGTCTTTGATGATATGTCAAATCTCCTTGGACTCCTAAAGCAGTAGAGCCGCTGTTGTGCTTTCTTTGTAATAATATTTATTTGGTGGTTTCAGGACAGGTGTACTGAGAAAGTGATACCCAGAAATTTAAAGTTACTGACTCTCTCCACCTCCGATCCTCTGATGGGTACTGGCTCAAGGACCTCTGGTTTCCCTTTCCTGGTCTACAGTTGGTCCTTCGGTCTTATTGATATTGAACGAGAGGTTGTTGTTATTATACCACTCAGTAAAATGTTCAGTCTCTCTCCTATATGCTGTTTCATCACCTCTTTTGATACAGCTCACCACAGTTGTGTCATCAGCAAACTTGCATATGGTGTTGGACCTGTACCTAGCTACACAGTCAAAGGTCTAAAGCAAGTAGAGCAGGGGGCTAAGCACACATCCCAGTGGTGCTCCTGTGCTGATGGCGATTGTGGAGGTGATGTTTGTTCTAATCAGAACTGACTGGGATCTACGGTCCATGAATAAACATTTCATACAGTTAAATGATGAGTAGTATAGATTATTAAGGAGAAATTCACCTTATTGGGTTTTGCATTTTATAAATAAAACAGCCACTTCTCTGTGCATAACCAAGGAGACTGCAGGCACCTTCATAATGAATTTTTGACAATTCATTCGTCAACACACAAACTGAAACAGATGCTAGTCAATTGTCTGTAAAGCATGTGAGCAGATTACACCCCTCCCACTGTGCCTGGTCTCCCCTTCTCTTCATCATCATCATTTGTTCCAGTTCATACCATAAAACCATGTGGTTGTGGAGAGGATGTTTCCTATGATGGGGGAGTCTAACACCAGAGGACACAGAATAGAGCGGTATCCTTTTAGAATGAAGATAAGAAGGAATTTCTTTAGCCAGCATGTGGTAAATCTGTGCTACAGGTGGCTATGGAAGCCAAGCCTTTGGGTATATTCAAAGTAGAGGGTGATAGATTGTTGATTAGTCAGGGCATTAAGGAATATGGGGAGAGGTAGGTGACTGGGGCAGAGAGGGAAAATTGATCAGCCATGATGAAATGGTGGAACAGAATCGGAGGGCCAGTTGCCCTAATTCTACTCCTGTATCCTATGATCTTATGTGCGAAGGAATATAGGATTAAGCTGTGCACTTCTCCTTCCATCACTGCCCATCTAACTTAAAGCATATGTTTTCACACTTCTCCATGGCTGACGGAAAGAAAAAGTCTAAATTATTTTCTCTGTCATTCTCCTTAAGGCCATGCCTGGCTTACAGTTTTGCAGTACTGTTTTTATTTATGATTTACAACAGGATTATACTCAAAAAGTCATCAGTAAGTTGGTTTAATCATCAAACTAGAATAGGAGAAGAGATGTGTATAGAAAATTAAGAGATAACCTTATCTTGTTAAACTTAATCCAGCACATATCCTCTTTAATCAAAATAGGATTATGAATTAATTTAACTTTCTTTGTCACAACACATCTGTCCATCCATGAACCCAGGAGCACTAACTTGTTATTCCTTTTTTTTTACACCACATCATTTTGTAATTCATAACAATTTTTGTTTTGGCACCGTACTGCCACCACAATACTACAAATTTCATGTCAGTGATAACTGAACTGATTCGGATTCTACTCTCACTCAATCTCTACAATTTTATAGGTTAGCTGTACCATCAACAAAAGTTTTCATTCACTACATCCCACTGCTCTCACTGATCATTCTCTCTTTCCCAAAGAAAGTAGGGGTGAGTGAGGTCCTCCAGCTATCTACCAACTGCCCTGTGCAGAGAAGGATGGCTGGACATTCGCCAGCGGTTGGAGTACTTGTTCAATTTAAGATGGGGATACAGCAGCCTCACTACATTCTGGGTGTCATTTCATATACCAAACTCAATAGTGTGGACAGTGTCAACAACAAGTGAAATATGATAATGCTTATAATAATTACTTAGAGCTAGGTAATTGTCCATGAAAGCTTCAAGCAGCTAGCAAGTTTTATTCCAAGAAGACGATGGCTGCTCATCAGAGGAGATTACTTGCACTGTGAATCGATCATCAGAAGAATCACGTGAACAGTAATTAACTCAGATTGTGTAAAACTGATAAGATAAATGATTGGCTTCTCATACCACAAATGAACTGGACCAAATGATGTTGATAAATAGAAGGGGAGATCAGACACAGTGGGAGGGACAGCTGTCTGCACATGGTGTGACTGGGAGACCATTGGTTACTTGTGGAACAGCAGCAGATGCACATGTTGGCATATCACCAACATTCTGCACACCAGGAGACAGGCTGGAAGAGTTGACCTCAAGGCTCAGCGGTATGAAAGAAGAGTCATCCACTTAAATCACCAAAGCCACCGATCAATGGTTGTTTGCTGGGCTTCATCAATGCTCCCTATGGACCCATTGATCGTTGATCCAAAGCTCTTTACTGTGAGGGAAGACCGTGGAAGGGATATTGGTGAAAGGAGTCAAGAGTGTAACAACCAACAGAACTTCTTTCCATTACTAAGCCCAAACAAATTCAATCAAACCCACACAGGCTCTCTCATGTTATAAAGGAGATGTATTTCTCTAAATTAGTGTAAGACAGGCCAGTCTATGGCAGGTTCCACATAAATCCTAATCCCAGGAGATATCATAGCTTTCAGAGAAAAGATCTGAGCAGAATTGTACAGTGAAAGTTCCAGGAACAGAAAGAGCAAAGCAATGCACTTACACCAATATAGCAATATGAGTATATTGTACAGCCTTAGATAAAACATATTTTTTTATTTTTTTAATATATAAATATTATTGCTTTTCTCTACTTTCCCATCTTGCACACTATGGCTGGTAGGTGGGTATTTATTGGTATTTAGTAACATGGTTTTACATGAAGACTACAGATGCTGAAAATCAGAAAAAAACACAGAATATACAGGAAATACACAACAGATCAGGATGCTACAGTGGGAAGACAATCAGAATCAGCTTCAGTATATTTTCGTTGAGATATGTCGTGATGTTTGTTCTTTTGTAGCAGCAATACAGTGATCAAGGATCAAGGATTAGTTACCATACATAAATTACCATGCAATAATAAATAAATAAAAAGTCAAAAAGAGAAATAGCGGGGTAGTGTTTGTGGATTCCTTGACTGTTCAGAAATTTGATAGCTGTTCCTAAGGCGCTTTCTGGCTCCTATACCTCCTCCCTGATGGTAGAAAATGGAAGAGTGCATGTCCCAGGTAGTGAGTGCCCTTAATGATGGATGCCACTTCCTTGAGGCATGGCCTTTTGAAGATGTCCTTGATGGTAGAGAGGCTTGTGCCTGAGAGGAACACAGGTGGACAATCTTTCATAAGAGCTCAGAGAAGTTAGATTTGGGGCTTGGGAAAGTGAGAGTTCATTTTCATGTAGTGTCAAATTGGTGGACTGCTGAAGACAAAGTGAACTTTGCAATATTAGACCATAAGCCATAGGAATAGAATTGGGCCATTTGGCCAAACAAGGCTGCTCCACCATTCCATCATGGCTGATTTATTATCCCTCTCAACTCCATTCTCCTGCCTTCTCCCCATAACCTTTGACATCATTACTAATCAAAAATCTATCAACCTCTTTTTTAAATATACCCAATGACTTGGCATCCACAGACATCTGTGCAATGAATTCAACAGATTCACCACCATCTGGTTAAAGAAATTCCTCCTCATCTCCTTTCCAGAGAGATGTCTTTGTACTCCGAGCCTGTCCTCTCTGGTGCTGGACACCACCAAGCATCCTTTCCATGTCCAATCTCTCTAGACCTTTCATATTTAGGTCATTACAATCATCCTCAGCAACAATTTTACATATGGATTGATCACGTCATATTCTCTTTTCCTCTACAAGATCATATACAGAGGCTCTGTTCTCTGCATCTCACTTCACTGACAGATTCAAATGTAATGGATCTACAATATTGAGCAGAGCACAAGCCACAGTAACTATCCTGAAGATCCTAGCCAGTTTGTGCAGAAGAAACTGTCTGACTCTGTCATGACAAAAATCTTGTCCAATGATTCAGTCAGTTGATACAGAAGTTCAACAAATTGCTCCTGTCCTCCATTGGTCAAATGAACTGCTGAGCTTCCTCTTAAATTCAAAGGATTTAATACAGAGATTCCCAAACTGGGGTCTACAGACCCCTCAGTTAATGGAGTTCATTGCATAAAAATGTTGGGAACTCTTGGTTTAATGGGACTGAAATGTTACAAGATACCGTATCAAGGCAGCTACCCAGGAATATTAGGCACCTGCATAAAGCTCTCTCTCTAGTTGCACACCATTGTATACTGATGGAGCGAATGCCTCTGCGGCCTGGATATCTTGACTGTTACATATCAGGCCAAGGATACCGTCCCTCGGTGGGAATCTATTCAGCTTCAATTCAAGTGTCCACTGAGTCTGAGTATTCTATCTCTAAAAATTTGTTCTTCTGTGCATGCCCCGGCAAAGTAAACAATCCACACTCTGACTTATTATGCAATTGTGGTTATGCAATATTGGCATTGGATCTAACAGAACTATAAAGTGATTCTGAAGCAAATAGGTTGTGCATATTGGTCATATTGACACTACTAGTAAAGTATGGCCTCCCAGCAACAAATCTTGCTTCAGTGGGTCTGCTACCACTTAATGCTGAACCTTGAACTTCTACTAGACTAATATATTAGTAGACAGAGAAAGTTTTTCCTTTCCTCTGCACTGGCCGTGTTCCCTATAAACTGTACTGCTCACCTATTTTCTCCTGTAGGGCTATATGTTTGTGAGGAGCACATTGTAAGTTCTCCTATTCTTTCTTCTCCTTGAGTTGCTGGTGTTTCTCCCATCATTCCTGCTGCTGGTGGAAGTGGTCATGTTGGTCCTACCCAAAGACTGAAGTAATGCAGCCTGCCAGTTGATTGCCTGCCTGAGCTGTTGTTTGATATGTTAATACATACTCAAGGATTGAAAATTCTGACTACAAATTTCTGACACATTACATAGAAATGCAAAGCAATGAATTAGAATTTATGCATCAAGAGTAAATAGGTCTGGGGAAATATTGAATCAGATCTTAGGTGTACAGAGCTGCATATATAAAAGAGTCATATGGTGTGTCAGTGCTGTGGAATAGTGCAAGGATCAATCACTGAACCATAAAATCTTGTTGCACAGAACGAAGTTCTTCCGTCCATCATGTCTGTGCTAGATTTTGTTTGAACCCTCTCATTCCCTGTAGCCTGTTGATTTATTTTTCTCTCTGTTTCAATAGTAAATGTAAAGCCGGTTCAACTGCTCTATAACTTGGTGAAACAAAACATTCCTCTCACCAGTGCATGGACTGTGTAATTTCTGTTCTTCATTATAGCCTTGCAATCACTTCACAAATAAAGCTGGATGTTATATTCTGACAGCCCAAGTCTTGGCTCTTTGTTGTTCAGATCTAAGTTTCCTTGAAGTTGCAGAGGCAAAAATGTAAATATGTGGCTGACCAGTATAGACTGATGAGAAATGAGAAGGGTTGTAATCTTTTGTCACATAATCATGTTAATAGAGGGGTTTTATTTTTTCTCTCTCTGTGGTTGTCAGTAGCCATTCATTGTTCATGCCTTCTTGTGAGGGATCACAGATTTCTCTGCAGCTGGAAACCAAAAGAGCATGATGCCTGGTAAATAAGGGGATCTGTCATAAGGATAAAGGAGAGATTGACCAGTTCCAACCTCCAGGAGTAAGGTCTGACTGGAACAGTCAGACCTGACAATAACCCATGGTGTCCCTATAGTGCTGAAGTATTGATGCAATCTGAAAATAGAATAGAACACACAGGCCGGGTAATTGATTATTCTCTGCACAAGTTAATTAAGTGAATTGCATACAAGCTTTATTCATGTTTCCTCTACAATGCTGTGAAAGCATTTTCATCCAGTGTACTGAACACATCCAGGTCTGTTAGAAATTATTATGTAAAATTCCTCTCTCTGACTGTTTAGGCTTCTGTCATGCTTCAATTCTGATTAGTCACCTTTACATTTTGACACAGTATGACTAGATACAGGCAGGTGAAGAAAGTAGATTCATATGGAAGCATTTTCCCTCAATATTCTAAAGATTTATCTATTATATCCATTCAATGCCCGTAATACTGCATAAACGTAGAACTTGGAACATACCATAAACAGCTTGTTTAAGAGTATTGTGAAAACGAGCCTTTAATCTGACTGATGAAATAAATGGAAAGTAATCTATCCTCTGTTCAACAGCTTGCTGATAATATGAAAGAATTCCTACTTCACCAGGCATAGTTTAGAAAAGAAAGACCTCTTTCATCATGTCACCTTCTCCTTAATAGTGTGTTTCATAGAAAAAAAAGTTGAATTTTTCATCACGGTTCAGGGGAGTACTTGTAAAACATTCATTGAAAATTTAAGAGCAATTATGGTGTCAGACAGTTAGAGAAATTGCTTTTACTGAGTGAGAGTTCTCTGACAGATGCATTGTGGGAGAATTGATTCTTGCGAGGGGATAAGTGAATTGTCATTGTGTGTCTTTTCTCATGACATCTAGCTGGATGTCATCTGCTTTGTAACAGAAGATTTGAATCAGCCAACTGTACTCATCTTAACATGAGACAGCGAATAGATTACCCGAGGAGAGAAATAAGACTGTTCTCTGCAGGGCATCATCTGAGCATTTTAAGGTTATGCATTTGGAAAAGGTTGAGGAGAAAATAAAAATCACAGGCAGGGTTTGATGAGCACTTCATAAAAACCTACATCTCTGACCTGCTACGTGGAAATCTGTCAATTCCTAAAGAAACTGCATGGGAAAAAAAAGATCAATAGAGTACCTGTCGACTCCATTAGCCTGATGAAAAAAGACAAAGAAGGAAAAAAAAACTGTTGCAAACCAGATACAAGTTTATTCCAGGGATTATGAAGGATAAGAGGTGTTCTTTGGATGGGCAGGAGAAACTGATGAAGCCTCTCTAGATGGTTCAAGACTGAAGTGGATGGGCTTGTCAGGTAATCCAACTGATTTGAAGTGAGCAGCTCATTGACCGAAGGTGACTGCAATTAGGTTCATATTAGCATAAGGCAGGTGCCGGCACTAATCGTGGGCTATCGTGTGACAGAAAAAGATGATGACTATACTAAGAGGTGCTGTATTTTCACCAGCATTTTTATAGTCGCTTTAAACTTAATGTTTACTTTCATTAGTATGTTGCCTTAATTCTTGTTGTCCCCCTCTACCCTCTGATGGTAAAAGTAAATACAACTTAAGCTCAAAAGCAAATTCTGTTTTTATAACCCTTGTGCGAGCAAATATATAGTTGAAAGGTTAGAAAAACAGGAGAGGAAATTCATAGGAATTTAATACTTAATAGGGAGTCAAAACTGTGATATCCTGTCTAAGAATTTCAGATTTTCAAAATGCTTTGTGAAGCTGCTGTACTGTAGGTTTACTAGAATTTTAGACAGGTTGTGGTGAGTTGCAGGAGGTGGGATGGACTATGGTTGGTTGTGTTTGTTAGAAATACGTATTTTCTTATAAAAAATAGAAATGTGATCCTTCTGTAAATTACTAATTGTGGCAAGACATAATTGTGCAAGTGAGATTGGAATTATCCTTTATGGAACAATCCTATGTTAAGATAAAGAGTGAATTTCTGTCTGTTTTCAATGCCAGAGAGAAGTGTTATATCTGGGCAAATGAATGGATTCCCTGCTTAGGAATTTCAGCTTGAAATAGGATTTATCAAAATGCTTAGCAAAGAGGGTAGTCAGAGTTTTTTCGCAAAGGACAGACAACAGTTTTCATACAGACCTTACTTTCATGTCATTGGTACTGATAACATAGAGAGTAGAGAGGTGAGAAAGTTCATCAGAGGATGTTGGGTTAGAAGCTGATTGGAGTTTTCCACTTTTAATCAAGGACCTGAAAGAGTTCTGAATATTGAAGGTCAGCTTTCTTTTTGTTTGACATATTTTTATGGATTGGCACAACTGACAACAGAATTAAGCATTATGATAATGTGATTAATTGTAACAACAAGTTCATCCTCATGCTTCAAATATCTAAGTCCTGGCATTTCATGAGTTGTTTTCAATTTCTAAAAAATTATGATTAGCATTTCACAGATTTTAGAAACTCAAAGAAAATATGCATATTTTTGAGTGATTTTATGGAAAAAGTATTGGCTACTGAAAAAAGTGAATCAGGGAGATAGGAAGATCTCAGGTTGAATTTTTGAATGAACTGATCTCTGCCATGTAGGTTGGTAAAAGCCTTACAATTAGACCGAGAGGATGCATTTTCTACCTTCCACCTGAGCATTCACTTGCGTTAGATTCAAACACTTTCCACTGCAGGTGATTGAACAGTTGTGCAAAAAATGAAAATCTACTACATAGGTTAAGGAAATGGAACATCAACCGCTTACCTCTTCTGATGCACCTACTAATGAACCTACCTTTTAGTGATTGTAGGATAATAAATAGATTAGACTCAGATGGAATTCCCCTCATGATCAAGTACCAGCCATCCAGATTCAAACATGAAGGATGCTTGTCTGAATTGGGCATTTGGCGTCAGAGGAAACTTTTGCAAAAAAATCATATCAGATTTAGGAATGAGAAAGGGCTGTTAGGAGTTTTCTGTGTAATTTTTTATTAATTAATTTTGTATGTTTTTATGTGTAACACCAAGTTAGATATATGTGCATACGGGGGCAATATTCTAAAACTCGAGTATGAACCAAAATCTTAACCGTGACGCAGTGGTTTTGGCAAAGGATCTAGGATGTGAAATTGTTTCTTTTTCCACTGATGCTGCCTGACTGATCCAGTGTTTACAGCATTTTCTGATTTAATTACTATTTTTATCACTTGGTTCTGTAAAATCCAAACTATATTGCAAAAAAATTAATAGAGACATGCAAAGAGATAAGTTTAATGAGTGAAAGTTAGCCAATTAAACCATAGTCACCAATAATGGGTATAGAATCTAGAAATTCAGGGAACAACTTGGGATCAGAGGATGGTCCAAAAAGGGTATTTCACACAATACAAAATTGTTACTTCAGTCATTTATAACTAGAAGGAAAATCCAATCTTCTTTTATGTACTTGAACCCATAAATCAAAATGATGATTTAAGGGTGAGTATCAAACTGTTGGGTCTTTTGCAGAATCAAAAAAAATCTACTCTTTCTGGACACAGTCAACCTTGTAACAACATTTAAATACTCCCCAGATCCATCTACTATCCATTTTGTTGAGGCATGGAACAATTAATTGAAAGTGAATCTAGAGCACATCAGAATATAAGTTGGTAACTTGTTTTTTTATTGTCATAAGTATCGTGGTAGAGTAAAAGTTTGGCTTTATATGCCATCCATACAAATAACTTCTTGACAACAGTGCATTCAAATATTGCAAGAACGTTGTCAATTCTTTTAAAATTGCATTTTCCAGGCTAACCAAGCTCTGTTTGGTAACTCATTACCGATTTCCCAAAAATAGACTAAAATTATTCCAGAAATTAGTCTTGCATTATTGTATCATCTTCAGAAATCATGCAGATGGGATTAATTGGTAATACAGATGACAATCCAATTAACATATACATTTGGTAACTTAATATGTTATCTAAAAGTGATATAGTTTGTAAGTGTTACAATACTTTTTTTAGTGCTCACTGACTTATATTTGTCATGTCTAAAATGATACCAAATAATATTTAATACCTAAAAATAAATACATGCCATCGGTGAGGTAACAGATACTTATGAATATACTTGTGAAAAGAAATGTCACGTGATGACTGAACTATTTTGAAAACTGCACCCCCATGTTGTTACAATATAAAGAAGTACTGGTGTCCTGACGTCTGCTATTGTGGATTTTAATGTCAGTACAAAGAATTCTGTTCTTCTTGACCTTTTCTGACGCTAATCCTTTTGACATATTTAGTTTTTAGAAGTCTCATTCTATTTCATTTGCAATTGTAAATATAAACGCAGCTAGAAAGCTATATTCTTTCACAGCAGCAATCTAAATAATTAGCACAATGATTGATTAGAGACCAATTCTGTCAGTAGTTATACTTAGAATTGCAATAGAGAACTGTGAAAGCTTATGCAAAGGCTGCTGTTAAATACTGGCAAAATAAGTGCAGATCATGAACCTTTAAAGAAAAGAAAAATAAAGAAGAAACAGAAAATTTTATTTTTTATTCCTAAACACTTATTATAATTAAGAATAGAAAACTCTAATGCAGCCTTTTGCTTGCTGAAAAACGGATAGCAGGCAGTCAATAGAGATTTGATGTAGCAAGGTGGTTGGAGAATTTAAAGAGGGTTGGATAACTGGGCTAATCCTCATTTGCTGCCAATTCTTCACCAAGGAACATCAAGCACAATCTGCGTACAATTATAAAATTGGTAAGGACCACATCTGCCTGCTCTGACTTTAACTTTCAATAAGAATTCAAATCAGTTTTTTTGCATCAGAATCCAATTAAGATTTATTATTACTAATTTAACTGTTGTGAAATTCATTGTTTTGCAGCAGCAGTATAGTGCAAAAATATAAAAGGTAAAATCAAAGTTGAGTATATTATCATATGCACAAGTACTTGTACAAGTATAATCATAAGCAAATAACATCATACTGGCAACATTTACAACATAAACTAATCATAAATTAGACAATATTTTACAAGAAGATAAAATTAAAACAAAACAAAATCAAGTTAATTTTAATGCAAATGGTCAAAGTGGTCATTCTGTAGTGATTAGAGTTTTACCAGGGTTCAATAATATATAAATGACAAAAATATATAAATTATGCAAAGAAAAGCAATAATCTGGTAGCATTCATGAGTTCATATGCCATTAAGAAATGTGATGGGGAGGAGAAGAGGCTGCTTCCTATATTGTTGAGTGTGAATACTCAGGATTCAGGAGCTCCATGTGACCACATGATTATATTTGTAACTTTGGGCATTCATTTATACATAAAGCATAACTCTCCATTGGAACCAAGTAGTGTGAATTCAGGAAAAAGATATAGAAATGTTTATAATGTTTTGATTATTACCTGGTATTTCATACATTCATAAAATTTCTTCACTAAATTTGCATCCAGTATAAAGCTTTTGTTTGTTTTACCTGACTGCTGATCAGCAGCATGAACAGAAGAGAAAAAATTATAACTAATTAATTTACAATGCACACTAGTTAACATTGGTGTAGGATGAATATTTACCCTCTCTAATGGTTTCTTTCCTTAATGAGACAAAATGTATCATTTTGCAAAATGTTTTGTTACAGATCAAAGAGGAGTTTTGATGATCAGTGATACAGCAATGAAGTGTATGGGCTGGTACTAAAGTAATAATTTTATCTCAGCTTGAGTTAACATATTTATATTGATGGATATGGAATGCATGTGAAAATATTTTTAAATGTCATCCTAATTGTACTTGACTTGCCAACTTGCTGATGTGCTATTCAACATACTGCCAAAAGTTGTTAGTGATATTTCTAAATAAGTATTAATTTAAACAATTATATCCCATTCCTCTGTAATAATCTTGTCAATATAATTAAAAAGTAAAGCATTTAAAATATTATTTGTTAGGTCGTCACAGTGACTGCAGCCTGTGTGTCTGATATAAACTCAATTCACACCGATGGCTTGAAATTTTGTCTCTGCTGATTCAGATTCCCACATGAAATGAAATTGGAAGATATCAATACAGCAATAGATTGGGTTCAATCTACAACCCAGCAACAGTATTAGAAACAAAGAGATCATTGGTTCAGAAAACTGAATAATTGTACAAATCACAGCAAAAATACTCCATTGTTCTTGCAATTAAGTAGATGCATTTTGCTCTGTATCAACAGTTTACCCAAAAAATGACACCTGGTTCTGGAAATAAGTGGGTGAGAAAATTCTACCTCCACAAGTTTTCAACACATAAATGTTCATTCCTATTAGCCATAATAGGAATCAATGCTATCAAGGTTAATATGGAAAATGAACTGACTATTTTTTAAATATCAGTCAGGGAATGACCCTTCTACACCATGGACAATATTTAGTTGCCCGTTTTCTCTTAAGTATTTGAAACACAACAGTTTTAGAACAACATAATTATTGTTTCAAGTAACGTACACAAAATGCTGGAGGAACTCAACAGGCCAGGCATCACCTATGGAAAAGAGTAAACAGTCGACATTTCGGGCTGAGATCCTTTATTATGACTTATTGTTTGTTTTTTTGCAAATAGTCTTGATGTTATTTAATGTGTACAGTACATGTGAAAAACTGGATTCTGTCACCAAATAATTTTATGTGAAGAGAGAATTATGATCTATTCCAAAAATTTAGAAAGTTGGCTATAATAGTTTGTTTTCTTGGCTGTTAAGACTTTTCAAGATTGTTCATTGTCATTCTTCAGCACACACGTTTAAAGGAGAACAAATTGATTGTTTCTCCAGATCTGATACAGCATTTGAAAAAAAAACACAATAAGCGTAAGGAACTCAATAAAAAAACAAAAAAACACAATAAATATAAATATGAAAATAATCCCATGAAACACAATGTAGATGTAACTGTTATATGCATGGACTGATTAGATATACAAAAGTGACGCTTGATGATGTGCATATAGTACTAGTTGGGCATGGTAGGGCGCGTTTATTGGTGGAGGTGTTGATTAGCATTCACACTAGGATCACTAGACTCAAAAACAGTTACTCCCCACAAGGTGCGTTTGCTGTATAGCCTCTTTCCTGATGGGAGTGGGACAAATAGTCGATGAGTAGGGTGGGTGGGATCCTTCATAAAATTGTTGGCCTTTTTCTGGCATCTTTTTGTAAGTATGTATTTTTCTTGATCTCAGGTATACTGATGCCAATGGCAGCTGGGCAGTGTTAACTATCATATGAAGAAGCAAGTTACCCCTATAACTGAAAACTGAATGGAAGCCATGAGATTTAGTTGTTGCTAAGACTGATGTGTAACAGCATTGACTTAAGTAATGAAAGCTTCACAACTAAAGCTCACCAATACCTAAGGCAGGCACAGCAACTGCTGCAATCCATAACAGCTATTGATTTATAACAGACAAGTTAAAAATGAAAAGTGAGCATAACAGTCAGTATTATTTAGAAATATCAAAATAAAAGAAGCAGAAATTAAAATGTGAGGGAAAATGGTGATGGCAAAGGGAATTACAGAGAGAATTTTTCAGTGAATAGAATAATTATTTCAGTTGGAATCGCAAAAGATTAACTACAGAAAGTGAGGTCAATTGAAGGGAGGGAATTGATAGCTGTGATTTCAATTACCTTGGCGTGAAGACTCATCCCTGAAGCTCTCTTCTTATTTCTTCTTTGAGTTGTAAACCAATCACTTGCTGTCTCAGACAAGAGAAAATCTGCTGGAAATTCAAGCAACACACACAAAATGCTGGAGGAACTCAGCAGGCCAGGCAGCATCAATGGAAAAGAGTCTAGTGAACATTTCGGGCCAAGACCCTTTGACTGAATTCAGCTGGCCATTTTACTGACTGCCTTAATGTCCTCCTCTTTGGCTCAATATTAAATTTTGTTTGATAGTACTCCCATGAAATGTACTGGGATATTTTGCAAAGTTGCTGGTCGACTTTGAGTATAGTGCACATCAATGACAGTGACGCCTCTCTTCCCGGTAGGTTGAATGTCACCTACACATGGTGTGATGCACTGAACAATGTGCTGAAGAGGAAAGCACCTCCTCGTGAGGAGCAGGCACTCTATCTGGCCACAGCTGAAGAAAGACCCTAGTCAGGGCCAACCTACACAGTGATGAGGGGCTTGATAGCATATCTAGTCAAGTGCTGAAAGACTGTGCAGTCCTGCTAGCAGATGTTCCCTCGGACATCTTTAACATCTCTCTGAAACCATCCATTGTCCACGTAGGCTCCAAGTCGACCACCATCATTTCAGTGACCAAGTAGCTGATGGTAATCTACTTTAATGACTACTGATCTCAATAATAATGAAGTGCTTTGAGTAACTGATCATAAACTGCATTAAATCCTGTCTTCTCAATACACTGGACCACTATCACATCAATTGGTCCAAAAATGATGCAATACCCTCTGCCCTCTGCTCAGTTCTGTCCCACCTGGAGAATGATCCTATGTCAAAATGCTGTTCATCGGCTTCAGGTCAGCATTCAACATGATCATTGCTCAGAAGCTGGTAAGTGAACTGTCCATGTCAGGTCTCAACACCTCTCTCTGTAACTGGATTTTGGACTTATTGTTGGAGAGACTGGAGACAGTCCATATTCACAGCAACATTTCTAGCTCTATCGTATGGAACACTGGTATCCGTGCACCCCCCCCCCCCCCCCCAGCACTACGTGTTCAGCCCACTGCTTTTCACACTGCTAATGCAACAACTGTACTGCAATAGTCAGGTCTAACCACATCATTAAGTTCAGTGATGTCACAACAGTGGTTGGGCTGATCGGCAACAGTGTTGACTTGGCATACAGAGAGGAGGTAGAGTGGCTTGTGGACTGCTGCAAACACAACAATTTGAGCCTCAACATGGACAAGACTAAAGAAATTATTATAGACTTCAGGATGTTACAGGCTGACCACTCCCTACTGCATACAAATGCTTCCTTCATGGAGAGAGCCAAGTTTCTTGGAGTGCACATTACAAATGATCTTACCAGGTCGCCCAACAACAGCTCTTTGGCCAAGAAAGCACAGCAGAGCCTTCACTTCCTGAGGAGACCGAGGAAAGCAGGGCTTCCTGCTCCAGTTCGAGCCACATTCTACCAGAGTACTCTGAAGTGCCCTGACCAACTGTTTCATGGTCTGGTATGAGAATTGCATGGTATCTGACTGCAGCAGCCTGCAATGGATTGTGAGGACAGCTGAGAGAAACATCGGGGTCTCTCTCTCTTCCTCATCCAGGACATACTTCAGAAATGCCGCATTTGCATGTCCCTGAGCATTGTCATGGACTTCTCCCATCCATCCCACAATTTCTCTGATCTCCTACCATCAGGCAGAAGGTACCACGGTAAAAGAACAAGGACTATTATACTGTGTAACAGCTTCTTCCAGCAGACTGTGCAACTTCAGAACACCCTGCTATCACCCAGTACACATTATCTATGATAGCACCAGTAACAGTAATCTGTTATTTACCTCTATGTCATATATACACTTATGTCAACTTGTACATGTACAGAATTCTTTTTCACCTTGGTCCCAAAGGAACTTTGTTTCATTTAGCTGCATGCATGTGTACAGTTAAATGACAATAAGCTTGAATCTGAGCTTGTACTCTCCTTGACATTGCTGCAGACCAACTAACCAAGGTGAAAGGGTTTCTGAGCAACGTCATCTCATCAGAGGTGGTCTGCTGCATTATAAACATTGTAATGACTAGACTTGCACTGAAGTAGGCAGGACATGGCTTATATAACATAGAACATAAAGCAGTACAGCACAGGATAGGCCCTATGGCCCACAGTGTTTTGCTGACTATTTAATACTGTAAGATCAAACTAATCCTTCCCTCCTACATAGCCCCCAATTTTCCCTCTCATCTATGTGCCTATCTAAGAGTTATTTAATTGACCTTAATGTATCTACCTCTGCCACCACCCATAGCAGGGTATTCCAGGTACCCACCACCCTCTGTGTAAAATGCTTACCTCTGACATCCCCTATACTTTCCTCCAATCATCTTAAAATGATGGCCCATCATATTAGCTATTTTCACCCTGGGAAAAGTCTCTGTCTATCCACTCAATCTATGCCTCTTATAATCTTGTACATTTCTATCAGGTTTCTGCTCATCCTCTTTCATTCCAAAGCTAAGCCCTCTATTCCAGACAACATACTGTTAAATCAACACTGCACTCGCTCTAAAAGAAAAGTCTGGAGTGGAGAACTTTGTGTGCATTATGAAACACAACAGACCAAGTTGACCTGGTTGATAGAAGTGGGTATCATGTAAATGACTGCGCTGTATCAATATTTTTAAAAAGTGAGTTCCTTACAGGAGCTACACATTACTGTGGAATTCAATGTAACAAAGTGCTTTATTTGAGTCGCAGGGCTGAAGATGAAACGTTCTTTGACAGATAATGAACTATTCTGAGTATTATTGATAAAAGATCTGGGAATACACAGGTGATTGTAAAAATGTAATAAGATTATTGAGAGTGGCAAACGCTCAAGTAATGGAACTCAATTATAGAGGTATATAATAGAAACATATGTGAAAATATTAACTTACATAGACCCTTAGTTAGACTACCTGAAGTACATTTCTGGTTAAATACTACAAAAGTTAAGTTGAAGAACTTGACAAAGTGCAGAGAATATTTACTAGAACTATTTAATATTAGGAAAATAAAAACAGGATGGGACATAAGTAATAGAATGGCATAGGTAGTTACGCCACCACATCATATGGGAGCACCTCACCAAAGAAAACACAAGTAGACCAGTATTTTTCCTTTAATTAATTTACTGGAGTTACAGAACATAACAATGCCTATGAGGATGTTTTAAAACAAACCTGAGACAACTACCTACCTGTTAAAGCACAGCACATGGCTTCTTCGAAAGGGGAGAGAGACATTTGAGAAAAAAACAGAAAACAGTCAAAATTAACAAGCAAAGCATATGACCATAGGTTCCTAAACAATGAGTGCTGAGTGATAATCATCAATAAAAAAAAAGCAGAAATGGTTGGCTACATCAGAAATCTAGATGAGTTTGATTGCACAACAGGTAACTCGATTATGTATACTGAATGAATTGAGCAGTTTTTGAAGCAAATTAAATAGCCAATGAGAAAGGGATGCCAATGTTGCTGAATGTAATATGTAGGAAAGGTTTAACTGCTTCAACCAAAATGAGCTTTGCTGATATTGTGCAAGTAATGTGGGAATATTTAGAACTGGGATGAAGTTGCGCTAGACAAGGGTTGTCTTATGTAGCGATTGAAATTTATTGTATCATCCAAGCTGAAAGCTAAAGTATTAGAGGAGATACAGGCCGGTCATCTAGTCATGGTCAGATTGAAAATGTTGGCTCAAAGATTTGTCTGGTGTCCAAGGATATATCAGCAGGTGGAGGAGATTGCTATGCATTGTTCTGGATGCCAACATGTCCAGAAGAGCTGTGAGAATCACTTCCTGCTTCCCAAAATCAATTCTTACCAACACAATGTAAGAGGACTCAGAACCTGAGATTGTTTCACAATCGTAAGTCTCACCTGCCAAGCAGAGTGACCCCCCTCCCCACTTCTTGTCAAGTAAGATGTTATCCCACTAGAGTTAAACACCATCCATGGCAATTAAAACTTTAATAGGGCAACTAAAAATTGAATATGCTATGGATATATATATATATAGTAGATGTATTAGATGTATTATATAGTACACTATATAAGTATATATACAGTATATTTAATATTTCAGTATTAATTATAAATATATTGGTTGAATAAGCATTCTTTAGGTTATATATAAGAAGTACATGATTGGCATACATCATTTCAGAAGCTTTTCATATGTGAGCCCTTCACTAAAGAAAATCTAAGGAGGCACGTTTCCCAGCTCCTGTATTTTTCTTTCCATTAATTTCTGGCAATACAAACCATAACATCTGGAACTGCAAAGCATTACACTAACAACAACGCTACTGTGTTGTCCATATATGTCAGTAAATTAAATGCAAGGGTAAAAAGAGTTATATATAGGCCTCCAAATAGTAGCCAGGATGTGGGATACAAATTACAACAAGACATAGAAAAGGTATGCCAAAAGGGCAATGTTACAATAGTAATAGGAAATTTCAATATGCAGGAAGATTGAGACAATCAACGGTGCTGGATCCCAAGTGAGGGAATTTGTAGAATGCAAACAAGTTGGCTTTTTAGAGCAGCTTGTGGTTGAGCCCACTTGGGGACTGGCAATGCTGGATTTAGAGTTGGGCAACGACCAGATTTGATTAAGGAGCTTAAGACAGAGGAACCCTTTGGAGAAAGTGATCATAATATGATAGAATTCACCCTGCAGTTTGATAAGGAGATGCCAAAATTGTGTGTATCAGTATTGCAGTAGAGTAAAGGGAATGATGAAGGCATGAGAAAGAGGCTGGCCAAGGTTGATTGGAAGGGGACACTTGCAGGGATGACAATAGAACAGGTGATTCAAGGGGAAATTCAGAATGCACAGGAAAGATACATCCCAGTGATGAAGGTGTACAGTGTATTGGCCTTCATCAATCGTGGAATTGAATTTGGGAGCTGGGAGTTAATGTTGCAACTATATAGGACATTGGTCAGACCACACTTGGAGCACTGTGCTCAGTTCTGGTCACCTCACTACAGGAAGGATGTGGAAGCCATAGGAAGGGTGCAGAGGAGATTTACAAGGATGTTGCCTGGATTGGGGGGCATGCCTTATGAGAATAGGTTGAGTGAACTGGGCCATTTCTCCTTGGAGCAACAGAGGATGAGAGGTGACCTGATAGAGGTGTACAAGATAATGAGAGGCATTGATTGTGTGCATAGTCAGAGGCTTTTCCCCAGGGCGGAAATGGTTGCCATAAGAGTTTAAGGTGCTGGGGAGATGTCAGGGGTAAGTTTTTTACTCAGAGAGAGGTGAGTGCATGGAATGGGCTGCCGGCAACGGTGGTGGAGGCAGATACGATAGGGCCTTTTAAGAGACTTTCAGATAGGTACATGGAACTTAGTAAAATAGAGGACTATAAGTAAGCCTAGTAATTTCTAAGGTAGGGACATGCTCGGCACAACTCTGTGGGCCGAAGTGCCTGTATTATGCTGTAGGTTTTCTATGTTTCTATGTTTCTATGTGCTTAAGTATTCTAAAGGGAAAATGAGGCAGCCATGGCTGACTAGGGAAGTCAAAGACGGTATAAATGCAAAAGAGAGGGCATATAATATTGCAAAAATTATTGGGAGGTTAGGAGATTGGGAAGCTTTTAAATTTCAACAGAAGACAACTAAAAACGCAATAAAGAGAGAAAAGATGAAGTATGAAAGTAAGCTATCCAATAATATAAAAGAGGATACAAAAAGGTTTTTCAGATATTTAAGAGTATAAGAGAGACAAAAGTGGATATTGGACCCCTGGAAAATGATGCAGGAGAGGTAGTAATCGCGGCCAAAGAAATGGCGAATGAACTGAATAAGCATTTCTAGGCAGTTTTCACTGTGGAAGACACTGGCAAAATGCAAGAGTATCGGGGGCAGAAATGAATGTTGCTGTTACTAAGGAGAAGGTGCTTGGGAAGCTGAAAAGTCTGAAGGTGGACAAGTTACTTTGACCAGGTGGACTACATCCCAGGGTTCTGAAAGAGGTCACTGAAGAGATTGTGGAGGGAGTAGCACTGATCATTCAAGAATCATTAGATTCTGGAATGGTTTCTGAGGATGGGAAAATTGCAAATATCACTCCACTCTTTAATAAGGGAAGGGAGGCAGAAGAAAGGAAATTATAGGCCAGTTAGTCTGAAATCAGTTGTTAAAATGATGTTGGAATCTATTAATGAGAATAAGGTTTCAGAGTACTTGGAGGCACATGATAAAATAGGCCAAAGTCAGCATGGTGTCCTCACGAGGACAACTTGCTTTGTAAATCTGTTGGAATTCTTTGAGGAAGTAACAAGCAGAGCATTCAGACAACAGACAAAGCAGAATTTGTGTATGTTGTGTACTCGAATTTTCAGAAGGCCTTTGACAAGGTACCGCACATGAGTGCTTAATTCCTGTAAGTGCCCATGGTACTACAGGAAACATACTAGCATGGATAGAAGATTGGCTGAAAGGAAGGAGGCAAAGAGTGGGAAACAAGGGGGACTTTTCTAGTTGTCTGCCAGTGACTAGGGGTGTTCTGCAGGGATCCATGTTGGGACCGCTTCTTTTCATGTTATATGTCAATGATTTGAATGAAGGAATTTGTGGCATTTTGTCCAAGTTTGTGAAAGGTACAAAAATAGGTGCAGGACACACAAAATGCTGAAGAAACTCAGCAGGCCAGGCAGCATCTACGGAAGAAAAGTACAGTCGATGTTTCGGGACAAAACCCTACAGCAAGACTGGAGAAAAAAGCATGAGGAGTAGATTTAAAAGCTGGGAGGAGGGGAATGAGAAACACCAGGTGATAGGCGTTTCTCTCTCCCCTTCCTCCACTTTTTAAATCTACTCCTCAATTTTTTTTCACTAGTCCTGCTGAAGGGTTTTGGCCCAAAACGTTAACTGTATTTCTTTTCCATTGATGCTGCCTGGCCTGCTGAGTTCCTCCAGCATTTTGTGTGTGTTTCTCCGATTTCCAGCATCTGCAGATTTTCTCTTGTTTAAAATACGTGGAGGGGCAGGTAGTCTTGAGGAAGCAGGGAGGCTGCAGAAGGACTTAGATTAGGGGGAATGGGCAAAGAAGTGGCAGATAGAATATAGTGCAGGGAAATTCATGGTCATGTGCTTTGGCAGAAGGAATAAAGGCATGGACTAATTTCTAAATAGGGAGAACATTCAAACATTAGAGGCGCAAAGGGACTTGGGAGTCCTCGCGTAAGATTCCTTGAAGGTTAGCATACAGGTTGAGTCAGTGATAAAGAAGGCAAATGCAATGTTAGCATTCATTTTGAAAGTATTAGAATATGAAAGCAAGGATATCATGCTGAGGCTTTATAAGACATTGGTTAGATCACAGTTGTAGTATTGTGTGCTGTTTTGGGCCCTGTATCTAAGAAGAGATGTGCTAGCATTGGAGAGACTCCAGAGGAGGTGCATAAGAATTATCCCAGGACTGAAAGGGTTAAAATATGAGGAGCTTTTGATGGCTCTGGGTCTATATTCACTGGAGGTTAGAAGAATTAGGGGGAATCCCATTGAAACCTATTGTATATTGAAAGGTTTGGATAGAGTGGATATGGAGAGAATGTTTACTATAGTGGGGGAGTCTAGGGCTAGAGGGCACAACCTCAGAATTGAGCAGTATCCATTTAGAACAGAGATAAGGAAAAATTTCTTTAGCTGAAGGGAGTTGAAAATGTGAATTCATTGCCATAGACTGCTGTGTAGGCCAAGTCACTGGGTATATTTAAGGCAGAGATTGATAGGTTCTTAGTAAATCAGGACATAAATGGTTACGAAAAGTAGGCAGGAGAATGAGGTTGTGAGGGATAATTAATATACCATGATGTAATGGCAGAATAGACTTGATGGGCTAAATGGCCTAATTCTGTTCCACTGCCTTATGGTCTTATGAAAGTGGAAATTATAAATGCTGATATGAAGAAAGTTTTAATCTAAGCAACAGGGAATAAATATAAAGTGAGCACAAATAGATTTAAGGAAAATAATTTAAGAGTAATTACAAAGGGCAGTGACAATGGAACTCACTCCTACATGGACCAGTTGAAACATAGACTCCATTCGGGGAAGACCTGATTCACGAGAGAGAACTTAAAGAAACACATAAATAGTTATATAGTGAATGTGGTGTTCATGTGGAATCGATATAAACGAGTTGGGTCTGGACTTCATAACTTGCGACATTCTATACAATGTAATTCTATGAGTAGGTTATACAACTGCTCTTAATATCCTTCCAGACCCAGCCAAGGAAATAGATGGCAATTACCACCATCATACTGCCAACATCACCTTTGATGAAGCTCTCTTCCTGTTTGAAGGAAAGCCTTTACATTGCAGATTGTGCTCTGATGAATATTAAGAAAATACAAAACTGCTCATGATCTCCATAGTCCAAAAACTCTGTTTACTCATAATATTATTTAAATGAGATATTCAGTTCATGTTAGAACATGACCAAAACGAAAACAAACTTCATAGTGACCTTACTATTTTCTAATGTTGTTGAACTTTTCAGCCTAATATCGTAAATTTAACTGTTATTTATGAGGGTAATAAACTGCTTAACTAGCACTCATCAAAATGAATATTGGAACTCTCAGTCAATGATATCATGTTTAAAGCCTTTGCTCTAAATGTCTGCATATGGTGAACTATAAATGGATCAATTGAAATGGTAGAGTGGAATCCTATCTGTGGAGCAACATCTGAACCTTTTCAAACATACCTGGAAACAAGTAACTTCTGTATTTGAATATTTAGAAAATAAAGGGTTAAAGTATAATTTCTGCTAATTGTCACAAAATCAGAAAATGTTAAAAGTTTCTGAAGAATTCTGACACTAGTGTATGAAAAAGTTAAAAATCTATCAAGGGGAGTACTCAAATCAGGGTTGTCAGATGCCTTTCTCTTCCATTGCAGATATAAAAATCAAAAATGCTGGACATATCCAGCAAGTCAGGCAGCATCTGTGGAAAGAGAAACAATCAACCTTTGTCAGAACTGTTGAGTCTGTTTAGGGTTCCAGATTTGCTGAACGTTTCAGTTGATTTTTATTTCAGACTTCTAACCGCTGCAGATTTTTTTTCTATTTCCATCATCTTTGACAGACGTTGACTCACTGCTGTTCTTGTGTCTGATTTGTTGTTTATGAGATTTTTGAGAAATGTTGAGATTGGTATTGGTTTATTTTTTGCCACATGTTATAAAGGCAGAGTGAAAAACTTGTCTTGCATACTGTTCATACATATCATATTTTGGCACAGTGTATTGAAGTAGAATAAATTAATACAGTAATAATGCAGAATAAATAAAAGGGTAATGCAAGTGCAAGATCATAATGAGGTCAAGAGAGCATCTTATCATATTAGAAAACCATCCAAAAATCTTATAATTGCAAGGTAGAAACTATTCTTGCACCTAGAGTTATGCTTTTGTATCTCCTGTCCAGTGAAGGAGGGCACAAGACAGAATGCCCAAGGGCTGGGTTCTTTGATTATGCTAGCTGCTTTAGTGAGCCAGTGAGAAATATAGACAGAGTCCATGGAAAAAAGTGTGGTTTCCATAATATGCTGATCTGTGTCCACAATTCTCTGAAGTTTCTTGTGGTCACTTACAAAGCCATTATGCAACCAGATAGAATGCTTTCTGAGGTGCATCGATAAATATTGCTAAGCATTAGTAGGGACATATCAAATTTCTGTAGTCTTCTGAGGAAGTAGAGGCATTGGTGAACTTTCTTTCCCTTAGCATTAAATGATTCGACTAGGGCAGAATATTGGTGATGTTCATCTCTAGGAACTTGATGCTCTCAATGTTTTCATAGACATTGACATAGAAAACCTACAGCACAATTCTCAACCTCAACACCATTGAGCATGTTCACCGTCTCCCTTCTTGAAGCCAATGACCAGCTCTTTTGTTTTATTGACATTGAGGGAAAGATTGTTGCCATGACACCATGCCACTAAACTCTCTATCTCCTTCCTCTACTCCATCTTATAGTTATTTGAGATACAGCCCACTATGGTGACATCCTGTAAAAACATATAGATAGAGTTAGAGCAGAGTGCCACACAGTCATGAGTATACAGGGAGTAGAATAGGGAACTGAAGACACAACCTTGCAGAACACCAGTGTTTAGAATAATTGTAGCAGAGGTGTTATTGATTGTGGTCTGTTGGTTGGTAAATCAAGGATCCAGTTACAGAGGGAAGCATTGAACCCTAGAGTACAGAGTTTGGTGATGCTTGCTCGAAATTATAGTATGGAAAGGACAGTTGTATTCACTGAACCATCATCTACCAGAAGTGTCTTTACTGACTGAATGTCCGATGAGTGTAAAGCCATAGATTCGTTTTGGCTTAGCAAATTGAAGTGGGTTGAGGTTGTCTAGAAAGCTGAAATTGATGCATGCCATGGCCATTCTCCCAAAGCAATTCATTATGGTAGATTTCAAAACCACTGGGCTGTAATAGTGAAGGCACGAGATATTGTTTTTCTTAAGTACCAGGATGATTGTGGTCTACTTAAAGCATGATGGAACATCAGCCTGAAGCAGGGAGGGGTTAAAATATCTGCAAATACTGGTAAGTAAATACTTAATCGAGTCAATATTCTGCAAATGCAAATATTGCCTTTCAAAAATATCAAGGCAAATTGCAGGAACATACTAAAACCCATGTAATTCAAAATTAGTTTACATTTTACTTGTATTCTTTTGGATGTATGATGCTACCATTTATTGAAATATGACAATAATGCTCCTCTTAAAAGCACCTGTCTTTCTGATATTAAGAAATTTGCTAGTAACTAAGAAAGGAATAAAAATTATCACTCATGTATGAAGAACTGTGATATTACAGTGTAAGGTGATCTTTGCACAAAAGATGCACAGAGAATTAACTGGAAAACTACTTAATCTGCTCCCTTTAGGAGAAATTCATTGCAAAAACCACAGGCAGAGTTTGTGAAAACAACAGAGTACAGAATATCCCCATTCACAGTCAAACTGTCTGCTGTCAGAACCGCAATCTAAAGCTACTTTCTTTCCTGTGGCTCAATTTTCCTCACAGGGGGAAAAGTGATTCTTTGGTGGGTTTGACAGATAGTGTTTCAGGCGATTGAGGGAGGCTTTATGAAACCCTCATAAATGCAGCACGCCTTGCATTGTCCTGTGGTGGTTGTCTGGAGAAGAAAACAAATCTGAGGAAGAACTATCAAGCAAGTGCGGGCAGTGGGGGAGGGATTGATGCCTTTATGAAAACAGAATTCAATGTTCAAATGCATTCCCAGGAACATTATCTTATTTTGTTGTCACTGTGCCAACCAGACCAGCACCTAATGGATTTTAACAGTTATGTCAGTGAAGCCAAGGTTATTGTGCTCTGTTCAGCAAGATGAGAGTGGGGTGGGAGAAGTTGGGGGAGACTGCTCGAATGATGATTACTGGTTTCCAACTAACATTTGGGATGGTCAGCTTCTTTCAGTTGTTGATAATTGAGCAGCGGCACAGTGGGCTGCCTGAGGTTTTTACCACATTTAAAGAGGAAATAGAAATTGTGACCTTCAGGCCATCTTCTTAGAGTGGGCTAGTTTGGGGCAGGCCATTTTATTCCTTCAAAACTGATAGTGTTAATCTGCAGTGTTGGCAATGCACAATGCAAAAGTTAATAGGATTTAATAAACCTCAGAATCCTAGATGTTAGAGCTGATATTTTATAAAGAACTAGCTTTTCCCTGATTTAGATCTATTAATTGATCTCTGTATAAACACTTAAAATAGAGACAGCATACACTCAAATAACCACAGGTACATGGATCTTCCAAGGTGCTGTTGTGGAGGATGTTCCAGATGTGAACCCAGCAAAAATATTCAGTTTCATGAGTGTGGTTACTTCATGCCATGTATATTGGTGACTGTGTTGTCTATCCTCTTGCTTGCATGACCACCTGTACAATTCACAAGAAATGTAAGGAAGGAGTGGGAAAATAGAGAAAATATGATGAATAGATTCTGCTCCGAGCTAATTTAAGTTGACAAAATATGAACACTGTAGATTACATAAGGATAGTCTGTTAATTCTTTGTGTTATCCTAATTGTTATTCTATTCCTGTAAACCTAAACAAGTGAGCTCTGCTACCCTTAATCTTCTGCATTTTCAGTTCAACACTACTGCTCATATCTGGATTCAAAGATTCAAAAAACTTTATTGTCATTCTAACCATACATCAGCTCTGCAGGGCAGAATGAGACAGCGTTTCCCAGGAGCAGTGCAATCATAACATAACAAACGCAACACTAAATAATAAACATAACAATAAATAGTAAAACACAACAGCCACATGTCAGTTAAAATCAAGTTATAAGTATCCAGTGTGAGTTAAAAGTGTCCAAAAGCAGAGTCAGGTGGAGCAGCTATTTAGCAGTCTGACTGCCTGTGGGAGGAAGCTGTTTAGTAGCCTTGTGGTTTTAGTTTTGATGCTCCTATAACATTTGCTTGATAGCACAAGAACAAACAGTTCATGGAGAGGGTGTGAGAGGTCTTTAATGATGTACCGTGCCTTCTGGAGGCATTGACTCTGAAAGAGGTCTTGGATAGAAGGTAGGGAGACCCCAATAACCTTCTCTGCTCCCCTAACCACCCTCTGCAAGGCTTTTTTGTCGACAGCACTGCAGCTGGAGTACCAGGTTGTGATGCAAAAGGTCAGCACACTCTCAACCACGCCTCTGTAGAATGTAGTTAAGATGTTAGTGAGGAGTGATGCTTGCTTAAGCTTCCTCAGAAAGTGCAATCTCTGCTGGGCCCGTTTCACAATCCCAGTGGTGTTCCTGGACCAGGTGAGATTGTCCGAGATCTGCACCCCAAGGAACGATGTTTCCCACTCTCTCCACTATGGAGCTGCTGATGCTGAGGGGTGTGTGCTCAGGCTGAGACCATCTGAAATCGACGATCACGTCCTTGGTTTTGGCGGCATTAAGCATCAAATTGTTATCACTGCACCAGCTCTCTAGGTATTTGACCTCCTCCCTGTACATTGTTTCTTCATTTTTGCTGATGAGCCCCACCACTGTGGTAGCATCTGCAAATTTAATGATCAGGTTCTCCTTGAATCTGGCTGCACAGTCATGTGTGAGCAGTGTAAACAGCAATGGGCTAAGCACACAACCTTGTGGGGATCCAGTGCTCAGTGTGATGGAGTCAGAGATGTTCCTGCCAACACGGACTGACTGTGGTCTCTCTGTCAAGAAATCCAGAATCCAGCGACACATGGCAGTGTTAAGGCCAAGCAAACAGGCAAATAGGTATCAATAGGACAATCACTTCAGTAAACCGCAACGGGTATGAACTGACTGTTCAATTTTTATTAGTCCTCTGGCTGTTTCATTGAAATGAGGGAACCTTTTGCTTGGAATATATGAACAAGAACATTTAAAAGCATTGTAGTATCTTGGGAGCTCTTCATTCTTGCTCATATCAATTGAATGATAAGGCATGTTAAGAGTAGGTAACATTTTGTGAACTGATAATAAGGACAATACTTTTCTTGTAGATGAGCACCATCAATCTTTCTTATGTTCTGCACTATGGACATTTGTCTTTCATTTACATTCCTTAATCACTTATAATACAAGAACTCATCTTTTGAATGGAATTATAATTACCTGCTGAAATTATGATGGGAGAGCAAAAGAATCAAAGGAGTTCTCTTGCCTTTCCATCAAAATTGGAGTAAGTGATTAGAAGCAACAATGGAAATAAGGCATCTCTTGTTATCTTCAGCAGCCAGTCACCCTGGCCAATAGTCATGTTTAAATTGAACCAAGAAAGAAGAATTGATTATATCTAGATATTGTGCAAGCCAACTGCTGTGTGTAACTTTGCAATCAGGTTACAATAATGACATCGCAAGGATCTTATTTGACAAAAAAATCTCTGAGAGATATGGTTCTGAGATCTGTTATCTGAGTATTATTCTTTAAAGCTCAATCCCAGCCAGAAGATTTTGGGAGATGAGATGAAACACTGCATGTTAAAGATTAAATCATGAATAGAAGTGATGATCCAGCCTTGTTTGATATTGGTGTGCACTGAGATTGGTTCTGTTGTGAACATCATATCCATCGTGCATCTACCTGAAAAATCTTCTCTTCCCATCTATGACTGAAATTCTTCTCAATTAAAGTTTCAGAACTTCAGCAGACACATTGTTTACTCAAGAAGCCTTGTTGCTGTTCGGTGTATTTATGTTCAATTTGTCTTGTCAGTTTGGGGTGGCAGCAAGGCCGGAACAGAGCTCGTTAAGGGATGGAGTCAAATATATTTTGAGGTGGTCTCTAAAGAATATATTTCACCATTCTTAGCTCTTCTGATCTGCGTGGGCTGTAGATTGGTTTGGCAGAGTTAATGACAGATTGTTTTGGCAGCTATATTATGATTATTAGTGAGTTCCTAGATCTCCTGTATTCTTCCTACTTACTTTCTACTCTTTAAGGCACTAATTCTATCTTGAATCTCAACCTTCATCACCATAGGAGCAATTCCTTTACCCTTCAGTTTAAGTGGAGGTTCTGCATCACAAATGACTTATATTTAGACTTAATAGCTCCTGGGCCTCCTGGTCATTCTCCTCTAACTGTGCTTTCTGTATAGAAGCCAATAATCTCTTCATAGCCATTAATAATGGTAGTTCAGAAGTTGTGAAGCACTCTCCTGTTTATGGGTGCCACGATGGGGAAAAATGGGAATTGTTCACATCTTAAAACATTTTCATAGTCAGAAATATAATTCACGCTGTGCATCAGACTCTTTCACTTTGTCTACCATGAGCCAAAGCTGCCTAGCATAAATGCCAAATCAATAAATTGATCCAAAGTTGTTAAAGATTAGTAATGACTATTGGTTTAAACTGTTATTTCCCTGGCGATCACACAACAGTTGTCAATGCAGTATACAATTCATAACTTTGAGCTAACAGAATCACACAACTATAATGCTTATTTTAAAAGGGCAATTAAATGTTTAAACTGGGGATTTGAGAGAAAAATATATTGCATAACAGCACAATGATGAAGTTTTTTTTATATATTGCGGTAACAATAGGCGGTCTATACAAGCAGGTACAAGCAGAATAGTTGATATCAGAAAGAATTTGCATCCATAGGTGAGCTAGATGTAAACTTCCTTTCCAATCTTTGGACTTCTGCCCATGGCAGGAATACCATTCAGAATATTTTAAGTACTATACATGACATAGCAGGAATGTATGGCCAATTGTGTCCTGACATAGAATATAAAGCAATCAGGGAAAACAAGCATGCTTATACAAAGCTAACTAATTAAAATCCGGATCTCTGCTGCAGTAAACTTGAAAAGCCCTAATGTGCTAGGTTGGATTTCTATTACAAGCTCTGTGCTGAAGCAGAACGTTCAGAACTAGTTGCCCTCAGATGTATCTAGGTAATGGCATCTGAGGTTTGACGTAGTCAATTTTACTCTGTGTCACATGCAATAGTTTATGATAATTCTCAGAAATGAATTCAGCTTTTTTTAAAGTTTGGTCTTGAAACTAATATATAATATAGAATTAACATATAAAACAGCAGTAAAATTGGCAGTATAAAACTTCAGAAATTAATCTTCCAACTTTGATTGAAATACAGCATTTAAAATTGAATATCACTTCCCATCTGCACAAATCTGCTCTTGCCAGAAACCTTTGAGCATCTCAACTCCTGCACAAATCACCCTGAGAATTTCCTAGTAAGCCTGTTTTCTTGAATTTGCATTAGCGTTGAAGTCCAGACCCACTTGTGCTTGTAGCATATCTTAAAATAGAATTGTTAAGCAGAGAGTAGGGAATAAATTCTATCTGACATTAAATCCAATTCTTTCACAGGAACAATGTAAAGGTACTCAACTGACACATTCTGTACATTAACTAGCCAGCATTGATTACTGCTTATATGGCGTCTGCATACTGAAACAGTTGGACTTTTTCAAATGATTAAGTCACAGAAAACAAATGACATTTCTTACACTTTTCCAGTATCTGGAATATTTTGCTCATGTATCTTTTCTTTTATGAATTTTTACTCCAGACACTTCTCTCAGGCTTAGTAATGTGGAGCAAAGTTGTAAGCAATCATTCAATATTTATTAATGAAATTAACCATTCATATGCCAAGTGTCAAGATGATTTGTAGCAATTGCAAGATTATCACTTTGAAGATAAAAATATTTAGAAGCTAACCCTTTTACTAAATTGAAACTGTAAACTAAACTTAGCAAAAAATTCCTGATTATTTAGGTCGGCCTATTATTGGATTGACAATGGAGTTTCAATGGCCTACTTGATGGGTTCTTATTGAGTCAGCATCTAGACTAAGAACGGTTACCAAAAAACTTAAAAAGAAAGACAACACGGAGAAAAAGAATGTGTATCAATGAAGATGCCAAGATACATTTCAACCAAAACTTACAGGGTGCTTGCAATTGAAATGAATGGCTGAGTTTCTCATAATCCTGACCAAGTGTTAGCGAAAATTCCACAGAGCCATTGCAGTGCCCGAAGTATTTCAGGAAAATTCCACCTCTCATTTTCATCTGCTATTTTCCATGTCCCAGAAAATAGAGAGAGGATCAAGAAAATAATGAGTCCTGGCATTTAGGAACACAACAGGAATGCTCACACCATGGAGAGACAATTATCCTAGAGGAAAATCTTGAGCAGATGGCAGAGTAACTGAAGGTGGATAAAAGAGATCATTTTTATTGATGTCTAATGTTTATGAAAATATCAGTCAATCTTTCTGAAAGTGATTTTCATTTACCCATTGTAAACTGCTGCTGTGCTGTCAGGCCTTTCGGGACATCAAGGGACATTTCAAGTCATTCAAATCCAGGCCAAAACTTCCCTCACTGCCGCTGGACCCCCCAGCTCCTCTTACCCTACCACTGCTCTATGACCCTGGGTCTCTCAGGATCCACCATTACTTCTTAGGTTCTCAGAGCCTCCATTTTGGAGGTGTTGGGGGTGTTGTGGATAGTGTGGACAGCTGTCAGAGATTACTGCGGGACATCGTTAGGACACAAAACTGGGCTGAGAAGTGGCAGATGGAGTACAACCCAGATAAGTGTGAGGTGGGTTCATTTTGGTAGGTCAAATATGATGACAGAATATAATATTAATGGTAAGGCTCTTGGCAGTGTGAAGGATCAGAGGGATCTTGGGGTTCGAGTCTATAGGACACTCAAACTGCTGCGCAGGTTGACTCTGTGGTTAAGAAGGCATACGGTGCATTGGCCTTCATCAACCGTGAGACTGAGTTTAAGAGCCGAGAGGTAATGTTACAGCTATATAGTACCCTGGTCAGACCCCACATGGAATACTGTGCTCAGTTCTGGTCACCTCACTACAGGAAGGATGTGGAAACTATAGAAAGGGTGCAGAGGAGATTTACAAGGATGTCACCTGGATTGGGGAGCATGCTTTATGAGAATAGGTTGAGTGAACTTGGCCTTCTCTCCTTGGAGCAACGGAGGATGAGAGGTGACCTGATAGAGGTGTATAAGATGATGAGAGGCATTGATCGTGTGGATAGTCAGAGGCTTTTTCCCAGGGCTGAAATGGCTAACATGAGAGGACACAGTTTTAAAGTACTTGGAGGTAGATTCAGAGGAGATGTCAGGGGTAAGTTTTCATGCAGAGAGTGGTGAATGCGTGGTATGAGCTGCCGGCAACAGTTGTGGAGGCAGATAAAATAGGGTCTTTAAAGAGACTCCTGGACAGGTACATGGAGCTTAGAAAAATAGAGGGATGTGGGTAACCCTAGGTCATTTCTAAGTAAGTACATGTTTGGCACAGCATTGTGGGCCGAGGGGCCTGTATTGTGCTGTAGGTTTTTCTATGTTTTTCTTTGTTTCTATTTTCCTTCCACCTTACCTTCCCTGGACATCCCAACCCTCCCCCCTCCCCTGATGCCTACAACTCTCCCAATGAACTCTCGTCCTCACACATCAACTCCATTCTATCCCCCTTGAATCAGTCCATACTCATTTGCATCCACAGCACTTCCTGTTCTCAATGTCCTCATCAAACTTTCATTTCCATGGCCCTGATCACCTCATTTCCACCATGGAGATCCAGTTCCTATACTCTTCTATACCCCATCAAAAAGACCTTAAAGTTCTTCACTAAAATATCTAACCTCTGTCTGGCAGAACTCACCTTCACCCTCAACAATGTTTCCTTTGGCTCATCCCACTTTCTCCAAACTTGAAGGGTAGCCATAGGCATCCACATTGGCCCCAGCTATTCCGATGGCCCTGTCAGTGGCAGAAGCAGTGCAGAGAGGAGTAAATAAAAGTACAGAAGGGACAAACGGAGTGGACATTTGTTGGGAGTTGGCGGGTGGTGAGTGTCGGTGTGTCACGCTTTGGCTCAAAGGAAGCTTCGACTCAGAAGAGGAGTTGGCTCTGGGTAAGGTATCTGTGTACGTTTTTTTTGTTTCCCTTTGTTCTTACAGTGTCAGAAGTACTTAATGCAGCTTAAATGGCTGTTGTTTGTTCTTCATGCTAGACGTTGAAGCCCTGGGTTACCCAAGTCTCCCAGGAAATTACATCTGCATTGTCCAGCCAGCTGCAGCACCTTGAAGTTGTCAAGGATTTGAAGCAGCGGATGGATGAGTTTCAGCCTGTCCAGGAGAATGAGATCATTGATTGGAGTTACAGGGAAGTAGACACCCCTAAGTTTCAGGAGGCATGTAGCTGGGTGACTGTCAGAAGAAAACATGGGAAGACGAAAAGCCAGTTAGCGCAGAGCACCCCTGTGGTCATTCCCCTCAATCATAAGTATACTGAATATACTGTTTTGGATACTGTTGTGGGGGGTGTCCTACCAGGAAAATAACACAAAGACCAGGTTACTGGCACTGAGCATGAGTCCGTGCCGCAGAAGAGAAAGAGGGAGAAGAGGGGGCTGTTAGTGATAGGGGACTCAATAGTCAAATGAACAGACAGGAGATTCTGTGGATATGAAATGGATGCCCCGATTGTATGTCGCCTCCCAGGTACCAGGATCCGTAAGACATATAAGATATATGAACAGAATAAGGCCATTCAGCCCATTGAGTCCGCTCTGCCATTTCATCATGGCTGATCCCAGATCCCACTCTATCCCATACACCTGCTATCTCGCCATATCCTTTGATCCCCTGGCCGATCAGGAAATGATCAACTTCCGCCTTAAATATATGTATGGGCTTGACATCCAGCGCTGTCTGTGGCAGAGCGTTCCACGGATTTACTACTCTCTGACTAAAAAAATTCCTCCTTACTTCTGTTCTAAAGGGTCACCCCTCAATTTTGAGGCTGTGCCCTCTAGTTCTGGATGCCCCCATCATTGAAAACATCGTCTCCACATCCACCCTATCTAGTCCTTTCAATATTTGATAGGTTTCAGTGAGATCACCCTGCATTCTTCTGAATTCCAGTGAATACAGGCCCAAATCTGCCAAACGCTCCTCATATGTTAACCCCTTCATTCCCAGAATCATCCTCGTGAACCTCCTCTGGACTCCCTCCAACGAAAACACATCCTTTCTGAGATATGAGGCCCAAAACTGTAGACAATACTCCAAGTACGGCCTGACTAGTGTCTTATAAAGCCTTAGAATTATCTCCTGGCTTTAATATTTATTCCCCTTGAAATAAATGCCAAGTTTGCACTTGCCTTCTTTACCACAGACTCAACCTGCAAACTAACCTTTGGGGAGTAATGCACGAAGACTCCTAAGTCCCTCTGCACCTCTGATGCTTGAACCTTCTCCTCATTTAAATAATAGTCTTCACTGTTGTTTTTTTTAACCAAAATTCTTGAACGTACGTTTCCCAAAACTGTTATGCATCTGCCACTTTTTTTCCTATCCTCCAATTTTTCTAAATCCTGCTGCAATTGCATTGCTTCCTCAGCACTACCTACCCCTCCACCTATCTTCATATCATCCATAAACTTTGTCACAAAGTCATCAATTCCACTATCTAAATCATTGACAAACCATGTGAAAAGCAATGCTCCCAATACTGACCCCTGAGGAACACCACTCGTCACCGGTCAGGGACGTCTCGGATCATTCCTACAGCATTTTGGACAGGGAGAGAAAGCAGCCAGATGTCTTGGTACATAGTAGTACCAATGACATAGGAAGAAAATGCAATAAGATCTTGCAGAGAGAATTTAGGGAGCTAGACAGAAAGCTGAGAAGCAGGACCTCCAGGGTAGAATTTAATGGATATCTACCTGTGCCACGCACCACTGAGGGTAGAAACAGGATGATTTGGCGGATAAATACGTAGCTGAGAGGCTGGTGCAGGGGGCAGGGCTTCAAATTATTGGATCATTGGGATCGCTTCTGAGGGAGGTATGACCTGTATAAAAGGGGAGGGTTGTACATGAACCCGAGGGGACCAATATTCTTGCGGACAGGTTTACTTTTGGGAAGCGTTTAAACTAATTTGGCAGTAAATGGGAATCAGAGTGAAGGGATTCAGGATAGGGCACATGGGAAAAAAAACTAAAGGCAGGCAGATCATAGGGCAAAATTGCAACCAGCATGGAGGGTATCCGTACATCAAGTATGCAGAATCAAAAAAGGTAGCAAATACAGTACTCAAAGTGTTAGCTCTCAATGCGAGGAGTCTAAGAAATAAGGTGGAAGATCTCAATGCACTTTTACAGGTTGTCGGATATGATGTTGTGGCCATCACTGAATCGTGGCTGAAGAATGGTTGTGGTTGAAAGCTGATTGTCCAAGGTTACACAATGTATTGGAGGGATAGTAAGGCAGACAGAGGGGGTAACATGGCTCTACTGGTAAAGAATTGCATCAAGTCATTAGCAAGATATGACATAGGATTGGTAGATGTTGAGTCCTTGTGGGTTGAGTTAAGAAATTTCAAGGGTAAAAGGACCCTGATGGCAATTATATACAGAACTCCAAACAGTATCTGGGGCTACAGATTACAATGGGAAATAGAAAAGGCATTTCAAAAGGACAATGTTATGATAGTCATGGGAGATTTTAACATGCAGGTAGAGTGAGAAAATTGGGCTGGTAATGAATCTCAAGAGAGTGAATTTGTTGAATGCCTATGAGATGCATTTTTAGAGCAGTTTTTCTTTGAGCCTACTAGGGGATCAATTATACTGTACTGGGTGTTATGTAATGAACCAGAGATGATTGGGGAACTTAAGATAAAGGAACACTTAGGAGACAGTGATCACAATATGACTAGGCTCAGCTTGAAATTTGATAGGGAGAAAGTAAAGACTGATGTAGCAGTATTTCAGTGGAATAGAGGGAATTACAGTGGTATGAGAGAGGAGTTGGTCAAAGTAAATTGGAAGGAGATGATGACAGAGATGACAGCAGAGCAGCAATGGCTTGAGTTTCTGGAAAAACGAGGAAGGTGCATGACAGATGTACCAAAACCAAAGAAATACTCCAATAGCAAAATAATACCAGCTTGGCTAAAAAGGGAAATTAAAACTAATGTAAAAGCAAAAGGGAGGGCAAACAACAAAGCAAAAATTAGTGGAAGATAGAGGATTGGGAAGATTTTGGAACATACAGAAAGCACCAAAAGAATCATTAACAGGGAAAAATGAAATATGAAAGCAAGCTAGTAAACAATATCAGAATGGGTAGAAGAAGCTTATTCAAGTATATGAAAAATAAGAGAGATGAGAGTGGATATATGACCACTAGAAAGTGATGCCGGAGAAATAATAATGGGAGCCAAGGGGATGGCAGATGAACTAAATGAATATTTTGCATCAGACTTCACTGTGGAAGACACTAGTAGTGTGCCAGATGTTGAAAGATGTGAGTCCTGTGTCACTAAGTACTCCATAACCTCAGCCTTAAGAATTTACTTCTACATCTTCTCAACCATTGAAGTCAGACCAACTATTCTATAATTGCCCTTTTTGCTGCTTCACTCCTTTCTAAAAGAGTGGATGACATTTGCAATTTTCCAGTCCTCCGGAACCATTCCAGAGTCCAATGATTCTTTAAAAGTTATTCTTAATGCCTCCACAATCTCTACTGCAACTTCTTTCAGAACCCTAGGGTGCAGTTCATCTGATCCAGGTGACTTATGTACCCTTAGATCTTTCAGCTGTTTGAGCAACTTCCCCCTTGTAATAATAACTGCACTCACTTTTCCTTAAGGGAAAATCTTGCCTGACAAACCTGTTGGAATTCTTTGAGGAGGTTACTAGGATAGATAAAGGGGATGCAGTGGATGTTGTATATTTGAATTTCCAGAAGTCCTTTGATAACGTGCCACACATGGGGCTGCTTAACAAGTTAAGAGCCCATGGTATTACAGGAAAGTTACTACCATGGTTAGAGCATTGGCTGATAGGTAGGAGGCAGCAATTGGGAATAAAAGGATCCTTTTCTGGTTGGCTGCCAATAACTAGAGGTATGAAGATTAGGCATGACATCTAAAACTTTTACAAACTTCTATAGATGTGTGGTGGAGAGTATATTGACTGGCTGCATCACAGCCAGGAAAGGAAACACCAATGTCCTTTAACAGAAAATTTGACAGAAAGTAATGGATATGGCCCAGTCCATCACAGGTAAAGCTCACCAACCATTGAGCATATCTACATTGAGGAGTGTCGCAGGAAATTAGCACCCATCATCAGGGACTCCCCTCACCCTATCCAGATCATGCTCTCTTCACGCTGCTGGAAGGAAGGCACAGGTGCCTCCGAAATCACACTGCTAGGTTCAGGGACAATTATTACCCCTCAGTCATCAGGGTCTTGATCCAGAGGGGGACAACTTCACTCAACTTTACCTGTCCTGTTACTGAACTGTTCTCACAACCTATAGACTCACCTTTAAGAACTCTTCATCTCATGTATCTGGAGCGAGAGGAGCTAAAGGTGGTGCCAGAGGTTTTTGCAGACTCAAGCAACTTCCTCCAGTTTGTCCACAAAACATCTTATTCTTCTCTTCACGCCTCCTTTTGAGGTGGCTGGGGTCCGTGGTCCACAGCTACAGCTGAAACGATGGTTCTTCTGGGGCAGTTGGTTCTCACTCTCAGACTCTCTACTGGCATTTCAATATCACCAGGTGCCGCCTGGAAGGTGTGCACCTTTGGGGTGCGACCTTGTGGATGACACATTTCCTCACTGATGAAGATCAGCTGAAGTGTGGCAGGAGATTGGAACGTCATGACAGCAGGTGGTGTACGCTGCTGTTGAAAGAAGCCCCCGCACACAAGCAATCCCTCTATCTCACTTAGAGTGAGTGAGAGTCTGTTGGTCCTTGAGTCGAGGAGCTCAGGCAAGCAACACAGCGGATAGAAAAATCAAAACAGCGAGTTGTTGGTCTTCCCTCTCGCTATTGATAGAGCGACGTCTCTCTGCCTTGCTAGTGAGAGAGAGAGAGAGTCTGTCTGATATGTCGAAGTGTTGAGATGAACAGTAGTTTTTGATAGACTCTAGATCATGATCTTGTTTTTTTTTATGTCACATATTCTGTGAAAGGTAAGAATTTCAAATTGTATTCTGCATGCATTCTCTGATATTAATTGCTTATATATTTACTATTATTATTGGTGTTGTTCCTCTCAGAAAATTGTGGTGCATCAGCCGGCAATCTTTGCCACTTCCTGAGCACTTGTCTGTTATTTATGATGCCAAGTTTCTAGCTTAATGCTTAACCCAGAGTGGACGGAAAGCATGCAAGGAGCTGTCCGAGTTCAAGCCCGGGACCATTCACATAGAAGTCTTGTGTGGTTGCCACTACACCACTACACTATATTTCCTTTTTTCTTTCTTTTTGTATTTGAAGTTTGTTATCATTTGTGCACTGGTCATCCACCCTGTTGCTGCAATCTTTCATTGATTCTATTATGGTTATTGGATTTATTAAGTATGCTCACAAGAAAATGAATCTCTGGGTTGTATATGTTGACATATATTATATGTACTTTGATAATATATTTAATCCAATATTTTGAACTTCTATATGGTAGGTGATCTTCTAGCGCAATTAGAAATTGGCAGGTAAGATGTGTGGGTATCACTGAGTCATGGCAGAAAGAAAATCATAGCTTGTGGCTTAACATCCAAGGATACACATTGTATCAAAAGGACAGGCAGGTAATCAGAAGGGGTAGGGTGACCCTGTTAGTAAAAAATTAAATTAAGTCTTTAGAAAGATGAGATGTAGGAAGATGTAGAATCCTTGTGTATAGAGTTAAGAAACTGCAAGGGTAAAAAGACTCTGATGCGAAATATGTACATGCATCCAAATGGGAACCCGGATGTGGGTTATAAATTACAATGGGAGATAGAAAAGGCATGTAAAAGGGCAATGTTATGATAGTAATAGGGATTCCAATATGCAGGTAGCTTGGGAAAACTATGTTGGTGCAGGATCCAAAAAAGGGAATTTTTAGAATGCCTATGAGATGACATTTTAGAGCAGCTTGTGGTCAAGACCACTAGGGGAAAGACAATTCTGGATTGGTTGTTGTGTAATGTACCAGAATTGGTAAGGGAGCTTAAGGTAAAGGAACCATGAGGAGACAGTGATCATAATATGATATATTTATATATTCATCTAACAATTTGATGTGTCAGTGTTACAGTAGAGTAAAGAGAATTATAGAGGCAATTAGAGTGGAGCTGGCAAAAGTTGACTGGAAGGGGACACTAGCTGAAATTACAGCAGACCAACAGTGGCTGGAGTTTCTGGGGCCAATACAGAATGCACAGGATATCTACTAAGGAAAGGGGCAACCATGGCTGACAAAGGAAGTCAAAGCATTTTGGAATACATTTATCCTGCACTTTCCTCATTTTGCCCAGAAACTCAAGCCATTGCTGCTCTGCTGTCATCCATGCCAGCATCTCCTTCCAATTTGCTTTGGCCAGCTTCTCTCTCTTACTACTGTAATATCCTTTACTCACTGAAATACTTTTATGTCAGACTTTCTCCCTATCAGATTTCAATTTGAACTCAATCATATTGTGATCACTACTTTATAAAAGTTCCTTTACATTAAGTTCCCTGATAGTCTCTGTTCATTACATAACACCAAATCCAGGGTAGCTCATCCTCTGGTAGGCTTAATGACAAACTGCTCTAAAAAGCCATCTTGTAGGCATTCAACAAATTCATTCACTTGAGATCCATTACCAACCTAATTTTGCCAATCTACTTACATGTTAAAATAACGCATGACTATCATAACATTGCCCTTTTGACATACCTTTTCTATTTCCTGTAGTCCACATCCCAGCCACTGTCTGGAGGTCTGTATATAACTACCATCAGAGTTGTTTTACCCTTGCAGTTTCTTAACTCAACACACAAGGATTCAACATCTTTCGATCCTATGTCACATCTTTCTAACAATTTGATACCATTTTTTACCAGTAGAAGCATACCACCCCCCTGTCTACCTTCCTATCCCTCTGATACGATGTGTAACCCTGGACACTCAGCTCCCAACTACAAACATCCTTCAGCCACGATTCAGTGATGCCCGCAACATTGCTAGTGCAGTTGATAAACAGTGTTGACATTCTTGTTCTGTTGTGTGAATTTTAGGCTATTTTTTGAGGTTCATTCCCAAAATCTTGATGTTAGTCCCTGAAATCACTTAAGATAATTGCAACAGATTGTTTGCAGTGTGTAGAAATTAGATCCTTGATTTCAAACAATAATGTTAACCTCCTGAAATTTAACCAGTCAGGAACTAAAGGCTGCTTGTAGACAAGGCACAAAACAATGGATCTTATTTTGTCAGAAGTTATTCAAAGGTTCTTTATAAATCTATTGAGTTATGAAGTGACTTTTCCTGATTAAAGTATCAACAGATACCGTCAAAGCAAAAAAATCTATATTTGTGGGATGTTAAACCATTAAATATTCAGGAAAATAATTTTCTCTGTGCTCAGTATCTGAGAGTAAGATGCTGTTTAATTTTCTACTTGAAATATTTCTGTGGTTTTTATGAGGATAATTATGCTATGTTCTGCTACTTGTAAGGCAAGACTTTCAGATGCTTTCCGAAATCATAAAACTGCAAGGGTATTATTAACTAAAGTCACAGAGCAAACTATATTCAGAAAGTGGCCTGGATAATATTCTGGGTTATTGATTCTGTATATTCTTTGTTACACTATCATGTCAGGATGCTGTTCATCGACTATAGCTCAGCAATTAACACCATCATTCCCACAATCCTGATTGAGAAGTTGCAGAACCTGGGCCTCTGTACCTACCTCTGCAGTTGGATCCTCGATTTCCTAACTGGAAGATCACAGTCTGTGTGGATTGCTGATGACATATCCTCCTCGCTACGATCAACACTGGCACACCTCAGGGGTGCATGCTTAGCCCACTGCTCTACTCTCTATATACACATGACTGTGTGGCTAGGCATAGCTCAAATGCCATCTATAAATTTGCTGATGATACAATCATTGTTGGTAGAATCCCAGGTGGTGACAAGAGAGTGTACAGGAGTGAGTTATTGCAACTAGTGGAGTGGTGTCGCAGCAACAACCTGGCACTCAATGTCAGTAAGACGAAAGAGCTGATTGTGAACTTCAGGAAGGGTAAGATGAAGGAACACATACCAATCCTCATAGAGGGATCAGAAATGAGAGAGTGAGCAGCTTCAAGTTCCTCAGTGTCAAGATCTCTAAAGATCTAATCTGGTCCCAACATATCGATGTAGTTATGAAGAAGGCAAGATAGTGGCTATAATTTATTAGGAATTTGAAGAGATTTGGCATGTCAACAAATACACTCAAAAACTTCTATAGATGTACCATGGAGAGCATTCTGACAGGCTGCATCACTGGCTGGTATGGGAAAGTGGGGGAGCTACTGCACAGGACTGAAAGAAGCTGCAGAGGGTTGTAAATCTGTTCAGCTCCATCTTGGGTACTAGCCTACAAAGTACCCAGAATATCTTTATCCAGCACTTTCTCACTGTTACCATCAGGTAGGAGGTACAGAATCCTGAAGGCACACACTCAGTGATTCAGGAACAGCCTCTTCCCCTCTGCCATCCGATTCCTAACTGGATATTGAATCCTCGGACACTACCTCACTTTTTTATTATACAGTATTTCTGTTTTTTGCACGTTTTTTAATCGATTCCATATGCATATACTGTAATTGATTTACTTATTTATTTATTATTATTATTATTGTATTGTTTTAGTTCTTTTCTCTTCTATATTATGTATTGCATTGAACTGCTGCTGCTAAGTTAACAAATTTCATGTCACACGCCAGTGATAGTAAACCTGATTCTGATCACCGGTGTTCCGGCATTGTTCTGCAAGGATTCTCTATACGCCCTCCCCATGGAATGCATGTATTTTCTCCAGGTCCTCCGGTGTCATCCCGCAGTTGGAAGACATACTGGGTATGTGGGTGCCCGGGTAGTGTACCTGTTAGCACAATGCTATTTCAGCTCAGGGCACCCTGGAGGCCAGAGTTCAATTCTGGTGCCATTCTGTAATGAGTCTCTGTACGTCCTCTTGGATTTTCTCTGCATCCTCTAGTCTCCTCCTACAGTCCAAAGACATACCCAGTGGGTTAATTGGTCATTGTTAGTTCTCCCGTGATTCAGTTAGGGTTAATCAGGTTTGGCTGAGGTTGCTGGGGTGGCATGACCTAAAGGGCCAGAAAGGCCTATTCTGCACTGTATCGCAAGATAGATAAATCACTGATTCATATGGATGTAGCCAACTGCTGTCATTCTCAGGACAAAGTTAAATGAAAGCTCAGCAAAACTACATGTATTCTATTTAGAATAATGATGCAGATACATCTAGAATGCAAATCATGTTTAACGATTTTTTTGGACTAAAAATTTCTACAGTTAGTTGATTTTGGAATGAAAAGATTCTTTGTTGAGCAATTTAACAGCTCCCCCTCTACGTCCCCCGAATGCACCCATTCGTACACTGCTTTCATATTATTGTATCGACAATTAAATCTAAAAAGCTTATCTATACGAGTTGCAGGTATATATTAGACAGAGATACACACATATTTGATGATTATAAAAGGAAAAAGATGTTAAAATGGAAACAGGAATATGAAAAGTTTATGCTTAAAGCAGTTTGTTTGATTAAATTGTGAAAGGTTTTATGTTACCCCGGTTTTTGAAAATTTAAGATTCACTTCCTGGCAGTGGAACTAATTTTGTAGCTCTTCCAGAGACCTGAAACATGCACAAAGGGTCAAATTATCTCCTTTTGCACCATACGATTCTATAAAATTTGTAGCAAGAAGAAGTTGAAGGATCAAAATAAAATAGGAATTCTTTTTTTCATTACATTTAACAGACTCCTTGGGTGGGCATTGTTAGCTGAAACTCTTGTATTTTTAACTTCAATTCCTCTCTGCACTATTAAAAAAACTGTTAATCAATTTATATTAAACAAGTAAAAAGGGACACATAATATTTTATCATCAAATGTATGAGATTTCTCCAAACTTACTGTCATAAATTAAGAGCAGCCCTGCAGAAAGAGCATAAATGGATAAACACATTCTTTTTTTTTATTTCAGGGAGGTCTGTTGATCTTCTCCTGAGATTATTAATGATTGGGAGAATCCTGCACAATTTCTTCACCCTGGACTTTAATAGTAAAAGAAGCCTTCAGACCATTAGATCATCAAAACAGATGTATTTATCACTTTAATCTCATTCCTTGGCCCTCTCTCCATACCCAATGGATTGATTTTATTGCTAATGTTTATCCTGTTCCATTTTAAAATCTATTATGGATTTTGCTTTCATTCATGTTTTTGACCAACAAGTATTGCTTAACTTCACAAAGTTTGCATTGACTGTTTCAATGAATACAGAATGAAATTTTGAGAATTACAGTAATAGTAGGGGTTAGTAGTGCCACCAATAAGAAATTGCAAAAAAAAACCTTAAAGAAAGTCCAGCTTGGGTTTCATCAAGACCACTCATTATAATGCTTGTTCCTAGCTTCAGTTCAAACATAGGGCAAATTGCTGAATTCAGGTATAATATAAGTGACTTCCCTTCATATCTAAGCGGCAAGGACATTTGATATAAATGAAGTCAATGGACATCAAAGGAAAAAATGGCTATTAGTTGGCATCTTACTTCACAGAGACAATTTTTTTTTAATTTTATGGGTCTGGGCATTATTGGCAAGGCCTACATTTGCAGCCTTAATTATGCTCCTATCTCATACAGTATTGTGAACAGTCTTAAGCACATATGTATAGCTAGGGCACCTAAGACCTTTGCGCACTACTGTATTTGTGAACGTGGAGTGGAGAACGAGTCTGTAAATCTAGTAGGAAAGAAGGATGGTGGGAATGGAGTGGGTGGAGCACTGTAGGATGAGTGTGGGATAAGTAGCAGAGCAGGAGTACCATGGGTGGGGGGGGGAGGGGTTGTGGCATGAGTGCAGACACTTTCAGTTCTAAGACACAAGGTAAGGTCATTTGATTCAAAACAATTGGTTTATCGATCATTCCGGAATATTATTCTGGAGCTTCCCACTCCCGCCCCTCTCCCTTCCCATTTTCCCAACCATGATTCTCCCCTCCCAGTCCCCTTCCCACTCTCAGTCCACAATCGAGACCTGTATCAGAAGTACGTTTATCATCACACACATATGTCATAGGATTTGTTGTTTTTGTTGTGGCATCAGTACAGCACAATACATAAAATTACTACAGTACCGTGTAAAAGTCTTACGAGCCCGAGCTATATACATGTGCCTAGGATTTTTTGCACAGTTTTGTATTTTCTTTCTCATTTAAATCATCAACAAAGCAGAGCAGGATGCAAATGACTAAAGAGAATTAAATCCAAGTGCCACCACAAGCAGAAATAATAATAATGATAATAAGAGATTAAAAGAATAATATGTACTTAGCATGCTTGAAGGGCCATAACATTGCAACACTGTGCTGGCCCTTTATTCCACAATGTTGTGCCGACCTTTTAAGCCATTACAAGATCAATCTAATCCTTCCCTCCTATGTAACTCGCTATTTTTTTCTTTTATCTGTGTGTCTATCTAAGAGTCTCTTAAATGTCCCCAACGTATCTGCCCCTAATACCACCGGCAGTGCGTTCCATGTATGTAGCACCCTCTGTGTAAAAAAACACTTCTGACGTACTCCCCCCCCCCCACCACATAGTATACATCACACTTTTCTGGATTGAACTGCATCTGTCACTTCCCAGCCCTGTTCGGTATCCTGTCAATGTCCTGTTGTAACTTACAACAGCCTTCTTCACTATCCACAACACCACCAATCTTTGTGTCATCTGTAAAAGGAAAGGGTAAAATCCACCAGTTAGACTATGGAACGCCCCTGTAATAACCCCAACAAACTTTGCTTCTTAACATGAACTTTATACCCGGTTCAGCTACAAATACATCAGTATGTTAACATAAAACCAGATGTAACAATACAAAGGACAAAATCAAGGACTGGAACCATTTACAACAACACACACAAATTGCTGGAGGAACTTAGCAGATAAGGCAGCATCTATAAATACTAATAAACAGTCGACAGCTGAGACCTTTCATTCGTACTTGTTTGCCTAGGTTACCTCTGACAATACAGAATGACTCCAATCAAACAGTCCGAAGGACCTGGAACTAGAAACATAGCCAAAATCCACTAGACCACTGAGGAAGGCTGCGCTAGAAATAAAAAGGATTCCAACAGGAGTTTCAATTGAAATGTAATTGCTAGTGGTGTTGCTTCTAGGGGCAGAAATTTTTTATCTGATATTTATAATAAATGAAGAACTGTGATATCACAATAAAAGAAGGAAGACATTTTCTGGAATGAGAAAGGAGTGACCTTGAGCAAATACCTCACTTGGTATTTGCCAGGTTCTATTTAAGATCTCAATGCAAGTTTAATAGCTTGTAAATAGAAAAATAGTTTCAGACATTGAACAAGTTGAATATAATTGGCCACGCTTTTTCTATACATTTTTTACAGTGCAAAGATCATTTAGAGATAATTATTTTCATTCTTGGCAATCTCCAGCCAAAGTGACAGAAAGATCCTTAAGTGATATTTCGGCTCAGCGAGAATGAAATGCCCAGAACCACCTGAGCTCACATTGTGATATATCATTCCTTCTTTCTGCATATAAAGACACTGTAGTTTTAGGATTATTACTTCATTTTCAGTTTGACATTGCTGGAAAAGCTGACCTTGCCCAACCCTTGATTCCGTTATTCAGAATCCTCTTACAAGAAACTTTGCTTAGAACCCGAATAGTGTTTTGCTCTAATTTTGAGTGACCCAAAATTTTACCCAGTGTAAATCACATTAGTGATAATTTCTGGGAGAAATAATATTGCTCACAAATTGATATTTGATCATCTCCCAGTAACTATTCTGCTGATATTTTCCCAAAGTCAGACAGAAGTGATGATTATTGCTATACAGTGCACATTTTATTAACATATTTAGTAATACAATGTGGAGTAGGTCCTCATGGTCCTTCAAGCCATGCTGCCCCAGCAATACCACAATCCCAATTAACCCTAACCCAATCATGGGGCACTTTACAATGACCAATTAACTTGCCCGGTATATCTTTGGAAACCAGAGCACAGTAGGAAAACCCATGCATTCCATAGGGAGGACTGTGCCGGAATTGAATTCCAAAGTCTGGAATGCCCCTGAGCTCGAGTAGCATCACTTTGACCACTACACTCTTGAGGTACCCAACTTCATAAATTGGATTTCAAAGTTCCATATGGCAGATGAACAGCATGCCCTGGATAGCTTTATTCACAATAACAGGGGCACTCTGCTGATGACGGGAGACCTCACAGACAGCTGCAGAATTGATTACAGACTGCTTGGAACGACGGAGTGGATTAAAACTACCAGGGTGTGCCTGCCAGAGTGTTTAGCTGCTGAAGTACTCCTTCATCTGGTGCGTCAACAAGAACATTATTAGCAGTGAGCCTTTCCTGAAAGCTTGAAGGTAGGCAGGGCAGGCAAAATGAAGGAGGAGATGAGACATCAGGAAATGATCATAGATAGGTCCACCTAGGAAGATTTTATGTGAAATATTTGGAGGCACATATTTTAAGTAGACCTGTCTGCTGAGCAATGGCTTTACAAGTTTCTTTTATTTTTAACTCTATGAGATCAGAGATGAGGACTTTCAGCAGGATGGTCTTTAGTTGCACTCCTGCTTTGACTGTGATCTGTGTAAAAGTAAAGAATGGTCAAAGTCAAAGTCGGCTTTACTGCCATATATACTGGGGGAGGGGGGAACGTCGACTCAGACCATGAGAGGCCTGCGTCGGGCATTTTCATGCCTTACAAGGCACAGATTGGAAGTCTGTGTGGGGCGCCACTCCTCACACAGACTAGAGCAATATTAAGCTCAACAGATAGACCTGGAGGAAATTTTTTGAAGAGAGAGCTGCACTACATAAGAGTGACCTCCCCTGTGCCACAGAAAACAAGCAGCAGTTGCAAAAGGAGAGAATGAACAACCAGAAGACCCAACAGTAACCACAGAATCAGAATCAAATTTAATATCAAACAAAAGAAAATCTGCAGATACTCAAGATCCAAGCAACACACACAAAATGCTGGAGGAACAGCACGCCAGGCAGCGCCAGTGGAAAAAAGTACAGTTGACATCTCGGCTCGAAATGTCGACTGTACTTGTTCCATAAATGCATATGTCATGAAGTATGTTAATTTTACAGCAGCGCTATAATGAAATATATGGTAAATAAATATAGAGAAAAAGCTGAGTTCCATTTATATATATATATGTTTATTAAATAGTTAAGTTAGAATAGGTACTGCAAAAAAATAACAGAAATAAAAAAATATTGAGGTACTGTTCATGGGTTCAATGTCCATTTAGAAATTGGGTGGCAGAGGAGAAGAAGCTGTTCCTGACTCGCTGAGTGTGAGTCTTCAGGCTTCTGTACATCCTTGCTGACAGTAACAGTGTAAAGAGGGGATGTCCTGGTTGGTGAGAATCCTTAATGATGAACACCACTTTCCTAAGGCACTGCTCCTTGAAGCTGTCTTGAACACTACGGAGGATGGTACCCATGATGGAGCTGACTAATTTTACAAGTTTCTGCAACTTACTTTGAGCCTGTGCAGTAGCCACCCACCGCCCCTCCCTCCTCCGCTCTTCATACCGGATGGTAATGCAGCCAGTCAGAATGATCTCCATGGTGCTGTAGAAGTTTTCATAAGAACAAAATAAATAGGAGCAGGATTAGGCCATCTGGCCCGTTGAGCCTGTTCTGCCATTCAATAAGATCATGGCTGATCTGGCTATGGACTCATCTCCACCTGTCTGCCAAAATGATAGGGATCTCCCCCTCCCCCTCCCACTTTCAAATCTCTTACTAGCTCTTCTTTCAGTTAGTCCTGACGAAGGGTCTCGGCTTGAAATGTCGTCTGTACCTCTTCCTAGAGATGCTGCCTGGCCTGCTGCGTTCACCAGCCACTTTGATGTGTGTTGCTTCATCAATCTGCTAATATTAAAGAAGGAGTAATGATGTTTAATAAATCCAGTCTGATCAACAGAAATAATTTAAGGCAATATATTCTCCAGTCTCGTTGCCAATATTTTAGAAAAAATCTTAGAATCCACATTCAGCAAAGATATAGGCCTGTAAGATGCACATTCAGTAGGATCCTTATCTTTTTTAAGAATTAGGGAAATAGAAGCTCAATAAAAAGACTGCATCCTTAAAGATTCTACATAACCAAGGACAAAGTATAATAGAAAAGGATTTAAAAAGTTCTACTGTATAACCGTCTGGACCAGTTGCTTTACCTGAATTCATCCAGGAAATAGCATTCTTTATTTCTTCTACCATAATAGGTACACCTAATTTTAAACATTCATTGGGTGGTAATTTTGGAATATTCAATTTCTTTAAAAATTCGTGCATTATAGTGGAATCATCAGGAAATTCTGATTGGTATAAAGAAGTATGAAATTCTTTAAAAGGATTTATTTATCTCATCATTATCTACTGTCAGCGTACAATCTTTTTTACGGATCTTAACAATCTGGCGTTTAACTGAAGCCGATTTCAGTTGATTAGCCAGTAGTTTTCCAGTTTTATCACCATGTATATAGATTTGACTCCTAGTTTTAATTAACTGATTTTCAATCGAAGATGAAAGTAATAGACTATGTTCCATTTGAACTTCGACTCTCTCTTTATAAAGCTCCTGATTAGGAGTAACAGAATATTTCTTGTCAATTTCTTTAATCTTGTCAACCAGCTTAAGTATTTCATTATTAGTTCGCTTTTTCAATCCAGCAGAATATTAAATAATTTGTCCACGAATATATGCTTTAAAAGTATCCCATAGTACCCCGCTGGAAATTTCCTCTGTAAAATTCGTTTTGAAAAAAAATCAATCTATTCCTCAATAAAATTAACAAAGTCCGAGTTCTGAAGCGAAGTGGTATTAACTTGCCATTGTCTAGTACGAGAAGATGTATCCATTGACTTAATAGATAGTTTCAATGGCGCATGATCGGAAACAGCAGTGGAATCATGTTTGCAGTCAACAACAAGTGAAATTAATCAACAGTCAATAAGAAAGTAATCAATTCTAGAATAATGGTGATATACATGTGAAAAGAATGAAAACTCTTTATCATTGGGGAAGGTGTTATACTTGAATGCATGCAGTATACGGAATAAGTTAGAAGAACTTGTAGCACAGTTACAGATTGGCATGTATGAAGTTGTGGCCATCACTGAATTGTGGCTGAAAGAGGATTAACATCCAGAATACCCATTATATTAAAGGACAGGCAAGTAGCCAAAGGGGATGGTGTGGCTCTGTTGGTAACAATGAAATCAAATTATTAGAAAGAGATGACGTCTGATTGAAAGGTGTAGAATCGGTGTGGGCAGAGCTAAGAAACTGCAAGGGTAAGAAGACCTTGATGGGAGCTATATATAGACCTCTGAACAGTAACAAAGATATGGCCTACAAATTACAATGGGAGATAGAAAATGAATTTCAAAAGGGCAATATTATGATGGACAAAATGGAATACAAAGGTGTGCTGGCAATAATATTAAAGAATAAACAGGTTTATTCAGATATATAAAGTATAAAAGAAGATATCAGATTGCTGGACGGTGACGCCAGTGGGGTAGTAATGGCAGATGAACTTAACACATATTTTGCCTCTGTCATCACTGTCGAAGACACTAGCAGTAAGCCGAAAGTTTAAGACTATCAGGGGCAGAGCGAGTAAAGTTGCCATTACTAGAGAGAAGGTGCTTGGAAAACTGAAAGGTCTGAAGATAGATAAGTCACCTAGACCAGATAGTAAACACCCCAGTGTTCTAAAAGATATGCCTAAAATGATTGTGGAGGCATTAGTGATGATCTTTCAAGAATCAATGGATTCTGGCATGCTTCTGGAGAACTGGAAAATTGCAAATGTCACTCCATTCTTCAAGACGGGAGAGAGGCAGAAGAATGGAACTTATAGGCCAGTTCGTCTGACCTCAGTGGTTGGAAAGATGTTTAAGTTGATTGTTAAGGATGTAGTTTCAAGATACTTGGAGACATATGATAAAATAGGCCATAGTCAGCAGGGAAAATCTTGCCTGACAAATCTGTTGGAATTATTTGAAGAAATAACAGACAGGATAGACAAAGGAGAGCTAGTGGATGTTGTTAACTTGGATTTTCAGACAGTCTTTGTCGAGATGCCATATATGAGGCTGATTAACAAGCTAAGATCCCATTATATTATAGGAAAGATACTAGCATGGATAGAGCATTGGCTGATTGGCAGAATGCGAAGAGTGAGAATAAAGGGGGCCTTTTCTGGATGGCTGCCGGTGATTACTGGTATTCCACAGTGGTCTGAGTTGGGACCACTTCTTTTCATGTTATGTGTCAATGATTTGGATGATGAAATTGATGGCTTTGGAGTCAAATTTGCAAATGATATCATAGTCATAGTCATAGTCATACTTCATTGATCCCGGGGGAAATTGGTTTTCATTACAGTTGCACCATAAATAACAAATAGTAATAGAACCATAAATAGTTAAATAGTAATATGTGAATTATGCCGGTAATTATGAAATAAGTCCAGGACCAGCCTATTGGCTCAGGGTGTCTGATCCTCCAAGGGAGGAGTTGTAAAGTTTGATGGCCACAGGCAAGAATGACTTCCTATGATGCTCTGTGCTGCATCTCGGTGGAATGAGTCTCTGGCTGAATGTACTCCTGTTCCCAACCAGTAGTGGATGGGAGACATTGTCCAAGATGGCATGCAACTTAGACAGCATCCTCTTTTTATGATGATAGGTGATGGGGCAAAGAGGATTAAGGAAACAGACAGGCTGCATAAGGACTTAGACAGATCAGGAGAATGGGCAAAAAATGTTGGAGATGAATACAATGTCAGCAAGTATATAGTCATACAGTTTGGTAGAAGAAATAGAAATGTAGACTATTTTCTAAGTGGAGCGAAAATTCAAAAATCTGAGGTGCAGAATGACTTGGGAGTCCTTGTGCAGGATTTTCTAAATGTTAATTTCCAAGTTGAGTCGGTGGTGAGGAAGGCAAATGTAATGTTTGCATTCATTTCGAGAAGACTAGAGTATATAAGCAAGGATGTAATGTTGAGGCTTTATAAGGCCTCACTTGGAGTATTATGAGCTGATTTGGGCCCCTTATCTAAGAATCTATGTGATGACATTGGAGAGGGTTCAAAGAAGAGTGTTTTAGTTGACAAATCAAATCTCCTTAAACTCCTAATGACATATAGCCACTATCTTGCCTTCTTTATAACTGCATAAATTTATTGCAACCAGGTTAGGTCCTCAGATATATTGAGACCCAGGAGCTAGAAATTGCTCAATCTCTCCCCTTCTGATCCCTCTATGAGGATTGGTTTGTGTTCCCTCATCTTACCCTTCCTGAAGTCCACAATCAGCTCTTTGGTTTTACTATCATTGAGTACAAGTTGTTGCTGCGACACCACTCAACTAACTGGTGTATCTCGCTCCTGTACGCCCTTTCATCACTATCTGAAGTTTTGCCAACAATGGTTGTATCATCAGCAAATTGATAGATGCTATTTGAGCTATGCACAGTCACACACTTGGAGAGAGTAGAGCAGTGGGCTAAGCAAATATCCCTGTGGAGCGCCAGCGCTAATTGTCAGTGAGTTGGAAATGCTATTTCCAATCCGTGCAGATTGTGGTCTTCCAGTTAGAAGTCAAGGACCCAGTTCCAAAGGGAGGTACAGAGGCCTAGGTTCTGTAGCTTTTCTATCAAGATTGTAGAAATGATGGTGTTAAATGCTGAGCTATAGTCAACAAACAGCATCCTGTGATAGCTACTTATGCTCACATTGCACCAGAATATGTGGATCCCAGATCGGCCTCCATAGCCACCAAAGGACCCAAAGGTGCCAATTGTCACGGGTGACAACTCCTTAGGAGAGCATCTTACTCAGGTCGAGTGATTGCACTACCCTACATAACAAACAAACCAACTCAGCAGAGATACAGTTAGAGCCATGCAAACACAAGGATAATAATGAATAATGCTATCGCCTAAAGATGCAAATTCACTGTTAAAATCAGTCCCTGGATGCCCTGTAAAATTCACTCAGTGGTATAGAAGATTCATAGTAATGTGAGGTTTAATTTATAACCATTTAAACAGACCTTGACTGGTTTCTGAGTAAAGACAACCAGGAACCTTGGGATTATTAAAAATTGAAAGGAGATGCAGAAGTCAAAGTTCAACGTTCCTAATAAATTCTATTATCAGAGTACATATATGTCATCATGTACAGCCCTGAGATTCATTTTCCTGTGGGCATACTCGGCAAACCCATAGAATAGTAACTATAGCTGGATCAATGAAAGATCAACCAGAGTGCAGAAGAAAAACAAATTGTGCAAATACAAATATAAATCAATAGCAATAAATAATGAGAACATGAGATAATGACATAAAGAGTCCTTCAAGTGAGATCATTGGTTGTAGGAATATTTCAATGATGGAACAAATGAGTGTTGTTACCTACTTTTGTTCAAGAGCCTGATGGTTGAGGTGTGGTAACTGTTCATGAACCTGGTGGTGTGAGTCCTGAGGCTCTTATGCCTTCTACCTGATGGTAAAGGCAAGAAGAGAGCATGACGAGGGTGGTGGGGATCTCTGATGATGGATGCTGCTTTTCTATGGCAGTGTTTCATGTAGATGTGCTCAATGGTTGTGAGGGTTTTACCTGTGACATACAGGGCTGAATCCACTAGCTTTCGTAGGATTGTCCATTTAAAAGCAATCGTGTTACCATACTAGGTCATGATGCAGCCAGTCAGGATACTCTGCACTACTCTTCAATAGAAGTTTGTCAAAGTTTTAGATGCTATGCCAAAACTCTGCAGGCTCCTGAGAAAGTAAAGGTCTGCTATGCTTTCTTTGCAATTGTACTTACGTGCTGGGTCCAGGTGCGGTCTCTGAAATAGTAGTACCAAAGAATTTAAAGTTTTTAACTGTCTCCACGTCTGATCCTTCAATGAGTACTGTCTCATGGCCTTCTGGTTTCCCTCTCCTGAAGTCTATAATCATTTCCTTAGTCTTGCTGTCATTGAGTGAGAGATTGCTATTTTGACATCACTCAGTCAAATTTTTTATCTCCCTCCTGCATGTGGATTTATCACAACCTTTGATTTGGCCCACAACAGTGGTGCCGTCAGCAAACTTAAATATGGCATTGGAGCTGTACTTAGCCTCACAGTCATAAGTGTAAAGTGAGTAGAGCAGGGAACTAAGCACAGAACCCCGTGGTGCACCTGTGCTGTTAGAGATTGTGGAGGAGATGTTGTTGCCAATCCAAACTGACTGGAGTGTACAAGTGAGGAAATCCAGAATCCAATTGCACAAGGAGGTATTGAGGCCAAGGTGTTGGAGCTAATTGATTAGCTTTGAGGGGATGATGGTAATGAATGTTGAGCTGTAATCAATAAAGAGCAACCTGATGTATGTGTCTTTGCTGTCCAGATGTTCCAGAACTGAGTAAGGAGCCAATGAAATGGCAGCTGTGGACCTGTTGCTCCAGTAGGCGAATTGGAGCAGATCAAAGTCAAAAGCAAGAGGAGCAGGACAATGAGAAATGACACCACTGGAAGTCCCTGCTCAATAGCAGCAAGTTCATGTCCCAGCTAAGAAGAGATGAGCAGGCAAAAAGAGACTATTCTATAAAGAGGAACTTCTCCCGAGCAGCCGGAAAATTCGTAGTACGCAATGCAAATACTGATCCAATTAATTAAATATCTTGCAATAACATTGCTGTATTCTCTAATGAATGTCATTTTAGGAAACTCTCAGCTCACAGAAGATACACTCCTCCTACACAATGAATCACTGTGGAGGTGTAAACAGTAGTTGACAGTTTGAAGACTTTGCAATACTCTTCAGCATTGATGATACTGATTCACCATTAGAGCCAATAGAGCTGTCAGTAATATTCATCACAATAAATGGATCAGGTGGTGTTCAGTGGGTAGGGAGATGGACTGATCAGGTTAAACTCCAAGCGGGCTTCATTTTAATGCACTGTATCATTTCATGATACTCTGATCAATTGGTCTTAATGATAGCAGTTTCATGTTTCAGTCTGTTCCCAATAATTGGATATTTTGACTATGGCATCATTTTACCTTCCTTGAGTAATCACCTTTGATTAATGCTATCTCACCTGTTCCTCTTTCAATCATGTACATTAAGAAGGGCTCCAAAAAAATAGGCAGCACTTAACTGCAGTTTCCTCTTAAAAGGCAACGTCACACATTTTATAAAGTTTCCTACAAGAGTTCCTTCTGCAGATATTGCCATTATAATTATTGGAATAGGAGAACAAGCAGAGGAAAGGAATCATGAGAAGGCAATAAACTTCACATGGGAGGTCATTCTCAATCATTGCTAAAATAACATGGCACCCATCGTATCAGTCAATTTATTTCCCATTCATCTGCTCTGCAAACTGAAATAATAATTTTCACATGAAGAGCATCTGCTACTGTCTAGAGGCAATAAATCATTTCAAGCTCACAAACTTGAAATACATGGCAATGGCAAATCTTTGAAGTGATGCATTGTAAGGAATGCATCAATAACAGCAGCTGCACACAATTGTGACTAAACTCTGCACACTGACAGTGTTATGTGATCTAGCAGAGCTTTGCTACTGCATTGAAAATCACTCATTAAAAAGCCAAGTCAAACATGATCATGTAATTTCTGTATCAAAGTTAAGGACTCTAGTGTGAAAATAATTTAACACTTTGCAGATGTGTTTCAATGAATAAGTTTTATGTTATAATGTCCCCTATATGGGTACAATCGGGGTACTGGAAGTCTGCTCCCATTCCTCTCAACTGTGCACAAAATCTTTGATACTCCATTTGAAGTTCTTCTCCTGAATGGGCTGGCTTTCTGTTACTGTTCCTGACCAAATGAAGAGGCAACTTGAAATTGCTGGCTTTGGGAGGTGGGCAAGTTGCCTAAGAGGACATGACAAGGGGAGATGTGTGAATTGATGACCTCAAGTTGAGAGGAAGGCATCTGCACTCCATGCAAATTCTTAGTGTTTATGATGGTGCAACATTGGCATCAGGTCCCAGTGGTGTACCTGGTAGGTTACTGAAAACCTGTGCCGATGAACTGGCTGGAGTGTTCAACAATATCTTCAACCTTACACCTCTGCAGGAGGATCCAACTTCTTTCTCAAGTGTATCAATCATAGCAGTGCCCAAGAAGAGCAGGGTGAGCTGTCTCAAGGCCTATCACATCTACTGTGATGAAGTGTTTTGAAAGGTTGTAATTAACTCCTGCCTGAGCAAGGACCTGGTCATGTTAAAATTTGCATATCGCCCACAACAGGTCTACAGCAGACCCAATTATACTGGTTCTCCCCTCAACGTTGGGCAAAAGGAATACCTATATCAGGCAACAGGAATTCTGCAGATGCTGGAAATTCAAGCAACACACATAAAAGTTGCCGGTGAACGCAGCAGGCCAGGCAGCATCTCTAGGAAGAGGTGCAGTCGACGTTTCAGGCCGAGACCCTTCATCGACGAAGGGTCTCGGCCTGAAACGTCGACTGCACCTCTTCCTAGAGATGCTGCCTGGCCTGCTGCGTTCACCGGCAACTTTTATGTGTGTTACCTACATCAGGCTGTGGTTTATCAATTACAGTTTGGCGTTCAATACTATCATTCCCTCTCTACTAACCGACAAACTTCAATACCTGGGTCTCTGCAAATGGAATCTCAACCTCCTTATTGAGACAGTACAGATCAGTAAAAACATTGCCTCCTTTTTGACGATCACTTGAGGCACAGATCAAGGATGCAAACTTCACCCACTGCTCCATTCTCTCTACTCTCATGATTATGTAGTGAGGCACAGCTCAAATGAGATCTATAAGTTCACTGATGACTTCACTGGTAAAATATCAGATGTTGATTAGGAGGTTTACAGGAGTGAGATAGATGAGCTGCCTGAATGGTGTCACGACAACAGCCTCAATGTCAGTAAGACCAAGCAATTGATAGTGGACTTCAGGAAAGAGAAGTCAGGAGAACATACTCCAGTTCTCATAGAGGGGTGAGTGGTGGAAAGTGTGAAGGAGTGAGCAGATTTAAGTTCCTGACTGTCAACATCTCAGAGGCTCTGTCCTGGGTGCAGCATATTAACATATTCAAGAAGAAGACGTGCCAGTGGCTCTACTTCAAAGGTTCAAAGGTTCAAAGATCCGAAGGTTCAAAGGAATAGAACTCTGAAATCCCTCTTCCCTAAATAGCCACAAAACCAAGAAAGAAAAAAAAGCAGCACAATCATCAACCCCCAAAATGCCTCCTCCCCACACAAAAAAATGAGAATGATCAAGCGAAAAACACAGAATACAAAAACCCACTGAAAATGAGTCTACTGTCCAAGTCTACATCCGACACACAGAAAACCTGGCAACATTCTCCCTCTCCATAGCAGAATGATCTCACCAGCAATAAGAAGACAATTTCCCTTCTCTGGCAGCAGAGCGATCCCCCAGTGATAAAAAAAGAAGGCACCTAGCATTTCAATCTCCCTCGTCGCTTTAACTAGCACATAATGGAAGCTTTAATTGGTGAAATAGAGTTGAATATTGGCTTGCAGCCTTCTTGCCATGAGGTTGCCCCACACTGCCTCTGCCTCCACTGAAACACTCGAACGATCTCCAAAGTGCAAATCACAAGCTCCAACAGTTCCAGAATCATGTTCAGGACAAAAAGAAACATAAAAATCATAAAATAAATTAAATATATGTTTCATGATCTATCCAGAGGATGTTGACTGAAGAAATGTTGTACACAGACACCATCATGACTGGAAGGAGTTTGAGTAGACTTGATACGTCACCAAATTTCTACAGATACAAGGCGGAGAGCGTCCACTGTCTGATTTGGATTGCAAGAAGCTACAGAGGGTTGGAGACTTAGCAGTTCCATCATGGGCACAACACTCTCCACCATTGAGGACGTCTTCACGTCGTGATGCCTCAAGAAGGCAGCATCCATCATTAATGATCCTCGCCATCTGGAACATCAACTTCACATCCCTACTATTGGGAAGGAAGTAGAAAACCTACACTCAACATATCCCATCCACCATCAGATTTCCAAACTTTCATTGAACCAATGAACAGTACCTTGTTATTCATCTTTTGAACTATTAACATATTTTTGTAAGTTACAGTAATCTTTATGTCTTGGATTGTACTACTGCCATGAAACAATAAATATCACAACATCGCTGAATGATAATAATAAACCTGGTTCAGCTTCTGGTTCTGAACAATTCACTGACAGTTGGGCCACGCACAAAATTGCAACCACTGAGCTTGCTGAAAGTCTCTGTTTCAGAACTGTCTGATCTTGGCAATCTGCATTTTATTGTTCAGACTCAGCTGCCCCTCTGAACATATCTGTGCTCCTGCTCTTGCACAAGACCTCTCTGTTCATGGAGAATAATGAGCTAGCAGCCTATGAGGAGCTCCTACAGAAATCAGGACTTCTAATGGGTAGCATGCTTACTCCATTGACAGCAGCAAGTTGCTCAGAAATGATATCTGATTGACTGTGAGAATAGCAATCTCTTCGTCAGTGGTGGCTCAATACTGAATGAGGACAACAGGCTGTTCTTTTGTGGTGTATCACTATTGAACTGAGGTTTCAATGAAAAGGCAATTGCATTAGGGGTCCAAGTGAGTGTCAATAGTTGCGTTCAAGTAAAGGCAAAGCTGGGGCCAAATGATAAGTATAGCTGCAGTGTATCAACAGAAAGATTGGCGTATCACTGTCGGTGCAGTGCTCTAGTCTGCCCCCGTGCTGCAGCTGGATCGGAGTAAAGAGTAATGTGAAAAAGACTAAGGAGCTGGTGGTAGACCTAAGGAGGACTAAGATACCGGTGACCCCTGTTTCCATTCAAGGGGTCAGTGTGGACATGGTGGAGGATTACAAATACCTGGGGATACGAATTGACAATAAACTGGACTGGTCAAAGAACACAGAGGCTGTCTATAAGAAGGGTCAGAGCCATCTCTATTTCCTGAGGAGACTGAGGTCCTTTAACATCTGCCGGACGATGCTGAGGAGGTTCTACGAGTCTGTGGTGGCCAGTGCTATCATGTTTGCTGTTGTGTGCTGGGGCAGCAGGCTGAGGGTAGCAGACACCAACAGAATCAACAAACCCATTAGTAAGGCCAGTGATGTTGTGGGGATGGAACTGGACTCCCTCACGGTGGTGTCTGAAAAGAGGATGCTGTCCAAGTTGCATGCCATCTTGGACAATGTCTCCCATCCACTACATAATGTACTGGTTGGGCACAGGAGTACATTCAGCCAGACACTCATTCCATCGAGATGCAGCACTGAGCGTCATAGGAAGTCATTCCTGCCCGTGGCCATGAAACTTTACAACTCCTCCCTTGGAGGGTCAGACATCCTGAGCCAATAGGCTGGTCCTGGACTTATTTCTTGGCATAATTTACATACTACTATTTAACTATTTATGGTTTTATTACTATTTATTATTTATGGTGCAACTATAACGAAAACCAATTTCCCCCGGGATCAATAAAGTATGACTACTACTACTATTCATAGGTGTAGGATTATGGAAGTGATGGCATTGTGACCAAGTTGCATATGATACCAAGATAGGTGGCGGGGCAGGTAGTGTTGAGGAAGCTGGAAGTCTGCAGAAGGACTTGGACAGCTGGAAGAATAGGCAAAGAAGTTACACATGGAATACAGAACAAGGAAGTGCATGGTCATGAATTTAGTGAAAGGACTAAAGTGGAGCAAAATCCGGAAATGGGAGGCACAAAGGTACTTGGGAGTCCTTGTGCAGGGTTCCCTGAAGGTTAACTTGCAGGTTGAGTCTGTGGTAAGAAAGGAAAATGTAATGTTACCATTCATTTAAGCAGGATTAAAATCTAAAAACAAAGATGTAATGCTGAGACTGTATAAAGCATTAGTGAGACCACATTTGGAGTATTGTGAGCAGCTCTGGGCCTCGTACCTAAGAAAGGACGTACTGGCATTGAAATGTCCAGAGGAGGTTTACATAGTTGAACCCAGGATATAAAGGTTAACATATGAGGAGAGTTTGATGGCTCTGGGCCTGTACTCACTGAGGATTAGAAGAAAGAGGGGGCATTTCATTTAAACCTGCTGAACATTGAAAAGCCTAGATAGATTGGATATGGATAGGATCTTTCCTATAGCGGGAGAGTCAAGGGCCAGAGAACACAGCCTCAGAATAGAGAAGCATCCATTTAGAACAGAATTGAGGGGGAATTTCTTTAGCCAGAAGGTGGTGAATTGGTGGAATTCATTGCCACAGATGGCTGCGGGGGTCAAGTCATTGAGTATATTTGGGTAAAGTGGAGATTGATAGATTCTGACCATCTTGTTTTTTTTTCTCTCCATTAGGCTCATCGTAAGAGCATCCCCATAGTGATGCTCATCTGAGCCTTGCTATTTTCTGGTTTGACCCTCCACAAGATTCTTTATGCCTCATACCTGCTCTCCAAGAGTGCGGTGAATAATAAACACTGAATCAACAGCAAACTGATTGAACTGGTCTTACTTATGCACTTCAGAATCATGGTGCTTATTAGCTTTGGGCATTTCTACAGTTCCCTTACAAAACACCTCTATGGTGAGACAGCAGCACACCTGTCAATGAGAAGTGAATGTACTCCAGTTGCAATAGAGGGATTAGTGGTGGAAAGAGTGAAGGAGTGAGCAGATTTAAGTTCCTGAGTGTCAATGTCTCAGAGGCTCTGTCCTGGGTGCAGCACATTAACCTATTCAAGAAGAAGACATGCCACTGGCTCTACTTCAAAGGTTTAAAGGTTCATTTATTATCAAGGAATACAACTCTGAAGTTCTTCTTCCCCAAATAGCCATGAAACCAAGAGAGAAAAAGAAAAGCAGCAAAGTCATCAGCCCCCAAATCTCTCCTCCCTACACAAAAAAAATGAGAATGATCGGGTGAAAATAACAGAATACAAAAACCCACTGAAAATGAGTCTATCGTCCAAGTCTACATCTGAAACACAGAAAACCTGGCAACATTCTCCCTCTCCATAGCAGAACCATCTCACCAGCAATAAAAAGACAATCTCCTTTCTCTGGCAGCAGAGCAATCCCCCAGTGATAAAAAAGAAGGCACCTAGCATTTCAATCTCCCTTGTCGCTTTAATTAGCACATAATGGAAGCTTTAATTGGTGAAATAGAGTTGAATATTGGCTTGCAGCCTTCTTGCCATGAGGTCGTCCCACACTGCCTCTGCCTCCCCAAATCCATTCGGAGACTGCAGAGCACTGAAACACTTGAACGATCTCCAAACTGCAAATCACAAGCACCAACAGCTCCAGAATCGCGTTCAGGACAAAAAACAAACGTAAAAGATATAAAAGAAATGAAATATATCTTCCATGATCTATCCAGAAGATGTTGACCGAAGAAGTGTTGTGCACAAGCACCACCTTGACTGGAAGGAGTTTGAGGACTGGTAATGATGGGGGACTCAATATTGAGGGGAACAGATAGGAGATTCTGTGGACATGAACGGTACACCCGGATGGTATGTTACCTCCCAGGTGCCAGGGTCAGGGATGTCTCAGATTGTGTCCACAACATTTTGGAGAGAGAGGGGGAGCAGCCAGATGTCTTGGCACATGTTGGTACCAATGACACAGGAAGGAAAAACAATGAGGACCTGAAAAGTGAAATTAGATAACTAGGTAGAAAACTGAGAAACAGGTTAGTAACTTCTGGATTGCTGCCTGTGCCATGCACCGGTGAGGGTAGAAACAGGATGATTTGGCAGATGAATGCATGGCTGAGAAGCTGGGGCAGGGGGTGGGGCTTCAGGCTCTTGGATCATTGGGATCTCTTCTTGGGGAGGTATAACTTGTTCAAAAGTGATGGGTTGCACCTGAGTCCAAGGGGGACCAAGGGGGAGGGTTTAAACTAACTTGGCAGAAGGGTGGGAACCGGAGTGAAGTGACTCAGGATAGGACACAAGGTAAAAAGGTAAAGATAGTATGCAATCATATTGTCAGGAAGGGCAGTCGGGTGATGGGACTTAGTTGCAGCCAACAGGCTGAGTATCAAATCATTAGGGATGCAGAATCAGAAAGGATAGCAAATATGATACTCAAGGTGCTGTATCTAAGTGTGCGTAGTATAAGAAATAAGGTGGATGATTTTGTTGCAATATTACACATTGCGAGGTATGATGCTGACACAGAGTCGTGGCTGAAGGATGGTTGTAGTTGGGAGCTGAATGTCCAAGGTTACACGAGGGATAGGAAGGTAGGCAGAGAGGGTGGTATGGCTCTACTGATAAAGAATTATATCAAATAATAGAAAGATGTGACATAGGATCAGAAGATATTGAATCCTTGTGGGTTAAATTAAGAAACCGTAAGGGTAAAAGGACGTTGATGGCAGTTATAAACAGTGGCTGGGATGTGGCCCACAGGATACAACAGGAAATAGAAAAGGCGAATCAAAAGGTCAATGATATGGTAGTCATGGGAGATTTTAACACACAGGTCGATTGGGAAAATCAGGATGGTAATAGATCTCAAGAGAGTGAGTTTGTTGAATGCCTAAGAGATAGCTTTTTAGAGCAGTTTATCATTGATCCTACTAGGGGATCAACTATACGGGATTGGAAGTTATGGAATGAACTGGAGGTGACCTCAGTGGTAAGGAAGATGTTAGAGTCAATTGTTAAGGATGAAGTGATGGAGTACTTGGTGACACAGCACAAGATAGTACAAAGTCAGCATTGTTTCCTTCAGGGAAAATCCTGCCTGACGAACCTGTTGGAATTCTTTGAGGAGATTACAAATAGGATATATAAAGGGGAATGTAGTAGATGTTGTATATTTGGACTTTCAGAAGGCCTTTGACAAGGTGCCACACATGGGGCTGCTTACCAAGTTAAGAGCCCATGGTATTACAGGAAAGCTACTAACATGGTTAGAGCATTGGCTGATTGGTAGGAGGCAGAAACTGGGAATAAAAGGATCCTTTTCTGGTTGGCTGCCAGTGACTAATTGTATTCCACAGGGGTTGGTGTTGGGACCACTTATTTTTATGCTGTATATAAATAATTTGGATGATGGATAGATGTCTTTGTTGCCAAATTTCCAGATTAGATTAGATTATGAGGACATGCAGTCCTCTTTTATTGTCATTTAGTGTGATATCATGGAAACACAAGACAGACCAAGACCGAAAACTAACAAAAACCACATAATTATAACATATAGTTACAATAGTGCAAGCAATCAATTTCCCCCGGGATCAATAAAGTATGACTATGACTGTGACTATGACAATACTGTAACTTGACGAAGAACAGGCCATGGGCACGGTAAAAAAAGTTCAAAGCCTCTCAAAAGTCCCATGATCTCATGCAGATGGGAGAAGGAAGAAAACTCTCCCTGCCATGCTTCCAGCACCGCAAACTTGCCGATGCAGCATTCTGGAAGCACCCGACCACTGTCCAACTCTGAGTCGTCTGAAAACTTCAAGCCTCTGACCGGCCCTCCAACACCGAGCACCGAGCACCATCTCTGCTGAGCGCTTCAACCCCAGCCCCGGCCGCCAGCAACAGGCAAAGCCGAGGATTTGGGGCCTACCCTCCAGAGATTCTCGATCGCACAGTAGCAGCGGCAGCGAACCAGGCATTTCAGAAATTTCTCCAGATGTTCCTCTGTGCTTCTCACGTCTGTCTCCATCAAATCAGAATTGTGCATGGCCCCCTATTTAACAAATACGATATTATTTCATCGGAGAGGCCGGGTGCGCTGCATCGTACTGCCATCTTGTCCTCCCATCACATGATATGAAGATTGATGAAGGGGCAGGTAGTGTTGAGGAAACAGGTAGGATGCAGAAGGATTTAGGCAGATCAGGAGAATGGGCAAGAAAGTGGCAAATGAAATACAATGTTGGAAAATACATGGTCATGCACTTTGGTAGTAGAAATAAATGTACAGACTGTTCTCTAAACGGGGAAAAATCCAGGAATCTGAGGTGCAGAGGGACCTGGGAGTCCTTGTGTAGAACACCCTGAAGTTTAACTTGAAGGTTGAGTCGGTGGTGAGGGAAGCAAATGCCATGTTAGCATTCATTTCAAGAGGTCTACAATATAAGAGCAAGGATGTGATGCTGAGGCTTTATAAGGCACTGGTGAAGCCTCACCTTTAGTATTGTGAACAGCTTTAGGCCCCTCATCTTAGAAAAGAGGCGCTGGCATTAAAGATGATCCAGAGGAGGTTAACAAGTATGATTCCAGGAATGAAAGGGTTATCATACGAAGAACGTTTGATGGCTCTGGGTCTGTACTTGCTGGAATTCAGAAGGATGAGGGGGGATCTCATTGAAACCTTTGGAATGTTGCAAAGCCTAGACAGAGTAGATGTGGTAAGGATGTTTCCCATGATTGGAGAGTCCAGGACAAGAAAACACAGCCTCAGGATAGAGGGGTACCCTTTCAAAACAGAGATGTGGAGAAATTTCTTTAGCCATAAGGTAGTGAATTTATGGAATTTGTTGCCACATGCAGCTGTGGAGGCCAGGTTGTTGGGTGTATTTAAGGCAGAGATTGATAGGTTCTCGATTGGATATGGCATCAAAGGTTACGGAGAGAAAACTGAGAACTGGGGTTGAGAAGAAGATAAATAAAAGGATCAGCCATGATTGAATGGTGGAGCAGACTCGATGGGCAGATGGCCTAATTCTGCTCTTATGGTTTTATGGTGTAAGGTCTCCCTCTTTTTTTTCTGTCAATTTTTGCCGAAATGAAGTAGCTTAATGATAATAAAACATTTTTCTTCAAACTGTATTTGAGGTTTAGTTTCCTTATGGAAGTGTTAAAACATCAATGATGGATGTTTTTAGAGGTCGTGTAAAGATATGAGTGCATGGATCTCTGTCTATCATTTACATGTGTGTGAGTGAGTTTAAGTATGTGCGTACATGTGTGTATGAGATAGAGAGAGATAAAGTAGAGACAGAGACAGAGAGACAGAGGTCACAGTATTTTTAGTGGTCTGCGTCTCACCTTGACATACCTTGTGAGATCATTGAACAATAATTCTCAGTCTTAAGGGAGACAACACAGAGCACTTCATGCTTGGTTGTTCTTATTGTAGACTGGCAGGTATTTTGCTACACAGTGCATTTGCCCATCTTCTTCAAGTACTTAGCTAACAGAATAACCATCCTTCTTCCAGAGAATCATGGCACTCACTTGTCTCGTGCAAAACACTCCTTCCTACTTTGCAAGCATAGTGACCGTTGCTGCTGATAGTTGACATAAGGAGTGGAGTCTTAGAAGTTGACATCCTTTTGGGCTGATACTCAACAATGCATCAGCAGTTCTACTGCATTTATTATACCTTGATTTCCTAATACTCAGTTTTAAAATTTTCACTGAAAATTTCAATGACAGAAACAATTCATTCTGTAAATTTAAAATGAAAAATGGCTGTAATCCCAGAGGTAATGATGGCAGGGTTTTTTTTAATATTTCTTTCGGGATGTAGAACACATAGACAATATTCCATGTTTATTTTTATAATTTTGAGAAAAAAAGTTTTTCTTTTGCTAGGATTAAACACAAAGATATTTTAGTGTACCAAACAGAGGTGCAAAGCAATTTCTTGACATCTGTTGTTTAACTTTTGACTGCTTCAACTTGTTCTAAATTAAACTAAAATAGCACTAAAAACCTAACTGCTCACAGAGGGATTTATTAAGGTTATAGGCACTCGCTAATGCAGAGGTGAGAATTGTCTCTATTCTGAGAAGTATTAAAATACTAACTATACTGCTAACTTTTACTTGTTAATTCCCATTAATTAACATTTATAAAATAGTTTGAATATGTGCTTGTGATTGATATAAGCAGAAACTGAGGAAAATCCAGCGGGATCTGAGAATATTCATTTTTTATAGACCCTTAATGTAATCTTGGTTTTGTTTGTCTTGAGACATTAGGTTTTCAACATTCAACAAATTCTGTCATATGTGCCTTTTCTATTGAGGATTCCAAGTCTTTTCCTTCTCAGATTGTTAGAGAGATTTGTGGCTGGCATCTAGCAAATCCGATCTGCACTAACCATTAATTATAGACACTTTTGAGTTCAAAACCCATCATTAATACAATGTAAATATAATTAGCATTCTAAATCTTCTGTTTATACATTGTTAGGGGAATATGTCAAAGAAACTTGGAACAATCCTGAGAGATTTCATTAAACTGCATAATTTGTATCACTGAATAAGTCTTGCACCTTTAAATAAATAATTAGCAGAGTCAAAAAATCTCTAAATTAATTATGTCAACCTCATCAAGCTGCTGGGATTAAAGCAATGCAGAACTATCATAATAACGTTTTATCCTTGATCTTTGGTTAAGATGATTATCTAAAGGAAGCTACCAAACTTTGATCAGTTTTATAACAAATAGAAAATGTCTTTGAAATGAGACATTTATTGAGAAAGAGTCTAGAGAAAACAATCTAATGCTTTCAAACAATGTTTTCTTTTTAATGTAAACAATTTGAAGGGACATCTGGAATATGGCTCCAAAGATTCTCTTCAGGCTGATAATTATCTGTGTTCAGTTTTGAAATTCAATTCATTGGAGAGGCCTTTCACCTCAGACAGAGGACATGTAAAAGTGGTAATGACAGAGCTAACCTAGTTTCTACATTTGTGGCAATATATAGAAGAGTCAGTTTAGCGGGATGTGCTTTTTGAGGTTTGTGAATAATGACAGTAGAACCTAGAATATAGAGCAGGCCTTTTGGTCTACAAAGTCTATACCAACACAATGTCAAAATCTTCAGACTGCACAAGATCCATATCCCTCTTCACTCCACCTATTTGTGTGAATGTCCAAATGCGTTTAAACATTGCTATTATATCTGCTTCTCCAACTTCCTCTAGCAATGCATTCCAGGCACCTATAATCCTTTGTGTAAAACACTTGGCTCATAAATCACCTTTCCATTTTCCTTTCCTCACTTTAAACCTATGCCTTGTAGTATTTGGTATTTCTATCCTGGCAAAAATGTTTAAACTATCTGTGGCACTCAGAATTGTATATACTCCTTCAGCCTTTAATACGCTAGAGAAGACAATCCAAAAATTTGTCCAAACTCCCCTGTTAACTGATGCACTCCAATCTAGGTGAGCCTCTTCTGCCTCCCCTCCAAAGCCTTCACATACTGTACTTCCCGGGGTAATGTGGCAACCTGAACCAGGATTGCAATTCCTACTGCAAGTGGGGCCCAATAGCTTTTATATAGCTACAGAATGACTTGCTAACTAAAATACTCAATGTCCAGACTGAATGTGAGCATGTTGTATAGCTTCTTTACCTTGCTATCTGCCTGCGTTGCCACTTTCTGGGAGCTACACACTTGGAACTACTTCTCCATGGAGATTGTTTCTGGAGGTTTCCATGCATTGTAAGGCTCACTAATAGGAATGGCAAGTATTTACTTGTTATTTTTATACTCAGTGAACCTTTCCCTATATTTTGTATTTCCCTTCATAAAAGACTTTAAAATTACAAGGTCCATGTCTGGAGGAAGATATGCAGCAGGATAGGTGTTAACAATGGTTCTGTAGGAGAAGCATTGCCTCTAAGTCAGGAAATTATCCATGCAAGTTTTACTCCAAAGATGTGCAGTACTGCATTTGAGTGCAGAACTGAAGGAGTTCTGTACCAAGGGAGAAACAATTTTCAGACATGCTGTCCAAAAATACTTCACATTCAATGAAGGATTTTTTTAAATGTAGTGATTGAATGTAGTCACTGTTTTATAATGTAGATAGTTTTCAATCTGCATCTCAACGAAGCTTCCAACTTCATTCTTCTGATGAAGTAGACAAGATGCAACAAAATCTCTCAAAGCAAGCCACAATGAATATTTTCTTGCAGATCACTCTCTGTGTGAGATTGTGATGCAAAACGGTGCTGATTGAATTCTGCAGGCAGAACCTTTGTAAATCAGTGCATTTCTCAGGATGATTCACACTTGTATTTTGCAAGTTAAATTGAAAATCAGAAGTGTTTGTTATAGCCACCATAAGGTGAAAGAGTTTCCAATGTCAAAAATAACACAGAAACTCCCTTCCTGAATCTGTCTTCATATATTCACGCATGCAAAAATACATATCTATTTTCATATAAACCACTTTTAGGGGCATTTAGTATCACTCAGAACCAGTTACGATTGAATCTGTGACAGCAGCTAATTGTCCTAAGTCATAAGTGTTGAGTAGAATTCAGGGTGTTAGGTATAGAACTGTAAATGGCTGATGTTTTATCATTAGGAAATAGTCCCTTATTCCAGACTTTGCAGCCGAAAGAAAAGTCATCTGGCATCAAACATGTTGATCCCTTTTAGAAATTTACTAGATCAGGGTGCGAGTATCTTTCATCCTTATAAACGTCAGCAAGTAATAGCCAGTGGTGTTCAATATTACTCTTCATAAGACAACCCTCTATCCCAGGAAGGAATCTAATGAATTTGCAGGTCTATTTCATCCAAGTTAAAGAGTGTTGCCTTCTCTACAAGGCTACTATTTATTGCAGAACCCTAAATGTCCATGAGATGATGGTGGCCCACTTTCTTGGATCGCTGCATTCCTCTTGCCACTGGTGTGCAGGGAAATCATGGAATTAGATGCAAGGAAGATGAAAGAATAGCAATATATTCCAAAGTGAACATGCCAGCGGTGAAGTTCTAATGCTTCCATTGTCCTTGCCTTTATTGGCCTTGTAACACACAGAGTTTTGGAGGTGCTGTTGAACCAGCCTAGGCAGGTAGCATATGGAATAACACCAATGAAAGTTCAGATTGTCTGAATAAGGTCTCTCCAAAAGTTCTGTATAATATCAGCAACAAGTGATTACCATATGAATCATTACGGATTTTAGCTAAACATAACTTACATAAATGTCTTAGATCAGGGGTCCTCAAACTTTTTTGCACCGTGGACCGGTTTAATATTGACAATATGCTTGCGGACCGGCAGACCCAGGGAGGGAGGGGTGTTCAAGTAGGGTTAAACTCATCTCGACATGTCTTTTACAGTTAGGGTTGCCAACTTTCTCACTCCCAAATAAGGGACAAAAGTAGCAGTCAAATCCCGGGACACTTGTGAAAGACTACCATGACCATGAAGACTTGCGTGGGCACCTGTGTGTGCATGCGTCAGTGATGTACGCTTATGTGATGTGCGCATGCAGGTATGTGCCGATTTTTTTCCCCACAAATCGGTTTTGGCTTAATCTTCCCGACTATACTGTACATACATTACTTCTTTATATAGGCTGTGTATATATCATATCATTCCTGCTATTACTATATGTTAGTGTTATTTTAGGTTTTATGTGTTATTTGGTATGATTTGGTAGGTTATTTTTTGGGTCTGAGAATGTGCAAAAATTTTTCCCATATTAGTTAATGGTGATTGCTTCTTCGCTTTACGCCATTTTGGCATGAAAGGTTTCATAAGAACGCTCTACCTTAGCGGGGGAAATACGGGACAAGAGCAGTCCCGTATGGGACAAACCAATTTAACCCAATATACAGGAGGTCTCGGCTAATACGGGACAGTTGGCAACCCTATGTTCAAGTTCAACAGTGCGTGACAGGGAATGAGGAAAGGTGCAACTGACTCATATCATTTCCTCGCGGCCCGGTAGCACATGCTCTGCAGCCCGGTACCAGTCCGCGGCCCGGTGGTTGGGGACTGCTGTCTTAGATGATACAACTGATTGCTCTGAAACTTATTTGCAATAATGGCTAACCAACAATTTGCCTACCTGATTGCCTGCTGTAAGTGCATGTTTGCCTTATGTGTCTCATGAACCTGCAGAACCTACTTCCTCTGATCATCAATATTTACCATCTGCTCACTGTTCGGAAAGTATTCTGTATTTCAATTCTGTCTATCACAATGAATAACCTCACAATATATTCACCTACTGCTTTCTTGCCCACACTCTAAATTCATCAAAATTTCATTGTCAACTCTTTATAACCTCCTAAAGGTTCAATAATGAACATAGCTTTGTATATTCACTTTGTTACAATCAGCCTGCAATTTAGCACATGTATATACATTAAGTGGGTTGTATTAATAAATGAAATGTATTATATTATTTAATTAAGACACATATAATTAACAGCTGAAAGCCTATTAATTATACCTGCAGGGATCATTAGTAGCAGTGTACCAACACAAATATGGCACATTTCTCCATGTATTCTGTTCACTTTTGTCTAACAATTTCTCAGTTTAGTACTTCTAATCTCAAAATTTTAAACTTCTGTGTATTATAAAAACTTATCCTCATCAAATGTCTTTTGAAAATCCAGACACAATACCTCTAATTGTACCTGAATTTAACTTGCAATTATTTCCCCAAAAAGCTATTAGATTTTGCAACAGGATTTTCTCTTCATTGTACCATGCTTACCAAGCCTAATCATACGATGATCTCTAAATGCTCTGTTACTGAATTCTTAATAATAGATTTTAGCATTGTTGCTGACAAAAGATGTGGACTATTGATCTGTAGTTCCTTTTAAGTCTCTTTTCTCTTTCTTAAATAGTAGCATTATATTTTTGAAGATTATTTTTGATGTTTTATCTATTTTTGATCTTTTTATTTATATTATTCTTCGGTATGCTATAAAAATTAGTTCAGAAATCTTCTCAAAAATGAGTAATATCGACTACTTAATGAAGACCTGTTAGATTAATTCTACAGTTCTGTTAAAACTGTTTTGTGATTCATCTGGCTCACTGAAGTTAATAACAATTTGGTTACTTCATGCTGGGAGACTGCTAACTGTTGTAAAAGAATTTACAATGAAATTCATGACATTTTTTTGTGGACAACTGTGTTGAAAGAATGTCTTGATTTAATTAATTTATTTATTTACTTCGAGATACAGCACAGAACAGGCACTTTCTGCCCAATGTGCCACACCACCCAGCAACCCACCTTTTGATCATTAGCCTAATCACGGGACAATTTGCAATGACTAATTAACCCTGCGCTTTGGACTGTGGGAGGAAACTAGAGTACCTGAAGGAAACCCATGCTCTCACAGAAAGAACATACAAACTCCTATAGATAAGGCTGGAATTAATCTCTGCACTCTAATGCCAGAACTGTAATGTTAGACATATTGTGTTCCACTATCCTTCTATTAAAATAAACTAATATGAAATATTATGCAACAATTTCCCTCAAAAACTAAAAATATCTTTTGTTTACTCTTTTAGTGAGTTTTGTACCAACAGAGTACAGCACACATTTGGTCTAAAAATCTCCAGCTATTTCCAAATGTGCTGCATGATAAGCCTACTGTCAAAATAAGGAACATTTCCTGTCCCATATTACACACTACTGATATAGAACTGAGACATAAACGTCAGGAAAGATCCAGGCTTGATCATCAGTCTAGTGCCTAAAGATATAATTTGCCTACATGTTCCAGGGCTAGGGAGGGGAAAATTGGTCAGCATTTCCACTCCAACCGTCATTCATGCTAGGAAATAAAAAGACATAGAATGTCAACCTAGTTCATGGTAAAATGATCTATTGTAAAAAGATCTAGTGCTTTTCTGGCATATATGACGAATAATCTCTTCTAAGTCTTCAAGCCGGGTACAGGTACTGATTATGACTGACGTTTCAATGACAAACTCTTTCATCTTCATGAAGACAGCGGAGTTCGTCATCGAAACATCTGCTATAATCGATACCTGTACCCGGCAAGAAGCGAAGAAAAGATTATTCCTGATCTGCTATTGTTCATTGTACTGACCCTCCAAAAGTAAATAAAACCTTTTGATAAAGTATTAGGAAGGGGTCAGCACCAATTATAAAATCTGGAGGAGAGAAAATTGGAAAGGCAATGAAAGATTATTTACAATCAGCTTTGCTAAGTAGGTAGACCATATTTGTTTTACTTGAACAAACTTCAAGTTAACAAATGAATCCAAATAGGCACAATTCACTTTTAAGATTCATAAGTGATGCAAACAGGAACTTATATTATCTAATAGGGTTTCTGGCTACAGTCAGAAATAAAAACACAAACTGTTGAGGCATGTCTCATAACAATTTTGCTAAAAGAGCTTGCTTTAACTTGCTCCTGAAACCCTTGTGTCACATTGATAAAATTTTCAGTTTCTTTGTTAGACTTAACCTCTCTCCTTTTGGCTGTAGCAAAGCATCTTGACCCCAGAACTTAAGCTAGTGGCTTAGCAATGTACTTAGGGGAAAGACGAACCAGACAACCTTTTCATGTAAGCAAACCTTCAGTATTTAACCTTTACTCAAGAGACGAGCCCAAAGCCATTCAAAGAGCAACAAGGCAAAGCAATGGGCAGTGTTGAAATTTAATAGCCTCTGTTTACAACTACCATCTCTTATACACACATCCGACCCTAATGTGCATTACTAAACCTATATCACAGGTGGTAATTACATGGTAAAGTAAGAAAGCTTTTGCCTCCCCTGCTCTTGCCTGTGGCTATGCATTGTACAGACTTGGGCAGAATGGGAGAACTAACTAGTCCTATGTTAAATACAATTTCTATGGTTTACTGTGTGCGTATCATGCAGAAAAGAGAGTATTGAAGCACAGGATAGTTGCAGGTTAATCATACAGTGTATTTTTATACTTAATTGTAACCATCACAAATCCTGTTAGAAAATTTGAAAAGTAATCTGTCTTACCATCATGATTGGTTGCATGTAAACTCACATGTTTATAGGAGCATGGTATTTTCTATAAAAAATAACAAATTGTAACATCATTATAGTTTTTAATCATGGAAAGACACCAATTTTCACAAGCTATGTCACTGTTACAAATCATCAGAGGGAGAGTGAAGAATATCATCACTTTACAAAGGATGAAATTGATTGAGTCCATTAGGGCACATGTGGACTCAAGAGTCATATCTGTTGTCTCAGATTTCATTGCAGAATAATGAGATGACGTCCAGCTTCTTAATGTCACAAGGATGACTCCAATTTCTGTTATGCAGGCTTAGACTGGTGCTTCCTGTAAGTGCCAACTGCTGCCTTCATAGCTGTGACTGCACACTTTCAAAGGGGCTTGGCAAGTGCCATATATATGTCCAGCAATTTGAAATGCAAAATAGGAAAGCCTTGTGTATCCTTCACATTCACATTGTATTGTTATATCAAAGTTCCATTTATCGAATCACTGCTGCAGTTCTTTAATAGCTTAACAATTTGTACCTGAAGTATCTCACCAACAGATTTCCCCACAGAGAGATTGACAATGAATATGTATTGGTGATGCACATACCTAGTTCAAGCATCTTCCACTATGAATTGAAAAACATGGTTCCATAGTTCTGTGCATGTAAATCAATTTCAATCAAAATTTCATCTCCAGCATTAGCTGCGAGCTGTCGGTCTGCTATTTTGCTAGCTTTTCTGTGCACCTGGTATGTTAACATACAGACCTGGACACATGCAGTGGCATACACTGGTTTTGAGGCCAGTTTTGTCAGTATTAAAAGGGAAGACAGCTGACCGATCAGATCTAACTTGCTCTTTTCATTCATCCTCTGATTGTCCACTCTCCGGTCACATTAATACCTACCCCTACTGACCAGTCAGATTTATCTAGCACATTTTCCTCCATCCCCTTCCCCACCGCTGATATGTGACCCCTGAAACTAGCTACTGAACCTTCAACACTGACCGTCGGTCATTTCCAACTGACTGATTGTTGACGTCCCTTCAAACTTATAACATCCTTTGTTCCTAATCCCAGACTCTCTCCAACTACTATAAGACCACAAGACATAGGAGCAGAATTAGGCCATTCAGCCATCTGCCATTACATCATGGCTGATCTCAGATCCCATTCAACCCCATACACCTGCCCTCTCCTGCCCTCCCACCATATCCCTTGATTCAACACGCACAACACGCTGGAGGAACTCAGCAGCTCGGACAGCATCCGTGGAAACGATCAGTCAATGTTTCGGGCCAGAACCTTTCGTCAGGACCGAAGAGGGAAGGGGCAGAGGCCCTATAAAGAAGGTGGGGGGAGGGTGGGAAGGAGAAGGCTGGTAGGTTCCAGGTGAAAAACCAGTAAGGGGAAAGATAAAGGGGTGGGGGAGGGGAAGCAGGGAGGTGATAAGCAGGAAAGGTGAAGAAGTAATAGGGGAAAGGACAATGGGTAGTAGAAGGAGGCGGAACCATGACGGAGATGATAGGCAGCTGGCGGAGGGGGCAGAGTGAAACTCGGAGGGGGTGGGGGGGGAAGGGAGGGGGAGGGAATTACCAGAAGTTGAAGAATTCAATGTTCATGCCCAGGGGCTGGAGACTACCCAGATGGTATATGAGGTGTTGCTCCTCCAACCTGAGTTTAGCCTCATCATGGCAGTAGAGGAGGCCATGTATGGACATATCCGAATGAGAATGTGAAGCAGAGTTGAAGCGGGTGGCAACCGAGAGATCCTCTCTGTTGCGGCGGACGGAGCGGAGGTGCGCAACGAAGCAGTCCCCCATTCTACGTCGGGTTTCACCGACGTAGAGGAGGCTGCACCGGGAGCACCGGATGCAATAGATGACCCCAACAGACTCACAAGTGAAGTGTTGCCTCACCTGGAAGGACTGTTTGGGGCCCTGAATGGTGGCAAGAGAGGAGATGTAGGGACAGGTGTAGCACTTACGCTTACAGGTATAAGTGTCGGATGGGAGACCTGTGGGGAGGGGTGTGTGGACCGGGGAGTCGCGGAGGGAATGATCCTTGCGGAAAGCGGAGAAGGGTGGAGAGGGAAAGATGTGCTTAGTGGTGGGGCCCTGTTGATGGTGGCGGAAGTTGTGCAGGATAATGTGCTGGATCCCAAGGCTGGTGCGATGGTAGGTGAGAACAAGGGAAACTCTGTCCCTGCTGTGGTGATGGGAGGATGGGCTGAGGGCCGAAGTGCGGGAAATGGAGGAGATGCGGGTGAGGGCATTATTGATGATGGCAGAAGGGAAACCACGATCCTTAAAGAAAGAGGACATTTGAGATGTCCTGGAATGGAAAGCCTCAGCCTGGGAGCAGATACAGCAGAAACGGAGGAACTGGGAATAGGGAATGGCACTTTTGCATGTGGCAGGGTGGGAAGAGGTATAGTCCAGGTAGTTATGAGAGTCAGTGGTCTTATAGAAGATGTCAGTGGACTGTCTGTCTTCAGAGATGGAGACCGAGAGATCGATAAAGGGGATAGAAGTGTCCAAGATGGACCAAGTGAAATTAAGGGCTGGTTGGAAGTTAGAAGCAAAGTCGATGAAATTGACAAGCTCAGCATGGGTGCAGGAAGCTGCACCAATGTAGTCATCGATGTAGCAAAGGAGAAGTTGGGGAACAGTACCAGAATAAGTTTGGAGCACAGACTGTTCCACATAACCAACGAAGAGGCAGGCATAGCTGGGGCCCATGCGAGTGCCCATAGCTACACCCTTGGTCTGAAGAAAGTGGGAAGAGCCAAAAGAGAAGTTATTAAGTGTGAGTACCAGTTCCACCAACCAGAGGAGGGTAGTAGTGGTGGGGAACTGGTGAGGTCTATTGTCCAGAAATTAGTGGAGGGCTTTGAGGCCTTCTTGATGGGGAATGGAAGTGTATAAGGATTGGACATCCATAGTGAAAATCAAGTGGTCGGGAACGGGCAACTTGAAGTTATTGAAGAGGTGGAGGGCATGGAATGTATCCCGGATGTAGGCGGGGAGGGACTGAACTATGGGTAACAAAATGGAGTCCAGGTAGGCAGATACAAGTTCGGTGGGGCAGGAGCAGGCAGAAACTATGGGTCTTCTGGGACAGTCAGGCTTGTGGATCTTGGGGAGGAGATAAAACCGAGCAGTGTGGTGTGTGGGAATTATGAGTTTTGTAGCTGAGGATGGAATGTCTCCAAAGTTGATAAGGGTGGTGATGATACAGGAAACAATTGTCTGATGTTTTCTGATGGGGTCCTGTTTCAGGGGTAAGTAAGAGGCGATGTCAGAGAGCTGCAGTTTGGCCTCAGTGAGGTAGAGGTCCGTCCGCCAGACTACTACGGCACCACCTTTGTCTACGGGATTTTGTGTTTATATCCCTTGATGCCCTGCCCAATCAGGAATCTATCAACTTCCGCTTTAAATATACCCATTGACTTGGCCTCCACCACAATTGCGGCAGAGCATTCCACAGACTCACCGCTCTTTGGCTAAAAAAATCCCTCCTTACTTCTGTTCTAAAAGGTCGCCTCTCAATTTTGAAGATGTGCCATCTAGTTTTGGATACCCCCACCAGAGGAAACGTTCTCTCCACATCCAACATATCTCATCCTTTCAACATTCGGTAGGTTTCAATAAGATACCAACACATTCTTCTAAAATGATCTTCGATGCATGTTTTGATTTCCTACTATCTACTGTATGACAACTAGCTTCTTTCTTCCCTACTAATACTCAAGCCTCACACACAAAATGCTGGAGGGACTCAGCTGGCCGAACAGCATCTATGGGAAAGAGTACAGGCAATGCTTTGGGCCGAGACGTTCCGCAGAGCTGGAGGGAGAAAAGATGACGAGTAGGTTTAAAAGGTCGGAGGAGGGGAGGGATGAAATAAAGAGCTGGGAAGTTGATTGGTGAAAGTGATACAGTGCTGGAGAAGGGGAAATCTAATAGGACAAAACAGAAGGCCATGGAAGAAAGAAGAGGGGGGAGGAGCACCAGAGGGAGGCGATGGGCAGGCAAGGAGATAAGGTGAGAGAGGGTAAAGGGGATGGAGAATGATGAAGGAGAGAGTGGGGGAATTTCCTCACAAATCAGTATAATTCATGGATATAATGTCCAAAAATCACTTGCATTTCTTTAAAAATGACATATATTGTATATGTAATAATGCAAGTTCTTCAGTCTACTTTGTTGCACTGCCAAAACAATATTTAAAGTTTAGCCATGATGAGTACTTTTGTGTGTAACAATGCAAACTCCTCAGGTTGCTTTGTTACATCAGAACAATATTCAACATCATAGTTACTTAATGCCTTTCACTTAGCAAAATGTCCTTGACATTCCATATGGCACCAAGGCATTTACTGTAAGAGGAGGGACAATAAGCTCAGTGAAAGATTTAGGTTTAAGAAATACCTTTAAGGAAGAAAGTGAGGTAGAATTATAGAGAACTTTCATAAGTAATTATCTCCAGTAGCCAGGGCCTAAGCAACAGAAAGCCACTGACAGTGAGGCGATTCAAAAATCTGATCGCACCAGAGACTATGATTGCAGAAGTGCAGATTGTCATGAAGATTGTCAGATGGATGAACGTTTCTGAGCAAGGAACATGCAATGTAGCAGAAATCCCTCAAAATGGGTGAAAAATATAATTCTGTGGCGTTACCTGGTGATGGCCCACTTCCGGGGTACCTAGGCCTGACTCGAATGGCAGCAGTACTATTGCATTGAACTGCTGATGATATTGCATTGAACCATTGCTGCTAAGTCAACAAATTTCACGTCACATGCTGGTGATAATAAACCTGATTCTGATTCTGAAACTGGTGAACATTTCTTCACGGATTTCTGAGCTCCAGATGAACTTGAATTAAGAAAAAATGGTTAGAAGTTGCTGGAGGCGTTCAATCCCAGTACCACTCAGAAGATTGTGATTACCAAGCAAAATAGAAGTCCTGAATTTTCTTCTCAAGTTGACTGAAATATTTCCCAATTTTGATATTGGTCTTCACAAAGAGCTCATGACAGTGCTCAAACAATGCTGCAGTTCCTTACTAGTTACACTGGGTACTGGCTACTGAGCATTATTTAACCTTGATATAGGAACAGCAAGTTAATTTCATTGGAGAGGAAGGGTTGCAAAGGACAAGGGAAAATACAAAATAACTTACATTAATTTGAATTAGATTTAATTTTATAACAATTAAACATATTAAAATGGTTATTAATGTTTAATATGCAACATAGTATTTAATTTATATTTTGCAACTTTAAATGTTTCTAAATAACAGGGTCATTCAGCAGCATTCAAAGTACTTGATGGCATTAACAATTCCAAATGTCTATGAACGTGGCTTTGCTGGTTGTTTAAGTGTTTCACATCTGTTTCATATTCATGTTCTGCCACATGGTCGTAGAAATTGTGTTTATGTGTGTATCACTACCACTGTGCAAGGTTTTCCCATTTCGTATCAGGTCAGCACTCGGCAGCAAGTTAACATCAGAGGGTCTGCAAAAGGTTAAGTGCACATTTCTTTCATACATTAGTAATGAGCAGAGTTAACTTGTGTCCAGTATTTTCCCATCAAATATCATGAGTCATAAGACAATTGAAAGAGTATGGTGTGTCAAAAAAAAACTGATGCAGCAATGCCCCCCATTTGCTATACTTACACATTGTAAGGTGTTTGAATATGGCTCACATTTTTCTCTCAGTTTCTTAAAGTAAGTTCAAGGTTTTAATGTGGGAAGAAATCCACAGTTTATGCCTGTTTAAAAAAAAGAATTGCCTGATGCCTGAGAATAGCTTCATATCCTATCTTATTTCTATGAACTGGTATCTTAAGATGGGCAAGAATGTTATAAAATTTCTCTGAAGTTTATAAATAGCTCCTCTTCCAGCAAACCAACAGTATCTTGCCTCTCTCCTCTCCCTTCTCCAGCCTTGTATCCCTTTTGACAATCAACTTTCCAGTTCTCAGCTCCATCCCTCCCCCTCCTGTCTTCTCTTATCACTTTGGATCTCCCCCTCCCCCTCCCACTTTCAAATCTCTTATTACCTCTTCTTTCAGTTAGTCCTGACGAAGGGTCTCGGCCTGAAACTTCAACTGTACCTCTTCCAATAGATGCTGCCTGGCCTGCTGCATTCACCAGTATTTTTTGTGTGTGTTGCTTGAATTTCCAGCATCTGCAGATTTCCTCATGTTTGTATCTTGCGTCTTACTCCCTGAGTTAGCTAACCTCAGCTGGAACAGTAATAACTTCAAACTAACATATTTTTTCCATAAGTCTTTACAACATACTGTAGGTGTTGGCCATTTGACCCATGGGGTCTAGGCCATCTTTGTAGAAAAATCCTACTTTCCTCCATTAATTATCCCTTTAATGTATTCCCCCTGTATTCCATCAATTCCCAATGTGAGAGGAAACCAAGCAGGCAGAGCGAACTCACACAGTCACAAGGAGAACATGCGAACTGCACATGGACAGCAGACTCTTGAGGAACTACAGATGCTGGAATCTGGAGCAACAAACAATCTGGGGAAGAACTCAACAGGTCCACGAGGGGCAAGGAATTGCTCAGATGCAGAGTTTCGGCCTGAATTATTGACAATTCTTTACCACTAACAAACATTGCTTGACCCATTGAGTTCAGCAGATTGTTTATTACTCCATAGAGACAGCAGCTGTGGTCAGGATTGAATACGGCACTCGCATTATAAGCCAGTCACACTGCAAGCTGTGTCACCCTATTGTGTGAAGTGCTTTATAATGTTATTAAAGGTTGAGGTACAATATAGGCACAGGTATTATGTTGTTAAAGTTGAGTCTAATTATAAAAATAAATAGGCAATATTGTTTCTAAGATTTCTGCTTCTAAGATTACATTTGAATAACAACCAGCTAGACAAAGCCCCAGCAGAAACTCAAGTGGTTATAGTCCAGTTTATGGGTAGTACCCTTAGGGTACCCTTGTGAAGAGCAAGAGAATAGGACCAATCAATTGTGACTGTGGAAAAGCGTGCATGGAACTGGAGGAGATAGCTGAGGTACTTAATGAATACTTTGCTTCAGGATTCACTCCGGATAAGGATCTTGACGATTGTAGGGATGACTTGCAGTGGTGTGAAAAGCTTGAGCATATAGACATTAAGAAAGAGGATGTGCTGGAGATTTTGGAAACCATCAAGTTGGTTAAGTCACTGGGACCAGATGACATATGTATACCCCAGGCTACAGTGGGAGGAGAGGGAGGAGATTGCTGAGCCTCTGGCAATGATCTTTACATCATTAGTGGGGACACGAGAGGTTCTGGAGGATTGGAGTGTTGCAGATGTTGTTCCCTTATTCAAGAAAGGGAGTTGAGATAGCCCAGGAAATTATAGGTCGGTGAGTCTTACTTCAGTGGTTGGTAAGTTGATGGAGAAGATCCTGTGGGTGTCACAATGGCAGGGGCATGGGGAGCAAGGGTGGACCCAAATGCAAGACAAATCTTGTGAGGTTACTTAGATTTAGTTTGTTGTTCGATACCATGAGAGCGAGGCAGGAGCAGGAGTAGCAAACTGGACAAGGACTGAGGACTACGACCAGGCTGGGACCAAGGGTCTGGGATGGGACTCGGAATCGGCTCCCAGAACTAGGGGCGACATGAAGAGGCTAGGGTATGGACTCCAAGCCTGAGACTGGGCAAGGACCCAGTACCTGGGTCTTGCCTCGGGCTCAGACCCCAGAACCAGGCATGGACATGACATGGGCTAGGGAGAGGAGGAACATGGGAACACAGAGCCTCGATCTCGGGAGAGCAGGTACATGGAACCAGGGACACATACACAGAACACAGAGTCGGGACCCCTCCTTGGGTACAGGACATAGGGCTGGGACTCGCACACAGAACAGAGATCCGGGACCCCTCTTTGGGTACAGGACATAGGGCCGGGACTCATGACCCTCCGCAGGGCAACGGCAAGACAGCCTCACTTACCCCACGGAGGCGAGGACAAGACATGACAAGACATGACCCCCCCCCCCCCCGCGGGGCAACGGCAAGATGGCCTGACTTACCCCACAGAGGCGAGGACAAGACAAGACAAGACACGACTCCCCGCGGGGCAACGGCAAGACGGCCTGACTTACCCCATGGAGGCGAGAACAGGATGAGACATGACTCCCCACGGGACAATGGCAAGGCGGCCTGACTTACCCCACTGAGGCGAGGACAAGACAAGACAAGACCAACACGAATGAACACCAGACAGTACCTATCTAGCTCCAGTGATGGAACTCGACCGAAGTGCAGGCGGGGGCTGCAGACGAGGGCTAGAGGCGAAAGGGGCAGAGAAGGGATTCAGACAAGGGGGTAGGACAGGAATCACAGACCGCCCGGGCCAGGAGTTGACTCAGAACTGGGAAGCTGCCAGGGCCAGGACTTGACATGGTACTTGAATGCCACCAGGGCCAGGACTTGACATGGTACTTGAATGCTGCTAGGGAAAGGACTTGACATGGTACTTGAATGCCACCAGGGCCAGGACTTGACATGGTACTTGAATGCTGCTAGGGAAAGGACTTGACATGGTACTTGAATGCCACCAGGGCCAGGACTTGATATGGTACTTGAATGCTGCCAGGCACAGGACTTGACATGGTACTTGAATGCTGCCAGGGCCAGGACTTGACATGGTACTTCAACACCACCAGGGCCAGGACTTGACATGGTACTTGGATGCCGCTGGAGCCAGGATGTGGACATGGTATTTGAATGCCACCGGAGCCAGGACGTGAACGTGGTACTTGGATGCCACTGGAGCCAGAACATGGTGCTTGGAACCTCCAGGTAGTGCCGAGCTCTCGACTCGGCCCGGGAACAGTAGACAGTGGCTCTTGATTCTCTCTGGCGGGTTAACTGACGGACCCACCTTGACGAGGAAACTTTGCAGGCTCGCTTTGGCGAGGTAATTGGACAGAGTTGCTCCAGTGAGGAAAGACGAATTACCGGCACTCGCTTCGGGCGGAGACAAGCCTTGCTCTGGCCAGATGACGTTGGCACGCCGTGACTTTGCAGACGCTCCCACCCCGAACGGCTGAAAGCCGGAGACTATAAATTACCAGTTCAGCTGAGTGTTAATTGCCTCTAATCACCAAAGTCGAGGGACATGGGAAAACAGGGAATCAACGGTCCAGATCGTAACATAAACAAGCTAAATTTAAAGGGACCCCGATCCGGACCATGACAGTGGGGCAGAATTTATGAACATTTGGAGATGCATAATATGATTAGGCATAGTCAGCATGGCTTTGTTAAACGCAGGTCGTGCCTTATGAGCCTGATTGAATTTTTTGAGGATGTGACTAGACACATTGATGAAGGTAGAGCAGTAGATGTAGTGCATATGGATTTCAGCAAGGCACTTGATAAGGTACCCCATGCAAGACTTATTAAGAAGGTAAGGAGGCATGAGATCCAAGGGGACCTTGCTTTGTGATCCCAGAATTGGCTTGCCCACAGAAGGCAAAGAATGGTAGTAGGCGGGTCATATTCTGCATGGAGGTCGGTGACCAGTGTTATGCCTCAGGGATCTTTTCTGGGACCCCTTCTCTTCGTGATTTTTATAAATGACCTGGTTGAGGAAGTGGAGGGATGGGCTAGTAAATTTGCTGATGACACAAAGGTTGGGGATGTTGTGAATAGTGTGGATAGGCTGTCAGAGGTTACAGTGGGACATCGATAGGATGCAAAACTGAACTGAGAAGCGGCAGATGGAGTTCAACCAAGATAAGTGTGAGGTGGTTTATTTTGGTAGGTCAAATATGATGGCAGAATATAGCATTAATAGTGCGACTCTTGGCAGTGTGGAGGATCAGAAGGATCTTGGGGTCCATGTCTACAGGACACTCATAGCTGAGAGGTAATATTACAGCTGTATAGGACCCTGGTCAGACCCCACTTAGAGTGGGAGATCATTTCACTGAACACCTATGCTCTGTCCGCCAGAGAAAGCAGGATCTCCCAGTGGCCACACATTTTAATTCCACGTCCCATTCCCATTCTGATATGTCTATCCACGGCCTCCTCTACTGTAAAGATAAAGCCACACTCAGGTTGGAGGAACAACAACTTATATTCCGTCTGGGTAGCCTCCAACCTGATGGCATGAACATTGACTTCTCAAACTTCCACTAATGCCCCACCTCCCCCTTGTACCCCATCCATTATTTATTTATATACACACATTCTTTCTCTCTCTCTCCTTTTTCTCCCTCTGTCCCTCTCACTATACCCCTTGCCCATCCTCTGGGTTTTTCCCCCCTCCCCCTTTTCTTTCTCCCTGGGCCTCCTGTCCCATAATCCTCTCATATCCCTTTTGCCAATCAACTGTCCAGCTTTTAGCTCCATCCCTCCCCCTCCTGTCTTCTATCATTTCGGATCTCCCCCTCCTCCTCCCACTTTCAAATCTCTTAATAGCTCTTCTTTCAGTTAGTCCTGACGAAGGGTCTCGGCCTGAAACGTCGACTGTACCTCTTCCTAGAGATGCTGCCTGGCCTGCTGCATTCACCAGCAACTTTTATGTGTGTTGTTAGAGTACTGTGCTCAGTTCTGGTCACCTCACTACAGGAAGGATGTAGAAACTATAGAAAGGGTGCAGAGGAGATTTACGAGAATAAGTTGAGTGAACTTGACCTTTTATCCTTGGTGCGACGAAGGACGAGAGGTAACCTGACAGAGGTGTATAAGATGATGGGAGGCATTGATCATGTGGATAGGCAGAGGCTTTTTCCCACGGCTGAAATGGCTAACACGAGATGGCACAGTTTTAAGTTGCTTGGCAATAGGTACAGAAGGGATGTCAGAGGTAAGTTTTTACGCAGAGAGTGGTGAGTGTGTGGAATGGGCTGCCAGCGACCGTGGTGGAGGCGGGTACAATAGGGTCTTTTAAGAGGCTCCTGGATAGGTACATGTTGCTTAGAAAAATAGAGGCCTATGGGTAACTATAGGTGATTTCTGAACTAAGTACATGTTTGGCATAGCATTATGGGCTGAAGGACCCGTATTGTGTTGTAGGTTTTCAGTGTTTCTATGTTTCTATGTATCTAAGTATAGAAAAAAGTTTGGGATTAGTGATATGATAAAGGTATAATGCTTTTATGCTTTACTGACAAAAATATAATGATGACCTTGTATTAACGTACTCTCAGGGATAAAGCAGAGTTAGGAATCTGCTGTGGTACATCTGCCAGACAAGTTTTTTACAAGGTGGATGACCTACAAAGCCGATAGTCAATGTTGTATGATGCAGTAAACAAAACAGCTCTAGGTTATCCCTGTGAAAACAGTCTTTGGAGTCAGGGCCTTTTGTAAAGAAGAAAACAGAAGCTTTCAGACACTTAAAAGGGAACTTTAATGCCTCGTTTTATTTTAATACTGACATGATTTCAAGTAAGCGGACCTAATCTCTGCCTGCATGATTCCATCACTGAAGGAAAATAATAGCTTCAAGGTAATAGTGCCAAAGATTTAGTTGGCTGATAATTTCCGGATCTTTCTTCAAGCAGGATGGTCTTCACAAACAGAGAAGCGATTAAAGATGTGCAGTACTCGGCAAAGGGTGAGGAATATTAATCAAAAGTGATGTTTTTTTCTGTTCTGTGAGAATGGTTGATAATATTCAACAGTATGAAAAGCAAATGCCAGATTGAATCAAAAATTAGCAACCTGTCTTGAATACAGATAAAGGCAGGCCTGACAGACATATGTCAGTCTGGCATAAAGTCAGATAAAGGTCATTCATCTCTCTTTTTGATGTGTGTCCTAATGACCAGAATCTATGATACATAAGATAATAGGCCAGATTAGGAATGTACAGTAGATCAATCTTGAGAGTAAGGCTGCTAACATTTCTATTGGGTGGTCAGTGAGATGGCTGATAGCATATTGTGAGAAACTATTTTCAATTGAGGAGGTAAAGTAAAGAACTTTTGTCCATGATCCAGAAGTCATCAAATGTTATAAAGGGAAATGGAGGCAAAATAGATCATTCATGACCATAACTTCATTTTAAAATAATTTATATTGTAGAAGTAAGTAAACAATAAGGAAATGAACAAAAAATTTTGGGAATGCTGTGAATGAACCAGCTTGAAATGATGCCCATTCTATCAATTAAGGAGCTAACAAAAGTAACTCTATCTCTCTAGCACTCTTCTTAATATATTGAAGCAGTTTTTGAAGAGCTGCCTCCCTATGTTTTAAGACAGTAAATGTATGCTCAGTAAAAGTCAAAGAACAAAATAAGATAATAACCAGAATATATGTTGCTGAAAGATAAATATTGATCAAGACATTCATAGAGAACTGCAGTGCTCTTGAAACAACACAATGAAATTGTTATACTGCCAGTAATTAATATTATACCTTATTAAAACATCTCAATTAGAAACACAGACTCTGTCAGTACTTATATAGATGTGTAGTAGAGTGCGTATTGTCTGGCTGCATCATGGCCTGGTCTGGAAACACCAATGCCATTGAATGGAAAATCCTAAATATTAGTGGATTCGGCCCAGTACATGGGTAAAGCCCTCTCAACCATTGAGCACATCGACATGAAATGTTGTCCTTTGAGGACTGAATCATCATCAGGGATCCCCACCACCGAGACCATGTGCTTTTCTAGCTGCTGCCATCAGGTAGAAGATGCAAGAGCCTCAGGACTCACAGCACTAAGTTCAAGAACAGTTACTTCCCCTTAACGCTCAGGCTCTTGGACCAAAGGAGATAACTACACTCATCTGCCCATCCATTGTGACGTTCGCACAAAAATGGTTTCACTTTATGGGCTCTTTATCTCGGTATTTCGTGTTCTCATTATTTTTTTTTTGCATTTGTAGAGTTTGTTTTCTTCTGTAGTCTAGTTGATCTTTCATTGATCCTGTTATAGTTACTATTTTATAGTTTGCTGAGTATGCCTGCAGAAAAATGAATCTCAGTGTTGTATATTGTGACATATGTGTACTTTGAGAAAAAAAATTACTTTGAACATATGTGCTGAAGTCCCAGAGTGAGACTGAAACTCATTATCTTTTAACTGAGAAATAACTTTAAAACAGACCATAAGATTTTGTGCGTTATTGAACTTACTTGTTTTCCATTCATACTTCAAGTCTATTCTTAGAATTAAATCATGGGATTTTTCTATAGCAATCTATATAAGTCCCATGAATACTTATCTTTTGGTGAGCTGTCTCTATCCAATCCTACCTACATCTCTTTCCTCATTTAGATTGAATGGATAACTGTATCAGTGTTCTGTTGCTCAAACTGGGTATCTCATCAACTTATCTTCCACTTATCCATCATCTTCCCATGGTCCACTCCTTGTTGCTCAACTTAATTGGAAACAACTTTTGAAAACAAAGGTCAATTGTGCATTTAGCAGCAGGAATTATTTTCTACTATCTGAAATTTACAATGACTCACAGCTTTCAAGTGACTACCTTTTATTGTTCAACAATGAACAAAATAAATATTTCTGTCATCAGCACAGGCTGGAGTAGAGAATGGTTGTGTCTTACTATCGGGCTTCTGAAGCAAGTAGGGATACTTCTGCCTGTCCACCTTAACTTTGACGAAAGGTTTGCTCATATCCTCAATGATCAAATGGTTAAATTTAACAAAGCTTTTAAATTTTATAAGATCCATTGTTTAGTTGAAAATTCACACCTTGAAACCTAGCAAAGGGCCTGAGCACTCTTATTAACCTCTTGCTGCTTGGCATTAATTTAGAGAAGTCTGTAAAGCTTTACTCCTGTGAGAGAACAAGGAATAACTGATAACAATGTCTGGATTTGCTATGCCTGACTGCACATGTGCACTCATAAGACCATAAGACATAGGAGCAGAGTTAGGTCATTTGGCCCATCGAGTCTGCTCCGCCATTCCATCATGGCTGGTTTATTATCCCTCTCAATTATGTCATTGTCACCATGTAATATTGGTAAGGGGCTGCAACTGTGCAACCAGTACAACTTCAACATTAGCAGGACTGACTTCAGATGATGATTTGAGTGAAGGATCTGGTCTCATGGGAGAATCCTGCAGCAGAAAACAAAAATTGAGCTGGTCAGGTACCATAATCCAAAGGCCCTAAATCCAAGCATGCAGGACTGAATACTATCTCCCAAAAATAGATTGACAGTGTGCATTTAGTGGCTTAAATATGAAATATCTGGGACACCAACACTATCTAATCTCTTATTGATAGCAACACAATAGGGGTGAGCGGTATATCTGCAGGCAGGGAGATGGTTAATTGACTATATATTACGACAGTGAATCAGGCCACCTGCAATCGTTTTATATCTGTTTTATTTCTAACCACACACCTCGGGAAACAACAACCAAAACCAGGCAAGGAGGTACATGCCTGTCCCTCATTCTGTGTGGACCCTGAGGACCAGGAATGCATCCTCTTGACTCAACAAACTATTCAGGTAAAATATTTCCCAGCCAAAGAATTGTAAATTCCTTGCTTATCACAGCACTGGGGGTAAAACGTATGCCTTTTTTCTGAATTGGGACTGGAATTCCTAACTTTCTGGCGAAGAAATTAATGAATCTGTCATTGTTCATCATTGTCTCACAGTATTAGTAAGCTATCCTTGTATGATGTGACATAGCACAATGCCTCTCAGAGAGAAGAGAAGTCACACCAAAAGCAGTGATGCCATTTATTTTTCCACTCAGTTTCACCCATCTTCTGAAGGCATTGACACGATGTGATTTGTACCATGAGTGCCAGCTGCCACAGTGTTAACTGACTAGTTTTCTTTGAGCTGATGTAATAAGAGTTAACAAGTAAATAATGGTCGAGGTCATCTCAGCTAACTCAAATCCTCTCCTTACCCTCTGCAGGCACACATATCTATTTCAACAGAAGTCACTTGATTTGGGTTCGAAGTGCAAACAGTCAACTACTTTTCTGTCCTCACTCGAACATGATCCTGAGAACTCTTGAAGTGTCAGGATCGGGTCTCAGAAAAGCACAGCATAGCTCACTGTCACATTGCAACTGCATTGACTGTAACATCACCCAAATAAGCAGCAGTAAAATGCCAGCTTTTACCATTAACCATATTCCTTTTGTCAGTTTTGTCTATTAATAAATTATATACTTGATCGATGGATATAAGCTGCTACTATCCAATGAAATCACTGATAAGTTGTAAAGAAATGTTTGGTTATCTGGCAAGTGCCAGGTTTCACGACGATGGTGAATGAAGTGTGGTGAAGTCAATTAAATCTCCCCATTATTGCAGAGTCAATATCAGCCCGGATACACTCTTACCACTGCCTCCCTCACCCCAGTCACTCCCTCAGCACTGTCCCTCCCTCACCCCTGTCACTCCCTCAGCACTGTCCCTCTTCCACCACAGTCACTCCCTCAGCACCGTCTCTCCATCACCCCAGTCACTCCCTCAGCACTGTCCTTCCCTCACCCCTGTCCCTCCCACAGCATTGTCACTTCCTCAGCACTATCTCACCAACACCCCAGTCACTCCCTAATAACTGTCCATCCAGCCCACATTCTCTCCCTCAGCACTGTACCCCCAAAACCCCAGTCTCAACTTCAGCACACTCCCTTTAACACCCTAGTAACTAACACCCTCAGCATTGTCCCTCCAAAACTCCAGTCATCTCCACAGCCCTGTCCCTTAAGCAATCCAGACACTAAGCACTGATTCTCCAATACCCCGGTCACTCCCTCAGCACTGACCCTCCCTTACCCCAGTGATTCCCTTATCACTGTCCCTCCAAAATCCCAGTCCCTCCTTCAGCACTGTCCCTCCAAAAACTCAGTCCCTCCTTCAGCACTGTCCATCCCTCACCCCAGTAACTCCCTCAGCACTGTCCCTCCCTCACCTCAGTGATTCCCTCAGCATTGTCACTCCCTCACCCCAGTCACTCCCTCAGCACTGTCTCTCCCTCACCCCAGTCACTCCCTCAGCACTGTCCCTCCCTCACCCCAGTCACTCCCTCAGCACTGTCCCTCCCTCACCCCAGTCCCTCCCTCAGCACTGTCACTCCCTCACCCCAGCCCCTCCTTCAGCACTATCACTCCCTCACCCCAGTCACTCCCTCAGCACTGTCTCTCCCTCACCCCAGTCACTCCCTCACCCCAGTCACTCCCTCAGCACTGTCACTCCCTCACCCCAGTCACTCCCTCAGCACTGTCCCTCCCTCACCCGTCACTCCTTCAGCACTGTCCCTCTCTCATCCCAGTCCATCCCTCAGCACTGTCCCTCTCTCATCCCAGTCCATCCCTCAGCACTGTCCCTCCCTCACCCCAGCCCCTCTCTCACCCCAGTCCCTCCCTCAGCACTGTCTCTCCCTCACTCCAGTCACTTTCTTTACCTCCCTACTCATTCTCTCAGTAGAGTCCTTCTGCCAGCCCATAATCACCCTGTATTTATACTGTTCACTCTATTATATGACAGATATAGCATCAATGGAAAAGCGATTGCAGAAGTACTGCAGGAGTGTGAACAAAATGGTTCTCATGTCTATTGAGCATTGGCTGAGGGATGCCTTGACATTTATCTCTAAGGTAATGAAAGGTTTCGATGGAGTAACTACAGAAAGAATGTTTGCACTTATGAGCATGACTAGGGGCTATCATTATACCTAAGATAGTCATGATAAAATCCAAATGGGAACTTAAAAGAAAATTCTCTTTCAGAATAGTGTTGAGAATATGGTACTTATGGTAGATAGTATAGCGTATGATGAACAAGAATATGATGAAAGTGTTGTTGATAGACATTGATAAAGACAGATTGGAAGTGGATCAAGTGGAACATAAAAGCTAGCATGTACTCGTTGGGCCATATAGCCATATTGCTGACACATTGAAGAACCTATGAGAGTTCAGGATCAGGACCAGGAACAATTTTATTGTCACTGACATATATCATGAAATTTGTGGTTTTTTGGCAGCAGTACAGTGCAATACATAATATACTATAAATTATAGATAATAAATTTTAAATTTCATAAAATATTTATATCATGCAAAAAGGGAGCCAAAGTTTATGAAACAGTACTCGTAGGTTCATTTTCCATTCAACAATCTGAAGGTAGAGGGGAAAAAAGCCATTTCTTAAATGTTCATTGTGTGTCTTCAGGCTCCTGTACCTCCTCTCTGATGGTGGTAATGAGTGGAGGGTGCATCCTAGCTGGTGGGATTCTTAATGATAGACAGCGTCTCTTTGAGGCATCTCTTCGTGAAGATGCTTATGATAGTGGCGAGGCTAGTGATAATCATGGAACTGACTGCGTTTATAACTCTCTGCATATTTCTCTGATCCTTTTTAATGGCTATTCCATGTCAGATAGTAATGCAACCAGTTAGAATGCTCTCCACAGTACACATGTAGAATTTGCTAGGGTGTTTGGTGACCCATTCTCCTCAAGCTCCTAATGAAATGTCGCAACCTGTCTTCAAGCACTACTTGCATTAATACATTGGGCTCAGGATAGATCTTCTGAAGTGACGATACCCAGAAACCTGAAACTGCTCACCCTTTCCACTGCTGACCAATTGATAAAGACTAATGTGTGTACCCTTAATTTCCCCTTCCTGAATTCCACAATAAATTCCTTGGTCTTACTGTGACTGTGTTTCCCAATGAGAAAGTCAAGGATCCGGTTGCAAAGGAAGAACATAAGAACATAGGAAATGAGATTAGGAGTAGTCCATCTGGCCCCTTGAGCCTGCTCTGCTGTTCAGTAAGATCATGGCCAATCTGGACATGGATTCATCTCCACCTATCTGCCTTTTCCCCATAACCTTTAATTCCCCTACTATGCAAAAATGGAGGTCAAAAGGCTCAGTTTTGAAGCTCGTAGATTAGGGAACAATTGTATTTAAAGCTGAGCTATAATCAATTATCAGCAGGCTAACATACATATTGCTTTGTCTAGGTATCTCAACACCGTATGGAGGACCAGTGAGATTATATCCACAGTATAGATAAATGGCGGTGGTCAAATTGCTTCTGGTCCAGGTCCTTGCTTGGGCAGGAAATAATTCTCACTATGACCAAGCTCTCAAAGCACTTCACAGTAGATGTGAGTGTTAGAAGCAAGAGTCACTATTTGGCGTCTTTTGCCTATTACACCACCATTCAGTAATGTCAAAACTACTTCATGTTACATTTCTTCATTAACCTGATACTCCCTGATTCCCTTAATATCTCTGTCTTAATTCTCAGTGACTGAACCTACACAGCCTTCTTGGATAGAGAGTTTTAAAGATTCATTGACTTCTGGCTAAGGAAATTTCTTCTTCTCTCAGTCCTGTATGGCCAATATCTTATTTTGATATTGCAATTCATGGTTCTAGATGGCACGCCAAGGAAATAACAACCTGGTCAAGCCCCGTAAGAATTTTGCATGAGATCTCCGCTCATTCTTCTACATGAATCCCCTTCCCAGGAATCAATCTGCTAGAGATTTGTTGCACTCTCTCAGTCACAAATATACCCTTCCTTAGAAAGAAAGACGAGACCCGTACATAATATACATAACCAAGTGATATCGCCAATGTCCATATTACTGCAGGAAGATTCCTTTATAACCATATAACAATTACAGCACGGAAACAGGCCATCTCGGCCCTTCTAGCCTGTGCTGAACTCTTACTCTCACCTAGTCCCATCTACCTGCACTCAGCCCATAATCCTCCATTCCTTTCCTGTCCATATACCTATCCAATTTTTTTTTTTAAATGACAAAATCAAACCTGCCTCTACCACTTCTACTGGAAACTCGTTCCACACAGCTACCACTCTCTGAGTAAAGAAGTTCCCCCTTGCATTACCCCTAAACTTTTGCCCCTTAACTCTCAACTCATGTCCTCTTGTTTGAATCTCCCCTACTTTCAATGGAAAAGCCTATCCACGTCAACTCTGTCTATCCCCTTCATAATTTTAAATACCTCTATCAAGTCCCCCCTCAACCTTCTATGCTCCAAAGAATAAAGACCTAACTTGTTCAACATTTCTCTGTAACTCAGGTGCTGAAACCCAGGTAACATTCTAGTAAATCTCCTCTGTACTCTCTCTATTTTGTTGACATCTTTCCTATAATTCAATGACCAGAACTGTACACAATACTTCAAATTTGGCCTTACCAATGCCTTATACAATTTTAACATTACATCCCAACTCCTATACTCAATGCTCTGATTCATACAGGTCAGCATACCAAAAGCTTTCTTCACCACCCTATCCACATGAGATTCCACCTTCAGGGAAATATGCACGATTATTCCTAGATCACTCTGTTCTACAGCATTCCTCAATGCCTTACCATTTACCATGTATGTCCTATTTTGATTAGTCCTATTAAAATGTAGCACCTCACACTTATCGGCATTAAACTCCATCTGCCATCTTTCAGCCCACTCTTCTAACTGGCCCAAACCTCTCTGCCAGCTTTGAAAACCTACTTTATTATCCACAATGCCACCTATCTTAGTATCATCTGCAAATTTCCTAATCCAATTTACCACCCCATCATCCAGATCATTAATGTATATGACAAACAACATTGGACCCAGTACAGATCCCTGAGGCACAGCACTAGTCACCAGCCTCCAACCTGACAAACAGTTGTCCACCATTACTCTCTGGCGTCTCCCATCCAGTCACTGTTGAATCCATTTTACCACTGCAATATTAATACATTCTTAACTAACCTTCCATATGGATCTTTGTCAAAGGCCTTACTGAAGTCCATATAGACAACATCCACCACTTTACTCTCATCAATTTTCCTAGTAACCGCTTCAAAAAATTCAATAAGATTTGTCAAATATGACCTTCCACATACAAATCCGGGTTGAGTGTTCCTAGTCAGACCCTGTCTATCCAGATAATTACATATACCATCTATAAGAATACTTTCCATCAATTTACCCACCACTGATGTCAAACTCACAGGACAATAATTGCTTTGTTTACTCTTAGAACCCTTTTTAAACAATGGAACCACATGAGCAATACACCAATCCTCCGGCACCATCCCTGTTTCTAATGACATTTGAAATATTTCTATCGGAGCCCCTGCTATTTCCACACTAACTTCCCTCAAGGTCCTAGGGAATATCTGTCAGGACCTGGAGACTTATCCACTTTTATATTCCTTAAAAGCACCAGTACTTCCTCTTCTTTAATCACGATAGTTTCCATAACTACCGGACTTGTTTCCCTTACCTTACACAATTCAATATCCTTCTCCTAAGTGAATACCGAAGAAAAGAAATTGTTCAAAATCTCCCCCATCTCTTTTGGCTCCGCACATAGCTGTCCACTCTGATTCTCTAAGGGACCAATTTTATCCTTAAATTTTTTGAGGATGTAACTATTAGAGTGGATAGAGGAGAACCAGTGGATGTGGTATATTTGGATTTTCAAAAGGCTTTTGTCAAGGTCCCACACAGGAGATTAGTGTGCAAACTTAAAACACACGGTATTGGGGGTATGGTATTGATGTGGATAGAGAATTGGTTGGCAGACAGGAAGCAAAGAGTGGGAATAAACGGGACCCTTTCAGAATGGCAGGCAGTGACTAGTGGGGTACCGCAAGACTCAGTGCTGGGACCCCAGTTGTTTACAATATATATTAATGACTTAGACGAGGGAATTAAATGCAGCATCTCCAAGTTTGCGGATGACACGAAGCTGGGTGGCAGTGTTAGCTGTGAGGAGGATGCTAAGAGGATGCAGGGTGACTTGGATAGGTTAGGTGAATGGGCAAATTCATGGCAGATGCAATTTAGTGTGAATAAATGTGAGGTTATCCACTTTGGTGGCAAAAACAGGGTAAACAGATTATTATCTGAATGGTGGCCGATTAGGAAAAGGGGAGGTACAACGAGACCTGGGTGTTATTGTACACCAGTCATTGAAAGTGGGCATGCAGGTACAGCAGGCTGTGAACAAGGCAAATGGTATGCTGGCATTCATAGCAAGAGGATTCGAGTACAGGAGCAGGGAGGTACTACTGCAGTTGTACAAGACCTTGGTGAGACCACACCTGGAGTATTGTGTGCAGATTTGGTCCCCTAATCTGAAGAAAGACATCCTTGCCATAGAGGGAGTACAAAGAAGGTTCACCAGATTGATTTCTGGGATGGCAGAGCTGTCATATGAAGAAAGACTGGATTGACTAGGCTTATACTTGCTGGAATTTAGAAGATTGAGGGGGGATTTTATTGAAAATTATAAAATTCTAAAGGGATTGGACAGGCTAGATGCAGGAAAATTGTTCCCGATGTTGGGGAAGTCCAGAATGAGGGGTCACAGTTTGAGGATAAAGAGGAAGCCTTTTAGGACCAAGATGAGGAAAAACTTCTTCACACAGAGAGTGGTGAATCTGTGGAATTCTCTGCCACAGGAAACAGTTGAGGCCAGTTCATTGGCTATATTTAAGAGGGAGTTAGATATGGCCCTTGTGGCTAAAGGGATCAGGGGGTATGGAGGGAAGGCAGGTACAGGGTTCTGAGTTGGATTATCAGCCATGATCATACTGAATGGCGGTGCAGGCTCGAAGGGCCGAATGGCCCACTCCTGCACCTATTTTCTATGTTTCTATGTTTCTATCCCTCACTATCCTTTTGCTATTAATATAACTGTAGAAACCCCTTGGATTTATTTTCACCTTACTTGCCAAAGCAGCCTCATATCTTCTTTTAGTTTTTCTAATCTCTTTGTTAAGATTCTTTTTACGTTCTTTATATCCCTTGAGAACCTCATTTACTCCATACTTCCTATATATACTTTTTGCTCAAATCCTCTTACAATGAAGGCCAACATTCAATTTTATTTCCTAATACCTTACTGTACCTACATGTTAATCTGGCAAGATGGCAGTGTGCTGAAGGTCTATACCATCAGTGAGTTGCCCTCTGGTAGAGATAATAAAGGAGCTGTGCTGAGTCGATGGAGGCTTACAGTCAAATAGCAAGTGGCTGTCATGGTCACTTTTCTTGTGATCGCAAGTCCTCTTTGGACATTGTTAATCTGGAACGCTGCAAGTTCGGGTCGCTGATTTATTGGATGCGAGCAGAGGTGGAGGGGGCCTAGTCCTAGGTCTGAAGCCACTGTGTCGCCTGTTTTCAGCCGCCTGGAGCGAGGGGACAAAGCCATTGTGCTGTTGGGCGGTGTGGCGCGGTGTCCAGAACAGAGTCAGAGCTGCCCTCCCAGGGTTTTGTTCAGCAGAAGACAAGTTTTGTTGTGGCAGACTGCAGATATTTTAGTGGCAATCAACGGACTCGGGCCTCAAGCTTGCTTTTCAGCTGCCAGGCTGAGAGGTGTTTTGAGCCGTCGTGCTCCAGCGGGGGCAGCGTAGTGCAGTTGTGACACCTGAAGATTTAAAGTGGACTGAGGGCTCTGGACTGTATAGATATATATTTGTCTGCTGGTGTTCTTACTAATCTATATGTGTTTGTTTATGCGAAGACTGGGCTTCAAAGCCACAGTATCACCTAGTGGGCGTTGGGAGCTAGTCGGAAGATGATATCGGTGGACTGGGAGGCCTAGATTATATATAAGTGGGCGTCAGGACTCTTATTATGTGATTGTGATCTTGTGTGTGCTTACTGTGTGTGACTGTTGGTGATGTGTCTTTGTACCTTGACCCTGTAGTAACCCTGTCTCATTTTTCTGTATACATGAGAATTCATGAATGGTTAAATGACAATTAAACTTCAACTGAATTGAATTGAATTAAATTAAATTCAAATGATTCTTGTATAAAGACACCACTTGGTCCTCTGAACATTAACACCTTTCAACTCTCACCATTTCAAAAAAACTGATTTTATGATCTTTTTCTCTCACTATCAAAGTGGATGACTTCATGGTTTCCCACAATACATTTTGTTTTCCATGTTTGTATCCATTCAGTTAGCTTGACTATAACTTGTAGCCCCCCTGGCCAGCCTCAGGGTCGCTCGGCTCGCTGTCATCTAGGGAAACAGCCCTCAGCCCCGCCAAACTGGGGAATCAATTTGTGTGGATGCTGTGCGATGTACCCCACCCCGCCCAAATAACAGACAATACACCAGTTATGATTAAGTGACTTACAGTTCATAGATATTACTGGAACTATATAATTAATAGAGAATAAAATATAAAAGGAAAATAAAAGGCACCACACTTATCAAAGTTCAATCTCTTCATGCACAAACAGTTGGAGCTCAGGACCCAAATTCTCCTTCACCCTGCGATCCCTTGGACCACCTCATCTGGCCACCTGGGACCACCACCAGTGGTCGACCAGACGCTCCACACGAGTCCGTGTCCGCCTCCTCTCCTCGCCGAACGCCCCACTCGGGGTCCGACCCTGTTAGCGGTCTCACAGCACCTGGTCCATCCTCTGTCTCTCTCTCCCACCTTCTGCCCCAAAACCCCACACATACAATGTCCTCCAGATACACCAAAAACATAACAACTATCGCAATTGGTTCATAACATCTTATCAGTAACGTGATTCAAACAAACTGCTAGTGGGAAGGACTTTCTCAACAGTTAACATAACAAAGAAGCCCTTTCAATTATAACATAACAAAGAAGATATTTTAATTAGACTATGCAGTAACATATAAAAAGAAACCACTTACAAACTCCTAAAGCCTTGCTGCATTGTTTGCATAACTCACACTACAAACAACTATGTATCAGTAAATTGGGATTGTAATAACTTAGTTCTCTGTTCAAAATCATTGATATTGATGGTGAACAGCAGAAACCTCAGCACCAATTGCTGCATAAACCCTAAAGTCATAACCTCCTAACTCAAAGGTGATCCATTGATTTGCGCTGCCTGTTTTCTGTCCATTAACTCCATTGCATACCAATATATTACTCTCATACAATGTGCACTAAATGTATTTAATAACCCCTGTTGCAACAACCTATGGCAGTCAAAATACATCCACCAAATACTTTTTACTTATTCCCAAACATGGTCTGCCTTTCTTGAATCTATGTCCAAATCTATAACTGTTTTTAAGTGCCCTATTCTCACCAACTTGGCAGTAAAGTCAAGCAAGTTTCCTAGTAATGACGTAGGCTATTTGTCAGAGATGATAAATGAAAGGTGAGGTATTCTTCTAGTTTGGGCTTGGCCTTGCCTTTATAGTGGAGAACACTACAACAGACAGATTGCTGTGGGAATAGGAAGAGTCAGCGAAATGCCATGCACCTGACAACTAACTGTGGACATTTCAGGCAGAACGCATTGCAAAGTAGTTACCCAGTTTACACTGGATCTTGCCAATGTAGAGGACACATCAAAATGCCAAATACAGTAGATTAGTTTGAAAGAATTGCATGTGAATCTTTGCCTGATTTGTAAAGTCCATTTAAGAATGTGGATGGTGGTGAGGAGTTGGGGGCTAGTGTCAAATAAAGGTAATTTTGTTTGTTTTAATTATTTTTTTCTCACTCCTTTCCTTTCTTAAAAGGTGAGGTTATATTTACTGCCTTCCAGTCTATGGAAATGATGCAAAATCTATTGAAAGCTATGTTAACAACCACAATATCTTACGTAATACTATCTATATCTATTACGAATACATATGAATTAAAGATAAGGCTGAATGCAGTCACCCCATTCACCTACCACCCTCCAATCATTGATTGCAGCCCTTTGATTTACCATACACCTGCATCCCACCATTGTCTCAATCAATTTTCCTATGGATTCAAGGCCTTCCTCCTCCAACCCTGATACCACTGACCTGGATGCAGTACTAGACTTGACTGTGTTCCTTTGTGTGTTCTGTACTGCCAGAGCGCACAATGGCAAAACCCTTTTCCCTGTGAAAGACTATTTCAATAGTTCCCAATGCTCAGAGAATAAGCAAAAACTATCAAGATAGCCACTGGATTTCAGGCAGTAGCCCATTAACACGTCTCTACAAACACAAATGAATTTCTTGGCCAAACCATGCATACCTATTTCTTTAGTGCTTGTGTGTTACCTAATATGGCCCCGTTGCCCATTCATTGTATGTCACATTGCAAAAGGCTTTGTGTGGCCTTCTGTGGATGTGATATCAAATTACTCTCAGCGCTACTTACATTATATAATAAAGGTTCCCAACTTAAATAGTACTCTTTGAATAAGTAACTTTTCTTTATAAGTGAATTGAAATTGTACTGCACTGTGTCATGACATGGTGAGTGTTGCAGTTGATTCTGTTAATAAAAGACTGTGGATATGATATACATAAACCTTGTACATCTGTCTTTACCTAGCAGTGCTCACAATCACCTAACACAAAGTCACACAAAATATATTCATACCTTGTAACTGTATCTGTCTATTTATCCTGAAGAAAAGACAGTTCTTACAAACTTGTAAACTAATACCAGAGAGAATATTCTAAAAGAGGCAAATCAGCTTATCAGACAAGCTGCAGGGTCACACATTGTGACTCATCATTGACAAATGAAGACTGATCAAGCTTTGTGTGCTGTTGTACATATGAGATGCTGTCTTCCCCCGTCCAGCCCAATACAACATAAGAGCAGCGCAAATTAATCCTTATTTGAACCAGATTTTTGTCTCTGTGATCCATTGTAATACATAGTTTCAAATGCTGTATCACCTGCCTTATTTTCATATTGTTTCTTCACCAAGATTAGTTTTCATCTAGAATTCAATGGGAAGTTCCAAAAATAAGATATTAGGTAAACAATAAAGCTACGTAGTTTACCTTAAATGTTGAAATGTTACTTGGTCAATATATGGTCTGATAAATCATTTGGTAAACGTGCCTGGAGTCTAACTGATTATTTGTATTCATGTAAAAGTATAATGTTCTTCAAATGAACAACCTTCACTGGATATACAGAAAGATTTCAAATCATTTTCTATTTTATTTTTGTATTAACATTTTCAGACAATGGAAGACTTTATTTTCTGAGCAGTATTTGCTTGATTATTATTTCTGATGTGTAGCATTAGTTACAAGATTGATGTCGGTTATAGGAATAACAAGAGGTTCTGCATGAATTATGCAAAACATAACTGTGGATAATGTAACTATTGCAGCATGTGTAATCTTGAACAATACTTTTACAGCCTATATGACCACTTAACAGAAATAATACAAAGGAACCTGATGGAAATACCTTTTCTATTTTTATTCACTCATAAATGTGCACCTGCCATAAATCTGCAGTTAGCACAAGTTTCAAATTGTCTGAAGATAGGGGGCTGGTTGTAAAAGTATTATTTATTAAAGTGACAATTATAAAATTGTCAGGACAATATTTTTAGTGCCTGCCTTTATATTATTTCTCCAGTTGTCTCTTCCGCCTTCACTGTGCTATTTAATAGCAGTATTTTCAAAAAATGTCGGCCCTGTCCGGTGGCCTCCATTCAGAAACCTCTCCAACTTACTTTGTTGCTGTTTCTCTTTAGAAATCTTATTTTAAAAAATCATATTTCAAAACACTTCCACTCTGCCATCTGCTTTATTATTCATTGGTATGTGTTTCTTTTTAATGAAGCACTTTCAGATCTTTGCAGTGCTAGGATGCTATTTCAAATCAAATTCTGACTAACCCTAATCCAATAATTACATTAATTTTCACAATAGCTTCTGGTAGGATTGGTATTGGCATGCCAGTACCAATCATTTTAATTTTGATCCGCACTCCCCACTATGCCAAATGAGTGACTTTTTAGACAAAATGCTAGTTGATTTTCAATTTTAATTTTTTCCTTACTACAAAGACCACATTATTTTCCTTGCCAAGAGTGCCCACGTACAAAAAGGTAAACTGCACCTCTCATCTTTCCATATCACTTCTTTAAAAATGTTATATATTTTTAGTAAGTTCTTTGTAATGTATGGATCTATTTCTTTTAGAGCAATGACCACCCACCCCCCCTTAGCAGTACGTATTGATCTGTTGGCTGTGCATACGCTGTTGTCTACACATGCACATTGTTCTCTCTGTCTCATTGCAATGTAAATACAACAGTTTAAGCCATCTCCTGTGCGCGTGCTTTTATTTAATCGATACGCAGTTGTGCACAGACACAACAAATTGATGACGAGTACGAGCCTGAATGTCAGAGAATATCACCAACCACACCAACAGTTATGGAATAAAACAGGAGAGTCAAACAGCACGAGAAGGCTGTCACAGATGCTAACACACTGGTGACCACAGTGCATATTAACAGTGAAAGATGTGTTGAATTTAAAGTGAAAATAATGTGGCAATGGCTTCAATCGGGACAGTCGTTGTGCGATGCGTCCTCTTATGGCTTGGAGACATTTTGTGACACATTATGAAAGATGGATCTGAATGCCCGATTGCACTTGCTTCAAGGTCATTCGTGAACGCAGAATGTAACTACACACATATTAACAGAGTGGCCCTAGGTCTAGTATGGGGAATAAAAAAGTTCCACCACTACCTCTATGGACAGAAGTTTATGCTGGTGACAAATAACCAGCCCCTTGTGTTCATTTTCAATGCTAAGAAGGAAATTCCAGTGATGGCTGCTTCTCAGCTACAATGTTGGGGACTATTCCTAGGAGCCCACTCTTATGACATAGAGTACAACAATATCAAACAACTCAGCAATGCTGATGGCTTGTCATGTCTTCCACTATTGGCAACGGAAGAAGAAAAGTTTTCATACTGTGATCCAGCATAAGTGTTCCATTGGTGCACCAGCTGCTGGTAACAAATTCCAAAAAACAACGGCAAAACAAGAATAACCCAACACTGTCAAAGGTCTGTGAAATCACCCTGCAAGGATGGCCAACTCATGGTGACCCTATGTTTCCAGATTCTCAGCCAGGGGAGGCCAACTGTCAGTATGTCAAAGAACACTGATGTGTGGATCTCGTGTCGTGGTTCCCTCTAAACTGTGCACTAGACTGTAAGAAAATCTGTATGAAGGATACCTGGGTATGGTCAAGATGAAGAGTCTTGTCCAGAGGTACGTGTGGTGCCAGGAATAAACAGATTGAAGACTTGGCCAAGTGCTGTTCAGGATGCCAAAAAGTTCAAAATGCACCCCCAGAGGCACCATTACACCCATGAGAGTGGCTGTCATCACCATGGCAAAGAGAACATATTGCATTTGCTAGGCCATTCATGGACTCCATGTTTCTGATTGCTATGGATGCTCATTCAAAGTAGCCAGAGGTTGTGCCAATGAAGTCAACCACCTCAGCCAATATACATCAGAAGAATTCCAACTGTTCATGAAGAAAAATGGTATCAGACATTTCAAGTCAGCTCCTTAGCACCCAGCAATGAATGGGTTAGCTGAAAGGTTTATCCAAATCTTTAAGAAGTGCATTAAAACATTGGACAAGAAGGACATTTCTCTACAGCACAAGGTGGACAACTTCATTTTTACATATCGGAGCTCTGTTCACGTGACAACAAATCAAACACCAACAACGTTGTTCACGAACAGGAATCCGAGATCTTGAGTAGACCTCCTGAAACCAGATGTAGAGGGCATTGCAGAATAAGTACTTCAGCCAATTGCCAAGTGAAGCAGCAGGAGCTCCAGGATTGGGCAGGAAGTCCTAGAGCATAATTACCGGGAAGACAAGTGGACAGCCGGTAGGATAGATCAAAGAACTGAACCACTGATGGGTGTTGGAAGCAGACATGGAGACGTCATGTGGACCAGATACTGGAGGCTCAACGGAAGAACACACCTGAGTCGACTGCATCCAACAGGGTGGACACATTACAGTCACCAGACTTACCTCTCAGTGATGATGTCACTGACAGCAATGTGACACCGGAAACTGAGTACGTTGCCTTAGACAAGACACCAACCAAACCTTATGCCTTTCTACAGGTCCAGAGCTGTGACGAGAAAGCTATCATTGACAAGACGCCTGCCAAACCTAATGTGACTCCACAGGACCAGAGGCGCTATCCTGAAAGAAACAGAGCGCCACCCAAAAGACTGAATCTTTAGAACTGTGAAGTTAGTTATGAACTGTTATTGTGAAAGCATGTTTATTTGGAATATGGGTTTATGAAAAGGAAATTGACTGTTTTGTACATGTACATTTTTATGTTGCATTAACCTAAGTGGGGAAAGTGTAATATATGGATCTATTTCTTTTAGAGCAATATCCGCGCACCCCCCCCCGCCGCTTAGCACTATGTATTGATCTGTTGTCTGCTCATGCATTGTTGTCTACACTTGCACATTGGTCTCTCTCTCTCTCTCTCTCTCTATCGCTGCAATGTGAGTGAATACACCAGTTGAAGTCATCTCCCCCGTGCATGCTTTTATTTAATTGATATGTAGTTGTGCATAGACACAACATTCTTGATGTAGCAACCAGCTAGAAATTGAAGACAAATAGCATGCATGCTGCAGTTGTATTTCATTAGTGCCACTGTTACAGTACCTGTTCTAGCAAAAGTAACATAACGGAAATGACATTCCCACTCCAGCAACATATTGCGTGATTTCAAGGCATGTTTATTAGCCCCCAAGTATTTATCTCAGAGGACACAAATTCATATTACTTCTAGGTTTAGATGTTTCGATTCTGTCCATTGTTTATTTGTCTTCTTGTCATATTCAGATTGGAACGTCAGAAGTTAAATCTTCCAATTTAAAAGAGTAATATGTATCGGCAACATCTGTCAGTGGGGGTTTGATGGACAGATGGAGTCAGGTGGAGGAGGATTAGTTGGAGTAGGGGGAGAGGTGGAGACAGAAGTTGGTACGTAATATTTAGATAGCAAATTCAAAGGTGAGGGGAGATAGTGGGAGTAGGGATCAGGTCGGTAATACTGGGTGGGGAATGTAATGGGGAGGGTAGGGGTAATGGCTGGCATTTAAGGGGTGGAATTAGATAAGTTGAGGTATTATGAGCAGATGGCGATGGGTAGGGAAGAAACGATGAAGCAAGTGAGAAGAAACCCAGCAGAATAGTTAAATGGGTAATGGAATCATGTGAGGGAGGGGAATGGATCTTTTTAATGAGAGCAAATGAATGGAAAAGATACACAAAGAGAAAGAGAACTAGGATGAACAGATGGGAGTGCAGGAGGAACACAGGGACTGACTTACCTGAAACTAGAAAATTCAAAGTTTGTACGAGAAATTTCAAACTCCTGGGAGTGTATGTCTTGCATGAACTCTTATGGTCCCAGAACAGATTGTATACAACCAGGAAAGTTCACCAATGCCTCTACTTTCTGAGGAGGCTGAAGAAAGCTGGATGGTGTGCATTTATACTCACATCATTCTGCAGCAGAGAGCATCCTAACAAGCTGCATCACAGCTTGATATGGAAACTGCACTGTGACAGACAAGAAGGCTTGACAACAGCAAGTCAAATCTACCCAATGCATCACCAGCACCAGCCTACCCACCATCAATGAGATATATACAGAAAGGTGCCGGAAAAGGGCCAGTAATATCATAAAGGATCCCACCCCCAGCTCATGGACTGTTTGTCCCACACTCTTCAGGGGGGAGGCTACACACTTGAGCATTCATGGCAAGAACACCAGACTGAAAGCAATTACTTTCCCCAAGCAGCAAGGCTGATCAATGCCTCCACCCACTAAACCATCCCTCCACAATCCCACTGGTGATATAAATATCACCAGGCGATTTTGCCTTTTTTAACGTCTTTTTTTATGATCACAAGATATTGCTGAATATTAAAAACTTCAAGGACTGCAGCCTACAGTCTATCCCATCAGCAAGTTGCTCAGTAGTGGAGGAGCTGGACGAGCTGGATTTGATGCATACTATGTTGCTGCCAGTTACAGAGAGGAACAGGAGTAGGTGCATGAAAGTGATGTGCAGTATAACAGCAAATGATTGTCCTGAATGTTTTTCTTGTGATCGCAAGACCCTGTTAGACATTGGTAACATAGGATATTGCAAGTATGGTTTATTACTGAGACTGGCGGCAGGGGAGCTCAGTTGTAGCACAGACCAGGCTGCATGCCGCAATGTCTCCTGTTGCAACTGCCAAGAGGGGAGACGCAGGAGGCAGTGTGCTGCAGTATCTATACCGGATTGGCAGCTGGCTCCTCCCATCAGTGCTGCCGTCCAGTGTTTGCTCAGAGGAAGACAAGCTAGATTGCATGCAATCATCTGCAGACCACTGAGGGTTTGTTCTTGTCAACAACATTCATGGTTCATCTATCTATGGGACATGACACTCAGGGACGTGGGCTATGTTATATTTGTCTGTGTGATTGTATGCTAACTGCTGTCTTATATGTGTTATATGTGCCTTGTGCTGTGTATGACTGTTGGTACTGTGTTTCGCCCTACTTTGGCCCTGGAGGACAGTTTTGTTTGGCTGTAATCATGGGTATTTATTTATGGTTGAATGATAATTAAACTTCAACTTGCTGTGATCCTTATTATTTTTTGCTGCTTTGGAGCTGGAGTAACAATTATTTTGTTCTCCTTTATACTTGTGTACTGGAAATGACATTAAACAAATATTGAATCTTGAATATTGTCACAACACTGGGTATACAAAGTAATTGTAGACAGTTTAGCATAAACTATAACGTTTCAAGCATTAATTTTTATATCAATACATTAAATTACAATATTCTTATCAATGGAGACAGTGATCTAATATTCAGTTATTAGTCAATTTGTTATAACTAGACCTTTTACTGAATATTCAAATTCATCATAGATTTCAGCCATTATGATAGCAACATGGTGTATCTGTGCTATTGGACACAATCTAGCTGATGTCAATGTTTATGGTTTCATCCATCATCTCAATTCTGTTGGAGATGTGATTTTTTTCAGTTATTTCCCCCATTCATTTAGTTTAAAATTTATTTTACGTTAAGCATTTGACAGTTATAATGGAACTTCTTGTCCAATCAATCTAGCATCAAAGGTAAGCTATGACATGGAGCACTATACAAAGAGAATCTTCGATATCCAGTGTGATTGGGAAGTAGCATTAAATAAATATCAGACAAACATTAACCAATTCCTTAAGAGCATATACAATTTTAGCCTTTTGTATTATAGAAGAGAAGAAAAGTGAGTGGTAAATAGATTTATGTGTAAACAAAGGAAAATGTTTAATTCCCTGAACTTACACTTTGCAGGCAAACAAACTCTTCTCGGGCTTCCATTCGGGTACAGTTATCAATTTTAATCGACGTTTCGATGACACATTCTGCCCTCTTCATCAGGGATGAGTCCAGTGGTACTTATACTCCCATCGTCCATCCCCCCTGGTTGGTTAGTCCTCACCCAAGTGGGTTTTTGCTGTCCCACCTTGTTTACAACCGAATTCCAGTTCTTACTTTGAGCAAAACTTTCATCTTTGTTAAAATCCTTTTCCTCTAGTTTTATTTCAATGGCTTCCTCCACTAGGTGGTCCCAAAAGCCATTGGTGTGGCACAGTAATTTTGCACCATCGAATTTAATCCTACAGCCATTGCGAATGCAGTGTTCTACTGTCACCAATTTCTCTGAGTAACCCAAATGGATACAACTCCTGCGCTCCTGGATGTGGGTTTCCACCAGCCTAAGTGTGGCCCTATTCATACCATCAGGTTCATCCATGGTTTCCTCCACTGCCGGGATAAGGCCACACTTAGGTTGGAGAAACAACACCTTATATTCTGCTTGGGTAACCTCCAATCTGTTGGCATGAACATCAATTTCTTAAACTTCCAGTAATGCCTCCACCTCCACCCCCCTTCAGCATTTTTCATCCTCTAGTCCCTCTCTCATGTTATCTCCTTGCCTGTCCATCACCTCCCTCTGGTGCTCTTCTCCCCCACTCCCCCCCTTTTCCTTTCTTCCATGGCCTTCTGTCCCTTTCACCAATCAACTTCCTAGCTCTGCTTCATCCCTCCCCCTCCAAGTTTCACCTATCACCTGACATTTCTTTCTCCCCCCCCCACCTTTCAAATCTACTCCTCAGCTTTTTTTCTCCAGATCCTTTTTTACATTTCACAGCTCCAATTTCTCTTTCATCTAGTGTGATGGCTCAAAAATGAAGGATCCAGTAAGTTGCCGGGTAATTGTCATGACGGCCCTCATCATCCTCTCAAGCACAAGCATTAACCTTCATGAATAACTAGGAAAGAGAGCATGCCATCTTAGGTTATGTGCATAAAGTCCCTTGCCTTTCCTCCTCATCAAATAGATTCTTGTATTTCCCTCACAGAGCTGATGTAACTGGACAATTAATGGCACCTTACATCAACAGGACATCCACAGACATTAAGGGTGTAGAGAGAATGCAAAAGTTTGATATTGAGGTCAACGTTTGATTAGCCACGAGTTTATGAAGAGTAGAGAAAGTTTGGGAGGTTGATTGACCTTCTCCTGCTATATTTTTATGTCCTTTGTGGATCCCCATGGTTACACTGCCTGCTGCTTCATCTGTAAAGAGGTGAGATGGGAGTGGACATGGGGGAGGAGGAGTCCACTGCAACTCTATGATGGTTCCCTCACACATACTAAACACGTGGTGGCATCTGGTTTGCTGATGTGCACTGTGTCAACACCAGCTCTTAATATAGCATTTTAAAATTTCCATTCCGGATGTCTTTTCTAAATATTTCTACAACCCTGCAACCAAAATAACTACTGCTTTCCTTCTAAGCATAATGGATGGCAAGGCTCAGTAAAAATGTGTGCATGTTTTTGCTTGTGTAGCCTATTCTCCAGTCTTAATGGATGCTTCTGAAAATGTACAGATAAAGAAGATACAGTATTTCTAGTAATATTAATGGAATGGTGTTCAGCACATTCAAATGAGACACTCAATGAGTAGCTCAATTCTGATGGCAGCTTTATCCACTTTATCAGTAAGAACTTCCATTTGACTACATGAGCTACAGTATGCCAACAGGAATTCTTTAAATATGTATCGACTGATATAATCCACATGTATGTCTGATTATTTGTGAGGCAACTTAAAATGAATGTTCAGCCTGTAACTTCTGAGATACATTCAACCTAAAACACTCAGAATTGAAACCGAAAATAATTGCAAATAACTTAGATTTGCTTTTGAGTTGTACCTTATATTCAATAACGAATTTGGATTATTAATTGAAGGTCATCTTTCAATTGTAGTTAAGGAATTGGACCATCAAGTGCAGTAAATTAAAGAAGATAATTAATTTATCTTAAGGTTAATTCTAACCAGGAAGTGTGGCTATCTGCATTAAATCATAGTCATAAAATCTGAATTTCAATGTATTATTTTCATAAATTAAAAGAGCTAACTCAAAAAATACAACTTTACTGAGACTGTCTTAGGATTTCATGATTGATGATCTCATGGTCTGTCAGAAACTCAGTCAAGTGCAGCAGGAAAGCACAAGATTTAAGTTCTCAATCTCAGCTGAATTTGTTGATCTCATCTGAATGGTAACTTATAACTGCCACAATAGATCCGAGCTAATCATGAATGTGCTACCAACTGAAACAAATCAGAATATTCCTGGTCTTCATTGATGTCTTGAAATTGTAAATTTGATAGCTTTGAGTAATAATATATTGAATATAATAGCTCATTTTTATTTTTAAATCTTGTTAATTTAAGGCACAGAAGGAGATCATTTGGCCAGTTGTGTCCATGTCATTTGACAATAAACAACTCTGCTAAATCCCAAATGTCAATAATAGCTCTCTGGCTCTCAATCCCCCATTCAGACAATGATTTCCAGCACCCGAAAACTCTCTATTGGGAAGGAAAGCGTCATATAGTGTTATTCACCTCATTTGCCTCCCCTCAGCCTGAAACATTCTAAAGAAAATCATAATCTTTCTAATCTATACTATAAGTTCTGGTGACACCTTTATAAATCTTCACTGTGCTGTCCACAGCACACTCACATCTTTCCTATTCTGTGGTGACCAGAACTGCACAAGGTCCTATTCATGTTGTATACCGTTTTAGCATAGCTACCCTGTCCATATAATCTTTAACTCAAGTAATAGTGAAATAATTTACATATTCTTTTTACCCTAATGTCCTGTCCTACACCTATGAACGAGTACTTGAACATGTAACTGTTCCTCCACTGCTGAACCTCTCAACACAGCGCTGAGCAGTATTGTATCCGTAGTGTACTGTCTCAGTACTTTTATATTTGTGTGCTGTAGCACTTCTTTTATTTGCAGTTATTTTGTAAATAACACTACTCTTTGCATTTCTGGTCAGATGCTAAATGCATTTCATTGGCTTTGTATCTGTACTCGGCGCAATGACAATAAAGTTGAATCTAATCTAATCTAATCTAATACCTATTTATAATGTACTCTTATTCCATTTCTCCAAAAATGTTGCCTTGCTTTTCTCTGGAATAAATTCTATTTAACACTCATATGTCAAATAACTTCAATATCATCTATCTCACATATGAGAGATATTCTCTTTGTCCTATCCATTCTTTCCTTCTCTTCAGCTTAAAATTTATATCCTCTGTATTTCTGTCAAGAAGTATTTGACCTGAAATGTTAATTCCCTTCTGCATTCCAAAAATAATGCCTAGGCTGAGCGTTTCCGGTATCATTAGCTTTAGTCTCAGATGTACGGCATCTGCAATCTTTTTTTCTATTTTTATGCACATTATTACAATTAGTTTCGCATCAAAATCATTGTAATAGATTGCAAGCTGCAGCCTCAGCACTGATTCCTGTAACATCCTCTTAGTCACAAACCCCCAACTGGAAAATGATCTGTTTATCCCTACTCTCCTTATATATTAATCAGTTCTTTGTCTCGGACAATACGTTACCCCAGTCTTTTATGCTCTAATAGTGCTTAATAATACCTCGTGTGCACTTTATCATTCGGCTCCTCCTATCCATTTTATCAGTTTCAACATCAAAATGCTTTAACATTCTTGTTAGACGTAAATTCCCCTTTTTTAAAAAAAATGTTTATTCTTCCTAATTCTATTACTTACTGTGTCTTATTACGACTATCTTAATAATAATTTACAGCACTTTCTCTTTTGCTGATGTCACACTAACTAGTCTATGAGTCCCCATTTCTAGTCTCTTCAAACTTCCTGCATTTTCACTCAAAGAGTTGAACTGCATGTGCATGTAACGAGAGCTGTATAACTCATCTCCCTCTACCTTAGGCCACAAACTTATCAATCACCCCTGCTGTGGACCACTTTCTGGAGATCCAAGATGCTGACTTCTACAAAGAAGGGATCCGTATGCTTCACGACCACTTGACTATGCGTGTAAATGTAGGAGGGGACTATGTTGAAAAATAAATGTGCTAGGTTTTGTAAAATTGGCTGCTTCTACCTTAGGCCACGAACTTATCAATCACCCCTCGTATATTCTGTCTTCTTGAAATGAATGGTAACATTACATTTGCCTTCCATACCACTGACTCAACATGCCAGTTAACCTTTAAAGAATCCTGCGTTAGGACACCCAAGTCCTTTTGACCCTCTGATTTTTGAATTTTTTCCTGTTTAGAAAATATTCTATGTCTTCATTCCTTCTACCAAAGTGCATGACCATACACTTCCTTACACTCTATCCCATCTGCCACTACTTTGCCTATTCTCCCAATCTGTCTAAGTCCTTCTGCAGACTCCCTGCTTCCACAACACTACCTGCCCCTTCACCTATCTTCGTATTGTCCACAGACTTGTCCACCTAATCAGCAATTCCACCATTCGAATTATTGACATATAACATGAAAAGAAGCAGTCCCACCACTGACCCCCGGGAAACACAACTAATCACTGAAAGCTAACCAGAAAATGCCCCCCTTTTTTCCCACTTCCGCCTCATGTCAGCCAGCCAATCTTCTATCCATGTTAGTATTTTTCCTGTAATACCATGGGCTATCTTTTTGAAAGCAGTCTCATGTGTGGTATCTTGTCAAAGGCGTTCTGAAAATCCAGGCAGGCAAAATCCACTGACCCTCCTTTGCCTATCTTGATTGTTACTTCCTTAAAGAATTCCAATAGATTTGTCAGGCAAGATCTCACCTTAAGGAGACCATGCTGAATTTTCTTTTAATTTGGTTTTAAAGAGCTAAATCCTACCTTCATCATCAACCCCAAAAAGTATTGGTTACCTTTTGGGTCCCTAATCAGCCCTACTTTTTCCAAATTTATTATTTTTTTTCATTTACCATTATAAAACATCTTTGCATTTACTTTCATTTAACTTGGCCATAATTTTTCATACCCTGTCCTTGCTTTTGATTTCATTCCTACACTATCTTCATTCTTTAAGACTCTCTGCACATTTAGGATTGCAGTACAAGGTTCCCTTACTTTGCCTGAATTTTCCCTTGCATGTTATCTTCCTGAGATCTCAAAATAAGCCCCCAGACATGAAATAAATGAAGGAAAGAGGAACTGAGTTAAAGTGAATTTTTTTTCTGCAGATGGTTTCTGGTTGGATGAATATATTCATCATGTTTTTAATTCATAGAATCGGAGATTTATAGAGACTGAAAAAAGACCATTTGATCCATCTGGTCCACAATGACCCTCAAGCATTAATCCTCAAAACACATAATATTAATCCTACACCAGTCCCATTGCATTCCTTTAACATCATTCACACATTTGACACACTTTGCAGAGGCCAATTAGCCTACCACCCACATGCCATTAAGATGTGGGATAAAGCTGGACAACCCAGATGGAGCACAAGCAGCAAAAGAGAGACTATGCAAGTTTCACGTAGACAGCACCAGAGGTCAGGTTATCTTGCAGTCTGGAGGCAACCAACAGTTCTACTAGCAGCACCACTATGCCACCCCAGGGTGTTTTAGTTTTTGATTTAGATGTCCAGCATCTGAAATAATTTATTTCTGTTCTTCATCATTAGTCAAGATTTGCAGGCTACCTAACAATGTGGAGCTTAAGAGTTGAACTTTACATTATCGTTCCCAAGCAGCCACACAACTACTCTACCAGCAGGATTGTTCTGGATTGGGCTGGAGTGAAATCTGTTGACCATACTTTTTTTCCTATCTTAACCCTGCTGGAGACCAGCTGCCTCCAACAGGTCTGCCACTCTCCTGACATGCAAGACTCAGCTAATCAGTGTGTTAAGTTCAGTGAGCCATCTGGGGAGCATCACAACTTAAATAAAAACACACAGACTTTTTTATGGGTCCTTGTAATTGTTGTTTATTTTTGACAGAGGTGCGATTGGAATGGTGGGGGTGGGATGAGGGCGAGTGGGACAAGTGGATGCATTTAAGCCAACAAAACCACATCAAGGGAAAGCAATGGGTTCAAGTTCCTATATTTAAATAAGAACAAATATAGTATCTGAACATCAAAAAATTATATGCAAAATATGGTCTTAGTTTGGGTTTCTAACCTTAGGGGGATGATAATTGGACCAAAATGGGGGTGGGTAGGAATCATAAAATCAACAAGCTTTTTCCTTCCAGTAACCCCTGCAGAAATTTTCAAATATGAATAAACTGTAATGTTACTACGATTAAATTATTTGTTAAAGATAGTAGCTGAGGTCTAATAGGAGAAATGCTGGAAAAGGATTCCAGGGAATGTGTGGCAGTGGCAAAATAAGGGCAGCGAATTGGTTGTCCCTTTTGCCCATTGTCCATTAAAAGATAAAGAGCACACTGTTTTTTAAGAAAAGAGAACAAAGGAAGAAGAAAAAAATAAATATCATCATTTGACATTGTTGTACTTCTTCAGTCGTGCAAAATCAACTTTGGTTAGCACAGCAAATTTTATACATAAAGCCCAAACTAGAGAATAATTATGAGTATATTCAAAAATAATGCAAAGTTATTTGGTAAAAAATATGATAGGTAAATTTGACCACATATATTAATAATGTGTATGCAGTTGATTCAAGTCACCTAATATACAGCTTCACTGGTTTGTCAGTATTTGAATTGAAGAACACACAATTGTACATCATTGTTCAAAGTCAAACTGTGTCCCAATCTGGTTGTTTTTGTCAAATATTTTTTAAATACAAATGGTCGGTCATGCTTTTCTGTTCTTTTTTTATATATGTTCATATCTTGATGTTGAGTTTAAAATAATTAACACATAATGTTAAATTCTGAAATTACATAATCACTGCCACAGTACGGTGTTGGATATACCAAATATGATGGCCAAAAAGGTACTAGCAGAATAGGACATATGGAGCTAGCTGTGTGTCCTTGCTAATTACACACATTATCTCATTTGCCATTGTTAGGGACTGTTGTGCCATTTCCCATTTATTTAATTATGCTTTTTACATATTGGCAGAGTGCGCTTGCTAGGATCCACATGGGGGTTTTTACAAGAATAAAAAGCTTTCCCTCTTCTGTAGTGCAGAGCAATTTGTCAAGTAATTAGGCTGTCTAATTAAATTTTTGTAGCACTAATCAAACGAATATGCTTAAACTTTCTTGTGCTGCCAGTTTGCTGTCTGTTCGTGTTTTATTTGATGGTTTAAAAAAGGCTCCAACTCTGCCTCTCACTCCAGTTAATCACCCTATTTGCATGTTATATTGGTAAATCAAATTAAGCACCAGTAGCTTTTAGTGTGATTAACTGTGGTCAGAGCTGTTCAGATGGGACTTTTTTCACAGAAAATTGGAGCCATTTTAATGTGCATTGGTCCCTGCTTTTTATATTCAACAAACTGCATTCACTCAGCTAATTAAAAGCGTCTGTTGCTTTTTTTTGCCTATGTTTGATAGATTTACCCAGCTGGTGCATTTGTTTTGACTCCACAATTCTTTGATGGATGTTTTTATGTATTTAGATATCATACGTGAAAGTAAGGGGTACTTACAACTGATTTGAAGCTACATTAGAAAGTGGACTGTGTCCTTTACTTTTTTTTTAACTCTGACCTTTATAGATCAATTCTGTGCAGAAGCAGCTGAACAATGTGAAGTTGCTGTGGTGGTGGCTGTTGGGGTCATTATCATGATGGAGGAACAGTGGGGAGGGGGTGTGAAAGGCCACTACAAGTATTCCCTAGTAATTCAATGATTCTCTTGTTAATCCATCATCCAAAGAAGATCCTATGTAACTTTATTCACTTCTATTACAAAGATTTATTTTTATTTTGACAAGGAACTTGATAGGAAAAGATAAGTCCTGATAGGACATACCTTTTGTAACTGTTTTTGATGTTTGATTATTGTATGACCAAATCTGACACATGAATTTAGTAAGACCAGAGGTACATTGTTTGAAATTATGCCCTGACTTTGAAAGAGACGTTACTACAACAACCATAACATCTGTAAAGTATTGTTCTACCAAGTAGCCATGCTCAAATGGAACCAAAATATAGATTTTGTTGAATTTCATATGGTACAAGAAAATGGAGTTAAATGGAAACAAAAATATTTTCAATTCTTGTCATGTAGGAAGCATTGGAAATGTAATGATTATTTTCCCATAACTTCACAAAGCTCATGGTTTCCCTAAAAGAAATATTGCTCCAATTTTACATTGGGCAGAGTAGTGCCACCATTTTGATCTTTAGAATTTAACATATTCATTTAATTATTCTGTCGTATTGCACAGCCCGAACAGGAATGAGTAAAATATTAACAACCTCTTCAAACAACAACTTGTATTTCAAAATTCACATTCCATTCATCTCTACGAATAAGTTTTTCCACTTGTGCAACAATCCTGCCACCGCCCTTATTATACTTCATTTTCCATTTTTTTTGTAATAACGAACTGTCTTCCTGAGGTCTGCTTTGGACAGTGATTTCTCATTGCCTGCCAATAAAACCAGCTCCCTTTCCTCCTCTCCTGGAGTATTACTCTCAAGCCGTTATCTCTTGGTTTTCACACCATGAATATAGGCTAACATGGAGAGGACTGTGTGGTTATAGGGATGGTGGAGGGGTGGGGAACAGGGGTGAAGACTGTGTAAAAGTTCAAAGCAAATTTATTATCTATGTATGTATATGTCACCATATACAACCCTGAGATTTGTTTTCTTGTAGGCATACCCAGTAAATCCAAGAAACACAATAGAACCAATGAAAGACCATACCCAACAAGTTGTGCAAATACAAAAGAAAAACAAAGAAATAATAATAATAAATAAGCTATAAATATCAAGAGTAATTAAAAGTGAGTCCATGGGTTGTGGGATCAGTTCAGTGACTGGGCAAGTGAAGTTGAGTGATGTTAAGAGTTTGTTGGTTGAGGAGTAATAACTATTCCTGAACTTGATGGTGTAGGTTTTGAGGCTCCCATACCTCCTTGCTAGTATGACAGCAGAGAGAAGAGAGCATGTCCTGGGTTGTGGGGGTCCTTGATGATGGATGCTGTTTTCCTGAGACAGCGCCTTGTGTAGATGTGCTTGGTAGTGGGAAGGGCTTTACCCATGTTCGACAGGGTCATATCCACCACTTCTAGATGTCATGCTGAATCTTCATAAACTCCTAAGGAAATGGAGGCACAGCCATGCTTTCTTTGTGATTGCACTTACGTGCTGGGCCCAGGACAGATCTTCTGAAATGATAACACTGAGAATTTGAAGTTGCAGACTCTCTCCATGTCTGATCCCCTGCAAAGGACTGGCTCATGGACTCCTCCTGAAGTCAATAATCAACTGATTTTGTTGACATTGAGTGAGAGGTTGTTGTTGTGGCACCATCCAGCCAAATTTTCAATATCCCTCCTTTATGTAGATTCGTCACCAATTTTGATTTTAGTATGTTTTATCCTTATGATACAATAGAGTTTAGGAGTAGATTGGATTTAAATTATGTGTGTTTTTGTTAGAAAGCAAATTTCAAAATGTTTCAGATTTCAATGTTCCAATAATTGCACACAAACATTATTTCTTGATTTTTACTTCTCTATTTAATAGTCTTCGTCGGTTTGTGTTTATTGTTACTAAATTAAACTTCAAAGCTGAAAGTAAATTTATTATCAGAGTATGTGAATATTACAATACACTAGCTTGAGAATAATTTTCTTCCAGGCATTTACAGGGAAAAAAATAATACAATAGAATTTTATTTTATGTTTATGTTTACACATATGTTTATACATAAACAGACAAAGATAGAGAAACACCAATATGCAAAAGAAGAAAGCTGTACATATTAAAATAATGCTGAGAACACGAATTGTAAAGCGTCCTTAAGATTGGTGGCTGTAGGTTATAGGATCAATTCAGAGTAGTAGTGAATGAAGTCATCCACACTGCTTCAAGAGCCTTGTGGTTGGAGGGTAATAATTAATCCTGAACCTGGTGGTGTGGGACTTGAAGCTTCTGTACCTCCTACCTGATGGTAGTAGTGAGAAGATAGCATGGTCTAGATGGTGGGGGTCCTTGATGATGGATGCTACTTTCTTGTGACAACACTCCTTGTAGATGTTCTCAATGGTGGGGAGGACTTTTTCCTGCGATTAACTGGGCTGAATCCAGCACTTTCTGTAGCTCCTTCTGTCCCTGGACATTGATGTTTCCATATTAGGCCATGACACAGGAGATTAGTGTGCAAACTTAAAGCACACAGTATTGGGGGTAAGGTATTGATGTGGATAGAGAATTGGTTGGCAGACAGGAAGCAAAGAGTGGGAATAAACAGGACCTTTTCAGAATGGCAGGCAGTGACTAGTGGGGTACCGCAAGGCTCAGTGCTGGGACCCCAGTTGTTTACAATATATATTAATGACTTAGACGAGGGAATTAAATGCAGCATCTCCAAGTTTGCGGATGACATGAAGCTGGGCGGCAGTGTTAGCTGTGAGGAGGATGCTAAGAGGATGCAGGGTGACTTGGATAGGTTAGGTGAGTGGGCAAATTCATGGCAGATGCAAATTAATATGGATAAATGTGAGGTTATCCACTTTGGTGGCAAAAACAGGAAAACAGATTATTATCTGAATGGTAGCCGATTAGGAAAAGGGGAGGTGCAACGAGACCTGGGTGTCATTATACACCAGTCATTGAAAGTGGGCATGCAGGTACAGCAGGCGGTGAAAAAGGCGAATGGTATGCTGGCATTTATAGCAAGAGGATTCGAGTACAGGAGCAGGGAGGTACTACTACAGTTGTACAAGGCCTTGGTGAGACCACACCTGGAGTATTGTGTGCAGTTTTGGTCCCCTAATCTGAGGAAAGACATCCTTGCCATAGAGAGAGTACAAAGAAGGTTCACCAGATTGATTCCTGGGATGGCAGGACTTTCATATGATGAAAGACTGGATGAACTAGGCTTATACTCATTGGAATCTAGAAGATTGAGGGGGGATCTTATTAAAACGTATAAAATCCCAAAGGGATTGGACAGGCTAGATGCAGGAAGATTGTTCCCGATGTTGGGGAAGTCCAGAACAAGGGGTCATAGTCTGAGGATAAAGGGGAAGCCTTTTAGGACCGAGATGAGGAAAAACTTCTTCACACAGAGAGTGGTGAATCTGTGGAATTCTCTGCCACAGGAAACAGGTGAGGCCAGTTCATTGGCTATATTTAAGAGGGAGTTAGATATGGCCCTTGTGGCTAAAGGGATCAGGCGGTATGGAGGGAAGGCTGGTACAGGGTTCTGAGTTGGATGATCAGCCATGATCATACTGAATGGTGGTGCAGGCTCGAAGGGCCGAATGGCCTACTCCTGCACCTATTTCCTATGTTTCTATGTTTCTATGCAACCAGTTAGGATACTCTGCACCACATATCTATACAAGTTTAACAAAGTTTTAGGAGACAGGCTCAGACTACGTAAACTTACAATAAAAGTAGATAAATTTATTATCACAGTGCATATATGTCACCATATAATACTCTATGATGCATTTTCTTGTGGGCTTTCACGGTAAATACAAAGAAATACAATACAGTCAATGAAAAATGCATGTGACAAAGTTGAATGAACAACCAATGTGCAAAAGGCATCAAACTATGCAAATAGGGTAGATTAAGAATTAGTTTGCTGAAAGTGTTGCAGAGGATACCATAATTTTCAAAGCTTTTCTATTTGAAAATCTGCGATAAAATGATAAAAGGCACAGACACTCAAAGAAAGGACTACTTCTCTTACTAAAGAGATCCATATTTGGAGGCCTAGATTTATTCAAATTATTTCAACAGTTGGAAGAAAGTTGAGAAGAAGTATTTCACTGAATGTATAATGGGAATCTGTGGTCACTGCTTGAAGAAATGGAGAAGATAGAACACTTAACCTGATTTAAGAACTGCCTGGATGAGCACTTAAAAATGTTATCATCAAGATCTATGATCTAAGAGTTGAGAAGCAGGTTGAATCTAAAATCCATTTTGATGAGTGTGGGTGCAATAAGGCGATGGACTGATTCTGTGCCATTAATCATCAATGATTAATTGAATACTGACTGTCCAATATGAGTTTGCCTACACCCAAAATTTCCTTTGCTTGATGGCACAGAGATGGATCACAGACGTTAGAGGCATTATAGTTGAACACAAAATCCACAGCAGACAAAACATAGAAAGATTCATCAACTAAGACTTTTTTATCCAATCAAAGTTTACGGGAACCCATGCACCAAACCAAATTTTTCTGTTAAGCAAATTCTATGCCAGCAAGACCCCACAGTGGAGGCTCCTACTGAGCTTTGAGAGCTGTGGCTTACCACGCCTTCAAAAGAAAAGGCTTCCACTTAAGTTTAACAGCTTTTCAGTAGAGGCTGCTCTCAGCTTCCTAACCTGAGGATTATTATCATCTGCTGTCACTGATCTATGTCACATTTCATTTCCTGTCACTGTTACATTAAGAATGTCAACCAAGCCTCATAAGGAGAGAAAACTGCTTTTCCCATAACAGGGTGTCCAAAATTGTACAGAATGTTCCAGGTGTGGTTGTGGCCACACCACAAATCAATGTTAGGGTGGTACATAATTCCATTGTAATCAAGCATGGTACTGCACAATCACTGAACGTAGCCTTTTATGGATCACTGTTGCTTGGTATTTAGAAGAATGAGGTGTGATCTTAGTCAATGTTTTTAAGGCAATCTTAGTCATAAGGTGATCTTAGTCATATGTACTGTATATAAGTCAACAAGTCAATAAAGCAATGGACTCATTCAGTGCTATTAATTATCTATGATTCTACAATTCTATGACTAACTGACTGTCCAATATGAAGCCTAATCTTAGTCATATGTATGAGATCTTAAAGAGACTTGACAAGATAGATGCTGAGATATTTTTGTTAGTGGGAGTATTGTGAAGAAGCTGGTCATATAAACTGAAGTGTGTAGAAGTGCAGCGAATCTCTATAATTCTCTACCTCCAAGGGTGACGGATGCCATGTCATTAGATTTATTTAAGTACAGATAGGAAAATATTTGAAAGGTCAAGGAATTGGAGGTTATAGGGAATTGGCACAGAAGAGGAGTTGAAGCCAGCATTGATCGGCTATAATCAAAATGAATGGTGGGTCAGGCTTGAGAGGGCTAATTGCCCTTTCCTGCTCCTACTTTCTTATGTTCTTGTGATAGTAGTGAAGAATATTCAACCCAAAACATCTTTTTTTTCATTGAAGTTGCTTCACTTGCTAAGTGTTTGTCATGCATTTTGTTTCAAATTAAGAATTCCAGCATTCACAGTTTTTTAAATTTGATTTTCATTAGTTATCTAATGTAGGCTGGGGTAAAAACAGACTATCAGCTTTGTTACAGGAAAATTATATTTGGCCAACCTGTTGGATTTCTTTGAAGAAGTAATGGGAGCTGTGATAAAGGGGATACAGTGAATGTAGTATACTTGAATTTCCAGGTGGCAATTGATTCATGCCACATTAAAGGTTACCGTGGAAAATAAAAGTCCATGGGAATTGGCCTGGTAGAGGATTAAATGGCCAACTTTAAACAGGGAGTAGGCATAAATGGATCATCTTTTTTAGCATGATCACCAGTGGTGTACTATGGTGATAAGTGCTGGTCCTTCAATCTTTTACAAATGATATAAAGGACTTGGATGACTGTTTGTCAATGTGGTTGCTAAATTTGCTGCAGACACAAAGGTCAGTAGGAATTAAGACAGAAAAAGAACAGAGGAAAGCCTCAAACGTATATGGATAGATTGGGTAAATGGGTATAGATGTAGCAAAGAGAATATACAGTATTGTACATATAACATAGAACAGTACAGCACAATACAGTCCCTTCAGCCCAGGATGTTGTACCAATCCTTTAACCTGCTCTAAGATCAATCTACTGTAACCTGTCCTTCCTACATAGACCCCTATTTTTCTTTCATTCATGTGCCTATCTGAGTACTTCTTAAATGTCCATAATGAAGCTGGCTGGGCTAACAACTTTCTACAGCTTTTTCTGGGATTGTGCAGTGGCCGCTCCATACCCGACTGTGGCGCAACCAGTTAGAATGCTCTCTGCAATACAAGGCAGGAGAATGAGTTTGAGAGGGATAGTAGATCAGCCATGATGGTATGGCAGTGCAGACTCGATGGGCTGAATGGCCTAATTCTGCTCCTATTTCCTATGGTCTCCAGGTAGAATATGTTCCATGCACAACCACCCTTTGACTTCTAAGGACGAACCATTTCTGAATCCACGCTGGCACATTATACAGCGCATAAATGTTGAAAAATATGAAATGTTTACTTGGGCAGGAAAACGGAAAAAGAAGCATAATATTTAAATGGTGGGAGGTTGCGGACCTCTGTAATGCAAAGGGATCCGGATGTCCTTATGTATGATTCAAATCAGGATACATCAAGTAATTAGTTAAGCTAACAAAATGCTATTGCTTATTGATAGGAAAATTGAATACAAAAGTGAGGAGTCCTGAGGAAGTGTCTCGGCCCGAAACATCGACTGTACCTCTCCTTATAGATGCTGCCTGGCCTGCTGCATTCACCAGCAATTTTTATGTGTGTTGCTTGAAATTCCAGCATCTGCGGATTTCCTCATGTTTGAGATAATGCTTCAATTGTTTAAGTCATTGGTGAGACAACAGAGATACTATTTACAGTTTTGATGTCTTAACTTAAGGATATTCAGAGTAGGTTTACCAGACTAACACCTGGAATGGACAGGTTAATTATAAGTAATCATTGTATAGGTTGGCCTTGTAGCTGGTGTTTAAGAAAAACTTTCCCTCTTTCCCATCTACTGACCATTGAATGGTGGATGCAAATAAGAGCTTGCTCATTTTAAACAAAGGTGAAACCCTATTTATTTCCTCGGAGGGTTCGAATCCTTGAAACTTTCTTCCTCAGAGACTGGTGGAAACAGAGTATCTGATCATTTCAAGATATAAGGTAGATAGATAATTTCTCAGCAAGGAGAGTAGAAGATTGCTGGAGACAGGTGGAAATGCAGCATTGAAATTATAATTAGATCAGCCATCTTCTTATTAAATAGCAGAGCAGGTTTTAGGGGTCAAGTCAACTTCTCCTGTTCATGATCTGTATGTTCATATATTTATCACTCCAGCACCTTTACTAATATTCCTCTCTTCTCTATCACACCTCACCTCCAACAATCTCCCCACTGGTCTGCATCTAATTAGAGTGCAAATTCAACCCATCCATTTCAGTTATCAAGACACAAAAGGTGCTTGCCTATGAGCCCACATAGAGGCCAATTCTGATGAAGGGTCTTCTACAAGGAATGTTAATTTCGTTTCTCTCTCCACAGATGCCACTTGGCTTGCTGAAGTAATTCCGTTATTTTCTCTTTTTGTTTCTAATTTTTAGCACCTGCTCTTCTTTTTATTTTTATCTGCCTTGAAGTGTTTGATTTCAGTCTTCGGCCCTGTTCAGCTGGATGCTACCAGTGTAGGTGGTCAAATAAATTGTTGTCCTCCAGTGCAGCACACAATGCATTTAATGAGTCCTAGCAATTGTCAGGCAGCTCCAAAGTAGTACACAGAGCAGCCTCTGTTATTTGGCTTCAATCACTCCTGCACAAAGGGAAGGCAAAGCCAGCTTTTTTTTGTAGCAAGACACCTATCTTGACTATTTATCTCAACTTGCCTCTGTTGCCATTTACAATGTGATACTATGCATCTGTTCCAGTTGAAATAAAAATGGCATTACTTTCAGAATCATTATATTCCCTACATCATCTGGTGCCTGTGGATTTAAAACAGGAGGGGTAAGGACATAGAGCGTGTGAGGCAACTTCGATAAAGTGAGGTACAATGATACAATCAAATCTGTTTTATTCATTTTTCTAGAATCTATTATAAGTAGAGAATGGGGATAGTGAACAAGATCTCTCTATAGTAGAGAACAAGAGCTTAGAAACTCAAGATCCATTTTGTCCTAACAATAGCTTTTGTAATCCTATAACGTGGTGCCCTTTATTGTATATAGTAATCCGACTGAACAATAAACTACCCTCAAATTCAATCTCAATCATTTGGTTCCATATAGCAGAAAATGTAGCTGTCTACTTGCCCACCTTCTGGCTTTTTCTCAGAATCAGAATCAGGTTTATTATCTCTCCCTTACATACAGTGAAATTTATAAACATGAGAAAGTCTGCAGGTGCTGGAAATCCAAAGCAACACAAACACAATGCTGGAGGAACTCAGCAGGTCAGGCAGCATCTATGGACTCATCAGGTCCTCAAGAAAGTCCTCGGCCCCAAACGTTTACTGTTTATTCATTTTCATAGATGCTGCCTGACCTGCTGAGTTCCTCCAGCATTTTGTGTCAGTTTATGTGAAATTTGATGTTTTGCAGTAGCAGTACAGTGCAAAAAGCATAAAATTACTATGAATTGCACACTAACTAAATAATAGATCGATAGATGAATGAATGACTATACACCTACGTTTAAGTATCTCTCTGCGTGTCATACTAATCTGTCATTCTGCCAGGCTTTCAGTTTGTTTGCAGTTTGGTAAGATGTCTGCCCTCTACTGAGATCCCCTGGGCTTCAAGTGTACTATTAAAGTGTGCCAACAGTCCCAGATAATAAATCACACGCTGTCCCCCATCTCCAATCTCCTCCCTCACTCCCCCCCTCATTATCCTTGCTAGTGTAGTTGATAATTGTGAGCTATAACTGTTAACATAAGCAATAGCAATAGCAGGGGAGGGAGGGAGTGGTGACGAAAAATATTTGTCCCCTGTTTTAAAACTATAAATTTGACATCATCACAGTTCCTCAGAATTGTACCAAAAAGAAGGTAGAGTGCAAGTTCAGTAAGTCTCAAAGGCTTAACACTTCGTCTGGCTTCTAGGCAGCCTCCTTGCTACTTGCAAAGCAGCATAGCAGCATAGTGTTGTCATCTACGTCAACTTTCCTACTCCGGCCTATGCAAATGTTACTGGTTGGGTAAACCCTGGTCTCCAGTAGTGTTTTCCTTCTTTCCCGTCTACTGACCATTGTGGATGCATAAACAATCACACAACCAACCGTGTTGCAACAAATAGGATCAGCGGTGCCATATGAAATATATCATGAAAAAATGATTATAATAATTTTTTTCATCCTAGGACATTATTCCATTGCTCTCTGTTTGGAAATTCTTCTCATCTTTAATTTCAAAGGAACTACCAATACCACAGAAATCACTTGCAATTGATAGTTGCAAGTCTGCTGTTTTATTGTGGTTCCATGCTCTTCTCAGCTTCCAAAATTCAGTTCCCTTGATCTCCATGCAATTGAACTTTGAAGACACCATACTATTTGCTACCACTGTTATATAACACATCTAAAACGTACAACTGGAGAACTTCTATTGAGTTAATGAGCACAGTACAATTTTGGCCTTTATTTAGACTCAAATCAGCATGGGGGTTGAGTCTACAAGCTCCCATTTTCTGCATCTTTGCCACACTGATCGGTGGAAAGGGTGTCAGTTCTTCACAGAGCTCTCCCCCATAGCAATCAGATCTACAACTTATAGACTCACTTTCAAGGACTCTTTATATTGCACGTTCTCAGTATTTTTAATTGTATAGTTTGCCTTCTTTTACACATTGGGTGTCTATGTATAGTTTTTCATACATTAAATTGTATTTACTTCTTGTAAATGCCTGCAAGAAAATAAATCTTAAGGTAGTAACCTAAACATACTTTGACAATAAATTTACTTCGAACATCAAACTTTGAATAACTGCATAAAAGGCTGCCTTGAGTGAGTGGAAGGTCCCAGCATCATTCTGTGAGAGTAGTCAATTCCACGACCACCACCAGATAACACCCCACCATGTCATTGTCTTTTCCAATTGAATCTTGTGCTATACTACTCTGAGATCTGGGACATCAGTGAAGCAGGGATGACAGCATATAGCTGTGATCTGTACAATATAAAAGAGTTAAAGTCAGTGATAGAACATCCATAGCTGAGATTTAAAATGCTCTGAGCATCAAAAACAAAGGCTGATAGATGGTGCGGGCAAGGGATCAAAATTGAAACAAAGACCATTTAATTGATATTTCATTGCCAGCACTAGTGCAACATTCTCTTAATTTTTTTCTATGAATAATTCATTAACAAAGGTAGCAATAGAAGTTTAATTTTGTAGTGGTAAGGGAGGAAATATGTGATGCTAGTGGTGTTCCAAGGATTCTAATTGGTAAAGATTTTGTGCCTTTTGCTCAGCATAGTATGCATTTACATTTGATATATTTGATCTAAGTCAGTTTTGTCAACGATACATAAAGACTGTCTACTCCCTGTCTGCTCTACTTAGAGCATCAGAACCAGGAAACTGCATCGTTCAGTTCCCTTTTTACATGCATTAAATTTGTTAGTCCCTCAAGTCTAACAAACTGCCTCCAGTCCAGTTTTATTTGTTCTGAGGAGGCCAACATGGACAGTTGGGGAACTACAGTGTCTACCACAACTGGAACAGGAATTGCATATAATGTTTAGTTGTTGGATAGTTTATGAGGTGGACTATTTCTTCTGTTACCTATGCAAGGCTTCTGTGTGATCCCAATGCAAGGACTTGAGGCTTTCAATACCATCCTAAATATTTATTCTCCACTTGGATTGGTTATGGGCCAGCTATTTATGACATGTTGGTAGCAAAGCATATTACTCTATGCAATACTTCAGATGTGGCTTAACCAGAGTTTTACAAATTTGCAACATAACCCCTTGACCTTTGAACTCAATGCCTCAACTAGCAAGCATTCAATAAGCCTTCTTAATTACCTTATTAACCTGTGTAGCCATTTTCAAGGAGCTATGAACTTGGATCCCAAGATCTCTCTGCACAGCAACATTATTAAGATCTTACCCTTTACAGTGTACTCTCTCCTTGCATTCACCATTCCAAGGTGCAACACCTCACATTTATCTGGGTTAAAATACATCTGCTATTGCTCAGCCCATATCTGCAACTCATCTGCATCACACTGCATTCTTTGCCAGTCTTCTACACTATCCACAACTCCACCAATCTTGATATCTGCAAGCATACTAACCCACCCATCAACATTTTCATCCAGGTCATTTATATACATCACAAATAGTGGAGGTCGTAAACTAGGGCCTCAATAAGGTGGGCAGGATATTGGCCTTGCCAGAATATTTGAAATGATTTATTTGTCCTACCAGAGAATGTAGGGTGTATTGTAAAGGCAACATTAGCACTATCTTCCTAGTTCCATGATGTGCCTGGTGTAGATAATCCAGATCTCAGAAGCATCCAGGAAATAAAAAGTCACCATGAGTATCATTGCACTTCTGAGGTCTCCATCTTTAAACTCACTTTTCCTCAAACAAATGCTGTGCTGACATACTGAAGATGTGGTGAATTTCATCATCAAAGTCCACCTTCAGGAGTGGGAAGGCAATATAAAGTGACCCATGTTTTTTGGGGTTTTGTTGTGAAACTTTTTGTTATGGCACTTTTGGTGGAGGACACATCTAATATGCCAAAGAAGGATGTTATGGACGAAATGGGAGGTGAGGAGCTCGATAAAATCACTGTCACTAAAGAGATTGTGATGAGCAAACTAGAGGGCCTGAAGGTAGGTAAGTCCCCTGGTCCTGATGGGATGCATCCCAGGGTGCTGAAGGAATTGGCGGAGGTTATAGTAGATGCGTTCGTAATCATTTATCAAAACTTTCTAGACTCTGGGCAGGTCTCGGAGGACTGGAAGACCGCAAATGTCATGCCACTTTTTAAAACAGCATGTAGGCAAAAGATGGGCAACTATAGGCCAGTTAGCTTAACATCTGTAGTCGGGAAAATGCTTGAAGCTGTCATTAAGGAAGACGTAGCAAAACATTTTTGGTTCCATTAGACAGATGCAGCATGGATTCAGAAAGGGTAGGTCCTGTTTGCCAAACTTACCGGAGTTCTTTGAGGACATAATGAGTGAAGTGGATAGAGGGGAACAGGTGGATGTCGTATACTTGGATTTCCAGAAGGCGTCCGATAAGGTGCCGCACAAGAGACTTATAAATAAGATACCAACGCATGGAGTCGGAGGAAGTGTATTGGCATGGGTAGTGGATTGGTTAACCAATAGAAGGCAGAGAGTTGGTATAAATGGGTATTTCTCCAGTTGGCAGTCAGTGGTGAGTGGGGTGCCACAGGGGTCGGTGCTGGGCTTGCAGCTGTTTACCATTTACATTGATGATTTGGAAGAGGGGACTGAGTGTAGCTCGGCAAAATTTGCTGATGACACTAAACTGAGTGGAAAAGCAAATTGCACAGAGGATATAGAGAGTCTGCAGAGGGATATAGATAGGTTAAGTGAATGGCCCAAGGTCTGGCAGATGGAATACAAAGTTGGTAAATATGAGATAATCCACTTGGGAAGGAATAATAGAAGAGCAGATTGTTATTTAAATGGTGAAAGATTGCAGCATGCTGTTGTGCAGAGGGACTTGGGAGTGCTTGTTCATGAATCATAAAAAGTTGGCTTGCAGGTACAACAGGTTATTAAGAAGGCAAACGGAATGTTGGCCTTCATTGCTGGAGGGATTGAATTCAAGAGCAGGGAGGTCATGCTGCAACTATACAGGGTACTGGTGAGGCAGCACCTGGAGTACTGTGTGCAGTTCTGATCTCCGTACTTGAGGAAGAATATACTGGCTTTGGAGGCAGTGCAGAGGAGGTTCACCAAGTTGATTCCAGGGATAAAGGGGTTAACCTATGAGGAGAGATTGAGTCGCCGGGGACTATACTCTCTGGTGTTCAGAAGAATAAGAAAGGATCTTATAGAAACGTACAAAATTTTGAAAGGGATAGATAAGAAAGAAGTAGGAAAGTTGTTTCCATTGGGGACATTGCCTCAAGATTCAGGGGAGAAGATTTAGGATGGAGATGAGGAGAAACTGTTTTTCCCATAGGGTGGTGAATCTGTGGAATTCTCTGCCCAGGGAAGCAGTTGAGGCTTCCTCACTAAATATATTTAAGAGACAGTTAGGTAGGTTTTTACATAGTAAGGAAATTAAGGGCTATGAGGAAAAGGCAGGTAGACGGAGCTGAGTTTACGGACAGATCAACCATGATCTTATTGAATGGCGGAGCAGGCTCGATGGGCTGGATGGCCTATCCTGCTCCTATTTCTTATGTTCTTCTTTGCTGGAGGGCAGTGCTGTAAAAGAATTCGAAAGAATAGGCTTTGCCAATGAAGCCATTTGTAAAGCCTATTCTTTTGAATGTTTCAGGAAGCAAGTTGATGATGGTTTGGATCTCACCCTCACACACCTAAAAATCAAGCATTTTCTTCATTACCAAAGATAATGATATGATTTACCAAAGTTCAAGTAATTTTGTAGTCTTGGTTCTGGGGTGAGGCAGTCAGGGCAATTCAATGCAATGTTATCTCTTCAGAAGATATTAGGGCAAATGACCTAAGATTTAGTCAAAGGATTCAATCCAAAAAAGTATTTCAAGTATTGATAGATCTTTAGATATTGAGGGAATTAAGAGGTATGGGGTTAATAGTGTTGGGGTAAATGATCAGCCAGGTTCGTATTGAATGGCTGAGTAGGGTGAGGAGCTGAATGTCCTACCCCTGCTTCTACATCATTTCTTAATGCTTTAAGTAAGTAAAGGAAAAGGAGTTTTGGAGGAAATTGCAGAACTTGGCAGATGAATGCAGAGCAGATAATGGTGGAATAATGAAATTCAATAAAACACAAATAAGCACTAAGTAGACATTCAGAGAATTTTAATGCTACAGGGCTATAAAGAGACGGAAGAGACTATTATATGACTCGAAAGCAAGGACAAGAATTTTCAAATCAAAGCATTTTTAAAATAGAAGCCAGTGCACATCCTTGGTGGAGCTGAGTCTGGAGTGCATTCAAGTTTACAATGAGAAAACTGAAGGGGGCCAGCCGGGACTATTTTGAAATAGTTGAGTACAGTGATAATAAAGATCAAGATCTCAGCTACAGACAAGGTGAGGGAAGGTTAAATGATTTTTCATCCAACAGGCATTCTTAGTAATGTCATCAGTAATCATCTTAGTTTTTATTACACACACACCTCCAAGATACATAATATGAAATTGAAAGCAAATTTAGCTTGAGGTAAAATATTTTTGCTGAAGTTTAGTTACTGGCTACCTTTTGCGTCACAGTCTATTGTGGACATCATACATTAGCGGCTTGATGAATTCAAGCAATTTCAAGTTTTGAAATTTCATTCAGGCCCAAGGTAGTAGGGAGCATTGTGCAATTACGCCTGAGGAGACACTCAATATACAGGTGCTCTCTGGGTTACAAGCACCCGACTTATGAATACCCTGTACACTTGAACAAGCAAGGGCTGGATATACCGTCTGTTGTGGACTACAGGCATCTTCTATTGTGTGGAAATTGAATATTTCCATGTGTGTTATCTCCCTATCCCATGCCCCAGCAATCTGAGTGATTGAACCAAGCAGAGCTGGAAGCGCCAAGCAAGCTTACTGAGTGAGTGAGATCAGCAGGCGGGTTGTTGCCATGTCTGCTCACTCTCCCACAAAGCTGTTCCTGGAATCTCCTCCCACACTCTGCCTTTGTTCATTTCCCACTTACCAACAGTTTGGGTTACAAGCAATTGTTCGGCATGGAACCCTGTTGGAACCTGGAGAGAGCCTACAGAAACATGATATTAAAATAGACATGCTTGAACTATGATATTCTATGGTCTAGTTTAGTCACATCCATTGTGAACAGCAGAGAGGAGAACAAAGTCTAGATCAAAGAACATGTGAAAAGCTCGGCAAAATCCTGTTGATCCTTCACTCCCTCCATATTTGCAGATATTAAGGTTGTGTACACGCCATCAAAAGCAATTACTCTGTGACTGTAACCTTCAATGTGTTACCTATGAAGGATGATTGCTCAAGCTATTCAGGCTATTGAAGGGGAGAACTGGAAGATTTTGAAGAAATTTAGAAAAGGGCTGCAGTATCTGCAGTATAAAGCCATCATGAACATCATGGCATCTTGGGCAGAGCTCAAGTCAGTAAGTATAACTGTGGAATGGAATAAAGTAAGCCATTAGTTGATAGACCGTGGTCAAGGACTTTGAGGAAACGGTTGGCGAGGCAGCCATTAGAGTTCCTGAGCTAGCTCATCAACTCAAACTTGAGGTAAAAGTTAATAATATCAACATATGGCCAGAATCCTGTTTTCAAGACCTGATGATTAAGAATTTAATGGAGTTGGATTCTCAAAAGTTTACATAAGAAAAGAGTAGGTGAGTCACTCTAAAGGTGTTTGCAACAGAAGGATTGGCCAAACATTCAGGCATTTTGATACAGATCTACAATGTCTTGAGCAGATAGATCCAAATACCACCAAGTTTACAACTGTCAGCAGGATCATAAGACCATAAGGCAGGGGCCCCCAACCTTTCTTATGCCATGGATCCTACCATTAACTGAGAGGTCCAGATTGGGAACCCCTGCCATAAGACATAGAAGCAAATTTAGGCCAACCGGCCCATCAAGTTTGCTCCACCATTCCGTCATAGCTGATTTATTATTCATCTCAACCGCACTCTCCTGTCTTCTCCCCATAACGTTTAATAACCTGACTAATCAAGAATTTATCAAACTCGACTTTAAGTACACCCAATGACTTGGCCTCCACTGCCATCTGTGGCAATGAATTTCACAGATTTACCACCATCTGGCTAAAGAAATTCCTCCTCATCTCTGTTCTAAAAAGGTGTCTTTCTATGCTGAGGCGATGCCCTCTAGAAACAATCTATGATTCCTATCTTGAAACAAGACCATGTATAAAAAACTAATAGGTTGCTGTGTCCTTCCTGGAGAGAATATAATAGGGAAAGAATATGCAGTACAACCATCCAAATATAAAATATAAGAACATATGTATAAATTGTTCCAGTCCAACTTACGTCAAATTTAGCTGACAGAACGGCTTCCAGAACCAAATGTGAAAGTCAGGGATTTTGTTTTGTAATTTTAGGTTTAGTTCTGGCCATGGCTTGAATGGAATTGACAGCTATGGGCATAAAAACACTGATATTGGTCTTTCTAATATTAAATTGGAGAACGTTTCTGCTCTTTCAATACTGCATACCAAACATACAGTTTATCTTTCAAAATTATGAAAAAAATGCATGTGGGCAGAGTTCCTTTAAGGGTGACAAAAAGAAAGACACTGACTTAAAGATTGGGCCCAGAAATCACATTGCATTTTATGGCAATAAAGCATGTTCTATGCCACCGTAACACCAATTTTAAAAGTGCATTAACAGCATAAATTGCAACTTCATATTTCCTAGACAACACTTTTTTTGTTTTTCCCTGCAACAGTAGGAACTAATCCCTTTTTGTCCAAGCTATGATCCATTAAAAAATCTCCCAGCTACCTGCATTTAGCATAGCAACCACAGACTCTACAGCCAGCTTTTGAAGTGACTTAACACAATGCACACAGGAGTATTACTATAAGAATTCCTGCTTTCCGAATAAACATACAATACAACCTAAAGCCTGTGCCTTCTCTACCTTCTCGTGAGGGGTGAAGGAAATTAGCTTGTCTCTTCTCCTTGAGTAAGGGTTCGGATGATCTCCATTCTGTAGCAGAAAGTAGTAAACTCGAAGTTGTGGCAGAGGTGAACAACAATTGCCTGTAGTGCTCCTAAGGCAAGTGATCTTGACCTTTACCTCCGAGGTAAGCCAGTCCAAGTATGAATATGGCTTTGAAAATCAAAAAGATGCTGGAAACCTGACGTAAACACAGAAAAGACAACAAGCACTGAATGGTTCAGGCAGGATCTATGAAAAGAGAAACAGAGTTAAGATTTCAGGTCAAAGACGTTTTGTCAGACTGTCTGACCTGCTGAATGTTGCCAGTATTTTCATGTGTTTAGATTTATTTGAGGTGGCAGGAAGTTACAAATCTCAATGAAAACAGAAAATGCTGTTTGCATGTAAGTATTATAAAACAGCATGATCTCTGCAGCAAAAGGCTTCAGTGAAAGATGGTTGTACTGGAAGTAAATAGGATTTTTTTTAAACAGTGAATTTTGTCAAAGTAGCTTTACTGATGATCTTAGAGTAAGGTTAGCAATGGACAGAGGATGTACAAAGAAAATCGAGGTCTGAATTTCACAATAGGGGCTATGGTAGCTTACAAAATTAGATATTTTGAGTCAACTGATTTTCAATAGCAAAACACATTTTTGATGTCTCTGTTGAATGAGTTTCACCCTGTTTTTTACTGTCGATTAACATACAATTTCATATTGCTTATTATCAGAAAATTTTTTGTGGTTTATACACAAATTTTGCTTGTTGATGGAAATGTGTATATGAATAAGACAGAAAGCTGATTAACATGCGCTAACTTTTCAATTCTGCGAACATGTCCAGTGAATGTTGAGAGTCTAGTTAAGAACAGGAAGTGCACCTAGTAAGTATATCTAAAGGTAGATATTTTGAATTGGGCTTTGTTGGCATTAAAAAGAATGACAACTATACTGAGACTATCTCCATGAAGGTGATTAATGATTTAGGTTAGTAATTGTAAGTGAAATCTGAAATATTTAATGAGTGATAAGCCACAATTTATTACCAAGAAATAGCATGAAGAGCATGTAAAGTAACAGATGACAGTATTTTCAAATGATAAACTGAATTGTACTTTCCTAAACCATTAATAAATACATGTATCCCAGAATCTGACGTGTATGTTGTCAAAACTTTTACGTCTGCTACACTGCATTAATGAATATGCAGCTTTACTGGACTTGGTAATAGTTATTCCCAAGGATGTGACAATCTTCTTAATAGCTGCTATTAAGATATAGAATGCAGAGCGGGCAGCATTCCCTTCTGCATAGGGACAGCAACTAAAGATTAAAACAATGGAAGAGGTTTGTGAACAGTTCACCTAACCCTAGAATATCAAAATAAAACATTTTATAAATTTCACATAAAAATGACTGTAAATAGCTTGTAGTGTTTTGTTTAAAAATTGATCAGATTTTCGAAGATTAGTTGCATTGATAAAGGAGTCATAGAGCAGTACAGCACAGAAACGGGCCCTTTAGTCCATCTAGTCCATGCCAAATCTACCTGCTCAGTTCCATCATCCTGCAGCCAGACCATAGCCCTTTATACGCCTCTTTTTCATGTACCTACTCAAATTTCTTTTAAATTTTGAAAATGAACCCCAATCCACTTCCGCTGCAGTTCATTTCACACTCTCACCACTCTCTGAGTGAAGAGATTCCCTGCTCAATTTCTCTTTAAACATTTTACATTCCACCCTTGACCTTTACTTCCAATCCCACCCAAACTAAGTGGAAAAAGCCTGCTTGCATTTACCCTATCTATGCACCTCATCATTTTGTTTACTTCTATCAAATTGCCCCTCATTCTTATAGAACCACAGAACATTACAGCACAGAAACAGGCCTTTTGGCCCTTCTTTGCTGTGCCGAACCATTTTTCTGCCTAGTCCCACTGACCTGCACCTGGACCATATCCCTCCATACACCTCTCATCCATGTACCTGTCCAAGTTTTTCTTAAAGGTTAAAAGTGAGCCCGCATTTACCACTTCATCTCGCAGCTCATTCAAGACTGCCACCACTCTCTGTGTGAAGAAGCTCCCCCTAATTTTCCCTTTAAGCTTTTCCCCCTTCACCCTTAACCCATGTCCTCTGTTTTTTTTTCTCCTCTAGCCTCAGTGGACAAAGCCTGCATGCATTCATTCTATCCATACCCACCATAATTTTATATACCTCTATCAAATCTCCCCTCATTCTTCTACGCTCCAGGGAATAAAGTCCTAACCTATTCAACCTTTCTCTGTAACTCAGTTTCTCAAGTCCCGGCAACATCTTTGTAAACCTTCTCTGTATTCTTTCAAACTTATTAATATTTTTCCTGTAATTTAGTGACCAAAACTGTACACAATACTCCAAATTCGGCCTCACCAATGCCTTATACAACCTTACCATAACATTCCAACTCTTATACTAAATACTTTGATTTATAAAGGCCAATGTACCAAAAGTTCTCTTTTTGACCCTATCTACCTGTGACGCCACTTTTAGGGAATTTTGTATCTGTATTCCCAGATCCCTCTGTTCTACTGCACTCCTCTGTGCCTTACCATTTACCCTGTATGTTCTACCTTGGTTTGTCCTTCCAAAGTGCAATACCTCACACTTGTCTGTATTAAACTCCATCTGCCATTTTTCAGCCCATTTTTCCAGCTGGTCCAAATCCCTCTGCAAGCTTTAAAAACCTTCCTCACTGTCCACTACACCTCCAGTCTTTGTATCATCAGCAAATTTGCTGATCTAATTTACCACATTATCATCCAGATCATTGATATAGATGACAAATAACAATGGACCCAGCACTGATCCCTGTGGCACACCACTAGTCACAGGCCTCCACTCAGAGAAGCAATCCTCCACTACCACTCTCTGGCTTCTTACATTGAGCCAATGTCTAATCCAATTTACTGCCTCTCCATGTATACCTAGCGACTGAGTCTTCCTAACTAACCTCCCATGAGGGACCCTGTCAAAGGCTTTACTGAAGTCCATGTAGACAATATCCACTGCCTTCCCTTCATCCACTTTCCTGGTAACCTCCTCGAAAAACTCTAATAGATTGGTTAAACATGACCTACCACGCATCAAGCCATGTTGTCTCTCCCTAATAAGTCCCTGTTTATCTAAATACTTGTAGATCCTACCTCTTAGTACTCCTTCCAATAATTTACCTACTACCGAGGTCAAATTTACCAGCCTAAAAGTTCCTGGATTACATTTAAAGCCTTTTTTAAACAATGGAACAACATGAGCTATCCTCCAATCCTCCGGCACCTCACCCATAGATACCGACATTTTAAATATATCTGCCAGGGCCCCTGAAATTTCAACACTAGTCTCCTTCAAGGTTCGAGGGAATACCCTGTCGGGTCCTAGGGATTTATCTACTCTGATTTGCCTCAAGATAGCAAGCACCTCCTCCTCCTCAATCTGTATAGATTCCATGACCTCACTACTTGTTTGCCTTACTTCCATAGCCTCCATGCCAGTTTCCTTAGTAAATAGAGATGCAAAAAAAACATTTAAGATCTCCCCCATTTCTTTTGGTTCCGTACACAAGCTGACCACTCTGATCTTCAAGAGGACCAATTTTATCCCTTACTATCCTTTTGCTCTTAATATACCTGTAGAAGCTCTTTGGATTATCCTTCACCTTGACTGCCAAAGCAACCTCATGTCTTCTTTTAGCCCTCCTGATTTCTTCCTTAAGTATTTTTTGCACTCTTTATACCCCTCAAGCACCTTATTTGCTCCCTGTTTCTTACACATGTCATACATCTCTCTCTTCTTATTTATCAGAGTTCCAATATCCCTTGAGAACCAAGGTTCCTTATTCTTATTCACTTTGCCTTTAATCCTGACAGGAACATACAAACTCTGCACTCTCAAAATTTCTCCTTTGAAGGCTCCCCACTTACTCACCACATCCTTGCCAGAGAACAACCTGTCCCAATCCACGCTTTTTAGATCCTTTCTCATTTCTTCAAATTTGGCCTTTTTCTAGTTTAGAAACTCAACCCGAGGAACAGATCTATCTTTATCCATGATCAAGTTGAAAGTAATGGTGTTCTGATCACTGGAACCAAAGTGTTCCCCTACACACACTTCCGTCACTTGTCCTAACTCGTTTCCTAATAGGAGATCTAATATTGAATCCTCTCTAGTTGGTACCTCTATATATTGATTTACTTGTAGAAAACTTTCCTGAACACATTTTACAAACTGTAACCTGTCAAGGCCTTTAACAGTATGGGAATCCCAATCAATACGTGGAAAATTAAAATCCCCTACTATCACAACTTTATGTTTCCTGTAGTTGTCTGCTATCTCTCTGCAGATTTGCTCCTCCAGATCTTGCTGACTACAGTATTGAGTGGTCTATAATACAACTCTATAAACGTGGCCATACATTTCCTGTTTCTCAGCTCCACCCATATGGCCTTGGTAGACAAGCCCTCTAATCTGTCCTGCCTGAGCACTGCTGTAACATTTTCCCTGACAAATAATGCTAACCCCCCCACCCTTCATTCCTCTGCCTCTATCACATCTGAAACATCGGAACCCTGGAACATTAAGCTGCCAGTCCTGCCCCTCCTGTAGCCAAGTTTCACTAGTTGCTATAATGTCATAATTCCATGAGTCAATCCATGCCCTCAGCACGTCAGCCTTCCCCACAATACTCCTTGCATTGAAATAGACACACCTCAGGAGATTATTACCACCACACACAACCCTTCTATTTGTGACTTTGCATGAACTTTTAACATCATTTATTTTCACCCCTGCTCCACTATCTGGTCTGGCACTCTGGTTCCCATCCCCCTGCAAATCTAGTTTAAACCCTCCCCAAAAGCACTAACAAACCTCCCTGCAAGAATATTGGTCACCTTGTAGTTCAGGTGTAACCTGTCTCTCTTATACAGGTCCCACCTGCCCCAGAAGATGTCCCAATGATCCTGAAATCTGAAACCCTGCCCCCTACACCAGTACCTCAGCCACGTGTTCATCAGCCAGAGCATCCTATTCTTACCCTCACTGGCACGTTGCACAGGTAGCAATCCTGAGATTACCACCCTCAAGGTCCTGCTTTTCAACTTCCTACCAAGCTCTCTATACTCACTCTTTCTTCCTATGGCATTGGTACTGATGTGTACCATGACATCTGGCTGATCACCCTCCCACTTCAGAATGCTGTGCGCGCGATCAGATGTATCCCTGACCTTGCACCAGGGAGGAAACAAGCCATCCGGGAGTCTCTGTCGTGACCACAGAACTTCCTGTCTGTACCTCTAACTATCGAGTCTCCTACCACTACCGCTGTCCTCTTTTTGCACCCTCCCTTCTGCACTGCAGAACCAGACTCAGTGCCAGAGATCCGGCTGCCGCAGCTTGTCCCAAGTAAGTCATCCCCCCTAACAGTATCCAAATCGGTATACTTGTTGTTGAGGGGAATGGCCACAGGGTAACCCTGCTCTGCCTGCCCTTTCCCCTTCCCTCGCCTGATGGTAACCCAATTACCTGTACGCTGCTCCTTTGGCGTAACTACCTCCCTGAAGCTACTATCTATAAGCACCTCATTCTCCTGAATGATCTGGAGGTCATCCAGCTCCTGCTCCAGTTCCCTAATGTTGTTTATTAGGAGCTGCAGCTGGATGCACTTCTTGCAGGTGTCATTGTCAGGGACACCGGAGGGCTCCCTGACTTCTTACATCCTGCAAGAGGAGCATTCCAACATCCTGCCTGGTATTCTCTCTACTCTAAACAAACAAAACAAAACAAAACTTACCGGGACCTACCCTCGCCACTTCCTGTTCACGTCAAAGCCTGTTGAGCCAAAGCCATCCCATTCTGCTCCCTCGCTCTCCACTGCCCACTCTCAGCACTACCCGCTGTATATGGTGGTCCTTTTTTTTAAACCTTTGGCACTCTACGTCTCAGCCTGCACAGTCCAGCCTCTTTTCCCCAAGCAGTGTAAAATAAAAGTCTTCTCTCCAAGATTCCTTACTCCTTCACTCTCGGTCTCTTGCTCCTTCTATCCTTTAGAGATTAAAGTCCTCACCTAGTCAACCTTTCCCCATAACTCAGGTCCTCAAGTTCTGGCCACATTTTCTTGTAAATATTCTCTGCACTCTTTCCTGTGGGTAGCTGACCAAAACTGTACACATTACTCCAAATTAAGTCTCACTGACATCTCCCAGAACTTCAACATAACATCCCAACTCTGATACTCAGTACATTGAACTAAGAATGCCAAAGTGCAAAAAGCTTTCTTTACAACCCTATCTACCTGTGATGCCACTTTCAAGGAATTATGTATATGTATTCCCAGATCCTTCTGTTCTACTACACTCTTCAGTTCCCTACCATTCACTTCATAAGTCCTACCCTGGTTTGTCCTCCCAAATTGCAATACCTTACACTTGTCTGCATTGAATTCCATCTGCTATTTTCACCCCATTTTTCCAGCCGGTCCAGATCTTGCTTCAAACTTTGATAGTCTTCCTCATTATCCACTACGCCACAAATCTTGGTGTCATCCATAAATTTGATGATCCAGTTGACCACATAATCATCCAGGTTGTTGATACAGATGACAAACAACAATGGACCCAGCAACGATTCCTGCAGCACACTGCTAGTCAAAGGCCTACAATCAAGAGAGGCAACCATCTACTATTCCTTTTTGGTTTTTCCCATGAAGCCAACATCTCATCTTATTTTAAAGCTCATCTTGAATTTCTAGCAACTGAACCTTCTTGACCAAAGATCTAAATGGCTTAGGAAAGGCAGAGTAAAATTGATTCCACCATGGAGTGACTGGGGAAAATGAAATGAAATTTGTGAGATCTATTCTTATTGCTATTTCTGGCATTCCATCTCCTAGTACCAAATTAATCAGCACATCATTACCTTTGCTCTTCCTTTGTGAACATATACAAATCTGGAATGACTAGAAAGAGACTGTGCAATTCAAGATCTCTCAGCATTTGAAGCTTCAGGGATAAAAGTTGTTCCCTGAGCTTGTTGGATTGTCTGTGCAATGTAGAACGTCAGAACGAAGAGATCAGAATGAGAGGGGTATGGAGAATTAGACTGGCAGGTCAATGGAAGCTAGTAATCCCGCTTGTGGACTGCACAGTGGACTGTAAAGTGACCATATCATGTGCATTTTCATTCAATTGAATATCAGATCTACAGAAGGCTGCATTTCCTCATAATATGGTACCCCCTGCATTAGAAAAACAAAATACAGGTTGGGCGACAACTTTGAAGAACACTTCCATTCAACCTGCAAAAGTAACCCTGAGCATTCAGTCTCCTACTACTTCTATATTATTCCACAAATCCCCGATATAAGCTCTGGGAGCAGCTCCTAATACTTCTTTTGAATACATTACTCTACAAGTATGTGAAGATTAAGGGGATAAGACATGAGGGAATAGGACCAATCAAGTGTGACAGCGGAAAAGTGTGTATGGAACCGGAGGAGATAGCAGAGATACTTAATGAATACATTGCTACAGTATTCACTATGGAAAAGGACCCTGGCGATTGTAGGGATGACTTACAGCAGATTGAAAAGATTGAGCATATAGACATTAAGAAAGAAGATGTGCTGGAGCTTTTGGAAAGCATCAAGTTGGATAAGCCACTGGGACCAGATGAGATATACCCCAGGCTACTGTGGGAGGCGAGGGAGGAGATTGCTGAACCTCTGGCAATGATCTTTGCATCATCAATGGCAACGGGAGAGGTTCAGGAGGATTGGATGGTTGCAAATGTTGTTCCCTTATTCAAGAAATGGAGTTGAGATAGCCCAGGAAATTAGTGAGTCTTACTTCAGTGGTTGGTAAGTTGATGGAACAGATCCTGAGAGGCAGGATTTATGAACATTTAGAGAGACATAATATGATTAGAAATAGTCAAAGGCAGGTCATGCCTTACAAGCCTGATAGAGTTTTTTGAGGATGTGACTAAACATATTGATGAAGGTAGAGCAGTAGATGTAGTGTATATGGATTTCAGCAAGGCATTTGATAAGTTACCCCATGCAAAGCTCATTGAGAAAGTAAGGAGACATGGGATCCAAGGGGACCTTGCTTTGTGGATCCAGAATTGGCTTGCTTACAGAAGGCAAAGAGTAGTTGTAGACGGGTCATATTCTGCATGGAGGTCAGTAACCAGTGGTGTGCCTCAGGGATCTGTTCTGGGACCCCTTCTCTTCATGATTTTTATAAATGACCTGGATGAGGAAGTGGAGGGATGGGCTAGTAAATTTGCTGATGACACAAAGATTGGGGATGTTGTGGATAGTGTGGAGGGCTGTCATAGGTTACAGCGGGACATTGATAGGATGCAAAATTGGGCTGAGAAGTGGCAGCTGGAGTTCAACCCAGATAAGTATGAGGTGTTTCATTTTGGTAGGTCAAATATGATGGCAAAATATAATATTAAATAGTAAGACTCTTGGCAGTGTGGAGGATCAGAGGGAACATAGTCATAGTCATACTTTATTAATCCCGGGGGAAATTGGTTTTCGATACAGTTGCTCCATAAATAATAAATAGTAATAGAACCATAAATAGTTGAATAGTAATATGTAAATTATGCCAGTAACTTACGAAATAAGTCCAGGACCAGCCTATTGGCTCAGGATGTCTGACCCTCCAAGGGAGGAGTAGTAAAGTTTGATAGCGACAGGCAGGAATGACTTCCTATGACGCTCAGTGCTGCATCTCGGTGGAATGAGTCTCTGGCTGAATGTACTCCTGTGCCCACCCAGTACATTATGTAGTGGATGGGAGACATTGACCAAGATGGCATGCAACTTAGACAGCATCCTCTTTTCAGACACCACCGTGAGAGAGTCCAGTTCCATCCCCACAACATCACTGGCCTTACGAATGAGTTTGTTGATTCTGTTGGTGTCTGCCACCCTCAGCCTGCTGCCCCAGCACACAACAGCAAACATGATAGCACTGGCCACCACAGACCCGTAGAACATCCTCAGCATCATCCAGCAGATATTAAAGGACCTCAGTCACCTCAGGAAATAGAGACGGCTCTGACCCTTCTTGTGACCAGTCCAGTTTATTGTCAATTCGTATCCCCAGGTATTTGTAATCCTCCACCATGTCCACACTGACCCCCTGGATGGAAACAGGGGTCACCGGTACCTTAGCTCTCCTCTGGTCTACCACCAGCTCCTTAGCCTTTTTCACATAAAGCTGCAGATAATTCTGCTCACACCATGTGACAAAGTTTCCGACCGCAGCCCTGTACTCAGCCTCATCTCCCTTGCTGATGCATCCAACTATGGCAGAGTCATCAGAAATCTTCTGAAGGTGACAAGACTCTGTGCAGTAGTTGAAGTCCGAGGTGTAAATGGTGAAGAGAAAGGGAGACAAGACAGATCTTGGCGTCTGAGTCCATAGAACACTCAAGGCAGCTGTGCAGGTTGACTCTATGGTTAAGAAGACATACAGTGCATTGGCCTTCATCACCATCGGATTGAGTTTAGGTAATGTTACAGCTATATAGGACCCTGGTCAGGACCCACTTGGAGTACTGTGCTCAGTTCTGGTCACCTCACTACAGGAACGATGTGGAAACTATAGAAAGGATCCAGAGGAGATTTACAAGGATGTTGCCTGGATTGTGGAGTATGCCTTATGAGAGTAAGTTGAATGAACTTGGCCTTTTCTCCTTGGAGTGATAGAGGATGAGAGGTGAATTGATAAAGGTGTATAAGATGATGAGAGGCACTGATCATGTGGATAGTCAGAGGCTTTTTCTCAGAGCTGAAATGGCTAAACAAAAGAGCACAGTTTTAAGGCGTTTGGAAGTAGGTTCAGAGGAGATGTCAGGGGTAAGTTTTTTACGTAGAGAGTGGTGAGTGTGTGGAATGGGCTGTGGCAATGGTGGTGGAGGTGAATACAATTCAGTCTTTTAAGAGTCCTGGATAGGTACATGGAGCTTAGAAAAATAGAGGTCTATGTGTAAACTTAGTATTGTGGGTTGAAGGGCCTGTATTGTGCTGTAGGTTTTCTATGTTTCTATATTTCTACATTACAGTTATCAGGACTTAATTTTGAATTTAACAATTTCCAGTACCCCTTTTATCTCCATAGATGTAGCTGTATCTTTGTGTTACAATTGTGTCAATTTTCTTCGGTCTCCATTTTTCAGTTTTTAAAGTAATTGCTACCTTCACATCTTTGGTCTGAACTCTATCACAGTCAGTCCCTCTGCTCTCTTCACCCAGCCCCCTCTGTGCAATTTATAACATGCTTGTCTTCTCAATTTTTCAGTTCCAATGAAAAGGTTGTGGCCCAAAATGTTGACTGCTTCCCTCATCATTGATACTGCCTGATCTTCCAGCATTTTCTGTTTCTGGTTTAGGATTTCCACAGAAGTTTTGGAATTTCTGCTATTATTATTACCTTCAACTTCTAGTCTGAGTTGGCAATGTTCACCTTGCACTATAGTGCTTGCCAAATAATCTTTTCTTCCAATCCAGTAATATCATCCTTTTGTTCAAATCGTTTTGTAGTCTCATGGAATCTGCTCCAGCTCTGCCACCCTGAAGGATCTCTGCACTCTTCCATATCCGGCCCCTTATGCATCCTCAGTTTCCATTGCCCAACAACTGCAATTTGTTCCCAATTGCCTCTGTCTGTCTAACTGAACTTCCTCTTTGGACAAGTCTTTGATGTTCTTTCTCTGTATGTCATTACATTGCTCAGTGTCTGAAATTCTGAAAGAAAAGCTGGTGTGAAAGTGTCTACCAATTAAATACTTTATTGTATAGTCATTACTGCAAAATAGGAAACACAGGACTCCATTTCCACACAGCAAGTTCTCACAAGTTAACGATGATCAAAACGTTTTTTTCACAATGCAGATTTGAAGAGTTAGATCCATTTTCCATCTATGAAGGAAAATAATTTATTGTAACTCATAGTAATTTGCTATTCCTGCAGTATATTTACCTGCAACAGGTTTCATGACTTATGTCAATAACGATAAACCTGATCCTGATTTTGAACACGAGCCAGTTTCCAACTATTGTTATTTCTATACATAGACCTATTTATTAAAGCAATAAATGATAATGCACCATGATCAATCAGGAGGAGAGCTGCAGCTTGAAATTCTGGTGCATCGTTTGGCTTGTAGTAAATAAACATAGCAATCCAATGTGAATGAATGTTTCAGCTTAATCCTCCAGAGGGTTCTGCAGAGTATTAACTTTCCTTATCCTGACCTGACAAGGTTGTTGAATCTCTTTGAAGAAGTAACAAGGAGGATAGTCAAAGTAAGGTCAGTGGATGCTGTTGACTTGGGCTTGCAGAAGACCTTCCACAAGGTTGCTGCACATGAGGCTGCTAAATATGATAGCAGCCCATGGTATTACAAGGAAGTTGGCAGCATGAATAGAAGATTGGTTGATTGGCAGAAGGCACAGTGGGGGCCTTCCTTGGTTGGCTCCCGGTGACTAGTTGTGCTCTGCAAGAATCTGAACTGGATCTGCTACTTTTCTCATTATATGATTTGGATGACAGAATAGATAGCTTTGTGACCAAGTTTGCAGATGATTCAAAGATAGGTTGTCCACAGAAGGATTGAATAGATTGGGAGAGTAGACAAAGAAGAAGCAGATGGAATATAGTGTAGAAACGTGTATATTTATGTGCTTTGCAGAAGGAATAAACGTGTAGACTATTTTTTAAATTGGGAGAGAATTCAGAAATAAGCGAAGCAAAACATCTTGGAAGACCTAGTGTAGGACTCCCTAAAATTTAACTTGCCGTCGTAAGGAAACCGAATGCCATGTAGACAGGAAGCAGAGAGTGGGAATAAAAGGGACCTTTTCAGAATGGCAGGCAGTGACTAGTGGGGTACCGCAAGGCTCAGTGCTGGGACCCCAGTTGTTTACAATATATATTAATGACTTATATGAGGGAATTAAATGCAGCATCTCCAAGTTTGCGGATGACACGAAGCTGGGCGGCAGTGTTAGCTGTGAGGAGGATGCTAAGAGGATGCAGGGTGACTTGGATAGGTTAGGTGAGTGGGCAAATTCATGGCAGATGCAATTTAATGTGGATAAATGTGAAGTTATCCACTTTGGTGGCAAAAATAGGAAAACAGATTATTATCTGAATGGTGGCCGATTAGGAAAAGGGGAGGTGCAACGAGACCTGGGTGTCATTATACACCAGTCATTTAAAGTGGGCATGCAGGTACAGCAGGCGGTGAAAAAGGCGAATGGTATGCTGGCATTCATAGCAAGATGATTCGAGTACAGGAGCAAGGAGGTACTACTGCAGTTGTACAAGGCCTTGGTGAGACCACACCTGGAGTATTGTGTGCAGTTTTGGTCCCCTAATCTGAGGAAAGCCATTCTTGCCATAGAGGGAGTACAAAGAAGGTTCACCAGATTGATTCCTGGGATGGCAGGACTTTCATATGATGAAAGACTGGATTGACTAGGCTTATACTCGTTGGAATTTAGAAGATTGAGGGGGGTATCTTATTGAAACATATAAAATCCTAAAGGGATTGGACAGGCTAGATGCAGGAAGATTGTTCCCGATGTTGGGGAATCCAGAACGAGGGGTCACAGTTTGAGGATAAAGGGGAAGCCTTTTAGGATCGAGATGAGGAAAAACTTCTTCACACAGAGAGTGGTGAATCTGTGGAACTCTCTGCCACAGGAAACAGTTGAGGCCAGTTCATTGGCTATATTTAAGAGGGAGTTAGATACGGCCCTTGTGGCTAAAGGGATCAGGGGGTATGGAGGGAAGGCTGATACAGGGTTCTGAGTTGGATGATCAGCCATGATCATAATAAATGGCAGTGCAGGCTCGAAGGGCCGAATGGCCTACTCCTGCACCTATTTTCTATGTTTCTATGTTTCTATGTTAGCAACACACATAAAAGTTGCTGGTGAACGCAGCAGGCCAGGCAGCATCTCTAGGAAGAGGTGCAGTCGACGTTTCAGGCCGAGACCCTTCGTCATGTTAGCATTCATTTCGAGAGGGCGGGAATATAAATGCAAGGATGCAAAGCTGTGGCTTTAATAGACAGTGTTTAGACCACATTTGGAGTACTGTGAACAGATTTGGGACCCATACCTAAGAAAGAATGTGCTGGGATTGGAGACAGTCCAAGAGAGGCTTATGAGAATAATTCCAGGATGGAAAGGTTAATGTATGAGGGGCATTTGATGGCTCAGGACCTATTTAGAAGGATGAAGTGAGAATTTTACTGAAATCGACTGGATATTGAAAGGCCTGGATACAGCAGATGTGGGGAGGGTTTTTCGAGCAGATGGAGAGTCTAGAGCCAGAAGGGAAAAATAAATCAGCTATGATTGAATTATGGAACAGACTCAATGGGCTGAATGGCCTAATTCTGCTGCTATGTCTTATGGTGCTATGGTCTTAACTTAGAAGCTATATATAGGTGATTGTTGACTGGTCTAATAGAAATTTTAGACTGAATTTAAATGATTATCATATTGACATTAGTTCACGTCACTGTGTAAAAATATATTTTCAATAGCATAACACTAGGGAAAACGAACAGCACCATACAATCAAATTCCTAGGCACTGTTTTCTAGAATTTCATGCAGATGATTATTATAATTATACTTTAACAATGCTTGTGTTTATCTTAATGAACTTGGCTTTGGTAAATGATACATTAATCTATTTTTCAGTTGGAGAAATATTTAACTCCAGCATCTAGGGATCTCCCTGATAATCATCAAATAGAGTTATCAGATCTTAAATATCTATATGAGTCAGAAGAACAGAGAAACAGGCCTCATTTTAACATCTCATCCATTAAATAGCACTGCTGAAATATAACAGTCCATGAGATTATGATTTCACTGCCAGATACATGAGCATGTAGAGGAATCCACAATAGGCAACAGGTCAATTCACAGGAGAGGATACCTTACAAATTATGTAGATTGTTCTATTCTTATGTTAAACATTTATCCATTGAAAGCTACTCAGTATAACATTACCAGCATAAGAAAACAATGTTAAAGGTTTCAGAAACACCTGCATCTGTAATGCAAATGTGACAGTTCCATATTCAGCTAAGGTCTTATAAATTGCACTCCATGCGCAACTATTGTTAGTCATCTATACTTCTTGGGTTTTTATTGGCTAGATTACAGAGATGGAGCTACTTCCTCCCACAAACGAACCCCATCCCACTTGAATCCAACGTGTTTACCACAGTGGGAGAATTATAATTTAATAAACAATGACTGGAAAATCTTGTTATAAGCTAAATATGGACATTTATCACATAGTAGAAGGCCATTTGGACCGCTGTTCATGTGCCAGTTTCTTGGCAGAGCTAAGTAATTTAATCTCTCTCTCATTTTCTTCACCCACAGACCTGTAAGGTATTTTCTACTCCTCTGAGTCTCTTTGAAATGTTACTGTCAAATCTGCTCCCAGCATCACTTCAAATAATGTACAGCGGATCAAGATGGCTGCATTAATGGAAATGCTTGCTCACATTGCCTCTGCTTCTGTTGCAAATGACCTGTAATTTGTATTCTTTGGTTACCAAGCCAGCAGCAATTGGATTATGCTACTTATAAACCCTATCAAAAGCGTATCTGACTTTGAACACCCTTCAGTTCTTTGCTTATATGAGCAGCTTTTAGAATAAGAATCAGGTTTAATATCACTGGCATATGTCATGAAATTTGTTGTCTTTGCAGCAGCCATACAATGCAATGCATAATAATGGAAAAATCATGAAATATAGTGATTATGTATATATATAAAATAGTTAAATTAAATAAGCAGAGCAAAAATAAAAACAAAAAGGTAGTAAGGTAGTGTTCACAGGCTCAAAGGCCACTTATAAATCGGATAGGGGAAGAAGCTGTTCCTGAATCATTGAGTCTGGGCCTTTAGACCCTGTACCTCCTTCCTTCTGGTAGAGTGAGAACAGGCATGTCCATGGTGATTGTGGTCCTTAATGATGGATGCCACCTTTTTGAGGCTTTACTCCTTGAAGATGTCCTGGATACTATGGAGGCTAACGTCCATAATGGAGCTTGTCGTTCAACTTCAACCTTTCACTGCCAGGTTTAAAAGTATGAAGTTTGTACAATGAGGCCAACTGGATGTTTGGTCTTCTTATCTGAGGAAACATATACTTGGGGTGAAGATAGCAACTGTTCATTATCTTGATTTTTGCCATGAAGGGCTGATGTATGAGGAGGGATTGATTGACCTGGGCCTAAAAAATTTATAGTTAAGACTGAGACATATATATGTTTCTCTTTGAAACATTTAAGTTTCAAAGAAACTTGACTGAGAATGGTATGAACATCTTTAACCTGGTCAGGGAGTATGAACTAGGGAACAATGGCCCAAGAGCAAGGAGTCGCTTACAGAGGATTAAGTTGAGGGACGAGTTTCTTGTCTCAAAGATTTTCAATGTTTCAGAATTTTCTACACCAAAGAAGTTGATATGCTGAGTCCTTAAATACACTCAAGGTATCAATGGACATGTTTTTTTTAAATATGCAGAAATCAATGGTCATGTATTTTGGACAGTTAAGTGGCACTGAGACTCAAGGTAAGATCAACCACGATTAAAATAAAAGAGAAGAAACTGTATAATCAACATGCAAACTCAATATCCTCTTACAACACACATCAAAGTTGCTGGTAAACGCAGCAGGCCAGGCAGCATCTGTAGGAAGAGGTGCAGTCGACGTTTCAGGCCGAGACCCTTCGTCAGGACTAACTGAAGGAAGAGTGAGTAAGGGATTTGAAAGTTGGAGGGGGAGGGGGAGATCCAAAATGATAGGAGAAGGCAGGAGGGGGAGGGATAGAGCCAAGAGCTGGACAGGTGATAGGCAAAAGGGGATACGAGAGGATCATGGGACGAGAGGTCCGGGAAGAAAGACGGGGGGGGTGGGGGGACCCAGAGGATGGGCAAGAGGTATATTCAGAGGGACAGAGGGAGAAAAAGGAGAGTGAGAGAAAGAATGTGTGCATAAAAATGAGTAGCAGATGGGGCACGAGGGGGAGGTGGGGCCTTAGCGGAAGTTAGAGAAGTCGATGTTCATGCCATCAGGTTGGAGGCTACCCAGATGGAATATAAGGTGTTGTTCCTCCAACCTGAGTGTGGCTTCATCTTTACAGTAGAAGAGGCCGTGGATGGACATGTCAGAATGGGAATGGGATGTGGAATTAAAATGTGTGGCCACTGGGAGATCCTGCTTTCTCTGGCGGACAGAGTGTAGATGTTCAGCAAAGCGGTCTCCCAGTCTGCGTCGGGTCTCGCCAATATACAAAAGGCCACATCGGGAGCACCGGACACAGTATATCACCCCAGTCGACTCACAGGTGAAGTGTTGCCTCACCTGGAAGGACTGTTTGGGGCCCTGAATGGTGGTAAGGGAGGAAGTGTAAGGGCATGTGTAGCACTTGTTCCGCTTACACGGATAAGTGCCAGCAGGGAGATCAGTAGGGAGGGATGGGGGGGACGAATGGACAAGGGAGTTGTGTAGGGAGCGATCCCTGCGGAATGCAGAGAGAGGGGGGGAGGGAAAGATATGCTTAGTGGTGGGATCCCGTTGGAGGTGGCGGAAGTCACGGAGAATAATATGTTGGACCCGGAGGCTGGTGGGGTGGTAGGTGAGGACCAGGGGAACCCTATTCCTAGTGGGGTGGCGAGAGGATGGAGTGAGAGCAGATGTACGTGAAATGGGGGAGATGCGTTTAAGAGCAGAGTTGATAGTGGAGGAAGGGAAGCCCCTTTCTTTAAAAAAGGAAGACATCTCCCTCGTCCTAGAATGAAAAGCCTCATCCTGAGAGCAGATGCGGCGGAGACGGAGGAATTGCGAGAAGGGGATGGCGTTTTTGCAAGAGACAGGGTGAGAAGAGGAATAGTCCAGATAGCTGTGAGAGTCAGTAGGCTTATAGTAGACATCAGTGGATAAGCTGTCTCCAGAGACAGAGACAGAAAGATCTAGAAAGGGGAGGGAGGTGTCAGAAATGGACCAGGTAAACTTGAGGGCAGGGTGAAAGTTGGAGACAAAGTTAATAAAGTCAACGAGTTCTGCATGCGTGCAGGAAGCAGCGCCAATGCAGTCCTCAATGTAGCGAAGGAAAAGTGGGGGACAGATACCAGAATAGGCACGGAACATAGATTGTTCCACAAAGCCAACAAAAAGGCAGGCATAGCTAGGACCCATACAGGTGCCCATAGCTACACCTTTAGTTTGGAGGAAGTGGGAGGAGCCAAAGGAGAAATTATTAAGAGTAAGGACTAATTCCGCTAGACGGAGCAGAGTGGTGGTAGAGGGGAACTGATTAGGTCTGGAATCCAAAAAGAAGCGCAGAGCTTTAAGACCTTCCTGATGGAGGTTGGATCAATATCCTCTTACATTCTTTAAAATATTATTCATTTCACAATTATGTGTTAACTTTCACTCAGATGCATCTAATCATTTGACTCATCAGTCCATATCCATCTTAACCCTGTAGCTATATTTCTCCTTATTTTCTACATTTCCACGTTTCAGCGAAACTTTAAAAGTACGTGCTGAGTACATGTCCAGTTTATAAAGGACAGTGTTACTGATCCCTATGGAACAGTCCTGCACACTTTCCACCAGTCTGAACACCAACAGTTCACGGCTTTTTGCTACTTTCTCTGCTGTCTCTGTCTTTATAATCCATGGCTGAATTTTCTTAGTAAATAAGTATTTCATCAAACATCTTATGAAAGTTGTTTTCTTAGCAAAGGGTAACAGGGACGGTTAGATTTTAATTTCATTTCTGATCTAAATCAATATAAAATTCAGATACTTTTAAGAGTAAGTTCAAGAAGGACTCTATTATGAAATAGATCAATTTAAAAAATTGGAAGGATATTAAATCCCAGACTTGAATTAAAACAGATGTTCACATGATATGGATAAGATAGTGCATCTCCTCTGTTCAGCTTATTTCCTTGTGCCTTCTTTGAGTTTGATTTCAATTTGTTGGTCAGGAGAGGAAGCTCATAGAAAATATTTACTTTCTCCCACAGTAAACATTCCTTAGTTTATATAAAGTTGTTAATTCCAAGATGCTCTTAGAATTTCCAAATCCTTGGCATCCACAGAATACAAAAAATACTATTTTATTTCATATTTTTTCTCCCCTGCAGAACACGGCTTCACTTATTAATGAATAATTTTAATTTTATTGATAGAAATGCACTTGAAAATTAAGGCTTCATCTTGACTTTATCTTCAGAAAAATGTTTATAGAGATGTGTGGATGATTTACTAAACTATTGAGGGATCCTTATTTAATTTTAGAGAATGTAAATTAACCAAATGGAGTAGAAGACTATTTTGTTTTGTAATGGCTGAAGCCATCTCAGTTCAATACTTCCCAGGAAAAATTACTGCTTGCTGAATTAATCTACAGATGTTGTTAAAATATTCATTGTAAAGAAAAGAAAGAAATAGCAATTTTATAGGATAGCATGAAACATAACAAACACTAAAAAATGTAGAAAAATAATTGTGAATTGAAAAGAGCGTTTAATTTCCTAATCAAAATAAAACTGTGTTCTGAATGCAGATCATTACAGAAAGGCATTGCTTGCCCACTCCCCCCCTCCCCCCAGTAAGCACATGTTTTATTATCTGAGGTGAAGGTAAAATTCACAGGTTTCAAGAGAATAAAACAATAAAGTGGGGATTGACATTGGCCAGATCTTGCTATAAATACCACACAAAGAGACCATGCTAATCCTCTGCTGTGTCTGACCTAGCTGCCTTTGCACTACACAATCTGCCTAATAAACCAGCAGGGAAATTAAAAGAAAGCGATTTCTCTTCAGATCCAGCTTGCTCAGAATTAAGACCTACTTCTACAGGACCTGAACACTTAAACTAAAAGGGTCTGAAGCTACAGATCCAGTGACAAGATTGACAGGCAATGAGGCAGTATCTGTAGTGTTCTGTCAGTGTATTACATGACAAAACTTCCCTCCCTGGAATAACTGAGGTGGGCTTCATGGTGCCACAAGTCCTTTGTGACCTTTTTAGTAGCCATAACAATGCTTGATAAATAGCAAAGATATGCTAGACTGCGGTTGTTTATCAGGATTCAGGGCACACTGCAGTTCACATTGTCCACAATTTACACTAAAGAACTGCTGTGCTTATTTTGTCTTAGAAAATGGTACAACTTTTCAAACCATCCATGTTTTTATCCATTACATTATTAACAATTGTTTTCTTGATAGGACAAGCCCAGAAGATCCACTGGGAAGGAAGAGAGTATATATAAAGACAAAGGAATGTTAGAGTTTGCATCTGTAGCCTCATTTCAAGTTTACCAGGACCTTGGGGTGGAGACAACAGGAATATGTTTTTACAGTTTAGAGCCTGCTCCCTCTAATTCCACTGAAAAACTAACTGCAGGTCATCCCCGGGTTTCAAATAGGTTCCACTTTTACAGACATCCATAATTTGAATTTGTCCATAAATCAGAAAATATGTCAGTATGTACACAAGCAACACAAATGAAGTGCTGGAGAAACTCAGCATCTATGGAAAAAGAGTGCAGTCAATGTTTCGGGCTGAAATGTATACAAAATCACTGAATATTTTAACCACATCTCCACTGTACTGAGGTAAATGCAACTGGTTCTAGAGATGGTACTGAGATAGAGGCAACTTATTCTGACTTCCCTTCAAATTCTTTAAGGAATCATATCAAATGATGATTGAACTGTTTGCTCTTTCTTTTCTTCTAAAATTTCTGTGTAGCATCAAATCCTGAAATCCTTGGTTTATCTTACTAAGATAGAGCCTGACACTTCTAGTAATGTCAGACCTTCTCCAAATTTCTTCAAAGCTGCTGTCAATTCTCTGGCATTGTATCTCTTTTCAGGTTCAGAGGTTTAAATTTCTTGTTCTTTTACCTCTTCCAACAGCTGCTTTTCTAGTTCTAGAAGATTTTCATTGCTTAGCTCTTCAGGATGAGATTCAAGCAAGTCAGTGACATAATTAGAGCAAAGTTTCTTCCATTTATTCTCATTTATTTCAACTCCGCGATATTCTTCACTGTAATGCAGACATTGAATGGCTTCCAAAATTCCCTTACAATCTTGCTTTCTGCTGCATAGATTACTTTCATAGCTTGAAAAAAATGTCTTATTGAAGTAATGTGCTTTAATGTTGCAATTACATCTTGATCCATGGCTACATAATGGCCGTTGGGCTCAGTGGACAAGTACACAAACTTGAAATTTATCTCAAGGTGTAAATGGATAATATAACAGTGAATACTTTTAAGGTGATTGGAAGAGAGTATAGGGGGATGTCAGAAGTAGGTTTTTTACACAGAGTGGTAAGTGTGTCGAACACACTACCAGGAGTGTTGCTAGAGACAGATACACTAGGGAGATTTAAGAGACTCTTAGATAGGCATATAGATGCAATATCTCACACATCTGCCATTTTCCAGCCTAGTTTTTCCAGCTGATCAAGATCATGTTGTAAACTTCGATACTCTTCCTCAAGGTCCACTATGACTCTAATCATGATGTCCTCTGCACCCTAGCATCAATTTATGGACATTCAATCTAGATATCTAAGCTATCTTATGTACTTATATTTATTGTGTGTTCATTATTATTTCTGTTTTTTTCTCTCATCTCATGCTGGTAAAACCTGAGGTATGGGTATAGCCAAGCATGCTCATTTCTCAATTGCTGGGAACTTTCGAACTATCCTAGTGGTATTTAGTATTGTGGCTTTCTGAAGACTTACATAGATATTGCTGTGTAGCCCTAACTGCTTAATGCTATTGTGTAGTGTCTTTGGGATGGTGCCAGTTGTAGATATTACTTTTGGGACAATGTATACTCTGTTCATATTCCAAAGCCTTTCAATTACCTCTTTTAATTCAGCATATTTCTGGTGTTTTTCACTTACTAATTTCTGCAAGTTACAGTATGTGTGTTTGGGAAGGTTGTATCTATTAAATAAGTTCTTCTTGCTTATTTATCCTGTATCATTATATCCAGATGGTTATTATGGATTGTCCTATCAGTAACAACAGATCAGCCTTAATATAACCTGAGGCATATAACCTGATGCCAGGGCATCAAAGGATATAGGGTGAAAGCAGGGTAATGGGGATGACTGGAACAATTGGATCAGCCCATGATTGAATGGCGGAGCAGACTCCATGGGCTGTATGGCCTACTTCTGCTCCTATATCTTATGGTCTTATGGTCTTACAATTTGTGGTATTCTGACTCCCAAACTGGATCAGTATTTATAATATGATTTCTATTATGAGTTTGCATTTTAAAACAAGATTTTCATGAATGATGTTTGCCACTTGATTGCACCTGTGTAAGTAATCAGATTGCGTTAAACTGCTACAGAATCTTATTATTATTACTGTGTTCTTTATCTTCTGTGTTTTGCTTGATCTGTCATGAGCAAAGCCATGTTAACCATCCCTATTCAGACCCTGTCTATCTAAATAGTTTTATATCCTGTCTCTTAGAATACCTTCCAATAATTATCCCAAACATAATGGCAGGGTTATTGGCCTATAATTCCCCGCCTAATTCTTGGAGCATTTCTTAATCATCAGAACAATATTAACTATCCTCTATTCACTGGCAGCTCACCCAAGGCTAAGGACATTTTAAATGTCTCAGTCAGGATTGCTGCAATTTCTGTGCTAGCCCCCACAATGTCTGACAGGACATCGCATCAGGCCCCATGGGTTCATCCACCCTAATTTGCCCCAAAACAGCAAACTCCTCCTCATGCGTAATACAGTTATCGTCCATGACCTCAGCTCTCTTTTCCTCTGTTCCCAAATCCAGTCTGTTTCCTGAGTGAATACAGATGCAAAAAAAATCATTTGAGGTCTCCACCATCTCTTTTGGCTCCATTTCACAGATGATAGCACAGATTATGAAGAGGACAAATTTTATCCCTTGCTACACTTTAGAAGCCCTTAGGATTATCATTTTGTCTGCCACAGTAATCTCACGTCCTCCTTTAGCCTTGCTGAAATGTTGTCTTATAATTTCTTATAATCCTCAAGGCTCTCATTTGATCCCAATGACCTATAACTGATATGTGTCTCATCTTTATCTTTACCATGGCTGAATAATCAAGTTTCCCTAAACTTATTAGCCTTGCCTTCTATTCTAACGGGAACATACAGATTCTGTACTCTCAATATTTACTTCCCATTCACAACCTATCCCAATCCATGCCTGCCAGATTCTTTCTGATGCCTTCAAAATTGGCCTTCCTCCAGTTTAGAATCTTAAACCAAGGACCAGTCCTATTCCTAGTTATCTTGAAACTAATGGAATTATGATCTCTAGATTCATAGTGTTCCCGGCATACACTTCTGCCAATTTTCTAATTTCCGAAGAGGAGATCCAGTAACATGCTCTCTCTAGCTGGAACCTCTACATGTAGAACAAAAAAACCTTCCTGAACACACTTGACAAGCTCTATTTCATCCAGTCCTTTTACAGTTTTGGAGTCCCAGTCAATATGTGGAAAGTTAAAATCACCTCCTAGCACAACACTCTATTTCCTGCAACTATCTGCTATCTCTCTACAAATATGATCCACTAAATCTCACCAACTATTGAGATGTCTACAATATAATCCCACTGACGTGATTATCCATTTTATATGTCTCAGTTCCACCAAAATTGCCTCAGTAGATGAACCCTCTAGTATGTCCTCTCTGAGCACTGAGGTGACATTTTCCCTGATGAGTATTATCACCCTTCTTCCTCCAGTACTTCCCATCCTCTAGCATATCTAAAACAATGAAACTCTGAAAAATTGAGCTACTAGTCTTGCCCCTCCTGCAACAAAGTCTCACCAATGGTTACAACAATATCTTTCCAAAGTTGGATCCATACTCTATGTTCATCTGCCTTATCTACAATACTTGCATTGAAATAGATGCAACACCGAACATCAGTCCCAACATGCTCCACCTCTATGTTTCCATCCCTGCTTGTAGTCTTCACATCTAGTTTCTCCACAGCCACTCCACTTGCTCCCCTGCCACACTGGTTCATACTCCCCTGCAAATCTAGTTTAAACCCCGCAGTGTAATACTAACAATCTTCCCACAAGGTTCGTGGTTCCCCTCCAGCTCAGATGCAAACTGTCTTATTTGTACAGATCCTACCTGCCCTGGAACAGACCCAAATAATCGAAAATCTGAAGTCATCTCCCCAATAACTGCTTCCCCTAATTCTTCTTCACTTTCATTACTGTGCTTTTTCTTCAAAGCTTTGAACAGGTTCTTTGCTATTTCTTGAATAATCATCAGACTAGTGGGTACTCAACATTGATTTGATATTAAAGCCAAGTCATCAACAATTTCTCCATCTTAGTTATCAAACCGTTATCTAGTAATGATAAATGCAAGCAGTTCTGTAGATGGTGAAAATCCAAAGCAATGGACACAAAATGCTGGAGGAACGCAAAAGGTCAGGCAACATCCCTGGTAATGAACAAAACAGTTGACATTTCAGGCCATGACCCTTCTTTAGGATTGGAAACAAAGGGGGAAGAATATAAAAAAAATAGTAGGGGAAGGGGAAGTAGGAGAGCTAGAAGGTGATAGGTGAAGCCAGGTTTGGTCGGAAAGGTAAAAAGCTGCACATAAAGGAAACTGATAGGAGGGGAGAGCGATCCATAAGAGAAAGGGAACAAGGAGGGGCACTGGGGGGGGGGGGTGATAGGCAGGTGAGAAGAGATAAGAGGCCAGAGTGGAGAAAAGAGGGGTGGGGGGAATTTTTTTTACCGGAAGAAATTGATATTCATTCCATCAAGTTGAAGGCTACTGAGGCGGTATATAAGGTGTTGCTCCTTCATTCTGAGGTGGCTTCATCATGGCACAAGAGGAGGCCATGGACCAACACGTCAGAATGGAAAGGAAATCAGACTTAAAATGTTGGGCCACATCTGATCTGGTCCTTCAACATGTTCTGGAATGAACAACTTGGACTTTATGATATTACCTACCAATAACTGAAACCCAACACTGCTAATATTCAATGTCATTTCTCCCTTTTCAAATTGGTCAAGTATATCAATTTTAATTTCCATTGTGATGTGTTATTTTTGATGCAGTGCCATCACAGGTTTTTTTTTGTTTTTGGTGGCATGATAATAGAAAAATCCTTTAAGAATTATTCAGCATGATATCTACACAGTATTCGCGAAGAATCACAAACACTGTGCTTAGTATGGAAACTATGTCTTTGCTTCTCCAGGCACTACCTGACCTGTTGAGTTCCTCCAGCAGTTTATACATTACTGCTCACAGATCAGTGCTCCCTAGATGACTGGGGTGTCAGGAGACATCAAGCATTCTTATTTTCCCAGTGCATGTAGGAAATCACTATTAGTAAAAAGAAATGTGTGAATATGTCAGACTTGTGAATTTTTGTTTGAGCATTCATTCATATCTGAGGAATGTACTGTACATATGTCTGGTGTATGTAACTTGCAGACAACCTGCACACCCTAGGTGTTTGGAAATATTTAGAACAGGCAATCCTACACTTTGTTTGAAGAGATATGTTTGATGGAACTTGCTGCATCCTAATATGCCTAGGACAGGGGTGTCTTTCGGAGAAACCCTTTTGAAAGCACGTGCACAAATTGGCAATAGTCTTCTAAAAAGTTTTCTCACATGGCATGGTTATTTTGAACAGAGAACATCATTAATTTATGAATTAGTGGCAATAATTATGGACATTTTTAAGGAAAAAATTAGTTCTGTGGCTTATTTATGTGTATTCATTGTTGTACTATTAATATCAGTATAACAGAGACAGTGACATAAATGAAGCATTTTCATCGTCATTAGGTCGCATCTGGAATTTCCAGTTGGCGGACGATTTTCCTCCACGCCGCTCTGTCCCGACACTTGTCCACAACATCCCCAGTCTTGTCCAGCTTGGTCCAATCCTTGATGTTATCCAGCCATGTTGTTCTTTGCCTTCCTCTTCCTTTCTTTCCCTCCACCTTTCCATACAGCAAGTCCGACAAGATGTTATCTCTCCACATAACGCGTCCACAATAAGCAACTTTTAACTGCATAATCTTCTCCAGCAATATCCGTGGTCTATCAACTTCAGGCAAAACCCTCTCATTTGAAACTTTCTCTACTCTGCTGATCTTCAACATTCATCGATAGCACCACGTTTCAAAAGCATTATCTCGTTTCATGTCATCCTTCTTCAGGGTCCATGTTTCTGATCCATACCTCAGCACTGACCATATGTAACACTCAAGGAAGTGGATTCTACTTTGGATGTCTACTTTCCGATTGCATAGTAGATCATTTAGCTTCATGCACTGGGTCTCAGCCGTACCTATTCTCCTGATCTCAGCTTCAAATCTCCTATCACCTGTCAGACAACTGCCAAGATATTCAAACTTTTGCACCTGTTCAATGTCTTGTCCATTCATTTGTAACAATACCATCATGAATGAGTCTTTAGTGTTTGTTTTGCTTACCACCATTGATTTTGTTTTCTTAGGGTTGATTTTAAGTCCGTAGTCAAAGCTTTTCTCATTCACTTTATTCAGCATAATTTGCAGTTCGCATTCGCTGTCAGCTAACAACGTGGTGTCATCTGCATACCTGATGTTATCCACCTTCCAGACTCTGATTGGAATACCTCTCCCCTGATGATCGCATTCTCAAGAATCCATTCTCCGTAGAGGTTGAACAAATCCAGCAATCCAACACAGCCTCACCTTACGCCTCTTTTAATACATGCCCATGGTGATAGCTCATTTTCTACCAACTGCCGCTTTCTGTTTGCAATACGTTCCTTATTATCAGCACATTCTCCCATCCCAGATCGTACTTGTTCAGCGCGTCTATTACTTTCTCGTGTCTCACTTTATCAAAAGCCTTTTCATGGTCAATAAAGCATAAGTAGACGGTCTTTTGTGCCTCAATGCATCTCTCCATGACGTTTCTCATCGCAAATATTCCTTCCCTTGTTCCTGAGCCTTTATGAAAACCAAACTGCGTTTCTCCAATTTCATTGCTGATTGTACCTTTCATTCTGCCGAACACTATTTTCAACAGTATAGCTTGACGTAGTGAGACATTATGCTTATCGTCCTGTGTCCGTTACATTTTATCGTCCTTGGCTTTTTTGGTAAGGCGATAGATACTGATTTGAGAAAGTCCTCTGGAAGATTTCCTGTCATATAACTGTTGTTTAATATCGCTAAAAGGTTCGTTTTTCCCTTCGGACCAAGTGATTTCAGAATTCAGTGGAAATCTTATCTTCACCAGCCGCCTTTCTTACTTTTAGACTCCAAATCGCACTTTCCATCTCTGACATGAATATTTTAGGTTGATTAGTCATTTGATTTAATTCTGGTAAATCCTTAATCCTGTTATCTTCAAGTAATTCTGAGATGTACTCAACCCATCTGTCCATGATCTCTTCTTTTTCATAGCGTGGATTACCACTACCGTCTTCGACGCACCCAGTTGATGGCATGGTCCTCTTTAATTTTGTCATATCCTTTACCTTTTGGTGAAGGCCTCTATAATCGTAACTTCATTCATACTGCTCAATTTCTTCGCACTGTTCATTCATCTAATTCTCTTTTGCTTCCTTACATTTTCTTTGAATCAAGCGGTGTAGGGCTTTGTATCATTCATTATCCTAATGTTTTATCTTTCTTCTTTCTTCAATTAACTTTCTCAACTCATCGGTGAAGCAAGGGTTATGTCTTTTGCTCTTTTTCCGAAAACCCAAAGTCTTCTCTGCAACTTCTGTCACTGTTGCTTTAAACTCTTCCCAGACATTCTCCACTGCCATGTTGCTACCCTCGTCATCTAAGACTGAAAATCTATTCTCTGTTTCGACCAAATGTTCAATCTCTTTTGCTTCATCCGTAATGAGTAAATCAAAGTCTATCCTATTTGATGGTTCTCATCTTCTTCAAACGCACACTCATGTCCAATACCACAGGGTTGTGATCTGTATAACAGTCAGCACCAGAGTACGTTTTCACCTGCTTTACTCCATTCCTGAACCGATTGGGTACTAAAATATAGTCAATTTGGTTTTTTACTGAACCATCAGGACTGGTCCACGTGCACAGTCTCCGTTTTGGCAGACTGTACCAGGTGTTCACAATTATTAGTTTGTTAGTTTTTGCAAATTCAACCAGTCTTTCTCTGCAGTCGTTTCTTTCCCCAAGCCCGAAGGATCCTAAAGTCAAAACTTCTCTTGTGCTGACAACTTTGGCATTAAAATCACCAAGAAACACAGTTACTCCATTGTTTTTAGTTTTTTTCATTAGCTTTTCAACTTCTCCGTAGACCATATCGACTTCGTCATAGTCATAGACTGTGGTTGGCATATAGACCTGTATAACGTTAATGTCAAATGGTTTAGCTGAGATTTTAATCATCATCATTCTTTCGTTAATGGATACACTGCCTTTGATAGTTCTCACTGTTTCCTTGTCTACCGAGGTTCCAACTCCGTGCTTACGTTCCCTTCCTCTTGAATAGATCAGTTAGTATCCATCATCCCTTTTGAGCCAACACCCCCGTCCATCTCGTTTCACATAGTCCAATTATGTCTATCTTCAGTCTTTTCATTTCCATAACCACATTTTCTAGTTTACCTCAAATAAGAAGAGATCTAATATTCCACGTAGCTATCCTGACATGAGGTTTTCGCTTGATGACGCCCCTGTTAGCCTCATTCCTATCGTTGCCAGATGCCATTCCATCACTGTTATTCGTGGCTCCGTTAACGGCGTAGTTTTGATCCTTTATTGAGACTGACATGTTGGGAAATCGTGTACTTGGCAGGTTACAGCAGTGGTTTGTCTTTGCCTTCTGCCGGGTGAGTTTAGAGAGATCACCACCTCTCTTCTTGGTAGATCATCTGCTTGCAAAGCAACCACTGTCTTCCAAGGTCGTAGCTCTTCCGCCTTCCCCACCAGTCTCCTGCTGGGTCCGCCGCTGGCCATCGCTCGTAACCCCGAGCAAGGGACCCTTACCAGGTGCTACCAGCTGGGTCAGCTGGGCCTGGGGCGAATCGCAAGCATTTTAGAAAACCCATTGAAAATTAATAATAATCTTTTAAAGTGATAATTGAAAAATATATATTAGTAGAGGAACTAAAGAACAGTATTTAACATTATTATCTCTGAATTTCCAATAGTCTCTTGCAAACAACAGAAGAAATAAATATAAGCAGAGTGAAGCCAACTGGCTCAACTGTTTACTGTCACACTCCTGTCTTAATTCCAATAGTATTTTGTTGGAATTGACATTTGACTGCTCCATGCACCTGGCCACGTTAAGGAAACTTTCAAAATCGTTACAGGATGGATCACTTAATGGAACTCTTCAGAGTGAATCCTATTTAGACACTTTCACAAAGAACAAGAGGCAGGTTGGGTATATATAACTAATTGCATTGAATCCTTAACTTTATCATGGGGGACAAGTCAGAATGGAGTATAATATAAGGGAACTTGTTCAAAATGGGACAGCAAATCAACATGTTCACTCTTGGAAACTTGTACCTAAATGAACTTTAAAAATATAAGAAACAGTGAAGCTAGTGGATTTTCACAAAGGTAGTGTAGGTTTGTGGTTGTTATATCTTTCCTTCCTATTCAACAGCTTAGAGAAATTTAACTATGACATTGATATGCCCAATATCTTGCAATGTATGTTGCAGACAAATCAGTCTCTTAAGCTCTGTATTATTCCTTTATACTATTTTAGATATAGATTCAGTACCTGTCATTGCTATTACGGCTCACAATAAGGCTGTATACATTATATCTCTAGCAATGTATTTGAGTATTTGCACAAACTGAGATCCTTCAATGTGTGTATGCAGCAGGATGTCAGAATCAGAATCAGGTTTATTATCGCTGGCATGTGTCATGAAATCTGTTAACTTAGCAGCAGCAGCAGTTCAATGCTTTACATAATATAGAAGAAAAAAGCAAAATAAGATAATAATAATAATAATAAAAAATAAATAAGTAAATCAGTTAAATTATATGCATATTAAATAGATTTAAAATCATGCAAAAAACAGAAATAATACATATTTTAAAAGTGAGTTAGTGTCCAAGAGTTCGATGTCCATTTAGGAATCGGATGGCAGAGGGGAAGAAGCTGTTCCTGAATCACTGAGTGTGTGCTTTCAGGCTTCTCTACAGTGAGCAAAGGGCATAACCTCAATGCCGGAGGCCCTTAATAATGGACGCTGCCTTTCTGAGACACCATTCCTTGAAGATGTCCTGGGTACTTTGTTGGAGATCTTTCACCAGTCTGTTGTAGCAAGTGCAGTTAGCTTTGCAGCTTTATGTTGGGGAGCAGCATCAGTGCTGATGATGCAAAAAGACTAAATAAACTCATCAAAAAGGCTGGACCCGTCCTTGGCTACAATCTGGACTGTTTTAAGTTAGTGGCAGAGACGAGGTCACTAAACAAGCTGTTATCCATTATGGGCAACCTGGCACTTCCTCTCCATGACTTACTGAATAAAGCAATGGAGCACCCTTTCGAACAGGCTCATTCAGCTCTGCTATCACAAGGATCATTACAGAAAATTTTTACAACCAACTGCAATAAGCATATACAAGGTTTCATCTCTGTGCAACAGGAGAACACACATCTGAGTACAATAGGCTCAGTTTTATTATTTCGTCCGTTATTATTGCACATTGGTAAATTCTTATTGTGTATATTATTACTCCGTACTTTAATATGTTAGTGTCGGCGCATGGCCAAGTGGTTAAGGTGTCGGTCTAGTGATCTAAAGGTCGCTAGTTCCAGCCTCAGCTGAGGCAGCGTGTTGTGTCCTTGAGCAAGGCACTTAACCACACATTGCTCTGCGACGACACCGGTGCCAAGCTGTATCGGCCCTAATGCCCTTTCCTTGGACAACATTGGTGGCATGGAGAGGGGAGACTTGCAGCATGGTCAACTGCCAGTCTTCCATACAACCCTGCCCAGGCCTGCGCCCTGGAAACCTTCCAAGGCACAAATCCATGGTCTCACGAGACTAACGGATGCCTATTTATTTACTTAATATGTTAAGTCCACACATTGCTAAGTGTGTTTTTAAATGTTGTTGCTGTAACAAAAGAATTTCCCACTCGGGATCAATAAAGTACTTATTATTATTAAATGCTCACAGTCCAAATGATGCAAACAAAAGGTATAATCAATGGATGCTATTTGATTAGTGAAGCGGTGAGACATGAGTAATGCTGAAGGAAGAGCCTGTTCTACGGCTGGTTGTTAAATAAGATTATTCTTCATATTTTCCAGTTCACCAGTGGAATTAGATATCCAACACATTTCACTTACTTTGGACATATCAACAATCTGGGCCTTCAATTCATTCATTTATGAATGCTGCCAAAAAGCAGCTCAGGTCCCAATGAGCCTGAGATCCATCACCAGATTCCATAGGAAGTGCATTAGTGAAACCAATGGATTTAGTCCCCTGAATTTGTCACTAAGTCCTAGATTTAAAGCATATGTATAAAAGCTCCAGACTTATGTCAGTATGAATGGTCGAAAACCATGAGAGGCAGTGTGGTACAGCAATTGTAGGAATGATTCAAATGCTTTTAGGTTGAAACTTGAATGCAGCAGTGTTAGATCATCAAATCACTTGGAAAAAAATTGCACAAAATAACAGTGCACAAGAAAAAAACATGGTCTGGTCCTGGGATGGTAATGATGATGAAATCATTTGCTCTGCAAAATTAACTGCAGAGCAAATGTGGATGAATGGATGGATCAGCCTGACCACTTGGGGAAAGTAACTGATGGAGATAGTAATGCCTACAACTTACTAACCCTTACTAACCATACTGTATATCTTTTTAATTAAGCAGGAAAGCGGAGCACCTGAAGGAAACCCACATAGTCAAAGAGAGAACATACAAACTCCACACAGACAGTGACAGGAATTGAACAGTAATGGAAAAGTCCATTCAACAGGGATTGCTGAAAAAGTGAAATTTTGAGAGTACAGAGATTGTACGTTGCTGTCAGGGTGAAAGGGAAGACTATAGGTTCAGGAAACTTTGGTTTTCAAGTGATATTGAGAGGACATAGTTAAGAAAACATGGAGGTTCATATCAGGCACAGGCAGCAAGGAATAACTGAGGTACTTGTGGAATATAAGAAGTGCAAGAGGACACTTAAGAAAGAAATCAGGGGTCTAAAAGAAGGCATGAGGTTGATCTAGCACTCAAGGTGAAGAGAAATCCCAAGGACTTCTGCAGATATATATAGATGAGGAAGTAAGAGGCAGGATAGACAAAGGAGATCTAGTGGATGTTGCTTGCTTGGATTTTCAGAAGCCCTTTGACAAGGTGCTGCAAATGAAGCTGCTTAACAAGATAAGAGCCCATGGTATTACATGAAAGAGATGAGCAAGGATTAAAAGATTGGTTGACTGGCAGGAGGCAAAGAGTGGGAGTAAAAGGGGCCTTTTCTGGTTGGATAGCTAATTTTGTTCTATTTTTGTTTTAAAAGACTCTAAGTATATGTGGGTAAATTATAAGCTGGTGAGCCTGACATTAGTAGTGGGTACGTTTTTGGAAGGTTTTCTAAGGAACCGGATATATGAGTATTTGGGTAGACCCCGAACTAATTAGGAATAGTTAACATAGCTTGGTACATAGCAGGTCATGTCTAACCAGCTTTATAGAGTTTTTCAAGGAGGTTCTAGGAAAGTTGATAAAGGAAAGGCAGTAGATGTTGTTCACATGGACTTTAACAAGGTCCCACATGAAAAAGCTGGCAAAGAAGGTTTAGTTGTTTGGCATTCAGGATGAGTGAGGTAGTAAATTGGATTAAACATTACCTTTGAGGGAGAAGCAGGAGAGCGGTAGTACAGTTGCCTCTCTGACTGGAGACCAGTGACTAGTGACGTGCCGCAGGGATCGGTGATGGATCCATTGTTGCTTGTCCCCTATATCAACAATCTGATTCAAAATGTGGTAAACTGGATCAGCAAATGTGCAGGTGACACCAAGACGGTGGAACAGTGGACAGCAAGGAAAGCGATCGAAGCTTGCATTGGGAACTGGGTCATCAGGAAAAATGGCAGATAGAATTGAATGCAGACAAGTGTGAGGTGGTGCATATTGGGAGAGAAACCAAGGTAGGTCTTACACAGTGAGTGGTAGGGCATCAATGAGCACAGTATAACAGAGGGATACGGGAAAGCAGACTGATAATTCACTGAAAGTGGAATCACAGTTAGATAGGGTCATAAGGAGAGGTTTTCACACATTGACCCTCATATATCGATGTATTGAGTACAGGAGTGGTATGTTATGTTGATATGACATTGTTGAGGTCTAACTTATGCGCAGTTTTGATGACCTACCTGCAGGAAAGCTATAATAAGATTGAAAGAGTACAGAAACAATTTACAAGGAGCGACTGAGAATTGAGAACCTCAGTTGTAGAGAAAGAGTGCACAGGTTCGTACTTTATTCCCTGGAGCATAGGAGAATGAGGGAAGGTTTGACTGTTGTGTACAAAATTATGGGGGGTATAGAAAAGGTAAATGCTAAGAGGCTTTTTCCAATGAGGTTGGGTGGGACGAGAACTAAAGGTCATGTGTTAAGGGTGAAACAAGCCGTCAGTGGAAGTGGTGGAGGCAGGTTTAATTTCAACATTGCAGAGAAGTTTGGATAAGTACATGGACGGGAGGGGTGTGAAGTTTGGATAAGTACATGGATGGGAGGGGTATGAAGTTTGGATAAGCACATGGATGGGAGGGGTGTGAAGTTTGGATAAGTACATGGATGGGAGGGGTATGAAGTTTGGATAAGCACATGGATGGGAGGGGTGTGAAGTTTGGATAAGTACATGGATGGGAGGTGTATGAAGTTTGGATAAGTACATGGACGGGAGGGGTGTGAAGTTTGGATAAGTACATGGATGGGAGGGGTGTGAAGTTTGGATAAGCACATGGATGGGAGGGGTGTGAAGTTTGGATAAGTACATGGATGGGAGGGGTATGAAGTTTGGATAAGTACATGGATGGGAGGGGTATGAAGTTTGGATAAGTACATGGACGGGAGGGGTGTGAAGTTTGGATAAGTACATGGATGGGAGGGGTATGAAGTTTGGATAAGCACATGGATGGGAGGGGTGTGAAGTTTGGATAAGTACATGGATGGGAGGTGTATGAAGTTTGGATAAGTACATGGACGGGAGGGGTGTGAAGTTTGGATAAGTACATGGATGGGAGGGGTGTGAAGTTTGGATAAGCACATGGATGGGAGGGGTGTGAAGTTTGGATAAGCACATGGACGGGAGGGGTGTGAAGTTTGGATAAGTACATGGATGGGAGGTGTATGAAGTTTGGATAAGTACATGGATGGGAGGGGTATGAAGTTTGGATAAGCACATGGATGGGAGGGGTGTGAAGTTTGGATAAGTACATGGATGGGAGGTGTATGAAGTTTGGATAAGTACATGGATGGGAGGTGTATAAAGTTTGGATAAGTACATGGATGGGAGGGGTATGAAGTTTGGATAAGTACATGGATGGGAGGGGTATGAAGTTTGGATAAGTACATGGATGGGAGGGGTATGAAGTTTGGATAAGTACATGGATGGGAGGGGTATGAAGTTTGGATAAGTACATGGATGGGAGGTGTATGAAGTTTGGATAAGTACATGGATGGGAGGTGTATGAAGTTTGGATAAGCACATGGATGGGAGGTGTATGAAGTTTGGATAAGTACGTGGATGGGAGGTGTATGAAGTTTGGATAAGTACATGGATGGGAGGTGTATGAAGTTTGGATAAGCACATGGATGGGAGGTGTATGAAGTTTGGATAAGTACATGGATGGGAGGGGTATGAAGTTTGGATAAGCACATGGATGGGAGGGGTATGAAGTTTGGATAAGCACATGGATGGGAGGGGTATGAAGTTTGGATAAGCACATGGATGGGAGGTGTATGAAGTTTGGATAAGCACATGGATGGGAGGGGTATGAAGTTTGGATAAGTACATGCATGGGAGGGGTATGGATGGGGGGGGTATGAAGGGCTTTGGTCCAAGTGCAGACTGATGAGTCTCGGGAGAATAATAAACAAGAGAAAAGATGCAGATGCTGGGAATCCAAGCAACCACACACAAAATGCTGGAGGAACTCAGCAGGCCAGGCAGCATCTATGGAAAAGAGAAGAGCTGACATTTCAGGCTAAGACCCTTCGGCAGGACTGGAGAAAAAAAAATGGGGGTAGGTTTAAAAGGTGGGAGAAGGGGAAGAGAGAGACACAATGTGATTGGTGAAACCAGGAGGGGAAGGGATGAAATAAAGAACTGGGAAGGTTGCCTGGTGAAAGAGATACAGGGCTGGAGAAGGGGGAATCTGATAGGAGAGGACAGAAGGCCTTGGAAGAAAGAACAGTGGGGGAGGAGCATCAGAGGGAGGTGATAGGCAGGCAAGGAGATAAGGTGAGAGAATAGTGTAGGGGAGGCATTACAAGAAGTTCAAGAAATCGATGTTCATGCCATCACATTGGAGGCTACCAAGATGGAATATAAGGTGTTGTTCCCCCAACCTGAGAGTGGCCTCATCATGACAGTAGAGGATGCCATGGATTAACATATCGAATGAAAGTTCAGCATTAACTAGATGGGCAAAAGGACCTGTTTCTATGCTCTTGTCTCTTTGAGGGTGATCTACAGTGTCGTAGATTTATTCAGGAAGAACTTTTGTTTCATGTGGTTACAAATTCTCAGATTTTTTTTCTGACCAATTTATATTAAAAATTAAAGCCATAATAAAAATGCAAACCACAGATCTGATCAGTTACTTTGGTCTGACTCCAGGATATTTCAGCCTGTACTTTATTTGCTTGAAGTCTGGCAAATCTGTTGAATCAATACGGCTATCCTCAAGTTGCATCTTCACTCATAGTTTCAACTGAAACAGTCCCTTTCACCATTGAGTCCATACATGTTTACACTAATACTATTATATTCTTCTCCCCAACTCCCATCCTCTTTACCATAATTCCCCCCGGGATTCTACTATTCAACTACACACAATTACAGTGGTCAATTAATATACTGACTTGTTTTATAGGTGTAGGGATGGTTTGGGGGACGGTGCGGGAAAGTAAGGGACAAATTAGAGTTTAGGGGCAGGTTTGAGGGGAGTTAGACGTGGCAGGTTGGTGGGCCCCATGGATGAGAGCTGATGATCCAGCAGGTTGGTAAATTGCAGAATCAGAGGTCCATGAGGGCAGGAGGCATGAGAGCCAGTAACGCCCCCACACCCCACCCCAAGTCAGCGAGTTCTGAGGTTGGTGGTCCATGTGAGGCCCAGAATTCAAAACTTGTGATTGGTGAGTCCTGGGGTTAATACCAAAGGTCAAAGATCAGTGTGTCCAGAGGTCTGAGGTCTGAGGTCTGAGGCCTGAGGCCTATTGTCACTGCATCTGCGATTCTGGGCCAGGGACGACCCCTTGAGGTTTGAAGTTTTTTTGTGTGTGAGTGGGTAGGTGGGTGGGAGGGAGAAAGGGGCTTGTTTAGTTGTGCTGAATTGTTGCTATTGTTATTGCTTGTGTTTTCTGATGAACATTGTTGACATGCTATGTCGGCACCAGCATGTGTGGCAACACTTACAGGCTCACCCCAGCATATCCTTTGTTGTATTGGTTGTTAATGCAAGTGATGTATTTCACTGTATGCTTTGATGTGCATGTGATAAACAAATGAATCTGTATCTGAAAATGAACTCTAACACCACTGAAATGTGGGAGAAATTAAAGCACCTTGTAGAAACATACACAATTATAGAAAGAACCACACAAACAGCACCGCAGGTCAGGGTTGAACACAGGACTGTAGATCTGTGGAGTAGCAGCTAATTGCTCCACTGTGCAGATCTGGCCGCTTTTCTGAACAAACTTGGAATCCAAACAATCAAATTGGGTCAATTTCTATTGGCATTGTTTCTTGGTCAGCAGATTTTCAGCTCAAAAAATCCATGTCAGAATTTCTGACATAAAGGATCATTCAGTCTTGATGGGGGTCTTGACCTGAAACGTCAACTGTTAATTCATTTTTATAGATGCTGCCTGACCTGCTGAGTTCCTCCAGCATTTTGTGTGTGTTGCATCTGCAGCATATCTCGTGGTTAAACTTTTCCTTTAGTAGAAATATCAATGTAACTGAGAATGAATGTGGCTGGCAAAAGAACCAAAAGAGACATAAGGAAAAGTTTTGTTCTTGCATGTAAAGTGTTCAGAATCTATAGTGCACTGCTGAAGTCAGAGCCAAATTTAATTATGCCATTAAGATTGGATAAGAAGCTAAAAGAAATAATTTATAAAGCTATGAGGAGAGGACAAAGGATGTAAATAACTAGGCTGCTCTCACATAGAACTGAAACAGACTCACAGGGTCAAACTGATTTTTCTATCTTTTCTGTAATTCTGTGATCTAAGGATAATATGACCATAAGACCATAAGATATTGGAGCCAAATTAGGCCACTCAGCCCATCAAGTCTGCTCTGCCATTCCATGATGGCTTATTTATTATCCCTCTCAACCCCATTCTTCAGCCTTCTGCCCGTAAGCTTTGACACCCTGAATACCCAAGGAGCTATCAACCTCTGCTTTATATATACTCAATGTCTCGGCCTCCACAGTTGTCTGTGGCAATGAATTCCATAGATTCACCACTCTCTCACTAAAGAAATCTCTTCTCATCTCTGTTCTAAATGGACAGCCCTCTATTCTGAGCCTGTACCCTCTGGTCGTAGCTCACCCACTATAAGAAACATCCTCTCCACATCAGCTCTGGATTAGATTAATTACAAATAACAATGAAGAAGCACACAGGGAGGAGGTGCAGAAACTGTCTGAATGGTGCAATAACCATACCCAATTACTCAATATCAAAAAATCCAAAGAAGTGATTATTGATTTCAGAAAATCAAAAAAGGTATGAACAAGCTCCATAAACACTGAAGCAGTGGAAAGGGTCTCCAGCTTTAAGCTTTTGGGATTAAACATCAGAGAGGAGCTCTTCTGGACCACCAAAACCATTGGCCCCAAAAGCTGGGGGTAAACCTTTATCATTGTGTAGTTGAGCAGACACTGACCTACTGCATGACAGTATTGTACACTAGCTGTAACAAGGTTGACCAAAAAGCACTTCAGCAAATGATTAGGACTGCACAGAGCATCACTAGGACACAGTTATCAGATATGGAAACCCATCTACAACCCATGATGTCTATCATGGGCTCACAAAATCATGATGGATTCATCCTACCCCAGTAATCACCTGTTTAATCTCCTACCATCCAGCAGGAGATAGAGAAACATCTTTGCAGAGACATCCTGAATGAAAAACAGCTTTTTCCCCAGGGCTGTCGTGCTTTGAACAATGCCCCATTTTAGAGCTGTTTGTTTTTAATTCAGTTGTAACTTAGATGTCATTCTAAATAACTCAGGTGCTATTTTAAATGTAGTCTTTGTGTTTTTAGTAATTGAATTGCCAGTTTTGCACTGAATGGAGTGGCACTGCAATCTCGTTGACCTCAGCAATGACAATAAAGCTTGAACTAACTCTGACTTAGCCTTTCAATATCCGATAGGTTTCATTGAGATCCCCCCCACCCCCATTCTTTTAAACTCCAGTGAGTACAGACCCAAAACCATCAAACACTCCTCATACATTAACCCCCTCATCCCCAGAATCATTCTCAGGAACCAGCTCTGGACTCTCTCCAACACCAACACATCTTCTCTTATATAAGAGGCTCAAAACTGCTCACAATTCTCCAAGTGCAGTGTGACTAACACCTTATAAAGCCTCAGTATCACATCCTTGCTCTTGCAATCAGATCCTCCCAACATGAATGATAACACTGGAATTGCCTTACTTACACTGACTCAACCTGCAAGTTAACCTTTAGGGAATCCTGCACAAGGAGTCCCAAGGCCCTTTGCACCTCTGATTTTTTTAGTTTTCATCCCTTTTAGAAAATAATCTATGCCTTTATTTCTTATACCAATGTCAATGGCCTTACAATTCCCTGCATTTTATTCCATCGCCACTTCTTTGCCCATGATCTCAATCCTGTACAAGTCCATCTACAGTCTCCCTGTTTCTTCAGCACTATCCCCCTCCTCCTATCTTTGTATCATCTGCAAACTCGGCCACAAAGCCACTTATTCCGTCATCCAAATTGTTGACTTGTGACGTGAAAAGAGGAGTCCCAATATCGACCCCTGTGGAACACCACTTGCCACTGGCAACCAACTAGAATAGGCCCCTTTTATTCCAACTTTTTGTCTCCTGCCAATTAGCCAACCGTACCTCCGTGCTGGCATCTTTGCTGTATTACCATGGGCTCTTATCTTGTTGAGCAGCCTTATGTGTGGCACCTTGTCAAAAACTTTCTGAAAATCTAACTGAACAACATCCACTGACTTCATCTATCCTGCCTGTTATTCATCCATAATAAAGCCATTGCAGGAATATTAATGTGAAACCTGTAGATGTCTAAAACTACTATCCTAGGTTCCTGACACAAATCTTGTACCTTTTTCGCCATGACAGACAGACCAAATGTTCTGACGTTGTCTTCCTTGGCAAGACATCTGACCCTCTCACCCATCCACCCATGCATATCATTACTAGGACTATCAATTTTTGTTTTCACATCACAAACTTGACGTGTATTTATCAGCTCTAGAGCTGGCAATGTAAATGGCTCCAGCATCCAACCTCCAGAAACTATAGCACATCCAAAGTGCTGTTTGCCACATCACATTATGCCCATTGTCCTTGTCTTCAGTAACCAAGGATAGTCCTTGGACTTGGTCCACAAATTAAAAGACTTTGATTCTGATGTCAAATTAAGTCCATGGCTTCTGCCTTTAAAAATTCATTTGAATGGCATTTAAATAAAAAAAGATCCATGCAAACAAAATAGGATGGCATGCTGCTTTCTCTTGTATCATTCTGCGTTCTCTAGTAACTTGTATCCCATTCTCTCTCTTTCCTCCTCTCCCTGCACTCTTCCCACTTACTTTGACCCCACCACTTTACCTGTGAATAAAACTGCTGCTCAGCTTTTTAAGCTTAAGTTTGATTCATTATTCATTTCTCTTCTTTAAGGGTGCTATAGAAGCTGTTCTTGTATAAAGAGTTACAACCTGTAAAATATATTTACATGTCTTGAATGAAAATGGTTTCACTTCATTCTGAAAATTTCTCATTAGTTCACTGATGTCATCCTCCCCACATTCATGGTAAATTATCCCAAGGCACTCGCCAGGTAACTAGTCAAATCTGAATTGCTGAACTCCTTAACATAGTTTGTTGTCTACAAGCACTATAATAGCATGAAGTAGCTGAAGAACTCTGACAGAGTAGACTTTTGAGAGTAAGAGCATTAGCCCATGGCTGTCCCAGTTAACTAAATACCAGAACAACTGACTAAGGTGTACGTTTGTTTAATTTTTTACAAGAACTATCTGCTTTGGAGATCAGCCATGAAGGGGAACGTAGAATGGAGCCTTTCCATTGCTTTGGTAACAGCCTTAATTTAATTAGCAGGGCCTCCAGTAAAGGAATAAATGCACAAGTTTGAAAACATTTATTATAAGGTGCAGACAATCACCATTTTGATAATAGCTTAAAAAAGCTGTTTGTACCAAATGTGGGTAATGATACTCAGAAATCCTGAGGGCTGCACAATTTCAGTTATACTGCATTGGCCTATAAAGTGCCAGTCAGGTTTTGTACTGGTTTGAGCTAATTAAAGATGTCAGCCTTTGTTCACAAATGGAGCATTTTCCTTTCATCCACTGTGTATTGCCTCTAAAAAGTTTGAGATCCTATTACAATCTGCATCTGATAAGGAAACAGAGGGAGTGAGGTGGAAAAAGGGGGCAGGAACAACAAATAAGTATGTATCATAACAGAATTGTCCATCTCAGTTTGCCTTTTCAGTGTTGTAAGTAATAGGGAAAATCCTTTTTGGAGGTGGAAGTTTTTTTTTGAAACTGGTATTCTCTGGTTGCTTTTCACAGTAAATTTTCAGTAAATTGACCCCACTCAGTCGAAGCAACATCATAATGCACTGTTTTATCTGGACAAAAGAGTGAAAAAAAATGTAAAATGCTTCTGCATGATTAGCCCTGCCACTTCAAATGTGTTTCTTCTTAGTTGGCTTCCAGATACACACAGTTTTACCCCACTGGGGAACCTTAATCTATTGTCAACACGACTAAATCTTTAACCCTTTATTTGTGCATTCTTCTCATGCTCTGTAGTTAGGTAAACATTAGCTTCTTTGGTAATTGGCTATTTGCTGAATTCTGTGATTGATGGTTAGTGCTATATAGGGTTTTGTTTTCTTTTTGATTTCTATAAAAAGCATTTTTGGTGCTTCGGAACTTACATGGATTTCCTCTCATAGCTTCTACACTTGCTTACACAAAGATCTGATGATTTCTGGCTGGAGTTGTTTGTCACTCATTGAGTATATTTTCCAACTGCATTAGGCTGACACCAACAATCCCTGCTACTCTACCTTTACTGATGACTCTACCCTCATCACATGTACCATATACTCCATCTCCCAACCTTATTCTTCATTCTCTTCCCCTGCTGACTTTTCCCTCACTTGTAATTGCTATGAGCTTCTTTATCATATTCAATTCTGAAACCGATTAGCATGAATGGAGAGATTCTGAACATTGGATTGACTTCTCAATGATTGTGACAGAATCATGGTCCTATTAACCTATTCAATTTCTTTGAAAGTTAAGTAGTGCAGGTTCTGGCAGTCCAATTCACAGGAAGAAGTCACTGTAAATATTCAGCAGAGCAGAAAATGTCATAGGCTATCGCATTGATGTCTTTTCATTTCAAGTAGAATATAAAAAGCTAGAACTGTAAGAAATATTAAAATGCAGCCATTACATTAAAATTCAGGAAAAGGCCGTAAGGGTGGAAAATAAAGGGGAAAAACTGCAGAGTGAAAAGGGGAAAAGATTGAAAAAGGGTTTATGGTGTCAGGAAAAAAAAGAAAATATAATCCAGAGATGGTGTAATTTGGAATAGTAGAACTATTATATGAAATTGTTGAACATGGTTTGGGATGGAAAATGCTGATGTGTCTTGTTGAAATGTGGCACTGTTCCTTAAGTTTAAATTGTAGATTTCATTGTGAATTTAGAATTGAGGCACAATGAATCCTGATCAAAATCAATTCTCTCTGCCTGTATAGACTGCATGATGACTTACAAAGGACACAATGGGTCCCTAGTGCCCTTTGATCCATGTCTTCAAGTATAAGTGTTATTTTACTTTTGGTGCACCTGTCACAGAGCCTTTCACTAACTAGGCAGAGTGTCTCGATCAACATCCATGAATTAATAACAACATTACTTTTGGAAATTATGACAGTTCTTTATAATGATACCAAAAATAGCTAGAATCATTGCCTCTTCACTAAGCAGGAATCATCTGAAGAAAACATATTGTTGAACATTGTGATGTTTTGCTTGAATCTTTAAAAATTTTCAATAGCATGAAATTTGTAGTTATGTAGCAGCAGTGCAGTGCAAAGACATAAATTACTATAAATTACAAAATAATTTCACAAAAATTATTCCAGGATTGAATGGCTTGTTATATGAAGAGCGTTTGATGGCTCTGGGCCGGAATTCACCAAAATTCAGACGAACGAAGGCTGACCTAATTGAAACCCATCAAATGGTGAAATGCCTTGATAGAGTGGATTGGAAAGGATGTTTCCTATGGTGTGAGAGTCTAAAACTAAGTGGACTAGTTCTTCTCCTATATCTTATGGTAAAATAGAGCAGCGTCCTTTTAGAACTGAGATGAGGATTAATTTCTTTAGCCAGAGAGTGATGAATCTGTGGAATTCTTTGCCACTGGCAGCATAGAGGCCAAGCCTTTATGTATACTTAAGGCAGAGGTTGATAGATTCTTGATTGGTCCGGGCATGAACGAATATGAAGAGAAGGCAGGAGACTGAGGCGGAGAGAAAAATTGAATCAGCCACGTTGAAATAGTGGCACAGGCTCAATGGGCCAAATGACCTAATTCTGCTTCTATACCTTATGTTAAAATAAATAAATAGTGCTATAAAACAACAATTCATGGGTTTATGGTCTGTTCAGAAATCAGATGACGGAGGAAAGGAAACTGTTTCAAATCATTTAATGTGGTCTTAAGGCTTCTGCACCTCCTCTGTGAAAGTAATCATGAGAAGAGGGCACGTCCTATTTGGTGAGAGTCTTCAATGATTGATGCTGCTTTCTTGAAGCATTGTCTCTTAAAAATTGTCTTTAATGGTGAGAAAGGTTGTGCCCATGATGGATCTGGTGAAGTATACAAACCTCTGCAGCCTTTTGTTGTCCTGTGTATTGGAACCTCCAAACAAGGCTATGATGCAACCAGTCAGATTGCTTTCTCTGTATTTATATAGAAATTTGCAAGAGTCTTTGGTGACATACCAAATATCCTCAAATTCTTAATGAAATAGATCTGCTGGTGTGCCTTTTTCATGATTGTGAAGCCTTCCTGTGTAATTGGATCCTTGACTTTCTCATCAGAGTACTGCCAGTGAGGAGCAGAAATAACATCTCCTTCTTGTTGACTGTTAACACTGGCACACCTCAGGAATGAGTGCTTAGCCCAATGCCCTACTCTCTCTACACACATGACTGTGGCTAGGCACAACTCAAAGACCATCTATAAATTCACTGATGATGTTACAATTTTGGCGGAATCTCAGATGGTTATGAGAAGACCTATAGGAGTGCGGTTGAGTGGTGTTGTACTCATCATCAGTAAGATCAGAAATTCAATGTGGGCTTCAGGAAGGGAAAGCTAAGAGAACACACACCAGTCTTCATTGAGGGGTCAGCAATGCAAAGGGTGAATAGCTTTAAGTTTCTAGGTGTCAACATCACAGAGGATCTATCCTGTGCATGACATATTGATTAGAATTAATTAGAAACGGGGATGGTGACAGAGAATTGGCGTATTGCTCATGTGGTTCCATTGTTTAAAAAGGATTCTAAGAGTAAACCTAGTAATTATCAGCCTGTGAGTTTGACGTCAGTGGTGGGAAAATTGATGGAAAGTATTCTTAGAGATGGTATATATATTTATCTGGATAGACAGGGTCTGATGAGGAACAGTCAACATGGATTTGTGCGTGGAAGGTCATGTTTAACAAATCTTATTGAATTTTTTGATGATGTTACTAGGAAAGTTGATGAGGGTAAAGCGATGGATGTTGTCTATATGGACTTCAGTAAGGCCTTTGACAAAGTTCCACATGGAAGGTTAGTTGGGAAGGTTCAGTCGTTAGGCATTAACAATGAAGTAGTAAAAAGGATTCAGCAGTGGCTGGATGGGAGATGCCAGAGAGTAGTGGTGGATAACTGTGTGTCAGATTGGAGGAGGGTGTGTGCGGTGTGCCTCAGGGATCTGTACTGGGTCCAATGTTGTTTGTCATATATATTAATGATCTGGATGATGGGGTGGTAAATTGGATTAGTAAGTATGCTGATGATACTAAGATAGGTGGCGTTGTGGATAATGAAGTAGGTTTTCAAAGCTTGCAGAGAAATTTAGGCCAGTTAGAAGAGTGCGCTGAAAGATGGCAGATGGAGTTTAATGTTAAAAAATGTGAGGTGCTACATTTTGGTAGGACTAATCAAAATAGGACATACATGGTAAATGGTAGGGCATTGAAGAATGCTGTAGAACAGAGGGGTCTAGGAATAATGGTGAATAGTTCCCTGAAGGTGGAATCTCATGTGGATAGGGTGGTGAAGAAAGCTTTTGATATGCTGGCCTTTATAAATCAGAGCATTGAGTATAGGAGTTGGGATGTAATGTTGAAATTGTATAAGGCATTGGTAAGGCCAAACTTGGAGTATTGTGTGCAGTTCTGGTCACCGAATTATAGGAAAGATGTCAATAAAATTGAGAGAGTATAGAGGAGGTTTGCTAACATGTTGCCTGGGTTTCATCTCCTAAGTTACAGAGAAAGGTTGAACAAGTTAGGTCTTTATTCTTTGGAGCATAGAAGGTTGAGAGGGGACTTAATAGAGGTGTTTAAAATTATGAGGGGGATTGATAGAGTTGATGTGGATAGGCTTTTTCCATTGAGATTGGGGGAGATTCAAACAAGAGGACATGAGTTGAGAGTTAAAGGACAAAAGTTTAGGGGTAACATGAGGGGGAATTTCTTTACTCAGAGAGTTGTGGCTGTGTGGAATGAGCTTCCAACAGAAGTGGTTGAGGCAGGTTCGATGTTGTCATTTAAAGTTAAATTGGATAGATATATGGACAGGAAGGGAATGGAGGGTAATGGACTGAGTGCAGGTCGGTGGGACTAGGTGAGAGTAAGAGTTCGGCATAGACTAGAAGGACCAACATGGCCTGTTTCCATGCTGTAATTGTTATATGGTTATATAGAGGCAATTACGAAGAAGGCACACCAGCAAAATTAGTTGTCTGAGGAGATTTGATATGTCACCAAAGATGCTGACAAAATTCTATTAAAGTACTGTGGGGACCATTCTGACGAGTTACATTACCATCTGGTATTGAGGTGGCACTGCACAGGATGAGAAAAATACCGCAGAGGGTTGTAGATTCAGCCAGATGCCATGGGCACTAGCCTCCACGCCATTAAGGATATCTTCAAAAGGTGATGCTTCTACAAGGTGGCATCCATCATGATGAACTCTTTCCATCCATTACATGCACTCTTCTTATTGCTACCAACAAAGAGAAGTTAGAGAAGCCTGAAGATGTACACTCAAAGCTTTAGGAACCGTTTATTCCCCTCCACCATCAGATTTATGAATGGTCTACGAACCCTTGAACACCATCTCACTATTTTGCTCGCTTTTAGCACTATGAATTTATTTATTTATTTTGTTTTAAATATTTCTTGCTTTAACTTACTGTATTTTTTTCATGTATTGCAATGTACTGCAGCCACAAAACAGAAAAACAACACAATTCAGAAAGCTATTGGTATTTCATCCTTGAATATATTCAAGGCTGACATTTCAGGTCAAGGATTCTTCATCAAAGTTGCAAAAGAGGGAAAACTGAAACATCAATTCTGTTTCTCTATGCTATATGATTTGCTGAGTGTTTCCAGCATTTTGCACTTTCATTTAGCATTTCCAGTTGTTACCAATTTTTTGCATCAATTACTGATTTGGAATATGAATTTCACAAACAACATATAGCATATCTTGGTCTATGACTCAGTGAGTCGAGAATATACTTAATGATAAATATCCTGCTGGATATAAAATTTTACTGGTTGACATTGACAAACGAGAGCTTTACATTTGACCAAGCTATTGTATTTTATAAGGACATCAACATATTTGATCTTCCAATTAAATCTGCAGGTAAATGAATTAAGCATTCAATATATAGAATCCATGGCCACTGAAATACAATTGGACGGTGTAATTCAAACAATTGAGATAAGTAATGGTTTTCTGCCTGTGCAGGATAGAATATTTAATTTCCACATGCTACTGCATCATAAAGAGCAACATAGACCTAATGACTTTCATAGAAGCGAGGAATGTAGATCAAATTTCAGACAGCCCTGGAACTCAAGCTTGTCATCATTTAATAGAAAATCAAGTGCTCATCCAATTGAACAACAAGGTCACACAAGACATAAAAGGACATCTAATATTCCATTAAACTCAACAAGAAAAACTTGTAATATTATGAGTAGAATTTATGAAGTTTCATTACTGAATGTTTGTTTATTCAATTTTTAGATATGCTTCCTTGATTTTTTTTCAGCAAGAGATTTAACAAGCAATCCTTTACAAGATAAATCAAGCAACATGGGATTTCCTTGGGACAATTTGATTTCTAATCAGAACTTCATTGTTTTCATAGCAGATACTCTTTTTTAAGTAACCTATTTATTTTTTTCAGTTTCAGAACACTGAACTTTACTCAGCCAACAAGTTTTTCTTTACCTAGTGGAGCCACTTTAAAAGGAAGAAACTGGGGTAAAGACCAAAACACTTATTGGTTGGTCGAGTTTAGAGTCATAAGCCTACAATATTTGTTTGAAAAAGTATACATCAACTTCAATATTATGTCCTAGACTGTCCAAACAACATTTTAATATTTAACAAAATTACACTTGCTTTTTGAAATATAATACTTGGAGGTGATAAATATTGACTTCACTGACAGAAGAGTGAGTAGGTTTAATGTGTTTTTTCTGTTTATGACCTTCCCTAATTGTTGTCTTTTTTTGTACTATTTACTTTAAAGACTAAGCATCACAGCTGCAAGAACAAGATGGCATTATTCTAGCAGAACATCCTTCTCAAATCCAAAGGTTACATAAACCTTCCATTAAAAAACAACAGTCATTGATTTTGGTATCAGGTGGACTTGAGATGTATAATGGCTAATGTTAGCATTAAACAGTTGCAGAAAAGAAGCTAGAAGGGTAAGCAAATTGACATCAGCTTCATTTCCCAGGCCAGTGAGTTTAGAAGAATGAGGGGAGACCTCATAGAAACATTTCGAATGTTGAAACGCATGGACAGAGTGGATGTGGCAAAGTTGTTTCCCATGATGGGGGAGTCTAGTACGAGAGGACATGACTTAAGGATTGAAGGGCGCCCATTCAGAACAGAAATACGAAGAAATTTTTTTAGTCAGAGGGTGGTGAATCTATGGAATTTGTTGCCACGGGCAGCAGTGGAGGCCAATTCATTGGGTGTATTTAAGGCAGAGATTGATAGGTATCTGAGTAGCCAGGGCATCAAAGGTTATGGTGAGAAGGTGGGGGAGTGGGACTAAATAGGAGAATGGATCAGCTCATGATAAAATGGCGGAGCAGACTCGATGGGCCGAATGGTCAACTTCTGCTCCTTTGTCTTATGGTCTTATGGTCTTACAGTACCCCTGCCACTGAGGCACTTGTTGCATTCAGTCTTTCCTAAAGTCCACATTCAATTTATGGTATAATAGACAGATTGAATTAAATAAAGCATTTCAGAAAACCTGGTCAATGAAATTGCTATTATAAGTAGTTACTAGCCAAATACTGATTATACCAGACCTGCAAGAATTTTTAAACGTATCGTCCAATGTCATGTGCTTTCTCAACTGCTTAGCCGGTACTAAACCACCATGAAACATTTCCTGTGAAAACATCCCAGTGTGCTTTTGCTGCTCCTTTTAACAATAAAGATAATTATTATACATCTTTTCTTTATAGGTATGGCTTATAGAATTGAGGGGCAAAGCTACATGCTGAGTGCTAACAAAGTTTTTTCACATGACATCTTAAGCACATGTGCCATAGGTTTCCCACCCCTGCAAGAAGGTTGTGTTTGCTTGTCCTTTTTATTCACCTTCTCCAAATGGCTGAATAGCTCTGCGCAGAAGCATATGCATCAAGATCTTCAGCACATGACAAATCTGAGAAAAATTTAGGGAAAGGCAGCAACCACTGAACATAAACAAAAGAAAATCTGCAGATGCTGGAAATCCAAACAACACACACAGAACGCTGAAGGAACTCAGCAGGCCGGGTAGCATCAATGGAAAAAGAGTACAGTCGATGTTTCAGGCCGAGACCCTTCAGCAGGACACCAAACATGATAGTTTTAAAAGCAATTGGGAGACATACTGTGGAATCATTCTCAAATCTGGTAGTCTTCTGCTGTTCATTACTTATCAACATTTGCTGCATGACAAATTCAAGTCATAATCATAATGAACAGAAAAAATACAGACCTAATCGCATAACAAAATGGAGTCATCACTCACATCTTTTTCCTCATCATCTTCATTACTATATTGTGCTTTATCTGTAACAGCTTTTGGCTTGGAATGTATGTTCCTTTAGCGTGTTCTTAACTTCTAACACAGTGCAATGTAGAATACACAATTCTAAACATGAGAGACATGAGTGCTTACGTTTTTTTTTTTCTTTTCGCCTGGAATACACCGCTTGAGAGAGTGCTGAAAATAGAGTTGCTAACAAGATTTAAGAAGTGTCTTGAGCACTTGAAGCCAATGAGCCAAGTGCTTGAAGATAGGATTAATACTGATGAGTAGCTGCTGGTCAGCATAGACATGTTAGACCATATGGTTGGTTTCTGTGCTGTAAGTATGTTTCTATGAATATATGCTGCTTGGACTCAATTATAATTAGATTATCCAAAAGATCTTCACAGAATACCATGGAACTTACTACAGTTAACAACTCCAGAGAGTAGTAATTCACATTGCACAATCCTTTAAGTGTTTTGTTGTAACAGGCAGCATTACATACGTCACACATCTCATCAATATTTTTTTGAGAAAACAAAGCATTACCTGACTCAGCACGGGCAAATATGTTTCAAATTTAACAAAGTTACAGGCTACTGCTCTCTCTGTAATTTTTTGAATTTGTAGATTCATCAGGGCATTATTAGACTATCATCCATTCCTTTCTTTTTCAATCTTTGTATTAATTTCAAAATATAGAAACAAAACATAGCAATAATACAGATAATATGAGATGTATTGTTACATTTAAAAAAAGAGTAATTGCAAAACCAAATAGTGGAAATTACGAAAACTCCCATATATGTAGAACTGATCACGGATAATATAAAGCAAATAAAAAGGAAAAAGACAAAAAAAAGAAAAAAAAACCCATCCCAAAAAAAAGAAAAACAACTAAACTAAACTAAAAGACTTGGGCAAAACTAACAACTTAAAAATGGAAAAGAAGAAAACCTCAGCATCGACGCCTCCATTCCCCTCCAACAACAGTACAGAGAAATAAAACCAGTTTGGAAATGATCAAATTACATTAAATGAAAATGCTTAATAAATGGCCTCCAAATTTTTTCAAACTTAATAGAGGAGTCATAAACTGCACTCCTAATTTTCTCCAAATTCAGACACACCATAGTTTGTGAAAACCAATGAAATACTGTAGGAGGGTTGATCTCTTTCCAATTCAACAAGATGGACCTTCTAGCTATTAAAGTAAAAAATGCAATCATCCTTCGTGATGAAGAGGTTAAATTATTTGAGTCCATCATTGGTAATCCAAAGATAGCAGTAATTGGATGAGGTTGTAAGTCTAGATTTAGGACCGTTGAAATAATATCAAAAATATCTTTCCAATATTTCTCCAACAAGGGACATGACCAAAACATGTGAGTTAAAGAAGCAATCTCAGACTGGCATTTGTCACATATTGGATTAATATAAGAGTAATAATGAGATAGTTTATCTTTGGACATATGAGCCCTGTGAACTACTTTAAACTGTATCAACCTATGCTTAGCACATACAGAGGATGAATTCACCAACTGAAGAATTTTTTCCCATTTTTCAGTCGGTATATTAATCTCAAGTTCTCTTTCCCAGTCAGCTTTAATTTTATTAGAGGCATCAGGACATAAATTCATAATTATATTATATACAATTGCTATTACACCTTTCTGAGAAAGATTTAAGTCTAAGATTTTTTCCAAAGTGTCCATTGGATATGGGTATGGAAAATTAGGAGAGACAGTAATTAAAAAGTTTCTAATCTGTAAATATCTAAAAAAGTGAGATCTGGGTAAGTTATATTTATTAGAGAGTTGATCAAAAGACATAAAACAGTTATCCAAGAATAAATCGCGAAAAGATATTATACCTTTGGTTTTCCAATCAAAGTAAGCTTGATCCATCATGGAAGGTTGAAAAAGAAAATTTGATATAATGGGACTTGCTAGAATGAATTGATTAAACCCAAAAAATCTTCGAAATTGAAACCATATACGTAAAGTATGTTTAACTATTGGGTTATTCATTTGTTTATATGATTTAAAAGAAGTAAAAGGAAGCAAAGTTCCTAAGACCGAACCCAAGGAAAACCCTTGTAATGAATTAGATTCAAGATTTACCCAATGAGGGTTTAAAGATGCGTCCAAATCTTGTAGCCAAAATTTTAAATATCGAATATTAATTGCCCAATAATAGAATCTAAAATTTGGGAGGGCAAGTCCCCCCTCCTTCTTGGATTTCTGTAAATATCTTTTACCTAACCTAGGATTTTTATTCTGCCAAATATATGAGGAAATTTTTGAATCCACGTTATCAAAAAAAGATTTTGGGATAAAAATTGGAACCGATTGAAATATATACAAAAATTTAGGCAAAATGATCATCTTAATAGCATTCATCCGACCAATCAAAGACAAAGAGATTGGGGACCATTTGGTAAATAAAAGTTTAATCTGATCAATTAAAGGTAAAAAATTAGCTTTAAATAAATCTTTATATTTTTTGGTAATTGTTATCCCTAAGTATATAAATGAATCAGTAACCAATTTAAATGGTAAACGTCCATAAATAGGTACATGCTTATTTAAAGGGAATAATTCACTCTTACTAAGATTCAATTTGTAACCAGAAAAGTTACTAAATTGAGCTAACAGATCTAAGATAGCAAGAATTGACTTCTCCGGGTTAGAGATATATAACAACAAATCATCTGCATATAATGATATTTTATGTATTTCATTTCCACGGGTAATACCAACAATATTTGGCGAGTCACGGATAGCAATTGCTAAAGGTTCAAGAGCAATATTAAATAGTAAAGGACTAAGAAGGCAACCTTGCCTAGTACTGCGAAAAAGACGAAAAAAAGGAGATCTATAATTATTAGTACAGACCGAGGCTACCGGGGAGTAATATAACAATTTAATCCAAGATATAAATGTCAAATTAAAATTAAATTTCTCAAGAACATTAAATAAATAAGGCCATTCAACTCTGTCAAAGGCTTTCTCAGCATCTAATGAGATAATACATTCCGGGGTAGTAAGTGAGGGGGTATAAACAATATTCATTAACCTCCTAATATTAAAAGATGAATAGCGATTTTTAATGAATCCGGTTTGATCCATGGAAATAACTTGAGGTAACACTTTCTCCAGTCTAGTAGCTAGAATTTTTGAAAAAAATTTTGAATCTACATTCAGAAGAGATATCGGTCTGTAGGATGCACAATCCGTAGGATCTTTATTCTTTTTAAGAATTAAGGAAATAGAGGCTTCATAAAACGATTGTGGTAATTTACCTAAACTAGTTGCTTCCTTAAATATTCTAGACAACTTAGAAGAAAGAATGGAGGAAAAAAATTTTAAAAATTCCACTGTAAACCCATCGGGACCGGGTGCTTTACCGGAATTTAATGATGAGATTGCAGTTATTATTTCTTCCTCTGAAATGGAAGTTTCTAATGATAGGCAATCTTCGGGAGATAGTTTCGGAAAACTCAATTTACTTAAAAAATCATGCATGAAGTTAGAATCATGAGGAAAATCAGAATGATATAAAGAGGTATAAAATTCTTGAAAGGTTTGGTTTATCCCAACATGATCAACTGTGAAAGTATCATCCTGTTTGCGGATCTTAGTAATTTGACGTTTAACCGAATCAAATTTCAATTGGTTAGCCAGTAATTTACCCGATTTATCACTATGAATATAAAAATCACTTCTAGTTCTCATTAATTGATTTTCGATCAAGGATGTTAATAATAAGCTATGTTCCAATTGGAGTTCAACTCTGTGTTTGTACAGCTCCTTGCTAGGAGAAATAGCATATTTTTTATCAACTTCTTTAATTTTATCAACCAGTAGAAGTATTTCATTGTTAATATGTCTTTTCAAACCAGCCGAATAGGAAATAATCTGACCACGGATATAAGCTTTAAAGGCATCCCAAACAGTTCCACTGGAAACTTCTTCCGTAGTATTACTATCATCCATTCCTGACATTTCTGAAGTGAATGATGTTACATCATCTTGTTTACGGTCAGTAATATTACATGTCAGCTTTTCTTAAATAAGGTGAAACATCTCTGATCTTGTAATCTTGTTCACTATTTCCTTGAGCATCATACACTGGGTGTAAGTGATTGAGAGGGACTTACCATAAATTTTCCTCAATCTTATGATAAGTTCAAGGAACATATAGATCCACTATTTCCTGATATCTAATCTTTTCAGACCCACACTGCAGAGATGCCTTAGTGCATACAGGTTGGCAACTTCTTCTTGTGGATGTGTAATCTGTTTATATTCCCTTTTCTCCTTTTCATTCCAAATTGAACAGCTCTATCTTGGATCTGCTGGGGTTCAGCTTTTCTGTGGGAATATATCATGTTCTGGAGGGTGCTCCTGTCCAACAGAATAGAAGAAATACTGCATCAACATAGCATGGTGCTTTTTAATTGACTGTCAGCAGTTGGGAAGAGAGAGGAGTCCATGATTAAGGATGAAGTTTCGGAGTACCTGTCGGCAACAGTCCTTAAGGAGGAATCTTTCCTGCCAAATCTGTTGGAATTCTTTAAGAAAATCTGAGGGAACACAGGGCAGGATAGAAAAAGGAGAGTCAATGAATGTTGTTTCCTTGAATTTTCAGAAGGTTTTGACAGTGTACGATACATGAGGCTGCTAAGCACAATAAGAGCCTGTGGAATTGCAGAAAAGATACTCGCATGGATATAAGACTGTATGAATGCCAGAAACAGAAAGTGGAAATAAAGGGGGACATTTCTGGTTGGCTACCCATGACTAGAACCATTCTGCAGTGGTTGGTGTTGGGATCGCTTCTTTTCTTGTTGTATGTGAATGATTTGGATGACAGAATTCATGGCTTTGTGGCCATTGTTTGCAGATAATATGAAGGTAGATAGGTGGGCAGGTAGTGTTGAGGAGGCTGAGAGTCTGCAAAAGGACTTCAACAGATTAGGATAATGCACAAAGAAGTGGTTGATGAAATGTATAGTGTAATGAAGTGTATGGTCATACACTTTGGTGGAAGGAACTAAAGTGTAGACTGTTTTCTTACTAGGGAGAAAATTCAAAAATCAGAGGTGCAAGGGGACTCGGGAGTCCTCGTACAAGATTCCCAAAAATTAAATTGCAAGTTGATTCAGTGGTAAGAAAGGCAAATGCACTGTTAGCATTCATTTTAAGAGCAACAGAACATTAAAGCAAGGATCAAATGCTAAGGCTTTATAAGGCATTAGTCAGACCGCACTTGGAGTATTGTGAGTAGTTTTAGACACTTTATCTAAGACAATATGTGGTGACATTTGAGAAACGAAGTTCACGAGAATGGTTCCAGGATTGAAAAGATTAATGTACAAAGAGCGTTTGATGGCTCTCGGCCTGTACTCGTTGGAGTTTGTAAGAATGAGGGGGAATCTCTTTGAATATTGAATATTGAATATTTTAAAGCTTAGATAGAATGGATGTGGAGAGGATGTTTTCTATCATAGGGGAATTTAGGACCAGAGGCCACAGCCTCAGAATAGAGGGACAGAGAAAAGGGATGGGGAGGAATTTCTTTAGCGAGAGAAAGGTGTATTTGTGGAACTTGTTGCCACAGACTTCTGTGGAGACCAAGTCATTGGGTATATTTAAAGAGGAGGTTGATGGATTCTTGATGAGTAAGGGCTTCGGAGGTTACAAGGAGAAGGCAGGAGAATCGGTTTCAGAGGGATAATAAATCAGCCATGATGAAATGGCGGAGCATACTCAGTGGGGCAAACGGCATAATTCTGCTCCTATATCTTTTAGTCTTAACATTTTATTCCATGCTTGACATAAATGGCACACACTGAAATGACCTCAGCCATTGTTCCTTTTGTGATATGGTTTCTTTCTGAAGCCAGAGAAAGGCAGAGATTTAGTTCCTCTCTCATGTTCTGAGCTGGTGCATGACCGACAGGCTTCACTTGTAATCATATTTGAATGGTTTTAATTCCTAAGAATTAGCTGCCAGTTTGTTTTAACAATAATCTGTACAATCTCACTGGAATTGTCTTGTTACTACTTGCTTCCACAATTTGATTAGTTGAGATTGGATATTCAGACATACTGTAACATCATCTCCAATATTGAATCTATTGAACCTACAAACTTCTTCATATCTATTGGCAGGATATGGAAACTAGCACCAACATCCTCTTCCAGAACACTTGCAGAAGTGGTGCTTAACCATCCTTAACAAGCTCTGGGGTGGTGGTGAGGTGGGCGGGGGGGACATCACATTGCTCACCTGCTGAACCTCAGATTCACCAAAGAAGCATTTCATTCTGAGTTGCATAATAGGTGAAGATTTCCAGACGGAACGAGAAAAGGCTTCAAGGGCATTCTGAAAGTGTCTTCACTTTACCCCTGGAGTCCCTTGCTGAAACAGAGAGGATATAGTATATTCAGGAAGGCACTAAGCATCTCTGCTCTCTGTGATAAAACAACAAGTAAGCCACACATAAAGAGCAGGATATGTCTTCAAAGCTATCCACCCTTTCAATCAAGTAGTAGCTGACCTGATTCTGTCCGCCTGTGGATTTTGCCTTCGAACTTTCAGCCATCTTTGAACCTACAAAACTGATCAAAAGAATTACTCTCATTGCTGAGGGAATACCTCTTAAGGACAGGACTGAAATCACCTGTACCCAAATTGAAAAGTTATTTATTTTTTTATTAGGCTACAGAGCAGAATAAACCCTTCCGGTCCTTCAAGTTGCACCGCCCAGCAACCCCCTGCTTTAATCCTAGCCTAATTACAGGACAGGACAATTTACAATGAGAAATGAACCTAACAACCAGCATGTCTTTGGACTGTGGGAGGAAACCAGAGCACCCAGAGGAAACTCATGCGGTCACGGGGAGAACGATCAAACTCCTTAAAGGTAGTGGCAGGAACTGAACCCAGGTCACTGGTACTGTAAAGCGTTGTGCTAACTACTATGCTACCGTGCCACCCACCAGGGAGATAGAACGGTCCTATAAACAAAAATGAACTTCCATCAACGTTCCCTTGACAGTGTGAATGCACTGTTAGACTAATACCATTGCTCAAGTCTTTTTCTTCTCAAGGTCAGCTGTTTGTTGCAATCATGATAAAAATTTAGGCTTCATATGTTCATAGTACAGACATGGAACTTCGCATCAAATTGTGTTGTAAAGATTACTGCGTTCATGACTTTGTGGATAGGAATCGAAATTTCATCTGATTATTTGTACACCTTCAATGCTGTTTCTCAGACTAATATATTACATTCCAATGAAAACTGCGGCTGACAAAAGTCAGCAGAAATCTTGTGATTAGTGTTGCATAGATACATCTGCCATCTAAGTTAGACTTCTAAATTATGAGATCAATTGGAAGCACGGAGCAAGAAACTAGTGAAAGTAGAAAGATAGCTTGATAAATCACTTATTTAAAAGTCTTCACAAGAAAATGTATTCAGCGTAATAGCTGGAACATGATTATTTAGTGCCTTCCCATTTTGAACACTTTAAACATGCCAAGAGAACTATGAATTTATTGTTGTCATTCTGTAGGACAAGCATTAGTCCATTGGATCCACAGTTTAAGACTGTCTTCCACAAAAACAATGAAAGCTATTGTAGTCACACAGAATGGCTGTAACGTGAGATGGCAACATTTAGGCTGTGAAATGGTTCTGTGCCTCTATGCATTTGAATGATTTCAGTTACACTAGGACAGGTGGGAATTGACTGCCATTATTTTCAGCACTGTCAAATGCTATTTCTATCTCTCTGAATTATTTCTGCCTCTGCATAGAATTAAATGAATACAGTGACTGGAAGAGGTAGACAATTCAAGGTATGTGAGTGCATTAAAGGGTGGACTTTTAAATGCAGTTAAGTGGGCTGGAGGCAGGATGTCCAGCATTGCCATCTGCTTCACTGACTGGCATATTGAGGACATAATCACTTTTCCTGCTCATTAAGTCTACTTGCCCTGCAATGTGGCAACATCAGAACAATATTTCATGGAATGGACAGTATCCAACATCCTGTAAATACTGGAACTTGAGAATTTGCCATTGATCGTGTTGGTTACTTGTGTAAAATCAACTTAAGTGAGAGAAATTGTACCTGGAACAAAAGAGCTTTCAGGTAATTAAACTTTGATAATATATATAATCTCTCAATTCTCTATTATTTCTCTGGGCCATATTCTTGTCTTTTTGCTGTAGTTTATTCATCCAATGCCAAATCCTGACTGCACTGCAATGTTTTTCAACCAAATTTTGGAAAGATCAAGCTATGATCTTCAGAGATGTATGACAAATTCTATTCACAGTTTATTGGTTCTATAAAGCACTGTCTGATTGCATTATGGCCTGGTATGGAAACACCAATGCACCTTGAACTGAAAAGCCTACAAAAAGTAAGGGACACAGCCCAGTCCATCACAGGTAAATTCCTCCCCACCATTGAGTGCTATCACAAGAAAGCAGCATCTATCATCATGGACTCCACCATCCAGGCCATGCTCTGCTGCCATCAGGAAGGATGTTCGGGAGCCTTAGGTCCCAAACTACCAGGTACAGGCACAGTTATTACTCCTCATCGGGCTCCTCAACCAGAGTGGATAACTTCACTCACACCAACACTGAGCTGTATTCTGCAACCTAAGCATTTACTTTGAAGGACTCTACAACTCATGTTCTCAATATTATTTGTTACTTATTTACCTGTTATTATTATCATTTTGTTTTTCTTTTTCTACTTTCACAATTTGTTGTCTTTTGCACTTTGCTTGTTTGTCCATCTTTGTGGAGTTTTTCATTGATAGAATTGTGTTTTCTCGAAAAAAGATTTTGGGATAAAAATTGGAACCGATTGAAATATATACAAAAGTTTGGGCAAAATGATCATCTTAATAGCATTAATCCGACCAATCAAAGACAAAAAGATTGGTGACCATTTAGTAAACAAAAGTTTAATCTGATCAATTAAAGGTAAAAAAATTAGCTTTAAATAAATCTTTATATTTTTTCGTATTGTTATCCCTAAATATATAATTGAATCAGTAACCAATTCAAATGGTAAACGTCCATAAATAGGTACCTGCTTATTTAAAGGGAATAATTCGCTCTTATTAAGATTCAATCTGTAAACAGAGAAGTTACTAAATTGAGCCAACAAACCTAAAATAGCAGGAATTGACTTCTCCAGATTAGAGATGTATAACAACAAATCATCTGCATATAATGATAGTTTATGTATTTCATTTTCACGGGTAATACCAAAAATATTTGGCGAGTCACGAATAGCAATTTCTAAAGGTTCAAGGGCAATATTGCATAGTAAAGGACTAAGAGGGCAACCTTGCCTAGTACCACGAAAAAGACGAAAAAAAGGACATCTATAATTATTTGTACAAACCAAAGCTACCGGGGAGTAATACAACAATTTAATCCAAGATATAAATGTCAAACTAAAATTAAATTTTTCAAGAACATTAAATAAATAAGGCCATTCAACTCTGTCAAAGGCTTTCTCAGCATCTAATGAGATAATACATTCCGGGGTAGTGAGTGAGGGGTTATAAACAATATTCATTAAAGCGATTTTTAATAAATCCGGTTTGATCCATGGATATAATTTGAGGTAACACCTTCTCTAACCTAGTTGCTAGAATTTTTGAAAAAATTTTTGAATCTACATTCAAATGAGATATCGGTCTGTATGATGCACAATCAGTAGGATCTTTATTCTTTTTAAGAATTAGAGAAATAGAGGCTTCATAAAACGATTGTGGTAATTTACCTAAACTGATTGCGTCCTTGAATATTCTAGACAACTTTGAAGAGAGAATGGAGGAAAAGAATTTTAAAAATTCCACGGTAAACCCATCCGGACCGGGTGCTTTACCAGAATTCAGTGATGAGATTGCAGTTATTATTTCTTCCTCTGAAATGGAAGTTTCTAATGATAAGCAATCTTCAGATGATAGTTTCGGAAAATTCAACTTACTTAAAAAGTCATGCATGAAATTAGAATCATGAGGAAAATCAGGGTGATATAGAGAGGTATAAAATTCTTGAAAGGTTTGGTTTATCCCAGCATGATCAACTGTGAAGGTATCATCCTGTTTGCAAGTCTTAGTAATTTGACATTTAACCGAATCAAATTTCAATTGGTTAGCCAGTAATTTACCCGATTTATCGCTATGAATATAAAAATCACTTCTAGTTCTCATTAATTGATTTTCGATCAAGGATGTTAATAATAAGCTCTGTTCCAATTGAAGTTCAACTCTGTGTTTGTACAGCTCCTTACTGGGAGAAATAGCATATTTTTTATCGACTTCTTTAATTTTATCAACCAACAGAAGTATTTCATTGTTAACACGTCTTTTCAAACCAGCCGAATAGGAAATAATCTGACCACGGATATAAGCTTTAAAGGCGTCCCAAACAGTTCCACTGGAAACTTCTTCCGTAGTATTAGTTGAAAAGAAGAAATCAATCTGCTCCTTTATAAACTTGACAAAGTCCGGATCTTGAAGCAAAATAGAGTTAAATCGCCATTGTCTGTTAGTACAAGAGGTGTCCATTAACTTGATGGAAAGTTTCATTGGAGCATGATCTGAAATAGCAATAATTTCCTCAGATATTTGGCAGAACAAAAATCCTAGGTTAGGTAAAAGGTATCTACAGAAATCTAAAAAGGAGGGGGGGCTTGCCCTCCCAAATTTTAGATTCTATTATTGGGCAATTAATATTCGATATTTTTTAAATTTTGGTTACGAGATTTGGATGTATCTTTAAACCCACATTGGGTAAATCTTGAATGTAATTCATTACATGGGCTTTCCTTGGATTCAGTTTTAGGAACTTCGCTTCCTTTTACTTCTTTTAAATTGTATAAACAAATGAATAACCCAATAGTTAAGCATACTTTACGTATATGGTTTCAATTTCGGAGATTTTTTGGGTTTAATCAATTTATTCTAGCAAGTCCCATTATATCAAATTTCTTTTTTCAACCTTCCACTATGGATCAAGCTTACTTGATTGGAAAACCAAAGGTATAATATCTTTTCGCGATTTATTTTTGGATAATTGTTTTATGTCTTTTGATCAACTCTCTAATAAATATAACTTACCCAGATCTCACTTTTTTAGATATCTACAGATTAGAAACTTTTTAATTACTGTCTCTCCTAATTTTCCACACCCATATCCAATGGACACTTTGGAAAAAATTTTAGATTTAAATCTTTCTCAGAAAAGTGTAGTAGCAATTATATATAATTATGAATTTATGTCCTGATGCTTCTAATAAAATTAAAGCTGACTGGGAAAGAGAACTTAAGATTAATATACCGATTGAAAACTGGGAAAAAAATTCTTCAGTTGGTTAATTCATCCTCTGTATGTGCTAAACATATGTTGATACAGTTTAAAGTAGTGCACAGGGCTCATATGTCCAAAGATAAACTATCTCGTTATTATTCTTATATTAATCCAATATGTGACAGATGTCATTCCGAGATAGCTTCTTTAACCCAAATGTTTTGGTCATGTCCTTTGCTGGAAAAATATTGGAAAGATATCTTTGATATTATTTCAACGGCCTTGAATATAGACTTACAACCTCATCCAATTACTGCTATCTTTGGATTACCAGTGATAGATTTAAATTATTTAACCTCTTCATCATGTAGGATGATTGCATTTCTTACTTTAATGGCTAGAAGATCCATTCTGTTGAATTGGAAAGAGATTAACCCTCCTGCTGTATTTCATTGGTTTCACAAACTATGGTGTGTTTGAATTTGGAAAAAATTAGAAGTGCGGTTTATGACCCTTCCATTAAATTTGAAAAACCTTGGAGGCCATTCATTCAGCATTTTCATTTGATGTAATTTGATAATTTCCAAACTTGCTTTATCTCTCTGTACTGCTGGTGGAGAGGAATGGAGTCGTCGACACTAAGGTTTTCTTTTTTCCCATTTTTAAGTTGTTAGTACTGCCCAAGTCTTTTAGTTTACTTGATTAATTCTGTTTTTTTGGGGGGATGGAGTTTGTTTTTTTTTTGTTTTTTTTTTCTTTTTCATGTTTTTTTTCCAGTTTTTTTTTGCTTTGTATTATTCATTGTTAGTTTTGCACGATTGGGAGCTTTGTAAATTTACACTATTTGGTCTTGCAATTACTTATTTTAAGTGTAACAATATATCTCCTACTATTTGTATTATTGCTATGTTTTGTTTCTATGCTTTGAAATTAATAAAAAGATTGAAAAAAAAGAATTGTGTTTTCTTTGTATTACCATGCAAACCGACAAGAGAATGAATCCCAGTGTAAAATATGCTAACATATATGTACTTTGATATTAAATTTACTTTGAGCATTGAACAGTTTCACATCTTTCCTCCCTTTGTCTATCTCCACCTATGTACCATTATCCAAGGTGGATCATAAAAGAAGCAGAATTAAGCTTTAAGATGTTCTTCCAGATTCATTGCAAACAAGGCTGATCATCCATTTCAATACCATTTTATTTCTCTCTCCCCATGGCACTGACGCCTCTTCAGCCTAAAAATCTATTTCTCTCTCAAGTATATTCAGTGATAAGACACCCATAGCCATCTGTGATAGAGAATTCCAAAGTTTAACAGTCCCCGTCCCCATATCCTGACATTGTTACCCCTTGTCAGAACACAAAAATTGGACATCATGTCAAGCCTTAACGGGATTTTGCCTGCCCTTCCTCTCATATTTCCCTGGATTACAATAGTATGCAATTCAAAATATTTCATCTAATGCTCCTTGAAACAGCTGCTGCCTCACAGCTCTCTAGATCAGGATACAGTTGTTGGTGTGGAGTTCGCAAGTTTTGCCTGTGACTAAGTGTTTTTTTTTCTGAATACTTCAGCTTTTCCCACATTCTAAAAACATGCTGGTTTTATGTTGGTGTAGGTGAGTGGTAGAACCTGAGGAGGGAAAATGGAAATGTGAAGAGAATTGGATTAATGTAAATGTAAATGGGTGGTTAGAAGCTAGCATGGCCTCTTTCCATACAGTGTTTCTCTGTGGCACTACTTTATAAATTATATCTTCAAAAAAGTTCAACAGTTATGTCAAGATGATTTCCCTTTTAAAAACTTATGTCAACATTGTCTAATCTCATCAATCTTTTCTGAACATCTTGTATGATAGTTATAGCTTTTTCCCCACTACTGATATTAGGCTAGATATTCTGTTGATCCAGTTTCTTACTCCCTCCTTACAGTTTACCACACTCCAATCTGCAGGGACAGTTCCATAATTCGAAAACAAGAGAAAATCTGCAGATGTTTCCATAATTTGGAAGATCACAGCAAATACTTCCACTCTATCTTTTATTCCTCCAGGGAGTGAAATATCAGGCTCCAGTCCCTGACTCCCGCTATCTACACAATTATCCATAACTTTGATGCATTCAGTCTTGAATATTCTCCTGATTGGCCTTCTCCACCCTCAAAAGTTTATTCATTCAAAGATCTGTTTCTGACTCCTCAGCAATGACAAATTGAAGCAACTCCTCATCTGTACTGGACTCCTGTCCACCAATTTTAGAATTCTTAACTATGAGATCTCTTTGAGGCTCTACCCTCTCTTACTCTGCAACTGTTCTCCTTCCTCTGCTATCATTCCACATTCCACTAATTCTAGTCACTTCCATTTTCTAATTCAACACTGGCGGCCATAGATGCAGAACAATATTTCATGGGATAGACAATATCCAACATCCTGTACATACTGGAAATCGAGAATTTGCCATTGATTGGGTTGGTTAGACTTTTGTGAGAGAAACTGTACCTGGAACAAAACAGCATTCAGGTAATTAAACTTCTATCATCTCTCTCATGCACCCCCACCATACTAAAGGATTCTACCCCTTTTTACAATTTCCTGTTATCTTGCATTTTTTTCCTTTTTCCGCAGCAGGACGGACATCATCCACCACTAACTTAGAGTAGGTCAATGTGATTGTGGATAGGGTGAACTCAATGTGACCAATGATTTTCATGCTTCAGCATTTAAAGTCATAAACAATGTGAAACTAGAGCCAGATAGCCACTCATTCGCTAAACAGAGTAACTGTAATGGGAAAGAGAGCTGTTAGGTGAAAGCAGAGGGCTTTTAGAACAGTACTTGAAGCCAATTTAGTGTAATTGAAAGATGCTGAAAAGATAGATTATAATGCACTGCATCATAAAGGCAGGCTCCTGATTTGAGAGATGAAGGGGAATCAATGGTTTGCATTCCTCTATGAGACCAATACAATTGCACAGAAATTATTCTAAATTGTTTATCTGTTGGCTAAAGTCTGTCATCAATCACCATCAAAAAGGATTCCCCTGGTCTAGTTCCAAGAACTGATAAGTCCAGTGCCCTATAACAATACCAAAGTGATATTTGGATTATATGCAATGGAATTTGTAATGAGCTGACATACATACCAATAGATCTTATAGCAATTGGTCCAAGTGAAAATTATGCAAGATAATCTTATACAAGGAAAAAGATTTAATAAACCCATTTGGTGAAAAGTGACAGATTCTATATAGTAGCTTAAGAGATTCTGTGGGCGCTGAAAATCCAGAGCAACACACACAAAATGCTGGAGGAACTCAGCAGGGCAAGCGGCTTCTATGGGGAGGAATAAACAGTCAACGTTTCAGGCGGAAACCCTTCATCAAGACTGGAAATGAAGGGCCCAGAAGCCAGAATAAGCAGGTGGGAGGGGCAGGGAAAGGACTACAAGCAGGGGGAGGGGCTTGAAGTAAGATCTTGGAGGTGATAGGTTGAAGAGGGAAAGAGACAATGAAGAAGTAATCTGATAGGGGAGGAAAGAAAGGAAAGAAGGTGGGCCACCAGAGGGAGGTGATAGGCAGATAAGGAGAAGGGGTGAGAGAAGAGCTACAATGGGAAATGGAAAAAGAGTGAAGGAGGAGGGAGAGAAATTACCAGAATTTACAGAGGTCCGTGTTCATGCCATCAGGTAGGAGGCTACCCAGGCAGGTTTTATACAGTGTTATTCAGTTAATGAATGATAAATTCCTGAAAATGGGCAGTGATTAAGAGTTTGGAAATGGCAATGGTATTATGAGAAATTGATTGAAACCGTTATGGCAACCACCATTTGGAAATGAATATATAAGTTCCTGCATAGGCATTGGACTTCTCTGTTCAGAAACTCTTGGACATACTCGGCAGTTAAAGCAGAATCTGTTGAGAGAAAAATAGAATTTTAACATTTCATGCTGATAATAGTTCTTCAGCAATTCTAATGAAAGGTCTTTGACCTGAAATGTTTACCTTGTCTCTCTTTTCATAAATGCCTTCTGACTTGCTGACATTTGCAGCCATTTTTTTTATTTCAGAATTCCAGCACGATAGTACTTTGTTGGAAATAAAGAGATATATTGAAAATGTTGTCGAGAGTGAGTCCCCTCCTAACTGTGCAAAACCCTTCTCCCATTTCCAGGGCACATTGGACTTCTGCTGGAATATTTACTGCTTGTACAAAAGCAAGCTTTCATGCTCTTCCTCTATCTGCACTGATGCTGACTTTTATTCACTGAGAAGCACTTGGCTGCTAGCTGCAAAATTCACACTTGTCATTCCCTACCTCATTTTGTTCTCAAAAGAACAGCTGCTTGTGGAATGAAGTCCTGCCTTAGCAAGTCGTCAATCACAGTGGGCCTCAGCCAATCAGAGCATTGCCCTTTTCAATCATGTAACAACAATGAGATGCCTGGAACCATTGGGCTGAAGCAGTCCAGTGATGCAACACATAAAAACATCCCAAGGATATTGGCTACAGATTTCCAGCTTAAAACTGCATTAAACATCTACAGCTGCTGCTTAAGCTCTGGAAGTTCCTGCATTACGTTTTGTATCTCAGCATCTGGAACCACTGACTCTTCCTATGCTCGCTGAGGTTCAATGAATGAGGGACTTCAGTTACAGGACTAGACTAGAGAAGATAGCAGGAGATTTGGTGGAAGTGACAAAATCATTATGTTGTTTATGTAGATTAATCTTGGAGTAGGTTAAAAATCCAGCACAATATCCTAGGCCAAAGGGCCTCTGCTGTGCTGTCATGTCCTACGTTCTGTTATCCAGTCTAGTCTCACGACTATCCCAGTGTCAAAAAAGATTGAGAAACTAATACACCAGCTGAAAATCAACAAGGAATTTAGAAGAGGCGATATCCCTGCTGAAATTGTAAATATGAGTTCTTGCCATAAATTCAGAATTTCATCTCCCAAAACTGGAAAGAGGGAAGCATTTCATGAAATTAAGAATGGAAACAAGTACAACTCTGCTAATTAGAAAGGAACCAACATATTATCTACCACATGGGGAAAAAAAGTGGGTGAAAGAATGCCAAATGATGGTGCCAAGAGGTATTTGGATGTCCTTTAACATGAAATTCAGAGAACTAACATGTAGTTAAGCAAGCAATTGGGAAGAGCAAAAGTTAAGGAATTAGGATGATTTACTGGTATTCTATATATTGTTGGTGGTAACAAACCTCAAATATTGTGTACAGTTTAGGTCTCTGTAGCTAAGGAAGGAAATATTGAAACACTGCATGAGAGGAAGTTCAACAAAGCTTCACAAGATTGACTTCTGCAACAAGTGGTTGACCTATAGTGAGGAATTTAGCAGGATGAGGTATTACTTTCTGCAGTTCATGGTGAGTTGAATTCCAGGAAGTTCATTCTCCTGGCAGGAGAGTCTAGAACGAAGAGCATATCTGAGAGTAACATATCAGTTATTTAGGGCAGAGATGAGGAAATATATTTTTGGTCATATGGAAATATATCTCTTGGAGTGAGTCTCAGCAATTCTCTACTCTATGGTCCTGAGTTTTTTTTTCTGATGTTAGTCAAGGAAGAGACCAATAGAAGTTTTAACACCTGAATTTTGTTTTGAACTAGATAGATGAACATTTTGAACTACAAAGATGTTTTGAACATTTGAAAAAATCCTGATTTGAAGATCAGTGGAGTTAAGCTCACAGATCAGCCATCATCCTATTAAGTGATCAAGCAGAATCAACAAATCATACGCTCAACTCTTGACAACTATCTTTTATGATCTAACATACTGCCCAGCCAATGGTATCTCTTTATTGGGTGGAGGTAGTTAAACATCCTCTTGGCATCAACTCTGCCAGGTTCACTCAGAATATTACATACATTTTAATGGGGTCACTTCATGTTTTCCCTGATTTGAGAAAGTATAGATGAGATTTCTTTGCAAGCAGGGTTTTGTGAAACTTAACTTCTCTACACCACAGCCTGTATCTGCTCAATTACTTCTTCTCTAGGCCAACAATGAGGCATTAATTTTACTTAGATAGACTGTGTTAGGAAGGCCACATCAATGGCATGCTTCAGCCCAGAACCTTGAATTAGACACCTTCTTCTTTCTCTCTTTATTTATTTATTGAGATACAGCATGGAGTAGACCCTTCCAGTCCTTCGAGACATGCCACCCAGCAATCCCCCAACTTGATGCTAGCCTAATCATGGGACAATTTACAATGACCAAATAACCTACCAACTGTCATGGAAAAGAATCATCGGGTGGATAAAAAAGAAAATGAATCAAGGATAAACTGGTATCAACATTGGCATTGGTTTATTATCCTCACATGTACTGCACCAAAATACAGTGACAAACTTTTGTTTACATGCCAACCAGACAGATCATGCCGTGCATAAGTACATTAAATTGGCATTTAAATTGGATAACTATTGTCACATGTACAGTGAGAGAATGTAGTGCAAGCCATGCATATACAGATCATTTCAAAACATAAGTACAAGAGAAAAGCAATATCAGAATGCAGAATATGATGTTAGTGGTACAGAGACAGATCAGGGCAGGTAGAGCAACAAGATTCAGAATCAGGTTTATTACCACTGGCACATGTCATGAAATTTGATAACTGAGCAGCAGCAGCAGTTCAATGCAATACATGATAATATAGGAAGAAAAAAAAAGTAAGTCAATTACAGTAAGAATATAAATGTATACTGAATTAAAAAGAGTGAGGTAGTGTTCATGGGTTCAATGTTCATTTACGATTCATATAGCAGAGGGGAAGAAGCTGTTTCTGAATCGCAGAGTGTCTGCCTTCGGGCTTCTGTACCTCCTGGCTGACAGGAACAATGGGAAGAGGGCGTGCCCTGGGTGATGGGGGTCCATAATAATGGACATCACCTTTCTGAGGCACTGCTCCTTAAAGATGCCTTGGATACTATGGAGTCTAGTAGTCAAGATGGATCTGACTAATTTTACAACTTTCTGTCACTTCTTTTCAGTCCTGTGCAGTAGCCTCCCACCCCCCACCTCCCCCCTCCCCATAACAGACAGTGAAGCAACAATGAGTGTTAGATTGAGAAGTCAAAAGTTTAAGAATTCACTTTATATATTACAAGAGATCCATTCAAAAGTCTGATAACAGTAGGATAGAAGCTGGCCACGAGTCTGATAGTATGGTTTTTCAGATGTTTGTATCTTTAGCCCGATGGGAGAGAGGAAAAAGAGAATGCCTGGGGGGGGAAGGATCCTTGATTATGTTGACTTCAAGGCAGTGGGAAATGTAGACAGAATCACTGGAGGGCAAGCTGGTTTTTGTGATGGAATGACTGCATCCACAGCTCTCTGCAATTCCTCGCGAACCTAGGCAGAGCAGTTGCCATGCTAAGCTGCAATGAATCTAGATAGGAAGCTTTCTATGGTGTTTCCATAAAAGTAGGTAAAGGGCATCAAAGACATGCTGAATTGAAGTCTGCTTGGGAAAAAAAAGCAACATTTCCATAACTCATGGAGATTGCTGGCCCATGACCACTGAAGACAGAGATGAGTTTTGGGAATCACTGAAAACCTCAAGTCCGTGCATTGAGATAATACAGCCCAGTGTAAATCTCCAATGAGTGCACAAACTACACAGTTGCCAATCTCATCAGGCACCTGCTTCCTAATCTATGCTAGAGTCTATGGATACAATCTTGGCCTCATCAATTCTGGAACCCCAAAGCCAAAGTGGATGGTCATCTTTGATCCTGCAGGGCTGCCAAGGAAGAAGAAAAAGAGAATGATAATTGAAGTATTTACATTACAAGTATATTAGCATTATACCTGTAAAAATAATTTGAAATGGTTCAATTGTATATTATATCTAACTTGCTGACATTCTGCTACTTGAAAACAAGAAAGTCAAGTTAAATGACCATATTATAATGTCATTATATAAATTGAATTGTATCACTGTGGAAACTCCTACAGAAGCCTTCAACAACTTGAATCCTACTTGTGGATTGAAAATTAGCAGGGTAAAAGCCAGTGGTAGATAATAGTGCTGCATAAAGATTGTTCTGGAACTGAAAGATTGAAGTGTGTCCTTTCAACACCAAGCTTTATTCCTGGTAGAGTGACCAACCTTCTTGGGGCCCACAAGACGGAACCATATTGCCTCAGGCTCTTAAGATTTTTATTCTGCAGACAAGTGTATTGTATCACTTGGAGTGTCCTCTTCATCTACACATTCCAAATGCTTTCCTGCCTTAACATGTCTCTTTTACTTGTTGACAGATAGGTCAGAAATCTTTTAGGAGGCATTTTAAAGTACAACATTGACTTTTTGCACATCAACTGGAGGGGGACTAATATCCTAGTGGGAAGGCTTGTTAGTGCACACAGACAGAGAGGTGGGGGGTTAAACCAGAGTTGCAGGGGGATAGAAATCAGAGTGCCGGAACAGATAGTGGAGTTGTTGTGGAGAAAGATATTGTTAAGCCTACATTCAAGGTCAGGAATCAAAAGGTTGAGCTACATATAGTTCAATGCAAGGAGTATTACAGGAAAGGCAGATGAGCTTGAGCCATGGATCAACACATGGATTTATGACACTATCATCATCAGTGAGATTTGGTTGCAGGAGGGGCAGAACTGACAGCTCAGTGTTCCGGGGATCCGTTGTTTTAGATGTGAGCAAGCAGGGAGGATTAAAGGGGGAGGGGTAGAATTACAAATTACGGAAAACATCACAGCAGTGCTCGGTCAGGACGGAATGCAGAGTTTATCTAGTGAGGCTTTTATGTGTAAAAAGAAAAGTATGAGGAATAAGAAAGGTATGAAAAAAATGGGATTTTATTAGAGCCCACCCAATAATCTGTGGGATTTAGAGGAGCAAATATGTAGAGAGATTGCAGACTGTTGCAAAAAATAAGTTTGTCATAGTAAGTTATTTTAACTTTCCACTTATTAACTGAGACCCCCATACTGTAAAAGGGCTGGATGGCAAAAAGTTTATCAAATGTATTCAGAAAAGTTTCCTTAATTAGTACATAGAAGTCATAATTAGAGAGAGTGAAATACTAGACCTCCTATTAGGGAATGAGACAGGGAAGGTGACAGAAGTTTGTGTAGGGCAACACTGCATCTAAAGCCATTAGTTTCAAGGTAAGTATGGAAAAGGACAGGTCTGGCCCTCAGCAGGAGATTCTAAATTGGAGAACGGCCAATATTGATGGTACCAGGTGTTCTTGGTAAGTGGGGGGCCTTCAAAAGTGAAACATTGAGAGTACAGAGTTTGTATGTTCCTGTCAGAATAAAAGGGAAAGATAACAGTTTTAGGGAACCTTGGTTTTCAAGAGATATTGAGGCTCCAGTTAAGAAAAGGAAGGAGGTGCATAACAGGAATAGACAGGCAGGAATAAATTAGGTACTCGAGGGGAACAACAAATGCAAGGAAACATTTATAAAAGAAATCAGGAGATCTAAAAAGAAAAGGCATGAGGTTGGCCTAGCAGACAAGGTGAAGAAGATTTCTTAGGGCTTCTATGTATATATTAAGAGTAAAAGGATAGCAGGAGAAAAAATTGGTCCTCTGGAAGATCACAATGGCAATCTGTGTGTGGAGCCAAAAGAGATGGAGAGGATCTTAAAATGGATCTTTTTGCATCTGTATTTACTCAGGAGACAGACACAGAGTTTATAGATGAAAAGCCATGTAGCAGAGAGGTCATCACAGATTACAGATGAGACAAGGCGGTGTTTGCTGTCTTGACGCAAATTAGGAAGGATAAATCTCCAGGCTCTGACAACGTGTTCCCTCAGATCATGTGAGAGGCTAGTGCAGAAATTTCAGGGGCCCTAGTAGATATATTTTAAAATTCCTTAGCCATGGGGGAGGTGCCAGAGCACTGGAGGATAGCAAATGGAGTTCCATTGTTTGAGAAAGGTTCTAAAATTAAGCCAGGAAATTATGGGCTGCTGAGCCTGACATCAGTAGTGGGAAAGTTATTGGAAGATATTCTATTGGATATATAAGATATTTGGATAGACAGTGACTGATTAGGGTAGTCAACATGGCTTTGTCCTTGTTAATTTATGTCTAACCAATCTTATAGAGATTTTTGAGGAAGTTCCCAGGAAAGTTGAGGAAGGCAAGGCAGTGGATGTTGCCTGCATGGATTTTAGTAATGCCTTTGGCCTGGTTCCACGTGGGAGGTTGGTGAAGAAGATTCAGTCGCTTGGCATTCAAGATGAAGCAGTAAGTTGGATTGGCATTGGCTTCGTGGAAGACACCAGACAGTGGTTGTAAATGGTTGTATCTCTCTGACTGGAGGCCTGCAACAAGTGGTGTGCCACAGGGATCAGTGTTGGATCTGATTTTGTTTGTCATCTACATCAATGATCTTGATGATAATATGGTCAACTGGATCACACTTTGCAGACGACACCAAGATTTGGGGGTGTGGTGAACAGCGAGAAAGTCTATCAAAGCTTGCACTGAGAATCTAAACCAGCTGAATAAACGGGCTGAAAAGTAGCAAATATAATTTAATGCAGACAAGTGTAAGGTGTCACACTTTGGGAGGGCCAACCAGGGTAGGTCTTACACATTGAGTGGTAGGGCACTGAGGAGTGCTGTAAAACAGAGGGATCTGGGAATACAAATACATAATTCCTTGAAAGTGTCATCACACCATGGTCCTGGAAAACGTTGTCTCATTTTGACTATGTTCTGTACCAGCAGTTATGGTTGAAATGACAATGAAAAGTGACTTGACTTGACAGGCACATGGATGATAAAAAAATGGATGGCTCTGTGAGAGGGAAGGGTTAGATTGATCTCACAGTAGGTAAAAAAGTCAGCAAAATATCATAGGCTGAAGAACCTGTACTGTGCTGTAATATTCTATGTTCCAATCTTAAAGGAAATCATAGGTCTAAAATTATTCTCCGTGGAATTGTGTGATCTTATCATTTTAATGATGTGTTTGTTAACTGTTTACTTCGAGTTATCTACAGTAGCAGCTAAAAATATCCATTTGTAAAATGCAAAGTTAGATTACAGTCCCTGCCCAGGGGATGCACAAATAGTTCAACTCAAAAAGGATAAAATTATGTCTCCATATGTCACACTTACAGGGTGACTTCGTAGTTCTGGGCAGATATACATAATTTTTATCTCTGTACGTCTGAATAATTGTGATGTGTAGTATTCAATATTAGATTAGATTAGATTATGAGGACAATCCTCTTTTATTGTCATTTAGTAATGCATGCATTAAGAAATGATACAATATTCCTCCAGTGTGATATCACAGAAACACAAGACAGACCAAGACTGAAAAACTGACAAAAACCACATAATTATAACATATGTTACAACAGTGCAGGCAATACCGTAATTTGATAGAAGAACAGACCTTGGGCACGGTAAAAAAAAAAGTCTCAAAGTCTCTCGAAAGTCCCAACATCTCATGCATACGGTAGAAGGAAGAAAACTCTCCCTGCCATGAGCTTCCAGCGCTGCAAACTTGCCGATGCAGCACCCTGGAAGCACCCGACCACAGTCCGACTCTCAGTCCGTCCGAAAACTTCGAGCCTCCGACCAGCCCTCTGACACCGAGCACCGAGCACCATCTCTGCCAAGCGCTTCGACCCCAGCCCTGGCCACCAGCAACTGGCAAAACTGAGGATTTGGGGCCTTCCCTCCGGAGATTCTTGATCGCACAGTGGTAGCGGCAGCGAACCGGGCATTTCAGAAGTTTCCCCAGACGTTCCTCCGTGCTTCTCACATCCGTCTCCGTCAAATCAGGATTTTGCACAGCCCCTATTTAACAAATACGATATCATTTCACTGGAGAGGCCACACGCGCTGCATCACGCCGCCATCTTCTCAACATATATCAACAGATTAAACAAAAAGAAATGAAAGTAATAGAACTGAGTGCAGATATGTTAATCAGACCAAACTATGTAGCCAGAAACATAGAAAACCTACAGCACAATACAGGCCCTTTGGCCACAATGCTGTGCTGAACATGCACTTACTTTAGAAATTACCAAGGGTTACCCATAGCCCTCTATTTTTCTGAGCTCCATGAAAAATCATGTACCATAACCTAACAGGGAAACAAAACATTTTTCTATTTATTAAAGGAGTATTAGTCAAATGAAAATTTCCCTTTTCCCTCATATGTCGTACCCGTATGCTTTCTGATTTGCCAGTCATCAGTGGGAATAATTGATCTGCATAATGGCCAGTACTGAAGCTTAGCTGAAAGATATCAGAAGAGGGTGAGTTCTACAGACTGACAGTTAATATACCAGAATCTCTAAATCACTAAGTAACAGCAAGACGCAAGTGAGGGTTACCAATATTTATTTATATTAGACCATCATAAATAGTGGCTATGAGAAGATCATAAACCAAACTTTGCCATGAAAACTCAAAAGAGTTCAATTTCCACTCTACACTGTTATTTCCCCTTTACTTAGAATGAAAGGTTGGTTGTGTTACCATAGCACAGATAGAAACTTGGAAAAATTATGTAAAGCTGTGTGTAAATTTTAGAGCAAAAGCTTATAGCCAAAACATCTTGGTGCTTACACCAAATTAATTTTTAACATAACACAAAACAACTTTCTCACAATCACTTAGGTTTTATTCAAGTAAAATTGGACCTTAAAGCTCAATACTGAGCTGCTGATTTTTTTTGATTACTTTGTAATTTTCAGTCATTTTAATTAGTCATCCAACCATGTTACATGGTCCTTTGGCATTTTCTGGTTTTACATGGAAAAAGGACATTTTTTTACACCAGGAGAGAAAGAGTAATAAAATTACATATAAGATGATCAAGGTATGTTGACTATTTTATTACTGAATTTAAAACCGTATGGTAGTCCATTATAACTGGAGATTGAACAAGACTTGCATGTATGTGAATATGAGTCAATATTTAATTGGATGCATAGTGCATATATGTGTGTTTGGCTTCTCTTGTCAAGTAGTCTCAATGAATCAATACAAACAACAGGAATTCTGCAGATGCTGGAAATTCAAGCAACACACATCAAAGTTGCTGGTGAACGCAGCAGGCCAGGCAGCATCTCTAGGAAGAGGTACAGTCGATGTTTCAGGCTGAGACCCTTCGTCAGACCGTCCTGACAGCAACTTTGATGTGTGTTGTTTCAATGAATCAATGGTGACTTACTTCCACTCTGCTGATGAGACCAGTATGGGAGCTTCACAGATGGGGTGGGCACATACAGTAAGTGGGTAGTTTGTGAGATGCTGTGTTCCTTCTAGTGTTTGGCAATGACACTACTATTGTTGGCAGAATTTCAGATGGTGATGAGGAGGCGTACAGGAGAGAGAAAGATCAGCTGGGTGAGTGGTGTCGCAGCAACAACCTTGTACTCTATATCAGTAAGACCAAAGAATTGATTGTGAACTTCAGGAGGAAAAAGTTGAGGGAACACACACCAGTCCTCATCAAGGGATCAGAAGACGAAAGGCCGAGAAGTTTCAGATTCCTGGGTGTCAACATCTCTGAGGATCTATCCTGAGCCCAACATATTGATGCAATTACAAAGAAGAGACAACAGCTGATATATTTCATTAGGAGTTTGAGGAGAATTGGAAGGTCACCAAAACACTCAAGTTTTTATTGATGTACCATGGAGAGCATTCTGACTGGTTGCTTCACCATCGGGTACGGAGAAGCCACTGCTTAAAATGCAGCAGAAAGTTGTAAACTCTGCCAGCTCCATCATGGACACTGGCCTCCTCAGCATCCAGGACACCTTCAAAAGGTGATGTCTCAAAAAGCTGGCATCCATCAGTAAGGACCCCATCACCCAGGACATGCCCTCGTCTCATTGCTAACATCAAGGAGGAGGTACGGGAGCCTGAAAACACACACTCAGCATTTCAGTAACAGCTTCTTCCCCTCTGCCGTCAGGTTTCTGAATGACAATGAACACTAGCCCAGCATTATTTCCTTTCTTTTTGCACTACTTACTTAATTAACTTTTAGATGCTTATTGTAATTTTTTAGTTCTTCTTATTATGTATTGTAATGCGCTGATGCCACAAAACAACAAATTTCACAACATATGCCCGTGATATTAAACCTGATTCTGATTCTGATTCTCAGTTTGTTTGATTCTGGCATCTCTGTACTTCGGATGGTCTTGAGTTTTCAGGATCACTCTACTTTGAGCTGTCATGGATCAGAGGCTGGAGTAGCCCATGGGCATTTTTTAAAGAAAACTTTAGCACATTCTTGAATCTTTTCTTCCATCTGCCTGGAAACTTCTTACCAAGACAAAATCCTGATGAAGGATCTCAGCTCGAAACATCAAATTTTTATTCCCTTCCACAGACGCTGCATGACCTACTGAGTTCTTCCATCATTCTGTGTGTTCTGCTCAGAATACAGTGCCTGTTTCACGAGCCTGGCATCAGCCTATACATTCAGTGGCCACTTTATTAGGTACACCTGTACACCTTCTCATTAATACTAAAGTCTCATCAGCCAATAATGTGGCAGCAACTCAGTGCAGAAAAGCATGCAGGCATGGTCAAGAGGTTCAGTTATTGTTCAGACCAAAGATCAGAATGCAGAAGAAATGTGGTCTAAGTGACTTTGACTGTGGAATGATTGTTCATGCCAGACAGGTAGCTTGATATCTCAGAAATTGCTGAACTCCTGGGACTTTTGTGCACAACAGTCCCTAGAGTTTACAGAGCATGGTGTAAAATTCAAAAAAACATCCAGTGAACAGCAGTTCTGTGGGTAAAAGTGCCTTGATGATGACGGAAGTCAAAGGAGAGCAGCCAGACAGTTTCAAGCTGTTTCAGGAAAGTGCCAGTAACTCAGATAACTACATGTCACAACAGTGGTGTGCAGAAGAGTATCTCTGAATGCACATCATGTTAAACCTTGAAGTGGATGGGCTATAGCAGCAGAAAACCATGAAATACACTCAATGGTCACTCTATTAAAATACAGGAGGTACTTAATAAAGTGGCCACTGAGTGTATATTTCCACATATTTACACACCCACTTAACTATTGAGTCCTGTTTACATGTACAATATATTAGACTTCTCTAGTCCCAATTGTACATTTTCTCTACTGATAAACAATTATCTTTCACTTTTGAATTCAATAAAGATGTACTAACCCCCTGATTAACTTCTAAATGATCTTATTAACAGGTATCCACTCAAACATTTCCTGCTCATATCAATATAATAAAAATATATTATTTTGCTATGTGCAATTAGAAAGTGCTGAAGATTCTCACCTGTTCAGGCAGCATGTGTGGAGAGATAAATAGAATTAGAGTTTTAGGTTCATGACTTTTCACCAGAAAGGTGAAAATTTAGAAGTGAAACAAGTTTTTAACGAGCAGGAGGAGGAGAGATAGGTAAACGGAAATTCGAGTAGGTTGGAGACACAAGTGGTAGTGGTACAGGCTGACAAAGGGCAGGAAATGTATTTGAAGCAGATTCAGACGGAGGAAGACAAATGAAATCTGGAATAAGAGATCCATTTATCCAGAGATCCAAACATTCCTTTCAGGTGAAGCAGTAATTTATCTGCCTTTTTTTAACTATTGTATTCTGTACCTGATGCTGATGCTATGGTCTCCTTCATACGGGGAAAACAAAATACAGACTGGTATCCGCTTCGCAGGACGTCTCTGTTCAGTTCAGAAGTTGCCCTACACCTAAACTCTCCATTCACATAAGATCCCACGAAGGAAGAATGTCTACTAGGTCAGTGCACACATAATTCATGTCACGTACTGACACAAAAAGAAAATAGATGTGAACAGAAAGGAAAGAGTGGAACTATCCTGATTATTCTCTGATTATTTAACTGTGGGTTACCATAGATACTGGTCCCAGCTAATTGATTATTATGAATTGGATTATTATTGTCACATTATGAGAGATACGGTAAAGAGCTTCCATTTGCATGCCATCTAGATATATCATTCTATACATAAATACATCAAGGAGGTACAAATGGGGGAAAAAACAGAATGCAGAATATAGATTTAAAGTTATGGAAAACATGTACAAGAACCATAACAGGGGGGGAAATAAATATTAAAAGTTCATCTTTATCATATATGAGATCTCTTCAAGAATCCGATCACAATGGGATAGAACCTGTCCTTAAGCCTGGTGGCATAGATTACTCAAACGTTTGTATATTCTGCACAATTGGAAAGGGGGGAAGAGAGAATGGTTAATGGACAAGGGGTCCTTGATTATGCTGGCTGTTTTCTGGCGCTATTATTTCTACAATCTCTACAATTTCTTGCAGTCTTAGATAGACTGTGATGTACCTGCATAGGATGCATCTGTAAAAATTGGTCCTCAGTTTTCACATTCCATCTCAATGATTTGGCCGAGTTTGCTGATTATACTAGGTGGGATGTGAATGGGGAGGATGTTATAAAGAGGCTTCAAGAGGACATCGACAAGCTGTGAGAGCGGATGAGAATAAGGTTGATGGACTATAATACAGAAAAATATGAGATCATCCACTTTGGTGCACAAAGCAGAAAAGCAGAGTATTTTTAAATGATGAGTGTTGGTGCTCAAAGGGACCCAAATGTGCTTGTTCACAGGTCAAAGAAAATTTACATGCAGGTGCAGCAAATGATTAGGAAGATAAATGGTACGTTGACTAAATGATATCCAGGTCTCCAGAGTGCAATCTTAATGCTGTAAGCAGCATCACTATCATTGCATGTAAATCCTGGAACTCCCTGTCAAACAACATGGTGGGAGTTCAATCAAGTTGAGACATCTTCTCAAGAACATTAGAGATGATCAATAAACATTGGGTTTAACACATCTGAAAAATAAATATTAAAAAGATATCCCATTATAGGGGGAGGGAATATCGTCATACTCCACATGCCCAAGCATAAACAAATTTGTTCCACCTGTCCTCAAAATGCTTCATCGTATCTGATAACTTTGAATGCCAACGCTCTGATATCTCCTGTGCTAAAGCCTTAATTTCCAGGCTCCTAAAGTAATCTTTTAAAAATTTCTTGTTCTTTGCTTCCACCTACAAATGAAATTTGGCACAGTCTGTTTCTTGGTTGATTAATGTATTCTAGATCAATTTAATATTTCCTTAAACTTATATTTCATTCTTTGATGACATCCAGTACTTCGCACTTTGCCTCCATATTGAGTCATTCCTATAGAAATAACAGAGGCCCCTGCTCTGATCTGCGGTAAAACGTTGCCGTTGAAGAGTACTTTTTATAACTGAGCATTGAATGAGTTAATTTCTTCAGCGGTGCGCTCGTTACCCATTGCAGCGTCCCTCTAACATTTGTTTTTTTACAGCACTGATGTAGAAGAAATGGAGATCATGTTTCTGTAGCTGTCATTTGTTGCTTACCAAGCAGTCTGGCCCTTGTCAGTAATTTTTGAACTGCTCAGTAAATGGAATTACAGTAGATTTTAAGAAGCTGGATGGTGGGAGGGATTCTTATCCCAGTTGCATTCAAAATTATGTCTAATCTTAACAAGGAGCTCTTCATTGTTTCTGAGGTGCCTTGAGCAGGTACAGCATGGCTTTTGTTCGGAGCAGTTGGTGAGCAGAATAAGTGTGCAGAAAAAGCCAACCTTAAGTACATAATTTCAAGGCCTTTGGTACTGATTACAGAACCCTTTCACCATGCAGCAACCGCAGGAATAATGGGCAATTTGGGGCATACATTTTTATAATTTTATACCATGTATCCTAGTAGGGAGAGTGGAAATAATTAAAATAAAGAAACAATATTAAATGTTGAATTTTCCTCAGAGCATAAAAATAGATTATATTTTTATTTAATCACTGAGTTCAAATGTATTTAGTTAGGACACATAAGCTTCTCTATACAACATATTTCCAAAGCAAAATATTGATATGAGAATATTTCCACACGCCAATCAAATGAATACATTTAGTTTGCTAAGGCTAGCAGATGGATTGGTGTGCTCCCATTTGAAAAGACGTAAATAAACCTTCAATTATTCCTTTTCCTCGGAACAAGAAAAAAAATTGAAGAAACTTGCCTTCTTAAATGTTGTGCTGTACAGTAACTCTGTAACTCCTGTATCTTTAGAGACATTGAACAATCATTTTCAAGATTATAACCCTGTTAGAATATTTAGAAACAGAGAATGTGTGTTAAAAGAGCCAAACATTATATTATTGCAGGTCAACCAAACTGATTGAGAAAATTCACAGTGAAGTAAAAGCAATTAATTTAAAAGAAATTCACCTTTTAATTAAAGAATCTTGCAGCTTGAACCTCATGTTAAAATACTGCATAATATGAAAGTACATTCAGGAAGTAAATGGTGTTGTGTAAAATCAGATTTTGGTAAAATCCAGGGCTAGCTAATGGGAATGTAGGGAGAATGAAATGGATGTAATATAGGATTAATGTAAATGAGTGGTTGATGGTCAGTGCTGCTATGATGGACTAAGCAATTGTTTCTATGGCTTGACAATACGTCACTATGATATTTGATTATCTTCCCCATTCCCACCCTTAAAATTCAACTCTACTAAAAGGGCAGTAACCTGATGCTTTCCACCTATGAGGGTATGAGCTCCCTGTGTAGGTGTGAGAGTCTACACTTCACATATTGCACACTGTGGACGTACATCTGGGCCAGACATGGACATCCCTGAAAGACTATATTACATAGAAACATAAAAAACCTACAGCACAATACAGGCCCCTCGGCCCACAATGCTGTGCCGAACACGTACCTACTTTAGAAATTACCTAGGGTTACCCATAGCCCTCTATTTTTCGAAGCTCCATGTACCTATCCAGGAGTCTCTTAAAAGACCCTATCGTACATCTGAAAAAGTACCCCAATGAATCTCCATACTATATTGTCTAGGCAAAATCTCAACCAATGAACTAAAGTGTAATCAAATGTCAACTTTCTGTCTCTAAGTCTTACCACAATCTGGCAGATGAAGTGTCTGCTCTAATAACAAAAGAAGTATCTGGCCAGAATGGAGGAATGGAGGGAAATGGGCCTTGTCATAAAATAGTACCCAGAGTTTTGCAAGAGGTTGCTGTGAGATAGTGGATGGCCTGATTATCACCTTCCAAAACTTTACAACTCATGGAATTGGAGTAAAGGATTGGAAGGTAGCAAATGTGACCACAATATCTAAGAGGGAAAAACAAAAAAAAAAACTACTGACCTGTGAGCTGAACAACAGTAGCGGGAAAAATGCTGGAATCTACAATAAGATTTAATAAAAATATAGTAAGACATAAGAGCAGAATAAGGCCACTCAACCTATCTAGTCTGCTCTGCCATTCCATCATGGTAAATTTATCATCCCTCTTAACTAAATTCTCCTGCCTCTCCCCATAGCCCTTGCAGTTTCTTATCTCTGTTAATGGGGATTCTACATCCTCCGAACCTATGTCACCTCTTTCTAAGGATTTGATTTCATTTTTTACCAATAAATCCACCCCATCCCCTCTGCCTACCACCCCTCCTTTCGATACAAGGTGTATCCTTGAATGTTAAGCTCCCAACTATGATCTTCTTTCAGTCACGACTCTGTGATGCCGACAACATCATAGCTGCCAATCTCTAACTGTGCTACAAGATCATATCTACCTTATTCTGCATACAGCGTGCATTCTAATATACACTTTCAGTCCTATGTCATTACCCTTTTAATGAAGACAGAGTAACAGAAATAACAATAACTTAATACATAATGCAATAATAACAGAACAACTTGAAAAGAATTATAAAATTCAGCAATGTCAATGTCAATTTCTGAAATAAAAATATATTTGACTAATTTGTGGGAGTACTTTGAATATGTAACTTTTAAGGCCAAACCAGTGAACATGACAGATTTAGATTTTTGAGTGACTTTCAATAAGTTCCCACACAGGAGGGTCATCAAAATTAGAACATATGGAACTGGATCAAATAAATTAACAAATATTGGGAATTAGTTACTGGACAAAAAAAAACAAAGAATGAGAATAAATGAGTTATTTATATGGACTGATATTCTCAACCTATATTAACAATTTGGCTGAGGAAACTAAACTTCATACTTCTGAATTTGATAACACCAAACTGTAAATAGGGAGGAGATTGCAAAGAGGCTTCAAGGGGAAGAAGACAAACTGTGAGATAGACCATACTATAGAAAACAGACAAGGTAATTTATTTTGCTGCATTAAATAGAGAAACTGAGTTGTTTTCTTTAACTTAGAAATTGTGTAATGTTAAAGCTCAAAAAGACCAAGACCCTGAAAACACTTGTTGAGTACAACAAATGATTACAAAGTTAACCTTCATTAAGAGATAACATGAATGCTGGAATAAGGATGTTTTACTGAATTTGTGTATGGCCTTGATGCACCCATAGTTCACACACAGTTTGGTGTCCTTACTGTGAACTTGGGCCTCTGTACCTCCCCCTCCAATTGGATACTTGACTTCCTAACCGGGAGACCGCAGTCTGTGCGGATTGCTGACGATAAACACTGGCGTACCTCGGGCTATGTGCTTAGCCCACTGCTCTACTCTCTATATACCCAAGAATGTGTGGCTAGACATAGTTCAAATGCCAGGTATAAATTTGCTGACAATAAATCCATTGTTAGTAGAATCTCAGGTGGTGTCGAGAGGGTGTACAGGAGTGAGATATGCCAACTGCAGCAACAACCTGGCACTCGACATCAGTAAGACGGAAGAGCTGACTGTGGACTTCAGGAAGGGTGAGACAAAGGAACACATACCAATCCTCATAGAGGGATCAGAAGTGGAGAGAGTGAGCAGCTTCAATTTTCTGGGTGTCATGATCTCTGAGGATCTAACCTGGTCCCAACATATCGATGCAGTTATAAAGAAGGCAAGACAACGGCTATACTTTATTAGGAATTTGAAAAGATTTGGCATGTCAACAAATACACTCAAAAACTTCTACAGTTGTACCATAGGGAGCACTCTGACAGGCTGCATCGCTGTCTGGTATGGAGGGGCTACTGCACAGGACTGAAAGAAGCTGCAGAAGGTTGTAAATCTAGTCAGCTCCATCTTGGGCACTAGCCTACAAAGTACCCAGGCCAACTTTAGGGAGTGGTGTCTCAGAAAGACAGCATCCATTATTAAGGACCTCCAGCACCCAGGGCATGCCCTTTTCTCACTGTTACCATCAGGTAGGAGATCCAGAAGCCTGAAGGCACACACTCAGCGATTCAGGAACAGTTTCTTCACTCCTGCCATCCGATTCCTAAATGGACATTGAACCCTTGGACACTACCTCACTTTTTTTAATAAACAGAATTTCTGTATTTGTACAGTTTTTAAATCTATTCAATATACATAATTGATTTACTTGTTTATTTATTATTATGTTTTATTTTATTTATTATTATTTTTTCTCTCTTTCTCTGCTAGATTATGTATTGCATTGAACTGCTGCTGCTAAGTTAACAAATTTCACGTCACATGCCGGTGATAATAAATCTGATTCTGATTCTCTGAGTAAGGATGTTCTTACTTTGTGGCAGTACAGCAAGCATTAATTAAGTTGTTTTGTGGAAAGCTGGGTTTGCTAAATTGTGCTTTTTTAGCCTTCTGAGAAACAAGAAAAATCTCATTAAACTTTTAAAATTCTTCTAAGGTTTGACAGACTAGATGTTGGAAGGACATTTATCTGTCTGAGGCATCCAGGAACAGGGACAGAGTTTCAGCAGAAGGAAAAGGCTGTTTAAAAGTGAAATTTCTTCACTCAGAGGACAGAGAACTATAGGAATTGTCCAACCTGGAAGAGTGTGAATGCTCAGCTATTGAGATCATTCAAAGTGGAAATCAATAAATTTCTTTATGTTAGGGGAATAAAGGGAAACGAAGGTGATTCATGAAAATAGCTGAGTTAAGAGATCAGCAATGAATCATGGCACAAGTTCGATGGGCAAGATGGACTACTCCAGCTCCTATGTCTTATTTTGTTTTCATAACTCACTTCCATTACTTTCCTTAGTTGCAGGATGCAGCCGTCACTGTAATTTGTACAGTTCTTCTGAGGAGGATATCTGAATAATCCTGTTCGGAAGAGAGTTCCGAGATTATGACTGAATCAGACTGAAGGAATGGTTATGATTTTCTAAGTCAGAATGATATATGACATGGAGAGAAAATTCCACATGATGGTATTCCGTGTTTTTCATTTCCTGCCTCTCAGCAGAGATTACAGATTTCAAGGAAGTCTTATTTTGAGTCAGATGATAGATCAATAAATGCTGATATCTGGTGTAGACAGTGAAGTACTGTGAGAACCAAAGGGCAAGAAGGAAGACTGAAAATATAAGTGGTCAAAAAAATTACTCTCATATCCTTGTATAATTTGCAAAAAAATTGCAGTATATTTATGATCACAAAGCAAATCTAGGTATCTATTCCAAATGATACCACACATGGAAAAATATTAAGCAATGGCTCAGAGGGTTGCCATTCAATATTGAATTTAATATTTAATTTAATTTAATATTTAACATTTAATATTCCATTTAGTATTGAACTTGGTCATCTGTATCTTTTTCTTCAGTTGATATCTCTTTATAGATGTGATTAATGTATATTAATGCAAGATCTTCCCAAATTTTCAGAAACTGCCTGGTCATTTTGTGCTTCAACAAGGATAATTGATGGTTTACAATCTGTGTTGCTTGTATCGCTAGTCAGATAGGTCCAGAACTGAGTAGCAATCATTTTTGGGATGGTAATCAAATGTGTTTGTACTAATTGCACGTAGAATACAAATATTTGTTCATATTGGGTATGGAAAGAGAAAATGTAATTCCTAGAAAGAATAAAAGAAATAGGATCAAAAGTAGATAAATACTGTGGAGCATTAAGAATAATTAAGGGGTTTCACTTGGTGTTCAAACTAGTTCACCTCAGGTAGAATTAACTAATTATTTCAGAATTGGCTTAGCAAAAAAAAAATAGGAAATCTGATTTTATTCTGAGTGTAATTTTTTTTGGATTTGAAGTAATATGGACTTCAGAGAAAAAGAATCAATTTCCATCCTTAATTTAAAATTTCAGCATTAATTTTCTCCTATTCAGAATGAGAAAAATCTAATGGATTCTGTACTTAAATGAACCAATCCAATAAGTAATTGATATGCGTAAGGAAATTTACATGTATTCAGTTCCATGATCAAACTTCATCAGTCAAGTAAATTATCCTAGAGCAACATGAAGTTCAGAAAGTTCAGTCAAAGTATACACATTGAACTTTCTCTTTTATACACTAAGTTGAAATTATATAATATCTTAACAAAATAAAAGTCTCAAAGAAACTTCAGAAAAACATTATCAAACAATATTTGATACCAAGTCATATAGAACAGACAAAAAGAATCCTAACAGGGTTGCTAAGTTTAGGTAAGGACCTCCAATGTTCAGGAAGCCAAAAGCATGGATAGCAGTGTTGAAATGGTTAAAACTGGGAATGCACAATAAGACAGTAACAAATTAGTGGACTGCCAATAGCTCGAACAGTTGTAAGGTTGCTGAAGATAATAGAGATGGGGAGAGGGGGTGTCATGGAGGGATGTGAAGAAGAATCAGAATCCTAAAAACTAAGTTATGTTCAGTCCAAGTATTAGTGCAGGTCACTGAAAACAATGGTGGAGACGGAATAGGAACTGGTGAGATTCTGCCAGCAGAGTTTTAGATGAGTTCAGCATCACAGAGCATAGAAGATAGTCAGCCATCCCACTGATTTATTAAACCAATTGTTAGTGAAGCTAAAGGTACCGGTGGCATAGTATCATTTACTAGTGACAAGAAATTAATTCCCAGTTAGTAGTGCTGAAAAGTCGTATTATAGAGTGACACAACACACTGAAATTCACTTCATTTCAGTGCAAAATCCCACACAACTACTACCATATAGTATGTATAACATTAGCAACATGAATTAATTTCTGAACAGTTAGCAGAAATTCTAACTGAGAACATATGATTTTCTATATAATTCTTGAGTACGAAAATGCTCCAAAGAAAAAGCCACTGTATGATTTTATATTCAACCAGATTATTTGAATGTAACACATTGTTTAATTTTCATTTTCACTGAGTCCCTGATTGTATTAAATGTAATTTCCCAATCAATTTTAATCCAGTTCAATTTGATGTTCAGATCAGTTCACAATAATTAAACTGTTTGGACATCCATACCTCAAACTTCAGTTGATATCTATAAGTTTAGTTAGTGTGCTGGCAAATCTTTGTAACATATGAATAGATTTTTGCAGGCCATGACCTCAATGTACTTAATGTTCCAATCACCAAGTCAACTGCTGAAGTCATTTCATTCATTTTCTATGTCTGCCAGCCTGAGTCTGTCCTCAAAAATAGAATGAATCACCAACCAGAATGTCCATATGAGGAAGGCTCAACAACCAAATACACAAGCTATCACCCATTCACTGTTCCATCAGTTCCATGGAAAATAATTATATCAGCATCATTTTGGCATGACGCATGTTAATCAAACATGTCACAGATGGAAACAAGCTCTCATGTATTCAGAGTGACTGCTGTTCTGTGAAGTTCGGCCTGTTGTCATTAGAGACATACGTACAAATCTCCAGTGCTATGACCCCTAGACAGTGACAAGTACAAAGTAACCATTCCCTCTTGTCCATTCTTCCTGTCACCTGATAGTAGGCAGATGACATAATTTCCTTCTCTTGTGCATTTGATTTCAAAATGTCTGGGTCCCATCACTAAGTCTTTATTTTAAAAGCTACCCTTGCTATTTCCAAGTGGTGCTTAATTTATGTATTTAGTCTGAATTTTAGGCAGCATTATTGTGAGTACTTTTTTTCCATGTTCATTGGAAAATCTCCCAGTTCTAATAAAAGATTATTAATGAGAACTAATTTTTATCCACTTTCCATAAACTTCATCTACTGAGTGCTTCCAATGCTTACTGTTTATTCTTGTATACTCTTCATATATTTTTCTTTCATTTTCACCCTTACTCTAATAATGCCTTTAAACATTCGAAGGCCTTTCAAACTTGCAAATCTCAGTGATGAGATTTGTATTAATCAGGTGTATGATTCTTCATTTGGCAAGCCATACTTCAGTAAAGTTCAGAAAATAACTGTTAGGTCAGTGCTTATTCTGCATCCACTTCCAGTTACCTCAATGGAAAGCCACAATAAAAATCAGCTTCAAGGAAAGGCTGAAGGTCACACATACCAAAGCTTTCACTATGATTTAACTAGCTAATCAAAATCACTATCAGTGGTTCATGCCTGCTCTTAGCTATTGTTCAAACTTTGAACTTTTAAAATTATCACTACGTCCTGAGTAGTTTATTTATTCAAATAAAACTCCAATGTCTGAAGTGTTTATTTTAATAAACTCAGTTTAATTTTATTTAGAGAATTTAAACCCGCCATATTTCTGAATTTCTTGTTTATAATGTGCTCGAGATGAGATGCAATTCACCAGCACAATTAGATCTACATTACTTTGCCCAGTACCAGTAGCTCTTACTTAAATGCTAACCATGACGAAGAAACGTGGTTTGGGCAACATCAGTGCTCACCTCCAATGACTTGGGTGGCTGCTCATGATGGAATAGCTCAAGTCAAACGGCATATATGGAGAATGAAACAGAGTCACTGTTTTAGGTCAGTAGTCTTTCATCAACACTGACTGAATAAACCCAAACGGAACTCAAGAGAAACATCCCTGTAGAGCAACTGTTACAGAAAATTTTCTACCATATTCACCGATTGAAGCTATATATGTGTTACTTTAAAAGAAGATGAATAAATACATGACGGAGAAAAACAGTGCAAGGTGAAAGAAATACATGAACATCATGATTACAGTGAGTGAGCCATTTCTTTGTTGTAGATTTGCATGATACAAAGCAAGATCCAGGAACTATTCCATATAACTAACATGAACCTGTTTTACTTGTCCTTGGGCAAAGGAGATAGCATTGCAAAAACATGTGTCACCAGTTTGCTTTAGTAAGTTACGAAGGTTAAGGATTACTTTTATGCTTTAAAGATTTTGTAACTGTGAGGACTCATAAAATAAAACTAAAATTAAAAAATAACTGAAATTACAGGGAGATTCAGCGGGCCTAGCCTCATCTGTAGAGAGAGGAATGGAATGAAGGATTGGGTTGAAGAGCCTTCATCAGAACTGGGAAAATTAGAACACAAGTTCGTTTTACGCTGCAGAGAAGGTAGAGGAAATGAGGCATGTCCGAAGCCATGGTCTTGAGATCAGAGGCCCGGAGGTGGCCTGCCCAAGCCTGGAGGCCCGTCTGTTTGTGTGTGTGGACGAGGAGTTTGTTTTGCTGTTGTTGATTGTGGTACGTTGGCTTTGTGTTGTTTTGCTGAGCATTATGGGCATGCTATGATGGCTGCTCCCAACAAATGCTCACAATGTGCTGGTTGTTAATTCAAAAGATACATTTTACTGTGTGTGTTTAATGTACATATGACTAATAAATAAAGCTAATCTAAACTAATACAAAGGAAATATCTTTGATATGGTGAAGGTAGAATTGTAAAGATAATTCAAAATTTATTTAATTGTCTAGTTTAATAGATGAATGAAGGCATTTAGAAAGAGACAAAACAAAGAAAGGATTGTATTAAGACTGTGAAATGCAGGTCAGAGCTCTGGTGAAGCTCATAAATTCATAGCAACATGATGTAATACAGCACAGAAACTGGTCCTTCAGCCCAAACCATCCATGTTGAACAAGATGCTCATCTAAGCTCATCCCATTTACCTGTATTTGGCCTGTATCCCTCTACGCCTTCCTTACCCATGTTCCTGCCAGATGCCTTTTAAATATTCAAAGACTCAAGTACATTTTTTTTTATCAAAGTATGTATGTAGTGTACAGCCCTGAGATTCACCTTCCTGCAGGTAGCCACAAAACAAAGAAACACCAAATCAATACCTAAACTCTTTGGGTGTTGACACAAGTTTTGGTCTTATAATATGTTGAACAGTGTTCACTGTTCTCATGCAATCACTCACATAAAATAATTGTCTGTCTACAGGAGTAACTCTTTACCACTACCAGAGCAACCAGCTCCCTTCAGCAGTTTTCATCAAATATCAAGTATATTTTTATGTTATAATATAGCACAGAAAGCTGACCCTCTAACCCATCAAGTTTACATGGACCATCAAGCTTTACATTAAACCTGTACTATAATGTCATTTTATTGTCCTCACATTCCCAACTTACACATTGAGGACAATTTAGAGTGGCCCATTGACCTAGCAGCTGGCAATCATTCAGGATGAAGAGGAAACTGGAGCAGGTGGTGGAAACCAAGTAGTCACAAGGAGCACACGCCAATTCCACACAGAAGGTCAGAAATTAATCTGGTTTGCTGGAGCAATGAGGCAGCAGCTCCAGCAGATGTGCCAATGCACTGTCCTTCATGTTCTTTACAGCTACTGTAAGACTGTCAGCAATGCAAGACTACTGTATCAATACAACCAAACATCAAATACGTGCTGCCAAGCTGCCTTAAGTCAGCAGACTTTTCTGGAATCATGCTTAAAAGATGTCAGCAACTGGTATCTGGGCACTGCTTGCAAACCAACATTTGTTGTCCATTTTTAATTGCTTTTGAGAACGTAATAGTGAGCTTTTACCTTCTGTCTGTGGAGTCCTTCTAGAAAGGATACCTCACAATATTGTTGGGCACTAAATTCCATCATTTAGACTTTGCGCTGATAAAGGACCAGTGATATATTTCCAAATCAGTGTGTTGTGCAATTTGGAATGGAACTTGCGATCATTGCAGCTGGTGGAATGAGTTCCTTCAAAAACAAAACATGAATGGATCAGCCCAATGTACAATCTGCTTCTTATATAACCTATCACTATCTACTCTATGTTTACACAGAGGAAGCCAATATTGTGCATCTAGCAATTTCTCAATTCATAAAATGGATAGCTATGTTGCTCAACATTAAGTTATAGCGCCTTGTCAGTTACCTTTTAAATGTCAAATCAAGTTGGAAATCCTGGGACATTTCCACCACAGTTCCTCCAAGCCTAATATATTCCTCCAATGTGTTGTTCAGAACCAGACAGCATCTGTGTGGAGAAAAAACAAAGCCAATATTACAGAAGGATAATCTTACAGCAGATCTGATTAATTCTGATACAAGAAGAAAAAGTGAATGACCTGAAATTGTTGAATCTGTTATTGATTGGGAAGAGTGGAGCTGGGAAAGGTAGCAGGACGGATGGTTTCTGAGGTAGTCCTCTCCTTTTCTAACTTATCCAGGGCTTCTCTGAGCTCCTCATGCATGGATTTGAGGTGGTCTTTCCAAATGCTGCTGGCCCTAGTCATGGGCCAGAGACCTATAGGAGGCAGTGTTGCATTTCTTCAAGGAGGCTTTGAACACATCCTTGACTCTTTTCCTCTGTCGGGCTTGTAATCATTTCCGATATCAGACTTCAGAGTGTCAGTTTTGGGAGGCTGTTGTTAGGCAATTAAAAGTATGTGGCCTGTCCAGTTTAGCTAATTGAGTATTATTAGAGTCTCAGTGCTGGTGGAGGTTACTGACAATGGCTTAATTATCCTTCCAATGAATTTGGATGGTTTTCAGGTCTCTCCAGGGCCAGCCGTGCATAGTCCAGGTTTCAGCACCCTTGAAAATGGAATGCTACCTTTCACTAGCATTTTAATTATTGACAGCCACTCATAATTGAATATGGCAGGATTGCTAATATATTAGTTTAGCTTTTCTCTATTGGACATTGATCTTGGGCTTTAGATCACATGTACTGCAAGGTTACTGGACTGGTATGTCCCTTTTAGCCATGGCCTGCTGTTGCGCAACATTGAGCAGAGCTGTTCCATCAGTTGACTGTAGACATAAAGTGGCAAACAGCAAGAGGCTTCTTTTCTAATTTTTGACATAATATCATGAGTTTTCATATGATATGAGTCTGATACTAGTGACTATAATGATAGCACAAATGCTCATTATGACTTTCTTGATATTGGGGCAGAACATAACTGAACATTATACAAAAGGAGGCCTGGGATTGACTATATCAGCTGCCACTTGCCTTTCTAAACAATGCATTCCCAAGTTACAAGAAAATCTGCAGATGCTGGAAATCCTAGCAACACACACAAAATGCTGGAGGAACTCAGCAGGCCAGGCAGCCTCTATGGAAAAGAGTAAACAGTCAACGTTTCAAGTCAAGACCCTTCATCAGGACTGGAAAAAAGAGATTAGAAGACACTTTACTTGTGAGTCTGTTGGGGTCATCTATTGTATCTGGAGCTCCTGGTGTGGCCTCCTGTATATCGGTGAGACCTGACATAGACCACTTGATCGAAACCAGAAAAAGTGAGATCTCCCAGTGGCCCCCCATTTCAATTCAACTTCCCATTCCCATTCTGTATCATCAGTCCATGGCCTCCCTTACCGCCACGATGAGGCCACACTCAGACTGGCGGAGCAACGCCTTATATTCCGTCTGGGTAGCCTCCAACCTGATGGCATAAACATTGATATCTCAACTTTCAGTAATGAAACCCCACTCCTTCACCATTCCCTTTTCCCATTCCCTCTCTCACCTTATTGTCTTACCTGCTCATCACCTCCCTCTGGTGCTCCTCCCCCTTCCCTTTCTCCCATGGCCTTCTGTCTCCTCCTGTCAGATTCCCCCTTCTCCAGCCCTTTATCTCTTTCACCAATCAACTTCCCGGATCACTACTTCACCACTCCCCCTCTCCCAGTTTCACCTATCACCTATGACTTTGTACCTCTTCCTCTCCTCCCCTCACCTTATTATTCTGACTTCTAATCTACTTTTTCCAGTCCTGATGGAGGGTCTCGGCCCAAAACGTCGGCAGTTTACTCTTTTCCATGGATGCTGCCCGGCCGGCCGAGTCCCTCCAGCATTTTCTGCATAATACTTTGCGTTCCAAACTTAACTTAATATCAAATTAAATGACAGCTAACCAACGATCCACACCCAAAGACGTAGGTATCAAACTACATCAAACTCTCTCATACAAGATCCACCTTCAAAATGTTGCAAAGAAGGTAAAATCCAGAATGGCCATGTTCAAGAAGATAGCAGGAACTAAATAGGGTGCTAACCAGTCAGTCCTATGAACATCTAGCCTAGCACTATGTTTCTCAGTTGCTGAACATTGTGCACCAACCTGGGACAGAAGTGCTCACACAAACATCATCAATACACAGCTCTGTACTTCTATGAGAATAATCTCAGGAGCCCTGAAATCCACACCTGTCCAATAGCTCCCAATAATAAGCAGAACAGCACCCGCAGAGATCCATAGAAGAGCAGCTTCAACAAAATTCTACAAACATATCCAAAATATAACTAACAACATTCCAGTTCCTAAACTCACTGAAAATGCTTGTCCAACTTCCCCATTCAAATCCCACAAACCTTTCTACAACATGAAAAACCTCAACTCCTATGACAAAACACACTGACTAGCACCAATACTGGCACACCAACATGCCCACCAACATATTTGTAGTAAGCACAAGGTTGTGATTGTGGGAGATTTTAATTTTCCACACATAGACTGTGAAAGCCCATTCTGTAAAAGGGCTGGATGGTTTGGAGTTTGTCAAATGTGTGCAGGATAGTTTTTTGCAGCAATACATAGAGGTTCCAACTAGAGAAGTGACAGTGTTGTATCTCCTGTTAGGGAATAAGATAGGGCAGGTGACAGAGGTATGTGTTGGGGAGCACTTTGGGTCCAGTGATCACAATACCATTAGTTTCAATATAATTATGGAGAAGGATAGGACTGGACCCAGGGTTGAGATTTTTGATTGCAGAAAGGCTAATTTTGAGGAGATGTGAAAGGATTTAGAAGGAGTGGATTGGGACAATTTGTTTTATGAGAAGGATGTAATAGAGAAATGGACGTCATTTAAAGGTGAAATTTTGAGGGTACAGGATCTTTATGTTCCTGTTAGGTTGAAAGGAAAGGTTAAAAGTTTGAGAGAGCCATGGTTTTCAAGGGATATAGGAAACTTGGTTCGGAAAAAGAGAGGGATTTACAATAAATATAGGCAGCTTGGTGTTAATGAGGTGCTCGAGGAATATAAAGAATGTAAAAAGAATCTTAAGAAAGAAATTAGAAAAGCTAAAAGAAGATACGAAGCAGCTTTAGCAAGTAAGGTGAAAATAAATCCAAAGGGTTTCTACAGTTATATAAATAGCAAAAGGATAGTGAGGGATAAAATTGGTCCCTTAGAGAATCAGAGTGGACGGCTATGTGCGGAGCCAAAAGGGATGGGGGAGCTTTTGAACAATTTCTTTTCTTTAGTATTCACTAAGGAGAAGGATATTGAGTTGGGTAAGGTAAAGGAAACAAGAAGGGTAGTTATGGAAAGTATGATGATTAAAGAAAAGGAAATACTGGCGATTTTAAGGAATATAAAAGTGGATAAGTCTCCGGGTCCAGACAAGATATTCCCTATGACCTTGAGGGAAGTTAATGTTGAATAGCAGGGGCTCTGACAGAAATATTTCAAATGTCATTAGAAACGGGGATGGTGCCGGAGGATTGGCGCATTGCTCAAGGTCTTTATTCTTTGGAGCGTAGAAGGTTGAGAGGGGACTTGATAGAGGTGTTTAAAATTATGAGGGGGATTGATAGAGTTGACATGGATAGGCTTTTTCCATTGAGAGTGGGGGAGATTCAAACAAGAGGACATGAGTTGAGAGTTAAAGGGCAAAAGTTTAGGGGTAACGTAAGGGGGAAGTTCTTTACTCAGAGAGTGGTGGCTGTGTGGAACGAGCTCCCAGCAGAAGTGGTTGAGGCAGGTTCGATGTTGTCATTTAAAGTTAAATTGGATAGATATATGGACAGGAAGGGAATGGAGGGTTATGGACTGAGTGCAGGTCAGTGGGACTAGGATAGCGTAGGAGTTCGGCAAAGATGAGAAGGGCCGAGATGGCCTGTTTCTGTGCTGTAATTGTTATATGGTTATATGCCCTTCGGCGGAAATCTGCACTCCTCCCGGGTTTTACTACTGTTAGTAGAAAAAAACTAGACAGCCATAAATAGACTCAGAAGTCGACATGACAAAAGAGCACAAACAGTACACCGATGGGACGCCTGCCAAACCTCAGCTTGCCCCAGTGCCCCAACCCAGAACGTCCTTCACCTGGTCCAAACATGCCCTCTCATCAAGATCCAAGATAGCTTTACCACAGTACATCGATGCAGCCACAATCTGGAGGAGTGGCTTGACAAAAAACAATTAGAAATATGAAGAGAAACAACAACAATTTTGCATTCCTGAGTTAGGTATTTGTTGTGAACTTTGCAGAATAGTTCATGCTGGAGATGACACAGATGTGTCCAAATCTAGTAGCTGGGCTGAAATGGTGTGGTCTGCTGTGTTTCCTTCTTGTGATGTTGCAACATAATTGAATGGTTTACTGGGCAATGTCAGAGTGCATTTAATGAGCAGGCACTTGGGATGTTGAAAGGTCTGATGGTAGATAAGTCACCTAAACAAAATGGACTACACTCCAGGATTCTGAAGGAGGTGGCTTAAGAGATTGTGGAGATATTAGTAGTGTTCTTTAAAGAATCACTAGATTCTGGAATGGTTCCGGAGGACTGGAGAATTGCAAATGTCACTCCACTTCTATCTTTAAGAATGGAGAGAGGCAAAAGAAAGGAAATTATATAACCATTAGCCCAACCTTAGTGGTTGGGATGATATTGGAGTCCATTATTAAGGATGAGCTTTCAGGATACTTGGAAGCACATGATAAAATAGGCCAAAATCAGGATGGTTCAGTTAAGGAGAAGTCTTTCCTGGCAAATTTGCTGGAATTCTTTGAATGAAAAAAGAATTGTTTGAAATAACAGGCAGTATAGACAAGGGAGAGTCAGTGGATGCTGTTTACTTGGATTTTCAGAAGGTCTTTGACAAGGTCCCACATATGAGGCTGCCAAACAGGTAAGAGCCCAATGTATAACAGGGAAGATACTAGCAAGTATCTGGTTGGCTTATAGTGATTAGTCATGTTCTGCAGGGGTCAGTGTTGGGACTACTTCTTTTCATGTTATATGTCAGTGAGTTGAATGACCGAACTGATGGCTTTGTGGCCAAGTTTGTGGATGATACATAGATAGGTGAAAGAGCAGGTAGTGTTGAGGAAGCAGTGAATCTACTGGGACTGATTAGAAAAAAGGAGCAGCAGATGAATTATAGCATAGGGAATTGCACGATCATTTGCTTTGATAGAATGAATAAAGGTGCAGACTATTTTCTAAACGAGAAAATTCAGAAATCTGAGATGCAAAGGAGCTTTGGAGTCTTTGTGCAGGATTTCATGAAGTTAACTTGCAAGCTGTATCAGTGGGAAGGAAAGCAATTTACCCCTGGGGCGCCTAGGAGTGATTCAAGTAGCAGCAGTATTCTCAATTAATACCATTAAATATTCTTATTTCAGCCTGATACAGCTAAAAAGCACAACTGCTTCCAAGGTCAGTAGAAGAAACAAAGATGTCGTAATGCATTTAAATGAACTATTGCTGCTTAAAACTGACGGACCGATTGTGGACGCAAGCGTCCGCATAGGATTCCACGGAAGAAGTGTGGCTGTAGATCGGGGTTACAAGGGCGTTTAAGGAAGCGGGGTTTTAAACTCCCAATACCGACTATCTTGCTGGCAAACATGTAGCCTCTGGTGAATAAAATCGATGATCTCAGAGCTAGAGTGCTGAATCAGAGGGACATTAGGGCTGCGTGTGTCCTTTGTTTCATGGAATCCTGGTTAACCCCTTCCATACCGGACGCAGTGATTCAGATCGACGAGTTTACTATACTTCGCCAGGATAGATCTATAGAGTCTCTCAAAAGCAGAGGTGGAGGAGTATGCCTCATGATCAACTCTTCTTGGTGCACAAATACATCAGTGCTGTCCCAATTCTGCCCACCAGACCTGAAATATCTGGCAATTAAGTGCCGTCCTTTTTGCTGACCACTTGAGATTTCCGGGATCATTTTGGTAGCAGTTTACATTCCACCTTAGACCAATGTCAAGCAGGCTTTAGATGATCTGAGCAATGGGATCAACATGCACGAAACAGCGCATCCTAGAACCTTCATCATTGTTTTGGGAGATTTTAACCAGGCCAATCTGAAAAAACCACTAAGCAATTACCATCAACAGATCATTTGCAGCACTAGAGAAAACAACACATAGACCATTGCTACACCACCATCAAGAATGTCTAATGTGCTATTCCACACCCTCTCTTCAGGAAGTCTGATCACCTGGCTGTACTTCTACTCCCTGAGTATAGGCAGAGACTGAAGACTGCAGCACCAGCAGTGAGGATCAAGAAGGTACGGACAAGGGAAGCACAGGAACACCTACAGGACTACTTTGAATCGGTGGTCTAGACTGTATACAGGGATTCATCTTGGAACCTAGATGAATATGCTGCAGTTGTTACTGACTTCATTAAAACCTGTGTGAATGAGTGTGTGCCTACAAAGACTTACTGTACTTTCCCAAACCAAAAACCGTGGATGAACAGGAGGTACATCATCTGCTGAAGGCTAGAGCTGTAGCATTCAAGTCTGGCAACCCAGGCCTGTACCAGAAAACCAGGTATAATTTGCGGAAGGCCAATTGAGGAGCGAAGAGACAATTTCAAATGAGGTCAGAGGCGGCATTGGATGCACGATGACTCTGGCAGGGTCTGCAAGACATTACTTCCTACAAAGCAAAGCCCAATTGCATGAATGGCAGTGATGCTTCACTACCAGATGAACTCAATGCCTTCTATGCATGCTTTGAAAGGGAGAATACAACTACAGCTGTGAAGATCTCTGCTGCACCTGATGACCCTGTGATCTCTGTCTCAGAGGCTGATGTTAGGCTGTCTTTAAAGAGAGTGAACCCTTGCAAGGTGGAAGGTCCCAATGGAGTACCTGGTAAGGTGCCAAAAACCTGTGCCAACCAACTAGTGGGAGTATTCAAGGACATTTTCAACCTCACACTGCTATGGGTGGAAGTTCCCACATGCTTCAAAAACACAACAATTATACCAGTGCCTAAGAAGAATAATGTGAGCTGCTTTAATGACTATTGCCCGGTAGCACTCACATCGACAGTGATGAAATGCTTTGGGAGGTTGGTCATGAATAGATCGAACTCCTGCAAGGACCTGGACCCATTGCAATTTGCCTATCACCACAATAGGTTAACAGTAGACACAATCTCAATGGCTCTTCACACAGCTTTGGACCACCTGGACAACACAAACACCCATGTCAGGATGCTGCTCATCGACTACAGCTCAGCATTTAATACTATCATTCCCACAATCCTGATTGAGAAGTTGTAGAACCTGGGCCTCTGTACCTCCCTCTGCAACTGGATCCTCAGCTTCCTAACTGGAAGACCACAATCTGTGCGGATTGGTGATAATATATCCTCAACGCTGACGATCAACACTGGTGCACCTCAGGGGTGTGTGCTTAGCCCACTGCTCTATTCTCTATATACCCAAGACTGTGTGACTAGGCGTAGCTCAAATACCATCAATAAATTTGCTGATGATACAATTATTGTTGGTCGAATCTCAGGTGGTGACGAGCGGGGTACAGGAGTGAGATATGCCAACTAGTGGAGTGGTGCCACAGCAACAATATGGCACCCAATATCAGTATGACAAAAGATCTGATTGTGGACTTCTGGAACGGTAAGACGAAGGAACACATTCCAATCCTCATAGAGGGATCAGAAATGGAAAGAGTGAGCAGTTTCAAGTTTCTAGGTGTCAAGATCTCTGAAGATCTAACCTGGTCTCAACATATCAATGCAGTTATAAAGCAGGCAAGACAACAGCAATACTTTATTAGGAGTTTGAAGAGATTTGGTATGTCGGCTAATACACTCAAGAATTTCTATAAACGTACCACGAAGAGCACTCTGACAGGTTGCATCACTGTCTGGTTTGGGGTGGGGGGGTGGGTGGCATTTGTGGCTGCTGCACATGACCAAAAGAAGCTGCAGAGGGTTGTAAATTTAGTCCACTTGATCTTGGGTAATAGCCTACAAAGTACCCAGGACACCTTCAAGCAGCAGTGTCTCAGAAAGGCAGCATCCATTATTAAGGACCTCCAGCACCCAGGGCATGCCCTTTTCTCACTGTTACCATCAGGTAGGAGGTACAGAAGCCTGAAGGCACACACTCAGTGATTCAGGAACAGCTTCTTCCCCTCTGCCATCCAATTCCTAAATGGACATTGAAGCCTTGGACACTACCTCACTTTTTTTTAATATATAGTATTTCTGTTTTTAACACGATTTTTAATCTATACAATATATGTATACTGTAATTGATATACTTATTTATTTATTATTATTATTATTTTATTTTGTTTTTTTTTCCTTCTACATTATGTATTGCATTGAACTGCTGCCGCTAAGTTAACAAATTTCACATCACAATCCAGTGATAATAAACCTGATTCTGATCCTGAAATGCAATTTTAACATTAATTTTGACAGGACTAGAATATAAAAGCAAGGACCTAATGCTGAGTTTTTTTTTAAGGCATTGGTCAAAGAGCACTTGGACTACTGTGAGCAGTTTTTGGACCCATATCTAAGAAAAGATTTGAGAGGGTCCAGAGGAAATTCACACAAATTATTCCACAAATGAAAGGGTTATCGTATGAGGGGCATTTCTGTGCCTGTACTTGCTAGAGTCTAGAAGAATGTGGGAGGAGGGGATCTGATTAAAATCTATTGAATATTGAAAGTCCTAAATTTAGTGAATGTCAAGATGATGTTTCCTATGGTGGAGGAGTCTAGGACCAGAGGGCACAGCCTCGGAATAGAGGAGCACCCCTTTAGAACACAGATGAGAAGATATTGTTTTAGCTAGAGGATGATAAATCTGTGGACTTTATGCCGCAGATTCCTATGGAGGCCAATTCATTGCGCATATTTAAAATGGAGATTAATAGTTCTTTGATTCGAAAGGGGATCAAAGGTTACAGGGAGAAGGCAGGAAAGTGGGGTTAAAATGGATTATAAATCAGCCATGATGGAATGGTGGAACAGACTCGATGGGCTGAATTGCCTAATTCTGCTCCTCTATTTTACAGTCTTAATGACCTAATAAATGGCTGGAGTCACTTTGAGGCCAGACCAAGACACTAGCTCTTTTAGTCTTGATTATTTAACGAAATGAAATTAATTTAAATCAATGTCTCTTGATTTCTTGAATGTCTCTTTGTGTTCATTAATTCAAACACAATTCTATCATGGACATTAAATGTAAATACACCATAGTTTAAACAGCAGGTAGGAAATTATCGATCAAATTGATGATTAGATATTTGTAAAAGAAATATTGAAATTTTTTCTTTGAGTGCCATATAAGTCAAGTATTATAAAACATTTTACACCAGAGTTAAATACTAGGGAATTGTTAAATATTTATTTAATTTTTATGCAAGACACTGGTATAATTATTGACTAAATGCAAGGTTTGCATTCGACCAAAAATACTTACTAAGTTAATTTTTAAAAAGGTTCACAATATGGTACAAAACAGTCAAGAAATGTTCTAAACTTTAGTTCACGTCTGCTCTGGATGGTATCACTTGATGTTCCTAAATAATGGGTGGTAAATGTCATTGTAACAGACATCAGCCAGGACTCTAGCTTTTAATTATTGTGAAATGGCTGAAAAAATTGAGGGAAGAACTCAACAGGTTGGGCAGTATCTGTGGAAGCAAAGGGATAGTCAACATTTTGGGTCAGGATCCTGCACTGGGTTTGAGAGTGAAGGTACAGTATTAGAGAAAGGTCAATGTGAAGAGAAGAGGGTGAGGGATGAGTCAGGATCTGGCAAGCACACTGTAGATGCAAGCAGAACACTTTGTCTCAGCAAGACTATGCCAGCTCACAGAACAACCAAATTTTCCCATTAGTTGTACCCAGTCTGTGAATAAGGACATGTAGCTGTAGCTTTCAGCCTTGATAAGGTCTCAAAGTGTAAAAGTCCTGGTAAGAATGTTCTTGAGTGTTCGGAAATCATCTGTACAAGTCACTGGGGAGAACATACTTCGAGTTCTGGTCACCCACCTATGGGAAGAATGCAATTAAACTCCACAAAGTGTGGATACTATTCACAGGGGTGTTACCGGGAACGGAAGGCTTGAATTACAGGAGAGGCCGGGTAGGCTGCAACTCATTTTCCCTGGAGGATAGGAGACTGAAAACTAACCGTGTATATAAAATCATGAAGAGTGCAAAGAAGCTGATGAGTCTAGAACTGGAGGACATCAATTTAAGATGAGAGGGAATAGATATTTTAAAAATCTGGAAAGTATATTTCTCACAGAAGATGTTGTGTATATGCAATGAGCTGCCAGAGGAAGCGGTAGAGGTAGGTACAACTACAATGTTTATATGACACTTAGCCAGATACGTGGCTGGAAATGTGTTAGAGGGTAAGAGCCAAATGGAGGAAAAAGGGACCAGCTTGGATAGACATTTTGCTTAGTAAGGTCAAGTTGGGCCATGGGGCCTTTCTCTCTGCTGTATAATTCTAGGACTCTAAGAATCTACAACATCAACCAATGAAAACAGCTGTATTTTTCTAACAATCTGAGATTGCAGCCAGAGAATAGCTATTTTGTCTAGGTAAACGGAAGGCTAGTTGTATTTATAGAGTCATTGGTATTCATGAATATAAAAAAGACCACAGTGAAAGAAACAATATATTCTTTAAGTCCAATACTTCAGACCTGGCTGAATACAGCATTCATGACAGTAAATATCACTTGGTGTTTTTTTTTAAATTAGTCACTAAATGAATGATCAATTTAGAATTGTAATCTACTTCTATAGAAAGTATACTTTATAAGTGCCTTCACTTACAGTGTTTAAGTTCAATATTTTTTTTCATAATTACACTCACCTAGCAAGACTTTTTAATAAACTATTGTTAATTTCCATAATTAGCTCAATGCTTTCGTGAATGAATCATCTGGATCATGTCTGTTATTTCTACATGTCAGTACTTTACTTCCTAACCTCTCTTTATTTTCCCCAAGAATGCAAATAAGAGTAAATTTATAGCCACTGTAGAAAGGTTTTCTTTAGGTCATTGTATTTCAGAAGCATCTTAAATATATCAAACAGTGACAGCAAAGCAATATAAGTGACCTAATTGCCATCTAAGGATGCAAATAGGCTTTCTCCTTAACATACACGTGCTAACATTAAACAAAGCTAACAGCTCCTTAATCTTTAGTCTATGGAGCCAATCTCCAAGACAATATAAACATTTTTACAATTGAGCTACACTCAAGTAATCCAGTCTTCTTGCTACCACTCATGATCAAGAATTGCTAAAGAACAATCCGTGATTGTTGGCCAAAGAAGATGGAATCCAAAAGATCTCACTCAAAACTCAGAAACACTCATAAAAATTAGGATTCTAATGCCATCAAGAAAATCCATGTACCATATGAAAGAATAATGTTGATTGCTAATATATTACACATTTAATGATAACATTCGTCCAAAAGAAGTTAGTGTTAGGATGAAATGCTAGGGTCATAAATGAAGTTGGCAACATCAAGAAAGTATTTGCGATGGTAACTGCTCAACTTTTGTTTCCAAAAGGAGTATTTTTTAAATGCCCAATATCGTAGAATCTCTGTTGGTTATAATTTAGGGGGTTAAGTATAATTTACATACATGTAGCAATTTAATACAAAATGCCTTCGTTGTACACTGATATCCATCTTGTGATGAGAATTATCTTACCTATTTATACCGGTATGAAGACTATAATGACGGCTTGTGAAAGCTGATCCAGTGGGACAAATGTCATCGTCTAAAGTAGCTGTTCAACTCTTCCGAGTGGCGGTACAGCAACAAAGCTAGCAGCCAATGTTCTGAAGCATCTTCAATTATTTTTCTAAGGCGATATGTAGAGGAAGGCACGTTTCTGTTACAGTCTGGTCCTTTGTCACTTTAATGGTTTTAGGTACTTTGCTACATAATTTCATTGCCACTTTCCAGCATACTGCTGGGATGTAAGAGTGCCACGAATAAAGGGAGACTATATTAAAATTCTCCTATGAATCCCAAACACCACGCATGATCTTGTGTTCAATAGTTTTAAGAGAAACGGATTATGTTAACTGACTATAGAATCGGGTCTACTGGCTATTGAGTTTGGAGTATATCACACACATCAGAGCAAAAGATAACATGCTTAGAATTCAGTAACATAGCAGCCGGGATTTGGAATTGATGTTCTTCGGTGCTTCAGAGCGCTGAGATCACCTTCAAAGATGAAACCCTCGGTTACCCTTTCCTGAGCTAAACCTAAGGCCGGGTTGATGTCTCCAATATACGGCTTTCCTAATGTGGTATTTCGAATCCGACGTTGTCTACTTGAGTAACACGTTTCTGTGTGTCGTTCTCAGTTTAATGTGAAGGCGCGATCATAACTTATATTAAAATAGATCGGATGACGGACGAGGTATAAAAATATGTGCGGCCTTTCTCTGACAAAACATCAGAATGCACTGCTTTGTAACTTCCCTAAGTGAGATCTGCTTCTGCAGTGCGGCGGCTGCTCTATGTACTTGTTGTGTTGCAAGTAACTTAAATACCCCCTGTTAATTAAGTCCCACGTTGCTAATTGTTTTTAACCTATGGTTCTGCCGGTTTCCATGTTTCGCATTAAGACACCATAAGACTTTCAGAAGGACGTTCTTCTAATTGTCGTATTTTAGATAAGTTTTCTCAGTTGCAAAAGAATCGATACCAAAGCAAATATATTTCATGCAACTAAAAGTTTGACTCGCCGATGTAAAAGTAATAGCATGGAAGTGTCTGGGTTTATATTATTTCAGGGGGGACTGAGGTAATTGAAATGTACTTGAGACAGCATGTTAAACATTCTCTATATACAGTATACCAGGAGACTCAGATAATGGGCATTTGTGCACACATCTGTGAGGCAATTCTTACATCTTCTGTAGTTACTGTTTGGCGAGATTTTTCCTCGTTTGGATGATTTCATATAATTGAACAACTAAGCACCCTTGTCAAAAGTTCCCTGGGAAGAGGATTAACCATTGGCGAAGAAGAACGGCAGGGATACGGCACTTACCGTTTCGATGGGAAGGTCTCAATGGACACCCATTTGGAGGGGAGTAGAACGTGAAAGTTACCGATTGTCTAAATGCACTGAGAAACCGCTTTCCCTTCTGATAAATTCCAAAAACCAAGACTGTAGGCCATAATCGATTGTCCTTTCCATGTTGACATGCCATTTTTTTTAATTACAGAAGTATTTACCGCAGTTTTATTTCCTTTTATAAAAAAAATTCCTTTCACCGCAAGTTCGACCCACAATCAGAGGAAGAGTGTGGACATTGGTTTAGCTTTCAGCGTGTGTGGATGTTACTTGCTGATTTGTTATTACTGAAGAAAGAACGGTCCCAATTAAGCCTGGAAACTTCAGTAATATTATGAGCGCCGGGCTATGATATCAATGGCCTGGGAGAGGTCGGTATTCCATTTCGTGCCTGGTTAGCATCGTAATACCCTCTGGTTATACACTGCTTCCAATAACTGTATTACTGACATGTCAAAATAAACCCGGGGAACCCGACAGAAGAGTCAGGGTTTAAAAAAATATTCAAGGCAAAATTCAACGCATTTGTGTTAGGAGTAACTACATATTCATAAACGTTTAAACAGTCTTGACTGCTGTCCTAGATATTCAGGTTTATATCCCGGTCACTGGTGTAAACGCGCAGAAAATAGAATAGTCATTCTTCTAACAGTAAGGCCGATAGCTATCCGCAAGCTAAAGGTCATCCTGTAATGTGCTATCTTCGATACCGCCTGTACAATAAAACATAACTCGTAAAACGCCAACTGGACCACACAAGAATGACTGTTACAGCTAGCCACCAACATATTACCTGAAAATGTTGCAGAAATAACTACTGATTATATCCAATTATAGAAAACATTTTGAACAATCTTTCATATTGAAAGAAGGCACGTTATATACCACTTGCAAAATGTCACGTGCCCCATTGGTTGATATTCCAGGTGAGTCGATGCTAATCTTACAATTTTCCGACACCAGAAATGATGCATACTTAATATTATAACTAGATGATATTGCCATCTGTCTCACACTTAAAATACAGCTGTCTAGTGTTGCAAGGCTTTTGCCTTAAAGAACTACCTCTTACATTAAAATACTTGTGTTTGAAACAGAATTCAAGGTGATTCTTTTGAATACGAAGAAACATAAAATAATTTCACGAAGAAATGTTGTCATTTCAAGTCTTATTAGGAAAAAAATCCCGGTGCAAATTAAACAAAATTCCTTAGCAGACCACCCTGACCTTTAACAAAATCAACCGGTGGGAATACAGGGAATCTAGTTTTAATCTGATGTACATCAGGACTGTGGACGTGCCAATTAAAATGTGGTTGGACCTCTCCCGCTCCTCCATCCCGTACCAATTTCACATAGGCCCGTGGTACCTATTACTTCACAGCAAAGGACATTGTTTTAGTCAGAAATGCACAACAGCTGTCCCGTTTTAGGCAGATGAACGCACAGATATCGAACGTGGGTCGTGACGTCCCTGACAGTGCGGACGGTTTAGTCAAAAGAAATAAATCAACACAGAAACGTTAAACTTGAGTTTTAACAGGTACGCAAACGTCGATGTTTCATGTTTAATCAACTGGGGTACCGACAATCTGATTTTATTCCACTATAATAATGGGAGTATATTCACTGGTCATCTTTCCTGTAAATGGAGTACATCTAGGCCACTTGATCGTGCCTGAAATTGCACAGTGTATCTTCCATTAGGTTTTATAGGAGGGACATAAGATATTCTCAGTATGCGCGTTTTACGGTCGCGGATGTGTCAACTGACCAAAACATTTCGGAAATGTTGCCAAGGTGAACAACGTTCTGTTTGCTCGCAAAGTCAGCGCTGACGGGGTCTTTTTAGGTGCTCGTGTCAGTGTGAGCTGTGGGTTCTTTTGTGCCGGAATGCCAGCCCCTAGCTCTGGGCATTGAGAAACTCTGTGAACTGATTCCGTTCTCAGATAAGGAGCCGCCGAGAGTCCAGTTCTGTCTAGACGCGAGGACCTCACAAGTCAAACTTGTTTTGATTAGGCTCAAAGATACACCAACCTGTTTCAAACGGTGATCAGCGCCAGCCCCGCTCCCTTCTCCTCCCACCCATCCCCACTACTCTCCCCTCCCCACCACATACACACACAGTGAGTCTTCAAAATAAAACACATCTTCCACTTCCGAGGTGCAGTTTGCTCCCCGGAGGCGGTATATGTCACCGGGAGGATTTAAATGTTGTTTTCGCTTCTGTAAGATCTCTTAAATATATAGAAAACCCTAAGGCAGCAAACACAATTAGCAGTTTCACAGTCTTAAGAAGGGCCGATTTTCGGAAATCAACACCACTCTGCTTAATAGTCCCCAATCACACACTGAGAGGGTGCAAGTAATGGGTTTGAATTTTTATACCGGAATGCTATATTAGATATCTTTCATTTTTAATAGAACCACATAATATAAAAAGTCTTAATATTTGGGGAAGTTAACAATAGCCATATCTTCGTGAAATACAAACGGGTATTTGATGCTACAGAGAAATATCTCATTTGAATATCTGTCATTATCTGTCAGAAGCCTTGCTTAAAATGTTCAACACATAATTATGTTTTAGTTGTATGTGGTATAATAATTATACATTTTGCAGTTAAATTAAAGAGGTAGGTATGCGTTTTAAGTAAACATAATAGAGATCGCATTAGCTTGGGGCTGACTTCAAAAGGAATACGATTTGCGGTTCATAGCCGAAGGTGGATGGGGTGTAAACTGGGTTATTGTAGGCGAATCACTGTAAAAATAATTAGCAGCATTTAATAGAAGGGTATGAATTTTTTTTAAATGCGTGTTTTTATTCACCGGGTTGGGAAGATTCGTATTTGGATTAGTATGTAAAGGGATCGTTCATCAAATGCTCGGACATCGAGCTGTAAAGTTTGTTTTTGTGGCGCCTGAGCTCAAAACAATGTCATTCAGTGGCTTGTTCCACTATCAGGACAAACGTCGCTGAGAACAGGAACCTCTGCCAAAAGAATACAGACACGTTCACACTGACCACTAGAAACAGTGATATCAAACCAAACGTCGTGCAATTCATTAGCAAACCTTTAAAAACGTTCGTTTCATGAAGCGTACGTCAACATATTTTCCAAACACCATCGACATTAACAACGGGTTTACACAGGTTGCATGAACGTTACTAAATACTAATTGTGCTCTTAACAGGCCGTTTCCTTTTTATTTCTCTGACAAATCAAAGTTGTGAGTATAATAATATTTACAAAATATCTGTATGAAATAGAATTACGCAGTTATGATCAGAAGAAATATAATTTCCATCTGCAACTCACAATTTATTTTCAGCCAAAATAAATGCGTATTCATTTGCAATAGTATGTTAACTGTACTCATATGTGTAGACACGTATATGTGAGCGCATCAAACTTATTGGAAATAATGGAGGACGGGAGAGTTTCTCTCAATTCTGTCACTTAACTATTGAAATTAATTACACTAGTAACCTAATAATGCAGCCACATTGTTGTGACGCAGAATCACTTAACTTCAGAACACATATTGCAGTTGTCCGCCATGCCCAAGCTTCTTGAATTTTGCCATTCGAAAGTTTGTAAGACGATCGTCTGAAGTTCCTCCGCGTGTCCTAAGCGGTATTTTTAAGTTCTTGTCGTTATTTCGCTTTCATACCGATTTAGCCATAACTTTTGAACTGTTGTCTCATCCGACCAAAGCACAATTTTATGCTGTTTTTGTTTGCACACGGTTGTTTTAGTTTCCGTGGCCACGCTTTTATATGTTAATATGGGGGGGGGCGTAAATTAAAGTGACACTGGGGCAAGAAAAGTGCGTTTGACAACTGAATGGTTCTCAACCGCGAATTTAATTGGAAAATACTGTATAGGGCCAATTACATGAACAAGTAAGGTCAAGATGCAGACCGGATAGTTAGTTGGGCAGCAACTGTCCATTTTGAGAGCTCATTAAATTCTGTGACTATTAAAGTCATATTGAAAGGAATTCCGTAAATCTTCTCTACTATGAACATAACGCAGTCACTGCAATTTCGAATTGGCACGAGCAAAGTTAAACCATTTGTAAACTATAAGTACCAAATGGGTTTGTTCATTCAGTGCTTCCTGCAGTAGGCTTTAGGTCACTCTATTGCAATTAAACTGAATGAGTTATATTTGCTTAATTAACATTTTAACACTCTTCATCCGAGGTATCACGCCTCCGAAAACGAAAGGAGTGGAGTGATAATCTTTTATTAATTTAAAACAATGCTTGCATGAATGGTTTTAGGAAAGGAAGTTGTCAGGCTCTTGATAAAAATCAATTGGCCCTACCAGTTGCGAAAGAATCTGCAGTGATGAGAACGGATGTAGCTCCAAATGACTCTACGTTTCCTCGTAACTGAGGCCAGCATAACCACGTGTTCACAAAAAAAATAACAAATAGTCTTTGCGGCATTCCATAGTTAGAATACAGGCCATATTAATCTATAATTTTACTAAGTAATCGATTTGACCGCGCATTTCTGATTTACCCACTGCCACTATAAATAGTGGAAAAGAGAATAGGCTGCCGGACCTTTGTTTATTTTAAGTATTACGTGTCACGGGAAGTGTCTTGTTAGTCAGATTGCGAGAGATAGATAGCAGACGTTACTCCTATTTTATAGGTTTGGCCAGAAGTGTTTACCCGTACACAGAAAAAGACAACAAGCACCAGCACTGTATTCGGATATTTCCTCTGCACCCCCGCCCGCACCCGTCCCCTCCCTTTGCAGTCAATCCTTTAAGGAATCATGCCAAAGAGTCTACTAATGGAATAACCCAACAACTCCAATATCCAAAATCAAGATCTATCAGGCCAGTTGTATCAAGTTTACCAAAGCCAGAGTTAGCAGCATGAGCTGAAGTAGATGTTTGAAATTCAGCTAATTGTTAATATATTGCACATTATTTCACAGTAAAACTTCAAGATGGAATATAACATAAATATAATTTTCATATTTAAATTAATTTAATCAAAGCTTATCATTGATATTTTGTCCATATTAACAATGGAAAAGTACCAAAATATTTATATGCTTGAGTATTTAAAAGATTGGGGATTAAGGCAGATTGGAATAGATGTCTTTTACTAAATGCATGCAACAATAAAAAGCAGTTAGCCTTGCAAGCTAATTTATTAAAATGTAATTGCAGAATCTGCAAAAGTCTTATATAATTTTTCAGTTATTTTGTTTTTTTATTAGTGAAATAATCTTGAGGATATATTTCTACATATGGCATTTTATTATTTTACATAATCTTCAAGAAAAGACAGGACACATAAAATTAGACATGTTTTCCAAAGACCACAGTACATCTTTTACTTCAGCAAACATAAAATGTCAAAAAAGACATGAAAAGTGGCAAGTCTGTTGACAATAAATAATAAATTATTTATAATTTTTGCAGTACAAGAACAAACAAAATGTTTCTTTCCAAAGCTAAAACCGTTGTTGGTAACTGGTTTAACCTAGGAACATACACATCTTTGGGACAATTCTGGACGGACACGAGTTCACACACAAATCCCACGAAGCTGTGGCAAAAAAGAGGTATACCTTGTTGCAATGCTTGAGCTTTTCAATAAAAAATAAAAAAAATTGAAACATCAGTAGTTGCCTTCATACTTTCATTGCAGGGACAGTAATCTCATGAACCAGCTATTTGCTAATGATCTAGGATCCAATAGTCCTTGTTATAGGTCAACTAAAAGCATTGCAAAAATGCAACTATACCTTTGAGAACTGATCCTATGGGACAGTCACAGAACTACTTAAGCTGTGGTACATTCTGCATGTCACGATTGTCTTTCCAGTCCACTTTTTGCAGATGTATGGGACGCTTCTGTATTTTTTTGGCAAAGCTGACCCACTGATGTTCTTTCTAGGCAGCACCATTGAAGATGTTGGGACTATAATTTCTCCACTGGATCATCTTATCTGTTTGCATGTGCAATGAATTCCCTCAGGATCACTTGAGTGTACATCCTTTCTATATCTTCAAAAACATCTCTGAATGAAGTCCTGGATGTCTTGGGAGTCTCTTCTATTTGCACTTGTAGCCAGATCCCACTCTAGTGTCTGATTGTCGTCACAGTGTTGCTAGGGTACAACATGAGTTGTTTGAACACAGAGACTTCGTGCAAACGGATGATGGCTGCTTTCTGATCAGACATGGACCAGGTTGCATGAACTTTTTTTTAAAAAAAGTGTGGGCCAGAGAGTTTTGAGGGTCCAGGGTTCCTCGTGGCTCTCTGTAGGGCTGCACTGAGAGTTCAGGCTCCTCATGCCTCTATAGGACTCGCTACCATGCTGTTTGGTGTGTCAGGGAGTTGGGAGGACATGGACGCTACTTCACTTCCAGTGGAGTTAGAACCTGGCCCTCCCTCTGAAAAATTAACCTGTAAAAATCATAGCAAATCAATGATATATGACCTCCTTAAAATGCTGTCATTAATCCAAAGACACAAATATCAGAAAATTACATTCATTAGAAACAAGAGAAAATCTGCAGATGCCTAAAATCCAAGCAACACACACAAAATGCTGGAGGAACTCAGCAGGCCAGGCAGTATCGATGGAAAAGAGTACAGTTGATATTTTCACCTGAGAACCGTCATCAGGACGGAAATATCAACTATACTCTTTTCCATAGATGCTGCCTGGCCTGCTGAGTTCCTCCAGCATTTTGTGTGTGTTGCTTGCGTTCATGTATTTTTTGACTTTTGTAACTATGGCTGTACAGTGGGATGCATTAATGTTGTCATCACTAACAATCAAATTACATTAAAAACATAAAGTGCCTTCTGTCAAGTTATCTAAAGTGCTGTATATCGCTAAAACTAAAACAATGACTTAGCAAATAATCAACGTTTCATAGCAAATCACAGGCAGGTCTAGTTGCAAATCCCAGTGCAACAAAGTTTAATAGTGTAAAATAGTACAGTTTCTCTCCAAACATACATCATAAATTATTATATTTTTTCAGTAATTTATTGTAAGACATCACAGAGTTGTTTAACTCTTGAGTAGCACACTTCCTTTGCAATCTGAAACAAGAGAATTATGTTTCCTGCCACTAAGTATGTGTAAATATACTGTATATGACATGAAAGTATTCCCAATAAAGAAAGGACGTATAGACATTTGTCTATCATTTGCTTGGGATACCTTACAAAGAGGCTGGCATTGATTTCAGATGGTTAAACTGAAATAGATTTACAAAGTTAAGACAGTTTATTTGTACATTACACGCAGTTCGCATACATCTTTATACCAGTATTTAACTTAAGTATCCAAAATATGTTGTAAGGTATGTACCACAGGGAAGCAAGATTTAGATTTACCTTCAACTCAAAATAGTAATTGTGGCTTTGCAATGCCTTAAAAATAAACAGCTAATATATATGCTAAAGAATTAAATTACACCCAATTATTCAAGGATATTACTCTTTTACCATTTAGAGCATATAAAGCCAGACACCTTACATTCACCTTTACAGGAGAGTTAGGTGAAATAAGGTATTTTCAATTTTGTTTTTCATACCCAGAGCAGCAGATGGGGGCTATTATTATCAATGAACCACTTTTATTAATGCTGAGCTTAAAGCTGAGACAACAGAGAAACAACATCCATTTTGTTTCATTGCCTTTAATGGTATATTAAACTGAAATCAGCTTAGCTCTTGGTTCATGTGTCCTGCCTGCAATCCTACGATCACTTGCCTTCATAACATGATCAGTAGTGTTTGGAATCTGCAACACTCAATTTAAAATGCTTTTTTATTAACAATTTGTATATAATGAAAAGAGCTTATGTTTCAGACAACAACAGTCATCTCCAGTGTTTAATGTTAAATACAAACTACTTGAAACTGTGGGAGAAAACAAAATAGTTTCTCTCTACGTTCTTGATGGTCGTCAAAATCAAAATGCTAAGGCTGGCAAAAGAGGGATTCTGCAATTTTTATATCCATGAATTGTCTATATATGGATTGGTGTGTAGTAGGTCCCCTGATTGCAGTGAGCTCTGGTGAAGTCTGTACTGTGGTGGTGATGATGGTGTTCTGCATGTTGCTGGCACTCACCAGTTGCTGAAATGCAGGCTGTTCTATATCACTCTGCAAAGCGAAGTCACTCAAAACTTTCCAAGGCGGTTGGTAACTCTGCACCTCCACTGGATTGGCTTGCAAACTGCTATCATGTCTCTCTGGGCTGGCAGCTACCATTGGGGTTCCTGTCATCCCCTGGATATTCTTCAAAAATGGACAAGCAACAATAGGTCTTACATCATTGCAGTAACTATTCTCTCTTTTTAAAAATTTTGTTACCATGTACACCAATCAATACAAATTCTGTACTGAGTATCTTCTAATGCCTGTCTCCAAGCAAGAATGCAGCTTAAAGTCTGCAATCCTCAATGCAACTGGAGGTATGTTATCCCAAAAAGTCCATATGAAACAGGAAAGTATTTAATTCAACATTGGTACACCACGATTAAACATCATGTGATCTTTAAGTTGAATAAACAATACATTAAATGGACTAGAAACCGCTAATAATGTCAAGAAGTGATTGCACCCATTATCATCACTGGACTAGTCAGGATAAAATATAACCTAAAATTGGCAACATATTTAAATGAAGATTATTTCCAATCTTGAAGATCCAATATTCATTCAGTTAAAAATATTGCATCTTTGATCTGTTGATGGCAACCCTATCTGAAGTAAAGAGGGATGCTCTTAATGTAATGGCCATATTTATAAAGATGCAAAAAATCACTTTTCAGCAAACAAGAATTCAGCACGTCCGAGAAAACAATATTTCATCTGTGTAATTGTCTTAATGTTAGCTCGATTTTTATTTACATCCAAGCTATTAAAAAGTATTTCAGATGCACCAATGAGTTTGCCTACATGAATTAGAAATATATTTATCCTAGGCATACTGTATTAACTGAGAGGTGTCATTCATGTAAGTGCATTATTCCTTAGGAAAACAAAAGTATCGGGCTTTAAAAGTGATTTACCAAACCGTCTGTTTTGCACTTTGCAAAAAAAACCCTGATATTTTGAGTCTCATAATTTCAAATTAAGAGCAGGAAGATAGGGGACTTACCGTTTTGTCGTTGGGTTGCTGTTGCTGTAGTTGCTTCATGAGCTGACTCCTCTTTTTGTCTTTACAGCGCTTGTTTTGAAACCAGACTCGAATGACACGGGGGCTCAGGCCTGTCATTTCAACGAGCTGCTCCTTCATGAGCGCATCGGGTCGGGGGTTGGCTGCATAACAAGTCCGTAATGTGTGGAGCTGTTTCTCGTTTAGAACTGTCCGAACCCGTGTCGTCTTTTCAGGCTGTTTGTGAACGTGTGGCCTCAAAGCTGGTTGTCGGACAGAAATGGGCTCTGCTGTAAAAAAAAACAGACGACATATCCTAGCTTTGTTGAATGAAATTATTTGCAATAGTACTTGGTCCAATTATTGGCTCTGGCAATAAAATTGAATCTTAAAAATATAATAGAGCCACTGTGATGAATCTGGGCGAATTACAAAAAAAAACTTTAGAAAATTCGCGAATTACAGATTTGTCAGAGAATCTGGTCTTAAATTGAGCATTAGGTCAGATACCACATTAAAAGTCAAGTTATAAGTGATCTTGGAATGCCCTGACATGACGTAACTGCATGGAGTTAAAAAGCCAAAATAGATAAATCCTTAAGAGTTTCCGAATGCGTTCCCAATATTACCTGTAGATACCAATTAAATTTCAATCAATCAGAAACATCAGTTTAAAATAAAAACTGAAACAATAGGTTTCAGGTTCTGTTTCAATAATATCCGCTCCTGAATACTAATTGCGGTGAATTCGGTACAAATGCAGTTCAGATACAAGCACATTGCTGATCTAATCATCTGGGAGTAAAGCGATCAGTGATTTGTCGCTTTTGCTAGTCATTTCCCTCGTATACGGGTTTACATTACATCAACTTTGGTTTGCACTGTGTTGGGCCAGGTTACTTCTTCGTGTAGGTAGATGCGTGAGGAGATAAAAGGAGCTCCCGTAAAGTTTCAGTGGTGTGATCAAAAAATAATAATGTCTTATGTGTTTATCAAAGTTTCTGTAGACCGTACAGCAAATGAACCTACACTTTCAAAAATATGCTATTGGTTTCCATGAAAAAAAAATGCTTTGTTTGGTTTAACGGAAACGTTTGATTTTTTTTCTTCAGTGCAACAGCATGAAATTTGACTCCCATGAAAGCCGTTTATTAAAAAAACATGCTAAAATGCAAATGATAAAATGCAATAGAATAGACAAATAAAAAAAAGTAAAAATATTTGTGTGCCTATAGAGTCAGCACTCTAAGTAGATTATTGAAAATTGTACAAAGCCACATGGGCGATGAAATATGCAAGCATATATTAAAGTGAAATGTAGCAATTCGAAATTTGGTGTAAAGCATGTAACTTGAGCAAGGTTGCAAATTTACCTCCAAAAAATTCCTTTTATAAAGAATAACAAGAAAAAAACAAGAACGTTTGCTGCATACAATAACATCTAATATTTGCACTGGTATGAAATATCACATACGCCAGGCCCTACTTGAAAAGCCCTCAAACCTATAATTATGTAGATTCACGTCGATTCCCCTTCGGAATGCACTGTATTTCAATAAGGGCAAAACGTATTCGATTATTTTTAGAGATCTAAGTAAAGGAGGTTACACCGCCCTGACAGCCATAAAACCATACATTAGATGATCTTTGAGCAATATAAATTGAAACATCGATTCTTGAGAACAGCTTTCATGCATGTATGTAGTAGAGATCATTCTTATGATATTTAAAAACAAATCTCAAATTCGAGGTTTGATATTACAGCTTTAATCTACATAAATATTAACAGGAAATTGTATTTACAAATCACAAGCACTGCACGTTACACACAATAAGTTGTCATTGGTAAATGACTCTGTATAAGAAAAGGCACTGGAAGAAAGTCCAGTTCTCAACTTCAGAAACAGAAAAATCTTCATAAAAAATAACTCAATTGAATAGTTGTGGGAACATTTAGAGCTGAATGTCTTCAAAGCTCTAATCTCGATCTACTGATGATTTAAACAGTTCAAATTAAAATATAAGGGTAAATGGACACTGTTCAAAAGGTTTTAAAATAAGTTGGAAGGAAAGAAAAAACATATTTATATTCGGCAAACATGTTTGTAATCTATCATGACTAGTGTCAAATATGTATTTTTAATAATCAGGTACAAAATAAATGATTCAATGGGAACATGCAGTCCTAAGTATTTCGACTGTATGAAGACTATTGTCAAGATCTAAAACTGTAGTGAATATGGGCAAATCCAAACTTTAGTTCACTTCGCCAACTGTGTATGTAGGCAAGTTCAATATGTATTATAGAAGTGGGTAAATTGTTTCATTCCATAATATTTGAATACATCCTCAGATAAAATCGAGTTTTGAAATCGTACATACCCGCCATCTGTAAGGGTCGGTTGCCGTGCATGGGGCTGAGTGGATCTGGGCCAACCGACGCTCGCTCTACAACGTCGTGGTCAGCCCGACAGAACAGTCCGTCTTCCCGCAACGCGAATTCATCACCGGGGATGAGCTGGCGACTGCACGCCACACAGCGGAAGCAGTCGATGTGATACACCTTACTGCGCGCTCTCATCACAAAGTCATTCTTACTGAATCCTATATTACACTTTGCACATTTGGTTCCGTACAATCTGCAAGTCAAGAGGCACGAGGACATTTACTAACGGTCAGAAGTGCGTCCAGTATGTCAAATACTTCAAAACAAAGAGACCGAAACAGAATTACTTTTGATATCATTCTGTAGGGTTATTTTGTCAAAACAAGTAATATCCTAATGAACCAAATCATACTTCATGTTACTCTAAATACGAAACATACTTCCTAATTTAAATCATTCGGTATAGCTGCTAAATCATGATACGGCTTTAGATAATGCTAAAGTATTTATATCTTTACAATATAAACCACCATAGAACGTGGTTTGTTTATTTTAAAATAAATTGTCTGCAAAATATACGTGTCGATATTACTTTAAATTCTTGCATATTGATATACCAACATTAATTTCTTAACAAATCTACATTTTAAATAATAAAAGCTGAAAAAGAAAGTCATGTTGGAACTCGTATAAATGGAACTTATTATATTTCGAGTCAATTTTTCAAAATTGACGATTTTGTTTCAAGCATGTTTTTCCATAGTTCAGCAAAGATTGCATTTTAGTCTAGATTTCCCCATTTGGAGGGGAAATACTGTGTATTTTAAACTCATTAGTAAAAGTGAATCAACACAACAGCTTCTGCACAACATTTTTCATTGGAAGTGATGCTTGGTGAAAATGACTTTTCTGTAAAGGATCACCCTGTGATCAACATTTTTTTTAATATGTCAGGGCTCATAGGGAATCATTTGCATTTTCAGTTCACCTGCCTCATTTCGAAGCAATTACCAGCACTTGGAAATACACGGCCTAAACTGATGATGACAGCGAAGTTTTCTTGAACGAATTGTTGTGTCCCGCAAATAGTTAAAACAACTGATCGGTTGTTAAGCTGTGATGTGTGGACTCCAGAACAAGAAGAGTCAAAATTCGCATATTCCCTGTTCACAGATTTGTGTAAAGCAAACAGTTACATGATATAAATATCCCAATTGTTCACTGCCAAATAGTCGGCAATTTGATCTCCTCTCCCAGCCGGTTTAGATAAGATAAGGGGAAAACAAGGAATAAAGCAATTGAAGGGTTAACAGTTTCTTGGTGCCTGGGTGGGGAGGGGTTGCGTTTAAATTGAGCACAGGAACGATATTGCCAGAATATTAAAGAGTCCAAGATATTCACTCACCGAATATAGTCTCTTTTGCAGTATGTTTTGCCATCCCTAACGAAGCAGGTACAGGTTTCGTCCAAATACTGATTACACTCTGCACATTTTAGACAAGCGGCATGCCATTCCAGATCCGGAGAAACACGAAGAATATACTGATCATGAATCTGATTCCCACAACCAACACACAGAGAAATAAGGCGTTTTTCTGTAATTTGATATGAAAATAGTGACGTGAAACCGATCAAAGGCTTCTTGTAGCAGACATATATTGCAGTAGTGTTTTTAATTAGCTGTTGCATTTGCTGGATAGATTATGTTTTCAGGCCGTATTGTAACAAGGTGGTGTTCAAAATAAGATACTAGAATAACTGGAGTACTGCTAATTGTATCTTTTAATGTTTTAGTGGGTTACTCAAAAATATATTCTAAATCAACAGGATTTCATTTCCATTTCGGTTTTAGCATTTTCACAGTTCTCAGCAAAACGCGTGCAGGGATAGATTTCTGATATTTAAACAAAAATTCTGACGAATCTTTAGCAGCATGCAAACTTTTTTTAGGAAAACTTCGTGCTTATATATGTACATCTTTAGAACATATCCTGAAGTAAGTCCGTGCATCATATTATTACAACCGGATTTTTACAAGCAGAAATATATATTTGTTAGTAATACCAAACTGTGCTTATCTTAGCAGAGAGCCTCAAAATTCAGATACGTGTATCTGCGATACATGACAAGGCTCTGAAAGAAATGATCCAAATGCTCCAAAAATGTCTAGCATTGCTTTACTTCAACACTATACTTTTATTCACACGAGTCGCGAGTGGTGGGAATACATTTAACAATGCACACATAGTGGAAGACTTTCTTTTACCTGAACCTTCAGACCACTGTTCTACGACTTATGAAATAAACCGAAAATTCCAATTAATGTACAAGAGCAATGATTTTTTTTTAAAAGCCAGATATAACAGTACAGTTACAGCTATAGTAACTAGTCAACCCCTTGCACCTGAATCCGATCCTCGAAATGCAACAGCAATGAAGAAAACTTACTTTTGGGTGGATCTCCCATGTCTCCCATTTCTTGTTATTGTGCAAAAGTTTGTTTTTGTTTGCTTTTTGTCCCCCTTGGATTTTGTATTTTTGTTTGGAGGAGTGGGGAGGCAGGGAGTCCTTGGTTATATCCACAGAGTAGGGCCGGTTAAGAGGAGTGCGGTCGCTGCTGCCAGACACTGGGGAAGGGATTGTGCACAGAGGCGGTGCGCGTAGTCCCGCCGCTCATGCTCACTGCTCCTTATCTTTCTCACACTCTGATTGCGCTTCCTCGAACCTCTCGCCATTGGTCTGACGTAGAGCACGCCTGACGTCAGACGTACGCCAGCTTCCACTTTCTAACACCCCCCCCACCAGCTTCCCCCAGCACTCACCCCCCCCTCCCCTTACATTCAACTCTCTCTCCTGTTGGCCGATCTCCCCACCATGCGGTGATTGGTCTAGGGCTCGACCCGGGCAGCACCAGATGTTTGCATTGTCTTCCCGGGAGGCGGCGAGTGCGCGCGCGCGCCGGGTTTCAGCGCTGCAGCAGCTTCTCTCGAACCCCCTAGGCCCGTCTGCTTCATTTGCTCCATTGCCCTGACTTATTTTTCCATCAACCCCACCCGGCCCGACCACCACCTTCTACCATGTTTCTTTCTCTCTCTCTCTCTCTCTCTCTCTCCGCCTCTCTCCCCGGATCTGCTGCTGTTCCAGTCTTCTATTATTTGACCGTCCCAGTTCTGCTTGGCATTTGGCGATCGTCTCCTAGAGCTTAGCACCTGTATATGCATTTTGATGGTGGCATAAGCTTCTTTGAGCTTTGGCAGTTAGCGTTCATTATACCTCAAAGGTTCAGCTTCATTGTTAATACTTTGCAATTGCTTGAATTATAGAGTTTAACTTTTTCCCCGCACTCCCATAGGTAATTCGAATCCGAAATCATTTGCCTGATGAAAATCTTCCAGGATGCGGTTTTCAGCAGAACAGCCCATGGGATATGGACATTTTGTTTTACAAACATATGTTTGAGAAAATCGGGGTTGTAAGTAGGATCGTGGAATAAGTTACAATAAGCACGCAATCGGATTGTTTTTTTAGTGCGTTATGTCTAGGTGTTTAGCGAAGTGCATGGCAAGGTCAGAGTGCTCCCAAGGAGACAGTCTTGCTGCAATAAACGCGATACTGCTTCCACTGCAGACACGGTATAAACCGAAACAATAAAATGCGACTATAACTGTTTTCGATTGACTGTTTTACGACTTATATCTTCCTTGAATAAATAAATATGAGGGCAACATATGCATCTTGTTATACTCAGGGTTTCCATCAAACAAATTTATAGTGCAGCACTCAGCGTAGATAATCCATTGTCTTAGTTATTTTTCTGGAGAATGTTGCGGAGACTGCTTCAGGACAGGAATGCGATGTACGAAATAAGAAACTGATAAATTCTGCTGAGTTGCACATCCGAAGTTTTCCAAGCTTTTTTTTTTGGCGTCATGTGTAAGGAAGGTGCAACATTAAGGTAAGAACGCTGGCATCAGGCAGCATACTTTTCTGCGGTTTTATTTAAAGGCGAAATCTGATTCAATGAAAAGCAATAAAATAATGGGAAAGTATTTTCCAAAAACAAGGTTGCTTCCAAAATTATGGTGCATGTGCTTTATCGTTTAAACTCACTGCTGGGATACGCACAAAGCATCTTGATAAGAGCACGTTTGATTGAAAGGACTCCTAGGGTATCATTGAGTCTGAATATATGAATATATAATTTTATTGATATGTACAATTTAGCAATTCAGGGTTCGCGAAAAGACTTGGGATGGTATTCTGGAGCAAAGCATTCACGAGAGAACCTGCTATTTCTAAAATTTCCAGAGATTTAAAAAAATTCTCCTGAATTGACTTGGATGCGCCTAGAAATCTCTGAATTTGACCGCCCCAACTAAAGACATGGAAGGCGGAAGTAAAGCCAAAACGAACAGAAACGCGTTAAACCTAACCGACAGCTGCAGTTCACTCTACATTTTGATCAATTATGCAACCTCTCCTATGTGTGTGAGTTAAATCACCCATTTTCTCTATAGGACTGATGCGTTGGCCAGTGCATTTTCTTTTATCAAGAAGAATCACGAAAGTTTCTCCAGAATATGAAGCTAATGTCACTCCTAACAACACTATTCCGTTGAGCATATTCTGTGCGCGTGCCGGTGCGCGCGCCCGTGCAATGTGTACATTGTAAAATAGACCAGCCAGTCCCTACGTGAGTAACGGAAAGACTGATAAAATCAGCAAAAAAGAGGGCAGCTTCGCGTTAACTCTTCCAATCTATGATGCGTGGATGCTGTCTTAAAAGACTGAGCAAAAATTGCAGAGCTGAAAATGGGGACAGGCTACCGCATTGGATCATCAATTGTCCATTCGTGCATCATCTGTCCATTGCACTACGAACACGTTTATCAAGCTTTACATTTTTACACATTATCAAGAGCGCACATCTGACCAAATATAATTACCCTTTTTTTAATATAAGCTAGCAATTTAGAAGTATACACGTGGGTGGCACGAGCAGGAGACACCGGTGCGTGTTTTTTTCAATATTTCAACTGTGCGTAAACCTAATACGTAATTACAAAGAATAATTGGGGATAATAGTCCTAAACTGACAAATAAGCACGTGGTTTGGCGGAAGCGCTATAGTGACAGACCGCAGCTCAGAGAGGAAGAAAACAAAAGCATATAGCAGTTTGTCCGCTGTAACATTGCAGTAAATTGTCCGAAAAGCCTGCGCTTTTAGAGCCAAGGCATCCTTGTCCCAATGATCTACTTGTCAATTTCAGATCAGTTTGCTATTCAAAATCAACGAGCCAACCTGTAATTGCTACTCAGTTTGAATTAGAACGCAGAGAAGGGGTCGGTGATAATTATATTCTGGCAAGTAAATTAGCTTGTTCTAAATTTGGAACAGAGTGGTTAGAGAGCACCAACTAATGATAATTCTTGAACTTAGTTTCCTCTAGCTTTCGATTTTATTTAATCAACACGCAGGATGAAGCTTTATATTTCGGACAGAAGCTCGTTTAAAGTATTACTATGCTTGGTGATGGTGTAAAAAAGACGAGAATATGCTTCATACTGGACCAAAGGTATTAACCATAAGTAACTGTACATATGCTATATACACCTTTGTGTAATTTGCCTTGCGCTATTTCCCAAAGCAACATTACGCCTGCTGTCATGAGGTGCTGCATTAAAGCCAACCATTCCCAAATTTACAGATAGGCCACAGAAAGTCCAAAGGCAACGGGATCCCGGAAATGGTCAGGCACGGGAAGTGCTCCACGGGAGTGTATCGCCTAGAAGAAGACCCACTTGCAAAATTGATCACATGAACAAGGAATTCACCCTCTCAACCGAAGAATGGCCTGCAATACTTTTTTGAATGCAGTATGTGTGTTATACTATTAGCAGCTTCATTCTGATGTTACTACCCCGAAGCACAATACCGCGACTAATTCCATAGTTTAGTAATAATACGACATCCCAATTTTTTCCATTGATTGAAATGAACCCTAACTTCAGTAATCAAAAAAAAGAGGAAATGCTTTCAGTTTCCACCAGTAACGAATTTATTATTCAACCTACAATACTGGATGACTGAAATTGCGTTCAAATTATGTTGTTCTTGGTTTTAATTAGGCAATTTGTAGCTAACTTCCAATACGCTGTTTAGGTAATCCGTAGTATTCATAATGTCATTCAATTGAACAGAACAGTTCACGTGAAAAGAGGCAAACGATTTTAAGCAAGCAGTCTATGTTCCTGCTGATCTAAGCTTTTTTTTGCATATCAGAAATGCATGGTTTAATGGTCTTTTAGGGTGTATTATTTTATACGTAATCGAATGCAGACGCTTGCACAATTATTCACAGATATTCTAGCAGCGCATGCCAATTTGTGACGCCTATCATACCGCTGTTTGTTGCCTTTAGGATGGGAGGTAGTGGTAGGTAGATGAAGGTCAGTCAGTCCCCCCCCCCCCCCAGCAATTTATTAGGTTTAAACCCACATTCTATAAAATGGAAAGCAGCACACACAAAATGCTGGAGCGATGGCACAGAAATTCGTCTGATATCCATTTTTAGCGACCCCGCATAATTATTTGACAAACATTCTGTTTTAGTACACAGGTTTCCCTTTCAGGATGGGTAATTGCACAAATTATACGCGAGCATGTGCGCCCGTCAGACAACGTACAAAAGAGACAATCAGCAACAACCTTTTCACAGGACGTTTCAAATGCACAATTGCGTTTAAGAATAGCTCAGGTTTCGCGATATAGCGTGGGCATTTCATCCAGTGATTAAATTAAGATATATTTCTTAAATATTTGGAAAAATGGGAGGGGTAGAGAGTAGTTTCTTTTGGAACATTGAAAGGAGACAATTGAAGCGCAAAAAGAAAAGCATTGAGGGGGCCAATATAGTGTAAATGGGAAGGATCTACTCTCCTTCGGAAAATTATTCACATCAGGAACATGGACTAAAATAAGTGCTAGAAAAAGAGGAGAGATGAGAATATATATTTTACCCAGAGGAGAAGAGATGTCAGGAACTCGCGGCCTGAAAGGGTGCTCGTGGTAGACAGCATCGCCGCATTTAAGAAATGTCTGGAACTGTTCTTGAAGGTCAGTGATCTGTGGGGCAACGGATCAACTGCTTGAAAGAGGGATTAGGCTGAGCAGCACCTTATTCATCGGGACGAATTGAATGGGCCGAACAACCTCCTTCCATATAATAGTGAAATGCTGAGACTCTATTCTACGAATATACCCAGAATAATATTATCTTTATCCTCATCAAGACAGGATTTCAAAGAGACAGTTAATGTTCTTGGGCGCGACTACCTTGCTTACTTCCAATGGGGAACAGAGCTTCCATGTGGTATTTTTCCTTGTGTCCCAATTGTTCAGTATGGCGCTTATAAACTTCGCAAACATTTGAAGTGTAACTTAAGTTCTTCATCTAGAATCACTAGGTTGCACAGATGACCGCATTGATACCGGAGCTATAAATATGATATTTCTAATATGTTAGAGTAATGTGTCATATGTTGTAAAAGTCCCGTTCGAAGTTCTTTTTCATTTCAAATAATCTCCACATTATTTTATGTCCACACAAAGATGTTGACTGTATTTTGTTCTTTCTGCAAATGTGTCTAAATTAAACTTAATTTGGCATATAGAAAACGAAACGTTTTGTACATTGATCCAAAATCTGATATCTTGCTCCGAGCACGGATCGTGTCTATGTGGGTCGTCAATTTCAAACAATTATTTCATTCACTTATTTCTCTGAAACACACGCAGCTGTGAATATGGTTCGTGTGAGGCATAACTAAGCATATCTACGCGATATGCATTTTTATTCAAGAGCCTAGTGGAAAATGGCGCATTGAATGGTTCCCCTTTTCCACCTTGTAAATCTGGCCAACCACTTCTCCCTTCGTGGTTGATGACATTTTGCATTTCCAACAAAAAGGATCTGGGCACTGCACTTCCTTGGAGCAAGCTCACTTCACGCTGCACATTAGGTTATTCTGTGTACAGTTTTGGAAGTGGAGTAAATACATCTAATTTTCTTTCTGTTTAATTAATTCAGTGCAGAATGCTGCAAACGGAAAACAATATATTCCCTGCCATTTAATGACAAGGCAGGATGTTTTGTGAAATGCAATTGTTTTGCCTATGTTTCGTACATGAAGTTTAAAAGAGGAAAATATATAATCAGAATCCAATAATGCCCCTAATGATATATATACGCAGTGATGACTTCTGGCTAGTTGGCTAGGAGTAATAATTGCACTTAGACCTACCTAAATATCAGTGGGCATGTTTAGCTGAGGTCGGAGTTGAAGGTGTAAGAGAGGAGTTAAAGTGTACAGTACTTGAGGAACCCAGCGAGGTTCAAGGTTATCAAAATCAGATGCGAGAGCATTAAAGCCAGATTTATTTTCTGTTGCATTTTATTGGCCAAAAATAAACGCTCATTTCACGATTATAAAACCAATATTGTTAATCTAGCTATTTTTAAGGCTGGAGTGTGGGCTTATGGTGTCCCGTGGGCTCATGTGGGAGGGGTGCAGGACAATTTCTTTCCCAATCCATGGAAGCCACAGGAAACGACGCGTGAAAGGCAAACTAAGTGATCAGTAACCTTTCACCACATGACATCAGAGGGTCAAATCGGCTTTGATTTTACGCTAGGCAGAAGAGTTTTAACCGTTACCCCTCCAATACTGAATCTTGTCTATGTTTTTATGCAAATATAAGTGCACGCCTCACTGCCAATAAATTTCACCGCGATGTCCCATGATCCTGACTACTTACTAAAACGCTAATTAAAAGTGAATGTCTGCAATTTAATGCGTTAGATTTTTTTTGCAATAGTTTCCAATATCACCGTGGGGCAAATCTCCGTTTACCATACTAATCCGACACGTATTAGTGTTAATGTAAATGTTAAACTTAGAAGTTATTGTAAAAAGAAACATAAACCACATTTCCACCGGTTTTTTGAATATATTAAACCTTATTAAAACGCATTTGAAGCTGCCAGTCTGTATGGGGATGGAGTACAACCAGCCTGCAATTTGGTAGAGTAAGTACATAACAGACACTGCTGCACAAGAGCCCCTGTGAGAGAACTTGAAACATATTCAACCTTTAGTTCTGCCTTAAGTACACAATTAGCCGTAATGGCTCGGCGAGTGATATTAATTGTATTCCGAAAAAAAGGTGAATTTATTTTAAAAATAGTCGAGTGGGAATAAGACATGTCTCTGTCACTGCAGAATACGGTACAGTTGACGATTCTTTCACGTCGCTATTATAGTTTTAAGATTAAATGTATCCCTGTTCAAACAACCGTGTATTTTAATGCACTGAACCAAAGCCCACAGGAGCTTCCTTTAAAGCAATCTATAAAACTAGTTCTGAAATACCTTTAAAATATGCTTTTACGAAGATTGCATACGTAATCATTTAATTCCAGGCTGGTTTCTATTATATTCCAACCGTCTTCACCAAGCCTATTCGACCATACCACAATAAATCTTTTTAATTTTTGCTGCATTTGGAAGCCTGATGAATGAGGGAAGTTAACGTAAACTAAATTACAGCGGCAATACAGAAGAATTGTGCTGAGGTATGAATTCTTCTCCAGAGGAAAATGCACCAGAGAAATCAATCATCAAATTTATTGAATTCCCCAGAGGTTTCTTTATTCTCCAGAGGTGGGCGATCTTTAATCTCACGAACCTTGACTGCTGAATGTGTAGAACAAATGTACCATATTAGCACTAAATCTATTGAGAGGGCTCTACGCCGCCAACTGAAAGGCAGCAGCCTGGAGCCTCAGTTTCAAGTCAACAAAATGCAATTCATTAGCGCAACAACCTGCTTAAAGAGACAGTACATACCTCCCTTCAGCTGGCTGACCCGGCTACTTTATGCATCCAAGCCTGGCTCTTTTCCTTCGTACAACACACATATAAACGAAAATGTAGAATATACAGAGCAGTATTTCGCAACTTGCATATGTTTCTCCCAACAAACTTAGAACGGGGCAAAACTCTTACAAGCACTATATGCAAATTTAATCCAATGGAGTCGATTTTTAAAAAATAAAGTGAACTAGTAATTGAATTTGGTTTGATCAACAATAATTTATAACATTTATATTTATGTCCAACATGAATCAATAGTGAATACTGGTCAGTTACTACCAAGTGAGAAATCGGGATTTATAAAATTGCAATTTTTTTTAGTATTGCATTTAACACGCTAAAATAAAATATATCGAAACATAGGAAACTAAACTTCAATACGCTTTTAATATAAATTACATTGTATATTTTCTCGAACGTCATTGTGATGAATAGTTGCAAAGCTGGCAATTGTCTGCATATACTGTCAGCTTTTCCTTAAGTGTATCAGGCAGTGTTAACTGTATTTGGCATTTTATCGCATTACTATTGAGTGTATATGGAAGCAAATAAATACTCTGGATGTGTCACTATTTTCGTGAATTACCGAAATGAATTAGTCACTAGTGATACTGCAAATTTATATATTCCAGTGTAGGTATTGTAGCGAAGGGTTGTAGGAGGAAATGACGGTCGCAGATGTACGACCACTCAGATAGTTGCGTTGCGAATAAATGCGTACATAACAGGGTAAACTTTGGTTAATTTCATTTATAGTGGGTATCCATCCGATCAAGCAGATTTGATATCGTGGCTGTTAGTATAGACACCAGCACTTCAATTTAGGAAGGCATCTGAAATCACAATAGGCATTTAACAAGCGAACTAAAGTTCTTTACAAAGTGGGAGAGTCAAGCTGAAGTACATTATATTTTGTCTAAGTTTTACAAGTCATCCGACTTTGAGTATTGCCTGCGTGGGGAAGGTCGACCACGTGACGCTCAACCATCGAATATGAAGAAGACTAAATGTTACTATAGAAACCTAACAGTATTATTGAACACAGTACTACACGGATAAAACATTAATTATAGTTTTTATATACGGTTGCAAAATAACCGTACTGTCAATTACTCAGATATTGAAAATTAACAAATTATACGGTGCATCAACTTATTTTGACGGAACCGCTAAAATATTATTCTATAAATGTAACTTAAAAGGGGGCGCTGTACTTCAATGTATACAGTTCTGCAACTGTCAGGTTAAAATTCCATGTGGTGCGACACACTTCTAATTCCAGATTTGGAATGTACTCTTCCCCATATTAAATTGAAATGATACTTAAAGTCAATCATTTTTGACGGTTTAAAAGTAGTATGCCCAACAATGAGTTCACTATATGATCAGGCTTAGTCAACGCAAAAAGATTTATCTCGGTTTTATTTTATTCTAGGTCCACTCTACTTAAATCACAATGCAATCTTTTTATTTTTATAATTGTCATTCTAAGACGAGTTTTAAGTGTCAGTATTAAGTGGGTGCGACTGGAGAACAGGGGCTGAATATTTCTAATATCAGGTGTTAAAGCCAATGATTTCCATTGTGTAGAGTTTATATTAGCATACTGTACAAGTCTCATATGTTAAAAGTACAATGACATATAATAACTGAATGGGAAGTGAGCATCCTAAACAAATCCTACAAAAGCGCATTCACAAAAATGTACGTAAATATATAATTCTTGCATTCATATTATAAACATATAATTCATTTTTTAACAAATTCTTGAGGATGGAGGTGAATTTACTTGGCTTTCGTTTGTTTAAACTATTGAATCAAGGGCCCCAATGAGCGCGCGTTAAGTGACTTACTTCACATTGAAGGGGGAATGGACCAGGCTGCGCTCACGTGGGATTATAATAACAGGCAGGTAAGGGGCCTAGTCCATGTTTATAATCAGAGGGTTAAATGTGAGCTTTGTTAAGTGCCTACGCGACAGATTAGATGTTGATATAAGCAATCTTCAATGATTTCCCTATAAAATAATTTATTATTCTAAAATTATGAGGTCCCGGACAAAAAGGGAAGTATCACTAGGTGATATGTTTCCACTCACATCAATATAACAATAATAAGACTTTGTTTAATTTTCCCCTTTGTTGTATTTGTCACAAATTTAGTTGACATATAAATGAGAAACACCTAGATTTTTATAGGATCTTCCAGGACCCATTTGTAGGAAAGGGAGGCGGGACTTGGTGTGTGCTGTTGGAATAAAATATTATACCATGAGTAACGGTTACCTTAATACATGGCCGCTGTTCCAATGTGTGGAGCCGCATGTAACCGTTACTAGAGCAAATCACTAAGACTGCACAGTTAGTAAAATCTAGTAGTTCTGAGCAAGTTCCAGATTCTTTCATGATTTTTACTTTGGCATTGGCCTGCCTACTTAGACAATCACTTGGAATCGAGGATCATTTGGTTTCACTCAAGCTGTGAGGAGTTCAAGATGCCTCCGCATGCATGTTTTTGACGTGGGATAAACGTACAGGAGTTACCTAGTAAAGTGACACTGAGTGCATTTCTGTGTATTCATGGGCTACTGTTGCTGTCGCCTATCTGCTTCAAGGTTCGTCGTGTTGTGCATTCAGAGATGCTCTTCTGCACACCACCGTGGTAACGCGCAGTTATTTGAGTTAATGTCCCTTCCTGTCAGCTCGAACCATTCTGACTATTTTCCTCTGACTTTTTTCATTTACAGATCTTTTCGCCCACAGAACTACCGCTCACCGGATGTCTCTTTGTGTGTGTTTATGCAGTATTCTCTATAAACTCTAGAGGCTATTGTGCATGACAATCCCAGATGGTCAGCAGTTTCTGAGATACTCAAACCACCCCGCCTTCCACCAACAATCATTCCACGGTGAAAGTCACTTCGATCATATTCCTTCCCCATTCTGATGCTTGGTCTGAACAACATCTGAACCTCTTGATCATGTCTGCATGCTTTTATGCATTGAGTTGCTAGCGCATGATTAACTGGTTAGATATTTACATCAACGAGCAAGTGATCAGGTGTACCTAATAAAGTGGCCACGGAGTGTACATATAACTTTCCCTAATTCGTCTCAATAGGGCAGTGCATTTCATTAAATTGATCAATGAACTTCAGCAATTGTAAACAAAAAGGAGATTGATTTAAGAAGACAAATGAGAAAATCTGCAGATGCTGGAAATCCGAGCAATACGCACAAAATGCCGGAGGAGCTCAGCAGGCCAGGCAGCACCTATGGAAACGAGTACAGTCGACGTCTTGGGCCGAGACCCTTCATCAGGACTGGAAAAACAGATGGGGAGTAGGTGAAAGGTGTGGGAGGGGAGAGAGAAACACCAGGCGATAGGTGAAACCTGGGGGGAGGAATGAGATGAAGTAAAGAGCAGGGTAGTTGATTGGTGAAAGAGACTGAAGGCCATGGAAGAAAGGAAAGGGGGAGGGCACCAGAGGGAAGCGATGGGTGGGAGGGAGATAAGGTGAGAGGGAGAAACGGCGATGGGAAATGGTGAAGGGGAGGGGGTGGCAGCATTACCGGAAGTTTGAGAAATCCATGTTCATGCCATCAGGTTGGACGCTACCCAACCGGAATATAAGGTGTTGTTCCTCCATCCTAAGTGTGCCCTCATCACGACAGTGGAGGAGGCCATGGATGGACATGTCTGAATGGGAATGGAAAGTGGAATTAAAATGGGTGGCCACTGGGAGATCCCACTTGTTCTGGCGGGGGGAGCGTAGATACTCGGCGCAGCGGTCTTCCAATCTACGTCGGGTCTCACCGATGTACAGGAGGCCACACCGGGAGCACCGAACACAGTATATGACCCCAACAGACTCACAGGTGAAATGTCGCCTCACCTGGAAGGACTGTTTAGGGCCTTGAATGGGAGAAAGTGCAGGGGCAGGTGTAGCACTTGTTCCGCTGGCACGGATAAGTGTCAGGAGGGAGATCAGTGGGGAGAGACGAATGGACAAGGGAGCCGCGTAGGAGGCGATCCCTGCGGAAAGAAGAAAGTGGGGTGGGGGAAGGGAGATGAGCTTGGTGGTGGGATCCCGTTGGAGAAGACGGAAGTTTCGGAGAATTATGTGCTGGTCGCGAAGGCTGGTGGGGTGGTAGGTGAAGACAAGAGGAACCCTATCCCTGGTAGGGTGGCGGGAAGATTGGGCAGACGTGCGTGAAATGTATTTTAAGAAGAATCGCGATTCCACTGTTTGGACATCTATGACCAATTTACAATTTACCGTGTGTGACTTTATAACATATGCGTTATAACAGAGGACCGAAATAATTGCATAGAAACATTGCGAGGCATCTTTCAATAATTTCAGAAACTGTGGAGTAGCCGTTTATGCAAATCGAATGCCCGGAAGTTAAAATTCTTACGTATAAATCTTTTTGCTTAGACTCCAGGCAGAGAAGTTTCAGGCAATAGCATCTTTATATACAAAAATAGCCAAGAGGGACTAGAGGCGAAAGGCTGTGGTTTAACTCAAACGTTTCGAAACGCTCTGGACATCCAGAATCATTGCCATTTTAATCGTAGTAAGCTACCTTTCAGTCATTTAAAATATTCAAAAATGATACGTTTTACTATTAAATTAACATCCTGCCGATATACATTCTACTTTAGGCATCCGACAAAAATGTCTCCCTAATAGTAGCTTTAAATCCAGTGGGCCTAGCTCTGTGCCTCATCTATTCAAATATGTTGATATTATGAAAACACAAACAAATTGCTGGCGATACTCGGCAGGTGAGTTAGAATCTATGGAGAGGAACAAAGAATCGACGTTTCGGGCCGCGACTATTTTTTCGGTGCTGATGAAGGGTCTCGACTCGAAACGTCGACTGTAGATTCCCCTCCATAACTGCAGCCTGGCCTGCAAAGTTCCTCTAGCATTTTGTGCGTGGTTACTTTGGACTTCCAGCATGTGCTGAATCTCTTGTGTTTTTGATATTGATATTAAACATTGATTTTCTGCGAAGGAATCTGCTCCAGGTTGACAGGCAGCATTTATTACATGAAATCGACAGGGTGCGAGTCTTGAAAAGTGCAAACAACGGTAAGAAAAATACACAAAATTAGAAGGCTAATCTAATGAACTCAGTTAGTTCAAACTCACTTTGTGCGCGTTATCTCGACTCTACGGTCGGTATCGTATGGTAAATGCTCACTATCTTGTAACCCGACTCCCACTGACGCAACCCTGCACCGTAAGCACTGGATTTTTAAAGAATCACAAGACGGCTGATTACATAATGATATATAACTTCAATAATACCTAAAACCACAAGATCTTATCCTGCACAATGTGCAAATAATGCAAATACGCAAAAGTGAAATCAAGGGTAAGAGAAATAAGGTTCCCTGTCGGAGTATCCAAGTGCGGAGACTAACTCAGAGTAATTACCTTCAAACCTTTTTAAATTGTTTTTAATTATTTGTTAGTTTTTCCATCTTTTTAATTTCTCTTCCAAAATAATCTTTAAATTATTTAAATTGATATTTTTAATAATTTATCAGATATATTTAAAAGACAGCGAGCTGCCGCGGGCTGACAGCGCGCTCTGGCACATGGCCTCAGGGCAGGCGACCTTGGCAATTCGCGTTCACTGCCCGCTCCACTTATGGGGACATCCCCGAGACGCAGCGAACCTATAGTCCGGTCCTCCATATCCAGGAATATGTAAGAGGAAGAATACTGGACTGTGGGTTGTGAACATCCGGCCAACATCCCCAAAGCGTGCCCTCGGTTATACTCGGTAGGGCAGGTGCCATTCACGTACCTGACATCAGGTTCCCAAATTCACCACTCAAGAGCTCGGCCGCTCGGTCATCTCCTGCCTCGTCCACGGAGAAATCAGCTGTCCTCAAACTGGCAGCATAGCTCTCAGAACCGTAGTGAAAACATGTCATGCTTCAGCCAAAGCAACTGTCGAAGAAGTTTCCCATGCCTGCGTGAAGTTGTATACAACTTGGGGAACACACACAAAATGCTGGAGGAACACAGCAAGCCAGGCACCCGTCTATGGATCTGGTCCTGCAAAAGGGTTTCGTCCAAAACGTCGACTGTGCTTTTTTTTCCCATGGATGCTGCTTGGCCTGCTGAGTTTCTCCAGCATTTTGTGCGTGTTGCTCCGATTTCCAGCATCTGCAGATTTTCTCCTCTTCACAACTTGGGGAAAATAGTTTTAAAATCTTGCAATATAATAACTGAGAAACAAAATATATTTGAGAGAATATATCCAGAAATTTTGCTAGCCTTTAAAGTTTCGCATTTTGATCTTACTCTCCACAATATGTGCCATATCTATTTGTTAAATGCAGCCATAATTTTGCAGATTTTTTCTAGTGTAATTATGAAACTTGTCTATTTAATAGAAAATCAGGGAGTGCTTATTCAAATTAATGTTTACAGAAGGAATTATCAATAACTTCTGCCAGTTTGCTTTTCTCATTAGTGGAATCAACTCCTTTGGCTGTAACGTTTCACTGCCACTGTAATATGTAAAGAACGAGTGGAATAGTTGCAAAAATATCATTATTCTGCAGCCGGGCAGAAGTACTATTCCAATGTAAAAAGAGCCTTATTCCAGTGTGCAAAGGTGGAATTGACCTGGAGGAGAGTATAATAATATTCCAATGACATTGCAAGGAGACCCGTTTACAACTCAAATACCAAAGGGTCTGGTGACAATCATACTGGGTATTGTGTATAAACTATTTCCCATTAGGTCTGAAAATTAGCTATGCTCCTGCAGAAGACTGTCAAAAATATGAGGAACCATGAGTGCAGATAGAGTTAGCTTGCAGGCTTCAGGCCAGCCTAGAGGTACTGGCACACTTGCTCTGTCTGCTTCTGCCTTCATCATAGCAATGTCAGTGGTAATCCACTTTGATGATCCTATATGTTTTAGACTGATATGCCATGAATCTATGAAGGCTAATTGACTGATGCACATTGGAGAGAAATCAGTATATTTAAGGTCAAAGAAATGTGTACATATAATATCCTGAAATTCTTTTACATCGTAAACATCCACGAAAACAGAGAAGTGCCCCAAATAATGAATGACAGTTAAACATTAGAACCCCAAAGCCCCCCCAGCTCCCCCTCCCACACACAAGCAGCAGCAAGTCAATGACCCTCCTTCCCCCACCAGCAAAAAAAATCGGCACCCTCCACTGAGAATTCAATGGTTCAGCAAAGCATCAATAAAGACACAGACTTGCAGTACCCCAAAAACTACTCATTCACCCAGTATTCAACATACCACAGGCTCTCTCTCTCCCTAATAAGGGAAAAAGAGGTGTCCCCATTTCACAGCAAGAGGGGAGCCATAACAAACAACTCACTGATTTATGGTGTTAAAAGTCCATTGCGTCGCTTTTTCTGAGCTCTAAGCTCAGAGAGCTCAGGTCTCTGGACACACAGCCAGCAGCCAAACCACTGCTCCCAATGTTCCATGATCTCCTGCCACACCTCAGTCAGGGACACCGGCCTTGAATCAACTCATCTCCAGAGCCACGAAAATCCGGCGCCCTGAAGGCGTGCAAGTCTTCGAGGCCGCGTCCTCGGGATATCAAAAAACAACTGGTCGTGAGGCCTTGAGCGTAGGTCCCATTCCCACAAAGGAGTGAAGTCGGAGTGTAACTCCGGGTCAGTGTCTATTAAAAAAACCTAGAAAAGGACAAAAAAGAGATATTAAAGATGGAAATAGAGCTGTTTCCGAAGATGCAAGCGAAGGAGTTGCCGTTTAGTGCCATCAGTCACCATTTAGCATATTCTTCCATATTTTCATAGAACAATAACAGGAAAATAAAATAAGCTGCTCTTTGGCATAGAAAAGGCTCTGTCTAACTTGTGTTGTTATATTGTGTATTCTAGTCATTTTTTTTATGAAGTGCTATCGTGAACAATAGCCAGATCAGAAATGCTGATCAAGTCGACTAGTTCCCAAAGAGAACTCTGATAGGCCAATCAGATGGTTCACTGTTGCTCAGTGATAGAACACAAAAAAAATCATATGTACAATTAAGAAACATTAAAAAATAGTAGAAATACTGGAGTCATGATGATCATGATGAAGTCTGCTGGAGAGAGACATTTATACACATGCTGTCCTCCATAATTCAAAGAGATTGAAGGATAAGGTTGCAGGGAACAAAACGTGGCAGGAGCACTTGGAATTTCAGCATTTCAGAAAATACTTCCGTTACCTCCTCCTTCATGTACCTTACCTGGTTTTCTTTTTAAAAACACCCAATTCATATAGTGCTTCTCCATAAATTTCTTTGAAGGTAATGACATATTTTTGTGATATAGCAACATGCATCAGCTCCACAAAACAAATGAATTTGGGTTGAGTGAAAAGTAAAAAATCAACAAAATTTCACACCCAAACCTAAGACTTATGATGGAATGCACTGCAGTCAATTGATCTTTCATGGCAGGAGTGTGAAATTACGTTAGTACACAAACTGTGTGTTGCCCTGTCCTACAATAGAAGTAAGGCTCTTGAACAACAGACACTGCTCGTTGATAGGATGCATAAGTGTTGAAGTGCAGCCAGCCACCACTTCCATTTGCAGAGTATGGGTTGCAGGCTCCATACAAAGTGAGGTGCATGTTTGGAGCTTATCCTCCTCTTATTTATGTTTCTATCATGCAACCATTCAGCTAGTTACACTCCAACATCTAATTGTGTGTGTCTCAAGGCTCAGATCAATATCATGATCTGAGACCTCTTTAGCAGACTTCCTGTGTCAGCCTGCTTGTCAGAAATCTAGCACCTAAGCTACCCTTACTTAGTTCTTGGCTTTATTATATAGCATATAGGAAATAGGATGATTTGGCAGGCTTTCAGATTTCTGGATTACTGGGATCTCTTCTGGGGAAGGTATGACATGCTCTGAAGGGATGGGCGATGCTTGAACCCAAAGAGGACCAATATCTTTGTAGACTAGTTTGCTAGAACTGTTGGGACGGGTTTAAACTGATTTGGCAGGGGGATGAGAAACTGAGTGATAGGGCTGAGGATGGGGCAGTTGGTATACATGCAGAGGTAGTATATGGTGAGACTATAGAATATATATGGTGAATATATACAGCAAAATTACAGTCAGTGGAATGAGTTGCAGTGTAACAGGGTGAGACAATTCAAAAGGTTGGTGAAAACAGGACTGAAGGTGTTATATTTGAATGCACACAGTATACGAAATAAAGTAGATGATCTTGTAGTGCAGTTAGAGATCGGCAGGTATGACTTTGCGGGTATCACTGAGTTGTGGCTGAACAAAGATTATAGTTGGGAGCTAAGCAACCAAGGATTCACATTGTATTGAAAGGACAGACAGGATTGGAAGACGTAGAATCATTGTGGGTAGAGTTAAGGAACTGCAAGCATAAAAAGACCTGATGGAAGTTATTTAAAGGCCACCAAACAGTAGCCACAAATTATAATGGCAGATAGAAAATGCATGTCGAAAGGGCAAAGTGATGATAGTCATAGGAATTTCAATATGCAGGTAGATTGGAAAAATCAGGTTGCGACTGATTTTGGATCCCAAGAGAAAGAATATTTTAGAATGCCCATGAGATAGCTTTTTAGAGCAGCTCGTGGTTGAGCCCACTAGGGGATCAGTTATTCTGGATTGGACGTTGTGTAATGAATCGTTTTTTGACTAAGGAGTTTAAGGTAAATGACAAACATGAAAAAGTCTGCCGATGCTGGAAATCCAAAGCAACACACACACAAAACGTTCCAGGAACTCAGCAAGTCAGGCAGCTTCTATGGAAAACAGTTGACGTTTCAGGTTGAGACCTTTCTTCAGGACTGGAAAGGAAGGGGTAAGATGCCCAAACAAAAAGGTGGGGTGAAAGGAAAGAGGCTAGCTGGAAAGTGATAGGGGAAGCCAGGAGAGTGGGAAAGGTCAAGGCAGGAGAAGAAGGAATCTGATAGGAGAGGAGAGTGGACAACAGGAGAAAAGGAAAGAGGAGGTTCCCAGTGGGAAGTAATAGGCAGGTGAGAAGAAGTGAAAGGTCTGAGTAGGGAAAAGAGGAAGCGGGACAGGGGTAGAAATGTGTTTACCAGAAAGAGAAATCAACTTTCATGCCATCAGGTTGGAGGGTACCCAGATAGAATACTCCGCCACCTTGAGAGTGGCCTCATCTTGACACAAGAGGAGGCCATGGATCGACACATTGGAATGGGAATTGAAATGTTCATCTAACAGAAAGTCACACTTGTGATGAATGGCCCAGAGCTGCTTGATGAAGTGGTCTCCCAATTTACGATGGGTCTCACCAATGTGGAGCAGGCTACATCAGAGGCACTGGACACAATAGACAACCTCAGCAGATTTGCAGGTGAAGTGTTGCCTCTCCTGGAAGAACTGTTCGTGGCACCAAATGCAAGTAATGGAGGAGGTGAATGAGAGGTGTAGCAGAAAGGAATCATGGAGGGAGCAATCCCTGTGGGAAGTGGGGGGTGGATTAAACATATGTTTAGCGGTAGGATCCCTTTGGAGGTGGCGGATGGTGCGTAGGATAATGGGTTGTATGCAGAGGCTGATTGGGTTCTAGGTAAGGACAAGAGATACTCTATCACAATAACGACAATGGGAAGATGGGGTGAGCGCAGATGTATGGGAAATGGGGGACATGTGAGTGAGGGCAGCATCAATGGTAGAGGGAGGGAAACCAAGTTCTTTGAAGAAGGAGGTCCTGGAATGGAAAGCCACATCCTGGGAACAGATGCCGTGGAGGCAAAGAAACTAAGGAAAGGGAATAGCATTTTTATAGGATATAGGGTGGGAAAAGGTATCATCATGGGAGTTAGTAGGTTTATAAATGATGTCAGTTGACAGAGAGATCAGGAAAGGGGAGGGAGGTGTCAGAGATGGACCAAGTGATGGGCAGTGTGGAAGTTAGAGGTAAAGTTGATAAAATTGACAAACTCAGCAGTGGTGCATGAAGCAGTGCCAATGCGGTCTTCAATATAGTGGAGGAAGAGTTGGGGAGTATAACCAGGGAAGGCTTCAAACATAGCTGACGAAAAGGCAGGCATAGCTTGGGCCCATGCGAGTGCCATGGCTACCTCTGGGGTATGGAGAAAGTGGAAGGAGCCCAAGGAAATATTGCTCACGATGAGGACCATTTCTGCCAGACAGAAGAGTGTGGTGGGTGAGGAGGATTGATTGGTCCATTTTGAGGGCTTTGAGGACTTCCTGATGGGGGAATAGAAGTGTACAGGGACCGAACATCCATGGTGAAGATCAGTCAGAGCCAGAGAATTGAAAAGTACTGAGAAATTCGATGGCATGAGAAGTATCACGAATGTAGGTGGGAGGGGACTGAACCAAGGGGAATAGAATGTAATTGAGATATGAGGAGTTCAGCAGGGCAGGAGCACTTTCTTCAAACCGAGGGGTACCCATGGGCACTTGCATGGGCCCAAGCTGTGACTGCCTCTTTGTCAGCTATGTAGAACAGTCCATGCTTGAAGCCTTCCCCAGTTATGCTCCCCAACTCTTTCTCTGCTACAATAGGCCTACCCAGGCAGTCCATTTTGTGGATCTTGGTATGGAGGTAGAAGTGAGCAGTGCAAGGTAAGCGAACTATGAGTTCACCAGAGTGGATGAGGTCAGAGACAGTTTTCTGAAAGTGTGGAGTGAGATCGTCCTCAAGGTGTAGGCATGAGGAGGTGCCTGAGAATTGACACCTCAACAAGGTAGAGGTCGGCACACCACACTAAAGCAGCACCCCGTTTGCCTGTGGGTTTGGTGGTAAGGTTGGGATTGGTGTGGAGAGAGCATTCAGAAGGGGTCAGGTTGTAGGAGGAGAAAGGAGGGTTGAAGTCAAGATGTTTGATGTCACATTGGCAATTAGAGATGAAAACATCCAGAGCTGGCAGAGAACCAGAGTGGGATGTCCAGGAAGAGAAGAAGGGTGATCATAATATGATAGAATATACCCTGTAATTTGAGAGGCAGAAAGTAAAGTCAGATGTTTCAGTATTACAATGGAGTAAAAGGAATTGCAGATGCATGAGAGTAGAGCTGGCCAAGGTTGGGTAGAAGAGGATAATGGCAGGGAAGACATCTGGAATTTCTGGGAGCAATTCGGTAGGTGCATGATAGATAGGTCCCAAAGTAGAATTATTCAAATGGCAGGATTTTACAACTGTGGCTGACACAGGAAGTCAATATCAACATAAAAGCAAAAGAGAGGGCATGTAATAGAGCAAAAATTAATAGGAAATTAGAGAATTGCGAGACTTTTAAGAGCCAACAGAAGGCAACTAAAAAAAAGCCATAAAGTTGGGGGGTGCGCGGGTCGAACATTTGCAATATGAAGATAAACTAGCCAACAATATCAAAAACGATACCAAAAGTTTCTTCAGGTATATAAAGCATGAAAGAGAGGTGTGAGTTGATATTGGACCACTAAGAAATGATGTTGGAGATGTAGCAAAGGGGATAAGGAAATAGCAAAATGAGTATCTTCCATCAGTCTTCACTGTGGAAGAACCTAGCAGTATGTCAGTGTCAGGGGGCAGAAGTGAGTGCAGTTGCTATTACCCACATATTAAAAGATTAAAAGCAAGTCTGGCATGCCAGTTTCTCAACATGCAAGATGAAGCCACAACCCATTGGAACAAGTTGCTATGTGAAACATTTCAAGACTTTAACCAGACAACTACAAAGTGAGAAATGTGCTCGTGGCCATATATGTTGTCAGGTTGCATGACCTTTTCAGAAGGGCAAAGAGTAAAAGCTTAGTAGGTTGTTTTGCAGGAAACAGATGGGAATCATTGTTTTTGAACTTTTCCTCAGTTCTGCTATATCTTTTCACATTAGCAACCAAGTCTTTGGGTTTTACAAAGAGCAAACTCCTCATCAGTTTCCTCATACCAGGCATTTCAGATGCCTCTTCTGTGGAGAGTGTGGTCTATAGTTTTAACCAAAGCAATTGACATTTCCTTCATCACTTATAGTGACACATAAAGGTCATAAATATGCACGTACACTTTCCAGAATTCTGCACTGGTGAGAAATGATGGCGATCTATAAACCTTTGCATCCCAGTTCATGTAAAATTCTGGATTAATTCACCCTCTCTGTTGAAGGTAGGCACATTTGTGTCAATACTATCACCCATCATATGCAAAAGAATGAGAGAAAGTTTATGTTCTTTTTCCACATTTCCTGCTTTGTCTAAATGCCCCAGTGATAATCCGGATGAGGATGAGAGTGCAGGTACTGTTCCATTAGTTTCACATGTAGTTGCATAGGGTTGATGTACATTATGCAGTATTCTGGTCAGTTTCACCTGAATGTGGTGGGCCTTAATGACACTTTAATGAAGCGTGAACAGCTACATGAATTGCCTGAAATAGCTATGCCAGTTAATATGGAGCAAGTGACGCCTTTGTAATTGAAACTATAGTAATAAATAAAGAGGTCCACTTGCTCAATTGCCCGAGGCAGATGGGACAAATAACAGAATACATTGTAGGAACTGCAATCCCACAATTTTCAACTTTTGTTTTTGCAGGTCAATATATTTCGTTGGTAGCCCTTGTATGAAAACCTTACAAACAAAACAAGGGGAATCTAAGGCTGACAACCCCTGCACCTGTCAGCCATGGAGTATCTGTTCCACTGGGCTCAAGCATCTCTGACCGTATGTTGTGCTCTCAGCATCATTGGACCTTAGGTGGCTCAATAATATTTGGAGGCACGGAATCTGTAATTCCCCACCTTGCCTTTGACAATCAGACAAAAGCAGGAATTCGCCAGGCGTAAAAGCTACAACTAACTTTCACCATTCTTAAACAAACACTTAGAAATACTGTTAAATTGAAGTGAATAATTAATAAAACAGCCAAACCCATAAAACAATGATAAATAAAAGCCACCCTTACCTTTGCCTCTTAAACCTATCCTACAATCCCCATAGAAACTTCTGTCTGTTATATCCTAATATTAAACATTGTTGAAAAGTTCATCATCAATTAACATGAAAGTCATTGGATAGGAACTATTCCAAAGTTTGACCCTTAAACTTGTCGGCACTATAATTGTCTTTTTCACAAACTGAGAAAACTTTGTATTGCTATTAATACCAGAAAACAAACATGGATTTAATCTAGTAGTTTAACAGGTGTGCTTTGCTTCTACAGTGTTTGCATTCAGTTGTTTCAGCAATGTTTTTGGAAATTTTACTTCAAACATCTTCTGAAAGCTCATTGAGAATGATCGATTATAGGTTGACTTCATCATTTGCTTAATGTCAATTTATTTAAATTCAAGTAAACCTTAGCCATGAAATTGCATGAAGATCAACCAAAACCCCACCAAGTCCACTGATACCATTTGGAAAGGAATAAAGTCTCCCATCCTTAAACAATTTAGTCTGTGCAGACCCCATGCTCAATATATGGTCAACTGTGTGCAGTAATGAATTTCAACCCACTCAGTTAGGACCTAATTTAGGATGGTTAATAAATGCTGTCTTTACCTGCATTGTGCACATCCTCTTGATAAAGAAAAATGAAAATGAAGAGCATTAAGATGAAGATCTTTAATATATTATGTGGCCTTTTATATATTGGCGAGACCCGACGCAGACTGGGAGACCGCTTTGCTGAACATCTACGCTCTGTCCGCCAGAGAAAGCAGGATCTCCCAGCGGCCACACATTTTAATTCCACATCCCATTCCCATTCTGACATGTCTATCCACGGCCTCCTCGACTGTAAAGATGAAGCCACACTCAGGTTGGAGGAACAACACCTTATATTCCATCTGGGTAGCCTCCAACCTGATGGTATGAACATCGACTTCTCTAGCTTCCGCTAAGGCCCCACCTCCCCTTCGTACCCCATCTGTTACTTATTTTTATGCACACATTGTTTCTCTCGCTCTCCTTTTTCTCCCTCTGTCCCTCTGAATATACCTCTTGCCCATCCTCTGGGTCCCCACCCCTTGTCTTTCTTCCCAGACCTCCTCTCCCATGATCCTCTCGTAACACCTGTCTAGCTCTTGGCTCTATCCCTCCCCCTCCTGTCTTCTCCTATCATTTTGGATCTCCCCCTCCCCCTCCAACTTTCAAATCCCTTACTCACTCTTCCTTCAGTTAGTCCTGACGAAGGATCTCGGCCTGAAACGTCGACTGCGCCTCTTCCTACAGATGCTGCCTGGCCTGCTGTGTTCACCAGCAACTTTGATATGTGTTGCTTGAATTTCCAGCATCTGCAGAATTCCTGTTAGCATTAAGATGAAAACTATTTGTCTGTCACCCTCGTTTTACATCTCTTCTTCAATTCTTCTCATTATTGGTGCGGAATCTGGTAGCCCACACTGAGGCAAAGTTCTGGAGGGGAGGGATTCCATAGGCCTTGTGCAGTAACTATGTCAATCACTGGGAAGTCAGTATTTGGAGTGAGCTGCCAGAGGCAGGGACATTGATAACATTTAAAGGGTAATTGAAGGGGTACATTGATAGAGAAGGTTTACTGGAAGATGGGCCAAATACAGAAAAATGGAACTTACTTAGATGGGAACCTTGGGCAGCATAAACCAGTTGGGCTGAAGGCCCCACTTCTGTACTGTATGACTCAGTGACTATGTGGCCTGGAGTGAATCTGAATCAAGAACATCAGTAGCATATCGCACTAGAGAAGATAATCTTATAAAGTTAAATCTTGTGACATAGGGGAGAGCAGAGCTTTGCTTCCTGTTGAGCTCAATGCTTTCCATGTTTGATTTGATCACCAGAACAGGGAGAAACCACAGTGCACCTGCACATCTCCCAAAAATCTTATGGTCTCAGGGCTTAATTAGGAAGGGGAAAAAAGATTATGAGAGAAAACTGGCAGGGAACATAAAAACGGACTGTAAAAGCTTTTATAGATATGTAAAAAGAAAAAGACTGGTAAAGACAAATGTAGGTCCCCTGCAGACAGAAACAGGTGAACTGATTATGGGGAGCAAGGACATGGCAGACCAATTGAATAATTACTTTGGTTCTGTCTTCACTAAGGAGGACATAAATAATCTTCCAGAAATAGTAGGGGACAGAGGGTCCAGTGAGATGGAGGAACTGAGCGAAATACATGTTAGTAGGGAAGTGGTGTTAGGTAAATTGAAGGGATTGAAGGCAGATAAATCCCCAGGGCCAGGTGGTCTGCATGCTAGAGTGCTTAAGGAAGTAGCCCAAGAAATAGTGGATGCATTAGTGATAATTTTTCAAAACTCGTTAGATTCTGGACTAGTTCCTGAGGATTGGAGGGTGGCTAATGTAACTCCACTTTTTAATAAAGGAGGGAGAGAGAAACCGGGGAATTATAGACCGGTTAGCCTAACGTCGGTGGTGGGGAAACTGCTGGAGTCAGTTATCAAGGATGTGATAACAGCACATTTGGAAAACGGTGAAATGATCGGACAAAGTCAGCATGGATTTGTGAAAGGAAAATCATGTCTGACGAATCTCATAGAATTTTTTGAGGATGTAACTAGTAGAGTGGATAGGGGAGAACCAGTGGATGTGGTATATTTGGATTTTCAAAGGGCTTTTGACAAGATCCCACACAGGAAATTAGTGTGCAAACTTAAAGCACACGGTATTGGGGGTAAGGTATTGGTGTGGGTGGAGAATTGGTTAGCAGACAGGAAGCAAAGAGTGGGAATAAACAGGACCTTTTCAGAATGGCAGGCGGTGACTAGTGGGGTACCGCAAGGCTCAGTGCTGGGACCCCAGTTGTTTACAATATATATTAATGACTTGGATGAGGGAATTAAATGCAGCATCTCCAAGTTTGCGGATGACACGAAGCTGGGTGGCAGTATTAGCTGTGAGGAGGATGCTAAGAGGATGCAGGGTGACTTGGATAGGTTGGGTGAGTGGGCAAGTTCATGGCAGATGCAATTTAATGTGGATAAATGTGAAGTTATCCACTTTGGTGGCAAAAATAGGAAAACAGATTATTATCTGAATGGTGGCCGATTAGGAAAAGGGGAGGTGCAACGAGACCTGGGTGTCATTATACACCAGTCACTGAAAGTGGGCATGCAGGTACAGCAGGCGGTGAAAAAGGCGAATGGTATGCTGGCATTTATAGCGAGAGGATTCGAGTACAGGAGCAGGGAGGTACTACTGCAGTTGTACAAGGCCTTGGTGAGACCACACCTGGAGTATTGTGTGCAGTTTTGGTCCCCTAATCTGAGGAAAGACATCCTTGCCATAGAGGGAGTACAAAGAAGGTTCACCAGATTGATTCCTGGGATGGCAGAACTTTCATATGAAGAAAGACTGGATGAACTGGGCTTGTACTCGTTGGAATTTAGAAGATTGAGGGGGGATCTGATTGAAACGTATAAGATCCTAAAGGGATTGGACAGGCTAGATGCAGGAAGATTGTTCCCGATGTTGGGGAAGTCCAGAACGAGGGGCCACAGTTTGAGGATAGAGGGGAAGCCTTTTAGGACCGAGATTAGGAAAAACTTCTTCACACAGAGAGTGGTGAATCTGTGGAATTCTCTGCCACAGGAAACAGTTGAGGCCAGTTCATTGGCTATATTTAAGAGGGAGTTAGATATGGCCCTTGTGGCTACGGGGGTCAGGGGGTATGGAGGGAAGGCTGGGGCGGGGTTCTGAGTTGGATGATCAGCCATGATCATAATGAATGGCGGTGCAGGCTCGAAGGGCCGAATGGCCTACTCCTGCACTTATTTTCTATGTTTCTATGTTTCTATGTAACTGAAGATAACGTTCCTTCCTTCAAGAGAGTGAATCCAAGCTAGGCACCCAGTCCAGACGGAGCACTGGGCAAGTACTGAAGACCTATGCTGACCAACTGGCAGGTGTACTAATGGATATCTTCAACCTTTCACTCTGGCAGTGTGTGGTACTCTCCGGCTTCAAGCAGGCTTCAATCATACCAGTGCCCAAGAAGAGTGTGCTAAATTACTATTGCCCAATGGCATTTACATCCACAGTGATGGTGTTTTCAGAGGCTGGTGTTGAAGCACATCAGCTCCATTCTGAGTGGTGGCTTGGATCCGCTCCAATTCACCTACTGAAACAGCAGGTCTTCAGCAGACGCCATCTCATTGGCTCCTCACACAACCCTAGAACATCTGGATAGCAAAGATGCATATATCAGATGCTCTTGATTACAGATCAGCATTTAACACCATCATCCCCTCAAAGCTAATCAGTAAATTCCAAGACCTGGGTCTCAATATCCCCTTGTGCAATTAGATCCTGGATTTCCTTACTTGTAGACTCCAGTCAGTTTGAATTGGCAAAAACATCTCCTCCACAATCTCTATCAGCACAGGAGCACTGCAGGGTCGTATACGAAGCCCCCTGCTCGACTCGCTTTATACTGATGACTGTGTGGCTAGGTACAGTTCCAACACAGTAAATGACTTTGTTGATAACACCACTGTGTGGGCCATATCAAAAGTGGTGATGAATTAACATACAGGCGGGAGATAGAAGATTTCACTGAGTGGTGTAATAACAGCAACCTCTCACTCAAAGTCAACAAGACCAAGGAACAGATTGTAGACTTCAGGAGAGGGAAACCAGTGGTCCATGATCTAGTAATCATCAGAGGATTAGGAATGTAGAGGGTCGGTAACTTTACATTTCTGGGTGGGGTGTCACTATCTCAGAGGACTTGTCCTGGACCCATCATATAAATATAATTGCAAAGAAAGTATGGTAGCACCCCTATTTCCTCAAGGAGTCTGTGGAAATTTGACATGTTATCAAAACCCTTGGCAAATTTCTATAGATATGTGGTGGAAAGTGTACTGATTAGCTGCATTATGGCCTGGTATGGGAACACTAATGTCTTTGAGCAGAAAATCCTACAAAGGTAACGGATTTGGCCCAGTACATCATGGGTAAAGTCTTCCCAACCATTGAGTACATCTACATGAATCCATCATCAAAGGTCCCCATCACCCAGGCCATGCTCATTTCTCACTACAAGTATCAGGTAGAAGGTACAAGTGCCTCAGGACTCACACAACCAGGTTCAAGAACAGTTACTATGCCTCAACCATCAGGATCTTGAACAAAAGAGGACAATTACACTTGTTTAAGGACTCTTTCTTCTTGTTATTTCATGCTCATTATTTATTGCTATTTATTTATATTTTCATTTGCATAGTTTGTTTACAGTTTATAGTTCTTGATGTTCACAGTTTACAAATCCTGTTTACAGTTACTGTTTGTTCTATAGATTTGCTAAGTATGCCCACAGAAAAAGAATTTTAGGATTGTATGTGGTGACATGTATGTACTCTGATAATAAATTATACTTTGAAGTTTTATTACAATGGAATTTTTAATATTTCAATCCATCCATTCTTCATAAACAAATTATACAAGAAAAGGTGAAAAAAAAACTGACTGGGCTTCTTTAAGAAACTTGGGCAATTAGGTAGAAAGGCCTTTTGACATCCAGTAAATCATAATCTAGATTCTAACAACTATTTCATTGTAGTACAAGAAAATATAATTATAGTTGTTCATGTAATGAATGAATAGTAGGAGAGAATGACTTGATACCATTCACTGATGATTGATTTTTTTTTTGTTTCTGTTATTTTTCATATTAAGGTTTTGTATTTGCAATACTGATTGAAGTCGTTTGGGCATCTTTCATCTCAAAATGGTCTTGCTTTGGTTCAGCAGTCTAATGATTTCATACATAGATCTTATGAAACTCCTTTCCACTGGATTTCCATTTATATGAAATCTCATAGGCAGGAATTATAAGCACTGAGCCAAAGCAGATGGGAGTCCAGATTATACATGTGGAAGGGAGTTGTGCTGACTTCAGGCCAAGTGGTAAAAGCTGCCAAAATTCCTGCAAAAATAGTTGAGGACTAAGTTCTGATTGGACTTACAAACAGCAGGGTTTTTGGAGGTGAGGCCTAGTTTGGAGTATTGTGTGCAGATTTGGTCACCTACCTACAGGAGAGATGTAAACAAGGTTGAAGGAGTGCAGAGAAAATTTACAAGGACGATGCCGGGTCTGGAGGACCTGAGTAATAAGGAAAGACTGATTAGGACTATGTTCTTTAAAACTTAGAAGATTAAGTGTTGAGAGGAGATTTGATAGATGTACACAAAATTATGAGGGGTATAGATAGGATAAATGCAAGAAGGCTTTTTCCATTCAAGTTGAGTAGGACTACAACCAGAGGCCATGGCTTAAGGGTGAAAGGAGAGAAGTTTAAGGGGAATATGTGGTGAAATTTCTGCACTCAGAGTGTCATGAGAGTGTGAAATGAGCTGCCAGCACAAATGGTCTATGCGAGCTTGATTACAATGTTCAAGAAAGGTAAGTTTGGATAGGTACATGGATAGTAGGGATATGAAAGGCTATGGTCCCAGTGCAGGTCATTGGGAGTAGGCAGATTAAATGGTTTTCAGAATGGATCAGATGGGCTGAAGGGACTGTTTCTATGCTGTACTTTTCTATGACTCTATGATTTTAAACAAAGCCAAGAAAAGCCTGATGTGTACTATTTCGTCAAGAGCAGCAATTCATGCATGAACAAAACTGAACGGAATAGTGTCTAGTCATACTGCTGGATGTTTCTTCTCATATCCAAGCTTCTCTGTGCATTAGAGCACCAGGCACACTAAGAAAACCATGGACTTCATGTAACTCAAAGAATATCTCTGATTCCCTTTTCCAATCTATGTGGAGCAGAAAATTTGGGTACTGAATGTCCAGTTTCTAGGCATGAGATAATACATTCAGCCTGTTGAAGGCATATCTTGTAAATTTTAAAATCTCATTTTGGACTTCCACAATATTGAGTGTAAGGGGGTTTCGATTTTTATCTTACTGTGGAGGCTAATTAAAATGGCGTCTTTGTTATGTTAATCTGGGGAATGCGGCTTTGTTGTGTTAAACACTGAGAAAGTTTGCGCTAACAGTTTGTTTTTGCTTTAGAGAGTGCTATTAACCAACTGGGATAGTTGTTATGGTCTTGGTGTATTTGAAGATACTGTATGCGCGGGGTTTTGGGGCGGAAGGCGGGAGAGCAAGACAGAGGATGGACAAGGTGCTGTGAGTCCGCTAACGGGGTCGGACCCCGAGCGGGACGTTCGGCGAGGAGACGGAGACGGACTCGTGTGGAGCGTCTGGTCGACCACCGTTGTTGGTCCCAGGCGGCTAGTGGAGGAGGTCCGAGGGGGGTCGCAGGGTGAAGAAGAAGGTCCTTGAGCTCCAACGGTTTTTGTGCACGAAGAGATTGAACTTTGATAAGTGTGGCGCCTTTTATTTTCCTTTTGTATTTTATTCTCTTTTAGTTATATAGTTCCAGTAATATCTATCAACTGTAAATCATTTAATTGCATCTGGTGTATTGTCTGTTATTTGGGCGGCGTGGGGTACCTCACACAGCATCCACACAAACGAATTATCCAGTTTGGCGGGGCCAAAGCTGTTTCCCTAGATGACAGCGAGCCGAGCGACCCTGAGGGTGGCCGGGGGGGGGGCTACATGAGCTTTTGTGACTTGTGGCCTATTGTGATTAGCAATAGAAGTTTGAATAACTCAGTATTACACACAGTGATCAGCATGAGGGTGGTAGGCTGCCAAACAAATGCTGTGAACTTACCTATTTGTATACACCTGAAATTGTGCATCAATATACACAGGGAGAGGTGGGGATATTTCACTTGGCAGGTGAATTTGATGAGCTATCTTCTGAAGTCTGTTACATTAACAGGATCTCAATGTTGTTACAGTGGAAGGTGGCTATTATAATACTGAAAGGATTTTAAGAAGCATCCCTTATGCATACTTACCCAGTATCAGCTGCAAAATACCCATCACATTGATGTTGATTGTCACTTTGATATTGGCTGCTATTGACAACATGCTCCTCATCCTGCTCTGCTGTTGCATTTTTAGTTCAAAATGTATTTTTCCTTTAGGCCATCCTTACCAATGTACAGCGATCTCACACAGCGTTTCTTCCTGCAAAGTTGTGTAGGTCACTTTGTGGCTCCATTCGATCTTTTAGCATCATATCACGCTGTATCACTTTTGTAGTAATGACCATTCTATGAGGAGACCTGAGAGAAACTACATTGAGAAACTTGAAACATTTGAAGATATGTTTGAGCATACAGGGCACAGGGCAGAGATTTCAGCAATTTTAAAACTCTAAAACTGTGAACCAAAGTATGATCACTTTCAGTCATGGGAATGAGGAGAAAGGTCTTACTTCTTAACCTTTGTTGAACATTTAAGAGTGCGGTGAGCTCAAATTTAGCAATGCTACCACTAATCAAGTATGTGAGGAACAAGTGGATAAGACATCAGAGAATAGGACAATCAAGTGTGACACTGGAAAAGTGTATATGGAACCAGAGGAGATAGCAGAGATAGTTCATGAATACTTTGCTTCAGTATTCACTATGGAAAAGGATCTTGGCGATTGTAGGGATGACTTACAGCAGATTGAAAAGCTTGAGCATATAGACATTAAGAAAGAGGTTGTGCTGGAGCTTTTGGAAAGCATCAAGTTGGATAAGTCTCTGGGACCAGATGAGATGTACCCCAGGATACTGTGGGAGGTGAGGGAGGAGATTGCTGAGCCTCTGGCAATGATCTTTGCATCATCAATGGGGACGGGAGAGATTCCGGAGGATTGAAGGGTTGCAGATGTTGTTCCTTTATTCAAGAAAGGGAGTAGAGATAGCCCAGGAAATTATAGACCAGTGAAAGTTACTTCAGTGGTTGGTAAGTTGATGGAGAAGATCCTGAGAGGCAGGATTTATGAACATTTGGAGATGCATAATATGATTAGGAATAGTCAGCATGGCTTTGTCAAAGGCAGATCGTGACCTACTAGTCTGATTGAATTTTTTGAGGATGTGGCTAAACTCATTGATGAAGGTAGAGCAGTAGATGTAGTGTATATGGATTTCAACAAGGCTTTTGATGAAGTACCCCATGCAAGGCTTATTAAGAAAGTAAGGAGGCATGGGATCCAAGGGGATCTTGCTACGTGGATCTAGAATTGGCTTGCTCACAGAAGGTAAAAAGTGGTTGCAGGTGGGTCATATTCTGCATGGAGGTCAGTGACCAGTGGCGTGCCTCAGGGATCTGTTCTGGGACCCCTTCTCTTTGTGATTTTTATAAGTGACCTGGATGAGAAGTAGAGGGATAGGTTAGTAAATTTGCTGATGACACTAAGGTTGAGGGCATTGTGGATAATGTGGCGGGCTGTCAGAGGTTACAGCAGGACATCGATAGGAAACTGGGCTGAGAAGTGACAGATGGAGTTCAACCCAGATAAGTGTGAGGTGGTTCATTTTGGTAGGTCAAATATGATGGAAGAATATAGTATTAATGTTAAGACTCATGGCAGTGTGGAGGATCAGAGGGATCTTGGGGTCCATGTCCATAGGACACTCAAACATGCTGCGCAGCTTGACTCTGTGGTTAAGAATGTATAGGTGCATTGGCCTACATGAACTCTGGGATTGAGTTCAAGAGCCGAGAGGTAATGTTATAACTATATAGGACCCTGGTCGGTCCCCGCTTGGAGTACTGTGCTCAGTTCTGGTCACCTCACTGCAGAAAGGATGTTGAAACCATAGAGAGGGTGCAGAGGAGATTTACAAGGATGTTGCCTGGTTTGGGGAGCATGCCTTATGAGAATAGGTTGAGTGAACTTGGCCTTTTTTCCTTGGAGCGACAGAGAATGAGAGGTGACCTGATAGAGGTGTATAAGATGATGAGAGGCATTCATCGTGTGGATAGTCAGAGGCTTTTTCCCAGGGCTGAAATGGCTAACATGAGAGGGCACAGTTTTAAGGTGCTTCAAAATAGGTACAGAGGTGATGTCAAGGGTAAGTTTTTTACACAGAGAGTGGTGAGTGCTTGGAATGGGCTGCCGGCAAAGGTGGTGGAGGCAAATACGATAGGATCTTCTGAGAAACTCCTGGATAGGTGCATGGAGCTTAGAAAAATAGAGGGCTATGGGTAACCCTAAGGCAAGTACATGTTTGGCACAGTATTGTGCTGTAAATGTTCTATGTTTCTATGTTTTTAATTGCCATAGCATGCCAATTGACTACTCCTGACTCTTGATTTCAGCCCTAATTCAAACATGCAGACAAATTTTGCACCCAAATTTTACATCTGAGAAACAGAATTCCTTTTTTTTTACTTACCATGGTCCTATCATCCAGCAAGTGACATCAGAGGTGGTGTGTGGCAAAGGTCGAAAACCTTTGACCTGTTACCTGAAAGTTACTTGCACTTCCTGATTCAATAGTACTCACTTCAAGTTAGTGCAACATACACTTGTGATTTATTCATATATAAGCTTGAGATGAATATCAAACTCTTCTCTCTTTTGTTCTAATAGAGGAACTAACTCATGTAAATGGATAACAAATGAGAAGGAAGAAGTTGCCACAGTAATTTTCATGCTATTATATATCGACAATAGAAAGGAATTCAGAAAATAATATATAAAATAAAACTTAGAAAATATAAAGATCCTCACAGTGATGTGGAGATGTGACAAAGGACATCTGTGGATGTTGGGCTGGCAAATGCTGTGGATGAGGACCAGCAAGGGCGATGGCTGGTGCCCCCCCCCGCATCATTAAGTCCCCCCAGTCAGCAGTCCCTGGGATCTACTGCTCATGCAAGCAGGAAGCACAAGGGTTGATGACTCCCTAGTTATGCCAGTTGGCAAGTCCAGAGTTTAAGGCTTGGAGTTCAGAATTTCGTCATTGGATATTCATGGGGCCGATATCGAATATTAAAGCGCAAAGGTCGGTCAGAAGTCTGGAAGTCAAATTCTGATGGCAGAAGTCCTGAGTCTGTGTGTCTATGATTCCACTGGGGAAGCTGAAGGTTTGTTGTCTGCAAGTTTACAAGTCCACTAGAGGTGCTTCCTGGGGCAGGAGGAGTGTGAGTGTGAGTGTGAGTGAGAGTGTGTGTGTGTGTGTGTGTGTGTGTGTGTGTGTGTGTGTGTGTGTGTGTATGTGTGTGTGTCTGTATGTGTGTGTAGGAGGGAGGTAAGGGTCTTGTTTTGCTGTTGTTGTTTGTTGCTTGTGTTCTGTGTAGGCATGCCATGTTGGTGTCAGAATGTGTGACAACATTCGTGGGCTGCCCCGAGCACACCCTGAAGTTGTGTTGGTTGTTTTTGCAAATGGCACATTTCACTGAATGTTTTGATGTACACGCGATAAATAAATTGAACTGAATTTAAATCTGAATCATACTTGCAGAGTGTAAATTATGCCAAACAGCTAAATTAGGTAAACAGCTATTTAACTTTGATACCATCATTTTAAGTTGATAGTATTAATGAAATTCATGACTTCTATTTTGAGGTTATGCTTCTCCTGTGCAGGCTGAGGTTATTCTATTTGACATACAGGATCTAAGTGTCTTCCAGTAGAATGGAATGTTACCTGAGCACTTTGTTTTTGAGCTCCATACACAGATTTCTAGTTGCTCTTAAATAATACTATTGTCAGAAAACTACAGTGATATATAATATACAGATACATATAAAATATATTATGTTTGAATATAATACCACTTTGTTACCTCTGTGAAAATATGAAGGAGGCTGGAAATGTTGACAATCACTTACAGTCTTTTTCAGAATCTACTAAATACAGCTGTATCGAGGTCAGAGGACAATAGCGTTCAGTACAGTTACACCTTTACATGATTCACTTAAGACGATTAAGAAAGCACTTTAGCTAGTCACTTTCAAGATATTGTCTCCAGGGTATAGTTCTATTACATCTTTGGACAACAGCCTTCAATGCGTCTATCCACAATGTAGTCATAAAACTGTTTTCAATGGTGGTTTCAGTAGCGTAGATGGCTGAGATAATATTTGCCAAACTGAATTATGCCTAAGGCACTCATAGGACTCTGAGAGTATGATTTATATGTTTTTGCTGCCAGAGTTTGACTCCTGAGAGGATGGTGCATGGCTGTAAGTTGACCTCTAGACCCATAATTAGTAGCCTGCTATATTATATTTTAAAGAATTTATATTGTATATGGCAATCAAAGCTTGTGTATAAAAGATGTTCTGAAGATAATACTGTATTAGAGCATAGAACATGGAAAAATACAGCACAGTACAGGCCCTTTGTAAACACCCACTTGTAGTAAGTGGTTTGCTACTTGTTAAATTGAGCACCGTAATTTTTTGTGTACACGTGCTGGAAACTTATAGGATCAGCAGCTGCTGACAAAGTTCTCACGTTGCACAAATTTGATACCTGCCCTGACAGATTGTGGCACATATATCCAGTGTGAACCTGATGTGATAAATCTGGATTTAACAGCAGGTCCAAACCAGTTGTCACCCCAAACCCTCCACAAGACCTTCCTCTTCAATGTGGACTTTTCCAAGTTAACAGTGGACTTATTAAGAGCTGAAGAAGGGATGATCTTAAATATTTCCACCTAATTTGGAAACCTGTGATGAAATTCCAGTGTTGATGTGTATGAAAGATGTTCCCTCGGGCTCTGATCAGAAGGAGAAGAAGGCGTCTTGATGTGAAGAATGTATTACCATTAGAGGTCACGAAGGAAGTGTTGAAAGCACTCCTACCAGGATTGCCTATCATCCATGACTAACATAGAAATGAAACTGCATCTCCACCTCGCAAAGGAGCAGTGAATTCAAGAGATTCTCCAGAGAAGTGGTCACTGATGATTGGACTGTATACTGGCAGAAATCAAACCTCAGTGCCTTGTCTGGATGTAACAGGAGGCTATTTATTTGTCCCCTTCTGGATAGAGAGTAATGCACAATGAGAGAATGCGGATCATCAGAGATTGTCTGCTTACCAATGATTCAGGGAGTGAGAGCTCATATTTATTTGTTTTTTTTTATATAGCTCTTCAGAGCTTGCTCTTCTTGATTAATAACGAAAAGAGCTTCGCTTACTACTTGTCAAAACATTTTGGAGGACAGGCTACTGCTACTCAGTAGACCATATGGCTTGTGCCAGATCTGAGGTCTTGATCTTTAATGACCCTATTCCTCACTCAACCAGAGGCTGTGCTAAAGCACTTGAAGAGGGTGGTGAATTTCCCCAACTATGTCTACCAATAATGAGACTTGGCTTTCGAGATATGAGAAGAGGTGTATGTTTACTAGGACTTAACATGAAACTTTATTGCTAGAGGGCAGTTTATTCAACAGGAACAGGAGCAAGGGTATCCTTTGCAGAAATTGCCCATACTCATGTGTTCTTCAGTAAAACCATCAACAATGGCTGGGAATTTGGCCTCTGAGTGCACAGATACAAGTTACATTTCCCCATTGAAGCTCAATTAACAATCAGTTTTTGTAGAAGTTTGTTAACATTTCAGCTGAAATGCTGAATCTTTGAAAACTTCTAAGAAAGAAGAGGTACTGCTTTGGCCTCTTTGTAATGACACGTACGTGCCAGACCCAGGACAGATCCAATGAAGTCATAACACTGAAGAATTTAAAGTTGCTGACCATCTCCAACTCTGATTCCTAATGAAGACTGGCTCATGGGTACCTGGTTTCCTACACTTGTGATCAATAGTCTGCTCTTTGCTTTTGCTGACTTTGTGTGAGAGGTTGTTACAGCACAATTCAGCCAGATTTTCAATCTCCCTTCTATATGATGATTTGTCACCATCTTCGATTTGGTCAGTGATAGTGGTGTCATCAGTAAACTTAAATAAGGCATGGAAAAATGTTCCCTGTAAGGAAACATTACATGCATCTTTTGCTACTATCACATATTGCGTGCAGAAGGCTGTCAACTGCTACCTCATTGGCATATGATTAAATTTCATTTCCTTTTCCAGTTTTCTGATGTGAACAGTGTTGACAACATGGAGCTTGTGATAATTTGTCTGCAGATTTTAGAACTGACTTACTTATACTGTTTTTAATGAAGAAATTAGTGATTCACTATGTCGAATTCCAAAGAAGCAAAGAGTGTGAAGTGCAAATGAAATGCCAGTTCATTTAAGGCAGAATGACTTAATGAAACAGTAGAAACTGCTAAACCAATAGCTCATGAGGGCAGGAACATGCAGCTACAAGAAGTATTTATGTACAATACAGAAACTGATATTAACTTTTAGATTATGAAGACACACAGTCCTCTTTTATTGTCATTTAGTAATGCATGCATTAAGAAATGATACAATATTTCCTCCAGTGTGATATCACGAAACACAGGACAGACCAAGACTGAAAAAACTAACAGAACCACATAATTATAACATATAGTTACAACAGTGCAACAATACTATAACTTGATGAAGAAGTCCATGAGCACAGGAAAAAGTTCAAAGTCTCTCAAATGTCCCACATCTCACGCTGATGGGAGAAGGAAGAAAACCTCTCCCTGCCTTGCCCGACCACCGTCCGAATCTGAGTCATCCGAAAACTTCGAGCCCCCGATCAGCTCTCTGACACCGAGTACTGAGCGCCATCTCTGTCCGAACGATTCGACCTCAAGCTCGGTCGTCAACAGCAAGCAAAGCCAGGGATTTTGAGGCCTTCCCTCCAAAAGATTCCGGACCGTGCAGTAACAACAGCAGCGAACTGGCATTTCAGAAATTTCTCCAGATGTGTATTGTTGCAATGCAAAAGTTGCTGGAGAATTTGCAAGTGGAGTGGAGTGATATTTGGAAACTTGACTGCTTAAAGCATCATTTAGGAAGCAAATCACATATGATGGTGTGCAAAAGACCTGTTGAGAAAATCCTTCATAACCCACGATAGGGCTGCTACATTAGTTTTGTGAGAGTGCAGATCAATGAGTGTGAAAACGATCAAACCCAGAGGAGATCAAAGTTCTTATTGACAGTGTTTTGTTAGCTATTAAAATGAATGTCTCTATATGTAAAATTCAGTGCGCACATGTTGTTGTCTCTGGGCTAAAAACTGCACAGCAGGAGATTTTTGCACACTGGTCATTCCACGTTTGAGGGGACATTGCATTGGATCTGTAGTTGGAGCCTCTCGGTCATAAGTATAAAGCGAGTAGAGCAGGAAGCTAAGCACAAAGCTTTGTGGTGCACCTGTGCTGCTGGTGATTGTGGGGGAGATACTATTGCCAATCCGAACTGATAGAGTCTGCAAATAAAGAAATTAAGGATTCAATTGCACAAGGAGGTATTGAGCCTTGGTCATGGAGCTTATTGACTATTTTTGAGGGGATAAAAGTATTGAATGCCATGCTGTAGTCATTGAAGAGCATCCTGATGTATGCAGCTTCACTATGCACATGTTCCAAGATTGAGTGAAGAGCCAATGAAATGACATCTGCTGTTGACCTGTTGACTGGATGCAAGTCGATCTTCAGGCAGGAGATGATATGTTTCATCATCAACCTCTCAAAGCACTTCATCACAGGGTGATAGTCATTGAGGCAGATTAGCATGTTCTTCTTGAGCACCTGAATAATTGAAGCCTGCTTGAAGCAGGTGGATACCTCAGACTGCCAAAGTAAGAAGTTAAAGACCTCAGTGAAAACTCCAGCCAGTTGATTAACACAGGTCTTTAGTACTCAGCCAAGCATACCATCTGGGCCAAATGATTTCAGTGGGTTCACTCTCCTGAAGGATACTATCAATCAGCCACAGACACTGAAATCACAGGATCATCAGCAGCTGTGGGAGTTTGCGAAGGTCCTTTCCAATTTTTTTTTTTTTTTGATCAAAGCAGGCGTAAAGGCATTAAATTCATCTTGGGGCAAAACCTTGTTGTCACATATAGTATGTCACTTGGTTTTACTTTGTAGGAGGTGGTAGCATTCAAACCCTGCCACAGCTGTCAACTATCTTTCTGTGATTTGAGTTTAGTCTGGAAATGCCACTTCACATGTACGATGACTTGACTTTCCGGAGGTCATAGCTGGACCTCTTGTGTTTTACTAGGTAACCAGAACTGAATGCCATTAATCTGGTCCTCAGCAGATTGTGGATCTCTTGTTCATCCAGGGATTCTAGTTGGGTATGACTCCGAATGATTTTGTGTGGACACACTCATCCACAAATAACTTATGAAGTCTGTGATAACTGTGGTGTATTCACCCAGATCCTCTGTTGAGTCCTTGAACATGGTCCAACTGACCTGTAATAATCCCACAGCCACTATTTTGCCTCCTGCAACCACCTCTTTGTTGTTGTTTCCTCTGGAGCCTTGCCCATTTGCCTCTGCCTGAATGTAAGTAGGGGGAGGACAGCCAGAAGATCAGATTTCCTTAAAATCCAGTCTAGGGATGGGATGTTAAGGATGTTAACAGTAATCAAGTGTGTTGACACTCTGGTGTTGCAGGTGATGCATTGATGATAAATGGGCAGAGATTTTCTCAAGCAAGCCCCAGCAATGTCTTGAAAGGTACTGGCGAAGACTGTTTCTTATTTTCAAATATAATGCTTGCTTAACATCCACCTTTGATGGTATGTAGACTGCAGTCAGGGTCATGGAGGAGAACACTGCTGGTAAGTCGAATGGACATCACTTGATTATTAGATGATCAGATCGGGAGAACAAAGGTGCGACAAGACTGCTACGCCTGAGCACCATGAAGAGTTTATCATAAAACACATCTAGGCCTCTTCAAATTAGCAGTTTGATGTATCTGATGGATCAAGAAGTACTTTGGTCTGACAACCATGTCCGTCGTGAGCCATGTCTCCATGAAACAGAGAATGCAGCAATCCCTCATTGATACAGCAATCTTTCCCAACATCCTCTATCTTGTTCTTTAGTGACTGTACATTTATTAACATGATGCTGTGTAGAGGAAGTTTTACACCATTTTAGTCTGGCATGGAGACAACCAATCCTTGCACTCTTCCAGCCATTCATTACAGGTGCCATACCTGCACTCCTGGGGTCAAATCTGCTGAATCCTTCAGATCATTAAATTGCTAGTTTGCTTAGACCAGTGGTTCCTAAAATGAGCAATATCTCCTCCCCTGGAGGTGTTGGGAGTTTCTAAGGGAGTGGTAAAGATAGAGAAGATAGTGGGGAGGTGTTCGGTAGCCAGCAGGGCAGCTGGGGGATTTTAGGTTTAATTTAAGAAATGAATTGCTTATTTTAAGCATTTTATTACAACAATCACATAATCATCTCATCTGTTTCTCACCCATTGTTATAAAAAACTTTGCTCAAAGCGTGTTATAGTTGTTGAAGAGCAATGGGACATGTCTGTATTTGGCATATCATGGGAAATTTGGACTGAAGAAATCATATCAATTCTTGATCCAGCCTGCACATTATTGCCATTCACTATGGTAGTGCAGTGTTAGCTAATGCTATTCCCATACTCTATCACACAGTGGCAAAATTCCTGTAAATTAAGATATGGCATTCAAAGTGGTCAGCTTCATAATCTGCCCTTTTGAATGGGCTTGACCATATTTCTCTAGCCCACAGCTCAACTGAGATACTGCTGCCCACTTTATGTACCTTCAGGCAGAGCTTTGCCTGAGCTATGATGTCATCATAACTTTCCCTTTATTAATCACTGCACTTGAGATTGGACTTATACAATTGGTGATTGACTTTTGTCATTAGTCCATAACAAAAATGGCAAAGCAGACCAAATGAAAAAGAAGTGTACACAGTACAGTGTGGAGTATCTGAAATTAAAAATTATACCAGCACCAACCAACCAACAACAGCCATTGTTTCTCTTGTGTGAAAACGTTTTTTTTCAAGTGAGGCTGTCACAGTCCCGACTGTCAATTCCCTATTTGCTCCTAATTCTCTTTGATAACGGCGCACCTGGTTTCCATCAAGACCTTCAGCATAAGAACCCTGGTTTTGCAACCACTAGTTGCCAGATTGTTGGTTTTGCCTGTGTGGTTAATAACGTTTCCCGGCCGTTTAGGACTATGTGTTCTAAGTTTTGCTCCAGTACCGAGAATTACCAGTGAAACTCAGTCTCTTTATGTCAAGATCAGTTTTCTAAGTTCTGCTCCAGTTCTGAGGTTTACCTGTGAAACCCAGCCTCTCCGCATCAAGATAAGTCTTCTAAAGTTTTACTTCAGCACCGAGGTTTGCCTGCATAACTCCGTCTCTCCGTGCTAAGAAGAGTTTTGACTGCCGTTTCCTTTTCTACCTTCTGTGTCAAGATAATTCTGCCTGTCTCCTGCTTTCCTGCTCTCCCTCCTGTTTGCCGTTCACTTCTGAATTCCAACTAAATCCCCGTGCCTGTGTCCTGCACTTGGATCTGCCTCATTCATTGCAACAGAATTATCTGGCCACCATGGACACAGCGGACACGAATACCCAGCAACAAGTCCTCGCCAGCTAGGGCTCCCTACTGGGTCTGCACGACCAACTCCTCCAGGAGGTCATGGAGAACCTCCACTCCCTGTCTGCTGATGTAATGAAGATCGGTGACTAGGTGGACCGTGTATCCACTAATTTTACCCAATCTACTCCTGGAACCCTGTCTAACCAGCCCAGACAGCCTGTAGTGGCAACCCCCTACGTGCCAGCAAAACCCCTGTCAAAAGACCCTCATGTACCTGAACCGGAGCACTGTCCTGGGGATTTGGGGAGGTGCTGGGCCTTCCTTCTTCAGTGCTCCTTGACATTCGAACAGCAGTCGTCCATGTACTCCATGGATAAGTCAAAGATTGCATACATCATGGGGTTGTTGCAGGTAAGTGCCTTAGCCTGGGCCACAGCCGTTTGGTATAATCAACCGGATATCTGCTCTTCTTTGTCACCTTTATCATGGAAATGAGAAAGACCTTTGACCACCCCGTCCATGGTAAAGATGCCGCCAAGCACCTACTCATTCTCAGTCAGGGCTCACGCAGTGTTGCCGAATATTCCATGGAGTTTCAGACGTAAGCGGCCGACTCGGGCTGGAACGATGAGGCACTCCAAGGGGTATTTTGGAATGGTCTCAGCAACATGGTGAAAGACGAGTTGGTGGCAAGAGATGACACTGACAGCCTGGATTCCCTGATCTCCCTAGCCACCAGGTTGGACAATCATCTCCGAGAACGCCATAGGGAAAGACTTGGTCGTCCACCACCTTTGGCCACTCCACGGCACTCATTTCCGCCTCCCGCAAGAACAAGCCTGTCTCCTCCTCCTGCTCCTAGAGTAGCTCCCAGCCTGGCCATTTCCACCGCCTCGGGAGAAGAACCCATGCAGCTGGGATGGAACCACCTTTCCCCCCCAGAATGACTCCAGAGATTGAGAGTGGATGAGTGTCTCTATTGCAGCCAGTCTGGCCACTTCCATGCTACCTGTCCCCTTTGGCCAAAAGAGGAGGCTCATCAGTTGAAAGGGGGACCCTGGTGAGCCAGACAATTTTCCCTTCTGTTCCATGAACCCGGATGCAGCTGCCAGTTACTTTACGTTACAACCAACGGTCCCTGTCTCTGTCAGCTCTCGTGGACTCCGGCGTCGAAGGAAATCTTTTGGATGAAAACATAGCTTCCCCGGCCGGAATTCCTCGTGAGCTGTTGAGTACTCCCAGGAAGCCTGGGCACTGGACGGTAGACTACTGGCCTGAATCACACACTGCACACGACCCTTGACTCTCCTTCTCTCTGGGAACCATTGGGAATAGGTATGATTCAATTTAATTTCCTCTCCACAAGCTCCGATAGTTCTTGGTTACCCCTGATTAAGCCGCTATAACCTCCAAATTGACTGGTCCACTAGAAGGATAGCCAGCTGGATTCATTCTATCATTCCACTTGTCTACAATCAGCCCTTTCCCCAGTGGAAATCACTGTGACCTCGTCTACCTCTGAAACCCTTGATTTATCCAAGGTTCCAGCAGAGTATCACGATCTGGGAGAAGTGTTTAGCAAAGAACGGGCTCTTTTTCTGCCTCCACACCGCCCTTACGATTGACCTTCCCCTCGGAGTCCCTCTATGCACCAGTCGGCTGTAAAACCTGTTCCAGCCAGAAAGGAAAGCAATGGAGGCTTACCTAAATGACTCTGTCACAGCTGGCATTATCCAACCCTCATCTTCTCCTGTGGGTGCAGGTTTCTTCTTCGTGGGGAAGAAAAATGGCTCACTGCACCCCTGCATTGACTACTGTGGCCTGAATAGCATCACCATAAGGAATAAGTATCCATTGCCCCTTATCAACTCTGCTTTTGAGCCCCTTCACGGAGCCACAATTTTCTCTAAGTTGGACCTGTGGAGTGCCTATCACCTGGTCAGGATAAGGGTGGGAGACGAGTGGAAAACAGCTTTTAACACCCCTCTTGGTCATTTTGAATATCTGGTCATTCCCTTTGGTCTCACCAATGCCCCCGCTGTCTTCCAAGCTCTGATAAACAATGTCCTAAGGGACTTCATTAACTGTTTTGTTTTCGTTTATTTGGACGACATCTTAATCTTCTCCCACAGACTTCAGGAACACACCCACCATGTCCATCAGGTTCTGCAGAGGCTTTTGGAGAGCAAGGTATTCATTAAGGCAGAAAAGTGCGAGTTCCAGGTCCCTTCTGTCAGTTTCTTACGGTACATCATTGAGAGCGGGCAAGTGAGGGTGGATCCCGAAAAGATCCGGGCAGTGGAAGAGTGGCCCAAACCCACGACACTCAAGCAACTCCAGCGATTTCTGGGGTTCGCAAACTTTTATTGTCGCTTCATCAGGGATTACAGCCAGGTGGCAGCACCACTTACTCGATTTACCTCTCCTGTGACCCCTTTTCACTGGAACCCCAAAACTGACTCAGCATTCTCTGAGCTGAAGAGGCATTTCACGTCCGCTCCCATCCTGGTCCAACCTAACCCTTCTTGCCAATTCATTGTGGAAGTCGACGCCTCCGACTCCGGGGTGGGAGCGGTCCTCTCCCAATGCTCTGGTGCAGACCAAAAACGTCATCCCTGCACCTTCTTTCCTTGCCATCTATCCCCTGCCGAACGGAACTACGACATAGGGAACCTGGAGTTACTGGCCGTCAAACTTGTCTTGGAGGAGTGGAGGCACTGGCTGGAGGGAGCGGGACATCCATTCATTGTCTGGACAGAGCACAAGAACCTCGCATACATCCAAACTGCCAAACACCTGAATTCCTGCCAAGCCCGTTGGGCATTATTTTTGGCCGTTTCAGATCCACACTCACTTATCGTCTGGGGTCCAAGAACGGGAAGCTGGATGCTCTCTCCCATCAATACATCTCCGAGGAGGGCCTTCCCTACCCCGAGACCATCCTTTCACCATCCTGTGTAGTGGCTGCCCTCACCTGGGAGATTGTCAAATAGTCAAAGAGGCCCAATGGACTCAACCTGACCCAGGCAATAGACCCGCCAATCGCCTCTTCGTGGCAGACTCTGTTCGGTCTCAGGTTCTCCAATGGGGGCACACTTCTCATTTCACCTGCCATCCCGGAATCGATCGAACTCTATCCCTACTGAAGAGACATTTCTGGTGGCCCTCCATGGATGCTGACACTCACTCCTTCATCTCTGCCTGTTCTGTATGTGCCCATGGGAAAACCTCCCACCTGCTGGATTGCTTCGTCCCCTACCTGTCCCTAGCCGCCCTTGGTCTCACACTGCGCTGGATTTTGTAACTGGACCACCCTCTTCACATGATACTCACTGTGGTGGACCGCTTCTCCAAAGCCGTGCACTTAGTAGCACTTCCCAAACTCCCTACAATCTGTGAAACAGCCGACCTCCTTGTTCATCACGTCTTCCGCTTTCATGGAATTCCCTCTGACATTATTTCTGACCAGGGCCCCCAATTCATCTCTCAAGTCTGGAGATCCTTCTGTCAAGCCCTTGGAGCCTCAGTAAGTCTGTCTTCCGGCTTCCATCCGCAGACTAACGGTCAAACAGAACAAGCAAACCAGGATTTGGAAGCAGCATTGCGCTGCATAACCACCAACAATCCATCATCCTGGAGCACCCATCTCACTTGGGATGAGTACACCCACAACCCCCTGGTCAGCACCACCACTGGACTGTCTCCCTTCGAATGCTCCCTCGGTTACCAACCCCCTCTGTTTCCTGCACATGAAGATGATATTGCTGCGCTTTCAGTTCAGGCCCATCTCCACCGGTGCCGCAAGGTCTGAAAGGATGCACGGGCGGCCCTGCTCTGTTTAGCCGACCGCAACAGGAGGATTGCCGACTGCCATTGAATTCCTGCACCCAATTATCGGCCTGGGTAGAAGATTTGGCTCTCATCAAACGATATCCCACTTAAGCAGTCCAAGATACTCGCCCCTCGCTACCTGGGACCATTCGAAATTGAGAGTATAATCAACCCCTCGGCGGTCAGACTCAAGCTACCTGGATCCATGCACGTTCATCTCATGCTCCACGTCTCCCAATTGAAGCCTGTGTCTGTCAGCCCTTTGTGCGCTCCTGCTGAACCCCCTCCACCCGCCCGCATCATTGACGACCACTCAGTGTACACCATCCGGCGAATACTGGATATGCGTCGCCGAGGCAGGGGCCTCCAGTACCTGGTGATTGGGAGGGATACGGCCAGAGGAACGCTCCTGGATTCCCCGCTCCTTCATCCTGGACCATTCCTTCATCCATGATTTCCATCGAGACAATCCGGACAAGCCTGGTGGTTTGCATGGAGACTCCCATAGAGGGGGGAGTACTGTCACGGTCCCGACTGTTAATTCCCTATTTGCTCCTAATTCTCTTTGATGGTGGCACACCGGGTTTCCATCAAGACCTGCAGCATAAGAACCCTGGTTTTACAACCACTAGTTGCCAGATCATTGGTTTTGCCTGTGTGGTAATTAACATTTCCGGGCTGCTTAGGACTGTGTGTTCAAAGTTGTGCTCCAGTACTGAGAATTACCTGTGAAACTCAGTCTCTTTATGTCAAGATCAGTTTTCTAAGTTCTGCTCCAGTTCTGAGGTTTACCTGTGAAACCCAGCCTCTCCGCATCAAGATAAGTTTTCTAAAGTTTTACTTCAGCACCGAGGTTTGCCTACGTAACTCCGTCTCTCCGTGCTTAGCAGAGCTTTGACTGCCATTTCCTTTTCTACGCTCCGAGTCAAGATAATTCTGCCTGTCTCCTGCCTTTCTGCTCTCCCTCTTGTTTGCCGTTCACGTCTGAATCCTAACTAAATCCCCGTGCCTGTGTCCTGCACTTGGGTTTGTCATTACAACAAAGACAATGAAACCATCCAGGCTCCTTTGAAGAAAATACACTCTGAAGAACTTATTCTACCAGCAGTAAGAGAGGTTCTGAGTATAATATTACGTAAGTCAGCAGACCAAATAATTAAAATGATTCCACTCAGAAACGTATCTGTTCAAAGACGAATAGGCGAAATTTCTGAGAATATGGAGGACACAGATTGCAACATTCTTAAGCCAACAGAGTTTGCCCTGCAGTTGGATAAGTCAACCTTGCCAGGAGCAATTCTTTGCTTCTTGATTATGTTCACTTCGTAAAAGATGAAAACATGGTTCAAGAGTTGTTATTTACAAGGGGACTCAAAACAGATAAGAAGTGGGAGTCAATAATTTGGGTTGCTGAGCATTTTTTCAAACAGAAGGACATTCCACTCATCAACATACTAACTGCTTGTGCAACAGATGGGAAACCATCAATTATTGAATACCACTGTGGGGTGATTATTTTCTTGAAAAAATCTGTAACTAACATAATTTTCATTCATTGTGTAATTCATAGACAACATCTTGTCACAAAAAAACCTAAGTGATGGTCTGCACAAATCAATAAATACTGTTATCACAGTGGTAAATAAAATCACGTCCTGTAAGTTCAATTCTTGACTATTTTGAGAGCTTTGCACTGAGAATGATGAAGAGTTTGAAGGCTTGCTGTTGCACACAGAAGCCAGATGGCTCTCAAAGGGATACTGTATGAGACATTTTAATGCACTTTTTGAAATTTTCATAAAATTCTTTGAGGATTCAATTGGTTCATTCAGTAATCAACTCAAGAATATTAAATATGACATTGCTTATTTTTTTCAGAGTTATTTGGAATGCTTAGTGAAATCAGTCGTCAACTGCAACAAAATTATATGAATTCATAGAAACGTAGTTCCCCCAGTAGGTAATTTGTTTCTCAGTGAATCTTATGTCCTCCTTCTATGCTGTAACAATCCTATGGTTGCTAAACAGAGTGAACTGCATTAAAAATAAATGCACAAAATCAACAAATAAAAATTGTCCTGTGTCATGTCAAAATAACTGGAGCAACACAACTGAGGCTTATATTGAACGTAGGCTTATGAACTAGAACAGAGCTACATGCATAATCAGGATTAAAATATCAGAACAAGAAGCTACACCTCAAACCTGTCCAGTATGGATTACAAGATTTTAACTACTCTCTGTTTATTGATATTCCCTAGCCATTGTAGAAGTGTACATTTCTAATTTTTGAAACATATCTGTTTCTGTTACTGTGAATAGCTAAGTGGGTAAAAGATGAACTGATTTTCAAAAGGCATAAAGTTAAATTTGACACATTTCTTTAATATTTTAAGCAAGAAAACTTTTTTATTTCCATCTTTTATAGTTTCAAAATAATAAAAAAGGAAAAGGACCCGAAGCAAAAGTTTGGGCACCCTGCATGGCAGTATCCCCTCAAAAGAGCAGAGCATGCAAGACAGCCCAAGAATCTCACAGAACTAGAAGCCTTTTTCAAGGAAGAATGGGTGAAAATCCCCCAAACAAGAATTGAAAGACTCTTAGTGGGCTATAAGAAGCATTTACAAGCTGTGATACTTGACAAAGGGGGTGTTACTAAGTACTGCCGTGCTGGGTGCCCAAACTTTTGCTTCAGGCCCTTTCCCTTTTTTGTTATTTTGAAACTGTAAAAGATGGAAATAAAAAAGTTTTCTTGCATAAAATATTAAAGAAATGTGTCATCTTTCACAGTATGCCTTTTGGAAATCAGTTCATCTTTTACTCGCTTAGCTATTCACAGTAACAGAAATTTTGACCAGGGTTGCCCAAACTTTTGCATGCCACTGTATATGAATATTGCACATTCTAAGTTTACAGAGCATGCAGACAGTAAAGTCATTTATCTTGAAATGCCTTTCTGATGCCGTCAATGTCAAACTGTGTCACTACGAATCTAGCTTTGTTCCTGATTTACAAACCAATCCAATTTTTGAAGGTACAGTGCTTCAATGACTATAAAATGCTTTGCAACATTTGATAAGGTTGTGAAAGGAGGTATGTAAATACAAGTCATTATTATTATTAGGTGTCTGTTAGCCACACACAAGAACCTGGCATTTAGTAACAGTATACTTGGTTGCATGTACCAAAGTGTATTCTAAATCTCACTATCTCATAGATCCTCCGAATATTGGCAGTTCTGGAAACAAGTTCTCCCTACTTTTCTTTAAAAATTGTTCCTGATCTGACTTTGTCTGTTCTAAGGAGGCAGCCTTTGCATTTTCAATCTCCCTAAGCAACTGACTCCCCCATCCTGGCAGTGTTTCATTTAATCTCTTTTGTAATCTCTCCAAGGCCTTATGCTTGGTTTCTGGAACTAAAAATAATACCTCAGTTGTGACCTGATCTGTATTTTTAAAGGTTTAACATAACCTCCTAGCTTTGTACTCTATTCATCTATCAACAAAGCCAAGGATAAGATATACTTTTTTAACATGCTCTTCAACCTGTTCTGCCACCGTCAAAAAGTTTGTCTGCTTATGCCCTTGGGTTTCACTCTTCCTGTCTCCCTTTTAAAACTATATTATTTAATTATTTTTTTCCTGATTATAATGTATTGCTGAAAAGTTCCCTCTATAAATTATATTTGCCATATGTCAACCTATTTTGTTCTTGTCCTTCTGAAGACTGCCTGACTCACCTGAGTGTTTACAATATTTTAAAGATTTGAACAAATGTTCTGTCTCATTTTGGTTCTGACCACTGCCTTCCATTCCTACACTGTTTCAAATAGGAATAGCACATCATCTGATAACTCAGCGCATTTTACCCTTGTAGATTTTATTTCAGATGTCCAGGATTCACATCATATGCCTTTGCTAACTTGCAGCACGTATTTAACATTTACACTTTCTTGGAAGTGACCTTCTGTACGTTTGTTTCTTTACTTTTCTTTCTATTTGATCACTGAATGTGGATGATTCCGGTGAGGCAATAGTTATCACTCATTCCTTCTAATCTCTGACTTGAGTGCCAAGCGAGACTATTTCAGAGCCAATTACTTTCTTCTTGTGCTTGCAGTCAAATGGTATAGATGCTAGATTTCTTTCCTGAAAGGAATTAATAAACCAACTAAATTTTACTGATAAGCTAGACATTTCTTAGAACATAGAACATAGAACATAGAATAGTACAACACAGAACAGGCCCTTCAGCCCGCAATGTTGTGCCGACCCTTAAACCCTGCCTCCCATATAACCCCCACCTTAAATTCCTCCATATACCTGTCTAGTAGTCTCTTAAATTTTACTAGTGTATCTGCCTCCACCACTGACTCAGGCAGTGCATTCCACGCACCATCCACTCTCTGAGTAAAAAACCTTCCTCTAATATCACCCTTGAATGTCCCACCACTTACCTTAAAGCCATGTCCTCTTGTATTGAGCAGTGGTGCCCTGGGGAAGAGGCACTGGCTGTCCACTCTACTTATTCCTCTTAATATCTTGTATACCTCTATCATGTCTCCTCTCATCCTCCTTCTCTGCAAAGAGTAAAGCCCTAGCTCCCTCAATCTCTGATCATAATGCATACTGTCTAAACCAGGCAGCATTCTAGTAAATCTCCTCTGCATCCTTTCCAATGCTTCCACATTCTTCCTATAGTGAGGCGACCAGTACTGGACACATTACTCCAAGTGTGGCTTAACCGGAGTTTTATAGAGTTGCACCATTACTTCGCAACTCTTAAGCTCTGTCCCTCGACTTATGAAAGCTAACACCCCATAATCTTTCTTAACTACCCTATCTACCTGTGAGGCAACTTTCAGAGATCTATAGACATGTACCCCCAGATCCCTCTGCTCCTCCACACTACCAAGTATCCTGCCATTTACTTTGTACTCTGCCTTGGAGTTTGTCCTTCCAAAGTGTACCACCTCACTCTTCTCCGGGTTGAACTCCATCTGCCACTTCTCAGCCCACTTCTGCATCCTATAAATGTCTCTCTGCAATCTTCGACAATCTTCTACACTATCTACAACACCACCAACCTTTGTGTCATCTGCAAACTTGCCAACCCACCCTTCTACCCCAACATCCAGGTCGTTAATAAAAATCACGAAAAGTAGAGGTCCCAGAACAGATCCTTGTAGTCACAATCCTCCAATCCGAATGTACTCCCTCCACCACGACCCTCTGCCTTCTGCAGGCAAGCCAATTCTGAATTCACCTGGCCAAACTTCCCTGGATCCCATGCCTTCTAACTTTCTGAATAAGCCTACCGTGTGGAACCTTGTCAAATACATTACTAAAATCCATGTAGGTCACATCCACTGCAACTACCCTCTTCTATATGCCTGGTCACCTCCTCAAAGAATTCTATCAGGCTTGTTGGACACAATCTGCCCTTCACAAAGCCATGCTGACTTTCTTTGATCAGACCATGATTCTCTAAATACCCATAGATCCTATCTCTAAGAATCTTTTCCAACAGCTTTCCCACCACAGACGTAAGGCTCACTGGTCTATAATTACCCGGACTATCCCTACTATCTTTTTTGAACACGGGGACAACATTTGCCTCCCTCCAATCCTCCAGTACCATTCCCGTGGACAACGAGGACATAAAGCTCCTAGCCAGAGGCTCAGCAATCTCTTCCCTCATCTCGTGGAGTAGCCTGGGGAATATTCCATCAGGCCCCAGGGACCTAACTGTCCTAATGTATTTTAACAACTCCAACACCTCCTGTCCCTTAATATCAACATACTCCAGAATATCAACCTCACTCATATTGTCCTCACCGTCATCAAGTTCCCTCTCATTGGTGAATACCGAAGAGAAGTATTCATTGAGGACCTCGCTCACTTCCCCAGTCTCCAGGCACATCTTCCCACCTTTATCTCTAATCAGTCCTACCTTCACTCTTGTCATCCTTTTGTTCTTCACATAATTGAAGAATGCCTTGAGGTTTTCCTTTACCCTACTCGCCCCCTTCTTGCTGTCCTCAGCCCCTTCTTAAGCTCCTTTCTTACTACCCTATATTCCTCAATAGACCCATCTGATCCTTGCTTCCTAAACCTCATGTATGCTGCCTTCTTCCACCTGACTAGATTTTCCACCTCACTTGTCACCCATGGTTCCTTCACCCTACCATTCTTTATCTTCCTCACTGGGACAAGTTTATCCCTAACATCCTGCAACAGATCCCTAATCATCGACCACATGTCCATAGTACTTTTCCCCGCAAAAACATCATCCCAATTCCTACCCGCAAGTTCTGGCCTTATAGCCTCATAATTTGCCCTTCCCCAATTAAAAATTCTCCCGTCCTCTCTGATTCTATCCTTTTCCATGGTAATGCTTAAGACCAGGGAGCGGTGGTCACTGTCCCCCAGATGGTCACCCTTTGAGAGACCTGTGACCTGACCCGGTTCGTTACCTAATACTACATCTAGTATGGCATTCCCTCTAGTCAGCCTGTCAACATACTGTGACAGGAATCCGTCCTGGACACACTTAACAAACTCTGCCCTGTCTAAACCATTGGAACTAATCAGGTGCCAATCAATATTAAGGAAGTTAAGGTCACCCAGGATAACAACCCTGTTATTTTTGCACCTTTCCAAAATCTGCCTCCCAATCTGCTCCTCTGTATCTCTGCTGCTACCAGGGGGCCTATAAAATACTCCCAATAGAGTAACTGTTCCCTTCCTGTTCCTGACTTCCACCCATACTGACTCAAAAGAGAATCCTGCTACATTACCCACCCTTTCTGTAGCTGTAATAGTATCCCTGACCAGTAATGCCACCACTCCTCCCATTTTTCCCCCTCTCTATCCCTTTTAAAGCACTGAAATCCAGGAATATTGAGAATCCATTCCTGCCCTGGTGCCAGCCAAGTCTCTGTAATGGCCACTACATCATAATTCTATGCAGGTATCCAAGCTCTCAGTTCATCACCTTTGTTCCTCATGCTTCTTGCATTGAAGTACACGCACTTTAGTCCTTCTACCTTACTACCTTTACACCCTTTATTCTGCTTCTCTTTCCTCAAAGCCTCTTTATATGTTAGATCTGGCTTTACTCCATGCACTTCTTCCACTGCTCTATCGCTCTGGGTCTCATCCCCCTTGCAAATTAGTTTAAAACCTCCCGAACCATGCTAGAAAACCTACCTGCAAGGATATTGCTCCCCCTCGAGTTCAGGTGCAACCCATCCAATCTGTACAGGTTCCACCTTCCCCAGAAGAGATCCCAATGATCCAAAAATCTAAAACCCTGCTCCCTGCACCAACTCCTCAGCCACGCATTCAACTGCCATCTCCTCCAATTCTTACCATCACTGTCACGTAGCACTGGCAGCAATCCTGAGAACGCCGCCCTTGAGGTCCTGTTCTTCAGTCTTCTGCCTAGTTCCTGAAACTCACATTTCAGGACCTCATCCCTCTTCCTGCCTATGTCGTTGTGCCAACATGTATCACGACTTCTGGTTGTGTTCACTTTGGTACCAGGACATCGTGCACCCTGTCAGGGACATCCCGGACTCTGGCACCCAGGAGCAACAAACCATGTGGGTGTCCTTCTCACGTCCACAAAATCTCCTGTCTGCTCCCCTGACTATTTCATGGTCACCATTTCCAAAGTCAGTCCTTCATTCCATGTTCATTTAATAACTCGGGTTTCAATTCCCAGCTCATAGGATTTGAACTCATGTCACTGGATCAATAGCCCAAGACATTGTATGCTAGTCCGGAACTTTAACCATTCTAATGAGATGTCTTTGACCTGACACGTTAACTCTGTTTCTCTTTCCACAGATTCTGCCTGTCTGACTGAGTCATTCCATCTACCTCCTTCTTCAGCATTTCCTGTTTCAGGCTTCCAGCATCTGTAGTTTTCATCATTTTCATTAAGCATAACCACAATGCTATCATGCCCTAAATAATGCCCTTTCTTTAACATTGTATAATCATCATCTTTCCAGTTCCAAGAAAGATTGTCTGACTGAAATCTTATTGCGATATGGAAATTGGGAGAGTGGAATTGATGGGACTGCTTTACTGGGGAACATGAACCTGACTGGCCAGGTCGATTTCCTCTGTGTTGCTATAAATAAATAAGAATACATTTACAAAACTCAAACTTGTTGGAAGCATTTCTGCTTTGGGGCATCTCAAATAATTGTCAGAGCTCTAGAATTTGATGTTTGGTGCAGCACTTTGCCAGTCAGCTCAGAGCTTTGAGGAAGCTGCACGAGGGAGTTGCTCAAAATGTGAACAGTTTAAGAGGAAAATGATCAGTAATGCTTATCGAAGGACATTTCAGGCCACTATCATTAATTGTTTCTCAATAACGTCATATGCAAGTGACTGATGCCATTTAATTTATATTGCCCATCCCCATTCTTTATCTCAAAATATATAATCTGCTCTATTAAATTTTATCTGTCTCATCTGTGCCCAGAGTGATACCCCACCCATGTCTCCTTTCAGTCCGTTATTAGCCACCTCACTGATCACGTCTCCAAATTGGATGTCCTCTGTAAACCTTGGAAATTGCATCCTGCATACCAAAATACAAATCTTTAAGTATCAGAGATTAAAAAAAAAGAACAGTGGTATTAAGACTAACTCCTGGGAAACACCATTATCATCCAACCTACAGTCTGAAAAATTGTTCAGTATTACTTTCTGCGATCGATCCCTGAGCCACATTTCCCTCCTGCTTCCACTGACTCCTTTGCCTATAGACTCAGTTTTCCCAAGCAGTCTTTGCCAAATGCCAACTGAAAATCTATCTAAATACCAAATGGTATATTCTCCATGCTGCAATGTTACTTATACTGGACCTCAGGCAATTATAAAGCCTTAAGATAAAGCTCATTGCTTGAGAATGAAACATATTTTGTGTTAAAGAGCATTCTGATAAAGCTTCATTGTTGCAAGTCACAATGTCGTCCTTATACCTTGATGTGCCATTGCTTTGTAACGGACTGCCAAATACTTGTTATGCTATACTTCTCAATTTGTAATCACTTTTCAAACCGAAAAGAGTTGAAATTTCACTGGATAACATGAATACATAATTAGTGTTTTTCCACAGTATTTGATGCTGAAGTGTGTTAGAATTTAGTGCTTTGATTTTCAGGAACTAAGTTTGATTCTATTCATTCCAGACAAATGCTTTTTTAAATTTCCTTTTTCAGCAGGGAAGTCTCAAATTACCATCAAGTAAGATTATTCCAAGCATAATTTTGCTCATACCTTCAAAGTTCAAAGTTCAAAGTAAACTTATTGTCAAAGTACATATATGTCACCATATACAGCACAGAGATTTATGTATTTACTGAAGGCATGCTGAGTAAATCCCGGAAACATAATAGAATCAATGAAAACCCGCACCAAACAGGACAAATAACCAATGTGCAAAAGACAGCAAACCATGCAACTACAAAAGAAAACAGTGAAGTAATAATAACAAATAAATAAACAACAAATATCAAGAACATGAGATGAATCCTACTTGAAAGTGAGCCCATAGGTTGTGGGAACAGTGCAGTTAATGGGGGAGCGAGGAGTGAAGTTGACCGCACTGGTTCAAGGGCTTGATGGTTGAGGGATAATAACCATTCCTGGACCTGGTGGTGTGGGTCCGGAGGCTCCTGTACCTTCTGCCTGACGGCAGCAGCGAGAAGAGACCATGACTGGATAGTGGGGGTCCTTGATGATGGATGCTGCTTTTTGGTGATGGCACTCTGTGTCGATGTGCCCAGTGATGGGGATGGCTTTACCCATGATTACTGGGCCATATTCACTACTTTTGTACTATGTTCCGTTCAAAGGCGTTGGTGTTTCCATACCCGGCCATCATGCAACCAATCAATATAATCTCCACCACGCATTTATATAAGTTTGTCAAAGTTTTAGATGTCACGCAGAATCTTTCCAGACTTCTAAAGAAGTAGAGGCACTGTCATGCATCCTTCATGATTGAACGTATGCACTGGGACAGGTGCTCTGAAATGGTAACACTGAGGAACTTAAAGTTGCTGATCCTCTCCGCCTCTGATTGCTGATGAGAACTGACTTATGGATCTCTGGTTTCCTCCTACTGAAGTCAATAATCAACTCCTTGGTCCTGCTGACATTGAGTAAGAGGATGTTGTTATGATACCATTCAGCTAGATATTCAATCTCCCTCCTATATGCTGATTTGTAACCAGCTTTGATTCTGCCAACAACAGTGGTGTCATCAGCAAATTTAAATATGACATTGGCCTCACAGTAATAAATATAAATTTACCACATATTGAAACTAAGTCAGCAATCTATCTAAATTCTCCATCACTTGGAATGGTAGTACTTTATTCCATGAAAGTCTATTGACATGGAAGTCTAATATTGAAAAAAAAATCAGTGGAAAATTATTTCAAGAAGGATAAGGTTGAAAGAATGCAGAGAAGGTTTACAAGGATGTTGCTGGGACGTGAGAAAATCAGTTACAGAGAAAGGTTGAATAGGTTAGGACTTTATTCCCTGGAGCTTAGAAGAATGAGGGGAGGTTTGATAGAGGTATATAAAATTATGATGGGTATAGATAGAGTGAATGCAAGCAGGCTTTTTCCACTGAGGCAAGGGGAGAAAAAAACCAGAGGACATGGGTTAAGGGTGAAGGGGGAAAAGTTTAAAGGGAACATTGGGGAGGGCTTCTTCACACAGAGAGTGGTGGGAGTGTGGAATGATCTGCCAGACGAGGTGGTAAATGCGGATTCTTTTTTAACATTTAAGAATAAATTGGACAGATACATGGATGGGGGGTGTACGGAGGGATATGGTCCGTGTGCAGGTCAGTGGGACTAGGCAGAAAATGGTTCAGCACAGCCAAAAAGGGCCAAAAGGCCTGTTTCTGTGCTGTAGTTTTTCTATGGTTTTCTATGGTTCTATGGATAACCTTGTAAGTTTAGGTTTGGAGAACTTTGAGGCTATTTTTTGCCTTTACCTCCTGGTATTGGGTATCAACTGGATGGAGCACACAGATGTAAAATTAACAGAGACGATTTCTTATCTGTTACTGAATCTGTGCAGAATTGTCCTGTAAAATGTAACCCTCAAAGAACCTATCACCCATATAAGAAATATCAGAGGCAATTGCAGAAATATCTCCACATAATAGTGGAAATAATTGTGAAGAATAAATATTTATTTATTTATTTAAATCTTTCATCTATTCCACAAAGTGAGGGAGTAAAAATCTTTACGTTATAACTCCTTTGCAATGTACAGACACGTGAATTTGTAAGTCTAATGGCTATCCTGTAGTCTGTTGGTCCTGGCTTTAATGCTGCGGTACCGTTTGCCAGATGGAAGCAGCTGAAACAGTTTATGGTTGGGGTGACTGGTGTCCCTCGTGATCTTCCAGGCCTTCTTTCTGCACTTACTGCTATAAATGTCCTCAATGGAGGGAAGTTTATATCCACTAATGCGCTGGGCTGTCCATATCACTCTCTGTAGTGCCCAGCGATCAAGGTTGGTGCATTTCCCGTACCAGGTGGTGATACAGCCAGTCAGGATGCTGTCAATGGTGCCCCTTTTGAAGGTCTTGAGGATCTGAGGGCTCATGCTGAACTTCTTCAGTCGCCTGAGGTGGAAGAAATGCTGTTGTGCTTTTTTTTTGCCACACAGCCGCTGCGTACAGTCCATGCGAGAACTTTGGTGATGCGTATACCAAGAAACTTGGAATTACTCACCCTCTCAGCTGCAGTCCCATTGATGTTGATCGGGGCGAGCCTGTCTCTGTTCCTCCTATAATCTTTTGTCTTTTGGACGTTGAAGGAAAAGTTGTTATCTTAGCACCACTGTGTCAGGGTGTTAGCCTCTCCTCTGTAGGCTGTCTCGTCACTGCTAGAAATAAGGCCAATCAATGTCAGATCCCCCACAATTAATTTTCCGTTTTTTTTTAAAATGTAGTAGTTTAGGAAGAGTCTGATGCACTAATGACATAGTGATTTATGATAAGGTTGCACGTGACGGGTTACTTTTTAAATTCTAAGCAAAAAGCAGCACCCATCATGAAGGGTTTCCGCCATTCAGGCCATGGCTTCTTCTTGCGGCTGCTATCGAGAAGGAGGCACAGGAGCCTTAGGGCCTGCACCAGCAGGTTCAGGATGTTTGTTGTCTTCAACCATCAGCTTCTTGAACCAGCGTGGATGACTTCACTCACCACCAACATTGAACTGATCACTGAACACAACCTATGCAATCAGCTTTAATGATCTACAACTCATGGTCTTAATATTATTTATTTATTTATATATTGATTATTATTATTATTTATTGTACTTGCCCAGTTCGCCTTCTTTTGCACATTGGTTGCTTGACAGTCTTTGCGTGTAGCTTTTCATTGATTCTATTGTATTGCCTTGTTCTGCTGTGAATGCCTGTAAGAAATTGAATTTCAGGGTAGGATGTAGTGACATATACGTACTCAGATAATAAATTTAACTTTGAGCTTTAACTTAGAAAAACTAAACGGCTGAAAGATCCCAGCAGATCAAGCAGCATCTGTATAGGAAATACATAGTTGAAGTTTCTGGTCAAGACCTTTGACCGGAACTGGCAGATGGAGGAAAGATGGTTGAAAAAGTTGACCAAGTCTGGGAAGTGCTAGTGGAGTCAACAAAGGACTGCAGATGATGGAATTTAATAGGAAAGGGAAATGAAACATGAAACCAAATAAAGGAAGTGAGGTGGGCACATGGGAACAGTAGATATAGGGGACGCAGTGAAAAGTGTGTGTAGGTGATGAGCAGGTGGATTAGGTGGAGGAAGTAAATGAAACTGAGTGATAGGAAACTTAGGAAAGGGGTTAGTTTTGGGGTCAGTGTTGGTGCAAATGGGTGGAACAAGAGGAAAGGGATCCATGCCGGATAATATGGGCAGCTAAGGAGGACAGAGAGTTTTTTCATTCTCTCTTCCATCTGCCAAAATCACTGCTCATCTGTTGTCTGCCAGATCTGGCCCCTCCTCTTTTCTGCACCTTTTACACTGGCCATCTCCCTTCTATCTTTCAGTGCAGATAAAGAGTCTCAATCGATGACTGTCCCTTTCCATCTATAGATGTTGCCTGCCTGCCTGGGGAGTAAAGACAAAATGGACACAATTACAATGCCTCAGCGCCCAAATTTGATTCTAATCCTGAATCTGTTCAACAAAATAGCATCCAAAGTCTTTCTCTTCTTAAAAGCTCCCTTTATCTCAAGATCCTAAAATCATGCTCCCTCACTTAAAACTCTGAGATAGAATGCAAGTTATTCACATGTTTGTTTGTAAGGTGGTGTCAGTTTTTTGGTAAAAGATTGAAGCGCAAAATTTGTCATCAGTTAGTTGCAAAATAATAAGCTGCGAAGGGGTGGTCAATGATAAAGTACAAAGATAGGGAGTGTTGGGTACAGTCAAGTTGTAATATTTCTCAACTCATTCACTTGATGATCAAAATTAATCATCACTTGGTACGATCACAGCAACTAAAACCTTGGTCCTATCATTCTCCTGGTTTTGAAGGAGACAAAATAGTCTAGGCATTTTATCAACAACAGGTAGAAACTACATTGGCCAATGAAAAGCAAAGCCTTATATTGCTAATATCATGCTGATGAAATCCATGTCATAACCTGAGATTCAATCCACTATGGTGGTATCATCTACAGACTACAGACTCTCTGCAGCCATGAGTGTATAGTGGATTAAAGTAGGATGCTAAGGACACAGTGTTGTGTGGCACAAGGGCTGCAAATAGTCATGGTGGAGATGTTGCAGGTTATCCTTACTGTCCGTGGTCTGCTGTTCAGGAAGTAGAGGATCCAGTGGTAAAGGGAGGTGCTAACTCATCGGCAGAGGAGTTTAGAGATGAGCTTGTTTCGAATTGTGGTACTGACGAGAGAGGTTTAGTCAGTATATAGGAGTGTGATGTTATCTAGATGTTTCAGAGATGAGTGTGGCACCAGGGAAATGGTTGATGAATTGCAGTGGGCCAAGGTGAGCCTGGAGTTGATGTGTGCTGTATCAAGCCTCTCAAAGTAGTTCATGACGCTGGATGTCAGAGCCATTTGTCCAATTACTTAATTTGTCTGAGATACTGTACCAGGACAATAGTGGTTTTTGTACAGTAGGTAGGAACTTCTGATTGGAGTGGGAAGAGATTAAAAATGTCTGCAACTTTTCCTGCCAGCTGATCTATGCAGGATCTGTGAATATGGCCTGGGACTCTATCACAGGGCAGAGGGCATCACAGGATCACTCTCAGGAAGCTGATCTCACATCTTCAACATACATAGAATGACTATGGAGGAATGTATTGTTGTCAGTGATGCTGGCCAACTTTGTTTTTGTAGTCCATTATAGCATGCAAGCCTTGTCACAATAAGTGGCTGGTCTGGGGCTCTATTTTGATGAGGTAGTGTCCCTTGATTTCCCTGATAGCTTCAAGGAGGTCATACCTTGATTTCCTGTATAGGACAGGATCATCTGATTTGAATGCTGCAAACCTGGGCTTCAGTAGTATGTAGGTGTCTTGGTTAATTAATAGTTTCTGGTTGCTTTGTCAAAAATTATTTCAATTATTTATTCTCCTGAAGAAGGTGGAAAAAAAGGTAAAACATTCTGCAAAATATCTGCAAAAGTGCCTCAGAATCCTGCCTTCTGTTGAAGCGCACACTTATTTTAACATAATAAATAGAGGTAGTAGTAATCTCTTCAGCCCCTCATGTTTGATCCACCATTCAATAAGATCATGACTATGTCAGTGCCATTTTCCCAGCTATCTCATATCTTTTGATTTATTCAATATCCAAAATTCTGCTCATCTCCATCTTAATAGTGACCATTTTATGCAAAGGATTCCAAAGGCTTGCCACCCACTTCTCAATTCAGTTTCAAATGCCAACCATTTTATTTTCAGATTGTGATTGCTGGCCACTAATCATTTTACAAAAGGTTATTTTAAAAGTCTATTTGGCAGAGGTCATGTTTGACTCCTGGATGAGAAGCAACTTGATAGATATGTATAAGAATGATAAGAGACATAGATAGAAGGGATAATGAGTGCCATTTTCCCCCAGGCTGGCACTGGGTAATACAACAGGTCATATATTTGGGGTAAATAAAGTAAATTATAGGGGGCGTCAAAAGTGAGTTTCTAGTCAGAGAGTGGTAAGTGCGTGGAACACACCACAGGTGTGGTGGTAGAAGCAGATACATTAGACACATTTAAGAGACTCTAGGTAGGCACACAGATGAAAAAAAAATGTGGAGGGCTATGTGGGAGGAAAGGGAAACACTGCTCTTGGAATAGTTTAAAATTTTGGTTTAACATCACAGGCCTAAGGACCAGTACGGTACTCTAGTGTTCCATGTTCTGTGTTCTGCGTTCATTTACTGTTGCTGTTGAGGCGATGGACTTGATCAGATATCACAACTACTTCAGCTCTGAGAGCATTATATGCCCAGAAGACAGGACAAAAACACAGGTAACTGCAAAATACTTGGCAAGTCTGCACAATGGCCAAAATTGGACTAAGGACAAGAACATCAATTTCTTCGGAACTTCCAGGAATTGAATTTGGGCCAAAGAGTTACCTGAGATTCTACCCACATATCTGTGTTAAACTGGTTAGCATAACTAGAATATCAGAACAAGGTAGTACAGTATAAAGTCAGCATGCTTTCCTTCAGGGAAAATCCTGCCTGATGAACCTGTTGGAATTCTTAGAGGAGATTACAAGTAGGATAGATAAAGGGGATGTATTGGATATTGTATATTTGGACTTTCAGAAGGCCTTTGACAAGGTGCCACACATGAGGCTGCTTACCAAGTTAAGAGCCCATGGTACTACAGGAAAGTTACTAACATGGTTAGAGCATTGGCTGATTGGTAGAAAGCAGTGAGTGGGAATAAAAGGATCCTTTTCTGGTTGGCTGCCAGTGACTAGTGGTGTTCCATAGGGCTCGGTGTTGGGACCGCTTCTTTTTATGCTGTATATAAATGATTTAGATGATGGAATAGATGATTTTTTTGCCAGGTTTGCAGATAATACAAAGATTGGTGGAGGGTCAGGTAGTGTTGAGGAAACAGGTAGGATGCAGAAGGACTTAGACAGATTAGGAGAATGGGCAAGAAAGTGGCAAATGAAATACAATGTTGGAAAATGCATGGCTATATACTTTGGTAGTAGAAAGAAATGTGCGGTCTATTTCTAAATGGGAAGAAAATCCAGGAATCTGAGATGCAGAGGGACTTGGAAGTCCTTGTGCAGAACACCCTGATGGTTAACTTGCAGGTTGAATCAGTGGTGAGGAAGGCAAATGCCATGTTAGCATTCATTTCAAGAAGTTCAGAAGACAAGAGCAAGAATGTGATGCTGAGCTTTTATAAGGCACTGGTGAGGCCTCACCTTGAGTATTGTGAACAGTTTTGGGCCCCTCATCTTAGAACAGATGTGCTGGCATTGGAGAGGGTCTAGAGGGGGTTCACAAGGATGATTCCAGGAATGAAAGGGTTATCAAATGAGGAACATTTGATGGCTCTAGGTCTGTACTCGCTGGAATTCAGAAAGATGAGGGGGACCTCATTGAAATCTTTTGAATGTTGAAAGGCCTAGATAGAGTAGATATGGAAAAGATGCCTCCCATGGTAGGAGAGTCTAGGACAAGAGGGCACAGCCTCAGGATAGAGGGGCGCCCTTTCAAAACAGAGATGTGGAGAGATTTCTTTAGCCAAAGGGTAGTGAATTTGTGGAATTTGTTGCCACATGCAGCTGTGGAGGCCAGGTCACTGGGTGTACTTAAGGCAGAGATTGAAAGGTTTTTGATTGGACATTGCATCAAATGATACGGGGAGAAGAGGAGGAGAAAAAAAAACGGATCAGCCGTGATTGAATGTAGGAGCAGACTCAATGGGCCAGAATGCCTAATTCTGCTCCTATGTCTTATGATCTTATGGTCTTCTTTCTCCCTCACCTAAAAAGAAGACAGCATTAGACAAGTTATTTCTCTCTTCATTTACCCGAAGCTCATGTTGTTGCTTGGCTCTTACTTCATGGTTGTTTGATTGACTGTACCTTGTAGTCCTCAAGCCTGAACTTAACAGGTGTTCACAATCACATTGAAAATGATGCTCAGAATACTCACACAATACTTATCTTCTATTTGGAGCCAATATTAGCTAATTTTGACCCTGATGAAGCATTTATTCCTATCCATTGATGCTGCTTGTCCTGCCAAGTTCCTCCAGCATTTTGTTTGTGTTGCTTGGATTTTTGCAGATTTTCTCCTGTTTGTGATTGGCTTACCTTGTGTATCTGTTTGATCACCCAGACACCGAGAATTAGTTATAATCTCAGATATAGGATTCCTACACACAATTCATCCCTCACTTACATTTTTTTCCTTGGGTAGCTTCTAAACAAATAAAACATCAACCAGAAAGCACCACCAAATGGCCTTTTTTCCACCTCTTTAAGTGCACCTGACCCCACCCCTATCTTTAGCTCATCTGCTGAAAAAAATTCCCCACCTCTTCCAACACATTCTCCACTGTTCTTTGTTCTATTATCCGATAATGAGGTCATTCTAAAGCCTGCTGCCCTTGTCCTGACTTGTCCCAGGTCAAATCATCCATTATCTGTATTTATGTTGATGTACAGTGGCTTCCAACTAAGCAATGCCCCAACTTTAAAATTCTCATCCATACCTTCAAATATTTCCTTGGTCTCATCACTCTGCCCCTATCCCCTGTCATACCACAAATATTTCTGTAATCTCCTCCAGGCCCAAAACACGACATTACTGGACTCTTTGGAATCCCTGAATGTAATCATTTGGGCAGCCGTTCCATCATTTGCTAAACCTAACTCTCTTTCCTTCTTCAAGATTGTCTTTAATTTGATGTAGTCTTTACTCACCTGTCCCAGATTTCTCTTTATATTTTCGCATAAGTTTTTTTTTGATTGATAATTTCCCTGTGTGTTGTCTTTGTGATGTTTATTATGTTAGTGAAGCCGAATAAATGGAAGTCAGATTAAAAGGAAAATAAATACTCATCTATTAATGCCCATTCCCATTCTGACATGTCTATCCATGGCCTGCTCTACTGTAAAGATGAAGCCACACTCAGGTTTGAGGAACAACACCTTATATTCCGTCTGGGTAGCCTCCAACCTGATGGCATGAACATCGACTTCTCTAACTTCCGCTAAGGCCCCACCTCCCCCTCGTACCTCATCTGTTACTTATTTTTATGCACACATTCTTTCTCTCACTCTCCTTTTTCTCCCTCTGTCCCTTTGAATATACCTCTTGCCCATCCTCTGGGTCCCCCCCCTTGTCTTTCTTCCCGGACCTCCTGTCCCATGATCCTCTCATATCCTCTTTTGCCTATCACCTGTCCAGCTCTTGGCTCTATCCCTCCCCCTCCTGTCTTCCCCTATCATTTTGGATCTCCCCCTCCCCCTCCAACTTTCAAATCCCTTACTCACTCTTCCTTCAGTTAGTCCTGACGAAGGGTCTCGGCCTGAAACGTCGACTGCACCTCTTCCTACAGATGCTGCCTGGCCTGCTGCGTTCACCAGCAACTTTGATGTGTGTTGCTTGAATTTCCAGCATCTGCAGAATTCCTGTTGTTCCCATTCTGATACGTCTATCCACGGCCTCTTCTACTGTAAAGATGAAGCCACACTCAGGTTGGAGGAACAACACCTTATATTCCGTCTGGGTAGCCTCCAACCTGATGGCATGAACATTGACTTCTCTAACTTCCGCTAATGCCCCACGTCCCCCTCGTACCCCATCCTTTGCTTATTTATATACACACATTCTTTCTCTCTCTCTCCTTTTTCTCCCTCTGTCCCTCTGACTATACCCCTTGCCCATCCTCTGGGTTTTCCCCCCCTCCCCCTTTTCCTTCTCCCTGGGCCTCCTCTCCCATGATCCTCTCATATCTCTTTTGTCAATCACCTGTCCAGCTCTTGGCTCCATCCCTCTCCTTCCTGTCTTCTCCTATCATTTTGGATCTTCCCCTCCCCCTCCCACTTTCAAATCCCTTACTAGCTCTTCCTTCAGTTAGTCCTGACAAAGGGTCTCGGCCCAAAACGTTGACTGCACCTCTTCCTACAGATGCTGCCTGGCCTGCTGCGTTCACCAGCAACTTTGATGTGTGTTGCTCATCCATTAATTGTTGAATTAGTTCTTCTAATTAATGTATCAACAATAAACTGCATATCCTTGTCTATTCAATACACTGTCAATCTTTTTGCTCTTAAGATATATTTCCCCAGTGGCTGTTAGAAGGCTGTTGACTTTCTTTTGAAGAGGCTTCTCAACACATCAACAGTGTGCGAGGCTGTACTGGAGGCTATTAGGAACACTTCTGGCCAATTTGTAGCTGCATCCACAACTATCAATTTCAGCCATTTGCAGCCCCACAGTGCTAGCCCTCTTGTTTTTACCATATACAAGCCCAATGCGGCTTGTTAAATGTTGTATTTCGCTATTACGAATGTTATTCCCACAGGAGTTATCTCTTCTGCAGTATAAGTTCTCAGCTAGATATCTGCAGGCTTTAGTTCAGTATCTTTGAAATGCCATTCAAACTAATCTTGTGTAATGCTGGAACAGCCAAGTCAGTGTGCAAATCCATTTTAATTAATTTGCCATTCAGTTCTGGTGTGAGTCATACAGCTTGCATCTTGTTAATTTCCATATTATAAATCTCAAGGCTATTCAGTGCTGCATCACTCTCATCATTATCAGATTTTCCATCAACAGCATGTAGATTGGTGCTCTTTTTGAAACTCTGACTTGATCTTTTATCTTTTTCTTTTCCTTGTGAAGTCCATTTACTTTTGTATGCCTGACCTGCTCTTTGTATGTGTCCTACTTTATTGCATTTTCTGCAAGTTTCGCCTTTAAACTTGCATTGGTCTGGTGTATGTGAGCCCCTGCCACAATAGTAAAGCAAGTTGTTCAGCCAGGCAGGTCTCTGTTTAGACAATGCAATTTTGTTCACACTGACTTTTATTCCTGACTGCAACTCAATTGTGCCTCTAGCTGCTGTTTCTATTGTTACAGTGATTTAAACTGCTCTTTTAAATGTGTGCTGTGCTTCAGTTAGGAGCCATTTTTGAATGTTTTCGTGTAGGATTCCACAAACTAAACAATCTCTCAGTGCATCATGAAACCCATCACTGAACTAACAATGCTCAGATAATTACATCAATTCTGCCACATAAACTGAAATGGACTCCCCTTAATTTTGATTCTGCTTATGAAACCTAAAGCATTCTACAACCAACAGTGGTTTCAGTTCTAGTTGTTCCTGCGATACTTTCATGATATCTATCAGCAAAGCACATTTTGGCTGGTTTGCATGAAGCAATCAAATTTCTAAGAAAATTGTATCTCATTGGCTATTCCATTTGCTTTAAAATACAGCTCAATTCTCTCAGTATACTGTACATCACCTAGCACCTGCTATGCATTCTAATTCACCTATCCTTCCGATGTAGCCAGCCATTTCTGTTGTTTTAAAATTTATTATCATTATCATTCAGTGCACACTGTTTATGAACCCATGAATTTCATCTGTTTTCTGCCTCTTTTTAATCTCAACAATTTTAATACTTCCTCGTCACTACTGTTATGTTTTATAAATCTGGTCAATGAAAAAACAGCAAAAAAGCTAGGATAAACGTGTGTACTCAGCTTTTCTTTTGTGAGATGCTCACATATGATGTGTGGTGTAATGACGTATGCCATTCACATACTTCTTACATATAACCCATTATGTAAACAAATAAAAAATGCTTAATCAAACAATACATATGCAATATTACTCAAATATTTCTGAAATATTTAATATACTACAGCTGCAGATAAAGTTGGGGCAACTTTGAGCAGCACTGTGGTTAGAAGACTCAGCTTTGCACTGGAATGAGTTTGCAATTGCCTTCATTGTAATTTCTTTGTGACGACGAGAGGTCACAGCTTTGGTACTTCCTCCATTGCAGTTAAAATGTGTGCCAGTGCTTCCTCACTTTTATGTTTCCTACTAATTCCAATTATATTCCACTTTTGTCCAAAAGAAAGAAGAATCTCTGTGGAGCAAATCAGATAAAGGAAAATGGCTGACAGCAGCACTGGTTTGAAGTTTGATATGAACTTGCTCACCTTGATGACAGGTACCAGATCTCCAAAGCTGCTTTTCCACAGCACTGTTTCTTGGAGCAATGTATCTGATAATAAACGCTTCTGCTTTTTTCATGAGCATCTGAAACTGAACAATAAGCATATATATTATCCTGCCCATCTTCAAATTAAGGCTTGAACCAAGACATCTTGTGCTTTGCCAGCAAAACCTGGTGCCAGCTCTCTTTTAAGTGCAGATCTTAAGTTATGAAAAATTATTTCAAAAAGCAACAGTGTGATTGCTGCCTGCCGTACAATAAACAAACATGATTTACATGTGTAATACCATGCTCATTTTTGGGTATTAGCTGTTTAAATGTCAATGTCTTCCAATTTTGTTTGTTTAGGGACAACTTTGCTGGGAGAATTAACAGGAATAGTTTATTCAGGTAATCCTTCCCTACTAATTTCATATAGATTTCATTTCAGATTTGCATTTTAGTTGGGAGAAGTGACAGCAATCTTTCCTTCGAGTAATTCTTTCCGTCTCCAAATGTAAACTTTGACAGGACAATATCAAACAAAATTTAATATCAACCTCCCTATGTCTGTCTAGGTACCATATCCAATGTGGACTTTGGTGAACATGGTTTTCCATATTGATCTATTCCTCGTTCCTTGGATGACTTCCATTTCCTTGATGTGTAGCCACCTGGCTAGGCTTTTGATGTACATAAGCCGAGGACTTCCTCTAGGTTTGTTCCTCTCGATCTTTCCAGGGAGTATGAGTTTTTCTAGTTCATTTTTCCACATGATGTGTCCTAGGAATCTGAGTTGTCTTTCTCTTATTGTTGGTATGAGTGATCCAACTGCTTGGGCTCTTCTGAGAATTTCTCCATTATATGTGTGTGGTCCATGATATTTTTCTTTCTTTTTCAATCTTTTTATTAAGTTTCAAATTAATAAACATAACAACAATAATGATACAAAGAGATCGGGGTCATATTAGTAAGAGTTAGCATATACAAACACAAATTCTGAGTAGGATATGTAATTTAAGCCTTCCAATCTTTTAATAATTGAACATGAAAAATAATTTTTAAACAAAAAACCCCTAAACTAAAGAGAAACAAAAACAGCACAAAACAAAGACTGAGCTGTCATGTTCTATCAGTTAAAAACATTGTTTGTCATTAACTCTGCTCCTCTATACATAAACCAAAGGTTGTTGAAAAGGATTCAGAAAGGCCAGCTTACATCATATGAAAGTGTTGAATAAATGGCCTCCAGGTTTCTTCAAATTTAACCGAAGGGTCAATAGTCCCACTCCTAATTTTTTCCAAGTTTAAACATGTTACAGTTTGGGAAAACCATTGAAATGTAGTAGGGGGATCAGAATCTTTTCACTTAAATAAAATGGATCTTCTGGCTATTAATGTAACAAATACAATCAGACGGAAAGTTGAAAGGAATAAATGACTAGCATCTATCACTGGTAATCCAAAAATTGCAGTAATAGGGTAAGGTTTTAAATTAACACGCAAAACTACGAAATAATATCAAAGCAGGCCAGGCAGCATCTCTAGGAAGAGGTACAGTCGATGTTTCAGGCCGAGACCCTTCATCAGGGTGTCTGTCCTGATGAAGGGTCTCAACCCGAAACGTCGACCGTACCTCTTCCTAGAGATGCTGCCTGGCCTGCTGCATTCACCAACAACTTTGATGTGTGTTGCTTGAATTTTCAGCATCTGCAGAATTCCTTGTGTTTACGAAATAATATCAAAGATGTCTTTCCAATACTTATCCAAAAGAAGGCAAGACCAAAACATATGTGCCAAAGAGGCTACCTCAGAATTACATCTGTCACAAACAGGATTTATATAGCGATAAAAATGAGCTAATCTATCCTTTGACATATGGGCTTATGAACTATTTTTACTTGTATCAAAGCATATCTAGCACACATTGAGGAAGTATTAACTAGTTGGAGAATTTTCTCCCATTTCTCTATAGGTAAAGATATCTGAAGTTCTCTTTCCCATTCTTTCCCATAATATTTTTAACATTCTCCTGTAGAACCATAATTCAGCTGCTTCTAGTCTCTTTTCCCTTACTGGGGAAATGGTCCAGCATTCACTTCCATATGTCAGGATAGAATAAATGTATCACTGCAGTTTTCTGTTTTTAGTGTACGTGCTCATCTTTCTGTCTGTTAATATGGTGAGCAAGTGCTTGGCAAAAGCATGGTAATGGTTAGCACACTGTTTTACAGTACAGGTGATCTGGCCCAATTCCCGCTGCCGCCTATAAGGAGTTTGTACATTCTCCTTGTGACTGCATGGGTTTCCTCCAGGTGCTCCAGATTCCTCCCATAGTCAAAAGGTGTACCAGTTAGTAGGTCAATTGGTCTTTGTAAATTGTCCCATGATTAGACAGATTAAATCAGGGGATTGCTGGGTGGTATGGCTCGAAGGTCTGGAAGGGCCTACTCATCACTGTAACTCAATAAATAATAATAACTTTTCAAAAAGGAGATAGGTTTTAAAATGACATTTGAAGCTGGAGAGAGATAGTGTAATTTCTAGGCTGCAGTTTGCAAACATCATCCTTTACAATGCTGACTATCCACCTTTTTCTGTTCACTTTACATTGTTGCACTATTTTAAGAAGATTTTATGTGAAATACTTCATTTAAAATAGTGTAAGGGAAAAGAAAAAAATAAATTAGATGTCTTTTGAATTCCAAAAGCTTAGCTAATCAAACTCAGGCAGAAATTTTTTTCAAAGTATTTGAATTTGAGCTGGATGTTCTGCTATTTCCAATTTACACATGGCTAAAACCAAATGAGGCTGATAGTATGAGGCAAATATTGTTTGGCATCTCCCTAGAGTGAGGGGTTTAGGTGGGGTAGAGTTTGTTAAGTGTGTTCAGGAAGGTTTCCTGACACAATATGTAGATAAGCCTACAAGAGGAGAGGCTGTACTATCTGGTATTGGGAAATGAACCTGGTCAGATGTCAGGTCTCTCAGTGGGAGAGCATTTTGGAGATAGTGATCACAATTCTATCTCCTTTACTATAGCATTGGAGAGGGATAGGAGTAGACAAGTTAAGGAAACATTTACTTGGAGTAAGGGGAAATATGAAGCTATCAGGCAGGAACGGAAGCATAAATTGGAAACAGATGTTCTCAGGGAAAAGTACAGAAGAAATGCGGCAAATGTTCAGGGGATATTCGCGTGGGGTTCTGAGTAGGTACATTCCAATGAGACATGGAAAGGATGGTAGGGTACAAGATGTGTGACATACAAAGGCTTTTGTAAATCTAGTCAAGAAGAAAAGAAGAGCTTACAAAAGGTTCAAAAAACTAGGTAATGATAGGAATCTAGAAGATTTTAAGGCTCGCAGGAAGGAGCTTAAGGATGAAATTAGGAGAGCCAGAAGGGGCCATGAGAAGACCTTGGAGGACAGGATTAAGGAAAACCTCAAGGCATTCTACAAGTATGTGAAGAGCAAGAGGAAAAGACGTGAGAGAATAGGACCAATCAAGTGTGACAGTGGAAAAGTGTGTATGGAACTGGAGGAAATAGCGGAGGTACCTAATGAATCCTTTGCTTCAGTATCCACTACGGAAAAGGATCTTGGCGATTGTAGGGATGACTTTCAGTGGACTGGAAAGCTTGAGCATGTAGGTATTAAGGAAGAGGATGTGCTTGAGCTTTTGGAAAGCATCAAGTTGGATAATTCACCGGGACCAGATGGGATGTACCCCAGGCTACTGTGGGAGGTGAGGGAGGAGATTGCTGAGCCTCTGGCAATGATCTTTGCATCATCGATGAGGACAGGAGAGGTTCCAGAGGACTGGAGGGTGGTGGATGTTGTTCCCTTATTCAAGAAAGGGAGTAGGGATAGTCCAGGAAATTATAGGCCGGTGAGTCTTACTTCAGTGGTTGGTAAGTTGATGGAGAAGATCCTGAGAGGCAGGATTTATGAATATTTGGAGAGGCATAATATGATTAGGAATGCTCAACATGGCTTTGTCAAAGGCAGGTCGTGCCTTCCGAGCCTGATTGAATTTTTTGAGGAAGTGACTAAGCACATTGATGAAGGTAGAGCTGTAGGTGTAGTGTATGTGGATTTTAGCAAGGCAATTGATAAGGTACCCCATGCAAGGCATATTGAGAAAGTAAGGAGACATGGGATCCAAGGTGACATTGCTTTGTGGATCCAGAACTGGCTTGCCCACAGAAGGCAAAGAGTGGTTGTGGACCGGTCATATTCTGCATGGAGACCGGTGACCAGTGGTGTGCCTCAGGGATCTGTTCTGGGACCCCTACTCTTTGTGATTTTTATAAATGACCTGGATGAGGAAGTGGAGGGATGGGTTAGTAAATTTGCTGATAGCACAAAGGTTGAGGGTGTTGTGGATAGTGTGAAGGGCTGTCAGAGGTCACAGTGGGACATTGATAGGATGCAAAACTGGGCTGAGAAGTGGCAGATGGAGTTCAACCCAGATAAGTGTGAGCAGGTTCATTTTGGTAGGTCAAATATGATGGCAGAATATGGCATTAATGGTAAGACTCTTGGCAGTGTGGAGGATCAGAGGGATCTAGGGGTCCGAGTCCATAGGACACTGAAAGCCGCTGTGCAGGTTGACTCTGTAGTTAAGAAGGCATAGGGTGCATTGGCCTTCATCAATTGTTGTATTTAGTTTAAGAGCCAAGAGAGTTGCAGCTATATAGGACCCTGGCCAGTCCCCACTTGGAGTACTGTGCTCAATTCTGGTCGCCTCACTACAGGAGGAATATGAAAACCATAGAAAGGGTGCAGAGGAGATTTACAAGGGTGTTGCCTGGTTTGGGGAGCATACCTTATGAGAATAGGTTGAGTGAACTCGTCCTTTTCTCCTTGGAGCAACGGAGGATGTGAGGTTACCTGACAGAGGTGCATGAGATAATGAGAGGCATTGATCGGGTGGATAGTCAGAGGCTTTTCTCAGAGCTGAAATGGCTAGCACAAGAGGGCATAGTTTTAAGGTACTTGGAAGTAGATACAGTGGAGATGTCAGGGGTAAGTTTTTACGCAGAGAGTTGTGAGTGCGTGGAATGGGCTGCCAGCGGCAGTGGTGGAGGCAGAAATAGTAGGGTCTTTTAAGAGATTCCTGGATAGGTACATGGAGCTTAGGAAAATAGAATGCTATGTGTAAAACCTAGGTAGTTCTCAGGTAGGGACATGTTCGGCACAGCTTTGTGGGCTGAAGGACCTGTATTGTGCTGTAGGGTTTCTATGTTTTTATGTATGAAAACTAAGTACATAATTCAAGATATGCAGTTTCTGAAAATGTATATGATTTTCAGGTCTGCCACTTAGATTGTCACCTTCGTAAGAGAGACTATCAGTTTCCATGAAGTCGGGTAATCGTTCTTCCAATTTAGAAACCAAGTAGCAAAAAAGAAAAACTATCCTTATATATACAATGACCCAAGCTGTTATTTCAGGATAAGTTGAAAAAAACACAAAGTGTACATGATATTCTTGAAAGGAAGAAGTTTGTAGCTGTACTTTAATGAGAAGGTGGTCTTTGATAATACTTGGACAGATTATCCTCAGTCAGTGGCAGCACCTCAGTAATGAGCACACACACAATACATGAGTCAAACACATCATCGTTCAATGTTTTGTATATTTTCCATAGAAAACATTTGAAAAAAAAATTGTGAAGGAGTAATACTGCCAAAATGAAACATTTTCACACAAGATAAAACAAGATTCTGTATTAATGTAATTTTTGTTTTCTCATAGAAACACTGAGTTACACAACATGGAACCAAATCCTTTTGCCCTTCTGATCCACACCAAGCAAGAATCCTATCTAAGTTAATCCCGCAAACACGAGGAATTCTGCAGATGCTGGAAATTCAAGCAACACACATCAAAGTTGCTGGTGAACGCAGCAGGCCAGGCAGCATCTCTAGGAAGAGGTACAGTCGACGTTTCGGGCTGAAACCCTTCGTCAGGACTAACTGAAAGAAGAGCTAGTAAGAGATTTGAAAGTGGGAAGGGGAGAGGGAGATCCAAAATGATAGGAGAAGACAGGAGGGGGAGGGATGGAGCCAAGAGCTGGACAGGTGATTGGCAAAAGGGATATGAGAGGATCATGGGGCAGGAGGCCCAGGGAGAAAGAAAAGGGGGAGGGGGGTAAAACCCAGAGGATGAGCAAGGGGTATAGTGAGAGGGACAGAGGGAGAAAAAGGAGAGAGAGAGAGAAAAAATGTGTGTATATAAATAAATAACGGATGGGGTACAAGGGGGAGGTGGGGCATTAGCAGAAGTTAGAGAAGTCGATGTTCATGCCATCAGGTTGGAGGCTACCCAGACGGAGTGTAAGGTGTTGTTCCTCCAACCTGAGTGTGGCTTCATATTTACAGTAGAGGAGGCCATGGATAGACATATCAGAATGGGAATGGGATGTGGAATGAAAATGTGTGGCCACTGGGAGATCCTGCTTTCTCTGGCGGACAGAGCGTAGGTGTTCAGCAAAACGATCTCCCAGTCTGCGTCGGGTCTCACCAATATATAGAAGTTAATCCCGTATGCCTGGGTCCATATCTTTCTCACCATGCTGCTGCCCAACACACAGTATACGCAGTCTCACTACCCTACCGCCCACTGCCCGACTCCATCCTCACTGCCCAACTCCCCAACTTACTGTCATACTCTCACCCTGCACTGGTCGCTTTTCATCTTTCATCGATGCAGTTTCACATATTTATAGGACTGCTCGTTGTTTTAAAATAGTGCCAGTAACATTATACAGTCTTATATAAACACCCTCAGCAATGGGTAAATAACAGGTCAGCCTCGGGAGAGACAAAGGCTACGGGAGTAAACCGAGACAGCAAATCCGGAGTAGAGCCCCAAAGGCGGCTAGGCATCGCTGAGCATCCTTCCAGCAGCTCCTGCAGCCAACCTGATGCTAAACATATTGCTTTGTTTTCCTTTGGGCTATACCGGTGAGGCCGAATGGGGGATCTCGATGATTGGGCATCCCAGGATCTTCATACCTTCCGCCCAGGCTTGTAAAACTCCACTGTCCTTTAAGACAGGCAGATACAATCATGATGATGATCATCATCGTACAAATATACTCCTCATACTTTATGTTAAACTGAAAAACTTTCAGGCCATGCCACTCAGGACTTGTGTTAATATTATTTTGTGACTGTATGTGCTGGATTGTAATTCTGTGATGTGTGTGACTATATGTACTGTGTTTTGCACCTTGGCCTCAGAGGAACAATGTTTTGTTTTGTTGTAAGATGTGTATGGTTGAATGACAATAAACTTGAACCTGAACCTTTCCCATTCATGTACCTGTCAAGTGCCTTTTAAATATTGTGAATATACCTACCTCAGCCACTTCCTCTGCCAGCATGCTCTTTATACATACTCTCCAGTTTCCTACTAAATCTCTCTCTTCACTCCTTAAGCCTTTGCTCTTGATTCTCCAACCCTGGGAAAAGAGACTGTGCACATCCACCCTATTTATGCCACACATTTACTCACCTTTATAAGATCAGCTTCATTTTCCTTTGCTTCACTGAATAAAGTCCCAACCCACTTAAGCTCTCTTCATAACTCAGTCCCTCAATCAACTTCACCATAAATCTCCTCTACACTACCTTCAGTTTAAAGTAATCTGTGCTATAACAGCGTGACCAAAACTGAAAACAGTATTACAAGTATGACCCCTCCAACATCTTGTACAAAAGTAACATAACATCCCAACTTTGATACTCAGGATCAGGATATAGGAGTCACTGCCCAAACCCCTGCTTCTCTAAATAGGCTTCTTCCTGAACTTCTACAGAGCCTGAACAGCTGGATAAAACATGCTGGGCAGCTTCATATGCAGTTAGGAATGTTGTTGTGAAATTAGTGCTACAGAGAGCACAGACTGCGTAAGAGGAGCAGGATTCTAAACAGAAAAGATATTAATGAAGCACAGTAGAATTTTGACAAGGTCGTGACCAAGCCCCCGGCTCGTAGCGCAAATCCCAAGGCAGCAGAGACCTGTGCCTGCCAGAATTCTCAGATGAGAGACTTGTCCAGGATGTCATGAGCTGGCAAACAAGAACGTTCCTCAGGGTCATCTTCCTTCCAATCCATGACATAATGACCCTGCCCTGCATCCAGCGAGATGTCAGGAGGAGCCACAAAGAATAGACCCATCCAGCAATTATTGGGGGGAGGGGTGTGGAATCTGTCTAGAGCAAGGAGGAAAGTAGTCACTGGCTTGAGCTGGGAAACATGGAACACTGAATATTCATTAATGATAACAGGCGTTATCAATATGAGACCTTGTAGATAGTCTTCTCTAGAACAGATAGTCCCACATAGTGTGGGGCCACTTCTGGCTCTCAGCTTTCAAAGGAAGATCCGAAGATGCCACCCAGATTTTCTACCCTGGCTTGAGAGGCCTCTCCTGTCAGCGCAGCCAATCAGCCTGCTGGTATTGTTGTTTCTGAGCACGCAGCAGAGAAGCCTTGGCTTGACTCCATGTGTACTTGAAGCATTGGACTAACTATTCAGCAGCAGGAACTCCCACATCCATCTCTTGGCCAGGGAAGAGCAGTGGCAGGAATCCCTTCTGGCATTCAAAGGGGGACATGCCATTGGAGGATGACTAGAGTTTATTGTGGGCAATCTCTGCTCAAACCAGTTGACAGCTCCAACTCATGGGCTTGGAAGAGATAAGGCAGCACGGGGCTGCCCCCAGCTCTTGATTCACTCTCTCAGTGTGGCTGTTAGACTGGGGGTGAAAACCTGATGAGAGGCTGGCTGTGGCTCCCAGAAGATAACAGGTCTTCTGAAATTGAGACATGATCTGAGGTCCTTAATCAGACACCGTGGCCTGAGGGAAGCCGTGCAACCAGGACTCATGCTGAACCATGAGGGTGACAGCCTCATGATCCAGTGGGAGCTTCGGGAAAGCAATGAAGTGGGTGCCTTGGAGAATTGTTTCTCAACCACCAGAACAGTGGTGTTTCTATCAGACCTGGGCAGATGAGTGATGAAATCCAGCGAAAGGTGGGACCAGGAGCAGTGAGGGACAGGCAGTGGACATAGCAGATCCACAGGGTGCTGATATGATGTTTCATTCTGGGCCAAGTGTAACAGGCAGAGATGAAGTCGAGGGATTCTTGGGAGACAGATGGCCAGCAATATCTTCTCTTGTTAAATTCATGGGTCTGTTGAAATCTTGAATGCCCAACCAGTTGGAAAGAGTGACCCCATTCCAACACTCTGGGATAAACCGTGGCAGAAACAGTTAGCTGGGAGCCTCCTAGGCCTGGAACTGACTGTTGGGTGACCCTTACCACCTCTATTCCCCAAATCACCAGGGCAGGAAGGATGGGCTCTGGTTGGCGTTGACCTCAGACAGGTCGAACTGCTGGGAGAGAGCATTGGCCTTGGTACTCATAGTGGTAAGTAGGTAAGGGTGAAATTAACCCGGTGAAGAAGAGAGCCCTATGGGCTTGATGGGAGTTGAGTTTCTCATCATCCCAAATATAGGAGAGGTTCTTTTGATCTCTCCACAGCAAAAAGAGATGCTCTGCTCCCTTCAACCACTGTCACCATGCTTCCACGCCTTCTTGACAACCAGAAGTTCTCAGTTCCTGTCATTGTATTTACATTTGGCTGGAGTCAAGTGTCAAGGAGGAAAGACATAGGGATGTAGCCGGTTACCTGCAGAAGCGTGCTAGAAGAGTACAGCTCCAATCCCAAACATCTGATGCATCCACCTCAACAATGAATGGACAGGATGGGTCTGGGTGTTGCAGCACTGTAGCAGTAGTGAAGAATCACTTTCGTTCCAAGAATGCTTGGTCTGCTTCACTTGTCCAATGGAATCCTGAAGAGGTCTTCTTTGTGAGTGCATTTATGGAGGTGGTGATGGAACTGTCATTTCTGATGAAGAGGCAAAAAAAGATTGCAAACCCCATGAAGTGCTGCATGTCTTTGACTATAGTTAACTTGTGTCACTCTGTAACTGCCTGAATTTACGCAGTTCCATTTGAACACTGGAAGGGATGAGTTATATAGCCCAAAAACGACATTTGCACTTCATAGAACTGACACTCCTCTGGCTTGGTGTAAAGGTTATTCTAAGGAGCTGTCTGAGAATCCTCCGGATATGCTGGAAATGTTCCTGGCAAAAATGGGAATCACTAAGAATGCTAATGATAGGCACAAAAACAAACTGATTCAACATGTCCTGGAGCACATCAGTGACCAGGGCCTGAAAAACAGTAGGGGTGCTGGCCGGACCAAATGGCATGATGTGGTACTCATAGTGGCCAGAAGAGCAGTTAAATGCTGTCTTCCACTCATCCACTTCCTGGATATGAACCAGGTTGTAAATGTTACACAGATCTATCTTGCAGAATATGATTGCTCCTTGGAGATAATTACAGTGAAGTAAAAGGAATTACAAAGGTATGAGAGAGGAGTTGGCCAGAATTGATTGGAAAAGAACACTGGCAGGGTTGACGGCAGAGCAGCAATGGTTGGAATTTCTGGAAGCAACTCGGAAGTACAGGATATATACAACTCAAAGAGGAAGAAATATTCTAAAGGCAAGATGACACAACCATGGCTAACAAAAGAAGTCAAAGCCAACATGAAAGCCAAAGGAAGAGCATATAACAGAGCAAAAACTAATGGAGTGTTAGAGGATTGGGAAGCATTCAAACACCAACAGAAGCAAGTAAAAAGTCATTAAGAAGGTAAAGATGGAATATGAAAGTAAGCTAGCGAATAATATTAAAGAGGATAACAAAGGTTTCTTCAGATATATCAAGTGTAAAAAAGAGGCGAGAGTGGATATCGGATGGCTGGAAATTGATGCTGGAGGGGAAATAATGGGGGGCAGGGCAAGGAAATGGTGGGTGAACTGAATAAGTACTTTGCTTTGCTCTTCACTGTGGAAGACACTAGCAGCATGGTGGAATGTCCAGGTATCAGGGGTCATGAAGTATATGAAGTTACCATTACTAGGGAGAAGGTTCTTAGGAAACTGAAAGGTCTGAAGGCAAATACGTCAACTGGACCAGATGGTGTGCACCCCAGGGTTCTGAAAGAGGTGGCTGAAGAAATTGTGGAGGCATTAGTAATAATCTTTCAGGAATCACTAGATTCTGGAATGGTTCTGGAAGACTGGAAAATTGAAGATGTCACTCAACTCTTCAAGAAGGGAGAGAGGCAGGAGAAAGGAAAATATAGGCCAGTTAGTCTGACCTCAGTGGCTGGAAAGATGTTGGAGTCAATTGTTAAGGATGTGGTTTTGGGGTACTTGGAGGCACATAGTAAAAAAGGCAGTAGCCGGAATGGTTTCCTCAAGGGAAAATCTTGCTTGACAAATCTATTGGAATTCTTTGAAGAAATAGCAAGCAGGATAGACAAAGGAGAATTGGTTGATATTGTGTGCTTGGGTTTTCAGAAGGCCTTTGACAATGTGCCACACATATGAAGCTGTTTAACAAGCTATGAACCCATAGTATTACAGGAAAAATACGAGCATGGGTAGAGCAATGGCTGAGTGGCAGGAGGCAAAGAGTGGGAATAAAGGGAATCTTTTCTGGTTGGCTGCTGATGACTGGTGGCTTTCAGCAAGGGACTGCGCTGGGACTGATGCTTTTTACATTATACGTTGATGACTTGGATGATGGAAATGATGGCTTTGCTGCAAAGTTTGCAGATGATACAAAGATAGGTGAAGAGGCAGGTAGTTTTGAGGAAGCAGAGAGACAATAGAAGGATAGATAAATTAGAAGAATGGACAAAGGAGTGGCAGATGGAATACACTGTTGAGATGTGTATGGTCATGCATTCTGATAGAAGAAATAAAACAACTAACTATTTTCTAAATTGAGAGAAAATACATAAAGCTGAGGCGCAAAGGGACTTGGGAGCGCTTGTGCAAGATTCCCTGGAGGTTAATTCGCAGGTTGAGTTTGTGGTGAGGAAAGAAAATACAATGTTAGCATTCATTTCAAGAGGACAAAAATATAAAAGCGAAGATGTATTGTTGTGAATTCATAAACCACTGGTGAGGCCTCACTTGGAGTATTGTGAGCAGTTTTGGGCCCCTTATCTAAAAAAGGAAGTGTTGAAATTGGAGAGAGTTCAAAGGAGGTTCACGAAAATGATTCCAGGATTAAACTGTCATATAAAGGGTGTTTGATGACTCTGGGTCTGTATTCTCTAGAATTTTGAAGAATGAGGGGTGACCAAATTGAAACCCATTGAATGGTGAAAGGCCTTGATAGAGAGGATGTTTCCTATGATGGGAGAGTCTGACACCAGAGGACACAGCCTCAGAATCGAGGAGCGCCCTTTTAGAATGGAGATGAAGAGGAATATCTTTAGCCAGAGAGTGGTGAATCTGTGGAATTCTTTGCCACAGGCAGCTGTGGAGGCCAGTCCTTATGTATGTTTAAGGCAGAGGTTGATGGATACCTGATTAGTCAGGGCATGAAGGGATACGGGGAGAAGGCAGGAGATTGGGGCTGAAAGGAACATTGGATCAATCATGATGAAATGGCAGAGCAGACTTAATGGGCCAAATGGCCTAATTCTGCTCCTATGTCTTATGTTCTTCTGGTCTTATAAAGTCAACTTGTATGGATTGAACTGAATGAATCTTATTATAACAATTTCTTTCCTATTATAACAAAATATTATTATCTATTTACTATCTAAGCAACTTATGGTGTTACCCAAATTTAATCAGTGAATTCAAAAGAAGGAGCAAAAGGCCAATCTGACAATTATTCTGACATTTTTTCCCTGTGCTGTGCCAATAGCCAGCTCAGCATTATGTAGATTTAATCAAATAGTCTTCAGATCATCCACTGTAAATTCAACAGATGATTGATGAAAACTTTGTTTACATAAAGTCAGCTTCTGCCAAATATCCTGCAACATTACACTAACTGATTAGTAAATGCCTTGAGCTAAATCCCCATTACATATGAACCACTGTTTTCTGTGATCTTGTGTAATATCTGGCTATTGCTTGCCTCAACATCATTTTGGCAAACCCACAGATTTTAATGAAGAGTACTTTGAAGACCTGATTGACTTGGGTACATGCTTAGCATCCCCAAACCTGAAGACTAGGTAATATCAGATAAGCTGTTTGTTATTGCAGTTATGACTTTGATACAACTGAATCAAAACTTTGTTCATGAAAATAATTCCAGGGATTGAATTGCTTGTCAGATGAAGAGCATTTAAAGGCTTACGGCCTGTATGCACTAGAATTCAGAAGAATGAGGGGTGACCTCATTGAGACCCATCGAATGGTGAAAAACCTTCATAGATAGAGTGGATGTGGAGAGGATGTTTCCTATGGTGTGAGAGTCTAAGACCAGACAACACAGCCTCAGAACAGAGGGGTCTTCGTTTAGAATGGAGATGGTGGTGAATCTGTGGAATTCTTTGCCACAGGCAGCTGTGAAGGCCAAATCTTTATGTATATTTAAAACAGAGGTTGATAGATCCTTGACTGGTCAGGGCATAAGACCATAAGATATAGGAGCAGAAGTAGGCCATTCGGCCCATTGAGTCTGCTCCGCCATTCAATCATGAGCTAATCCAGTTCTTCCAGTCATCCCCACACCCCTGCCTTCTCCCCATATCCTTTGTTGCCCTGGCTAATCAAGAACCTATCTATCTCTGCCTAAAATGCACCCAATGATTTGGCCTCCACAGCCACTCACAGCAACAAAATTCACAGATTTACCACCCTCTGATTAAAGTAATTTTTCCGCATCTCTGTTCTAGATGGACGTCCTTCAATACTGAGGTTGTCTTCAACTCCCATACCATGGGAGATAACTTTGCTGCATCTAATCTGTTCAGGCCTTTTAACATTGGGAACGTTTCTATGAGATCCCCCCTCATTCTGCTGAACTCCAGGGAATACAGCCCAAGAGCTGCCAGACGTTCCTCATATGGCAGACCTTTCATTCCTGAAATCATTTTTGTGAATCTTCTCTGAACCCTCTCCAAGTTCTAAAACAAGGAGCCCAAAACTGCACACAATACTCCAATTGTGGTCTCATGAGTGCCTTATAGAGCCTCAACATCACATCCTTTCTCTTATATTCTATACCTCTAGAAATGAATGCCAACATTGCATTCACCTTCTTCACCTCCAACTCAACCTGGAGGTTAACCTTTAGGGTATCATGCACAAGGACTCCCAAGTCCCTTTGCATCTCTGCATTTTGAATTCTCTCCCCATCTAAATAATAGTCTGCCCATTTATTTCTTCTAACAGTTCACCATGAAGAGATACAGGGAGAAGACAGGAGACTGGGGCAAAGAGGAATATTGGATCAGCCGTAATGAAATGGCAGAGCAGACTCTTTGGGGCAAATGGGCTAATTCTGCTCCTATATCTTATAGTGTTATGGTCTTATGAGTGATTTACACGGCCCATTCAGTGGCAGACAGTGACAGTAGACCCCATAGTGAGTGTCAGAGTGGGTAAGTTCAGCAATTTTTGCAATTACTCAATATTTTCATAGTCACCATTGCTAATAACAGCATTTTATTTATTTGAAACTTCATTAATCCACTGATTTTAAATTGCTCATCTACTATGGTAGTACTGCGATTTATGTTTCTGGATAAATAGGTTTGATTCTGTTCATTTGGCCATCATATAAACAGTAGAAAACATTATGCAAATATTCCAATAACATGATGTGGGTTGGCTCCAGCTGTTCCAGTTTTCCTCCACGTCTCAAAGATGTGCAGACTGGCTGTTTATTTGGCCACTGTGAATTACCCTTAATGGCAGTGGATGAAGGAGAATCATTGAAAGCTGATGGACATGTGAAAGAGAACAGGTTTCAGAGGAGTAAATTAGGAAATGGGCCAAATGGCTTCCTTCTCCATCATATAACATCATATTTTTGAACATTTCTAAATGTGTTAGACAAAACAATAACATTTCAGAAGGAATTTCATCTTTGTTACTTGGGAGGTGAGTGCATGCTCAACTCTTCACCGGCTTTCTCCTGACATTAGAACACATATTAGCTTTGGCTAATCGTCCACAGTCCCAGCTATACCCCTGAGGAGCAGGATGAAAATCTCCTACATTGTATATAGGGATAAAAGTTGAGAGAGGTCGAGGATTTCCACTGAGAGCTCTGTGCAATAAGTCACAAACTCACTTCCAGTTTACTCTTTCATAAGATGTGGGTGTCACTGGAAACGGAACCATTTATTGATGGTTCTTATTAACCCATAAGAGAGCTGGTGATGCTCTTCTTGTACCACTGCTGTCAATACAGACCATAAGACCATAAGATATAAGAGCAGAAGTAGGCCATTCGGCCCATCAAGTCTGCTCCGCCATTCAATCATGGGCTGATCCAATTCCCCAGTCATCCGGACTCCCCTGCCTTCTCCCTATACCCTTTGATGCCCTGGCTAATCAAGAACCTATCTATCTCTGCTTTAAGTGCACCCAATGACTTGTCCTCCATAACTGCTCGTGGCAACAAATTCCACAGGCTTACCACCATCTAACCAAATTAATTTCTGCACATCTCTGTTCTAAAAAGACATCTTTCAATGCTAAAGTCCTCTTGTCCTAGACTCTCCCATCAGGGGAAATAACTTTGCCTTATCTAATCTGTTCAGGCCTTTCAACATTGGGAATGTCTCTATGAGATCCCCCCTCATTCTCCTGAACTCCAGGGAATACAGCCCAAGAGCTGCCAGACTTTCCTCAGACGATAACCCTTTTATTCCTGGAATCATTCCCGTGAATATTCTCTGAACCCTCTCCAATTTCTAAAATAAGGAGTCCAAAACTGCACACAATACTCTAAGTGTGGTCTCAAGAGTGCCTTATAGAGCCTTAACATCACATCCCTGCTGTTATATTCTATACCTCTAGAAATGAATGCCAGCATTGCATCTGCTTTCTTCACCTCCAACTCAACCTGGAGGATAACCTTCAGGGTATCCTGCACAAGGACTCCCAAGTCCCTTTGCATCTCTGAATTTTGAATTCTCTCCCCATCTAAATAATAGTCTGCCCATTTATTGCTTCCACCAAAGTGCATGATCATCCACTTTCCAACATGGTATTTCATTTGCCACTTCTTTGCCCATTCCCCTAAACTATCTAAGTCTCTCTGCAGGCTCTCTGTTTCCTTAACATTACCCACTCCTCCACCTATCTTTGCATCATTGGCAAATTTAGCCACAAATCCATTAATCTCATCATCCAAATAATTGACATACATTGTAAAAAACAGCAGTCCCAACACTGACCCCTGTGGAACTCCACTGGTAACCAGCAGCCGGCCAGAATAGGATCCCTTTATTCCCATTCTCTGTTTTCTGCCGATCGGCCGATGCTCCACATATGCTCGTAACTCCCCTGTAATTCCACGGGCTCTTACCTTGTTAAGCAGCCTCATGTGCGGCACCTTGTCAAAGGCCTTCTGAAAATCCAAGTACAACACATCTACTGCATCTCCTTTGTCTACCCTGCTTGTAATTTCCTCAAAGAATTGCAGTAGGTTAGTCAGGCAGGATTTTCCTTTTAGGAAACCATGCTGGCTTTGGTCTATCTTGTTATGTGCCTCCAGGTACTCCATAATCGCATCCCTAACAGTCGATTCCAGCAACTTCCCAACCACTGATGCCAGGGTAACAGGTCTGTAGTTTCCTTTCTGCTGCCTCCCACCCTTCTTAAATAGCGGAGTAGCATCTGCAAATTTCCAGTCATCCAGTACAAAGCCAGAATCCATCGATTCTTGGAAGATCATTGTTAATGCTTCCACATTCTCTCCAGCTACTTCCTCCAGAATCTGAGTGTGCATTCTGTCGGGTCCAGGAGAGTTATCCACCTTCAGACCATTAAGCTTCCTGAGCACCTTCTCAGTCCGTAATTTTCACTGCACAAACTTCACTTCTCTGACGCTCTTGAATGTCCAGTATATTGCAGATGTCTTCAACTGTGACGACTAATGCAAAATACGCATTCAATATGTACGTTATTCCTACACTGTTTCAGACATCTAGACAATTGAAGGTAAATTGGTGAATGCCAAGACAGGATAATGTCTGATGGGGGTAGGAGGTGCTGTAATACTGTTCCCGGCAACTGTTGTCATTCCTTTTCCTGCATGCTAGAGGTCATAGGTTTCAGAAAGACTGCTAAAGAAGACTTGGAAAGCTACCTCCTGTACCTAGTAAAGTGGTAACTGTATGTTGTTCTCTGGGTGTTGCTCATTCACTGGATGAGTTCTGCAGTCAGAGATGCTCTTTCATACACCACTGTTGTAGCATGTGGTTATTTGAGTTACTGTCACCTTCTCTCCGCTTGAACCAGTTTTTCCATTGTCCTCTGACCTTTTTGATCGACAAGGCAACTTTGCCCACAGAACAGCCGCTTACTGGATGTTTTTTTTTGGCTTTCCATATGTGAAAATCCAGATAGAGAGCAGTTTCTGAGATACTCAAACCACCCCATCCGACATCAAGAATCATTCCACGGTCAAAGTCATTTCTTCACCATTTTGATATTTGGTCTGAGCAATAACTGAGCCACTTGACCATGTTTCATGCTTTTATGCATTGAGTTGCTGAAGAGGTATTTATATTACAAACAGGATTACAGGTGTACCTAGAAAAGTAGCCACTGAATGTAGGTATTTCATGTTTCTGTTTTCTTACAGCATGCTGTAGAAGAAGATTATTTAGCCCATTGAGTTAATGCTAGGTCTTGGAGCAACCCCATTAACTCCATTACACCACTTCCCATTAACCTGATCTACAGTCCGAAAGAGTAACTATTTACAAACGAGCTTCAATGGATTTCAACATTACATTCATTATAAACTCTCATATGCCCACTACATGCACATTAATTCTCCTACCATCCTCTTACACAAGGGGTAATTCACATTAGCCAATTAACATACAAATTAGCACATCTTTAGGACGTGGGAGGAAATGGGAGTCTCCCTAGGAAATCCACTCCACGCGACAGTGAGAGTAGGAATGCGATGAGGTGGAGGATGAATGTGTGGCTGAGGGATTGGAGCAGGAGGCAGGGATTCAAGTTTTTGGATCATTGGGACCTCTTTTGGCGCAGACGTGACCTGTACAAAAAGGACGGGTTACACTTGAATCCTAGGGGGACCAATATCCTGGCAGGGAGATTAGCGAGGGCTACTGAGGTGACTTTAAACTAGAATGGTTGGGGGGTGGGAATCAAATTAAAGAGGCTAGGCGAGAGGAGGTTAGTTCACAACAGGGGGATGGGAACCAGTGCAGAGAGACAGAGGGGTGTAAGGTGAGGGTAGAAGCAAAAAGTAGTAAGGAGAAAAGTAAAAGTGGTAGGCCGACAAATCCAGGGCAAGCATTAAAAAGGGCCACTTTTCAACATAATTGTATAAGGGCTAAGAGAGTTGTAAAAGAGCGCCTGAAGACTTTGTGTGTCAATGCAAGGTGCATTCGTAACAAGGTGGATGAATTGAAAGTGCAGATTGTTATTAATGATTATGATATAGTTGGGATCACAGAGACATGGCTCCAGGGTGACCAAGGATGGGAGCTCAATGTTCAGGGATATTTGGTGTTCAGGAGGGATAGAAATGAGGGAAGGGGAGGTGGGGTGGCGTTGCTGGTTAGGGATGAGATTAACGCGATAGAAAGAAAGGACATAAGCCGGGAAGATGTGGAATCGATATGGGTAGAGCTGCATAACACTAAGGGGCAGAAAACGCTGGTGGGAGTTATGTACAGGCCACCTAACAGTAGTAGTGAGGTCGGAGATGGTATTAAACAGGAAATTAGAAATGTGTGCAATAAAGGAACAGCAGTTATAATGGGTGACTTCAATCTACATGTAGATTGGGTGAACCAAATTGGTAAAGGTGCTGAGGAAGAGGATTTCTTGGAATGTATGCGGGATGGTTTTTTTGAACCAACATGTCGAGGAACCAACTAGAGAGCAGGCTATTCTAGACTGGGTTTTGAGCAATGAGGAAGGGTTAATTAGCAATCTTGTCGTGAGAGGCCCCTTGGGTAAGAGTGACCATAATATGGTGGAATTCTTCATTAAGATGGAGAGTGACATAGTTAATTCAGAAACAAAGGTTCTGAACTTAAAGAGGGGTAACTTTGAAGATATGAGACATGAATTAGCTAAGATAGACTGGCAAATGGCACTTAAAGGATTGACGGTGGATATGCAATGGCAAGCATTTAAAGGTTGCATGGATGAACTACAACAATTGTTCATCCCAGTTTGGCAAAAGAATAAATCAAGGGAGGTAGTGCACCCGTGGCTGACAAGAGAAATTAGGGATAGTATCAATTCCAAAGAAGAAGCATACAAATTAGCCAGAAAAAGTGGCTCACCTGAGGACTGGGAGAAATTCAGAGATCAGCAGAGGAGGGCAAAGGGCTTAATTAGGAAGGGGAAAAAAGATTATGAGAGAAAACTGGCAGGGAACATAAAAACTGACTGTAAAAGCTTTTATAGATATGTAAAAAGGAAAAAACTGGTAAAGACAAATGTAGGTCCCCTACAGACAGAAACAGGTGAATTGATTATGGGGAGCAAGGACATGGCAGACCAATTGAATAATTACTTTGGTTCTGTCTTCACTAAGGAGGACATAAATAATCTTCCAGAAATAGTAGGGGACAGAGGGTCCAGTGAGATGGAGGAACTGAGCGAAATACATGTTAGTAGGGAAGTGGTGTTAGGTAAATTGAAGGGATTAAAAGCAGATAAATCCCCAGAGTGGTCTGCATCCCAGAGTGCTTAAGGAAGTAGCCCAAGAAATAGTGGATGCATTAGTGATAATTTTTCAAAACTCGTTAGATTCTGGACTAGTTCCTGAGGATTGGAGGGTGGCTAATATAACCTCACTTTTTAAAAAAGGAGGGAGAGAGAAACCGGGGAATTATAGACCGGTTAGCCTAACATCGGTGGTGGGGAAACTGCTGGAGTCAGTTATCAAAGATGTGATAACAGCACATTTGGAAAGCGGTGAAATCATCGGACAAAGTCAGCATGGATTTGTGAAAGGAAAATCATGTCTGACGAATCTCATAGAATTTTTTTAGGATGTAACTAGTAGAGTGGATAGGGGAGAACCAGTGGATGTGGTATATTTGGATTTTCAAAAGGCTTTTGACAAGGTCCCACACAGGAGATTAGTGTGCAAACTTAAAGCACACGGTATTGGGGGTAAGGTATTGATGTGGATAGAGAATTGGTTGGCAGACAGGAAGCAAAGAGTGGGAATAAGCGGGACTTTTTCAGAATGGCAGGTAGTGACTAGTGGGGTACGGCAAGGCTCAGTGCTGGGACCCCAGTTGTTTACAATATATATTAATGATTTGGATGAGGGAATTAAATGCAGCATCTCCAAGTTTGCGGATGACATGAAGCTGGGCGGCAGTGTTAGCTGTGAGGAGGATGCTAAGAGAATGCAGAGTGACTTGGATAGGTTGGGTGAGTGGGCAAATTCATGGCAGATGCAATTTAATGTGGATAAATGTGAAGTTATCCACTTTGGTGGCAAAAATAGGAAAACAGATTATTATCTGAATGGTGGCCGATTAGGAAAAGGGGAGGTGCAACGAGACCTGGGTGTCATTATACACCAGTCATTGAAAGTGGGCATGCAGGTACAGCAGGCGAATGGTATGCTGGCATTTATAGCGAGAGGATTCGAGTACAGGAGCAGGGAAGCACTACTGCAGTTGTACAAGACCTTGGTGAGACCACACCTGGAGTATTGTGTGCAGTTTTGGTCCCCTAATCTGAGGAAAGACATCCTTGCCATAGAGAGAGTACAAAGAAGGTTCACCAGATTGATTCCTGGGATGGCAGGACTTTCATATGATGAAAGACTGGATGAACTGGGCTTGTACTCATTGGAATTTAGAAGATTGAGGGGGGATCTGATTGAAACGTATAAAATCCTAAAGGGATTGGACAGGCTAGATGCAGGAAGATTGTTCCCGATGTTGGGGAAGTCCAGAACAAGGGGTCACAGTTTGAGGATAAGGGGGAAGCCTTTTAGGACTGAGATTAGGAAAAACTTCTTCACACAGAGAGGGGTGAATCTGTGGAATTCTCTGCCACAGGAAACAGTTGAGGCCAGTTCATTGGCTATATTTAAGAGGGAGTTAGATATGGCCCTTGTGGCTATGGGGATCAGGGGGTATGGAGGGAAGGCTGGTGCAGGGTTCTGAGTTGAATGATCAGCCATGATCATAATAATTGGCGGTGCAGGCTCGAAGGGCCGAATGGCCTACTCCTGCACCTATTTTCTATGTTTCTACGTAAGGAGAATGTGCATACTGAACACAGATAATAGCCAAGGTCACAATTGGAGCTCAGGTTACTGGGGCAGTGAAGCAGACACATCCACTGTTGCATTGTTTAGGAGGTGAACCCAGAGAAAGCATCTGCCCAGACAGGGAACCTGGCTGAGTACTAAAGACTTGTGTTGATCAACTAGCTGGAGTGTTCACTGATGCCTTTAACCGTAAGTTTCAGCAGTCTGAGGTGCTCACCTGCTTCAAGCAGGCTTCAATAATTCTGGTACCTAAGAAGAATGTGATAACCTGCCACAATGACTATCACCCAGCAGCACATTTATCCACTGCGATGAAGTGCTTTGAGAGATTTGTGATGAAACATATCAACTGCTGCCTGAGGAGCAACTCGGATCTGCCCCATTTAACCTACCAGCACAACAGGTCCATGGCAGATGACATTTAGTTTGCTCCTCACTCAACCCTGGAACAACTGGCATACACCAGGATGCTCTTCATTGAGCACAGGTCAGTGTTCGACGCTGTCATTCCTCAAAACTAATCAATAAGCTCCAAAACTTGGGACTCAATATTTCCTTGTGCAAATGAATCCTTGATTTCCTCACTTGCAGACACGCGTCAGTTCAGATATAGGAGGGAGATTGGAAACGTGGCTGAGCAGTGTCACAACAAAATCCTCTCACTCAGTGTCAGCAAGACCAAGGAGCTGATTGTTGACATCAGAAGCAGGAAACGAAAGGGCCATGAGCCAGTGTTCTTTAGGGGATCAAACGTGGAGAGGATCAGCAACTTTAAATTCCTTGGTGGTATAATTTGAGAAGATCTACTCTTGGTCCAGCATGTAAGTGCCATTACAATGAAAGCATGGCAGTGCCTTTACTTTTTCAGAAGCTTGCAAAGATTTGGCATAACATCTAAAACTTTGACAAATTTCTATAGATGCGCATTGAGAGTATTTTGACTGGTACGGAACCACCAATGCCCTTCAGTGGAAAAGCCTACAAAAAGTAATGGATACTCACAGGGAAAGCCATCCCCACTATTATGCACATCTACACGAAGTGCTGTTACAGAAAAGCAGCATCCATCATCAGAGACTTCCACCATCCAGGTCATGCTCTCATCTCACTGCTGCCCAAAGGAAAGAAGTACAGGAGCCTCAGTTCCCACATCACCAGGTTTGGGAACAATTATTCCTTCTCAGTCATCAGGCTCTTGAACCAGAGGAAATATCTTCACTGAACTTCACTTGTCCCATCACCGAACTGTACCCACAACCTATGGACTCACTTCCAAGGACTCTTCAACTCATGTTCTTGATGTTTATTGCTTATTTATTTATTATTTTGTTTTGTTTGTTATTTTGTTTCTTTGTATTTACTGTGAATGCCCACAGGAAAATGAATCTCAGGCTTGTGTATGTTGATACACAGCATATGTACTTCGATAATAAATTTCCTTGGAACTTGATTTTGAACTCTGTGCTCTCCTGCTCTTTATTAAGTACCCTGTCACTAAAGACCGTAACGACTATATCCTTTCTCCTCGCAGGTAATGCAGCAAATGAATACCTTTGTATGTCAAAGGAAAGAGGCAAGATGGTAAGAGTAAGGAAGGTAAATTAGGAGTTCATAGGCCAGATGTTTACTGCTTGGTATTAGTGCGATGTGAATGTTACTTGCTGCTTATCAGCACTTTCCTGGACGCTGCCAAATGTTTTGTATGTGGGCACTTGAGTCCAGATTCTCCCCAGGTTATGAATGCCTGATATGTAGACACCCTGCACACACGAACAAATTCATGGAGGACTGTCAGGAGGAATAAGGATGGATTTGCCAGCCGCTACAGGGTTGCAGTGTCAGAGCGTGCCTTTCCCTCTTCCCACTCCTACCCCCATTGCTGGACCTCAATAATCAGGGGCTGGGACAAAGCTAGCGGAAAAGGCAGCGTTGAGGAAATTCACTATAAAAGCTTCACTTTGCTTGTCACATGTACATTGAAACATACAGTGAAATGTGTCATTTGTCTCAATGACCACCACAGTCTGAGAATGTGCTGGGGGCAGCCCACAAGTATTGCTCTGCTTCCAGCGCCAAGTTAGCATGCCCGCAACTTACTAATTCCGACTAAACTCTATGACTTTGGACTGTGGGAGGAAACCAGAGCACCCAGATGAAACCCACGTGGTAGCGGGGAGAAGGCACAAGCTCCTTACAGACAGTGGCGGGAATTGAACCTGTAAAGCATTACGCTGGCTGCTACGCTACCCTGTTGCCCACTCGCTCACTCACTTCACTGACTTAGTAAGAGTAGCAGGCAGCCTTTCTTCCCCCGCCTGCTCAATCTTTTCACAGCTGTTTCTGTGGCTCTCTACCGCGTACTATTTTAGTTCATATCTGACAGGAATAGTTTGGATTGTGAATTGCTCTCAGGAATGGAACTATATTGTAACCTGGGGCTGCCTGTAATTATGAGCCACACTTAAGAGTATAGAACAGTATAGCACAGAACAGGCCCTTCAGCCCATGATATTGTACTGACCTTTTAACCTACTCCGGGATCTATCCAAACTTCCCCTCATATAGCCCTCCATTTTTCTTTCATCCATGTGTCTGTCTGAGTCCCTTCAATGTACCTAACACTTCTATCTCTACCACTCCTCCTCGGAGGGGTATTCTATCCACTGTGTAAAAAACCTACATCTGACATCTGTCTATACTTTTCTTCAATCAAGAACTCTTGATGTTGGACAATGAAACCTCCATTCTGGACATTTGCTATTTCGTTGGTGTGTGAGATGGTTCGTACTGAGCTAAAACAGTTGGTGATATCAACGGGAAGTTTCCTAGTTCCCGTTTTATCTGATGCTAGCTTGCTTCATTGGATCAAGAGTCAATTATGTGGGCTCATTCTAAAAGTTTGGAGTCTGAATGTATGATTATGTTAGGATGTCATTTGACTCAGCTTCATTCTGACACACCCACTGATTACTTTGCAGAGCTGAATGGCTTGGGTAGTGCTTTGTCATCTCTTGACCTGGTGCTATGGAACTGCAACGCAAGTTGTCTGGCTTACTCTTATAGCTTTGATACAAATGAATGATTTGCAAGGCCAGTTTAGTGGCAGGGCAGTGAAATGAAGCCCCATTGCTGAATACCAGAATGAGTAAATTCAGCAGATATTTACAATTATTCAATCATTTAATAATTGCCATTACCGACAGCAGCATCTTTATTCCAGATTCATTTCATTAACTGATTTTATATTTCCCAGTTGCATGGTGGGATTTGGTTTCACGTCTATGGTCCATTAAGTTTGATTCCGCTCATTTCATCGAGTCATCTAATAGACACTAGAGTGCATTATGCAAATATTCCAATAATATTAGAAATAGCATTGGTTAAGCAAAGACTAAAATGCCTATAACATGTTTGGGAAATTAAATTCTACTACAATAATAAGAGTCCCAAAATACATCGAAAAGCTATAATCATACAGATTTTGCATCTGAACTGATAAGTAGCTCAACATTTCCAAAAATTAATATTTCATAATGAAATACTTAAATATTATTTTATCAGTTTATTGCTATATGCAAGATGAGATGTTTTACACTTTGTCAGGTATTTTTTGAAAAGAATGGTTAAAATTCCATTTTGTGTTCCTACAAATGAGCTGCTGCCCACCGCTGATTACTGTATCTTTGATTGCACACAATGGGGCCAGCTAATGCATTCCTTGAAGACGAGACGATCTTGAAGGTTACCCACAGATAGTCAGAAGGGACCACTTACGCCTCCATCACTTCAAAGACCTCACCATTTTCTTTTCCATCTTCCATCACTTCTGAACTTGCCAGCTTTTTGAAAGTCTGATATTGACATCAGATCGACCTTGTGCAATCACTTTATCTCAAGGATTTGGATCAGTGTGACTGCATTTTCATCTTATAAATGAGGTAGAATTCACTTTCACATTAGTGACATTATTCGTATTTCAATCTTTGTTTTCCAGCATTGCTTTCACTAAAATTTTCAGGTTATGTGTTTTACATGCCTTGTTAAGTTTCCTCAGATGTGATAAACACGACTAATTTAAGCCAAATTTTAATTCAGTGACAGATCAGCCATTTGCTATAGGTTGCTATTTATTACAACTCACAGCAATGAATATATCACTTGAGAATTGTATGTGGTACACCTTCATATGACTCTCTGGCTATCCATCCCATAGGATGATGATGGTTCCTTTCAGTCAGTTAGTGGGGTTCAATAATGTATAGGATTCCTCCGCTCCTCAGAAAGGTACAACGTGTGCGTGAATGGATTTTAGGTGAGTAGGGGGTTGCACAGGTCCAGACCCACCCTCTCGACATCCCCTCCCAGATCCAGTGGCATGGTGGGGTCTAGGACGGCTGGGGGACGTTCTGTTGCAGTAAATGGCCAGACCAAGCTTTGATGCAAGGGATACCCTTTCCGCGCTTCACGGCACGTGTTTGCTAGATGGCCATTGACCCAATGAGAGGGTTCATCCACCCTTTGACAGGTCTTGTTTTTCCTCCTGCAGGGTGTCTAGCCACCCCCCTCACCAGGCAAGCCTGGTGGGGGAGCCGGTTTAGTCGCCAACCACCCGACCATGCGACAGGTAGTACTGGGTTACATGGTACCAGTAGCACTCAGACAAGTGACCTGACGATTAACATCATATGATTAATGTTAATGAAACTGATTATATTATTACGAATATATTTGGACTGGAAGTCTACAGGATGCAGGTTTAACAGTTTAAGTAAATTGGATAGTTTCTCGAGCTAGGACAATTTTCTACAATGGGATCTTAACCAGACTGGCACTTCAATGGTTGGTAAACTTCCTGCTGCTCCTGACACATCACAGCACTCTTCCTGTTGAATATTTCTTTTAAGCTGAGAATAAGCAAGTTATACCTGCAAATCTGTGACAAAGGTGCCCACCTTATTGGCAATGAGCAACATTACAACTCTGATTGCCAGCAATATATTTCTTCCCATGAGCATGTACAAACTCTACATCTGAACTCTTAACTAAATCACCGTGAATGATTGTACTCTGCCTGAATGACCAAAACAGGTAATTCCCGCAACACACACAAAATATTGGAGGAACTCAGCAGGCCAGGCAGCATCTATGGAAAAGAGTGAACTGTCGATGTTTTGGGCCAAAACCTTTCATCAGGACTGGAATTCCTGGTATATCTAAAACTTGCAGGTGCTCGCAAAGGACCAAGGAGCGATGGATACAGTATGAGGAGGCAATTATGTTTCTGGTATGAACATTTGGGTGCCATGCATTGACTTTAAAGGTTTTTTTGGCAATACTCAAAGACTACTTAATCAGAAATTGCTGGTAAAACTCATCAAGACCAATAAAGAGTCCAAAACCAGAAATTTTGACTGTTTCCCTTTTCACAGACACTGGATGACCTGCCAGGTTTTCCCAATGTTTTTTCATTTTTATTTTAGGTTTCCTGCCCCTTCAGATTTAATTCTTGATTTTACAGTACAGACTAATTGCATATCTGGATGTGGTGGCCTCTCTGTCAATGTGGAGCCCAAAGCAAAATAAAATACACAAACTGTTCCTTAGAAGGAGGAAATGACTTTTACTCTCACTGAGAAGAGAGCCTCGGTCACAATATTAATACAGGGTGGTGGTGGGCTGATCATTGTTTCATGCAACAGCCATTGCCAGGACAGATTTGGGTGAGAAGATCAAGACTCTTTATCAGCCACACTTCACAGATACAGATGCAAGGCTGTAATTCTGTTTACAATATCTGTGGGGCCTTTGTGACCACTTCCTCCATTAATATTTCTCTTCAGACTTTTAGAGAATGGAGTTTTTCACTTAAGGAAATTTTTGGGGATCACCTTTCAAAACCAAAGTCTTTTTGCCCCACTTTTGGTCTCTGTAAGACAAAGAAGATGCTTCCATCAGGCAGATAAAAGCTCCCAAGTAAAAGACAGTAGAATACCCTTTGAATGTTAATTGCTATTCAATAACATTATAGCTGATCTGATTTTGGTATCATCTCCACTCCTCTGCCATGAATGTATGAAAAGGCTCAGTTTCCATCACATGGGGTAGAGAATTCCAAAGATTATGATCCTTTGAGAGAAGAAATTACTCCTCATCCCCATTTTAAACTGGTGATTCCTTTTTCTAAAATTATGCTCCTTATTTCTGGGTTCCTCCAGAAGACAAAATTTCCTATCAGGATCCATCCTATCAAGCCCAGAGCATGCTTTAAAAAAGATTACTTCTCATTTTCCTAACCTCCAGCGAGTACAGGCTCAGAGCCATCAAACGCTCCTCATACGTTAACCTATTCCTCTCTGGGATCACTCTCACAAACCTTCTCTGGACCTCCTCAAATGCCAGCACATCCTTTCTTAGATAGTAGCCCAAAACTGCTCACAATATTCTAATGCAGTCTGATCAATGCATCATAAAGCCTTGGCATAACATCATTGCTCTTATATTCTAGTCCTCTCAAAATGAATGCTAGCATTGCATTTATATTCTATACTATTAGATCAACCTCAAAGTTAACCTCCAGGGAATCCTACACGAGGACCTCCAAGTTCCCTTGCACTTCCAATTTTTGAATTCACTCCCTATTTAGAAAATAGTCTACGCCTTTATTCCTTATACCAAAGTTGATGTCCATACTCTTCTCTATTTTGTATTCCATTTAACACTTCATTGCTCATATTCCTAAACTGACCAAATCTTTCTGCAGGCTCTCTGTTTCCTCAACACTACCTGCCTCACCAGCTATCTTATTGCAATCTGCAAACTTGTCCACAAAACCATCAATTCTGTCATCTAGACCATTAACATACAAAGTGAAAAGTAGCACACTAAACACAGAACACCATTTGTCATCATCAGCCAACAAGGGAGGCCCCTTTTATTCCCACTTTTGCCTTCTGCCAGCCAGCCAATGTTCTCTCCATACTATTGTCTTGTTTAGCAGTCTCATGAATGGCACCTCATCAAAGACCTTCTGAAAATTCAAGTAAACAACATACACCGACTCTCCTTTGTCTAACCTGCTTGTTATTTCCTCTAACACCTTGCCAACCACTAAAGTCAAGCCTATCATTTCTTTTCTTTTGCCTCCATTCCTTCTTAAGGAGTGATATTTGCAAATTTCTCATCCTCTGGACCCATTCCAGAACCTAGTAACTCTAGAAAGATCATTACTAATTCTTCCACAATCTCTTTAGCTACATTTTCAGAACCCTAGGGTGTATTCCATCTGGTCCAGATGACTTATCTACATTCATAACTTTTAGCTTTCTAAGCACCTTCTCCTTAGTAATAGCAACTACACAAACATCTGCCTCCTGAAACTCAAATTCTGGCATATTGCTAGTGTTTTCCACAGTGGGGACTGATGCAAAATACTTATTCAGCTTATCTGCAAATTCCTTGCCTCCCATTACTACATCACTAACATTATTTTCCAGAGTCTGATGTCCACTCTTGCCTTTCTTTTACTCTCTATATACAGGTATTTGAAACTTATGTTATTGGCCAGCTTACCTTCATATTTCATCTTTTTCCTCTTTATTGCTTTTTTGTTGCCTTCTGTTAGTTTTTAAAATCTTCCAAATCGTCTAGCACGCCACTAAAATTTGTTATATTGTATGCCCTTTTCTTTTGCTTTTATGTTGCCTTTGACTTCCCTTGTCAGCCATGGTTGCCCCTTCCTCTATTTAGAATGTTTCTTCTTCTTTAAAATGAAGTAACCCTGAATTACTCCCTTTAATTCCAGCCATTGCTGCTCTTTCGTCACCCTGCTAATGTCCCCTGCCAATCAACTTTGGCTAGCTCCTCTCTCATGCCTCTGTAGTTACCTTTACAAATACAGCTGATTCATTCAATTATGTTTCAAAAGTGGCTGGCAGGTTCAAAGCCCATCTCTACACTTTGTATGAAGCCCTCTTCCAAGTCAATACCTAAAATATAATGTCCGTAGTTAAAGAATTCTTGATAAGAATTGTCACTGCTGTTGAAATCTGATTTCTCAATGAATTGAATGAATGAATTGACTTTATTGCTTACATTCTTCATATATATGAGTAAAAATCTTTATGTGTCCGTCTAAATGTGCAATATGCAATTATAATAATTTATAATAAATATTATGTACAGCAGAATAGTCAATATAACATAGAAATACAGTTAATTCATGCTGATACAAGCAGTCTAGTGGAAGAAGCTGTCCTGGAGCCTGTTGGTCCAGGCTTTTATACTGTGGTACTATTTCCTGGATGGTAGCAGCTGGAACAATTTGTGGTTGGGGTGACTCGGGTCCCCAGTGATCCTTAGGGCCCTTTTTACGCACCTGTCTTTGTAAAAGTCTTGAATAGTGGGAAGTTCACATCTACAGATGCTCTGGGCTGTCCGCACCACTCTCTGCAAAGTCCTGCGATTGAGGGAAATACAGTTCCCATACCAGGCAGTGATGCAGCCAGTCAGGATTGAAATACAGAATGCTGTACTTCAAATGTGTGTATGCAATTTGCAGTGGTGGCCCAAGCATCTGGGAGTATCGCACAAGGATTGATGTTCTCACAATATACTCTGTATACTCTGGGCATAGGTGCACATTGAACTCAGAACCACACAATTCATTCTTGCAGTAGTGAGAGTATCTGTAGATGAAAACTAACACATAAAATGAATACTTGCTGCATGATCAAATATTTGTGGCAGTTTTTGTAAATTCCATTTCATTTTGCAGTTTTTATTGTGTACAGAATTTGAAACATGTTAAAGAAAAGAACAACCATTGATTGAAGGTTAGTCTAACTTAGTAATTACACCTAATACCTGAGTTATTTCACTTTAAGGTAAGTAACCTCCACTTCAAACTGGACAAAAGAATGGCTCTGCTGACACCTGGCCCGGAACAAAGGTCCTTTGCTTGAGATAGAGTGATGAATCATGTTTGTAAATAGACTGAATCCTGACAAGGTTACAGAGGTAGTTGGATTTCAAAGAGATAGACCAGTGCAGGGCAGGTACAAGGGATAGGTAGGAAAGAAAAACTTCCTGAAAAATAAGTGATAGGAGCCTGAAGACAAAACAAGGCCACTTCAGGTACAGAAGTGTTTATGTTCAATGCTAGGATTGTACTGAGAACATATTATGCTTTAAAATATCTTAATCAGTGTGTTTTTATGCCATTTTGAAGTGGAAATCAGCGGAAAGAAGCAGGTAGATAGCAAAAACAAGCAGGAACAAGGAAATTCCCCAGACACCCAGCTTCAATAAACCAGCTTAACAGGCACAGACAGCCCTGCCCATTATTCACAGCAGCTTGTCACATGGAGTCCTGCTCCCAGTTGTCTAACGAAAAGTCGAATGGACAGGGTGCAGATGAGGACCGACAATTATAAGTAGACCCATCTCTACTCTCGTCCTCACTGGCAGTGATCAATAATCCAGCACCTGCCCAAACAATATCTCTTTCAGTGAGAACCTGCCATCCAAACCTGGCCTGATCCAGCCAATAACATTTCTCCTGAATATACTCCTTCATGATGGCTTACAGTTCAACACTGGTTCCAAACTTTACCTGCTACTGATGATTATTTTTTTACTTTGACTTTGCCCCATTTCTCTCAGCCATTCTGTACCATGCTCCAAGTTATCCCCACCCTCAGAACAAATGATCTAAATCCAGCCCTGTCCACACCGAAAATGAACATCCCCTCCTTCCATAGTCATTTCATTACTTTCTACTTATTGATATCTAAAAATTAAGTAATGCCATCTCATTATTTTAAGTCACTTTAATTACAGCATAATTTTTTTCAATGGCATTATTTTCCAGTATTCATGTAGTAAGATTCTGTCAAAATGCACAGGTACTAACAATGCAAAGGCCATAGGACATAAGAACAAAATTAGGCCATTCAGTCCATTGAGTCTGCTCAACTATCCCATCATGGCTGATTTATTATTCATCTCAACGACATTCTCCTGCCTTCTCTCTGTAACATTTGATGCCCTAACTAATCAAGCACAAATCAACCTTAAATATATTCAATTATTTGCCTGGCACGGCCATCTGTGGCAATGAGTTTACAGGTTCACCACCCTCTGGATAAAGACATATTTCCTCATCTCTATTCTAGATGGACATCCCACTATTCAGTGCCCTCTGGTCCTAGACTCCCCCACTATATTGAACATCCTCTCCACATCCACTCCATCTAGGTCTTTCAATATTTGATTAGCTTCAAAGGGATTCCCCCCTCATTCTTCTAAACTCCAGCTCACACAGGCCCAGAGCCACCAAACACTCCTCGTATGTTAACCCTTTCATTCCTGCAAAATCATACTATTCTTCTCCTCTCTGGCATGTGGCACAGGCAGAAATCCAGAGATTACTACCCTGGAGGTCCTGCTTTTCAACTTTGTGCCCATCTCCCTATAGCCTTTCTTCAGGACCTCCCCCTTTTTCCTACCAAAGTCTTGGTACTCATATGTAGCAAAACTTCCAGTTGTTCACCCTTTAGAATGCTGTGGACCCAACCAGGGACATCCCTGACCCTGGAACCTGAGAGGGACCATACTATCCTGGTCTTTCTTTCACATCCAGAAAGTATGCTTTCTGCTCCTCTAATTACAGAATCCCCTGTCACCACTGCTCTCCTCTTCACCCTCTTTCCCTTGTGAGCACAGATCCAGGCTCGGTGCCAGAGACCTGCTCGCTGCAGCTTCCTCCTGGTAGGTCATTTCTCCCCACCCCAACAGTATCCAATGCGGTTATACTTACTGAGGTGAATGGCTATAGGGGAACTCTGCACTATTTGCCTATTCCCTTTCACTCTCCTAACAGTCACCCAGGTACCTGCCTCCTGCAACCTAGGGGTAACTACCTCTCTGTAACTCCTATCTATCACCTCCTCATTCTCCAGTATGAGACAAAGGTCATTGAGCTGTAGCTTCAGTTCCTTAGCGATGTCTGTAAGGAACTGCAGCTTGATGCACTTCATGAAGGTGTAGCTATCGGGGAGAATGGAGGTCTCCCACAGTTCCCACATCTCACACGAACCACTAACCTCCGGACCTATTCTCAGCACACAAGCTACGGTATACGCTAACGAGGCCCATAATTTTGCAAGCCTTTCGAGCCAAAGATGACCACCTTAACACTAGCCCAGTCACACAGTGGCCACTCTGCTTACACCTCTCTTCTTTTTATTGGCACTGTGCTGATTGCAGCCTGCCGAAAAGAGCCAGAAGCACTCGAGCTCTTTTTAAATCTCACACTGCTTCACTAATGTATGGCTTTTCACTTGGACAGCAGTTAATGGAAAAGACAAAAAGGAAAGACAAGTTGCAAGATAATTTGCTGGAAGAACTCAGTGGGTTAAACAGTGTCTGTGGGAGGAAAGAATAATCAACATTTTGGGTCACCAGCACCGCCCCCACCCCCTTGGACTGCTCAGGGTCTTCACCCAAACTATTGACAATACTTACCCCCTGCCACAGATGCCCCTTGACCAGTTGAAACCGTCTAGTTTGTTTTTTCCTCCAGACTGCAACATCTGCTAATCCTTTCAATTCTCCCTACGTTATTTATGGATCTTTCTTTGTTACGAACCTTTACTTTGGGCTCTGCCTTAAGCTGTCAAGAATCTGGAAATGGATCAAAGGTAAGTAGTTGGAGTTAAAGCAACAATTATCGATAATGTAATTAAGTAAGAAGATTTAAGAGGCTGAATGATCCACCCCTCTTCCTATTTTCCTGAACCAATCTGCCTCTGCATGGGAATTGAAATCATAAATGCAGGATCAACAAGAAGTCAGGCAATTACTAAGGAGAGAGAATCAGAGACAATTTTCAGGTTTCAGATCCTTCATCTGCTTCTCTTTCCATGGATTTTGATCAACCTGAACTGTTTCCAGAATTTTCTATTTTTATCTCAGTATCAGAATCAGGTTTAATATTTCTGACATATGTCATGAAATTTGTTGTTTTGCAGCAGCAGTACTTTGCAATATATAATAATAAAAATAAATTACAGTAAGAAGTGTATGAATATATTTAAAAAGTTAAATTAAGTAAATAGTGCAAAAGGAGAAAGAAAAAGTAGTAAGGTACTGTACATGGTCTCAATGTCCATTCAGAGATCTATTGGTAAAGGGGAGTAGGCTTTTTCTGAATTGTGTGTGTGCCTTCAGACTCCTGTACCTCCTCCCTGATGGTAGCAATAAGGACAGGGCATGCCCTGGATAATGGTCGTCCTTAGTGATGGATCCTGCCTTTTTGAGGCATCACTCCTTGAAGGTGTCCTCGATGCTGGGGAGGTTAGTATACATGATGGATCTGACTGAGTTTACAACTTGCTGCAGCTTATTTCGATCCCGTGTAGTGGACACCCCCCACTCCCCCGCAACCCCATACCCGATGGTGATGCAGCTGGTTCCGATGTGCTCCATGGTACATCTGTAGAAATTTGCGAGTGTCTTTGGTGACATCCCCAAACTCCTCAGACTCCTACTGAAATATAGCCGCTGTTGTGCCTTCTTTGCAACTGCATCGATATGCTGGGCCCAAGATAGATCTTCAGAGATGTTGACACCCAAAAACTTGAAATCACTCACCCTTTCCACTTCTGATCCCTCAATGAGGACCGGTATGTGTTCCCTCGTCCTACTCTTTCTGAAGTGCACAATCAATTCTTTGGTCTTACCATCGTTGAGTGAAAGGTTGTTGTTGCGACACCACTCAACTAGCTGATCTATCCTGCTCCTGTAGGCCTTCTCATCACCACCAGAAATACTGCTTACAGTTGTTGTACCATCAGCAAACTTATAGATGGCATTTGAGCTGAGCCTAGCCACACAGTCACGGGTGTAGAGTGAGTAGAGCAGTGGGCTAAGCACATATCAGCGAGGTGGAGATGTTATTTCTAACCTGCACAGATCGTGGTCTTCCAGTGAAGAAGCTGAGGATCCCATTGCAGAGGGAGATACAGAGGCCCAGATTTTCAAGCTTTTTGATCAGAACTGAAGGAATGATTGTGTTAAGTGCTAAGCTGTAGTTAATAAACAGTACACTAATGGAAGTCTTAGTATTGTCCAGGTGATTCAAGGCAGCGTGAAGAGCCAAAGAGATCGCATCCATTGTAGACTGATTATATTCACTTATAGTTATTATTCAATAGATTTGTTGAGTATGGCCGCAAGAAAATGACTGTCAGTATTGTATATGGTGATATTTATGTACTTTGGTAATAAAATTAATCTGAACTTTAACTGCTCACTCAATTGCTTTGAAAATAAAATAGCTCATCAATATTTTCAGAATTTTTTTGTTTTATTAATAATTCTGAAAGCATTTTATTATAGATTATGACAATAGCCACATTGCAGTGGCTCTGGTTCTTGCGTAGGCAGGAGGTGATTCTGGCCATAACCAACTTCTCAAAACACTTCATCACCATAGATATGAATATTGCTGGACGATGGTGATTAAGGCAGTTCACCCTGCTCTTCTTGGGCACTGGTATGATTGCTGCCCTTTTGAAGCAGGTGAGAACTTTCAACTGTAGCAATGAGGGATTGAAAATGTTTTTGAACACTCCTGCCAGCTGGTTGGCACAGGTTTTCAGAGCCTAGCCAGGTGCGCCTGCCTTGAGAATTTCTGATGTTGGTTTCCGAGACAGAGATCACAGGGTCACCGGATGCTGTAGGGACTCTCATAGCTCTAGTTCTATTCTCCCTTTCAACCCATGCATAAAAGATGTTGAGCTCACCTAGGAGTGAAGCATCACTGTCATTCATGATAGTAGGTTTCACTTTGTAGAAAATAATGGCCTTCCAAACCTGCCAAGTTGACATGCATCCAATTCTGTCTCTAAACTCAATCAGAATTATTCTTTTGCTCTTCAGATAGCCCTCTGTAAGTCATACCTGGCTTTCTTGTATAGTTCTGAATCATCAGACTTGAATGCCACAGATCTTGCCCTAAGCAGGCTATGAATCTCCTGGTTCATCCATGTCTGTTGATTTAGGCATGTATGGTATGTTCTCATAGGCACACACTTGTCCACACAGGTCTTAATGAAGTCAGTGACAACTTGAAATTTATAAGCCCTTCAATATTAATTTTAATTTCATCTACTTCCGCATCTCTCTCTCTTTCATTATGGTCTTCAGTAAAATATTCCTATTCCACCAAGCTTTCAGTCATTGTGTTAATAAGCTGATTTAATGCTCTGAATACATGGTTTATTATATCTCTGAGAAGAAATTTACAAAGCTGAAAAGTATTAGATATAAATTATTGTTATCAGTTTGATATTTTCTCTATTCACTCTTAAAATTACAGCTTGTAAATCATTTTTCCTTTTCTGTCTTAGATTGCTTGTGTGCAAAGTCAATCAAGAAACATAAAATTGCTAAAATTTTCATCATTTCATTGGCGTCACAAATGTTATGCTTGCCTCTGCCGATCATTGACAAGGATAACATTTTCAAGCTGGCTTTTAACCCAAAGACTATTGCTTTAATAAGAAAATTCTAGCTTTAATGCTTTGATTTGGGAATCTGAAAATTAACATTTGATAGCATTTTTCATGAGCATTCAATACAGTGAAGTGTAATTTTTGGAAAGGTTACTATAGGATTGAAGCCAAACAACCTGTTACCATCCAAGTAGTAATGTATCACACAGAGTTGCATTTATTTTTTTAAAATATATCTTCAAAATGTAGAGGCATTTGCACTCAATTATGGAGAAGCTATTGGGCACACCAAAGTTTGGGATTTAAAAAAAAATTATTCCCATATCCTATCAGGTATAATAGTTAGGTACGAAGAAAATGTTTGATAAAATGTTGGGTGTTTATTTTAAGCTGATTAGCAGGATTGAAAGAACTGCATTGAGTGTTGATTGAGGGTTCCTCCAAAAAGACCACAACCAAGTTGTGGAGTTTGAAGGTTTGCATACCTCATTGATCCAGAGAGTTATGTTGCCTGGAGTCAGGACGTTATGCTTTGCTCCTTGGTAGGGTCACCCATGCCAAATGGGTCAAAAGATAGAGGCCAGTCTAAGAGTGGTCTACCAGTTTTCCAGGTTCGGTGGCTTAGCTCAGGGCTATAATTGCTGTGGAAGCAGCAATGGAGAATCCTACATCTGAGTGCGATGGTATTCCTGAGTCTCCAAGTCTTGCATGACTGGCAGTAGTGAAAACCGCGAGGAAGCTACTAATATGATAAAGGAAGCCCTGAGCGCTACCAGAGAGGGAGGGTCTTCATTGCTGCTCTACACACCAGTGGCGTAATGGCAGTAAGTAAGTTAGTTGATTGACGGTTGGCATGAGTGTGTGCACTGCTCCTTACAACAAATCTCTGTAACCTGATCAGTCTTTTTTTTACCAATAATTACTAAAAGATAATCCCAAACTGCTTATTGACCTCTTTTCAGGTAATGAAGTTTTTCACTAATCTTGCACTTAGCATGTATCAAAGCACAAGCACTATTTATTCACATGGGCCATCAAAAGCATTATGTTTCATCATCTGTTTTCCCAGAACTCATCATAACAGTGTGCAGTATCCTTATGTTAAAGCAACAAGTGTGGGAATGTGAATGTGGCAGATGTGTCTAACTACTCTTACAAAGGTGATTATGAATGGTAACATTGTGCACCTTCCTTGTGATCTCAAAGCCTTTTCTTATTCGCCATATCAGTGACATTCTCTCCTATATGTTTTGTTCTTTCACATAGGCAGACCTGGGGGAATTACATGCAGCATTGCATTACTGTTTTATATGCACCCATCAAAAAGAATCAACAGATGGTCATTGGTTTGATCTATAAACAATACAATCTTTTAAAAATAATGATAAATATATATCTGTCCTCATGAAAGAGGTATAGTTTACAGCAAATAATGACTAGAAATTTTCCTCATCCTATTCCTGGACAATTGACATACCCTGGGGTCTGACCAGGATGGCCACAGGATCCACACTTACTATCCTGAGAGCTTCATTATTTCGTTATGTAGGATAATTCTGGGCCAAAATCCTTCAGATTTTCAAACAAGTTTGAAATACATCAGGGGTTGCACTTAATAGCTTGGAAATCATAGGCTATAAACATCATTTTTTTTTATGTTCCATGGAAGAGATTTTTAAAAATCATGATTCAGAACGATGCATCTGACTAAAACAATGGCTGCTAATTGACTAATGGTCACAATAAGCCTTTGCCAGAGATTAAACTTTTCTGTTAAAATCAACCGGAGTAAAACTGAGTGTTTCCTAACATTTCCCAAAGCAATCCGACCTAATCAAAGGAGTTGTGTCTTTGTGCTTGATCTGTATGACAAGCCATGGTCCTGACTGAACAGTGGCAGGCATCCAAGTTTTGACGCTCCATTTCCCCGGAGTATGGTTAGATGTTGCTGTCCCTTTAAGACTCAGACTGCTATTTATTGCCTGCCACATTCCTTCATGGAAAGTCTGTACTTAAAGGCCTCATGCTGAGCACCTGGTGCTCAATTGTAGGAGCTCCATTTCTAGTACTGCTGTTTGTGATGTCACCTTTAGTCCAAGTCCGAGTCCGAGTCCGAGTCCGAGTCCGAGTCCGAGTCCGAGACTGAGTCCGAGTCCGAGTCCATTCTAGCTAGACCTTACTCTGCACTTCTGTTCACTATATCATATGGTCTTATGATATAACTTCCTCATTGTTTGCCATCCAGAATCAAAACAATATCAAAAAACTGATATCCCCTCTTGACAGTTTGAAAAAACCTAACAGGGAAGTGAACTCTGCAGCTATAATTGCTACTTCTAGAGTGGTGTTGCCCATCTGCTGGGACATAGATTGATAGTGCACTGAGCCCTGGAGCAACACGGGGCAGACCTGGGTAATGTTCCTCCCGGATGTATCTTTGTTCCCGAGCCTGTTCATTCAGAGGTTTTCAACTGGGGACACTTCGAGCTTGGTTGGACATCCAATGGTGGCTCACACACTAGAGTTCACCAAGAGATGTTACTGGGTGGCCAGGCATGACTAATGATGTCCACGAGTATGCCTTTATTTTGATGTCTGCGCACAAAATAAAGAATGCTGAGTACAGACTCAAGGGCTGCTTCAGCCTCTCCCCATCCCCACTCGCCCTTAGCCCCACATTCCTATAGATGTTGTCACTGGTTTTCCAGCATCTCAGAGTAATATAGTAATCTAAGATACAGGAGCAGAATTAGCCCATTTGGCCCATTGAGTCCAGTCTGCCATTTCATCATGTTTGATCCATTTTCCATTTTAGCCTCAGTCTCTTGCTTTCTTCCTGTTTCTCTTATGCCCTATATAATCAAGAATCTATTAACCTCTGCCTTAAATATTCACCCAATAACTGGGTCTTCGCTGCTGCCTGTGGCAACGAATTCCACAGATTCAACACTCTCTGGTGAAAGAAGTCCCTCTTCATCTCTGTTCTAAAAAGATGCCCCTTTATTCTGAGGCTGTGTTGAGGCCTTTCAACATTCAATAGGTGTCAATGAACCCCCCCCCCGCCCCATTTTCCTGCATTCCAGTGCGTACAGGGCCAGAGCTATCAAACACTCCTCTTATGATAATCCTTTCAATCCTGGAGTCATTTTTGTGAACCTCCTCCAAACTCTCTCCAATATCAGCACATCCTTTCTAAGATAAAGGGCCCAAAATTGCTCACAATACTCCAATTAAGACCTCACTAGTGCATTATAAAGCCTCAACATTACATCCTTGTTTTTATATTCTAGTCCTCTTGAAATGAATGCTAACATTGCATTTGACTTCCTCACCATTTACTCATCCTGCAAATTAACCCTTAGAGAATTCTGCACAAGAACTACCAAGTCCTTTGCATCTCAGATTTTTGAATTTTCTCTGCATTTAGAAAAAGTCTACACTTTTATTTCTTTTCCCCAAGCACATGACGATACACTTCCTGGCACTGTATTCCATCTGCCATTTCTTTGCCCATTCTCCTAATCTATCTAAGTCCTTCTGTAGCCTGTCTGCTTCTTCAGTGCTACCTGTTCCTCTATCTATCTTTGTATCATTCACTAACTTTGCCACAAATCCATCAATTCCATCAACCAAGTCATTGAAATATAATGTAAAAAGAAGCAAAACAGATTGCTGTAGAACACCACTAGCCTCCGGCAGCCAACCAGAATGGCTCCTTTTTTGCTCACTCTTTTCTCTCTACCAATCAGCAACTGCTTTATCCATGCTAGTATCTTTTCTGTAATACCATGGGCTCTTAACTTGTTAAGCTATCTCATGTGTGGCACCTTGTCAAAGACCTTCTGAGAATTCAAGTACGCAATATCCAGCAATTCTCCTTTGTCAATCCTGCTTGTTATTTCTTCAAAGAATACTAACAGATATGTCAGCCAAGATTTTCCCTTAAGGAAACTATACTAACCATGGCCTATTTTTTCATGTGCCTCCAAGTACCCCAAAACAACATCCTTAACAATCAATTCCAACATCTTCCCAACCACTGAGGTCAGACTAACTGTCCTATAATTTCCTTTCTTCTGCCTCTCTCCCTTCTTGAAGAGTGGAGTAACGTTTGCAATTGATTCTTGAAAGATCATTGCTAATGTCTCCACAATCTCTTCGGCCAACACTCTCAGGATTCTGGACCAATATAGTCCAGATGACTTGCCTACCTTCAGACCTTTCAGTTTCCCAAGAATCTTCTCCCTGCACATGCTTCTTCCCCCAATACTTTCAAATTTCTGGCATACTCCTAGAGTCTCCACTTTACTCTACTCTAATAATACATATGACTTTAGATTCTCCTTATCAAATTGCAGGATGAATTATATCATATTATGATCACTTGCCCCTAAAAATTCCTTTACCTTGAGCTCGCTAATCAATTCTGGTTCATTGCACAACACTCGATCCACACTGGCTCAGCCACATTCAACTCTAAAAAGCCATCTCGGAGTCATTCAAGATATTCTCCCTCCTGGGATGCAACACCATCCTGATTTTCCCAATCTATCTGCATATTGAAATCTCTTGTGACTATTGTAACATTGCCATTTTGGTATGCATTTTCTACTTTCCATTGCAGTTTGCAGACCACACCTTTGCTACTATATTTGCATCTGTATGTAACTCCCATCAGTGTTTTTTCACACTTGTAGTTCCTTAGCTCAACCAACAATGATTCAACAGCGTTCAACCCCACAGTGTGTCACATATTTCTAATGACTCAAATTTATTTTTTTGCTTACAGAGCCATGCCAGCCCCTCTGCCTTCCTGCCTGTCCTTTCGATACAATGTGTATCCTTGGCTGAACAACCAAAGCCTGCTGCTTCGTGTCCTTTCTCAAATTACCATCAGCTTCAGACCCCACCATGCTTGTGTTACAGCACATCTTCAGGATTCATTGCTTCCCTCAGGGTATCATCTCTGATTGAAGCCCCCAGTTTGCCACAAAGTTTTGTAAGGCCTTTTGTGAGCTCATTGGGATCTCTGCCAGTCTGTTGTCCAGGTTTCATCCACAGCCAAATGGGCCAACAGAAGGGGTCAACCTGGACCTAGAAAGAACACTCCGATGTCTAGCCTCAGGGAACCTTACCACCTGGAATGACAACCTGACCCGGGTGGAAATTGCACACGACACATCTCAGCATTTGTCTCTCGGAATGTCCCCTTTCAGATGCCAATTTGGGTACTGTTTTCTGCTGTTCCTGGAACAGAAAGCGGAGGTGGGGGTTCCATCAGCGGACCAACTGTCACCAGAAATGGGTCAAGGTGAGAGAGATATTGGCCAATTTCTGGCAACAACAAGACCAGCTCAAACGCTGGAGAAGACGGGGACCAGCAGTTCTTCTCAGCCAATGGTTTAGCTCTCAACTAAAGATCTCCCAATGTGGGCTGAATCCAGAAAACTGGCCCCTTGTTACATCGACCCATTCAAAGTCCTGTGACACATTGACCCAGTTACCTTTCATCTCCAAATCCTGAACACCAGGCAGATTCACCACACATTCCATGTATCCTATCTCAAGCCCTTGAGCGCCAGCCCCTTGGTTCTAGCTTTCAAAGTTCAATGTAAAATTTATTATCCGAGTACATACATGTCACCACATACAACCTTGAGATGGGACGGGTCTTTGCTCGTGTTGACCACTTCCCGGAGGCAGCTGGAAGTGTAGATAGAGCTAATGGTGGGAGGCTGGATTTCCTAATATTATTAGAGGGAAGGTTGGATTGTTGAATTGGTATATTGGTTTATTATTGTCACATTTACTGAGGTACAGTAAAAAGCTTGTCTTTCATACTGTCCATACAGATCAATTCATTGCAACAGAATTCAGGTAAGCACAATGCAGGTAAACAGTAAGGTGCAAGGTTACAGCATGGAAGATTGTGAGGTCAAGAGTCCATCTTAATATACTAGGGAGCTATTCAATTGCCTTATAACAGTGGGACAGAAAGTGTTTACGTCCTTCCAGCCTTTTGTATCTTCTGCTTGATGGGAGAGGGAGGAAGAGAGAATACCTGGGGTGGGTGAGGTCTTTGATTATACTGGCTGCTTTACAGAGGCAATGAGAAGTTTAGACAGGGTCCATGGAAGGGAGGCTGTTTTCTGTGAGTTGTTGACTGTGTCCACTACTCTACAGTTTCTTGCAGTCATGGGCAGAGCAGAAGCTGTACCAAGCCCTGATGCTTTTTATGGTGCTTCAATAAATATTGGCGATAGTCAAAGGGGACATGCCAAATTCCTTCAGCCTTTTGAGGAGTGCTCTCTTGGCTCCGGTGTCAATGATTGGACTAGAATAGACTATTGTTAATGTTCATTGCTAGGAACTTGAAACTCTCAATCTTCTTGACCTCAGGGTCATTGATGTAAACAAAAGCACGTGCACCAGCCCCTTTCTGAAATCAATGACCGGTCCTTTTGCTAATATGGAGCATTGCATTTTGAAAGAAAGGACTCAAATAGGATAAAAAGGGGACAGCATAAGTCCTACGTGCTTCCAAGGGACAAACAAAGTTGGGAGTCATGATGAGCTGACCTTCAAAGCCAATATTATCACTGTTCCCAGCCTGCAACAAAAGCAAATGTCTACTGACCCAGAGTGAAGAGGGAGAGCAGGAATCCTGTGCAGATATCTGAAATCTATAGATCACTAGAAAGCATGCAAGCAAAGATAGTGCTTCACTCCCATCAAGTCCCAGACAGAACATAGGACAGAGTTGTTCTGTCCAACTGCTTTATGTAGTTAGAGAAATTATATCTGCTTACAAAGGACAGCTTTTAAAATTTTAGGAATAGACTGAGAAAGCATTCATTCTCCAACAGATTTACGTGATCAGAGGACAATTTACTCAATCATAATATCATAAGACATAGAAGCAGAATTAGACCATTTAGACCATCAAACTCCTGGGCCATGTCATCAGAAAGGGAGAAATAGAATGCCTTACATTACAAGGCCATATGCCTGGAAAACGCGGTAGAGGAAGGCAAAGAAGAAAATATATGGACACTGTGAAAGAACTAACAGATCTAAGTGTACGAGATATCATTGGCGCTGCGAGGGATCATTTGATGTGGAGAGCCATGATTGCCCAAGCATGTAACACGCAAGGCACATGAAGAAGAAGAAGAAGAAGAAGAAGACCATTGAGTTGGCTCTACCATTCAATTATGGCTGATTTTTTTAACTCCATCCTCCCACCATTTTCTTATAAGTCTTGCCAATAAAATATGGTATCCTTGCAGTGTTTTTCACAGATAAAGGACCACGGTTCCCTGCTGACAATTTTGTTAGGTTTTCTATGGTTCAGCAATTTAATCACCGAATATAATCACCTCACTTTCCTCAAAATAATGGACAGCAGTGTGCACAGTCAAGTTGACCAAGCAACTGTTAAAGAAGGCTAACAAATACTGACTCCTATTTGGGCATCATAGCTTTCCACAGTGGTGTAGCCTACGGACAAAGGCGAACGCGGACTATTGATTACACTAAATTGTGATGCCTTCGTGTTCTTCTAGAAAAACACCTTAATTTCTACCTTTGATATCTCTCCTTTTCCTTTTCAGGGTGGATGGAGTTCTGCAAAAGACCTGACCTGTGTTTACACTCAGATTTGGTTCTTTTACGGTGGTGGGACACAGCTCCCAAGGGCCCACGGCTGGCTGCTTTTCGATATCCCAAGGACGTGGCCTAGAAGACAAGCGCGCTTCAGGGTTCCGAGGTTTCACAACCCTGTGGGTGGGGGAGGGTGGTTGCTTTGCTGCTGTTTGTGCGTGGAAGGCGGGGGGGGGGCTGTTATGGGAGGCTTTGGGGTTCTGATGTTTTAACTGTCACTCAATCTATGGGCCACTCTTCTGTTTTTGTGGATACTTGTGAAGAAAAAGAATTTCAGGATGTATGTTGCATACATTTCTTTGCTATTAAATGTACATATTGAACTACTGTATAGCGAATCATTCTGCATAGAGATTTATGTGTAGTTGTGCTATGATTCTTCTCCCAATGTGCTGACTTTGTCCTCACTTCTCTGTGGTTTCCTGTGGCTATGGGCAAAGCACTTGCCATACTAAGCCATGATTTTTTTTTACGTTGCTTCAATTGCTAGAACCAATGGTGTGAAGAATGGAACATGACCAAAAGAAGACAGGTAAGCCTCTCCTGAAGTCTTACCTTTAGTATGAATTGTAGGGTGGGGCCCACATCAGACCAACACCAGTTTATATTAAAAAAAAACGGGAATGACTTGACATACACCATACCCTAGATCACTTGAGGTCAGGATCAGGACATTCCACATTGGCGTCATCTCAGGAAGGCTACTGAAGGGGTTGCTATGATGAAGACAGATATGAAGATAACAGAGAGTGAACAATTAATTTGTACAGAGCAGTAACATCCCAGGGAGGATTATAGTCAGTTATGATCAATTCGGATGCACAATCTGTTGTTGCAAGTATCTGGAAAACATTGTGTCAAAGTGAAGTCAACAGAGACTCGACAGTCATTGTGAAAGTTTGCTCTTTCTCTGTAAAAGAACATAACTTTTGTTAACCTATGTAAAAAGGTTATATATCTTTTAAAACGCTAGAATACAAGGGCAGGGATGTGATGCTGAGGCTTTATGAGGCACTGGTGTGGTCTCACCTTGAGTATTGTGATCAGTTTTGGGCTTCTCATCTAAGAAAAGTCACGCTGGCATTGGAAGGATGATGCTGGAACTGAAAGGGTTATCATACAAGGAATGTTTGATAGCTCTGGGTCTGTACTCACTGGAATTTGGAAGGATAAGGAGGGATCTCATTGAAGCCTTTTGAATGTTGAAATGCCTAGACAGAGTAGATGTGGAAAGGGTGTTTCCCATGGTGGGGGACTCTAGGACAAGAGGGCACAGCCTCAGGATAGAGGAGCGCCCTTTCTAAACAGAGACACGGAGGAATTTCTTTACCCAAAGGGTAGTGAATTTGTGGAATTTATTACCACTGGCATCTGTGGAGCCCAGGTCATTGGGTGTATTTAGAGCAAAGCTTGACAGGTTCTTGATTGGATACAGCAACAAAGGTTACAGGGAGAAGGCTGAGGAGTGGAGCTGGGGTGGGGGGAGGGGGGTAAAAAGGATCAGCCATGATTGAACGGTGGAGCAGACTCGAAGGGCCAAATGGCCTAATTCTGCTGCTATGTTTTATGGTCTTTAATTGCACCATGCTGCTTTATGTGCCCTTAATGATGTAATGTTTAACATGGAACTTTTTGGAAATGCTTGTCTCTCTTGGAGTATTCACAACTTGAAAGACTTTCTCTTATAGTTTCTCCCTGTTTCCCTTTTGAATTATTTAAAAAATAAAGCACATTATTAGTTTAACCAGTGCTTAATATTCAGAGCAGATTTGTAGACTGTAATAAATAACGTGCATGATTTTCATAAATTTATAATGCACCTATCTGTTGCTCAGAAGACACTCTGCGTTGCAATACATTGATTGAGAAACACTGATATTTGTCATATGGCCCCATTTCCTTCCTTACTTTCTTGCTCAAGTTATAATGTATTTGGTTATTAAATTCAGTTCTCCAAAAACAATACAGATCAACTGATCAATAAAACTAATGGAATGTCTGTCAAGCATGAGGCGCCTTGATTCCTACAACATAACTATGATGGTACCGCCAACTGATAAAAATAAACCTGTAAATGGTAGCAACTTAAACTCTTGCTGTTATCTGGAGCACTTTAGACTGACATAACAATGACACAGAAAATTAATACTCTACACCATGCTTTTACTAAAATGTGGTATTGCTACTTCAATCAGTAATGTGGTAAAGTGGTTCATTTCTATCTCGGCAAGATGCATTAGTTCCTGAAATTGCATGCCATGCCCTGTGTGCAAGTAAAATTTCTACATTTGTGAAAATTTTGCAAATGAATAGAATTTGAACCCATTTCTCAAATTAATTTATATTCATGAAACAATTAGAGCTGAACTTCTATCGCTCTGCCTCTGTGGAGTAACTGGTTCTGTTTTATCGGACAATATCAGTATCAACAAAAATTAGTTTCTGGGTGCGGAGCTGCTCATCACATGAAAAGACTGGTCGGTGATGTAATGCCCCTGATCTTGAATAACTTACCAACCTTTAATGATCGGACTTTTAGTTGGCATTCAGGTGAAACAACAAAAAACTTTCTGGCCCTCAGGTTGCTGTTCAATGGTGAAGAAGAGACAAGCAACCTTCACATATATGAGATATGCTTTTCCCAAAATGTATTCTGTTCACTAGTGGTGCTTAGAACTGCCTATTGAAAGAAAGAACAAAACTAAGGAAATATATGATCTATTAACACATTAAAAAAAAACTTAGGTCCTGTTTCAAAAGGCAATGTATATTTTTGCAGCTGAGAAATTTCTTCAAAGGCTGAAGAGCATGCAGGGCTAAAAGTTTGTTAATGATGGTAATTAGACTACAGATAATACTGCAAACGTATATTAATATACTAATGAAGAGTATGGAACTATATAATGTTTAACAATATAGGCTACAAAATTCCAAAAATACAGAATAGATGGGTGTCCTTTTAGAATGGAGATAAGAAGGAATTTCTTTAGCTAGAGAGTTCTGAAATTGTGGAATTTGTTGCCACAGGCAGCTGTGAGAGTCGAGTCATTGGGTATATTTAAGGCAGAGGTTGATAGATTTTGATTTTTAAGGCTTCAGGGATACAGGGAGATAGCAAGAGATTGGGGCTGACAGGGAAAATGGATCAGCTATCATGAAATGGTGAAACAGACTCAATGGGCTGAATGGCCTAATTTTGCTCCTATATCTTATGGTCTTATTCCATGATTAGTTAATAACAACAACTTAAATCCTAACAAGACAGTTGCTTCCAGCAATAATCATAATAGAGGAAATAAAATCAACCTGAATGAAATCAAATGGCAACTATGTAACATGAGTTAACAAGGAAAAGAGTAACAACGTTTGTCTATGGCCTTAAGATTCGGGGGAGTAGATTTAGGACAGAGATGAGGAGGAACTGCTTTGAATGGTGTATCTGTGGAATTCTCTGCCAAATGAAGCAGTGGAGGCTACCTCAGTAAATATATTTAAGACAAGGTTGGATAGATTTTTGCATAGAAAGGGAATTAAGGGTTATGGGGAAAAGGCAGGTAGGTGGAGATCAGTCCATGGCCAAATCAGCTTTGATCTTATTGAATGGCGGAGCAGGGTCGACAGGCCAGATGGGATACCCCTGCTCCTATTTTTTATGTTCTTATGTTCTTATGTACTGGTGCCAAATGGTATTCTTAAGTTTAAAGCACTGAAGTATTTAATTCGGAACATCTATGAAGTGAATGTCAGAATCCTTTGAAAAGCCGCACTGCAAAAGAACACGGGAAAAACAAAACATGCCAAGTCCACAATTTTAAAGTACATTGAAAGAAATTGTAAGATAAAAAATAATTTGGTCTTGCAGTTTTATTCTTGGAAGAAAATGTCACTGATATGAAAATATACAAAACAGCAACAACTGTGCACCACTTGACCCTTGTGTCTGCTCTGATGTTTTATAAGCTCATGGCCATTCAGTTGCCTCAGTTTTCCTCAAACCCTTGATTGCATTGAGTCTATAGGAGTTTTGTGAATAAAACATGTGAGAGTCATTTTATGTGTTTAACAAAAGCCATAGCCCTTTACTTTCATTGTGAGGCTTAAGGCCAATTTATACTTCTGTGTCAAATCAACGACGTAGGTATGGCGTAGCTGCGTACCCTACGTTGTAGCCTGACGCGCACCTCCCCAAAAATGTAACTACGCGTCGTGGCAACGCAGACTGCAAAAACTGTGATTGGTCTGCTTGGTAGCATCACATTTCCTCCTACGCTGCAATAGTTTTCCATTGGGCAACTGAGGGGCAGGGAAGGAACTCTGGCTGCAATGCTTTCCATAAAGATTTACGGACCTCCGAAATTATGGAGGACCCTGTGCTTGACGCCAGTTTGTAGCTAGCTGCTACAGCCTGTTGACTTCCACCTGAAGCTAAAACTTAAATGGTGATTGCCAGTCTCTGACGTACACTGATACGAAATAAATGGTTGGAGACGATGAACCAAATTGTCAAATCTACCTGCCGACATCCAAAAATATTTGAAATGCATTTTCTCGTCCATGTTTCTCAGTGGCCGGACAAGCACAGAACATTCACCCTCCTTCAGCTTCAGTCGCCATTGTTTGAAGTTTGAGTTACTTCAAGTTGAGTTCTGGACCATTGTGGCCCAGAGGTCTGTCATGAACTGCAGTCAGAATAAAAACTGGATGGCATGCCAGACTGTGCTGGTGAATGCCCAAGCCACATCCGCAACCATCGTCGACACTCAAGGGGCAACCTCTGGCCACCTGGTGGTATGATCCACCATGGTATGGAGATGTGTGAAACCAGGGGGCGGTGGGTGGTGAGAGGACCAATCAGGTCCACATTGATGTGGTCAAACCGTTGCTCAGGAACCTCAAAAGGTGCTAATGGTGCCCAAACATGACGGTTAATTTTCACCCTGTATACATAACACAGGCTGCATTCCAGTCTCACGATGGTATGTTCATTATACCTAAAAACCCCTGAAGTGTTTTGGTAGTGCGGGGCCATGGAAAGTCCATAATAGCGACAACTTTTGGCGGCAGAGATGGCGCACCTTCTGTGGAGATGTGGTGGCTGAGAAACTCAGTAACAGACAAACCAAAATGATATCTAGAGCAGTTAACAATCAGCCCATCTAGCTTAAACACTTGAAAAGTGTGCAGGGATGTGATAAGTCTTGAGTTTTGGATGCATTTGTGACAGGTATGCTGTCCAGGTAAACAGAATGACAATCCAAGTCTTTTAACACATTAGCCGCTGGAAAGTCTGTGTTGCATTTTTAGCCCAAACAGCATGCGCAGAAATTCAAATAGGCCAAATGGGGTTATAACAGCAGCTTTGAAAAAGTCCTCAGTGCACACAGGCACCTGATGATAGTCTCTGATTAGTCCATTGTGGAAAAAAAGATCTTTCAGTCGAAACATACCGAAAAGTCTAGAATATGTAGGACCAGGTAACAATTGGGGTTGGTGGCCTTGTTAAGGCGGTGGTAATCACCGCATGAATGGCAACCATCCTCGGGCTTAGGGACCATGTGGAAGGGTATTAGAAGTCTCAGGCTTTGTACTGGCCAGCTTTTCTGAGTCCAGTCTACATACAAGGGCATGGACCAGCGAGCTAGTTGTGGAAATGTGGTGCTTGACCCCATGCTTTGTGACTGTAGTGGAAAATGTGGGCTTGGTGTGATGTGTGATTTGGGAATTCACCCAGAAAATGAGGGAATTCACATGTGGTGGTGCATGCACTAGACAGAGTCGTCATGGGGAACTTACTAGGGGTCCAGAGTAATGGCCCAAAGTCCTTTTGTGCGCAAGCCAGCAGTTCTTAAGATCGACTAAAAGTGCTTTGACGCACAGGAAATCTGTGTCAAGCGGATGTCTAGCAATTTTAGCCAAGACAAAGTCCCATGTGTAGTGTCGTCTAGTGAAGCAGAACATCACATCTCATGTCCCATAAGTCTGAATCCCGCTGCCGTTGTCAGCCTCCAGTGAGGGTCTGGGTACTTCACTGCCTTATAATTAATGGGTGATGCTAGCTACATATTCACTTGAGTCCCCGAGTTACACAGGAAGCATTGCCCTGAGAGAGTGTCCATAACGAACAATAGATAACCCTGGCAGGTGGAACCCATGGTGTTCACAGACCCCCAATGTCCCAAATGCACTGGCATTTTCAAAGTTGCGTGCTGGTTGCCATGTCTTGCTGTTTGTGCCAAGGCATGTGTGGTAAAAACATAGACCCGGCATTGTCTGTTCAGGAGCTGTGGGCTTGAGTTTGCTGGAGGCTCGACTGACAGGGCTTATTGAAATGGGGAAAGAGGAGGAATGGCGCACCTCTGCCTGGCTGAGTGTACTCTATCGGCCATTTTAGCAATCTCCCTATAATCCTTCATGGGTGTATTAGTGAGGACAATGCAAACTTGACCAGGCAATTTTGCATAAGGAATTCTTTAATAATAAAGCAAGGATGGAGATTGCCCAGGAGAGATAGCATGTGGTCCATTAATTCTGAAACTCTAGCATCACCCAGGCCAGACAAGAAGAGCAACTGTTCTGTGGTCTCAGACTCAGACAGCCCTAAAGTCTGTGATAGATAAATTATCAGAGTGACATACATTTCATGTGCAGGTGGATCTTTTAGTAGACTCACCATTCTGGCTGCAGTGGAACTACGTAGCGATGCTACAACGTAGTAAAGTTTGGTAATGTCCGTGATGATTTCTCACAGTGCAAAATGGGCTTCCTCCAGTGCAAACCATGCAGTAGCATACTGCTCTCAAATCTCAAGGAGCTTTAAAGTGATTGTGTTGGCCCAGAGAGGAAATCTCAAGCTCCCTTGACCTATCCTTCTAATACATACTCCCTAGTCCACTTGATCTACACCTCTTGTCATCTTGTACGTCTCAACCAGGTCAATTCTCATCCTTCTTCTCTCCAAAGTAGAAATCACTAGCTCCCTCAACCTATCCTCAGCAGTCATGCTCTCTAGTCCAAAAGCAATTTGGGTAAATTTCCTCTGCACCCTCTCTAAAGTTTCCATATCATACAGTATTCAAAACCATACCTTTGATCACTGATTTGGCCTCTGAACATTGCCCCAGTAATTTAACTAATGCTGTAAAAACACTCCCAAAATTTGAAAGGTCTTTTATTGTTCTGCTGCAACCCCAAAGCTTCAAACAATGCCAATGTGCAGCTGGTGGAAGAGCATTTAATTTCCGTGCAAATGATGGACAACTGAGCAAAGATATGAGATCCCTGGGACCCCACCCCATTCCACGGGTATCTTCAAAACATGCACTGATCCAAAATGTGGTTTAACTATCAATAGTCCTTCATATGATCAATGCCTTATACAACCTACTAATTCTTGCATTTATCTGAAAGTCACTCCTCAGAGATCCATAAAAAAACAAGTAGGATTTCAGCCTACTTACAGCTCTTTGAGTCAAAATCATCACAAAGGTCACTTTGTCAAAGCTTTTGTATACATTTGGTTCTTTCTGGATAAAGGCCTTATGTTAAAGCTTCTAAAGATCATTCCCTGCCTCAAAGTACATGCCTGCAATGAATGAAATTGAACAATTGAAGTCCACAACATCAGGAATAGGCAACTTGGGGAGAACCAGCATCTGTAATTTGATGTGTTGGTTCCAGTACATTCTCTGGCCAGGGGTTCTACCCAGTTAAGGAAGCAGAGTCACATTTGATGAGTGGAAAGCTATCAAAAACAAGAGAAAATCTGCAGATGCTGAAAATCCAAGCACCACACACAAGATGCTGGAGGAACTCCGCAGGCCAGGTAGCATCTATGGAAAAGAGTAGAGTTGACGTTTTAGGCCGAGACCCTTCATCAGGACTGGAAAAAAGGATGAAGACTCAGTGTAAGAAAGCTATCAAGGCTGGTTCGCTGCAGTATTCTGCATGTTATACCAGAGTCCTGTCAAACTTACAGGCAGAGTGGATTCAGAGACTAAACTTTAGATTGATTACATTTCACTGATCTATCCTAACCTAAACCTGGCTCACATGCTCAGGGCAGATTCCATTTCCCCGAAGAAGAAGTCAGTAAGTTTCTTCATAATAAGCCTCCAGAATTTCCCAGGGGCGCATGGGCAGATCATGGATTCTCTGGTCTCAGCAAGGAGTCTATACACCCTGTTCATGTAAAAGGTGGACAACACTCTGCCTAAACAAGATTGGGAAGGAAATAAACCTGAAATCCAAAATCCCCTGGTCCCAGCTTATAATTTAGCTGTTTTTCAGCACATTTGTCCAAGTATCCCTGCACCATTAGTGTGCTCTATTCATAGTAGGCAACTTAAAAAAAATCTGTGTAATGATATACCACCTATCTTGTATAAGACCAGTTAAGTAGCATTGTATTTTGTAGTGTGTTCTTACTGAGTATTACATCCTGGCAAGTAAAGTGCATTGATTTAAATCATTTGGCCTATGCTGTAATTGCTTTGCAATTATTGGTGAATAAAGTTAAATTATTGTTTAAAATTAGCTCTGCTTGTTTCTTGGCTTGTAGCCATTTAAGTGTCTCAGTTGCTAACAGGGCAGAAAAGTTTACCACCACCGTCATAGCCTACAGGCATTTATTCAACAATTTCAGGCTACTCTTGTCATGTATATCAAATTTCCAGCATTCATTTTCTTTGTCTTTCTTATCATTCACTTTCTTTTCTCGACACCTCCTCCAGAAACAGCTTTTGTAATTCATGAGTTATTCCAACCCTTTTTCAACCGATACTGCCACCACACATGTCACTTAGTTGGTCATCTCTGACCACAAAGCCTCCCTTTAGTTTTCTCTACTGTCTCCCCTTCCTCTGCAAAGTATTTCATTTCCAACCTTTCCCAGTTCTTTCAGTCATCAACCTGAGACATTAGCTACATTTCTGTTCCTGCAGTTGCTACCCACCTGGCTAAGAATTCCCAGGTGGTATCACACACCATTCTGATTCTACATTTGAGTAACTTATGGCAAATTGCCAGACAATTGCTGACGTGCAGACCAAACCAGCATATACATTTTAAAAGATTAAAATTTTCTATCAATAATTGATTGGAATTGATTATTTTAAATTTTGTGATGTTCATTCTTTTATTTTGCAAATTGGTAATGATGCTGAGTCTGAACCAGCAGAATTAGGAAAATGGGCAGGGGCAGAAGATTTTCAGTAATATTTTGATAAGAATATAAAGCAATAGCTTAACAAAAGGTTCTAAGTTTGTGCCAGTAATTTTGAATTGGTTGCTTTGGGGACCTAGATGCAACTGGTTAATTTCTGATTTTCCAAAGCCTCCTCATTAACAGTCGGCGGTGAATTTTCAATGCCCTTTATGGGGCTACTGGATACATGGCGGTGGGACAGACAGAATGACTGTAAGTACATAATCATAGCTGAGCCTACACTTCAAGATGTGCACACAGGGGTTCCCAACCTTTTTTATGCTACGGATCCCTGTGTGCAAGGAAGAAATAATTTTCAGAGTTAAATTTTGAGAGATAAGTACAATATCATACTGTTCCCAAGGCTGCTTATTTGACTGATAAAGTTATAGAAGGTGATCTAAGCACTTTTCTCTCCTCTCTTGAAAAAAGGCCAACTCGGGAAAAGGTGAAAGAGCGGAGAGCTAAGGATTTGGTCTTTAATTTCCAGAAGTTTACCCAGATACAATAGGACTTAAATAAGCTTTTGCACAGATCTTCAATCCCAGAATATCACTGCAATCTGGAGAGTGTTTTTCCTTTAATCAATGACAATGTGAGCAAGAAACAAACTACGATTAATATTCTCTCAAGTTTTTTTCAGAAACTTGCTTATTGTGAAGAGGCACATTTAAAGATTACCCCAATAACAGTTGCTCCTTCACTCTGAAAGCACAGCATTCAGTTGCCAAGGGAAACAGTACTTTATTACTGACTGTTCACTGCAGATCAATGAATCACATAATGAGAAAGAAAATGTTAGAAATACTCAATAGTTCCATGAAAAATGTAGTTTGCTTTTTGCTCACATTGGGTATGTTTTCGCTGCCTCAGTTTGTTGAGAACAGTCAAATTTCACCATGACCACACACACAAAATTCTTGAGGACCTCAGCAGGACAGTTGACGTTTCGGGCCGAGACCCAGTCCTATCAAAGTGTCTCAGCCCGAACTGTCGACTGTACTTTTTTCCATAGATGCTGCCTGGCCTGCTGAGTTCCTCCAGCATTTTGTGTGTGTAGCTCGGATTTCCAGCATGTGCAGATTTTCTCTTGTTTGAGATTTCACCATGAATTCTGTTTGTATATGACTACTGAGAGCTTGATCTTAGAGTATTTCTTAGTAGCCTTCCAGGTGAAGTGAGTTTGCATTAATCTTTGTATCAGCACACAAATATTTGGTACACTGTCAGGAAGTTATCTTGCAGCTTTATAAAACTCTGGTTAGGTCACATTTGGAGCATTGCATTCAGCTCTGGCTGTCCCATTTACTGGTAAGATGTTGAGACTATGGAGAGGGTGCTGGTTTACCGGGATGCTGTCCAGATTAGAGAACGTATGCTATCAGGAAAGGTTGGACCAACTTGGATTGCCTTCTCTAGAGTGATGGAAAATGAGGGGAGACCTGATAGAAACTTACAAGATTATGCGAGGCATGCAATAGATAGCTGATACCATTTTCCCAGGGTCAATTTTTCTAATACCAGAAGGCGTACATTTAAGTTGAGAGGGGTTAGGTTTAAAGGAGACATGCAGAGCAAGTTTTATACACAGGGAGTGGTGGGTACCTGGTATGTACTGTCAGGGTGGTGGTGGAGGCAAATATTACAGAGGCATTTAAGAGGCTTTTAGATAAGTACATATATGTGCAAGAGATTGAGTGATATGGACATTGTGTAGGCAGAAAGGATTAGTTGAATTACGCATTTCATTACTAGCTTAATTAATTCAGACCAACATTGTGGGCCAAAGGGCCTGTACTTCTGTGCACTGTTTTAAAATGATAATAAGTCACAATTTGTCTCATTTCAATTCATCTCTTGATGCTATTTCCTCTTTATCCTCTGAGGAGAATCTCTTAAAGTGCTTCTGCAGGAAATGTGATCTTTTCTACACTAGTGCAGTAGGGGCCCTATCATAGAAGAATAAAGTTCCTGATCTAATTTTACTCTTCCTCATCAAGTTAAACAGTTATGAACAGAATTCCACAACCCTTGCAGTGGAAAAAAAATAGTCAAAATACCCAAGGCAACAATCAATTCACCAGCATTTGATATGTATACATCATTAAGGGTCTTCTAACTCAGCAATATTAACTTCTGTTCTGTTTATTTGTTACAAACCAGAATTACATCTGATGTAATGGAAGGCTATTCCCCAGCTCCACCTTCCACTGCCCCCGATCCCTGATGCATATCTAGTGAACATTCAAACAACAGAAAGATCCAGTCCTCTACTTCTTTGTTCCTGTTCATGTAGAGTATAATTTAAGGCTCCTTATTGTTGAAGTCATGTTACGAAAATAATCAGTTTACAACTGACAACAGAATTTCCAGGGAAGGTTTCCTGATATTCATCTTGATCCCTTATTTTCATTTTCTTTTTTTTTAATTACTGCTTTATGTTTTGCAACACACACAAAATGCAGAAGGAACCCAACAGGTCAGGCAGCATCTATCGAAATGAATAAAACAGTCGACGTTTCAGGCCGCGACCCTGCTTCAGCACTGGAAAGGAAAGAGGAAGATGTTGGAATAAAAAAGTGGGGGGAGGGGAAGGAGGATAGCTGGAAGGTGATGGGTGAAGCCAGGTGGGTGGGAAAGGTCAAGGACTAAAGAGGAAGGAATTTGATTGGAGTGGAGAGTGGACCATAGGAGAAAGAGAAGGAGGAACCAGGCGGAGGTTAAAGGCAGGTAAGAAGTCAGAATGGGGAATACAAGAAGTGGGGAGGGGAAGCCAACTTTTTTTTACTGGAAGGAGGAATCAATATTCATGCCATCAGGTTGAAAGCTACCCAGATGAAATATAAGGTGTTGCTTCTCCATCGTGAGGGTGGCCTCACAGTTTTTTACCAAATATTGTTAAAATTTAGTCTAATTGATTCTACAAATGATGAGGGAGACAAAGGTTGTCCTATGAGGATAATGGAAGGAGACTAGGCCTTTTCACAGCCTAGAAGAACCAGAGGTGACCTTGTTGAAATGTTGACAGAATAGCAATAGGAATAGTGTTTCTCCTGACCAGGATATATTGTATCAGGATTTACAGTCTCAGAATAAAGGGCTAAGATAAAAAGAAAATACTTTACTGAGAGGTGGGTGAATCTTTAGAATTCTCTGCCCAAAAAGGCTTTGAAGGCTCCATTACTGAGTATATTGTAGACTAATGGCTCCCAACCTTTTTTATCTCTTAGACCAATACTGCGGACCCCAAGCTGGGAACCTCTGTTCTAGGTAGAGATCATTGGCTTTTTGGATTTTAAGGGAATAATGCTGGAAATTAGTCCTGAGGTAAAAGGTTAACCATGAATGACAAAGTGCCAAATGATCGACTGCTCATGTTCTTATGTTACTACTCCATACATTGAGCCAACTAGCTGTTTCACAAAACACAAACTCACACGAAACTTTATACTGTATATTGGATAATTTTGTTCTTTCAGTTTTGTTTGAAGTAAGAATTCTCAAACTTTCCTTCACTAAGAATTAATGCATCCAGTTCTAGTTTATCTGTATTTAGCATGATACTCACAATATTAACAGCATAGGACTGATATTTCTTATTTTAACATTCATAATTATTCAAATAAAATTGAACACAAAATATTATTATTTATTATGTCGACTCAGGCCTAGGGGGCCGGCGTCAAGCACAATGACAGACTCTCCACTTCCCCCTCTCCCTTATCAGTGCATTCAGTTCATCTACATTAGCCGCGCCGCTGTCTTCTGGAAGCATGTTGACCATAGTCTTGGGAGGGCACCCAGGGTTCATCTTCCCATGCTTGGGCTCCCATAAGATGACTAGGCTGGCGGGTAGCTTGCGGTGGCGTAGACAGTGCCCAGCTAGTTTCAGTCTTCTCACCTCAATTTTAGTGGTGAGCATCGGTAGGTTGTCATAGAGCTCAACGTTCGTCATGTGCTGTTGCCAACTCACGTCAAGAGCCATCCAGAGCATTCGTGTACAGCAAACATCTAGAGACTTTCTCATTGTCTTGGTGAGTGTCCCCATCTCGCATCTGTACATGAGAATGGACTCTATGACTGCTATGAAGATCCTCTTTTTAAGCCCTCTGGTCAGGTTCCACTTCCAGATTTCCTTCATGTTGTTCATAGCCCTCCACGCCAGCGCCTTTCGTACCTTTATGTCTTTCTCCGAACTCATCATTCTTGACCCGAGGTACTTGTAGTCAAAGACTTTCTTAATGGTATCATTCTTTACGGTCTTGAAAGTACCTTCGTCGCAGTTAAACGCCATGTACTCTCTTTTTAGCGCTTAGGTGAAGTCCAACTTTATTGCACTCAGTTTCTACTTTTGTCAGTAGCTGCTGTGCTTCCTCCATCTGGTCAGAGAGCAGGACTATGTCATCTGTAAAATCGACATTTGTGAGCGTAACTGGTCTGACCCTTTTGGTTCATCCTGGAATTATGGTAAAACCAAGCTTGTCATGATCTTTGGTAGCTTGACGCAGAGCATAATCAAGGACGATTATAAAGATGTAGGATGCCAGAGTGTCCCCTTGCAGCACACCAGTTAGGAGCTCGAACACTGCTGTTTCTCTGTCTGGTGATACAACTTTCTCCATGGTTTTGGTATAGCTGGACTCTATTGCTCTCAGTAAGCTCAGTAAGCACTCCGTAAGCTTTCAGGATCTTCAGCGTTTTAGCTCGCTGAATGGAGTCAAAAGTTTTGTGAAAATTGATGTAAGTAAGCACTGCTTTGAGCACAAAATAAACAGTTACAACCATCCTGTTTTCACATAACCAAATGGGTTGCATAATATTGCACAGATAAATTAATTTTAACAACTGCAGAAGCAATGGAACTTACAAGAAGTTTCACCACAATGTTAAAGCATGTCAGGTCAAACGTAAATTAAAATCTTGCACATTGGTATAATTGCCAAGTAACTATTCGTTATCCTACTCAAACACCATTATAGTTAACTTTGATTCTTTATAGAGTAAATGCCAAATGAAATCTTATAATTGCTCAAATATATACATGATGTGTTAAATCTTAATAACATGGAATATATTATTTCTAAATGAAGTTCCACTCTACTTTGCATATGATCCTGTTGGCAAGAACTCTCATAATATTATGTTGTACAATGGTCTTTTTTGATGTTTAATGAAACACACAAAGACCATTCAAGTAAATGGATAATAAAATCTCAACATGCTGAAGCATAAGCCCAAGGGCACAAAGCCAAAAAGCACACTTCCCTTCAAAATGTATGTGTTATGTGAATGAACACAAAATCTGAAGTCACATAAAAAGTAGCAACTTTTAGTTTTATTTAACATATTAAATATAAAATAACATACTAATTAGCACATTTGCTATTTTGGAAACAAAGAAACATGAACTTTTTAGATATTACCCTTTTTCACAAACATCTCCGAGATATTTTTAATATATTTTCTTGGAATAATCCAGCTTCTATCAGGATCATTTTTACACTTTCAGATCAACATCATCGTCATCGTTTGTCCCTGATTGTACAAAACAGTGTAGACAGATGGTCAGGTAGGGGACACCCAGATAAAGATTTGGAAAGAAAATCAAATCCAAAGTGCCTCTTGTGTGGAAGAGATTAATGCAGAATGTTCTTCACATTCTTGTTATTGCATATTCTGCATGCCGCCTCTGAGAGTTGTACACAAAGTCTCAAGCTGAATTAGCAGTCCGTTTTTTTTTCATCCTTACCTACCACAGAGGTTGGGTGAGGGAGGCCACACCAAAGGGGTTGCAGAGAAGAAAAGACTGCCAAAGTGTGAGAAGTGATGGGATTCAGGTACCTGACAGCCTGGAGCAGCACCCTGACAACCAGTCAACTTGTGTCAAGCGCCACAGGGTAACTTTTGGTGTCTCTAGGCATTTTGCAGAGGAAAGGAAGTGTGACAACAATTGCCTTTTTTTTGAAAAAAGGGTGGAGAGCTGGGAGGTATTTTCTTGCCTGGTGAGCACAAAACAAGTAGTTGTCATGCTTCGTGTAACCTTTCCTGAGAGATAGAAAAAAGAAAACTCTCTCCCAGGGCCAAGCTCTCTTCACACAGCTTCTTTGCTGGGATCACTGCCCGTGGGTCACACACATCCCCTGTCCTCCTTAGCTCTGGCTGAGGCTGGATATATAATGAGTCTCACATTACATGTGGATTAGATTTGTAGAAATCCTGTAATTCAATAGGTACCTGCCTATTCTCTCCTGGCGTCAGCCTGCCTGCGTTGTGCTGCTCTGTAGACATACCTGGCATTCCACCCATGCCGCCTCACTTGCTAAGTGGACTGGGGCCTGCCTACCAAAACATTGAGTTATTGTTATAAATTAAAAAAAAGCTCTTGGTGGGCAAGCTGAGTGTGAAGTTGGTCTTGTAATGCCTTCCTCTTTCTTATAATTTATACATGCAGCCCTTATCTCAGTCACTTCATGGTACAGTAACGGCATCGATTTAGGATCATTTATGGCACCAGCTTGTGCGACTGCCTCCTTGCGACTGCTTGCTTGGAAATGCCAGAAGTGAGGGCAAAGAAAACAGTTAACAGGGCGCATTGTTAAAATTCTGAAGTGAAAAGATTTGTGGATTCTGGCTACACTTCTTAAGTGCTGTTTAATGGGATGTAGCAGTCACTTTCCTTAACTCTTTCTGTTCGGATGGAGGCTTGGTCTCAGGTGCAACTTCTCTGTGACGTTTTAACTGGAAATATGCCACTCTCTAATCATCTGCACATGTGTTTCCCTGCACCCTTTGTGTCACGATTTATACACTTCAAATCAGTGAACATCTGCTTCCCATTGAAACACACTCAAATTAGCTGGGTACACATGCTCACAAATTTAGCAGCAAGATCATTCCTCTTTTGACTGTAGTCAGAGGTCAACCTGTGGGTAACTTTCTGCGTTTTGCTGCCATCTCACTACTTTGCAAGTAAATGCATCATTAATTAAAAACAAAACATGTTTGTGAAGGAGCTGGTACAGTTTGAATAATAAAGGTGCTTCTTTTGCATTCTCATGCACAAGTATCAAAGACCAGTAATGTTGAATGCAAATGCACTTTATATTTTATTGAATGTAAATATGCTTAATATTTAATATTAAGGTGTGAGTAAATATTTGTGCCTTGTTCATGTTAATTAAGTATCTCCTTAAATTAAAATTAAAGTTGGTAGCAGCAAACTTGAGTGAAAATGGCTTGTCCAGAATATAATTATAACCCAATTGTTGTTTTGTGTTGTATCTTTGGATACAACCATTGACACAGTCTATATCATTAGACCATTAGAACAAAATTTCCTCAAACTAGAATGTTCTGCGGAGAATATACTTGCAAATAAGTTTGCCATAGAGATTTTGATGCGTCCTAAATTAGATTTAATGCCACTCACCTTGATAAATAACCTCAAGTTTATACTAGTTTCCATTAGGAGCATATGAATTTTTCATGGAAGCCACTTAGGTAATATTTTAAGAAGTAATAGGTTGATAATTTACTGTGAATTTTCATGTTACAGTTAAGATATAATTGGTCAGAGAAAAGCTGAGAACTGCAAATAGAAAAATCTGAAATTAATACTTAACAGGTCAGCAAGTATCTATGAGGGAGAAACAGAGTTATGCTTTCGCATTCATTTTTTTGTGATATTGAATTATTACTTCATTACTTTATTGTCACCAAACAATTGATACTAAAGCGTACAATCATCACAGCGATATTTGATTCTGCGTTTTGCGCTCCCTGGAGTACAAATTGATAATAAGTATTAAAAATTTAAATTATAAATCATAAATAGAAAATAGAAAAGGGAAAGTAAGGTAGTGCAAAAGAAACCGAGAGGCAGGTCCGGATATTTGGAGGGTACGGCCCAGATCCAGGTCAGGATCCGTTCAGCAGTCTTATTACAGTTGGAAAGAAACTGTTCCCAAATCTGGCCGTATGAGTCTTCAAGCTCCTGAGCCTTCTCCCAGAGGGAAGAGGGACGAAAAGTGTGTTGGCTGGGTGAGTCATGTCCTTGATTATCCTGGCAGCACTGCTCCGACAGCGTGCGGTGTAAAGTGAGTCCACGGACGGGAGATTGGTTTGCATGATGTGCTGGACTGTGTTCACGATCTTCTGCAGCTTCTTCCGGTCTTGGACAGGACAACTTCCATACCAGGTTGTGATGCACCCTAGAAGAATGCTTTCTACGGTGCATCTATAAAAATTAGTGAGGGTTTTAGGGGACAGGCCAAATTTCTTTAGCTTTCTCAGGAAGTAAATGTGCTGGTGGTTCTTCTTGGCAGTGGATCTGCTTGGTTGGACTAAGTCAGGTCGCTTGTGATATTGACCCCAAGGAACTTAAAGCTTTTGACCTGTTCCACTTGCGCACCACCGATGTAAATGGGGTCGTGCAGTCTGCTACTCCTTCTGAAGTCAACAGCCAATTCCTTCGTCTTGCTGACGTTGAGGGATAGATTATTGTCTTTGCACCATGCCACCAGGTTCTTAATTTCCTCTCTGTACTCAAACTCATCATTACCCGAGATACGGCCTACAGTTGTTTATCTAACTGGTTTATATCGTCCTCTAACATTCTCAGGAGAAACACAGAAGGAAGTGGTCTCATCCATGTAATCGTCAGTCATGACTTATGTCAGAATAAGGTTTTGGATACAAGACTTTACTGCAAAATCTGGGTTCTCACTCCTGGACTGAGGGAGTATTACAGAAGCTACCTTCTGGAGGAGATCCTAAACTCAGGCAAATTCAGACTCTCAGGTGAATATAAAAGTCCTACAGAATCATTTTCAAAGTGAACAAAGGGATTGTCCCAAACTTCCTGACCAATACATATAATCAACATTTATCAGTAAACACGAGGAAATCCGCAGATGCTGGAAATTCCGGAAGTTACGAAGAATGATATGTTGGACCCAGAGGCTGGTGGGGTGGTAGGTGAGGACAAGGGGAACCCTATCCCTAGTGGGGTGGCGGGAGGATGGGGTGAGAGCAGATGTGTGTGAAATGGGAGAAATGCGTTTGAGAGCAGAGTTGATGATGGAGGAAGGGAAGCCCCTTGCTTTAAAAAAGGAAGACATCTCCTTCGTCCTGGAATGAAAAGCCTCATCCTGAGAGCAGATGCGGTGGAGACGGAGGAATTGCGAGAAGGGGATGGCATTTTTGCAAGAGATAGGGTGGGAAGAGGAACAGTCCAGGTAGCTGTGAGAGTCCGTAGGCTTATAGTAGATCTGCTATCTGCTCTCACCCCATCCTGCTACCTCCCCACTAGGGATAGTGTTCCCCTCGTCCTCACCTACCACCCCACCAGCCTCCGGGTCCAACATATAATTCTCTGTAGCTTCTGCTACCTTCAACGGGATCCCACCACTAAGCACATCTTTCCCTCCCCCCCACTCTACTTTCTGCTTTCCGTGACTCCCTTGTCCATTCGTTCCCCCCATCCCTTTCCACCAATCTCCCGCCCGGCACTTATCCTTGTAAGTGGAACAAGTGCTACACATGCCCTTACACTTCCTCCCTCACCACCATTCAGGGCCCCAGACAGTCCTTCCAGGTGAGGCGACACTTCACTTGTGAGTTGGCTGGGGTGATATACTGCGTCCGGTGCTCCCGATGTGGCCTTTTATATATTGGCGAGACCCGACGCAGACTGGGAGACCATTTCGCTGAACACCTATGCTCTGTCCGCCAGAGAAAGCAGGATCTCCCAGTGGCCACACATTTTAATTCCTTGTCCCATTCCCATTCTGGTATGTTTATCCATGGCCTCCTCTACTGTCAAGATGAAGCCACACTCAGGTTGGAGGAACAACACCTTATATTCCGTCTGGGTAGCCTCCAACCTGATGGCATGAACATTGACTTCTCAATTTCCGTTAATGCCCCTCCTCCCCTTCTCACCCCATCCCTTATTTATGTATGTATGTATGTATGTATTTATTTATTTATTTTCCCCCTTTCTTTCTCTTTCTTTTTCTCCTTCTGTCTCTCTCACTATATCTTCCTCTGATGCTCCCCTCCCCCTTTCTTTCTCCCTAGGCCTCCCGTCCCATGACCCTCTCCCTTCTCCAGCCTGGCATCCCTTTTGCCGATCAACTGTCCAGCTCTCAGCTCCATCCCTCCCCCTCTTGTCTTCCCCTATCATCTCAGATCTCACCTCTCCCCCTCCCACTTTCAAATCTCTCACTACCTCTTCTTTCAGTTAGTCCTGACGAAGAGTCTCGGCCCGAAACATCGACTGTACCTCTTCCTATAGATGCTGCCTGGCCTGCTGCATTCCACCAGCATTTTGTGCTTATCAGTAAAGACTTTTTTGAGCCTAATGCCTGAACACACTACCCACAGTTCCATTCCCCTACACGAAACTTATTCACATGTAGATAACTGGCTGAGCTTCTCTCCACAACCAAGCGTCACCCACAAAGCAAGGTGAGCCACGAACAGCAACTGGAATTCAGAGGCTGATCCTAGTCCCCTGTCATTCAACACCTAATTTGCCACTATCAAAGATCTAAATGCTAATTTTAAATGCTCTGGTAAATAGAGGTATTTAAAAAAAGTTCACATTCACTTAAGTAATTTAAAAAACAAATGAAGTAATTTAAAAAATAAATGTTATTCAGAAGCACTAATTTAATGAAACATTGTAAAATCCATTAGTGAACTGGATATCGTTAAAATTAGCATAATGCAACCTAGAAAAGATAGACAAACTACATTTCTGCACTTATGTCTTTATCCAGGCATATTTCACATTACCAACAGGGCAGGAATAATGTTTAGGTATCTTTCTAGTGGAGGGTGTTATGTTTGCTCTTAATAAAGACAATCGTGGCGTAGGTAAATGCTAAAACATTTTATTACTGAACACTGTTCAACGCTGATCTCACCATCAAAGCTTCTGGTTCCGGGTGAACTGCCCACATTGCTCATTCGGAACTGAAGTTCTTTATTATATACACGCATAATAGCACAGACGGATTTTTCAAAAATATTTATCGAAGCAAAAAGTGTTGAAAGGTTTCTCGGTCAAGTCTTTGCACTGTGCACACGTCACCTCTATTTTGTTCAGACTGAGTCCTTAAACAGGCAACAGGGAAAAGGGACTAGGTCCACAATATTATCCTGTGGAATAGAAAATGTTGAAAAAGCGTCTTCATTGGAAATGGTATGCAGGGGGCATCTTCATCTCAGACTGTGGGATGGATATCCACCTGCAAAAGATGCAAAATTTCTGGACCCATATAATTTTGGTCAGTTTCTGGTCCTATACACCAGTAGCTAGAGAAAGTTAATACAAAAAGAAATAACTGTAATTGACACAGTTTGACACAGAATTATTTTTGTTTGATCAGCATTTTATGGAAACAATAGGGATATTGTAAAAAAAGTAACACAATTTCATTTAAGGCTAAGCTTCCAACATCGTACCATTTTCTTCTTTGCTTAGAAATGTTGTTGACAATGGTGGATTACCTGCCAGATGTTTGGCCTGCTTTATTTTCCTTTTCAATGAGTTCTGAAGATTGGAGAAAGGGATCTATCAGTTTAACAGTGTGAAAATCAGATCCACAAGGTCTAGCATGATATCCTTAGTGTCTGTAACTTAAGATCTCAATCAATTTCACATGGGAATGTAAAGGCTGACAAAAGTAGAGAGTGGCCACAAAGGTTCTATTTGTGAAGAGTGTTTTCCATGTTGTTTATTCATTGGCAAAAACTGTACACTAGAATTTGATGCTTACTACTGTACCCCTTCCATATGGACACCATCCTTGGCATAAGCAGCAGAAAAGTTTAGAAATGAAATCAGAAGAGATGGGTTGATATTGTCAATCTTTGGCCAAATAAATGAGTTACAAAGCTCCTGAAGAAAGAGAGAGTCATGGAGCAAAGAAATCAGTCTTTTAGCCCATCATGTTCATGCCACAATTTAGACCACTTCTACTACCTCAATTTACCCACATTCAGTATATATTCAAGTACTGCAAGTCTTTGTCTTTATTGATGCTTTGCTGAACGCTTGAGTGCTCGGTGGAGGGTGCCGATGTTTTCTTTTTGCTCGTTGGGGGGAGGGGGGAGAGTAGTTGCCTTGCTGCTGCTTACGCGCAGGAGGGGGAGCTGGGGGTTGTTCTTTGGGGTTCTAGCATTTAATTGTCATTCATTCTTTGGAGCACTCCTCTGTTTTCATGGATGTGTGTGAAGAAAAAGAATTTCATGATGTATATTGTATAAATGTCTCTGACATTAAATGTACCTATTGAGCCTATTGAACTTTACTTGGGTTTGTGGCCAAGTTTGTAGTCTATGCAAAAGTAGGTGGAGGGGCAAGCAGGGTTGAAGAAGCAGGGACAGATTAGGAGAATAGCAAATAAGTGGGAGATGGAACACTGTGGAAGGAAGTGTATGGTCATGCACTTTGGTAACAGGAATAATGATGTAAATTATTTTCTAAACAGGGAGAAACTTCAGAATTCAGAGGTACGAAGGGAATTGGCAGAGCTAATTTGCAGTTTGAGTTGGTGGTAAGGTAGGGAAAAGCAATGTTAACATTCATTTCAAAAGTTTAGTAGATAAAAGTAAAGAGGTAAGGCATTGGTTAGCCCACACTTGCAGTATAGGGAACAGTTTTAGGTCCTTTATGAAAGAAAGGATCTGCTGGCATTTGAGAGGATCCAGTGGATGTTCATGGGAATGATTCTGGGAATGAAAGGGTTAATGTAGAAACGTTTGATGGCTCTGGAACTGTACTTGTTAGGCATCTCATTGCAATCTATCAAATATTGAAAGGCTTAGATAGAGTGGATGTGAAGAAGACATTTCCTACAGTGGAGGAGCCTAGGGCCAGAGAGGCAGCCTCATAATAGAAGGGCATTTATTTAGAACAGAGATAAGGATGAATTTCTTTAGCCAGAGGGTGATGCCTCCATCAAATTCATTGCCACAGACAACTGTGGAGGTGAAGTCATTGGATATATTTAAAGCAGAGGCTGATAGATTCCTGATCATCAAGGGCGTCAGTGGTTACAGGAGGAAAGCAGGAGAATGGGCTTGAGAGGGAAAATGAATCAGCCATGATGGGATGGTGCAGCAGACTCAATGGGCTGAATGGACTAATTCAGCTCCTATGTCGATGGTCTACCTGTGGACTCATTGGCTGATGTGGTCTATTTCTGTTGTGTTTGATTAAATGGGTCTACACATAGAACTGGGATGTGACTGTTGAAATCCAATACAGGAGGCCTTCTACTAGATCTCTCATGAAGCTAATGTGGGAATTGCACACTTTTAGCATTAGGTGGCAAAGACTTTAAAACAATATGTGAATCAAATCCATTTATTTCCTTAATTGTGAGATTGTCTCTGAAAAATTAGCATCAAAAATCTTCTTTGCTCTCCTTAAGGGGCCAGACATGGCCAAATCTAAATAAACAGGCTAGTTTCTTCCTCAGTTCTGTCCCTTAAACTATTTGTTATATTTTTTTCCATTGCTTACCTGACCTGCATCTCCCAGTCTCCACCCAGTAAACAGGAGGCATGCCACCTCACTCCAGCACATCAGCTGTAGCCTATTTAAACCCAGCTCCCGTCTGTAGTCCTTGTTCACTCAAATGAACAAGTCTTTCTGTTGCCTTGTTGCCCTGTTGTGTTGCATATCAGTTCACTCCTATTTAGTGGCCCCTCATAGCTTGTTATTTACAGTTTATTATTAAAGTTATCACTCCCCACTAAATTACCTGTGCTGCTTTGCGTTTGGTTCTCTGCAGTTCCTGATAGGATGAGTGAATCTTTGATTGATTATGCAGAGTATGCTCACCTGAAGGAAATCATCTGAATTATCTGTCGCCATGAGCACATAATCTATAAGCAGCAGAAAACCACTGACCATCTGCTCACCCCTCTCTTCCAACTTTCTATCTAGATACAACCCAGTGACAGTTAATTTCCTCCCCGCAAGCACTGGATTCTAATGTCTGAATTCTTCGATGGATCCCAAACCCAATGCAGCAATTTCATGTCTCAGTACGTCTTACATTTTGAACTCCAACTATCTCTGTGTGTTACGGACTGAGCAAAGATTGCCTTCGTCACCTCTGTCTTGACTGGGCGAGTTCTGACCTGGACTGCTGCTAACTGGGACAATAAAATCACTATTTGTAATAAATATGAGGAATTTAGCAATAAGATGTGCTGGGTTTTTGACCACTGGGAAGTGGAAGGGGGCCAGCGGGTCAGATACTATATACTAACTGATGAAGAATGAGCAAGAAAAAGATTACCAGATATTTGCGTCACCCAAGCCTAATGAGGCAAAGCCAAAAGTGTCCCCCTTCTAACAGTGTCCCACTCATATAGTTGCTGCTCCAACAATGGTGGCTATGCTTGCCCTGCCTTATTTTTATTTGACCTTGCTAATGAATCCTGATCTCTGATTGGCCACTGCTCAAGCTCCAAAAGATGCTATGAAGCATTGATTTTTAATGCATTGTTTGCTGCTAAATCATCTCTGCTGCTCTACTTTCATGTCAAGCCTCTTCTACAATGATTGACCCAGAAGCGTACGGTTGCCCAAAGGAGATCATCCATTGACATGAGCACATGATCCCAAAGCAGCAGGAAATCATTGATCATCTGCTCGCCACTCTCAACCAACTCTCCATCTCAACACTGCAACCCCACCCCAGTCAACCTCTTCCCTTGGAGCACTGGATTCCAGTGCTCAAAGACTTCAACAGATCCCCAACCTGATAAAGCAACTTCCTGTCCAGTACATCTTACACATCAAGCTCCAGACATCTCTGTATATTATAGACCGAGCCAAAATTACCTTTGTCATTTCTCTCTTGGTTGAACAAGCTCAGACTTGGGCTGCCACTAACTGGGACAATAAAATCCCCATTTGAAGCCAAGATGAAGATTTTACCATTGAGCTGCACTGGGGTTTTGACTATGCGAGAAGTGCATGAAAGGCAGCCGATGGGATGCTTTACCTGCATTAGGAATACACCATGAAATTCAGAACCCTTGTGTTAGAGTGCAGATGGACGCAGAAACACTGCCAGCCCATTCCCAACACAGCCTCTCAGAGCATTTGAAAGATGAGCTGTCTTCCCGGGAGGTGCCCACCAGCCTCGAAAGCTGCATCACTCTGGCCCTCCAAACTGACAAGTGTCTTATGGAATGAACAGACAGATCAGCCAGAAACCCTGTACCATTCCTAGAACCATTTCAAGCAGCAGAACTCTCTTCATGAATGCCTACAGAACCCATGCAGTTAAGCAGAGCTACCTTATGACTCTCCCCCAAGAGCATGAGTGTTGGTAGAGAAACAATTTACGTGCTTGCTGCAGAGCTGCTGATCACGCATGCATCAAATGTCCACTCTGTCCAGGAAGTGGTACCACCAGGTAGAGAAGAGGGGCCTTCTGGCCTTCTATCTGTTAAGCTCCACCTGTCTTCTCATTCCTGGACCATAGACCGACTCACTCTCTGTCCTCCTCCTTACCCCAATGGGTCTATGCACACAGGAGGCTCTAGTGGATTCTGGTGCAGCAGCTAACTTCCTGGACTGGACTCCCCAAGGTTTATTCTTCCTCTCCCCTCCAGAGGCCAAAGCCATGAATGACTACATCACCAAAGTACTACAGCATAGCTTCATTTGACCATCCTAATGCAAGATTGTTCCTTGTCAAAAAGGAAGATGGGATCTTCGTCCCTGCATCGACTACCATGGAATCAACAATGTCACCATTAGGAACCATTATCTCTCCCCGTGATGGCCAGCACATTTGAAACACCCGCTGAGCCCGGTTCTTCACCAAACTGGATCTATGGAGCAGATACAGCCTGATTCACATCCGCCAAGGAGATGAGTGGAATTCAGCGTTCATAACACCCTTTGGCCACGACGAATACTTTCCAACAGTCCTGCCATTTGCCAAGCCTTCATCAATGAGATCCGCCAACTATCTGAAACATGCTACATAGGTAGGTGTTCATCTGCCTCAATGACATCCTCACCTTCTCCAAGCACTCCCAACACTACATCTGTCACATCCATTTAGTCCTTCAGCATCTTCTCGAATGAGCTGCCAGACGAGGTGGTAAATGCGGGTTCTTTTTTAACATTTAAGAATAAATTGGACAGATACATGGATGGGAGGTGTATGGAGGGATATGGTCCGTGTGCAGGTCAGTGGGACTAGGCAGAAAATAGTTCGGCACAGCCAAGAAGGGCCAAAAGGCCTGTTTCTGTGCTGTAGTTTCTATGGTTCTATGGTAAATTAGCTATACTGCAAGTTAGAAAAATGCCAGTTCCACACCCCAGTCATTTACTCCTGGTTTATGTCCTTTCACCCCAAGGCATAACTATGGACCCAGAGAAAGTGTGTGCTGTTGTTGAATGTCCTCGACTGTGCTCCCTCAAACAACTACAGGGCATCCTGGGCCTCTCCATATTCTACTGGCTTTCATCAGGAACTGCAGCCAAATCGCCTGCTCTCACTTCCCTCACCAAATCACCTACCTCATGGATAACCTGCTCTGCTTCCACGGACCATGCTTTTGAGGAGCTCAGGGGACGTTTCACCACCACTCCCAATCTTCACCATTGAGCCCCCTCAGAACTTTTGTGGTAGAGATGGATGAATCTGATGTAGATGTCATGTCCCTCCTCTCCCAGCAAGGAAGAGCAGTGAGACACGCGTTTGTGCCTTCTTCTCCCGCAAATACAACTCTACACAGTGCCGTTATGGAGTAGGAGACAGGGAATTAAATGTAGGAGACATTAAACAGGCCTTGGAAGAGTGGAGACATTGGCTGATGGGAAACAGAGCCCTTCCTGATCTGGACTGATCAGCAGAACTCATATCCATACAACAGACCCACAAACTCAACCCATGTCAGATTCACTGAGCCCTCTTCTTTGAACAATTCAACTTCATCATCTCCTACAGACCCAGCTCCAATAACACTAAGGTGGACGCTCTGTCACAACAGCTCAACCCAGCTGAAAATGAGACTGACCCTCAGCCCATCATTGCATCCTTTGTAGATCCTCACCCCAATTGTCTGAGATTGTGAGAATCAGATCTGCCAGGCCCTACAGTATGAGCCTACTCTGGCCGACACACCTGACAACCACATGTATGTGCCAGTGGCCATTCATTCTGAGGCACTCCAGTGGTGCCACTCCTCACCCTTCTCCAGCCATCCAGGTACACGATGGACTCTAATGTTGGTCTGGTGGCCCATCATGATTGCAGATGTACAGTACATCAGTGCATTGCTGCCTGCCTTCAATGTGCCCATGCATTTCCTCCAACCAGTGACCATCTGGGCTGCTGTGGCCCCTAACAGTCCCTACATCATTTTGGATTTCATCGTGGGTTTGCCACCTTCTGATGGGGGCATGAATATCATGACAGTGGTGGACTGGTTGTCCAAGGCAGCCCACATCACTGCCCTCCCAAACTTCTGTCAGTCACTGAGATGGTGGACCTGGTTCTCCAACATGCAATTTTCTCTAAGACTTCCCTCAGGACATCCTGTTGGACTGGGGCCCACAATTCTTCTCCCACTTCTGGCAAGCCTTCTGCTCCCTCCTCTGCATCTAACTATCTTCTGCAGACCAGTGGTCAGTCAGAAAGAGCCAATCAGAGAGTAGAGAAATTTCTGCAATGTTTCGCCTCTATCCCTTCCAAATGTAAGAAGTATCTGTTCTGGGCCAAGCAGTCCTTCCAATGTTGGTTCTCCACAGAGGGACCAATGGTAGAGGACCCATCCATCTGGGCCCTGGTTAATTGGTGCCAGAATGCTTGGAATAAGGCACAGTGGCCTGCACTGCATTGTTCCCTGCTACTATTGATGGTGAGGATGTGGATGTAGTGAGGACCTACAAGTACCTGGGGTTGTACCTGGATGACAGACTTGAGTGGAACACCAACACAAAGGCTGTGTTCAAGAAGGACCAGAGTTGCCTCTACTTCCTGAGGAGACTGAGATCCTTTGGAGTATGCTGGCCTCTCCTTCACATGATCTACCAGTCTGTTGTTGCCATATAATCTTCCTTGTGGTGGTGTGCTGGGGCAGTGGTATCAACAGACTCAATAAACTGATTAGAAAAACTGGCTCTGCTAACAGAGTCAAACTGGATACACTGCAGGCTGTGGCAGAACAAAGACCCCTTTGGAAAATCCTGGCAATTCTGGACTATGTTTCTCACCCTCTGCGTGCGACCTTGGCTGAACAGAGGAGCACTTTTAGTAAGAGACTAAGGTAACTGGGCTGCTCCAAAGAGTGCTGTGTGAGATCATTCTTACCCTCAGCCATTAGGCTCTATAATGAGTCAACCTATAGCCTGGGAAGTGATGACCCCCTCTCCTGTTAGAATATTTGAGGTAACTTATTTTTTATTTTTTCTTACTTCTCTTCTAATACTTGGATATTTGTATATCTGTGCACTTGTAATGCCACTGCAATTTCCTTTGGGATCAATAAAGTATCCATCTACCTATCTATCCTAGCTTCCAACCTTACCAACTGCTGCCAGAATAACAGCCATCAGCGCCTAACCAGACTACTTTGGCCTGGGGACTATGTCACTCAAGATCTGACCCTGTGCATCAACTGCCGCAAACCCTTTCCCCAGTTCATTGGTCCCTTTAAGATTGCTTATTGCATCAACCCAGTTATTTACTGTCTTTAGCTGCAACCATTCCTCATGATCACCCCTACCTTCCACATGCCCTGCCATGGACCATTCAAACCACGTGAACCTGAACCTCCGGAATCAAGGATGTGGAGGGTGGCCCAGTGCACATGCTTCACCAGTTGACGGGTCCTCATTGTCATGGACAGCGCATGCAGTATCTGGTCGACTGGGAAGGGTATGGCCCAGAAGAAGGGCCTTGAGTGCTGACTAGTTTAATCTTGGATTTATTGTTCATTGAGGAATTACACTGGACCCACCCAGATCATCCTGGCCATCAGGTGCCAGCCATAGGAGGAGGGAGTCTGTTATCCACCCAGTTATCCGGCATCACCTGTCAACTCATCACCTGCAGCCTATTTAAACCCAGCTCCCATCCACAATCCTTGTTCACATACCAACCAGCCAGCCTCAACCAACTGCTTTTAGCCTTCTGTTACCTTGTTGCTTCATCGTGTTGAGTATCAATTCTTCATTGTTTTTTGACCCTTTATGTCTTGTTATTTTGCAGTTTTATTATTAAAGTTTTCACTGTCTGCTACATAATTTCTGCTGCTCTGCATTTGGGGCAAGCCTCCTCTACAGTTCCTAACATTACAAGTGGACTTGATTGCTCAAATACCATTTTTTCATAAGTTATATATTTATTTCATCACTCTCTAGACTTCGGATCTTGGGTTCAACAGGAAATCAGGAATAATGAATAATGTACAGAATAGTAACAAAAATATAAGCAAAATGGAGAAAGTAATTAGTAAGAGAGGAAGTAAATGTGCTGGACACACAGATCTAATGCCAATAATGGACAATAACAGAAAAAGAAAATAATATGCAATTATACACTCAGTGGTCACCTTGTGAGGTATATCTGTACATTTGCTTGTTAATGCAATATTTAATGAACAGTCATGTGGCAGCAGCTAAACCTATAAAAGAGGTTCAGTCATTGTTTAGGCCAAACACCAGAATGGCATATAACAGTATCTAGATTGCAGAAAATGGTGCAAAAAAACAAACAAAAACAACCAGTGAGCAGCAATTCCTTGGGCTAAAACACTTCATTAATGAAAGAGGTCAGAGGAGAATGGCCAGATTAGTTCAAGCTGACAGGCAGGTGGTAATAATGCAAATAACCATGCATTAAAACAGTGGTGTGCAGAAGAGCATCCCTGAATGCACAATATGTTGAAGCTTGAAATGAATGGACTACAGCAGCAGAAGTCCTCAAACATATACTGAGTGGCCCAATTTATTAGGTACAGGAAGTACTCCTTCATATTCAAGACTTAGATCAAAAATGTTCCCAATATTGCAGTTATATTTACCTTAAAGTATTATATTTTTTCAAAGCTATTGATTTCTTTAAATTTTTAATATTTTGTTCTAGTTTTGGTCAAGAGAACAATAAGACACTATGATTCATGGGGTAGTATTATAATATCAAGCAGGGGACAGAAATAACTCACAATTTCATTCCTGACCTCTTTGTGTTCAGGTACAAATGACATCATACAGGTGCATTATTGTCCTTTTTGAAGTTTGCAGCTAACATTACTGAGGCACTAAGCACTGAACAATGAAATGCACAGCTTAATTTCTGGTTAAAATGTCCAGCAGCAGTTCTCTGCAACATAATTGACTGTGGAGCAAGGAAGGAAGCATGTGTAATCACCTCAGAGTTCAGATGATTTTCTTCATGATCTACTTCCATTAAACTATATGACACCCTAACTGGTTTTCTTTGTATTAATTTATAATACCTTTGTTTTCATTATAATGCAAAATTTTCGTTTGAAATTTTTTTAATTGACAGCATTTGTATTCAAGTTGTACACCCAGACATCTCTAAAATGATCAGCAGTTATACATTAGCCTGTTCATCCAGCGTGTCCCAAGCCTGTGACCACCACACAAAGAAAGATGATAGTTTCAGTAGCATAGGCACACCACCAGCTACATTATCAAATGATATCACAATTTAGGCATTGACACTTGGTCTATTAATGGAACTCCCTACCCACCAGCATTTGGGGCATACTTTCACTGGAAGGACCACGAAGAATTTCAGAAGTGTAATTGAGCTCTGACCAGTGACAAATCTGGACATCAGAAGTTTGATAGGAAGAAATTTCACTCAGGTCCATTGACCAAGAAGAAAAAGGCAGCGGCGGATCGTGGCAACATAAATGAGCCAACAACCAAATGCTGTTTGGGATTGATTAGCGAGAGCAAATTCCAGGAAGGTAGGGGCAAGCGCAATGGCCATCACCTGCGTGGACAGAATAAGGATGGTGATCTTGTGGCTTTAGCTCTTCAAGACTTCAGCGAAGCAAGGCTTCTGTCAGAGAAATCAAAAAAAGAAAAGGTCCAGGTAAAATATTTTTTCCTTCCCTTCTGCTTATGTCTGCTCAGTTAGAACAGTAGAGGTGCCAGGCAGGATAGCTGAATGCTGCTCTTGTGGGATGCGGGAAGGCAGGGAGATCTCCGGTGTCCTCACAACTACAACTGTGAAAAGTGCATCCTGCTGCAGCTTCTAACAACCTGTGTTAAGGAGTTGGAGCTGGAAGTGGAAGAGCTTGGTTCATACAGGAGGCTGAAGGGGTTATAAATAGGACATATAGAGAGATATATACACACAAGGTGTAAGACACAGGAGACTGGGTGACAGTCAGGAAAGGGAAAGGGATTAAGGAGCCAGTGCAGAGTACCCCTGCGACCATCCTCCTCAACAATAGGTATACCACTTTGGATACTGTTGGCGGGTGGGGGGGTGGGGGGGGGTGAATGACCTAACAGAGAAAAGTCACAGCACTCGGGTATCTAGCTGTGAGTCTGCTTCTGTGACCCAGAAGGGAAGGGAATTGAATTGACTTTATTACTTACATCCTTCATACACATGAGGAGTAAAAATCTTTACGTTACGTCTCCATCTATATGTGCATGTGCAATTATAGTAATTTATAAAAACTATTTTTGTTCAACAGGATAGTCAATATAACATAGATATACAGTTACATCAGCATGAATTAAGCAGTCCGATGGCCTGGTGGAAGAAACTGTCCTGGACCCTGTTGGTCCTGACTTTTGTGCTGCGGTACCATTTCCTGGATGGTCGCAGCTCGAACAGTTTGTGGCTAGGGTGACTCGGGTCTCCAATGATCCTTCGGGCCCTTTTAACACATCTGTCTTTGTAAATGTCCTGAATAGTGGGGAGTTCACATCTACAGATGTGCTGGGCTATCTGCACCACTCTCTGCAGAGTCCTGCGATGGATGGAAGTACAGTTCCCATACCAGGCAGTGATGCAGTCAGCCAGGATGTTCTCAATTGTGCCCCTATAGAAAGTTCTTAGAATTTGGGGCCCATACCAAACTTCTTCAACCTTCTGAGGTGAAAGAAGTGCTGTTGTGCCTTTTTCACCACACAGCCGGTATGTACAGACCACGTGAGAACCTTGGTGATGTTTATGCTGAGGAACTTAAAGCTGTTCACCCTCTCAACCCTAGATCCATTGATGTCAATAGGGGTTAGCCTGTCTCCATTCCTCCTGTAGTCCATAACCAGCTCTTTTGTTTTTGCAACAATGAGGGAGAAGTTGTTTTCTTGACACCACTGTGTCAGGGTGATGACTTCTTCTCTGTAGGTTGCCTCATTATTAATTGAGATTAGGCAAATCAGAGAAGAGGCATGCTGTGGTGATAGGTGATTCATTAGTTAGGGGAATGGACAGGAGGTTCTGTGTGCTAGAACGAGATTCCTGGATGGTATGTTGCCTCCAGGGTTCCAGGGTCCAGAACATCTCAGATCGAATCCTCAGCATTCTTTAGTGGGAGGGTGAACAGCCAAAGGTCATGGTCCATGTAGGTACCAATGACATAGGAAGTTCAGGGAGGTAGGTGCTAAGTTAAAGGGCAGGACCTCCAGGGCTAAGATCTCAGGATTGGTATCCATGCCACATGCTAGTGAGTCCAGATCTAGGAAGATTATACAGTTTAACATGTGGCTAAGGAGGTGGATTTTGTTGGGCTTTTGGATCATTGGGCACTCATTCAAGGGAGGTGAGAACGGGTTCAGAAGGGACAGTTTACACCTGAACTAGAGGAGAACAACAAATATTCTAGTGGGAATGTTTGTTAATGCTGCACAGTGGGATTTAAACTAGAGTTGCAGGGGATGGGAACTGAAGTGCAAGAACAGTTAGTGGAGAGGTTGTGGAGGCAGATGTTGGTAAGACCTCAGACAAAGTCAGGAATCAAAAGGTTCAGCATGGTGCAACTACTGTCTTGAGCTACATATATCTCAATGCAAGAAGTATCGTAGGAATGGTGGGTAAGCTCGGGGCATAGATCAATACTTGGAATTACAACATTGTGGCTACTAATGAGACTTTGTTGTAGGAGGGGCAGGACTGGCAGCTCAGTATTCCTGAGTTCCTTTGTTTTAGACATGACAGAGCGAGAAGGATTAAAGCAGAAGGTCTGGCGTTACCAGACATGGAAAATGTCACGGCAGTACATTTCCAGTGCAGGAAAGGCTGGTAAACTGAACTAGTGAGGTGTTAAGGGTGGAAAAGGGTGGAACTCAGAAATAATAAAGATATGACCATGTTAATGGGGTGATATTACAGACCACCCAAAAGTCGAAAAAATTTGTAAAGAGCTGGCAGACTGTTGCAAGAAGCATAAAGCTGTTATAGTAGGTGATATTAACATTTGAAATATTGACTGGGTATCCCTATTGTAGAAGGACTAAATGGGACAGAGCTAGTAAAATCTGTTCAGGAAAGTTTCCTTCATCAATACATAGAAGTCTAAATGAGAGGGCATGCAATAGTGGATCTGTTATTAGGGAGTGAGTCAGGGCAGGTGACAGAAGCTTATGCAGGGGAACACTTTGCATCTAGTAACCACAGCGCCATTAGTTTCAAAATAAATATGCAAAAAGATAGGCCTGTTTCTAAATTGGAGAAAAGCCAGATTTAATGGTATCAGAACCAAAAGACAATGCTACAATGGTCATGGGGGACTTCAAATGCAGGTAGATTGGGAAAACCTATGTCACTGCTGGATTAGAGGGGGAATTTCCAGAGTGCCTACGAGACTACATTTTACAGCAGTTCATGGTTGAGCCCACTAGAGTATCAGCTATTCTGGATTTGGTGTTTTGCAATGAACCAGAATTCATTGGACACCTTAAGTTAAAAAGACCCTCAGGGGCAAGTGATCATAATATGATTGAATTCACCCTGAAATTTGAGAAGGAGAAGCTAAAGATGTATAGTGGAATAAAGGGTATTGCAGAGGCATGAGAGAGGAGTTGGCCATAACTGATTGGAAAAGAACACTGTCAGGGATGATGGCAGGGCAGCAATGGCTGGAATTTCCGGAAGCAATTTTGAAGTCACAGGATATATACATCACAAAGAGGAGGAAGTATTCTAAAGGAAAGTTGACACAGCCGTGGCTAACAAGAGAAATCAAAGCCCATATAAAAACCAAAGAGAAAGCATATAATAGAGCAAAAATTTGTGGGAAGTTAGAGGATTGGGAAGCTTTCAAATACAAAAAGAAGACAACTAAAAAAGTAATTAAGAAAAATGGAACATAAAAGTAAGCTAGCCAATAATACTAAAGAGGATACCAAAATATTCTTCAGATACAGAAAGTGTAAAAGAGAGGCGAGAGTGGATGGCACCACTAGAAAACCATGCTGGAGAGGTAGTAATAGGGAACAACAAAATGGTAGATAAACTGAATAAGTATTTTGCATCAGTCTTCACTGTGGAAGACACTAGCAGTATGGTGGAAGTTCCAGGAGTCAGAGGGCATGTAGTGTGTGAAGTTACCATTATTAGAGAGAAAATTCTTGGGAAACTGAAAGATCTGAAGCTAGATAAGTCACCTGCACCAGATGGTGTACACCCCAGAGTACAGAAAGAAGTGGCTGAAGAAATTGTGTAGGCATTAATAATGACCTTTCAGTAATCACTAGATTCTGGAATGGTTCCACAAGACTGGAATATTGCAAATGTCACTCCACTCTTCATGAAGGGAGAGAGGCAGAAGAAAGGAAATTATAGGCCAGTTCGTCTGACTTCAGTATTTGGGAAGAGCTTGGAGTCAATAAGTAAAGATGAGGTCTCAGGGTTCTTGGAGGCAAATGAAAAAAATAGCTATAGCCAGCATAGTTTCCTCAAGGGAAACCTTGCCTGACAAATCTGTGGAATTCTTTGAAGAAGTAACAAGCAGGAACAAAAGAGAATTGGTTGATGTAGTGTACTTGGATTTTCAGAAGGCCTTTGACAAAGGTGCCACACATAAGGCTGCTTACAAGCTACGAGCTCATGGTATTACAGGAAAGATTCTAGCATGGACAATGCAGTGGCTGACTGGCAGGAGACAAAGAGTAGGAATAAATGGAACCTCTTCTGGCTACCTGCCAGTAACTAGGGGTGTTCCACAGGATCTGTGTTGGGACCAATTCTTTTAATGTTATATGTTAATGATTTGGATGATAGAATTGATGGTTTTGTTGCAAAGTTTGCAGACGATATGAAAATGAGTGGTATGGTAGGTAGTTTTGAGGAAGTAAAGAAGCTACAGAAGGACTTAGAGAAATGAGAATGGGCAAAGAAATGGCAGATGGAATAGAATGTTGGGAAGTGTATGGTCATGCATTTTGGTAGAAGAAATGAAAGAGTTGACTATTTTTTAAATGGAGAGAAAATACAAAAAAATGAAGGTCAAAAGGATTTGGGAAACCTCACAACAGTACAAAGCTTCTATGTGCCCATCAGAATAAAAGGTAAAGATATCAAATGTGGGGAAACTTGGCTTTCAAGAGATATTGGTGCCCTGGTTAAGAGAGAAAAGGAGGTGCATGGCAGATATAGGAAAGTAGGAACAAATGAGGTGTTTATGGAGTCAGAGAAAAGCAAGAGAACTCTTAAGAAAGAAATCAGGAGGGCTAAAGGCAGACATGAGGTTGCTCTAGCAGACAAGGTAAAAAAGAATCCCAAGGGATATTCAGAGCAGAAAGGATTGCAAGGAACAAAATTAATCCTCTGGAAGACCAGAATGGTAATTCATGTGTGGGGCCAAAAGAGATGGGGGAGATGTTAAATGAATTCTTTTCATCTGTATTCACTCAGGAAATGGATACGGAGTCTATAGAAGTGAGGAAAAGCAGCATTAACTTTATGAACCCTACACAGATTACAGAGGAGGAGGTGTTTGCTACCCTGAGGCAAATCAGAGTGGATAAATCCCCAGGCCCTGACAAGGTGTTCCCACCAACCCTGCAGGAGGCAAGTGCAGACTTTGCCGGGGCCCTAGCAGAGATACTTAAAACATTCTTAGCAATATGAGTGGTGCCAAGGGAATTGAAGATAGCCAAAATTGTTCCGCTGTTCATAAAAAGTTGTAAACAGAAACCAGAAAATTATAGGCCAGTGAGTCTGACAATATTTGTAGGAAAGTTATTGCAACGTATTCTGTGGGACTGGATTTATAAGTATTTGGATAGACATGGACTCATTAAGGATAGTCAGTATGGCTTTGTGCTTGGGGGATCATGTCTAACCAATTTTACAGAATTTTTTGAGCAAGTTACCAGGAAAGTGGATGAAGGCAAGACAGTGGATGAACTTTAGTAAGGCATTTGACAAGGTCCCGCATGGGAGGCTGGTTAAGAAGGCTCAGTTGCTTGGCATTCAGCATGGGGTAGTAAATTGGATTAGACATTGGCTTTGTGGGAGAAGCCAGAGAGCGGTAGTAGAGGGGTGCCTCTCTGACTGGAGGCCTGTAATTAGTGTTGTGCCACAGGAATCAGTACTGCGTCCTTTATTTTTTGTCATCTATATTAATGATCTGGATGATAAAGCGGTTAAGTAGATCAGCAAATTTGCGGATGACATCAAGATTGGTGATGGAATGGGCAGTGAGGAAGGCTATCATGGTTTGCAAAGGGATCTGCATCAGCTGGAAAAATGGGATGAAAAATGACAGATGGAATTTAATGCAGACAAGTAAAAGATTTTGCACTTTTGTGGGACCAACCAGGGAAGGTCTTACACTGTGAAAGGTAGGACACTGCGGAGTACGGTAGAACAAAGGGATCTTGGGATACAGGTCCGTAATTCATTGAAAGTGATGTAACTGGTAGATAGGGTCATAAAGAAAGCTTTAGGCATGTTGACTTTCATAAATCAATGTATTGAGTACAGGAGATGAGATGTTATGTTAAAGTTGCATAAGCTGTCAGTGAGGCCTAATCTGGAGTATAGTGTGCAGTTTTGGTCACCTACCTACAGGAAAGATAGAAACTAGTGTAAAAGAGTACAGAGAAAATTTACAAGGATGTTGCCAGGTCTGGAGGACCTGAGTTAAAAGGAATGATTGAACAGGTTAGAACTGTATTCTTTAGAACGTAGAAGATTGAGCAGAGATTTGATTAAGCTATACAAAATTATGAGGGGTATAGATAGCGTAAATGCAAGCAGGCTTTTTCTACTGATGTAGGGTGGGACTACAACCAGAGGTCATGGATTAAGGGTGAAAGGTGAGAAGTTTAAGGAGAAGATGAGGGGAAACTTCTTCACTCAGAGGATTATGAGAGTGTGGAATGGGCTGCCAGAACAAGTGGTGCATGTGAGCTCGAGTTGAAAGTTTAAGAGAAGTTTGGTTAGGTACATAGATGGCAGGTGTAAGGAAGGATGTGGTCCCGGTGCAGGTTGATGGGAGGAGGCAATTTAAATAGTTCCAGCATGGACTAGATCTGCTGTACTTCACTATGACTCCATGACTGTAAAGTAGCTCACCACCACGTTGTCATGGGTATTTGGGGTTGACATTACTAGCAATGTTGAGATATAAAAAAGTGAAGGAAATAACTGAACATTTTTGGCGCCCCTCTATATTGACCTAGGCTGAGTTCATGGATTGGATTTAAGATTGTAAAATTCAGGGAAAAACTGCAGACTCTGAAAATTTAAAATAAAACAGAAAATGCTGGAAATATTCAGTAGGTCAGGTCAACAGTGAGGGAAGAGAGTCAATGTCCCAGGAGTGAGAGCTTTCATGAAAATTTAAAAGGAGACAAAGAAACTTGTGAAGCTGCAGTGAGTGTGAAAAAGGAGTCATGTCCCTTATAGGGATGTATATGTTGCAAACAAAATTAACTGGCCAGTTGGGTGAAAGAGAGTAAATAGAGTGTATGAACATTGACAAAAAGCCTAGACAAAAGAAAGTGGTTTTCAGTGAAATCCACCTTCCCAATCAAACTCCAAATCAAAGTTGAATTTGTCATATTCACAAGTACAATGAAAAACTTAGTATGCAGAATCAAAGACACACATTCACAAGAAAGACATAAATTGTTAATGTAACTTATACAATGTTATCAAGTCAAGTCAAGTCAAGTCACTTTTTATTGTCATTTCAACCATTACTGCTGGTACAGAACATAGTAAAAATGAGACAACATTTTCCAGGACCATGGTGCTGCATGAAACGATACAAAAACTACACCAAACTACGTAAGTAAAAACACAAAAACTACACTAGACTACAGTCCTCTCCAGGACTGCATAAAGTGCACAAGATAGTGCAGGCACTACAATAAATAATAATAAATAATAAACAAGACAGTAGGCACAGTAGAGGGTACAGTAGGTTGGTGTCAGTCCAGGCTCTGGGTATTGAGGAGTCTAATGGCCTGGGGGAAGAAACTATTGCATAGTCTGGTCGTGACAGCCCGAATGCTTCGGTGCCTTTTTCCAGATGGCAGGAGGGAGAAGAGTTTATATGAGGGGTGTGTGGGGTCCTTCATAATGCTGTTTACTTTATGGATGCAGTGTGCATTGTAAATGTCTGTAATGGCGGGAAAAGAGAACCCGATGATCTTGTCAGCTGACCTCGCTATCCGCTGCAGGGTCTTGCAATCCGAGATGGTGCAATTTCCAAACCATCATTGAAGCAGCTGCTCAGGATGCTCTCAATACAACCTCTGTAAAATGTGGTGAGGATGGGGGGTGGGAGGTGGACTTTTCTCAGCCTTCACCGAAAGTAGAGACGCTGCTGGGCTTTCTTTGCTATGGATCTGGTGTTGAAGGACCAGGTGAGATTCTCTGCCATTTGAACACCATGAAATTTGGTACTTTTAACAATCTCTATGGAGGAGTCGTCGATGTTCAGCGGAGAGTGGTCGCTCAGTGTCCTCCTGAAGTCAACAACCATCTCTTATTGTTTTGTTCACATTCAGAGACAGGTTGTTGGCTCTGCACCAGTCCGTTAGCTGCTGCACCTCCTCTCTGTATGCTGACTCATCATTCTTACTGATAAGACCCACCTACGAAAGAACAACGAGAACAAGAAAACAAAGTTCACTGTAGTGCCAACTGGTCAAAGTGGTCATTGTGTTACTATACCCAGGTAGTAAGTAAGATTGTGCAGATTTGTTCAAGAACCAAATGGCTGAAGGAAAGCAGCTGTGGTTAAAGCTGGTAGGAACTTCTGGCATGGCCTGGACAATAGAGATCTTGGATGATAGCTGTTGACGTCTTTAGGCATTGCCTCATCTACAGTGCCTTCAAAATGTATTCAGCCCCCAAAACTATTTTCACATTTTACTGTCTCATTTTCTAAATCTATAATATATTGAAGTAGGATTTTTTTTGAGCTAATCTACAAAACATTATGCATCATGTCAAACCAAAAGAAAAATTTCAAACCCTATCAACAATTCACAAAAAATTAGAAACCAAAATTTAGCAACAATAGCTGTGAGAGGTGGTTCAACCTAGTGCTGAAAAAAGGAGGATGTATACTTTTGAACTGCCGACATTTCAGTATTTCAACTTTTACTTTTACATGCTTTACAATTTTCCCTGTTTCTTGGGCTCTACTGTGAAAAAAAAGCTGAGCATGTGATTCACAACTAAAAATTCTTTGTTAAATTGATCAAAATCCCTGGCTGTAAAGATGTGATGTATTTGGCTGAGTCCATTACCTGTTGATCTTTTTACATTTTTGTGCATTCAGATTGTCAGACCATGCTGCAACCAGTCAAGATACTTTCAACAGTACATCTATGGAGCTTTGGTGGAATGTTCAGTGACGTGCCAAATCTCCTTAACCTTCTAAGAATGTAAAGATGCTTGGTGCACCTTCCTTCTGATTGCAATTATATGCTGGGTGAAGAGCAGTCAATCTAATATGGTAATGCATCTGCACATCAACGGGAAGTGTACTTAACTTCAGCTCTTGACTGACAAGGTCAAAGAACTGGATCTGGATGCATTCAGGACCATCCAGGAAACTGAAAGCTTGATAAATGGGTCATTTACTGACGTGGTCATTCCCAGAGTACAGGCTTCAGGTAATAGATGGGTGAAAGGGGAGGAAGCAGTCAGTGCAGGGTTCCCCTCTGGCCATTTCCCTCATCAACAAATAAACCCTTTGGGCATGGTAGCATCAGCCAGGCCCCAGTGATACTATAGCCAGCTCTGTGCCTCAGTAGGGAAGAGTAAAGTCAGGCAGAGCAGTAGTGATAGTAGACTTGATAGTTAGGGGGGTGGACAAGAGATTATGTGGCTGCAAACCAGAAGCCAGGATGGTGTGTTGCATTGGGATCTCTTCTGGAGAAGGTATGACTTGTACAAAAAGGACAGGTTATGCCTGAACAAGAGGGGACCAATATCCTTGCAGGCAGGTTTGCTAGAGCTGTTGGGGAAGGTTTAAACTAAGTTGGCAGGGGGGTGGGAACTGGAGCGATAGGGTTGAGGATGGCTAGTTGGTATACAATACAATTAGAAGCAGAGTGTAGTGAGACTATGAGGATGGACAGGCAGATGTTAGGGCAAAATTGCAGACTGTAGGATGAGGTGAAAAATAACATGAGGGCAAAATTTTAAAAAAGGTGTTGAATACAGGACTGAAGATGTTATATTTGAATGCATGCTGCATAGTAGATGATCTAGTAGTGCAGTTAGAGATTAGCAGGTCTGATGTGGACATCACTGAGACATGACTGAAAGATTATACTTGGAAGCTTAACATCCAAGGATCAAAATGACAGGTAGGTAAGCAGAGGGGTGGGGGTAGGTCTGATGGTAAAAAAATGACATCAAATCCTTAGAAAGAGGTGACATAGGATCAGAAGATGTGGAATTGTTGTGGGTTAAGTTCAGGAACTGTAAGGGTAAATTGACCTGATGAAAGCCATATACAGTACCCCAAACAGTAGCCAGGATGAGGAACAGAAATTTCAGCAGGAGTAAAAGGCATGCAATAAGGTCAATGTTACGATAGACATGGGGATTTCAATAAGCAGGAAGATTGGGAAAAATCAGATTGGTGCTAGATCCCAAGAGAAGGAATTTGAGAGCATTTGTTGTTGAGCCCACTAAGAGAAAGGCAATTCTGGATTGGGTGTCATGTATTGGACCACATTTGATTAGGGAACTTAAAGTAAAAGAACACTTGGTCACAACATGATAGAATTCACTCTGCAGTTTCAAAGGAAAGAGATAAAGTAAGATGTATTTGTATTACAGTGGAATAAAGAGAATTACAGAGGTTCTCTAAGGAGAACCCCAGTGTTCTGAAAGAGGTAGCTGAAGAGATTGTGGAGACATTAGTAATGATCTTTCAAGAATCACTAGATTCTGGAATGGTTCAGGTGGACAGAAAATTTGCAAATGTTACTCTGCTCTTTAAGAAAGTAGGAAGGCAGAAGAAATGAAATTATAGGCCAGTTAGCCTGACATCAGTGGCTACGAAGGTATTGAAGTCCATTTTTAAGGATTTGGTTTTGGGGTACTTGGAGACACATAATAAAGTAGGCCAAAGTCCTAATGTTTCCGTAACAGAAAATTTTGCCTGACAAATCTTTTGGCATTATTGAGGAATTAGCAGGCAGGATAGGCAAAGGAGGATGTTGATGACTTGGATTTTCAGATGGCTGTTGACAAGATGCCGCACATAAGGCTGCTTAACAAAATAAGAGCCTGCAGTATTACAAGAAAATTACTGACATGGATAGAAGATTGGCTGATTGGCAAGAGTCAAAGAGTCAAAGGGCCCTATTCTGGTTGGCTTCTGGTAACGTGGTATTCTGCAGGGACTGGTATTGGAACAACTTCTTTTAACGTTATATGTCAATGGGCAAAGAAGTGGCAGATGGAATGTAGTGTAGAAAAGTGTACAGACTGTTACGTAACCGGCAACAATGAATATCAATCGAGACAGGTTATATAAAAACAACCAAACATTTATTAAACATGGATAAATAATAAAAACAAACGAAAACCTTAACTGGAAGTTAACCGCTATGTGGCTGTTCAACAAATCGTCACCCGACACCGGTTCTTAAAGCGTTAAATGCGAAAACAGTTCTTAAAGCGGTAAAGTCAGATACAGTTCTTAAAATGGTAAATTCGAAAGTCCAACAGATTTATACGTTCAATTGGGAGAGACTTCTCTGGAGAAGGATTTCTTCATAGACGCGACCTTCTTGTTGGTTCTGTCCAAAGGATTCACGATGAAGGAAATAAACGGCTTAAAACAACTGACCTTAATTTCTAGAGAGCGAACCTTGCATGAACTACCTTACTCTTTTGGCAAGAGTTATCTTCGATGCAGGTCGCTACTTCTTCAACGAGGACTCAATAAGGTCGATCCTTTGTTAAACTGCCGAACGATACCCACTTCCCTTAATCCTTCGGGTCCTGTATTTCGATAAAGTCTTCACTCTCCAGTACTGCTGGAAAAAGGTACATCAACACATCTAGTAAAAATTGCCAGCTTAGCACTATTGTACCTTGCAACAGAACGTAACACTCCGTGTTAAAAATGAAACTGCGTCATAAAATAAATACGCAACAGAAACAGAGACACACTAACGTTCTAGCTGGAAAACCAAAAACTAAAAAATAACTGCATCATCTGAGGTCTTCCCTTATATTCCCGAGGTGAACATGTCATCATGTGACCTCACATCAGCGGAAAAATTACATCAGGTGACCTCCAAAAGACCATTACATCATTCTCACAAGAAAATCACAAGATCTCCTTGAAGTATGTAACAAGGCATGCATTTTTGTAAAAGGAATAAAAGTGTGGACTATTTTCTGAATAGGGACAGCATTCAAAAATCAGAGGTACAAGGGGACTTGGGAGCCATTGTGCAGGATTACCTAAAGGTTAACTTGCATGTTGAGTTGGTGGTAAGGAGGGAAATTGCAACATTAGCATTTATAGCAAAAGGACTATAATATAAGAACAAGGATGTGATGCTGAGGCTTTGTAAGGCACTGGTCAGACTGCACTTGGAGTATAGTGAGCAGCTTTGGGCCTCTTATCTTAAAAATTGTGCAGGCTTTGAAAAGGAGGAGGTTCACAAGAATAATTCTGGGAATGGAAGGGTTAATGTATGAAAGTGTTTGGTCGTTCTGGGCTTGTACTCACTGATGTTTAGAAGAAGTGGGGGGAGGGTCGCCGGGTGTGGATCTCATTGAAACTTATCAAATATTGAAAGGCCTAGACAGAGTGGATGTGACAAGGTTGCTTCCTATAGTGGATAAGTCATGAACCTGAGGGCACAGCCTCTGAATAGAGGTGCTTCCATTTAGAGATGAAAAGGAATTTTTTCCCCAGGGGTTGGTGATCTGTGGACTCCATTGCCGTGAATGGCTGTGGAGGCCTAGTCATTGAGTATATTTAAAGATAAGGCTGATAGATTCTTGGTTAGTCAGGACATCGAAGGTTAAGGGGAGAAAGCAGGAGAATGGGGTTGAGAGGGATAATGAATCAGCCATGATGGGATTGCAGAACAAACTCAGTGGGCTGAGTGGCCTGATTCTGCTCCTGTGTCTAATGGTCTTATGGTTATATGGCCAAGAATTTAATGCTGTGACCTGCTCCATCACTTATCCATCAATGTAGACTGATGGAAGTTCACCCTTTTTCCCCCATCCAATGTCAGTTTCTTTAGCTTTACTGATATTAAGTCGGTGGTTGTTGTGTGGCATCACTGAACCAGATATCCGATCTCACCCCTGTATGCTTACCAATCACCATCTGTGGTTTGGTCAACAACTGTGGTGCCCTAGGCATAGTTGTATCTGGCCCTCTCCTCCCTGTAGTTTTGCAATGTTTTGTCATCTTTTATACTCTGACAAAGGATCTTCAACCTGTAACTTTGTCTCTGTATCTCTTTCTGCTGATGCAGCTGGACCTGTTGAGTATTTTTGGCATTTCCTGTTTGTGTCCTCTTTTTTAAATTGTTCTATCCATGCAGTAATTGTTAACTGTTCTGTCTCAAATCATGACATCTCTTTGCAACATATTCTTTAATTCCTTCTCCTTGCTTTTCCTTTTAAAGTGAATGCATCCTATTTTCATTGGCTTTCAGGGACGATAAAGGCAAATGGCCACTTCTCCTGCTGTATCAAGGAGCAATGTATTACCTCACTCACTGTTGAATATGAATTTAACATAATAACCCAACTTTTCCCATCATTGTAAACTTGATTTTTGATTCACTACATTGTATGTTAGTCTACATTAATCATATAGTCAAATTGGTGTATATTAGAAGTGAATTAGACCTGAAGTAAGTAAAGGCCAGTAGAAGGCTCAGGACATCCATTGTTGACAACCTTTTTGACTTGGTGCTTTGAAACCTTCCGCGTTTAACATGCTTGCTCTTATAGAGTGACTTCCAAAGTTTTACCCTCTTTTTATGTTGTTGTTGGAAGTCTTGCCTGATTTCCCCATAATCAGGTCACCAAATGGTTTGTTCAGCAAAATTTTTCACACTGCCAAGATCAATAATAACATGTAATAAGGACTTTGAAGCAAAACAAACTGCCTTAAGTCACCATTATTTCCTCAATCTCCCCAACAAGTATTCCTAGAACTCACTGCTGTGATTGACCTGACCCCCAACTCATCAAACTAAGTACAAGATGAAAATTGCCCCAGAATTTGCTTTAGAAGAGTGAAACAGCAGCTTAATACTATCAGCACAGGTTGCCATTACAAATAAATTGAAACCGATTCCATCAAGCAAATCATTGTAAAGTTTCATTTCTGGAGGATAGGAACATATAAAAGCTATGACAGTTTGTATGTGGTAGTTTAAAGGTTTAAACCAATTCACATCAAATACACTGAAGGAATAAATAAGACACATGTATGTGTTGCTGGAAAATAGACCTGAAGACTAAAAGATTACTTGCCCAGTATTTCTCAAGTGCTTTTTAACATTGAAAAGTATAATCACCTCTTTCCGCATGATTTCAGTGTGTCTCTTTCTCTAAGCAAACTAGCACAACAGAACCTCTTTAACTGCTGCTGTGTCCTTCCCAGCCATCTGTTGTAACCTGAAGTGCACCAACGCAGTTGACAGAAGCGCGCTGATCATTTGGCTGGTATCAGGTGTCAGTTCTCAATACTCTGAATAATTGTAAACTGAGGAACACGGCAGCTAATACTGGTATTTTCCAAGCATGAGCACATAGCTAGTAGCCCCCAGTGATTAATGAAAGAGTTGACTGTATCTGAGCAATATGTGGAGCCATGGTCCTATCTACTCAGCACTAAATTATTCTTATCCAATAAGTGATGACATGTGTTGGTACTTGACTGTGCTCTTTTATTTCACCATGTATCAAATGCTCATCATACATGTGTCTTTCACTGCAAGAATCAGTGTATTTTGCATTTTACCACTTACCTCAGGAAGCTTTTTCATTTTGAAAGGGATTGCTAACTGCCACATACTGCCATAGGAATATTAACAAAACCAAAATCAGACCAAAGTGATATCATTTTACACAAAACTTTATTTAAGATGTACCAAATTGTGCCAAAGTCAATGAATTATCTTTGAAATAATATCAAAGTTGGTCGGGATCTGGCATTCCAATTTTCATGCAGCAAATTTTCTCAAACAATAAATAGACAGTTAAATTGACTTGATAGTGCAGGTGGATAAATATTGAATATGAAATTTCCTCTGCTAGTCTTCAAAACATATCACGTCATCTATACCTGCATCTGAGTTTATAAAAGAAAGGTTAGAAATTTTCCCTCTTAATTATGGTTAGAACATGATATTGCAATGTATAGGCATTCATCTGAAATCTTACCAGAGCAAATGGAAATAAAAAAGTCTCTCCTGCTTGGGGCGGATTTTTTTTTAATAAAATGCACATGAGCATGAAAAGTAGGGTAGTAGTATAACAGAGCATGACAGAGACTGATATGATCACCATTATCCATCTTCACATGCCCTGTTGCAGGGTTTTGACCTGAAACATTGACAATTCCTTTCCTCCCATAGTTGCTGATTGATACATGGAGTTCTTCCAGAAGATTTTTTGTTATTTAAGATGTGCATTCATAGTTCAATGTTCATACGGCAAAAGTAAATTTAAAAAGTCAGATGAAGGGTGCTCATTTGCCTTTCAGTTATGTGTATTTTTGTTTGTTGTATTTTAAAATGAGAGTAATGTCTGGAAATTGCAAGATTTATAGGTGTTTACTGTTTGCCAAAGTTGCAGAGTCAAAGGAAAATTTTATCACTTAACCCATGTGAGAAATCACCCTTTGAAGACTTCTGAATACTTCCATTATTACCATATGGTTTGAAACAGCTGTTGCCATTTTGCCGAACATTTTGCTATGAAGCTATATGAGATGTATTACAGGAGCGTTTGAAGCTGATCAGCTTATGGAACTATTAATTCTGAAGCCTCTATTATTGTTTAAATATTCTAGAATAGACACTTTGAGTATTATGAAATCTAAGCAAATCTTTCTCTCCACATGAGATACTGCACAATGATTTACTACCAACCTCTGAATATAACAACATATGCTTAAAAAGAGATAGATAAGCAACAGCCAGGGTAAGTGCGGTGTACTGTATTAATTATTTAGAATGTTATTTCAGACTGAATCCTCAAAGAGCATCTAGAATCTTGAAAATACACTGCTCATTGTCATTATGTCACTAAATGACAAGATTATTCAAGTTGTAACAGACATTCCAATCAAACTTATTACAAATGTTGTTTTGGTTCACAAAGTTTATATTTCAGACCTGAACTTTTAGTATTTTGAACTGTGTTCATGTAAAATACTAACATTATGGTGATGAAAATGTCTTTCTTTTTAACATTAATAGTTGTGATAACTCAAAAATAAAATCAATATTTTAGAAAGTACCTTGGTAGTCCATATATGTTTATGTTCGTTTCATGCAATAATTATTCTGTCACCTGAAATAGGCAGGGGATCACAGAGGGTTAATACTTTATGCACTATAAGTGCAATATTTTAGTGAGATCCTCAGCCAGACTACATTAATCCAGCCAGAACACTGCTTCATGTTAAAGATGTGTCTTAATAAATCACTTCTGAGTGCTGGAGGTTGAAGCCTGCTAATTAATCAGCAATGTCGTTATGTTTGTCTTGTAGGAGACATTGTTTAGAATGAGAAGGTGGCATACTGAATACTAACTATTCATTATTTAGAATATTACTTAAATACTCTTGACTTAGAGGCAGTGAATTCCACTCCTTTTGAGTTTGCCTGGTGCATTTTAGGCAAGTTTGATTTTTGTCAGACTGCTGGATGAGGAACTCTTGGTTGAGCAACTAATGTTAAGCCTGATGAATTGATTTCAATGTATTTAAATACAATATACGTTTTGTTGTGAAATTTATCTGTTTCTAATTAACATTCCCCATTGGTTTGCTGTGTTTAGCTGTCTATGAACCTCTATGAGACTCTTTGAAATTTTACTGGGCTTATATGTAAAGATGTTTCCGTGCTGTGTAGTCTAGAGCTAGAAAATAAGTTTCAGGACGTGGGATCAGTCACTTGAGAACGTTAATTCCTCAGTGGAATTCACTTTCATTGAGAATTGTGAAAACTCTGATTAAGATTTTAAGGATATTTACTGTTGAGATAACATAGAGTTAAGGGAGATGTTAAGGAGAGTGTGATTTAGACCAAAAATCAGATCAGACCAGATCTTATTGAGTGGGAACACTTGGTTCAAGTGCTTGCTCAAGCCCTAGTATGGTAAACAAGAGAAACTCTGCAGATGCTGGAAATCCCAGCAACACACACAATATTCTGGAGGAACTCAGCAGGCCAGGCAGCATCTGTGGGTAAAAAAGTACAGTCGTCGTTTCGGGACCAAACTCTTCGGCAGGACTGGAGAAAAAAAAAAGGTTTTTTTTCTAATCCTGCCAAAGGGTTTTGGCCCAAAATGTCAATTCCTCTCTTCATAGATGCTGCCTGACCTGCTGAGTTCCTCCAGCATTTTATGTGTGTTGCACAACTAGGGTGGTAAATTGGACTCTTGATCTTACAATCTATTTTGTTATGATCTTGCACCCCAATGTTATCTGCATGGCACTTTCTCTGTAACTGTTACATTTTATTCTGCATTGCTAATGTTCCACCTTGTTCTACCCCAATGCACGTTGTGATGATCTGATCTGCATGAAAGGTATGCAAGATAAACTTTTCACTGTATTGCAACCATCTGGGTAAAATCTTCCTCATAATTTCAGCTCTATAAAGATAACAACATTCATTGTGCCATTCTAGATTTCTTCACCAGAGGTAACATCCTCTCAGAATCTATCCGTGAAGTCACTTAATATTAGTGTGTTCTTTAATAAGATCACCTCACATTCTCCAAAAGTCTTTGAGAAAATTATTTCTCAGAAAGAAAAATCTTCCATCCCAAAAACCAATCCATTTGAAGAAAATATATTTTTCCTTCCCTTTTCGAGGGCATCAAAATTATGCTTTGTATCCTAAGTGTCATTTCACTGAGGTCTACACAACTGCAGCAATACTTCCTTACTCTTCCACTCCAATATCTCTAGATACTATGATGCATTTTGGTCCCCTAATGCTTGCTGTACCTGCATGTAAAATTTCTATGACTTCTGTAAAGCTACATCCATTTGATTACTAATATTTCTGTGTCTCTTTTGATTTGCATTTATTTTCTTTCTATTGATGATGTCAAATTTATTTACATTGCCTTACATTTAACTAATTTCTACTGATTTAGCTTACCTACTTTTACATCTTTACAACTTCCTCACAGATCACATTCCTGCCTAGATATGGATCATTAGAAACTTTCAATATACTACACTAATTTCACAAATCTAAGACATAGGTGCCCCCGTTGGTTGGGGGTCGGCCATGGCTGTTGCGTCCTAGCTGTTACAAGCTAGAATACAAGCCAGGACAGTGCAAAAAGGAGGGCAAGCCCATGCAGCAGGCCCCTCCTCTCCACACAGCTGATGAATATGAACCATTGATACAGTTTGGCAATTGTGGCATCACAAGAGCTGCCAATCAGAATTGAACTCAATGTAGGACTGCTTTAGGGACTTCAGCTCTGGACTTTTCCTCAGGGTTTACTCCTGAAGGTTCCCATCAGTGGATATAGCTGCAAGGCAGTGGAGGTTTGAGATCAGAGTTTTCCTTCTCTTGGATGAGCTGCCAATCACAGCTGATGAGGTCCATCTGCCCAAAACAACTGGTTCTAAGGCGCCAGTAACCCACCTTTGCCCCTTCTCCTGTCAGTAGAAATGGTTCCTCTGGGCTTAGTAGCCAAGCCACATGCAAAGGCTAGGAGCCAGACTTGGCTGTCAGAGGCTACTTCAGATGTATGCCATTGGGAGCATTTAATAGGTAGTGGAAACTTATCCCCATTACTCCCCCCTCCCAGCTATGACAAATTTAAGGAACCATATTAAGACACTAACATAGATCATCCATGTTTTTATATAATCCAATTTTCTTTATTAATATTTTGTATTGCTCCTCACTCAATACCTTTTTAAAGATTTGAATATATTTCAAAAACTCATTCACTATTATTTATTTTGCTATTTGCATCCTCAAAAACAACTCAAATAAATTTGCTTGACCTTTTTTTTCCCATCTTGATTATGTCAAACTGTTAGGACCTTAATAATAAATTTGAACTGTACTTCATTCCTTATATCAGACTAACTGGTCTATAATTCCTGTGAAATAAGAAAAAAGTGCAGATGTTGGAAATCCAAAATAAAAACAAAAAGTCCTATAAATGCTCTGCAAGTCATGCAGCATCCATGGAAAAAAGAAATGAAGTTAACATTTTAAATTGACTAATCTTTGTCAGAATGTGCCCAATGAAAGGGTTTTGACCTGAATTGTTAACTCTCTCTTTCTTTCCATAGACTTTGCCTGACCTATAATTCAGTGTTTTTTTTCTCCGCCCACTTTCTTGAATAATGATAATAATTTTCTTTCAATCTGCAGACACTATTCTAAACTCATAAGAACATATAACAATCAAAATTAACCCATCCATGATTAAACCCTAAGAAGGAGACCATTAGGTGCTATTTCTTTGTTAACACAATGCCAAATTCCTCATTCTCACAATGGTCTTGGTTCTCCACATTTTCTGAGATGATTTATGTGTTTTTGGCTGGGATGAAAAAAAAAATTTGTTTATCATCACTATCATTTTTACATAAAAATTTTTACATTTTTACATATCAATTTTACATAATTATGGTAGCTTTTATTATCTGTTTTATTATCTCTTCCTAATTTACCTTCAAACCATTTAGGTCTCTGTCTATTTCTTGACTTTCTTCAATGAATTTTCATGCCATATAAAAGTTAAGCTATCTTGCCAAATTGCAATAATACACGCATTGAAGAAGTATGTTTACTATCTATGCTGGTTATTTTGACTTGGAAACTGCTGAAAGGATAGAGGTTCTCCAGGATCTTTCAGATGAAAACAAATTACATACTTGAAGAGGAAAATTGTGCAAAAAGCAGTGCAGCAGCTCACTTAGAGAAAAAGGTAGGTACGAGAATTTTGTTATGCTTGACTATAAGAAGGATACAACACTCAGATACTCTTTAAAACCTGCTTCTTGGCCAAGTTATTGATTTTTTTTGCTCTAATTCTTTCCTGCATACCTCAATGTCCAATATTGTTTGACAATCATCCTTTGTAATATTTTAATATACTAAAGAAGGATATCAATGGAAGTTATTGTTGGCATTGTGAAGAAAGATACATTTGATTCTGCAGACACATGGGATGTGCTGAACCATAATGTCAATAGATTTGAGAGATAAAGTAAAACAGCCAAGGAATTGTGTAACAAACTAATATATTAACGTCAGAGATTCCGGTAAAAATAATTTGTATGTATTTACTTTTTTTTAAGTTTCCATGGTATTTGTAATAGTAAAACGAAACTCATTCAAACTGTCCTCTTTCTATAACTTACTTCTTCAGAGGGTTCCTTGCAGCCACTGTAACTTACTGTACCTGCCACATGCAGGCACAGTGTAGGTACTAGATAGGCATAATGTTTGTCTTCTCAAACTGCAATCCAAACAGAAAAATTCCTTTTGACTCAAAGATAAAATATAACATATAAATGACAATTTAATAATTTATCCATGTATATGATTCCAGTTCAACGCTTTCAGCTTGCTATTATTATTTCCTAAATATTTCTATAATGCCAGAAGTGTTCACTCTTTTCACTGCTCAGTATGAATAATTCTAATAAACTTAATGATTTAGTGCATACTTTCATGATACAGAAAAGAGATTTAAAAGTTTGTAACATAAAACAGCGTACTCCTAGCACCTTGGGGATTAGTGAAAAAGAGCAAATATAGTAAATTTATTGGCACACACAGTAGATTGACATTGGCATCTAACATTTAGCCAGATATTTATCTGAGGTCTAAATTCTTCATGACAGAGGGGTCGAGCAGCAAATCCCATGTATCTGCAGGCAGACGGTTGGGCCGATCAGCAGATCACAGTAATTTACAGACTTGTGGTACTTAATATAATGCAATAATCTATGGTGAGCAGTTTGTCATTTGGATGAGACCACAGATTATAGCTTAAGGCTGTGCATCTGTGCACAAATCCAAGAGGAAATGGACTGGGAGCTGTAACAGCTGAGCTTGCTGCAGCCGCACGAGAAAATTCAACTCCTGCTACAGAGGTCACCGCACTGATCAAGCCTGACAGCCCAAATTGTTAAGCATGTGACTAATATGCATATATTACACAGCCTGCCTGATGTCTCCATAGCTGGTTAGTGGCTAGTCTTAATTTTATGTGACAAACCAGTACAGGAGGCACTGCTTTGGTGACTAAATGGAGCATATTGATGTCCCACTGGGTGTAGCCTATGTTGTTGTGACAAATTCTCTTCAGCATTTATCAATCACATTTACAATGGAGAGTGTGTTGAATGTTCTAATCAAACATGCTAGTCAGGGCTAATAGAGTGAGGTCGTATGTTTTTCAATTTGTTCTTGTTAGCATAAGTCCTCCTCACTGAGCAGTTGCTATTATATATCACAAGGTGCAAAAAATTTATTCAAATTCATCCTCCTTTTATATATTTAAAATGTATTAGCATCACAGTTAACCATTAGTTTCTCTGATTATTTCTTGATAATTCTGCACTTATTCAAACACAGTAAAACATTAACTTTTTCATTGTGACTCATAAACTGTTCTTCGCTAACTTAACACCTTACATACTGGAAGTTAACACATGGCTGCCTGGGTGTGCAACTTCTCAGTATATCTGAGGGGTGGGGTGGAAGTAGCAGTTCGTTTTGCGATATCGAATTTTCCTGACTTCAGTAACATTTAACCGAAGGAGAAAAAACGTGAGCAGGGGACCTAAAGTTTCCTTTTGTGCTGAATTGCCAGAAGCTGTGGGTCCACTTATGGGAGGAATCACCCCTAGCAAGCTTATGAAGGCACGCATGGGTTACATTCTGAAGCAAGTATCACTATTATATGATGAAAAAAATAATAATCAATCTTAAACAGAAACATGTCTGATGGCTCATCTACAGCCACGATGAGGTTGTACTCTAGTTGGACGAGGAACAACTCATATTCCATTTAGGTAGCCTTCAACTTGATGGTAGGAATAACGATTTCTCTAACTTCTGCTAAATTCTCCTTATCACCCTCTCTTATTTTTTATTCTCCATTTTGGTTCCCTCTCTGACCATTTCTCCTCTCCTCACTTGCCCATCTCCTCCCTTAGTGACTCTCTTTCTTCCCTTTCTTCCATGGTCCACTATCCTCTCCTATTTGATTCACTCTTCTTCAGCCCTTTACGTCTTCCACTAATCACCTCCCACCTTATTACTTCATCCCCCTCCTCCACTCACCCACCTTCACCCTCATCTGGTCTCACCTATAACTTGCGAACCCTTCTCCACCTCCCCACCCCCACCATCTTATTCTGTCTTCTGCCTCCATCCTTTCCAGTCCTGATGAAGGAGTTCAGCCCAAAACCTTATTCCCCTCCATAAATCGTGCCTGATTTGCTGACTTTCTCTAGCAGTTTGTCTGACTTGCTAGTAATCAAGCAGGTATTAAAAATGTGTGGCGTTGAGTATAAAAGTTAAGTAGTCTGAGTACAAACTTTGGTTCAGTCACATAGTGGGTAAATTTGGTCACTACGTTGTTGGAAGGATGGAGGGAATTTGGACGGGGTGCAAAAGTCATTCACCATGACTTTGATTGGGCTGGATGGATTTAGCAATAAGGAGGGTTTGGGCAAACTTGGATGACTTTCTCCAAGGGGGAAGGAACAGAGTGATTGAAGTAAGTAAAATCGAGAGGCATAGATAGATTGGATAGTCAGAATTATTTTTTTACCCAGGATGTGAAAGATGAATACAAGTGAGCACAGGTTTAAGATGAGAGTCGAGAAGTTTAAAGGAGATTGGCAAGGCATTTGGAATGTGCCGCAAGGGAAGATGGTAGGAAAAGATGTGATGGCATTGTTCAAGGAATATTTAGGGAGATATGAACAGGGATGGACCATGTAAAGCCAAATAGCATTAATTTCAATTAGCAGTATTGTTGGCACAGACCTAGTGGGCCAAAGGACTTGTTTTAGTGTTGTACATTTCTATGTTCTAACGTTTAATAAAATGAAAAAAGAAGCTGCACCCTTTTTATCAATTTTGTTATAGGAATGTATGGCAGACAATATCTGTAAAAATATCACTAATTTGAGGCATCATAGATTTTCTATAGAGGGACTATGAAAGGAGCCATGATCAGAGCCAATATGTCAATGCCAGTTTAAGAACGAACAGTTATACTGAGGCATCTTTGTGAAGCACATCGGATGTACAAGCCTTTATCCCCTTCTCCCTTTTTAAAAGAAGAAAGTAATAACCTATCATAATTCTTAGTTATCACCCTGCTTCCTTGTAAGTCATAGAACATAGATACAGCGCAGGAAAAGGCATTTTACCCCACAATATTGTGCTGAACTATTAAATAAATAATTGAGTGTCCAACTAAATTAATCCCTTCTGCCTACTCAATCTCTTCTTAAACATCAAAACCCTGGAATGTTAAGCATCCATTCCTGTCACTCTCTCAACATAGTGCCTGTTACGGAAACAACAATAGCATTCCATGTACTGATCCATGCTCTAACTTCATCACCCAGGCCCATAGTACTCCTAGCATTCAAATACACACACTTCAACCCATCTATCCAATTGTGTCTATTATCTTCCTCCTCTTTGTTCTTACAGGTCATGAAACCCACCTTCTTCTCAATTTCTCCACTATCTTATCTGGTGCTCTGGTTCCGAACACCCTTGCCAAGCTTGCTTAAGCCCCTCTTAGCACTAGCAAACCTTCTGGCCAGGATACTGGTTCCCTTTCAGTGAAAATGACACCCGTCCCTTGTGTACAGGCCGCACCTGTCCCAGTGGGCATTTTCAGTGAAAACGACACCCGTCCCTTGTATACAGGTCACACCTGCCCCAGAGGAGGTTCCAATGATGTCAGAAGCTGCAACTCTGTTCTCAGCACTAGTTCCTGAGCCACTCATTCATCTGATCTCCTTCTTAATCCTGTCCTGAGTAGCATGTAGTACCAGAAGATTACTACTTTCAATATCCTGTTTTGTAATCTCTTCTGTAAATCCCTATATACATTGTGCAGGGTTCTTCCCCCTTTTTAACTACAGAATGTTATTGGTACCCATGTACTCCAGCCTCCCGCCCCCCCCAAGAATGATCTGTAGCTGCTCTGAGACATCTGCTCTACTCACCCTATCTCAATCCCAGCAAAGGCTCAATTAGATCTCCTGAGGAAATTTGGACTCTATTTTGGAGTGAAGGGTGAACTGCCTTCCCCATAGACACTACCATCTGAGCTGATCAATATTTAGAAACATAGAAAATAGGTGCAGGAGAAGGCCATTCAGCCCTTCGAGCCTGCACCGCCATTCATTATGATCATGGCTGATCATCCAACTCAGAACCCCGCCCCAGCCTTCCCTCCATACCTCCTGACCCCCGTAGCCACAAGGGCCATATCTAACTCCCTCTTAAATATAGCCAATGAACTGGCCTCAACTGTTTCCTGTGGCAGAGAATTCCACAGATTCACCACTCTCTGTGTGAAGAAGTTTTTCCTAATCTCGGTCCTAAAAGGCTTCCCCTCTATCCTCAAACTGTGGCCCCTCGTTCTGGACTTCCCCAACATCGGGAATAATCTTCCTGCATCTAGCCTGTCCAATCCATTTAGGATCTTATATGTTTCAATCAGATCCCCCCTCAATCTTCTAAATTCCAACGAGTACAAGCCCAGTTCATCCAGTCTTTCTTCATATGAAAGTCCTGCCATCCCAGGAATCAATCTGGTGAACCTTCTTTGTACTCCCTCTATGGCAAGGATGTCTTTCCTCAGATTAGGGGACCAAAACTGCACACAATACTCCAGGTGTGGTCTCACCAAGGTCTTGTACAACTGCAGTAGTACCTCCCTGCTCCTGTACTCGAATCCTCTCGCTATAAATGCCAGCATACCATTCGCCTTTTTCACCGCCTGCTGTACCTGCATGCCCACTTTCAATGACTGGTGTATAATGACACCCAGGTCTCGTTGCACCTCCCCTTTTCCTAATTGGCCACCATTCAGATAATAATCTGTTTTCCTATTTTTGCCACTAAAGTGGATAACTTCACATTTATCCACATTAAATTGCATCTGCCATGAACTTGCCCACTCACCCAACCTATCCAAGTCACCCTGCATCCTCTTAGCATCCTCCTCACAGCTAATACTGCCACCCAGCTTCGTGTCATCCGCAAACTTGGAGATGCTGCATTTAATTCCCTCATCCAAGTCATTAATATATATTGTAAACAACTGGGGTCCCAGCACTGAGCCTTGCGGTACCCCACTAGTCACCGCCTGCCATTCTGAAAAGGTCCCGTTTATTCCCACTCTTTGCTTCCTGTCTGCTAACCAATTCTCCACCCACACCAATGCCTTACCCCCAATACCGTGTGCTTTAAGTTTGCACACTAATCTCCTGTGTGGGACCTTGTCAAAAGCCTTTTGAAAATCCAAATATACCACATCCACTGGTTCTCCCCTATCCACTCTACTAGTTACATCCTCAAAAAATTCCATGAGATTCGTCAGACATAATTTTCCTTTCACAAATCCATGCTGACTTTGTCCGATCATTTCACTGCTTTCCAAATGTGCTGTTATCACATCCTTGATAACTAACTCCAGCAGTTTCCCCACCACCTACGTTAGGCTAACCGGTCTATAATTCCCCGGTTTCTCTCCCCTTCTTTTTTTAAAAAGTGGAGTTACATTAGCCACCCTCCAATCCTCAGGAACTAGTCCAGAATCTAAATAGTTTTGAAAAATTATCACTAATGCATCCACTATTTCTTGGGCTACTTCCTTAAGCACTCTAGGATGCAGACCATCTGGTCCTGGGGATTTATCTGCCTTCAATCCCTTCAATTTACCTAACACCACTTCCCTACTAACATGTATTTCGCTCAGTTCCTCCATCTCACTGGACCCTCTGTTCCCTACTATTTCTGGAAGATTATTTATGTCCTCCTTAGTGAAGACAGAACCAAAGTAATTATTCAATTGGTCTGCCATGTCCTTGCTCCCCATAAACAATTCACCCGTTTCTGTCTGCAGGGGACCTACATTTGTCTTTACCAGTCTTTTCCTTTTTACATATCTGTAAAAGCTTTTACAGTCTGTTTTTATGTTCCCTGCCAGTTTTCTCTCATAATCTTTTATCCCCTTCCTAATTAAGCCCTTTGTCCTCCTCTGCTGAACTCTGAATTTCTCCCAGTCCTCAGGTGAGCCATTTTCTCTGGCTAATTTGTATGCTTCTTCTTTGGAATTGATACTATCCCTAATTTCTCTTGCCAGCCACAGGTGCACTACCTTCCTTGATTTATTCTTTTGACAAACTGGGATGAACAATTGTTGTAGTTCATCCATGCAACCTTTAAATACTTGCCATTGCATATCCACCGTCAATCCTTTAAGTGTCATTTGCCAGTCTATCTTAGCTAATTCACGTCTCATACCTTCAAAGTTACCCCTCTTTAAGTTCAGAACCTTTGTTTCTGAATTAACTATGTCACTCTCCATCTTAATGAAGAATTCCACCATATTATGGTCACTCTTACCCAAGGGGCCTCTCACGACAAGATTGCTAATTAACCCTTCCTCATTGCTCAAAACCCAGTCTAGAATAGCCTGCTCTCTAGTTGGTTCCTCGACATGTTGGTTCAAAAAACCATCCTGCATACATTCCAAAAAATCCTCTTCCTCAGCACCTTTACCAATTTGGTTCACCCAATCTACATGTAGATTGAAGTCACCCATTATAACTGCTGTTCCTTTATTGCACACATTTCTAATTTCCTGTTTAATACCATCTCCGACCTCACTACTACTGTTAGGTGGCCTGTACACAACTCCCACCAGCATCTTCTGCCCCTTAGTGTTACGCAGCTCTACCCATATCGATTCCACATCTTCCCGGCTTATGTCCTTCCTTTCTATTGCGTTAATATCTTCTTTAACCAGCAACGCCACCCCACCTCCCCTTCCTTCATGTCTATCCCTCCTGAATATTGAATATCCCTGAACGTTGAGCTCCCATCCTTGGTCACCCTGGAGCCATGTCTCTGTGATCCCAACTATATCATAATCATTAATAACAATCTGCACTTTCAATTCATCCACCTTGTTACGAATGCTCCTTGCATTGACACACAACGCCTTCAGGCGCTCTTTTACAACTCTCTTAGACCTTATACAATTATTCTGAAAAGTGGCCCTTTTTAATGCTTGCCCTGGATTTGTCGGCCTGCCACTTTTACTTTTCTCCATAGTACTTGTTGCTTCTACCCTCACCTTACACCCCTCTGTCTCTCTGCACTGGTTCCCATCCCCCTGTTGTGAACTAACCTCCTCTCGCCTAGCCTCTTTAATTTGATTCCCACCCCCCAACTATTCTAGTTTAAAGTCACCTCAGTAGCCCCCGCTATTTGTGGACCATCAAATGCCCAGGGGGACTTCCAAATCAGTTGACAGCTACCCTAGAGTTGACAACAACAGAAAGTATTTTTCTGCACTGTAGAAAATAATAACCATTTCCATGGAATCTGCAGCAAAACTTTTCATTTAACAGGTAGCCAATAAATAACCCAACAGAAGCAATGATTTGTAAAGACAGATTTTACTTTATTATCTTCTTTAGTAACACAGCACAGTAACAGGCACTTCCAGCACAATAAGCCTGCACCATCCAGTTATACCAATCTGACCAATTAACCTGCTTAACTATACTGTATGACTTTGGAATGTGGGAGGAAACTCATGCAGTCACAGGGAGAATGTGTAAGTTGCTTACCGAGAGCTGCAGAATTGACCTCAGGTCTCTGGCGCAGTAATGTCACTATGCTGTCCACTGCAATTGTAAGCCCCTTATAGCCAGAGAGAAGAGAAATTATTGTAGGGAATAGGAAGATGGCACTTTGGTTTTGTCTGCCACAATGTTCTGCCAGGGATGCTAAGGAACTGGCAGCCGAGTGAAAGGAAGGTTGTGAAGAAATGCAACATTAGTAAGGAAAAGATGTTGGAGAAATTGATGGGATTGAAGACCAATCATTACCAATGGCAATGGTCAATGCCATAGAATACTAAAGGTGCTGGCCTTAAAAATACTAAGGACGTTGGTGGTCATTTGCCAATATTCTTGGGATCTATTACAAGATGCTCTCAGTCATGCCAGCTTCAGGGAATCTGATGCTCTAACTCTCTGGAGAATGGATAGCTGGCTCAACCCCTTTAAGAGTTCAGGACAGTCCCACTAATTGGTAATAATGTCTTTGACGCCATGAATTGAGTATTTAAAGAGCACCTGAACTGAGGTTCAGTGCTTAATCATAGGCCTACTAGTGATATCAGCTCGCGTTTATTTGATGCTCAGTTTTCGATCTGGTTTGGTACCATGTCTTGATCCTTGCTCCAGATACTCCAGCATTTGGGTCCTCACCATCCTTGTCAAGGTCTCTCATCACAGTACGATTGAGCCAACATGAATTCAGCGGGGTATCAGAGTCTTTCGGCCTCTGTGACCGATCACAGTGAGAGAACTTCCAGAGAAAATCTGGAGCTACGTGATCTCCAGGCCGCCATGTACCAGCTACCGCAAGGAGGATGCCAGAGTTGCTTGGGTAAGACCGTTGGTCGCTCTGTGGAGCCAGTAAACCTTTCGACCCCAAAGAGTTTTGACAGAGACCTGGGTACTTTCTGCCGCATCCTCATTCAATACTTCAGCTTCCCAGCTCCATTCAGAGGGCAGAAAAGTGGCCTTTATGATCTCTCTCCTGACTGGGAGAGCCCTCACCTAGGCCACCTTGCACTGGGAATGAAGGTCAGAGATTTGTGCCAGTTCAGAGCTTTTCATGGCCACCATGAGAAAGGTATTTTATCATTCCTCCAGCGCAAACAGAGCATCAGCATTCTGATGAAGCTGCATCAGAAGTCAGTCAGCGGCCGACTACGTTATTGAGTTCTGAACTTTGGCGCAAGAGAGTGACTGGAACTGGAAAGCCTTGGCCACTTTGTACTGCCATGGACCCCATGACGAACTAAAGGATGCCCTCGCCTTGGGAGGACTAACAGGGGACTTAGAAATCCTCATCAACCAGTCCATTCATCATGACAATAGTCTGGCAGAGTGTAAGAGTGACTACATTATAAAGCTGAAGAGGGAAAGCCCAAGCCTGGCCTCAATCCACTGCGGTTCCCACCCCACACCTCCACCCTGTCTTGGACCATGACCAGCCCATCTCCAGCTAGGGACCATGTCAAGCCCTTGCAAACTGGCTACACAAGACTCTCTGCTGATGACAGGTCCCAACATCAGGATCAAGGCTGCTGCTATTACTGCAGGGAAGCCGGTCACCTGCAGGTTGAATATCTGAAGCTGCAGCTGCCTGGAGAATTGCTAAGACTGTCCAGTCCCAATTCCACAGATTTGGGTTTCGTGCTGAAGGCAGAATTAACCCGGGGTAAGATCTTGAGGCATGTCAAGGTTTTTATGGACTCTGAAGTATGGGGTAGTTTTCTGGACTTAGGAACCGCCCATTGGCTCGACATACCACTGCGAAAGTTGAGCCAATCCATGACCTCAACTGTCTTGAACGGGCAACCATGAGGTTCCAGGCTGATCTGGCAACAGACTGTGGTGTTGCATATGAGGATTGATGATCATGTGGAAGACATTAGTTTCTACATCATTGACTCACCAGTCATATCCCTGATCCGCAGGCACCCTTGGCTGTCTTGACATAACCCATCCATGGACTGGAAGGAGGGGGGAGTCTTTACTTGGTCCAGTTACTCTAAGTGACTATGTTTGCGGCGTGGTGTTCTGACCCCCAGAGTCTCCCGAGACCAACAACCTGCAAGGTAAGCTGAAGCCTAAAGGATCAAGCTGCCAGCTCCTGACTAATAAGGAGACTCCTAAATGCAGACCCTTGGAGCCTGTACCCAGGGGCGCAAGGGCCATTTATTTATAACACCTCATTGCCATCACCTGAGGATATGAAGGTGCTTGATGAACCCAGGGAGGAGACTTGGAGGTTGGAAAAACCACTGCCACCTAAGTAGCCTCAGGAGTCAGCTTTGAAGGAGGGTTCGGAAGAACCTGCAACACCCAGGCTGGTCAAAGTTCCTTCCGTATACAAGGACCTGAAGAGACCTTCAGCAAGGGAAAGCCTCTACTCTTCCACCACATCAACATTACAACTGTACTATAGACCTTCTGCCTAGTGCTTGTCCTCTGAGTGGTCAATAATACATGTTGTGTATGGTCCAGAGAGAAATACAATGGACGAATATATAAAGGAAACTCTTGCTCTGAGATTCAATCAGCCCCCTATCTTACCAGCCGGTGCAGGCTTCTTCTTCATACAAAAGAAGGACATGAGCCTACAGCAATGTATTGATTATAGAGGATTAAACCACAGAACAGTCAAGAATCATTACTTCTTTTCACTCATGAATACTGCCTTTGAGATCCTCCAAGGGGCAAGAGTATTCAGTAAATCAGACCTACAGAGTGCGTACAATCTGGTCCATATATGGGAAGGCCATCAGTGGATGACTGCATTCAATACACTGTCAGGGCACTACGAGATCCCAGTTATGGCCTGCGGCCTTCCAAATGCTCCAGCAGTTTTTCAGGCCATTATAGACGACATGCTCCAGGATTCTCTCCTTAATATGCCTTTGTCCACCTGGATGATATCCTAATCTTTTCAAAGTCCATGGAGGAGCATGTCACACACGTCAGGGACATTTTAAAGAGGCTTCTAGACCATGGTCATTATGTCAGGTTGGAGAGGTCCAAATTTCACATGACAACCGTTTCATTTTTGGGCTTCATCATCTCCAATGGCAATCTCAAGTTGGAGCCTACAAAGACCCAGGCAGTCAGAGATAGGCCACAACCGTCCAGTGTCAAACAAGTCCAATGATTCCTGGGGTTTGCAAACTTCTACCAAAAGTCCATCAGGAACTTCAGCTCATTGGCAGTTCCATTGATGATGCTAACTGAGAAATCCACAGGTCCCTTAGTCTGGACTACTGAAGTGGAGACTGCTTTTGCAGAGTTTAAACAGTGTTTCACATCAGCTCCCATCTTGGTTTCACCAAACCCAGACCTTCCCTTCATCGTGGAGTTGAATACCTCAGACATCGGAGTGGGTACTGTGTTGTCTCAATGATTACTTTCAGATGGTAATCTGCGCCCATGTGCATTCTTTTTCAGGCAGCTTTCTCCAGCAAAATGAAACTGTAATATCATGAATCAGGAGCTTCTTGCGGTTAAGTTAGCTTTGCAGGATTTCCGATGGACATTATCTCGGATCATGATTCACAATTCGCATCACATTTCTGGTGTTCTGTAAGGTGACTGGGGCAACAGCAAGTCTTTCCTCTGGGTTTCACCCACAGTCCAACAGCCAGATGGAGCTGACCAACCAAGACTTAGAATGTACCCTAAGGTGCCTGGCCTCAGCATGACCCGTGGAGTGGTGCGACCATTTGATGTGTTTAGAGGTCGCCCCCAAGACCTTATGGTACTCGGTGTGCGGGATGTCACTGTTCAAGTGCCAGTTCAGTTATCCTCCGTCTCTCTTTCCGGAACAGGAGGCCGAGTTTGGAGTCCCTGCGGCTGAGGATCTCATCCAATGCTGCAAGCAAAAATGGAGTAAGGCAAGAGAGATTTTGCTGGCCTCTACCAGGTAGGCAGAAACCAGGGAAAACCAAAGGAGAAGACAGCCTGGGCAATGGGTCTGGCTGTCCACTCATTATTTGTCTCTCCAGGTGGAGTCTAGAAAGTTGGCATCAAAGATCATTGGAACCTTCAAAGTCCTGTGGAAATAAAACCCGGTGGCTTACACCTTGCAGTTCCCCAAGACCCTAAAGATCAATCCCACCTTCCACCTCTCTATATTAAAACCTGTTTGTACTAGCCCTTTGACCTTCACAATGAGAAGACTTTTGGACCCACGTACTGTTCGAGGTGTTCGGGAAACCCTGTGGATTGGGAAGGATTCAGCTCCAAGGAGAGGTGCTGGGTATCTGAAAGAGACACCTTGGATCCAGCTCTCATCCACGACTACCATCACTGTCTCTCCGAGCCACTGGGGCCATCAGGAGTCAGCCACAGAGAGGGGTCATGTTATGAGATGCTCTTGACCATGCCAATTTCCAGGATTTAGATGCTCTAACTCTCCGGAGTATGGATAATGGGCACAGCCCCATTAAGGGTTCAGGATAGTCCCATTAATTAGCAATCATGTTTTGGATGCTAAGAATTGAGTATTTAAAGAACACCTGAACTGAGGTTCGGTGCTCAATCGTAAGCCCACTAGTGATATTGTCTGGCATTTGTTTTATACTCAGTTCTCGATCTAGTTTGATACCATGTCTTGATCCTTGCTTCTGGTACTCCAGCATTTGGGTCCAGAACATCCTTGTCAAGGACTCTTGTCACAGGATCTGGATCAGCCCTAATTATAGGGTAGCTAATAAGGGAGAAAGAAGTCATGCAATTATGGGAAAATTAGCCTGGTATCTGGAGCCAATAGTTGGGAATCCATTTTTTAAATACGTAATAGCAGTTATGATTCATTTTTAAATATATAATCGTAGAGCATTTGGCAAACAGTGACAGGATTGATCAAATTTGTGAATTTAACAAGGGAAATTATGCTTGTCAATTTTACTGGAATGTTTTAAGGTAGGGTAGAGTGAATGGGGGAGAACCAAATGAAGTGCCATATTTAGACATTCCGAAAACATTCATCAAAGTCCTAGAGAAGAGGACAGTCTTCATAATTAAATTAAATGGGACTAGGGGAGTTTATACTGACATTGACAGAGAACTGGCTGCCAGACTGGAAATGAACAGTAAGAATAAACAGGTCCTTTTCTGAGTAACAGATAGTAACTAGTGGTTACTGTAGCATTTAGTATTTGACTGAATCAAGCTATTCATAATATGGTTTATAATTTAGCTGAGGGAATTAATTGTATTATTTCCAAGGTTGCATGCAGTACAAATCTAGGTGAGAGAGTGAGTGTAAGAAATATGAAGAGAATCTGCACTGTGATTCGAAAAGGGTTAGTAAGTGGCAGCTGTATGGCAGATACAGTATGATGTTAGGTTATACACTTTCAAGACAAAGCAGGGAGGTAGATTTCTATTCGACCAGCAAGTGATTAAGAAAGGAGGCTGGGTGCAATGAGATCTGGGTGTCCTTCAAAGCCCAAAGTTCAAAGTAAGTTTCTTATCGACTATATATACTGTATGCCACAATATACAAACCTGAAATTCATTTTCTTGCAGGCATGCATAGTAAACCTATGAAACATAATCGAATCAGTGAAAGATCAGACTCGTCAGAACGGACAAACAACCAAGGCACAACAAGCAACAAATAGTGCAAATACAAAAAAAGAGAAAGAATAATAATAAATAAATAAATAAATATTGAGAACCTGGGATGAACGGTCCTTGAAAGTGAGTCCCTAGGGTGAGGAAACAGCTCACTGATGAGGTGAGTGATTTGGAGTGAAGTGATCCTCTCTGCTTCAAGAGGCTGATAGTTGAGGGGTAATAGCTGTTCCTGAACCTGGTGGTGTGGGTGCTGAGAATCCTGTACCTTCTTCCTGATGGCACCAGTGAGAAGACAGCATCATCAGGGTGGTGGAGGTCCTTCCTGAAGGACGCTTCTTCCCTTTGACAACACCATGCAGGTGTGCTCAGTGGTGGGGAGGGCTTTATTCGTGATGGCTGGGCTGTATCCATTACTTTCTGTAGGATTTTCCATTCAATGGCATTGGTGTTTCTATACTAGGTTGTGATGCACCATCAATATATTCTTCACATCTCAAAGTTCAAAGTAAATTTATTATGTAACACCCTAGGAAAGGTTTCACTGCTAACGTAGTGGGGGTATCGTCTGGGATTGATTTTGTTGGATGGTGTGTGATTGCCCTGAGCATTGATCCAGTGGGTTGTGTGTTTAAGTCTGTGCTAAGCTATTGTCTGCTAAAGTGAATATGGTACATGGTTATGGATGCCTCCAGGGTTGAGTGGTGGTGCAGATCCACGGAGTTACTGGTAACGAACGTGTGCGTGTTGAGTGGGGTAGACATTTGTCTCTTTGATGGATTGTTAATGTGAATTTTAAGTACTGTTAAAGCTGAAGGAAAAGTTGCGATTGTAGGGCGGAGGCTTGATAAAATGACGGGCAAAGACTTTGTTTTAGTCCAGACTAGCACTGACGTAACAGCAGTGGAGCTGCTCAGGGGAGGGGAGCCGTGGGCTGTTCATACTTTCCAGGAAGAAGTGAGTGTAGGTGAGCGGGCCGAATCACAAGTCAAATCTCCTGTAGTTGAGGGTGGAGACTTCAAAGACAGGGTGCTCTCATTTCTGTGGAGCAAGGATTTGGAATGTCTAATGAGTCCCCCTGCGAGGAGTGAGAATTCTGAGTTGATAGCAGCTCTTACCTCTCTAGCGAATTAATGGAAAAATGCCCAGTTTCAAAGTCCCAGCTATCATATGAACGGCCTGTCCTCAGGAACGAAGCCCACCCCTAAAGGGGAAGAGACTCGGGTGGAGCAAATCTCTCAGAAGTTAGATGAGTGGCAGTTCTCCGATGATGTAAAATGACAGTGATGGGTTGAGAGTTTGAGGGGGCGGGCTACTGACGTAGTGAGAGCTGTAAAGGCACAGAACCCCCTTGCCACTTCTGCGGCCTACACGCAAGCACTAGAGAAGGTGTTTGGTGTGACTGGAAGCCCAATGGAGCTCATGACAGGGTTTCAGAACATGTGTCAGTCAGAGGGGGAGAAGCTTTCCGCCTACATTTTTCTGCTGCGTAGAGGGACCATTCAGATGGCTGAGGTGGAACAGTTAAGAAAGGACCAAATAGCGAAAGGTGCCCAGTCCCAGGACCAGATCACTTGGGATCTCCGGCTGTCTTGTAAGACACGTCCCCCCCTCCCTCATTTGTTTAGCTGATCAGAGAAGTACGAGGGGAGGAGAATACGTTGGAGACACAGGAGGCCTCCGTCAGCAGGGTACAGTTCTTGGTAGTGGATCCCTGTGTTGAAGTGACCACGGATAGACCACCCCGGGGAGTGGTAGAGGAGATGGTGTCAGAGCTGAGGACTGAGATGTCCTGGTTGTTATCAGCGGGTGTGCCCCCCCACCCCCCGTATGATATAGGAGGCGGACCCTCTAAGGGGACGGACTACACAGAGGACTGCTAGCAGCCGGGGTCCTGCGAGAAGGGGATTGGCCGGTATCATCTGTTATAACTGTGGTGAAGAGAGACACTTCAGGCAGGAAACTCCTCGGAGAGTGAGTACCTCAGCAGAGAGAGATGTAGGGAAAACTTAAAAGAGACCCAGTGAGGGGACGGCCTGGTGGTTTGGGGGGGGGGGGGGTGGAAGCATATATCAAGGAACACCCTAAAGCAAAAAACACTCTTCCTGAAGGCTTAGTGAGACCAAGCTCCAGTGTATCACTACAGATAGAGTGTATTTGTGCTACAGCCATACTCGACACAGGGTTGCAGGTCACTTTGCTGTACCGTTCATTTTACAACCAGTATTTAACGCATTTACCATTGACGACACTCAGTGCACTAGAAATCTGGGGTCTTAGTGCTGTGATTATCCGTATGATGGGGAGAGCCGAACCACTGCGCATCAGGTTTCTCATCCAATCAGTCTATGACGTTCTCCCAGGCCCGGCCAACCTGCACAGGTGGGGCATGGCAAACACTCCAGCATGCCAAAGGTGCTAGAAGAGGGGCACCTTGGAGCATATCCTAAGTTGCTGGCCGAAGGTGTTGGGGGAAGGACAATACCGCTGGCGCCATGACCAAGTCCTAAAGTCTATGGCAGGCACAATCAACACAGCGATTCAAGACAGTAAAAATCAGCACCCTCCCAAACAGTCCACCATCTTTATTAGAGCGGGGCAGAAGGCTCAACATCGGCCTAGCTCCTCAGGAGGGCTTCTTACCACTGCACGAGACTGGCAGCTCCAAGTCGATCTAGGGAGGCAGCTCAAGTTCCCAGAGAACATTGCAGCCACTCCGCTCCGCCCAGACATGGTGTTAATATCGGAGTCTACAAAGCAAGTGGTCCTGCTGGAACTTACTGTCCCCTGGGAAGACCGGATTGAAGAGACCAACAAGTGCAAGAGGGCTAAATACACAGATCTTGCTGCAGAATGCTGGAACAATGGCCGGAAAGCTGGCTGTGAGCCAGTCGAAGTTGGGTGCCGGGGCTTTGCTGGCCATTCATTACTGCGGACTCTAAAACTCCTTGGAGTTAAAGGACTGCGGTGCAGAAGAGCTGCAAAGAACATTCTGGAGGCTGCTGAGAAGGCCTCGCGGTGGCTGTGGATCCGGAGGGAGGGATCCGTGGATTAGTACGCCACTTGATACAAGTCGGGGGCTGATCACCCCCGGCTGGGTCGCCCGGTGGAGGTTGTCTGATGATTAAAGACTCAAAACACCCTATGACCCTGGATTCATCACTGAAGATGTGTCCTAGTAGCACCAGAAGGTGTATTCTACAGCTGTCGGTGAAGCTGGTGTTTTCGGACACAGATGTGCGAATGACTGAGGTCCTTGATATGTTAGCACTGGTTTGTCATGACCCTGTTGAGAAGGGTGGAATTTCAATTCTTGAGGGGACAAATACTCGGTGAGGAGGCTAATGGGAGCCTGCATGGAGAGAACTGGAGAGAGCTTTCTGAAGACATTATCCATTCACCCGGTGTTTTGAGCTGCTTTCAAGGAAGTGCGTGGCTGCACTGGGGCGGATAATGAGCTTAGACAAGGGAATGTGTGGTTCACCCAGTGAAAGCCAATCGTGTCATGGCCTGGGGAAGTAGCAAGAATGATGGGAAACCCCAAATTTCCCAGAATGCCTGAGATCGAGGCCCTCTTGGCACCGGAAGACCACGAAGATGAGTCCGGCGTGCCTGCTGGGGTACTGGTGAGGCCCGAACTGCAGAAGCCCTCGGTTGTACAGGTGAACAGGATGGCAGTGATTGTCAGGAACACTACGAAGAGGGAGGTCACCTTCAAGCAAAGGAACCCCTGGGGCATCTCTTCCTGGTGACAGTAATGTCTAGTGTCCCTGTGAAACAAGCGATGGAGAAACTATCTGCGAAAGGGGGTAAGTTGACCACTGAGCCATTCAACTTTGGGGGCTCCCCGGTATCTGCAGGTTGGAAGAGGAGATTGATAGAGAAGATGCTGAAACTGGAAGGTGTCTTTTCTACTGATGAGTTTGATGTGGGTTGTTCCAAGAATACTCGTCACACTATTCGGGTGACCGAGGACAGCCCCAGTCAGAGAGAGGTCACGGCAACTGGCCCCTGCAGAGGTGGAGGACGTTTGGCAGCATTTGTGTAAGTTAAAGGAAGCTGGGATAATCACTGAGTCCAGAAGCCCCTATGAGTCCCCAGTAGTAGTGACCAGGAAGAAGAATGGGAAGCTATGGACGTGTGTGGACTATAGGACTCTGAACAGGTGTACCGTCCCTGACCAGTATATGGTCCCGAGGATTGAAGAAGTGGTGGACTGTCTGAGTGGTGTGAAGTGGTTCAGTGTGCTGGACTTGAGGAGTGGATATTACCAGATTCCCATGAGTGAGGCTGACAAAGAGAAGATAGCATTTATATGTCCACTGGGATTCTTCCAGTTTGAAAGGATCCTCAGGGCATATTGGGAGCCCCTGAGACCTTCCAGTTGGTCATGTAGAAAACGGTGGGAGATATGAACTTGTCTGAGGTATTGTTGTATCTAGATGATCTCATAGTGTTTGGGTCCACCCTGGAGGAACATGAAACAAGGCTACTGAAGGTGCTGGACCACCTGAAAGCTGAAGGGTTAATACATTCTCTGGACAAGTGCCCATTCTGAAAGACATCTGTCAGCTATGTTGGGCACATAGTCTCACAGGTGGAGTAGCTACTGATCCATCTAAGATAGAGGCAGTGACCACATGGACAAGGCCCCAGACTGTGAGCACTCTGCACTCATTCCTTGGGTTCTGTGGATACTAATGGAGGCTCGTGAAGGGCTATGTGAAAGTGGAGTCACCCTTTAAATCAGCCTCTGTGGTTACCCTCCCTTGGGGAAGAAAAGGAGGAGGACAAAGGGAAAGGAGTATCTTAGCGCTTCAGAGCCTTTTGCAGCAAGGTGGGATGTGAAATGCAAAGTTGCTGAAGGAGCTGCTGACACAGGTGCCTATTTTTTCATGTTAAGCAGCCTCATGTGTAGCACCTTATCAAATAACTTTTGAAAATGTAAGTAAATGACATTTACTTCTCTTCTGCCTCTCCTTTGTCCACTCTGCTTGTTACTCCTTCGAGGAACTAACAGATTTGTCAGGCAAGATTTCCCTTTACAGAAACCATGCTGACTTTGATGTATTTTATCATTAGTCTCCAAGTACCCCGAAACCTAATCCTTAATAATAGACTCCAACACTAGATGTTTCAGAAAAGATAGGGAGGGAGGCAAAAGATGTGGGGCAAAAGAGGAGTAAGGAGAACTGTGAGGCTATAGGGCAGGAACTTGGAAGCATAAATTGGAAACAGATGTTCTCAGAGAAACGTACGGAAGAGATGTGGCAAATGTTCAGGGAATATTTGCGTGGGGTTTTGAGTAGGTACGTTCCAATGAGACAAGGAAAGGATGGTAAGGTACAAGGTCCGTGTTGCACAAAGGCTGTTGTAAATCTAGTCAAGAAGAAAAGAAGAGCTTATGAAATTTTCAAAAAACTAGGTATTGATATGAATCTAGAAGGTTATAAGGCTAGCAGGAAGGAACAAGAATGAAATTAGAGGAGCCAGAAGGGGCCATGAGAAGGCCTTGGTGGACAGGACTAAGGAAAACCCTAAGGCATTCTACAAGAATGTGAAGAGCAAGAGGATAAGACGTGAGAGAATAGGACCAATCAAGTGTGACAATGGAAAAGTGTGTATGGAACCGGAGGAAATAGCTGAGGTACTTAATGAGTACTTTGCTTCAGTATTCACTATGGAAAAGGATTTTGGCAATTGTAGGGATGACTTGCAATGGACTAAAATGCTTGAGAATGTAGATATTAAGAAAGAGGATGTGCTAGAGCTTTTGGAAAGCATCAAGTTGGATAAGTCACTGGGACCAGACGGGATGTACCACAGGCTACTGTGGGAAGCAAGGGAAGAGATTGCTGAGCCTCTGGCAATGATCTTTGCATCATCAATGATGACGGGAGAGCTTCCAGAGGATTGGAGGGTTCCAGATGTTGCAGGTGTAGGGATAGCCCAGGAAATTATAGGCCAGTGAGTCTTACTTCAGTGGTTGGTAAGTTGATGGAGAAGCTCCTAAGAGGCAGGACTTATGAACATTTGGAGAGGCATAATATGATTACGAATAGTCAGCATAGCTTTGTCAAAAGCAGGTCGTGCCTTACGAGCCTGACGGAATTTTTTGAGGATGTGACTAGGCACATTGATGAAGGTAGAGCCGTAGATATACTGTATATGGATTTTAGTAAGGCATTTGATAAGGTACCCCATGCAAGGCTTATTGAGAAAGTAAAGAGGCATGGTATCCAAGGGGATATTGCTTTGTGGATCCAGAACTGGCTTGCCCACAGAAGGCAAAGAGTGGTTGTAGGTGGGTCATATTTGGCATGGAGGTCGGTCACCATTGGTGTGCCTCAGGGAACTGTTCTGGGACCCTTACTCTTCGTGATTTTTATAAATGACCTGGATGAGGAAGTGAAGGGATGGGTTAGGGAATTTTCTGATAACACAAAGGTTGGGGGTGTTGTGGATAGTATGAAAGGGTGTCAGAGGTTACAATGGGACATTAATAGGATGCAAAACTGGGCTGAGAAGTGGCAGATCGAGTTCAACCCAGATAACTGTGAGGTGGTTCATTTTGGTAGGTCAAATATGATGGCAAAATATAGTATTAATGCCAAGACTCTTGGCAGTGTGGAGGATCAGAGGGATCTTGGGGTCCGAGTCCAAATGATACTCAAAGCTGCTACGCAGGTTGACTCTGTGGTTAAGAAGGCATACGGTGCATTGGCCTTCATTAATCATGGGATTGAGTTTAAGAGCAGAGAGGTAATGTTGCAGCTATAAAGGACCCTGGTCAGACCCCACTTGGAGTACTGTGGTTGCTTCAAGGACGTGGAAACCATAGGAAGGGTGCACAGGAAATTTACAAGGATGTTGCCTGGATTGGGGAGCATGCCTTATGAGAATAGGTTGAGTAAACTCGGCCTTTTCTCCTTGGAGTGATGCAAAATAAGAGGTGACTTGATAGAGGTGTACAAGTTAATGGGAGGCATTGCTCATGTGGATAGTCAGAGGCTTTTCCCCTGGGCTGAAATGGCCAGCACGAGTGGGCATAGTTTTAAGGTGCTTGGAAGTAGGTACAGAAGGGTTGTCAGGGGTAAGTTTATTACACAGAGAGTGGTGAGTGTGTGGAATAGGCTGTCGGAAGCGGTGGTGGAGGCGGAAATGATAGGGTCTTTTAAGAGATTCCTGGACGGCTACATGGAGTTAGAAAAATAGAGGGCTATGGGTAAGCCTAGGTAGTTCTCAGGTAGGGACGTGTTCGGCACAGCTTTGTGGGCCGAAGGGCTTGTATTGTGCTGTATGTTTTCTATGTTTCTATGTTTCTATACTGTGATCACTCTTTACAAGAGGATCCCTAACTACAAGATCACTAATTTTACCACAATATGGCTATGTCCAAAATATGAAAAGGAGAGGAGTCCAATTTTCTTAATAGGCCTGTACTTCCAAAGATGATTGGATTAGCTCTGAAACATTGATTAGTTGCAAATTTATGAATTGAAGGAATAGGGAATATAATAGATATTTAAACCAGTTTATTTTGTGCTGGATTGAGTCATCCTATATTCTTAAGGCTTGAGGCTACCAACTCTCCCTCCACCACCCTTCCCGCTGATACATATCTCTAACTTTCTACCATGAATAAACGCTTCCTTGGTATAGGTATCCATTTTAACCAATGTTTGGATGACAGACTCTGCCATCTTCATCAGGGATAATGCCTCGGCATGTCTAGTGTGGTGTTATATATACACCATTGTGAGTCCCTCCTGATTGGTTAGAGCTTTATCTTTGTTAAAATTCTTTTTCACTAGTTTAATTTTAGTGGCTTCCTTCACCATTTGGTCCCAAAAGCCATTGGCGCAGCACAATGGTTTTGTGCTGTCTAAGTCAATCCTATGGCCATTGCGAATGCAATGTTCTGCTGCTATTAATTTCTCCAAGTACCCAACATGGATGCATCTCCTGTGCTCTATAAGGGGAGCTATTAAGAACAAACAGACAGAGTGGACATGGGATCACCCTTGTCGCCAGCTATTGCTAATTTCTACATAGAGGACTTTCAGGAAAGGGCTCAGAGTTCGTTGCTCTTACATCCCAGATGCTTCTTCAGATATGTCGATGACAGCTTCATAGTGTGGACTCGTGGATTCCAGGGACTCCAGCAGTTTCACTACCATCCGAATAGCATACATCCAAATATTCAATTTACAATGGAGATGGAGAAGAATGGTTGCCTGCCATTCCTGGACATTCTAGTATGATGAAAAACGGAACAGCAGCCTTGGGCATGGTACTTATTGGAAACCCATCACACAGACTTACCTCAACAATAACAGCCACCATCTCGGCTCCCAACATAGAGCGTTTCTTTCTACTTTGATTAACTATGCAAAAACTATTTCAGACCTGGAGAGTTTCCAAGAGGAAATAAGATGATTACACATGACAATCCTACAGAATAGCTACAAGGTGAAGGAAATCATTTGGGCCCTTAAAACGGCCAATGGAAAAGCCAGGGAACCTAAAAACAAGGAGGAAGCCATCACTATCACCTGTCTTTCCTATATTTTCATGGTTTCTGGAAGGATCACCAGGATGCAGAAAAAATACCAGATTAATACTACCCACAAACCCATAAGGAACCTCAGATCATAGCTTACGTGGGTCAAAGATGACCTGGGACTCAGGACAGCTGCCATTTATAGGATTCCTTGTGAATGCTTAGCAGCATATATTAGCCAAATAGGACACATCATGATAGAAACCCACATCAAGGAGCGCAGAAGGTGTATCTGTTTGGGTTACTCAGAGAAGTCAGTGGCAGCGGAACATTGCATTCACTGTGGCCATAAGATTGAGTTTGACAGCACAAAACTACTGTGCTGCGTCAATGGATTTTAAGACTACCGGGTGAAGGAAGACATTGAAACGAAACTAGAGAAAAAGAAGTTTATCAAAGATGAAGTTCTCGCTCTAAGGAAGAACTGGAATTCAATTGTAAACAAGGCAGGACAGCAAACACTTAATTGGATGAGGACTAACCAATCAGGAGGGATGGACGATGGGTGCCTTTATATACCACTGGACTAGACATGCCTAGGCATTATCCCTGATAAAGATGGCAGAGGTTATCGTCGAAGGTAAAATCGATATCTGTACCCAGCTGGAAGCTCGAGAAGAGGTTATTCATCATATGTGTCGGAAAGCACTAGATCGTTTTTTAAACTTTTTACCATTTTAAACCCTGACACAGATTGAGCACCTTTTTGCTGTCTGCCATTGAATAGATTGCTGATGTGGACTTAGCTCACATTTCAAAGGTGCGGCAACTACCGCTGACCCCTTCCATTTACTTGGTCAAAAGAAGAAACAAAAGTGCAAATCACTTAAAGTAACTTAATTTACTATTAATATAGACTCCTCAAATCTTTGCTTTTCTTCAGTTGACTTTGACTTGTTAGCTCTTCAAAAGATCACCCCTATTCAATTATTAGCCTGCGCACTGCTACCATCTTTCTATTATCTCACATTTAATTTATCTAAAATTTCCCTTTGGTATTCTTTTCATTTGTTTCCATGGCAATTCTAGTAGTTTTCTATCATAGCTGTCACACAATGTCATGGATTTTTACCACATACATTCATGCTATTGATATGAAAAATTAGAAGAGATTTTCTATCTAACATTTTCTGGAAAAAATAAAGTGAGTGTATGGAGATGCTGACTGCAAAAACTCTTGATGACAAGTGTGACCTGTTGTTGCAATAATCACACAATGAGTGCTTTGTGCAGAGTACAAACCAAAGTGACTATTACCTTCCAATCATCATTCAGTTGAATCATCATTGCTACACCTCTTCAATTAATGAAGATTTTTGTATTTGTGAATCACTTGGTTATTTATCAAGTATTTTTACATATACACACAAAAGATCTATTGATAAATTTAAGGTACATTGATCACAGTCAAAATGAGTATCAAACATCAATGAATAGTTCCTGATAGATTATACACTGCAACATTACTACCTAGCTGACTGAGCATCAGCTGAAAGAGTCAAACTAATGTCAAGCCAAATATTAGAACTGATTTGTGAAGTTGAACACATGAAATATTTATTTATTAATAGAGATTAGCCGCCTAATTCTACTGCAGTTTAGCTTTTATTTAAAAAGCACAATTTTGCTTGCAGTTTCTGCAAGGAAATAAAATATATTTTTAATTCCCAGGTTTTGTTTAATTCATAATAGCATACCTATCTCAAATGAAATAAAGTCAGAACTACTGGATGTTGTTCACTGGGGATAAGGTAAGAAGTGGAATCATTTATCTGACCATCATATTAAGAACAGGTTCTTCCCCTCCACCATGAAATATCTAACCTTTCCATGAACCCATGAACGTGTCCTTGTTATTCGTCTTTTTCACTACTTAGTTATTTCTGTAGCTTATAGGTTTTTTTCTATCTCTTGCACTGCACTGGTGCTACAAAATAACAAATTTTATGACATATGTCAGTGATAATAGACCTGATTCTGGTTCATCCAATTAATCTATGGTCATGAAGCCTTTTCTTCTTTATTGGAATGCTGGAGCATTCTGCGGGTCCTAAACCTGCAAGGTAAATTAAGGCCTTTTTAATTCTAATTAACACTTTGGAAATTGTGTCGCTTTTTTCTCTCATCATGGGGATGGCAACTGGAAATCAAGTTCTCAATTCCTGCTTGCATTGGCATAAGTAAGGACGAACTTGGAGGGGAATTTACAAAATGAATTGGCATTTGCATGACCAGTATTCCCATCTCCATTTAAATATCAATTAATTATCCATTTAATTCCTGCTAAATACAGTCAAACACTACAATAAAGACAGGTAAATGTTTCACACTGTTCTGTTAATCTGGTTAAAATTCCTGACAGTTAACTCAGGTGGGGCACTAGTATCCTCAAATGATTTAATGGCTTCTATATCAAGTGCCTGTCTATTAAAATTCCCCTTCATATTTTAAATATTTTCCATCATCCTTTTGCTGTTCAGATCCCAATAAGATAATGTATATGCAGAGTTATCTTTTAGATTTGATTTCATCATTTTCAACTAAATTCCAAATGCTTTGAAGATTAATCAATTTTTCCAATTCAATTCATCATGGATGTTTGGTTAACACACACAAAATGCTGGAGGAACTCAGCAGGCCAGGCAGCATCTATAGAAAAAAGTACAGTCAACATTCTGGGCCAAAACCCTTCGGCAGGACTGGTTATTTACCTCAAGGATATATAGTTTTCATCTTGCTGTTGTAGAAATGAGTGGAATTTTTAAAGTTTTATTTTAATATGCATACTGTATATCTGTATACATAAGGGGAAATTATCTGAAGAGTTTCTCCATGCAATGTTTACTTTTCCATCATGAATTTTGAATTAAATTGTTCCAAATCTTCAGAATTATACATTTAGTCTTCCCTGGTCAATGCTTGTACAAAGTTGTAAAGGTGCAACATTGTGAGGCTTTCACAGTTCTTTAACATGATTTTGCAATTTAGTGTTTGTTAAGTTTGTTCTTGATCAAAGACAAACTTGTGTGAGTAAGACTAACACATATTTATTTACAGTAAATGTCCTCAGCTCCACACAAACATGTGTGCCCAGCTCATGGCTTCAGCTTGACCTGAACGCTTGCGAACAGCTCCCCAGCGTAACTTCCAGTTCCAGGTGAACTGCCTGCACTGCACACTGGGAACTGAAGTTCTAATTATGTAAACACATAATAACACATTTTCCCCCTTTAAGGAAAAATCAGATGCAATACTATGTCCTCATAAACCTGCAACATAATGCTTTCCAATCAAGATATTTACATTAACTTCAGTCAGCCTCTGAAGAAGTATGATGATCCTTTTTGGTCTGCTATTTGTCTCCACGGATGTACGACTTTCACTTGCTGTATTCATATTCGTATCTTTTTGAGAATTCTGATCAACATGTTCATTTCTTTCACATTCTTCTGTCAAGATTCTTATCTGTTCTTCCTTTGTAACCATAATCACATGTTTCAAAACGGAGCCCTGAATCACATCCATGTGATCAGTGAGTCTTTGTACAAGTTCCAAATGAGTCTGTCTCAATTCACAGAGTTCCTGCTGTTGACTGTGTACCACAGATAGAAACCCCTCCTGTTGGTTTATGTGAGCTGGCGCTGTTGTTCTGACCTTTGGTTTTGTGTGGTCTCCACATCTTTCTTTTTTATTTTTCATCTTCAACCTCGGAGAAGATCATGGAGATAGTTTCAATTCCCAGTCTTTAACTGGAAGTTGATGAGAGACAGATTTTGAATCAAAACTGCATGGAAGCGTGACTGGTGACTTCTTCATCATGATCACTCTGTTCAGCACTGGCATCCTGACTGTCATGCTGGTATGGATGTCTATGGAAGGTGGAGTTCTTAAGCTTCTCTTCCATGACCTCTCTGGAGCCTTTATGGATGCTGCTATAAGTTTCTCGAATTACATCAGGTAAGCATCTGAACGCCTCAAAGACACCTGCTTACAGTTCCATGCATGAAGTATAGTCATATTTGGTCTGTGAAGCCACTGTGAAAGATTCTTCTACCAGGTTGAGCTTTTCACTTGCACTCAAACCTAATATTGGCTGCACTTGCTTTCCAACAATCAGTAGCTGTGCCGTTAGGTGGTGTCCTTTGTGATTGAAGGTCACTATACAGCCCCCTTTTACTGGAATGTTCTCTCCATTATAGCCTGTCACATCGAAATTCACTGAGTAAATCTTGTTCTTTACTTTGAGAGTCTTCTAATCATCCATGGATAACAGATTCACCGGGGCTCCGGTGTCAAGCTTGCACGGAATTACTGTCTCATTCACAGTCACTGAAACAATCCATTTTGTCTTACCAGCACCGGCAGTCTGTTGAGAATCATCAAGGACTTCCTCCATTTCTTCAGCAAAAGTATGCACCTTTCTCCTTCTAGCCCTCCCCCCAAGTCTCAGTTTTGCAGCACTTTGTAAAATGATTCTTCTTCCCTCAATTATACATGACTTTCCATAAACAGGACAGCTCTTTGGGATGTGCCCCCTCCACATATTCTGCATTTGCTGTTTGATCCTTCCTCTTTGCTCTCCTGCTGCTTTGGGTAATGCCTTGTGCTCTGCCCCTCTGTTTTCACAGCAGGCACAGTTGTTTCTGCCCTGAACAGCTCTTTAGTTTGAGATCATGTGGTTTCCACTGCCCTACACATATCCGCAGCCTTTTCCAGAGTTAATTTTTTTTTCATGGAGCAGGCTTTCTCTGAGTCCGTTATCTGGGATTCTATTTTGCTCTAACTAATGACTCTCTCAAATCTCCGAACTTACAGGACTTACTCAGTGTGAGAAACTCAGCTAAATATTGGTCAAAGCTAACATCTTGTTACTGGTAACAGGAAAAAACTTGTTTCTTTCAAGTGTGATGTTATTATTTTGGACAAAATACTCCTCAAATTTGTCATCATAGTGTCCAATGCCAAGGCTGTCTCATCCGTTTGAAAGCTGCTGTAGATGTCCAAAGCACCTTGGCCAATTATGTGTAGAAAGATAGACACTTTCAACTTTTGTTCTGCGCCTCTGGCTCTGCTTCCCTCTAAATATATATTGAATCATTATCTGAAGCATTTTCAGTTATCAGTGAGATTGTCGGTAAACTGCATAAGTGCAGAAAGATGTAGATTATCCATTGCGGGTCTGTTCAGGCTCTCTCACCTGAATCTCTTTTGATGAATCCGATGAACTTCTGGACTCAATGTGCTCTACTGCCACACTGGCCGCTAGCCTCACTTGCTTCTCGTGCCTTCTTTGTTATTCCTCGTCAGAACTGGTATCTCTTTCTCAGCCACGCAAGGTTAATTTATGCTCTATGCTTAGACCTCACACCAACTTCTGACACCATGTTATGTTTGCTCTTGATGAAAGATAAGTTTGTGTGGGTAAAACTAACACATATTTACTTGCAGTAAAAGGCTTCAGTTCCACACGAGCATGTGTGCCCAATTCATGGCTTCAACTCGACCTGAGTGTGTGCGGTCAGCTCCCCAATGTCACTTCCGGTTCTGGGTGAACCACCTGCATTGCACACTGGGAACTGATGTTCTTTTCATGTACACACATAATAACACTGTATTAGTGATACTTATTGGATATCTTGCTGTGTACATGCATCTACTGATGCCTCTGGACACATCTTCAGTGATGTTCCTGGAATCATCGGGTGTTTTGGGTCTTTCAACATCATACAACCTCCTCCAGGTGACCCAGCCGGGGCTGATCAGACCCCAGCTTGTGTCCAGATGGCTAGCTACTTATGACCCCATGGCTCCCCTCTTTTGAGCCACAGCCATCTTGAGGCCCTCTCTGCCGCATCAGTGGTACTGCGGATGGCTCTCCTCTTCCTCTCTCGCTTGATGCCCAAATTGCTGAAGGCTCTAGCTAAAGAACGGGCTGCGAATCCCCTACATCCAACCTCCACTGGGAGAAACCTCGCTCTCCATCCAGCCTGCTGACAGTTTCTGACCAGTCCTGCATACTTGGAGAGTTTCCTTTCAAAGGCCTCTTCCAAGCAATCTTCCCATGGGACTGTCAGCTCCAGCAGCACCACTTGCTTAGTAGACTCAGACACAAGGACAATGTCTGGTCGCAGGGTGGTGGCTGCGATATGGTTGGGGAACTTCAGCTGCCATTCGAGGTCCACCAACAGCTGCCAGTCCCTTGCAGAGGTCAGGATGCCTGCAGATGTTCTTTTGGCGGGTTTTGGCTGCTCCCCAGCTCTGACAAAGGCAATGGTCTGCTTGGAGGGTCGGGACCGCTTCGCTCACTCAACTCCTGTGCTGATGGCTTCAGCGATGGTCTTCAGGACCTGATCATGCCTCCATCGGTACCATCCCTCACCAAGTGCCCTTGTACAATGCTCCAGGGTTCCTCACTTGGAGCACAGTGGGCACATAGATGACTCTGCCTTGCCCCATGTGTGCAGGTTTGATGGGCTTGGAAGCACATCGTACACAGTCTGGATGAGAAATTGGATGCGGTGTGGTTTGGCTTTCCAAAGCTCAGCCCAGGTCACTTTCCTCTCAACTGCATTCTCCCATTTTGTCCAAACTCCCTGTTGTTTCATTCCCACCGCCTTGCAGGTTCTCGTCTCCTTCACTGCTGCTCTCACCTCCTCCTGAACTAGACGACGCCTTTCCTTCCCTCTGGTGTCCATCTGGGGAGCTGGAAAGGATCCTAGCCCAGTTCGGCCTCGTGTGACCACTCCCACCAGCCTCCTGTGACGCAGCCTTGCCCCTGCTTCCTGAAAAACTTCCTCCACCCTCCACCTCTTGCCAGTCCTCAATTGGATCCCTGCTCGAACCACCTTCAGATCACTTAAGTCCCTATACTGTAGCACTTCTCTGGCTCTTGTTACCTTGAAATCTTCCTCCAAGGATCTGAATGGCAGTTGCAGTTTGTTGTGGTGTCCATCGAGTACGATGCTGCTCAGGCTCTTTGGCAGCCCCAACCATCCCCTGAGGTGGTTGCTAACCCTCCTCTCTAAGGTTTCAACTGTCGAGTTTGGAACTGCATAGACGAGGAGGGGACACAGGATTCTGGGAAGAATGCCATGCTGATACACCCAGGCTTTAAACTTCCCAGGTAGGCCAGACTGTCCGCAGATTTCAGCCAGCCATCTAACTCGCTGCAGGTTGCCTGAATGGATGTCGTGTCCCTTAAATAGATGTCAAAGACCTTGCCTAAGTTCTTGACTGGCTTTTCTGTGATGGTTGGGATGGCTGTGCCTGAAATGCTCCACCTTCCCTTTCCTCAGCACTATAGATCTTGATTTGGCTGATTTGAAACGCATCCGGGCCCACTCCACCAGCTTTTCAAGCCCCTGCAGAATCCACTGGCAGCCTGGGACTGATTCTGTGGTGACTGTGAGGTCATCCATGAGTGCCCTGATAGGTGGTTGCCATTGAGCGGAATTCATTCTGGGCCCTCTGCACTCTGGTTCAGCAGACTTAGTGAGGGTGTTCATGGCTAAGGAGAACAGTGTCACTGAGATAGTGCACCCTGTGATGATGCCAACCTCCACCTTGTGCCAGGTTGATGTAATTGCTCCTGAAGAGACCCTCATCCTGAAGTTGCTGTAATAATCAGCGATAAGGTCTCTCTGATGGGGACATGATATTTGGTCAGTGTGAGCTGCACCAGCTTGTGCGGAATGGAGCCATATTCATTGGCCAGGTCGAGCCACAACACAGACAGATTGCCCTTGTTCTCTCTGGCCTCCCTGATGAGCTGTGTCACCACACCGATATGCTCCAGACAGTCTGGCATCCCTGAAATGCCACCCTTCTGGACTGACATATTAATATAGGTGTTCTTTGCTGGGTAGGTGCACAGCCGATTAGAAACGGCACTGAAGAAGATCTTCACCTCGACAAACAGCAGGGAGATGATGCAGAACTGGTCTATCTGGGTGGCATTTTCCTCCTTCAGAATCCACACCTCTTCAGCCACTCTCCAATGTTCTGGGATCTTCCCCCTTCTCCAGAAAATTCTCAGGATTCCCACAGATGCAGCAGGAATTTGGGGCAGTTCATGTACACTTTGTACGAGGTGCTGTTGGTTCTAGAGCCAAGCTTGCCCTTGCTTTGCGGACAACCTCCCTGACTTCCTTTAGCTGCAGCTCTGACATGTCGAACTGCAGATCCTGTTCAGGTGGGTCTATTAGGATGTTGCACTATCCAAATCCCTTCTCTCTTTCAGGATCATTATATATCTTCTTCAGATGTTAGTCTATGTCTTCCTGTGAACAGGCCAGTTTCCCACTGCACTTCTCCCCCAGCAACTCTTTGGTGAACTTGAAGGGGTTGGCGATAAAGGCAGCACGTTTTCGGGCCCTTTCACGATGCCACCTCCAATGTCATTCTGCCCAGCGGAGGACCCTGATCTTCTTTCGTAGTATGAACATCAGCTGGGCCAAGCCAATCGCTCCTCTTCTCCTGCCTCCTTGTATTGGGACTTCAGCGCTTTCATCTCCTGCCTGATGTTGTGGATCCTCAATGCTCTTTGGCTCTTCGAGTAAGGTGTTTTGGAGCCTTTCTTCTCCTCTTCTCTGAACTGTTCAGCTGCGATACTGACAATAATTGTTGTCATGGCTTGCAGCTTCCTATCAACCCCTCCCTTTGCCATTGCCTCCAGAATTTGGTTAACATCTTCATCAAACTGCTTCCACAGTGAAGTCATGTTAGCTGCAGGCCATTTGATCCGCCTCCTGTTAGACTTGATGTTAGAGGGATTAGTTTGCAACATTTGGAGGTTCCGGGCACTATGGGGTGACTCCGGGTCTGGCCCCCCCTTCGTCTCACCAGGTTGGACACCTGTGCGTTGTGCTGCTCCTGCTCCCGCCGGACACTTCATCCTCGCTTGGTGGATCTTCAAGCCGCGATCGTTCTTGCAGATTTTGCCACATGCACACTGCTTCCTCATCATCGTTTGTTCACTGCCTGGGTCTGATGCCGTTGTGTCTGTCCGACTGCAGCGCTCATCACCCCCCCCCCCCGCTTCTCCGGCACCCCTGGGGGTATCTTCCCCTTAGATTCATCATAGCTTTGTGGGGTCCTCCTCACAGAGGACACAGATTGGGTTGCCAGCCCGTTTGGCCCCAGTTGCCATCTCTCCGGGTTGTCACTGACTCTCCAGTCATCACCTCTCTTTTCATGGTTGTCACCCAGTCTTTCCTGGCTGACACTGATGAACTCAGGGTGTAAGCTGTGTACATACATCTACTGATGCCTCTGGACACATCTTCAGTGAAGTTCCTGGAATCATCAGGTGTTTTGGGTCTTTCAACATCATAAAACCTCCTCCAGGTGACCCACCTGGGGCTGATCAGACCCCAGCTTGTGTCCAGATGGCTAGCTACTTATGACCCTATGGCTCCCCTCTTTTGAGCCACAGCCATCTTGAGGCCCTCTCTGCTGCATCAGTGGTACTGTGGATGGCTCTCCTCTTCCTCTCTCGCTCGATGCCCAAATTGCTGAAGGCTCTGGCTAAGGAATGGGCTGCGAATCCCTTACATGCAACCTCCACTGGGAGACACTTCGCTCTCCATCCAGCCTGCTGACAGGTGCTGATCAGTCATGCGTACTTGGAGAGCTTCCTTTCAAAGGCCTCTTCCAAGCGATCTTCCCATGGGACTGTCAGCTCCAGCAGCACCACTTGCTTAGTAGACTCAGACACAAGGACAACGTCCGGTTGCAGAGTGGTGGCTGCGATATGGTTGGGGAACTTCAGCTGCCGTTCGAGGTCCACCAACAGCTGCCAGTCCCTTGCAGAGGTCAGGATGCCTGCAGATGTTCTTTTGGCGGGTTTTGGCTGCTCCCCAGCTCTGACAAAGGCAATGGTCAGCTTGGAGGGTCGGGACCGCTTCGCCCACTCAACTCCAGCGCTGATGGCTTCAGCGATGGTCTTCAGGACCCGATCTTTAGTTATCTTGAAAAGTGTGTGTGATGCTTGTTCTTATCCTCTGCAATCCCTTTAGTAATGGTGCAATAAGATTGAATAGAGGACATTAATTACAGAATTGTGAGCCAATGAAAATAAAGAAAGAACAGCATGTTCTGAAGTAAGAATAAACTTGGAGAGAACTTATGAAATGAATTAACATTTGCATGCCTAGCATTCTCATTTCCACTTAATTATCAATTTATTTTAGACTACAAGTACTGTTCTTCTTTTAACAGCAGTTCTCTTTTACCTTTCACAGCGTATCTTTCACCTCAGACAGTTGAAGAAGTTTGTCATGTGTCCCCAGAGCCTAAGAACTTTCTACAAGGGCACAATTGAGAGCATCCTGACTGGCTGTTTCACTGCCTGATATGGGAACTGTACTTCCCTTAATCGCATGTCTCTGCAGAGAGTGGTGCGGACAGCCTAGTGCATCTGTGGACGTGAACTTCCCACTTTTCATGACATTTACAGTGACAGGTGTGTAAAAAGGGCCCGAAGAATCATTGGGGACCCAAGTCACCCCAACCACAAACTGTCCCAGCTGCGACCATCTGGGAAACGGTACCACAGCATTAAAGCCAGGACCAACAGGCTCCGGGACAACTTCTTCCAGCAGGCCATCAGACACACTGACTGTTCTGTGTGTATCTTACTGTACATACTATCTATTACAAATTACTAAAATTTGCACATTGCACATTCAGACAGAGATGAAACGTGAAGATTTTTACTCCTCATTTATGTGAAGGATGTACGAAATAAAGTCAGTTCAATTCAATTTAATTCAGTTACTTGGAATGACTCTGCAATTGCCATTCACAAGTCTTCCAGAGTAGTTATTTACCTCTTTCATTGTTATGCCACACATCACTACTGAGAGGAAAAATAAATTAGCAATGATTGGCGCAGACTTGAATGCCCTAATTTTTCTCCGATATCATCTTATGGGGACAAATCTACCACTCTTTCGAATTCCCTATTTCATTTCAGTCATTGTTGGAATAATACAGCATGTGGAGACCCAGCCGATTGTCTTTCATTGAAGAATAGATTGAAAATTTCAGGCCATTGCCCTTTATCAGTGAATTATCAGGTATCTGTGTGTTTACTCTCAGCTGCAATCAATCCTAATTTTAAAAAAAATGCTGCAAGAGGACAGCAAAAACACATACCATCAAGACTCCACCTCTGATAATTCAGGTTCTGTTGAGGATAGGTTAATTATCATCATCACAAAGGGGAGATAAATCAGCATGAATGCTATTGTCAAACTTTATTCATGTACAGTGCCTTGAAAAAGTATTCAGTCCCCAAAACTATTTTCACATTTTACTGGCTCAGTAAATAATTAATTAAAAATATATTTAAGTAGGATTTTTGAGCTAATCTACAAAACATTGTGCCAGATCAAAAGAAAAATTCCAAAACCTGTCAGCAATTTACTAAAAATTAAAAATCAAAATTGTGGGGCTGAAAAAGTTTTCGTCCCCTAGGATGCTTTTCAGCAGCAGAGACTGGAAATCTGGTCAGGATTGATGTGAAGGTGAATGCTGCAAAATACAGAGAAATCCTGGATAAAACCTTGGTAGCCTCTGCCGGAAAGCTTAAACTGGAAAGGAAGTCTGTCTTTCAGCAGGAGAACTATCTAAAGTACGCTGCCAGAGCAACCGTGGAGTGACATCAAATGAACAAAATTGATGTCCTTGAGTGGCCCAGTCAGAGACTTGACCTTAACCCAATCAAACATCTTTAGCAAAACCTCAAGATTGCTGTCCACTGCTGCTCCCCAACTAACCTGCCACAGTTTGAGAAATTTTGCAAGGAGCAATGGGCAAATCTTGCTCCATCATGTTGTGCAAAGCTAACAGATACTATACTTATCCAAAAAGACTACTGGCTGTAATAGCTGTGAGAAGTGGCTCACCTAAGTACTAAGCAAAGGGGAATGAATACTTTTGAAAAGCTGACAATTCAGTTTTTGAATTTTTAGTTTTCCATGTACTACAATTTCTCCTGTTTTTTTTTGGGCTCCATTTGAAAAAAGGAGCTTATAATTCACAAATAAAAATTCTCAGTTAAATTGATCAAAAACCCTGTTTGTAATACCCATTTATGTGAACAAAGGTTTAGGGCTGAATACTTTCACAAGGCACTGTTTACAAAAATATTAAGGAGGAATCAACTACTTTGAAAATGTCTAAACAACAGCAAAACAAATTTATAGACTATCATCAACGTTCATGATCAAAGATCCCCACCATCCAGTTCTCACTACAGCCATGAGGGAGGAGGTACAGAAGCTTTAGGTCCCGCACCACGAGGTGCAAGAACTTTTATCACCCCTTAACAATCAGGCTCTTGAACCAGTGTGGATAACTTCACTCACCCCAACAATGAACTGATTCCACAAACTATGAATTCACTTTTAGGACTCTATGACTCATGTCCTCGATATTTATTACCTACTTATTAATTATCCTTTTTTTCTTTGTTTTTGTATTTGTACAATTTGTTGTCTTTTGCATATTGGTTGTTTGTCCATCTTTGTTGTGTGCAGTTTTCCTAGATTCTATTGTGCTTCTTCGTATTTACTGTGAATGTCCACAAGAAAATGAATCTCAGGGTAGTATATTGGGATACACTTTATATGTACTTTGATAATAAATTTACTTTGAACGAACTCTCAAATTAAAAAAACTCATTTGTGTGGTATTCTTGATTTATACTGTTTTATGAATAACATTAATCCATTTAAAATGTGCAAACTAATGCATTCAATGTAGAGAATCAAATACATTAAGTGCCATTTCATTATTTCAAAAACAATTTTATCAAGGCTAATGTAATTCAAATAAATGTCTCAGATATTTCCCAAAGCCTTGTTATATAATCTAAGGAGATATGATGGCTTGAAGAATATCGATCAAAAATATATAAAGTAATTGTGTTATATTGTTGGACTTGGTAGTTAGCAGGTAAGAAGGCACTCCTCATTTAAGGTTATGTTCCTCTTGCTCTACCCTTCATACTACCTCTGCATCTCAAGAGTTACTAGATCTATACATTTAATAAGGAGAATTAGATACGCATCTGGAAAGGAAAAGCTTGTCTTCCTCCTTCAGTCCTCAGCTGAAGTACAAGGTTCAAGTCTCAGGGCCAAGAGACTACCATCATTGATAGTAATCTATGAATGAGCTAAGGCTTGCTTGAGGAAGGGACAGGTAGCTTCTTAAACTGAATCTGAAAACAAAATAGATGTCATGACTTTATTTTGCCTTCTGCAGATTTTAGGTAAAAGAGGTGGATGAGGTAATAAAGAGTATGATTTCACTTCCATTTTTTGGGTGTAATGGAAATCTGAGACAAATCGATGTATTTTATTTGACAATATCCAAACTAATCAACAAAGTAATTATTTCTGCAGCTTTTACATCTCCTCACACTTACCAAAGTTCTCCAAATATTTAACTTCAAAATAAATAAAATGCTATATTTAGAAATAATCTAGAAGTCCTGACGAAGGGTCTCGGCCTGAAACGTCGACTGCACCTCTTCCTACAGATGCTGCCTGGCCTGCTGCGTTCACCAGCAACTTTGATGTGTGTTGCTAGAAGTAATATGCCTTGTTTCCTGTGGTTCAGTGACAATAATAACTCTATTTATCCACTTGAATTTGAATATAACAAAATCTCTTTAAGATGTAATTAATTTCAGTGAAACGTGTTAAAAACTGATGTAATTCATATAGCCTTCTTGTGATTTTCCAACAGAAAAAAAGCAGCAATTCACTATTACAGAATAGTTCTGTTACAGACTTTAGAGAAATGCTGGGTATTGCAAAGAAAACAGTAAAAAAGATCAAATATCTAAAGTAAGTCTCACTATCTGATGATTGCACAGACCAATGTTCCCCAGCCACATGCCAGCCTTTGGCTCCCTTATTGGTTACATTTATAACAATACTATCTAATAGGTCTATGACTGTGTCATTACCAGTGACATTGCCGCTACATTTTTTTATCATCCTTCCTACAGCAATACTGCACCTTAAATCCAACAAAATTCCTATAGCTGTGCAGGCCACCTTCAAAACTAATTGGAAACTATTCAATCTATTTAGTCTGTACTCTGAAAGCAACATTGTTCCAGCCTCGGTCGTCAAGCTGAAGAATGTAGATGATGCGTTCCAGCATGCTCACAGCATGTATTCCAATTGTTTTTTTTCACAGAAGCACACAAGAGGGCCTCAGTTTCAACTCCCATAAGGTGAAGGATGTCTTCAAACATATGACCACTGTTCTATAGATTTTCATATTGAGCTTCTCAAAAATGTGGACCACTTTTCTTATTTTGGAAGCAACTGATGATGGACTTCAGAATAGGTAGCCTTCAGAGCATTAGCATAGCTCATGTATTACTGAGGAAAAGGGATTTGATGATCTGTACTTGGAATTTGGTGCAGGACCTATGGGTAAATTCCTGCTCTTTTATCTAAAACCTGAGCTACCTATAGCAGTTACCTCAAGGCAATGGAAGCACGCCACAATTAATAAAGAGAATCCCAAGGCATTCTATACATACATCAAGAGCAAAAGGATAAGTAGGGATAGGGTAGAATGTGAAGGATGTGGGTGAGGTCCTTAATGAGTACTTTACATCAATATTTACTGAGGAGAAGGATGTGGTGGATAGGGAGATCACTGCTGAGTGTATTGGTGTGCTAGGGCATTTCAAGGTAAAGGAGGAGGTAGGGTTGGATCTCTTAAAGATAATTTAGGTGGATAAATTCTCAGGGCCTGATGAGATATAGTCCAGGTGATTGAAGGAGCCAAGAGAAGACATTGCTTGGGTCTTGACCAATATCTTTGTGTACCCTCTAGCCACAGGCAAGATCTCAGAGGACTTGTGAGAGTGGGCAACTTCAAAGGAGATGTGAGGAGCAAGTTTTTTTACAGAGAGTTCTTGAACCTTAAGTTCAAGTTGTCACACTAAAGCAGAAAGACTAAATCCTATCCCAAAGTGCCCAACTCCACCAAGCACCTTCAGTTCTATCCATGAAGATTCTGTGCTTCTCACATTGGCCTCATCAGTGACCTCAGAGCACACTGAACAAGTTAGAAGTGAGTCTTCCTCAGTGATGATTCCTTAGGTACAACAGATGAGGAAGAAAAAGAAGATTTGGTGATCAGGCATTCTGAATATAAAATGAAATTCTAGATCCTATAGCTAACTTCACAGTGGGTTTCCATAACAATTCTCAGAAGTGGCTTCAAATCGGTTGTGGCTTATTTGGTAGCACTTTTATCTTTGAGTCTACAATTCAATGGTTCAGGTTCAGGGAATTTGAGCACATGATATAGACTAACGCTTCTATATAATTCTGTAATAGGTGCTATCCGCATTTACGGAAAAGGAAATTCTGTTAAATAGTGGCAATTTCTATTAAATTCTTCACCTTGAATCGTCTTGAGGCTGCAATCCAATTCTTTCACTCTGGACAAGTGAAAAGATAAAAAAAAAATCAATCATGTTTGATTGGCTAATGGAAACCATGGGGATATGGAAGGTGAATATCATTGCACATTATAATGACCATCCTTTATATTCAAATTGTTGGTTGTCAAGGTTGATCTCTGCAAGTGCTGTCTTAGGTGAAGGTCTTGTGGAACCATATGCCAACAGAATCTCAAGCTATGAGGAGGGAGAGAGAATGTGATCAAGGCATTCACTACTCAAAGATTTAAACAATTGCTTTTCTCCATGTCCTTAAGTAACATAGCATGTAAGTGACCCTTTTGTTACATGCAGTCTGTGGATGTGTGGTATCTATACTACCTTTGTGCCTTCTGCACTTCCTGTCACTACAATTGTTGTGAGTTATCCCGTTAAATGCCATTTTACCAGATATCTTGTACCTCCTCTGTCAAATGTTGCAATGCATACCAGTGTGTTTATAAAACTTTGAATAAAAAATTTGTTTAAGCTTCTTTCATCCTTTCACACTCCAACTTTTCCTCACTAGAAAAATTAATGAGTAATTTTTCTACCCTTATTGAAAAGTATTTAAACATGACTCCATTAGGTGCTTGTGAGGATGTTGCTGAGATTGTATGAACCACACCTATAAAGAGGTTGAACACAGATGCTTAATTGCACCATAAGTAAAACTGAAGTAACTGATCACAGATTGACTTTCACTCTCCTTGCTACTATGAGAAATGTAGGGTATTCTCCCTTCAGCTGAGTGGTATGACCACATGTGATCATTACAATCATCGAAAATGATTGCTCTAAGAGGCAACAGTGTGGTGAATAAGTAATAAGGAAGTGGATAGTCATTAAGATAGAAACTGTAACTTTAGCAAAGGCAGCAAAATTTTTAATACTGAAGTCAGTAATCAGCGTATCATCAGAAAGGAAGTTAAGATTTACCTTGTGTTCTTCACAATATGGATTGAGTATCCTTTCAATTATTCACCATTATAGATAGCTGTCAAAGTCAGTATGCACTTTCTAGAATTATTTTTCCCAAAATCATTCTGTGTTCTTAAACGTATAAGATATATAGGATGATGAGGGGCATTGATCATGTGGATAGCCAGAGGCTTTTTCCCAGACTAAAATGGCTAACATGAGGGGGACATAGTTTTTAGGTATTTGGAACAGGTACTGAGGGGATGTCAGGGCTAAAGTTTTCACACAGAGAGTGGTGGGCGCATGGAATGTATTGCCGGTGGCGGTGGTGGAAGTGGATACAATAAGGTCTTTTAAGATAGGTACATGGAGCTTAGAGGAATAAAGGGCTATGTGCTAGGGAAATTCTAGGCACTCTAGAGTAGGTTACATGGCCAGCACAACAATGTGCTGTAGATTTCTATGTTTTATGTTCTATGTTCTTGTCATACTTACCATTTTTGAAATGTTTTCTCAATGACAGATTAATTAGTTATTTTTAATTTCTTTAGGTGCCAAGATAGCATTGATGCTCATGCCTTCAGATCAGTAGTTCACACTTAGAAATCTACATCCATTAAGATAACCACCTTTTCTCTCTACCATTTACTGACATGTGATCAAGATGGAAACTACTGCTGAGGGTGGGTAGATGCTACTAATGTAGAGCAATCTGTTTGTCAGATTCATTGCCACTCAATGATGATAAATCATTCTATGCTCAGTCTAACCAGTTTGCCTCATCCAGACTTTGCCAGCATTCTATCCAGTGCATTCGTATACTTCCCACTCCAGCTATACAGTGATCATGTTGATATTTGTTAATTAGGACTAAATCGAAGAGAAAAAAATGAAACAAGTCTCTGATCTGAATTCACTCTGGAGTTAACATGACTCAGGGTCTAGGTGAATTATAGGACATTATATCAAGCAGGAATGTTAACTCTTCAGCAATTGCTGGATCCATACCATTAATCACAGAGTTATACAACATGAAAATCGGCAATTCTGCTCTATTCACCCATGCTGACCACCACACGCATCTAAGACAGTCCCACTTGTCTGCATTTGGCCCACTTGCCTCTAAAACCTTTCTATCCATGAATCTGTCAAATGTCTTTTAAATGTTTTTTTATTGTACCTGCCTCAACTACTTCCTCAAGAGCTTGTTCCATATAAGCATAATCCTCTGCATGAATAAGTTATTCCTCAGGTCCAGTTCAATCTTACCCCTCTCATCTTTAGCCTATGACATCTCATATTTGATTCCATTTCCCTGGAAAAAGACTGTGCACATTCACCCTATCTATGTCCTATATAATTTTATACACTTCAATAAGGTCTTGCCTCATTCTCCGAGGCACCAAGGAATAAAGTCCAAACCTACAACTCAGGACCTTGAGTTTCCAACAACATTTTGGGGAATCTTTGTTGTTCCCTTTGCAGTTTTATGACATGTTTCCTATAACTAATGTACTTGTCGTCCCAAGTCCCTCTGTTCTACGAAGCTCTCCAGAGCCCTACTATCCACTATGAAGCTCTACTGTGAGAATATGGAGTGATGTCATTCATCATGGGTAAAGCCTTCTGCACCATTGAGCATGTCTACAAAAAGCACTGTCGCAGGAAAATAACATCCATCATCAACGGCCCCCATCACCTAGGCCATGCACTCTACTCACTGCTACAATCAGGAAAAAGGTATTGGAGCCTCAGGACCAACACCACCAGGTTCAGGAATAGTTATTACCCCTCAATGATCAGGCTCTTGATCCAGTGGGCATAACTTCACTCAACTTCACTCGCCCCATCTGTCAACTGCTCCCACAACCTATGGACTCACTTTCAAGGACTCTTCATCTCATCTTCTTAATATATATTGTTTATTTATTTAGTATCATTATTTCTTTTTTTTCCTATTTGCACATTTAGTTGTCTTTTGCACCTTGATTGCCCTGTTGGGTATGATCTGTCATTGATTTTACAGTGTTTTTTCGATTTACTGACCATGCTCACAAGGAAACAAATCTCAGGGTTGTATATGGTGATTATATATGCACTTTGATAATAAATTTACTTTGAACTTTGATGCTCTGAGAGAGATTTGATGTACCAACAACCATATGCGCAGAAATGGCTCTGTCAACATCTCAGTAGAACAGCAGCTGACCAATTTAAAACAGGGAAAAATGGGATTTCCATTTCAATCTCCGTTATGCAGATAATAGTTTGACATAGATTTGAGGTGACGAGGCAGTGACCCAAATTATTCACCATCAAAGGACAGCCATGTGCTGGATTTTTAGAACATGAGCAGATAGCTACCAGACTGGCATTATGGCGACTCTTAATCTTCCATGCCAATTGGATGGCTGCCCACTGAACATGAAATAGACTAGGTGCAGCCATGAAGCAATACAGGGTGCTCTGGCCATTCTGGACAGATTCACCCATGAGTTAAGTGCTGTTGTGCCCATCTCAGTTCTTCTTTGTTAAAGGAAGTGAAACCGTGCCATGCTTCAGACTGAAATCAAGCCGCAAAATGACACGGGGCTAGGATAGATAAGTAGACACTTTATTGATCCCAAAAGAAATTACAGTGTTACAGTAACATTATAAGTGCACAGATATACACACATGCATATATTAGAAAAGAAGTAAGGAAGAATAAAAAATGAGTTACCACAAACAGTCTAACACTTCCCCAGCTATAGGTAGACTCATTATAGAGCCTAATGGCCGAGGGTAAGAATGACTTTATATAGCGCTCTTTGCAGCAGCACAGTTCTGCTCCTCTGTTCAGCCAAGGTGGCATGCAGAGAGTGAGAAACATTGTCCAGAATTGCCAGGATTTTACATAGGGTCCTCCAGTGTAAAATATAGCTGAAGCTAAAAAAGAGCATGCTGGAAGTGTATGTACATGGGATGACACGGTAGCATAGTAGTTAGCACAATGCTAATACAGCACCGTCAACCCAGGTTCAATTCCTGCCACTGCCTGAAAGGAGTTTGTGCGTTCTCCCTGCGAACAATTGGATTCCCTCCGGATGCTTCAGTTTCCTCCCACATTCCAAAGGTGTACGAGTTAGTAGGTTGGCTAGTTACATGGGTGTAACTAGGCAGAGTAGACTCGTTGGGCCAGAAGGTCCTGTTATAGAGTTATAGGTCCTGTCATTGGCTATATTTAAGAGGTGGCTAAAGGGATCAGGGGGTATGGAGGGAAAGCTGGTACAGGGTTCTGAGTTGGATGATCAGCCATGATCACACTGAATTGTGGTGCAGGCTCGAAGGGCTGAATGGCCTACTCCTGCACCTATTTTCTATGTTTCTATGTTACTATGTTACTATGATGTATTTCGAAACAAATAAGATATTTTGCAGGTAAGGCTGCTTCCATGAGAAGAGACATCAGGGACCCCTCATCAGATGTTTCCAGCATTATCTGTTTTTATTTAATTTTTACTATATGGAGAAACTAATCTCCAGCTATACCAACTGCCACTATTGCACTTGTGTTGTTAGTGAGAGAGGAAATTTAGATCTGGAACTTCAAATTTATCTACTGACGGCAACTGCAAGCCAACCAAATGCTAACGTTTTCCAAGTTGAATCTTCAGTTGTGTCAAAATGCCCCCCATATAATGCAACATTAAAACCAATGTCTCATATAAAAGTGTATTTTGCCTCAGGAACTTTAATTTAATTTGACCATTAAGTAAAATTTGAATTCATTTTCATTTGGTTTAAGCCAAGCTTCCATATTTGCTCAGTTTAATCCTGTTTCGTTCAAGCCTCGAAAAAATTAAATTCAGTTGTATTTATTTATAATTTATAATTATCCAGCTGCATTGTGATCACAGTTTGTGTATTTTTCTCTCTAATAAAATAAAACCCTTTGGAAGACAAAAGCAAGTGATATAAAAGTAAAAGGCCATTGATGTGAACTGGATAGGCTTATGGATGTAATCGAATAAAGAGACTTGTGCGGTCCATAATCACAAAAGAAGGCGAGTGTCAGTGCCTGCTGATTCAGAAAAGGCTGCTTGTCAATAAAGGCCCCTTAAACTGGTTAAATGCATGGTGAGCGTGTGCAGAATCTTTGCCACTAACAGGTGGCTGAGTGAGCTCAGCTGGTGTTGCACAGAGGCCGGCATTGACCTTCGTTAGGATAATTTCAGCTTTATCCCTTCCCCCCTCCCAACACTTTTTTTTTCATTTTAGTTACTGTACTTGCCACAGTGGAAACAATTTGTGGATGAATAATTTCTTTAGTCCCTCAAGGGGCCGGTGGTTCACTCAACTGAATTAACATAAAAGAACAGCAACAACAGCAATCTGAAAAGCCTAGCTGGTGGGAGGATTAAGTATATCATTGAAAGGAATTATGTTGTAAATGACTGGGAGTGGTAGAGCTTCTGTTCCTTGGTCCCATCTGGTACTAAAAGAATACCTTGTCATAATTACCCCCAGATGGCTTTGTGCTGTACAGGCTCTGGTCAACCAGGTGTCACAATGTCTTGCTGAGTATGATATTCATCGCAACAGCGCTGTGGCAAAAATGGACTTTGTGCCACCTGATTTCTTTTTTCTCGGAGATTTAAACAAATATGAACTGAACTCTTACCTATTGATCGCAAGCTTTGTTTCCTGCATTGCGAAGTGTCGGCTTTATTTCTTTCTCCCTTGTCTCTCTGCCACTAGATGCGAATGGCCTACTAAGGGAGGGAGAGAAGGAGAGAGGGAGAGAGAAAGAGAGGGAGAACTGTTTTATCAGCCTTTTATGAATCTGAAATTCACACTCTGTAAAAACATCATTATGGATGTCAGGGGAGAAGAAACAAAGTGCAATGTTTACAGTAAAACTCACCCACCGTGAGAATCAACATTTTTATTGATAGAATGTACTGTTTTGTCAATAACATTAGAGGATAACATTGTCATATTGAATTGTTTAGTCCAGGGTATCTTTGAACAACTTTATGACTTTAACCCCTTCTTGGTGTAATACTTGCGTGTGTCACTGTATGTGCAGGTAAGAAGGTAACATGAAGTCTGAAATGACAGCAGCTTGTAAAATTAAAAGTCATCGCACTTTCTATTTGACTATTTAATGTGATGGATCACATCAGGTAAATGGCTAGAAGGGAATGTAACTTTGTAATCAAATTGCTTGCAGTTTTTTTCTTCTTTGTTATGATGATAACTAGATGGTGGTCCTTATATGCTTTATAATATTCCTGTAACAAGTGAGGTAGATTAGGCCAATAAAAGCAGCATTTTTCGGCCAACAGCTATGCAACAATTCAAGTAACTTGTGATCTGCTACCAGTTTCTTCTTCTGTCTCCACTGTCGATATGATAATATTGAATATAAAGGAAAGATTAAGAGTTTGGGTTAAAATCTACCACTGTGGAAAGCTGTACACTTGAAAGGGATTTCAGATTTCGTGGGTTAATGTGTACCAATCTAAATTTCTGCCCATCGTATAGTGTCATCTGGTCAAGCCTGCTGGGGAGGGATATTTGTATCTCTGCAAATGACGGAAGAGGCTGTGACAAAATGTAGTGGTGACCTGCTCGGAGATGTTCAACATATGCTGGCACAGATGCTACCAGATATCCCCATGGAGTTGGAAGAGATTATTGAATATTAGGGAAATTCTTATCAGCTGGAGGTAAGTGGCACACATTAAAAAACACAAAGAAATACAAAGATAAGCACATTTCTCCACTGACCAGTAAATATGCTGGAAGATCTCCCTAATCCTCTAAAAATTACACCAGAGTTTTTTTTCATGAAGCTTTCATCTTCTAAGTGAGCAACATTCCTTTTAATCTTGCAACATGACTCCTATGAGGCATCCTTCCTTCTGAAAGAGGAAGACATATGGAGTTGCACAGCCTGTGAGCTGGTGAATTTATCAGAAATGTTTAGAAATTCTAGTTCTAGAGAGAACCTCAGTCATGATCAGTTGGTTTTATATCTGATACTTTAATAAGTTTGAAATTACTTAATAAATAATGTAACATACAAGCAGAAAGCTGGGGGGCTGTGTTATAAAGAGGTGTAGCCTTTACATGTTCATGAACTAAGGAGATTAAAAGCTATAAAACGATAAGATAAAGGAGCAGAAGTAGTCCAATGGGCCCTTTGACTCTGCTCTGCCATTTTATCATGGCTGATCCAATTTTCCTCTCAGCCCCAGTCTCCTGCCTCCCCCTGTATCCTTTCAGCCTAATCAAGAATCTGCCTTAAATATACGTAAAGACTTGGCCTCCACAGCTGCCTGTGGCAATGAATTCCACAGATTCAACACTCGCTGGTAAAGAAATTCCTCCTCATCTCCATTCTAAAAAGATACCTCTCTATTCCAAGGCTGTGTCCTCTGGACTTAGATTCTCCCACCATAGGAAACATCCTCTCCACATCCACTTTATCAAGGCCTTTCACCATTCAATAGGTTTCAATTAAGTCATCCCTCATTCTTCTGAATTCTAGTGAATACAGGACCAGAGCCATCAGATGCTCTTTCTTTCTAAGATACGGGGCCCAAAACCATTCACAGTACTCCAAGTGAGGTCTCACCAGTGCTCAACATTACATCCTTGCTTTTATGTTCTAATCATCTTGAAATAAATGCTAACAATGGATTTGCCTTCGTCACCACAGACTCAACATGTAAATTAACCTTTAGGGAATCCTGCACAAGGATTCTCAAGTCCCATCGCACCTCAGTTTTTTTTAAATTTTCTCTCCACTTAGAAAATAGTCAACCCATTTATTAAAACATGGTGTACTTACAAATTCATTTCATCATTTTAAAGTGAATATTTACTTATGCTTTCTTCCACTTTAGATCATAAAACAGAGGAGCAGAATTAGGCCATCTGGCCCATTGAATCTGTTCCTCCAGTCAATCATGGCTGATGGAGATGGTGATGGACTTTAGGAAGACTAAGCCTACAATGCTCTCTGTTACTACTGATGGTGAGGACATAGGTGTGGTGAGTACCTGGGGGTGCACCTGAGTGACAGACTTGAGTGGAGCACCAACACAGAGGCTGTGTACAAGAAGGACCAGAGTTGCCTCTACTTCCTGAGGAGACTGAGGTTCTTCGGAGTATACAGGCCTCTCCTTCACATATTCTACCAGTCAGTTGTTGCTAGTACAATCTTCTATGCGATGGTGTGCTGGAGCAGTGGCATCAATAGGCTCAATAAACTGATTAGCAAGGCTGGCTCTGTTAATGGAGTCAAACTGGACATACTGGAGACTAGTAAAACAAAGGACCCCATGGAAAATCCTGGCATTTGTGGATAATGTTTCTCATCCTCTGCATGCCACCTTGGCTGAACAAAGGAGCACTTAGTGATAGATTAAGACAACTGCGCTGCTCCAAAGAACGCTATATGAGGTCATCCTTACCTTCTGCCATTAGGCTCTATAATGAATCAACCTATAGCCAGGAAAGCGATGACCCCTTCCTGATAGACTGTTTGAGGTGACCTACTTTTTTATTCTTTCTTACTTCTTTTCTAATATTTGTCTAACTGTTCACTTGTAATGCACCTGTGACACTATAGTTTCTTTTGGGATCAATAAAGTATCTGTCTATGTATCTACTTCTCCAGATGCAGAAGACCCGATGAGCCATCCCCCTGCTCCGAAGGAATATCCCATGAAGCAACTCGTCCTCTCTCCTCTAGATAGTCCCAGCAAACAGAAGTGAGTCATTTCCCCTTTGTACTTGCTTTACCATTTAATAAGATAAGGCTTGATCTTTATCCCTCAGCACCGTTAACCAATGCTAACCCAAGTCCCCTGATTACTCAGATACTTAATTTCTATTCCCACAGCCTACACAGCCCACTTGGGTAAAGAATTCCAAAGAATCACCACCCTCCAAGTGGAGCAAACTCTGCCCTGAATGTCTTTTCCCTTATGTCGAGACTGTGACCCTGTTTCTGGACAACACCCCCAGGCAACTTCTGACAGATCGCTGCAGTCAAAGAATAGAATTTTGAATCGTCTCCCATTGTCTAAGACGCACTGTCAAGTTGTTTTAAATAGTTTAAAATGCATTAAAACAACTTAATGGAATATATAGAAAAGAAATTTTAAAATGAGTGATTTTAAGGCATTAAAATAATGTAAAATGACTCCAACAATTACCAGCATTATCTTCTTCTACAGAATCAGCAACTCCTATTCCCATGAATGCGGCTTGCCTGCTGTAAGAAGGCAAGCCTGATGAAACTTGAGATGAATCCTGACTTCTCCTCAAAATGACCACGTCCTGCTATTAAGTATCAATCGTGATGGAGCAGCAGGTCTGACCACTAGTCGACATTTTGGACTGAGACTATTCACCAGGGTTGTTTATTCCCACCGTAGATGCTGCTGGACTTGTCGTTCCTCCATCATTTTGAGCGTGTCAATCAGAGAAGCTACTGCTTCTATGGATGTTTGTGTGTGACTCCCAGCCTCCTGGATGGCCACATCTGCGCCAGGTATGTTAGAGACCAGGTTAGGGAACTGGAACTGCAGCTCGATGACCTTCGTCTGGTCAGGGAGAGTGAGGAGGTGATAGAGAGGAGCTATGGTCACACCGGGGCCTCAGGAGACAGATAAGTGGGTAACAATCAGGAGAGGGAAGGGCAAGAATCAGATACTAGAGAGTACCCCTCTGGCTGTCCCCCTTAACAATAAGTACTCCTGTTTGGGAACTGTTGGGGCAGTACGTCCTACCTGGGGGAAGCAACAGTGGCTGCGCCTCTGACACAGAAGCCCCCTTCTGTGGCTCAGAAGAGTAGGGAAAGGAAGGGGATGGCAGCAGTGATAGGGGACTCTATAATTAGGGGTTCAGACAGGTGATTCTGTGGACAGAGGAAAGAAACTCGGATGGTAGTTTGCTTCCCAGTTGCCAGGGTCCAGATGTTTCTGATCGCATCCATGATATCCTGAAATGGGAAGGAGAACAGCCTGAGGTTGTGGTACATATTGGTACCAACGACATAGGTAGGAAAAGGGAGGAGATCCTGAAAACAGACTACAGGGAGTTAGGAAGGAAGTTGAGAATCTCGGGATTACAGCCTTTGCCACATGACAGTGAGTATAGGAATAGAACGAGGTGAGGGATAAATGCGTGGCTGAGGGATTGGAGCAGGAGACAGGGATTTAGATTTCTGGATCATTGGGACCTCTTTTGCGGGAGGCGTGACCTGTACAAAAAGGATTGGCTGCACTTCAGTCCGAGGGGGACCAATATCCTGGATGGGATGTTTGCTAAGGCTATTGTGGAGAGTTTAAACTAGAATTGCTGAGGGGTGGGAACCGAACTGAAGAGACGGAGGAAGGAGTGGTTGGCTCACAAAGCTTGTAGACAGTGCAAGAGGGAAGATAGGCAGGTGATAGAGAAGGGATGCGCTCAAATAGATGGTTTGAGATATGTCTATTTTAATACGAGTATTATGAACAAAGTTGATGAGCCTAGAGCGTGGATGAATACTTGGAGCTGTAATGTTGCGGCCACTACAGAGACTTGGATGGTTCAGGGGCAGCAATGGTTACTTAGAGTGTCAGGCTTTAGATGTATCAGAAAGGACATGGAGGGAGGCAAAGGAGATAGGAGTGTGGCACTGCTGATCAGAGATAGTGTCACGGCTGCAGAAAAGGAGGAAGTCATGGAAGAATGTCTACTGAGTCTCTGAGGATGGAAATTAGGAAGAGGAAGAAGTCAATAACTCTACTGGGTGTTTTTTATAGACTACCCAATAGTAACAGGGACATCGAGGAGCAGATAGGGAGAGAGATTCTGGAAAGGAGTAATAATAACAGCGTTCTCGTGCTGGGAGATTTTAATTTCCCAAATATATCGGTATCACCCTAGAGCAAGCGGTTTAGATGGGGTGGAGTTTGTTAGGTGCGTTCAGGAGGTTTCTTGACGCAATATGTAGATAAGCCTATGAGAGGAGAGGCTGTACTATGGGAAATGAACCTGGTCAGGTGTCAGACCTCTCAGTGAGAGAGTATTTTGGAGATAGTGATCATAATTCTATCTCTTTTACACTAGCATTGGAAAGGGATAGAAACAGACAAGTTAGGAAAGTGTTTAATTGGAGTAAGGAGAAATATGAGGCTATCAGGCAGGAACTTGGAAGCATAAATTGGGAACAGATGTTCTCAGGGAAATGTACGGCAGAAATGTGGCAAATGTTCAGCAGATACTTGCATGAAATTCTGCATAAGTATGTTCCACAGAGGCAGGGAAAGGATGGTAGGGTACAGGATCTGTGGTGTACAAATGTCAAGGTCCAGTCCATTGACTTCTCATTTCAGTTAATTTCCTTTTCCCTGTGTTCCACTGGGCACCTTGATTAGGGCAGTGTTCCCCAACCTTTTTTGCACTGCAGACCGGTTTCATATTGACAATATTCTTGCGGACTGGCCGACCGGGGGCGGAGTGGGGGAGGTAGGGTTGCCAACGGACAAGAGTAGCAATCAAATACGTTGTTTACACGGAGAGACTACAATGACCACGAAGTCTTGCGCCGGCATCAGTGCGCATGCGTGATTTGCGCTTGCATATACGTGCCGATTTTTTCTATGCATCTCGTTTTTGACGATTCTGTTTGGGGGGTGAGGTTAATCACGACTGGAATATAGGTGATAAGTGGCTAATACACTCAATTTCATTTCTAAAAGGGTTTATCTAACGAATTTAATATTAAACACACAGCGCATATTCTCCTCGTATGAATATAGTGATAAGTCAGATAGGACAGGGGCGCTTGAAGTAAGTGTTGAATGAACTTCCAGTAGAAGTGGTAGAAGCAGGTTCGATATTATCATTTAAAGAAAAATTGGATAGGTATGTGGACAGTAAAAGAACGGAGGGTTATGGGCTGAGTGCAGGTCGGTGGGACTAGGTGAGAGTAGTGTTCGGCATGGACTAGTAGGGCCGAGATGGCCTGTTTCCGTGCTGTAATTGTTATATGGTTATGTAAGTAAGTCAATAGCATCATAACATTTTAAGTAACATTCGGATATTAAACACACAGCGCATATTTTCCCCGTATGAACATATAAAATCATTGCAACACACCAATATCGCTGAATCAGTGGGAGCACTGGGCTTGTTTCCCTGCAACAAGATGGTGCCATTGAGGGGTGATAGGAGACAGCGATACTCGAATGGGTTCCTTATGTCCAGTCTATTCCACAATTTAGTTTTCGTTGCATTCATTGCAGAAAACTTCGCTTCGCAGTGATATGATGTTGGAAATGGAAGCAACGTCTTCAGTGCTTTCCTGGCTACCTCAGGATATTTAGCCTTGACTTTGATCCAGAATGCCAGCAGAGATGTTATGTAAAACATACTTTTCAGCCCGCCGTCATTTGTAAGCTCGAGGAGTTGATCTTCTCCCCGCGCTGACATGGATGACGCGCGGGTAATGACCTCATGTGTGTAATGGCTCAACAGTGCGTGACGGGGAATGAGGAAAGCTGACTCCTATCGCCAAATCATATCGTTTCCTCGCGGCCCAGTAGTGCATGCTTTGAGGCCCGGTACCGGTCCGCGGCCCGGTGGTTGGGGACCGCTGGATTAGGACACCTGATCCTCATTTGAACCGGCAGCATAGAAACTCCAGCTTACATCTACTCGCTGCTGGTTCGTCACCTCAGCAGTGCGGCTATGCTCCTTCCGGGCTGCCAAGAATGAGTTGAGTCGAGAGCCTGTCATCCGTAGTTCCTGGGTCGAGTCGAGAGCCTGCCGTCCAGCTGAATTTTGCCAGTTGTTTGCCGCTTCATGTGCTACCCGGAGTCGAGGTACGAATGGACTGTCGTTGTTTGTTTTTATTGTCTTGTGTCCAGCTGAGTATTGCAGGCCATTTGTCGCTGCTCTGAGCCGTAATACAAACTGTCTGTCGTTGTTTGCTTTTGGCGTCTTGTGTCTGGCTGAGTATTGCTGGCTGTTTGCCGCTGCTCCAAGCCGTGATATGAATTGTCTGTCATTGTATGGTGTTGTCGTCTCCATGTCCAAACCCAAGTCCAAGCTCCATGTCCATGTCCAAGTTCCGAGCCCCGGTGCTGCGTCCAAGTTCGAGTCCAGGTTCTGTGATCCAGTCAAGTCCAAGTCCGTCTCCATGTCAAGTCTCCATGTCTGTGTCCTGCACTTAGGTCCACTCCCTACGCCCCATTGTAACAACAAAGGCTGTTGAAAATCTAGTCAAGAAGAAAAGAAAAGCTTACAAGAGGTTGAAAAAACTAGGTAATGATAGAGATCTAGAAGATTATCAAGCTAGCAGGAAGGAGCTTAATAATGAAATTAGGAGAGCCAGAAGGGGCCATGAGAAGGCCTTGACGGGCAGGATTAAGGAAAACCTCAATGCATTCTACAAGTATGTGAAGAGCAAGAGGATAAGACCAATCAAGTGTGACAGTGGAAAAGTGTGTATGGAACTGGCGAGATAGCAGAGATACTTAATGAATATTTTGCTTCAGTATTCACTACGGAAAAGGATCTTGGCGATTGTAGAGATGACTTACAGTGGTCTGCAAAGCTTGAACATTTAGATATTAAGAACGAGGATGTGCTGGAGCTTTTGGAAAGCATCAAGTTGGGTAAGTCACTGGGACCAGACGAGGTGTACCCCAGGCTATTGTGGGAGGTGAGGGAAGAGATTGCTGAGCCTCTGGCAATGATCTTTGCATCATCACTGGGGACGAGAGAGGTCCTGGAGGATTGGAGGATTGCAGATGTTTTTCCTTTATTCAAGAAAGGGAGTAGAAATAGCCCAGGAAATTTTAAACCAGTGAGTTTTACTTCAGTGGTTGGTAAGTTGATGGAGAAGATCCTGAGATGCAGGATTTATGAACACTTAGAGAGGCATAATATGATTAGGAATAGTCAGCATGGCTTTGTCAAAGGCAGGTCGTGCTCTACGAGCCTGACTAAATTTTTTTGAGGATGTGACTAAACACTTTGATGAAGATAGAGTAGCAGATGTAGTGTCTATGGATTTCAGCAAGGCAAATGATAAGGTACCCCATGCAAGGCTTATTGAGAAAGTAAGGAGGCATGGGATCCAAGGGGACAGTGCTTTGTGGATTCAGAATTGGTTTGCCCACTGAAGGCAAAGTGTGATTGTAGATGGGTCATATTCTGCATGGAGGTTGGACCAGTGATGTGCCTCAGGGATCTATCTGGGACCCCTTCTCTTCGTGATTTTCATACATGACCTGGATGAGGAAGTAGAGGGATAGGTTAGTAAATTTGCTGATGACACAAAGGTTGGGGATGTTCTGGATAGTGTGGAGGGTTGTCGAGTTTACAGTAGGACATCCATAGGATGCAAAACTGGGTTGAGAAGTGCCAGATGGAGTTCAATGCAAGGAAGTGTGAGGTGGTTCCTTTTGGTAGGTCAAATATGATGGCAGAATATAGTATTAATGGTAAGAATCTTGGCAGTGTGGAGGATCAGAGGGATCTTGGGAACCAAGTCCATAGGACACTCAAAGCTGCTATGGAGGTTGACTCTGTGGTTAAGAAGGCATTCGGTGCATTGGCCTTCATCAACCATGGGACTGAGTTTAGCAGCTGAGAGGTAATGTTGCAGCTATATAGGACACTGCTCATACCCCACATGGAGTACTGAGCTCAGTTCTGGTTGCCTCACTATAGGAAGGATGTGGAAACCATAGAAAGGGTGCAGAGGAGATTTACAAGGATGTTGCCTGGATTGGGGAGCATGCCTTACGAGAATAGGTTGAGTGAATTCGGCCTTTTCTCCTAGGAGCGACAGAGAATGAGAGGCCACCTGACAGAAGTGTACAAGATGATGAGAGGCATTGATCATGTGGATAGTCAGAGGCTTTTCCCCAGGGCTGAAATGGCTAACACAAGAGGGCAATGTTTTAAGTTGCTTGGAAGTAGGTACAGAGGAGATGTCAAGGGTAAGTTTTTTATGCAGAGAGTGGTGAGTGCTTGGAATGGGCTGCCGGCGATGGTGGTGGTGGCGGATATGATAGGGTCTTTTAAGAGATTCCTGGATAGGAACACAGGGCTTAGAGAAATAGAGGGCTATGGGTAACACTTGGTAATTTCTAAAGTATGGACATGTTCGGCACAGCATTGTGGGCCGAAAGGTCTGTTTTGTGCCGTAGATTTTCTATGTTTCTAAGTTTCTATGCTTGGATTATTGTGATGGAGAAATTGGAAAACTGGCTCCCTTATAAAGCTAGGAGATTCCAAAGGCATTAAAACACTTCCCAATTAAATCATTCATAGGGAACTTGGGAAAACTCACCATACACCATGGTATGTCACTGCTGCTAAATAGCCAAGGATTATAAGCAACTTTTGAGTCATATCTTTACTTTTAAATCTGTTGGTTAGGCTTTAACAATCCATCTCAACCATCTGAAGTTTATTCATTATTGACTTTTCAGACAAGATTTGCCTTGTTTGGAACTAAGTTGAAACTACCCAAACTAGAGGATTTAAATCAACACCAATAAGGTCCAAAAATTGTTGATTTTATGTTTCTAGATATGGTACTTAAAGACATCTGCCGCATGTATGTCATGTCTTTGGCTGAGATTGAAAGCAGAGCACATATCTATAAAATGGAACAGTGTGTCTTTGAAACACTCTGCAGCAAAGTTTCCTTTAATTTATATTTTAGTTTTCACAGCAAGTATCTGCTTTAAGATTTATCATTTCTATGGTTTCTCTTTCATTTGAAAGAAAGCATGGACAGAAATGTCAATGACAAAGAACTGTGGAGTGACAGTGTTCGCACTCAACAATTAATGGGCCATTGAATGTGTTACTACAGATCAGTGGCACATTAAGCACCTCATCTAATCTGTGTTAGATGAATATTAGGCAGGATGATTAACCAGTGGCTGAGATACTTTTGCCATTTTTTAACCCCCATGGCAGTTAGAATGCCTTGCAGGTACCTTGACGAAAAGTGAGGGGTAGAACTTTAAGTAGAATTCCCAAAATGCTCAGCAGAGCACTTTCAGCAGGGTCAAATCAAAGGTGGTGAAGAATCAGTAGATAGGAGGGAGACTCAAAATCTGTCACTTTGATACTACAACAACCTCTTACTCAATATTAGTAAGACCAAGGATCTGATTATTGACTTCAGAAGGAGGAAACCGGAGGTCCATGAGCCAGTCCTCGTTAGGGGATCAGAGGTGGAGAGGGTCAGCAGCTTTAAATTCCTTGGTGTTATCATTTCAGAGGATTTGTCCTTAGCCCAGCACATGAGTGCAATTATGAAGAAGGTATGGCAGCTCCTCTACATCCTTAGAACTTTGTGAAGATTCAGCGTGACATCCAACTTTGAAAAATTTATATAGATGCGCAATGGAGAGTATATTGACTGGTTACATCACAGCTTGGCATGGAAACACCAATGCCCTTGAGTGAAAATTCCTACAAAAAATGGTGAATATGGCCCAGTCCATCACGGGTAAAGTCCTTCCCATCATTGTGCACATCTACACAGAATGTTGTTGCAGGAAAGCAGCGTCTATCATCAAGGACCCCCACCACCCAGGCCAGATTCTCTTCTCACTGCTGCTATCAGAAAGCACATGCAGGAGCCTCAGGACCTATATCACCATGTTCAGGAACAGTTATTACCCCTCAACCATCAGGCTCTTAAAGCAGAGGGGATAACTTCTCTGAACTTCACTACCATTAACCTGATAGTGGCTGCTTCACCGCAGTAGTGGAGGGCATGGACTGACTTGCTGGAATGGGAATGGGAAGTTGATTTGAAAAGGGTGGTCAGCAGGACGGAGCAAAGGTGCTTGACACAAAGATCCCTCATTCTACATTGGGTTTCACTAATGTAGATGAGGCTGCACCTGGAACCCCAAATATGGCAGTCTCGCAGGTGAAGCGTGAGCGAGGAGGTGAAAGGAAAGATAGAGCATTTCTTTCAGTAGCAGGGATAAGAGCCTGGAGGGTGATTACTGGGGGAAGGATGCATGGGCAAGGGAGTCATGGAGAGAGTGATCCCTGTGGAATGTGAAGAGTTGGGGGTGAGGTTAGTAGTGGAAGGGAAAGATGTATTAAGTGATTGGACCCCATTGTAGATGGCAGAACTTAAGGAGAAAGAAGTGCTGGATGTGGAGGTCATGGGGTGGTAGGTGAATCTTACATCTCGTAGTTCTCTGAGAAGACCAAATTAAATAAAGTACCAATCTGTGCTGCAACTCCTCTTTCAGGATATGGGTGCCCGAAGGTGTCTGTTGAGATAAAACTGCCCCCGCTCTGACATCCAAGGCATCCACCTCCACGATGAAGGAAAGGTCCGTGTTAAGAAGAGCAAAATGGGAACTGTTATGAACGCTGTCTGAGATTTGCAAAAGCAGTCTCTGCTTTAGTAGTCCAAACAAAAGCGCCCGTGGATCTCTTAGTTAGTGCTATCCACAGGGCTGCCACTGAGCTGAAGTTCCTGATGAACTTTCTGGAAAAGTTAACAAATCCCAGAAATTGCTGGACTTGTTTCACAGTGGATGGCTGTGGCCAATCACTGACTGCCTGTGTCTTAATAGGGTCCACCTTGAGATTGTCATTAGAGATGATAAAATTGAAAAATGAAACTGTGGTTACTTGAAATTCAGATTTTTCCAGCTTCACATAAAGTCCATGATCTGGAAACCTCTTTAAGATATTTCTGATGTGAGTGATGTGTTTCCTCCATAGACTTCTAGAAAATTAGGATGACATCCAAGTAGACGAAGGCATACTTATGGAGAGCATCCCAGAACACGCCATTTATGAAGGACTGGAAAGCTGCTGGCACATTAGCAAGTGCAAAGGGCATGACTAGGTACTCATAGTGCCCTATCAGTGTGTTGAATGCAATCTTCTACTCATTACCCTCCTTTATGTGGACCAGGCTGTACACACTAGCTTAGAAAATAGTCTTACCCCTTGGAGAACCATGAAAGCAAAGTTCATGAGTGGAAGAATACTTGGCCATTATGCAATTCGGCTCTCTATAATCAATGCATGGCCATGGGCTTCTATCTTTTTACTGTACGAAGAAGAAGACTGCTTTGGCTGGTAAGGTGGAGGGGCAAATGAATCCCATTTCAGGAACCTCTTTTATGTACTCCTCCATAGAGCTTCTCTTCGGGTCTGAGAGCATGTTTAATCGACTCAGTGGAGGACAAGAACCAGACAGTAGGTCTATTGCACAATCGTAGGGTCAGTGATTGATTGGTGAAAGAGACAGAAGGCCATGGAAGAAAGAAGAAAGGAGGGAGGAGTACCAGAGGGAGATGATGGACAGGCAAGGAGATAACATGAGAGAGAGACAAGGGGATGGGAAATGGTGAAGGGGTGGGGAGGGCAGTGGAGGCATTACTGGAAGTTTGAGAAATCGATGTTCATGCCATCAGGTTGGAGGCTACCTAAACAGAATATAAAGGTGTTTTTCCTCCAACCTACATGTGGCCTTATCCTGGCAGTGGAGGAAGCCATGGAAAGACATATCGGAAAGGGAATGGGAAGTGGAATTAAAATGGGTTGCCACTGGGAAATCCCGCTTTAATTAGCATTGATTTTTCAAATTTCCAGTAATGCTTCCACCCCCCCACCACCACTCCCATCCCCTTGTCCCTCTCTCATTTTATCTCCTTGCCTGCTCATCACCTCCCTCTGGTGCTCCTCCCCCCTTTCTTCTTTCTTCCATGGCCTTCTGTCTCTTTCACCAATCAACTTCCTAGCTCTTTGCTTCATCCCTCCCTCTCCAAGTTTCACCTATCGCCTGGCGTTTCTCTCTCCCCTCCCCCCACCTTTCAAATCTACTCTTCAGCTTTTTTCCCTCCAGTTCTTCTGAAGGGTTTCGGCCCAAAACATCGACTGTACTTCTTTGCATAAATGCTGCCTGGCATGCTGAGTTCCTCCAGCATTTTGTGTGTGTTGCTTGGATTTTCTCTTGGTTGTAATTTGATTATCGAGGTAGCTAGATCAGAGGCCCTAAGTCCTCTACTGGCTTTCCCAAGGCAAGGGCATCCTTTAATTCACTTCAGAGTCTGTGGTGGTACAGAGTGGCCCAACCCTCCTCATTCCAGCCACACTGACGCACTTTAATCAGATGGTCCAAGGCTCTGTAAGCGCCAGCATGATGATGGAACACCCTCTTCAGGGTGTTCATAAATTCTTCTGAATCTCAACAAACCTCTGACCTCCAATCCCAATGCATGGTTGCCCAGGCGAGAGCTCTCCTGGTCAGGAGAGAGATCATGAAGGCCACCTTTCCCCTCTCCGTAGGAAACCAGGATGGCTGGAGTTCAAACACCAACAAACACTGAGTGAGGAAGCCTCAGCAAGAACCCAGATCACCACTGAAACCCTCCGGGGTCCAAGATGGACCGACTCCACAGAGCAACCGACAGCCTCACCTGAGCGACTCTGGCTTCCACCCTGCGACAGCTGGTGCATGGCGGCCTGGAGGCCATGTATCTCCAGGCTCTGTCTCAAAATTATCTCGGTCTGTCAGGCCACAGCTGGCAAGAGGTCCTGATACCTCGCTGGGTCCATGTTAGGCTCAATCATACTGTGATGAGAGACCTAGGCGAGGATGGTTAGGACCCAAGTATTGGAGTATCTGAGACTGGAATTGAGACATGAGACCAGACTGAGATGAGGACAGGGTTCCAAACTAGACACTAGATGAGAATCCTCAGTTCAGGTGCTCTTTAAATATAAAAATTCTGACGTCAAAGCATGGCCACCAATTAGTGGAGCCGGCCTCTACCTTTAAAGAGACTATGCCAGCTATCCATATTCCGGAGAATCGGAGCATCTAAACCCTGGAAGCTGGCGTGGTCAGGTGCACATTGTAATAAACGGTAACACAATTTGTTCTGCCAGGCAAGGTTCTGTTTAGACATTGCAATGTTTTTCATTCTCACTTTCATTCCTGACTGTAACTCAATTGTGTCTTCTTCTGCTGTTTCTATTGATACAGCGATTTCACTGCTCTTTAAAATGTGAGTTCTGCTTCAGTTAGGAGCCGATTTTTGAATGCTTTCTTGTAGGATTCTACAAGCTAAACAATCTATCAGTGCATCATTAAGCCCAACACTGAACTGACAATGATCAGACAATGACTATTAAGTTCCTCAATGGCACAATATCTCCCTGAGGTATTTAACAAAGGTGAAAGGAACAATTGAGAATAGCAAAAATGTTAGACTCCACATACGGTGCAAAATGTCCTATACAGCAGAATTCTCACACTCATATCCATAAAGGTGACCAGATTTCACTATGCCAGATTAATCAGGCAAACATGCATTTTTTTTCCAAAAGGTGACTGGGTGACATCATAACGATATGCAGATACGTGACTATCATGGTAATAAGGAAGAAAATGAAAGAGAAATGCCCTTGAATTAGATTCCTCGATAATATTTGTATGCATGTGTGTTTGTTCTTCCACTGCTAATCAGATGATGATATTACAGCTCGATATTTTTGACTGTTGCATTGCTGATCTCAAAGTCAAGACAAAACTAAAGCAGAATAATTAATCACTTTGCTTCTATTCATCCCATACTTGGAGATATATTTCTTTGTTATCTAATGTACTGTATTACAGACACAGTCACATAGATGAGCTGGGTAATTTAGCAGGGAATCCTTATTACCATGTCAAGAAAATCATAATTACCTTTTTAATATTCTGCAACATTGCTACATTCTGCTGTTGAATCAGTATGCCATGAATGTTGCTTTTTCACTATAAAATTACATTGGGTTATAGTTACTGAATAATCATAATTATAGCTTTCAGTCAAACAGGAATGAATGTTTATCACCTCTATCTCAAATATATACACATGAGGTCACTAATGTCATTAAACATTACTGTAACATTGTTGATAATTACTCAAGCATATGTCAACATCTATCTTTGTGCTTTAAGTTTCAAATGGCACTAAATAAATCCACAAAACTTTGGATATTTAGTGACAATATATTGGTTCATTATAAGAAGAAATCATAGATATTAAATATAAATAGTTTATGTGTAAGAGAATAAATGGTCAGATGTGTATCCATGCATGAGCAAATTTGGTGCTTTCATGTTCTTAAACGAAGCCAGTTGTAAGTACACACTCACTCACTCACTCACTCATTTATCCAATCACTCATTAACAGAGACATAGTCATATAAACACTCATACCATGGCCAGCTGTTATGCTGTACTCAATGTAGTGAGCTTTGAAGCTGCCTGGCTTCATCTTGCTTGCATTAGCAAGGATGTGCTCACAAGGTAGTGTCAGATGTCAAGGGTATACAATCACTATAGGCATTTGGCATCAAAAATATGGGAAATTGCGCGTTTTCTCAAAAAAATGCGGTTTGCTAGTGCTATCAAGAAGTAACAATAAGACTATGCAGCATTATTTCATGTCACCTTTGTACTTTGATTTTCCCTGCTGCACTATTCCTTTTTAAATATATGAACCCATCCGCTGTGTGATTTCCATGCAACTAAGCTGGTGGAACAGTAGCACAGCAGATAGTGCTTCTCTCTTCCAGATCCAGGAACTCAGGTTCGATTCTGCCCTCCAGTGCTCTCTGCTTGAAGTTTGCATGTTCTCCCTGTAGCTCTGCAGGATTGCCTAGGTGCTTGGGTCCCCCTGTATCACCCAGAAATTCTGGGTGGTATGTTGACTGGCCATTATAAATTACTTTAATATCGGTAGGTGGTGGGAGAACCAGGGGAGGTAGTAGACATGTGGGATAGAAGAGATTGCAGGAAAATAGGTGGGTGAATAAAAGGGTTTCTCTGAATGCTGACATAGAAATATAGAACATAGAAAACCTACAGCACAATACAGGCCCTTCGGTCCACAATACTGTGCTGAACATGTACTTACTTTAGAAATTACCAAGGGTTACCCATAGCCCTCTATTTTTCTAAGCTCCATGTTCCTATCCAGGAGTCTCTCTATCATATCCGCCCCTACCAACATCACCAGCAGCCCATTCCACGCACTCACCACTCTCCGCATAAAAAACTTACCCCTGACATCTCCTCTGTACCTTCTTCCAAGCACCTTAAAACTGTGCCCTCTCCTGTTAGCTATTTCAGCCCTGGGAGAAAGCCTCTGACTATCCATAAGATCAATGCATCACGTCATCTTGTACACCTCTATCAGGTCACCTCGCATCCTTCGTCACTCTAAGGAGAAAAGTCCGAGCTCACTCAACCTATTCTCATAAGGCATGCTCCCGAATCCAGGCCACATCGTTGTAAATCTCCCTTGCACCCTTTCTATAGTTTCCACATCCTTCCTGTAGTGAGGTGACCAGAATTGAGCATACTATTCCAAGTGGGGTCTGACCAGTGTCCTATACAGCTGTAACATGACCTCTCAGCTCTTAAACTCAATCCCACGATAGATGAAGGCCAATGCACCATATGCCTTCTTAACCACAAATTCAACCTGCACGGAGCTTTGAGTGTCTTATGGACTCAGACCCCAAGATCCCTCTGATCCTTCACACTGCCAAGAATCTTACCATTAATACAATGTTCTGCAATCATCCTTGGAAATTTACAAAGATGTTGCCTGGATTGGGGAGCATGCCTTATGAGAATAGGTTGAGTGAACTCGGCCTTTTTTCCTTGGAGCGACTGAGGATGAGCGGTGACCTGATAGAGGGGTTCAAGATAATGTGAGGCCTGTATTGTGCTGGAGGTTTTCTATGTTTCCATGTTTCTATTTGACCTACCAAAATGAACCATCTCACACTTATCTGGGTTGAACTTCATCTGCCACTTCTTAGTTTTGCATCCTATTGATGTCCCACTGTAACCTCTGACAGCCCTCCACACTATCCACAGCACCCCCAACCTTTCTGTCATCAGCAAATCTACTAACCTATCCCTCCACTTCCTCATCCAAGTCCTTTATAAACATCACGAACAGAAGGGGTCCTAGAACACACCTCTGAGTCACACCGCTGGTCACGGACCTCCAGGCAGAATATGACCCCACTACAACCTCTTTGCTTTCTGTGGGCAAGCCAGTTGTGGATTCACAAATCAATGTCCCCATGGATCCCATGCCTCCTTACTTTCTCAATAAGGCTTGCATGGGGTACCTTATCAAATGCTTTGCTGAAATTCATATACACTACATCTACTGCTCTACCTTCATCAACGTGTTCAGTCACGTCCTCAAAAATCATGCTCGCAAGGCACGACGTGCCTTTGAAAAAGCCATGCTGACAATTCCTGATCATATTATGCCTCTCCAAGTTCTCCTAAATCCTCCCTCGCAGTATCTTCTCCATCAACTTACCAACCACTGAGGTAAAACTCACTAGTCTATAATTTTCTGGGCTATCTCTACTCCTTTTCATGAATAAAGGAACAACATCTGCAACCCTCCAATCCTCCAGAACCTCTCTCATCCCCATTGATGATGCAAAGATCATTGCTAGAGGCTCAGCAATCTCTTCTCTCACCTTCCACAGTAGCCTGGGGAACATCTCGTCCGGCCCCGGTGACTTAACCAACTTGATGCTTTCCAAAAGCTCTAGCACATCCTCTTTCTTATTGTCTATATGCTCAAGGTTTTCAGTCCACTGTAAGTCATCCCTACAATCGCCAAGATCCTTTTCCATAGTGAATACTGAAGCAAAGTATTCATTAAGTATCTCTGCCATCTCCGGTTCCATACACACTTTTCAACTGTCACACTTGATTGGTCCTATTCTCTCACGTCTCATCCTCTTGCTCCTCACATACTTGTAGAATGCCTTGGGGTTTTCCTGAATCCTGTTCGCCAAGGCCTTCTCATGGCCCCCTTCTGACTCTCCTGATTTCATTCTTAAGCTCCTTCCTGCTAGCCTTATAATCTTCTAGATCTCTGTCATTACCAAGCTTTTTGAACCTATCGTAAGCTTTTCTTTTCTTCTTGACTAGATTTTCAACAGCCTTTGTACACCATGGTTCCTGCACCCTACCATCCTTTCCCTGTTTCATTGGAACATACCTATGCAGAACTCCACACAAATATCCCCTGAAAATTTGCCACATTTCTGCCGTACATTTCCCTGAGAACATCTGTTCCCAATTTATGCTTCCAAATCCCTGCCTGATAGCTTCATATTTCCCCTTACTCCAATTAATGCTTTCCTAGCTTGTCTGTTTCTATCCCTCTCCAATGCTATGGTAAAGGAGATAGAATTATGCTCACTATCTCCAAAATGCTCTCCCACTGAGAGACCTGACATCCGACCAGGTTCATTTCCCTATACCAGATCAATTACAGTCTCTCCTCTTTTAGGCTTAACTACATATTGTGTCAGGAAACCTTCCTGAACACACCGAACAAACTCCACCCCATCTAAACCCCTTGCTTTGGGGAGATGCCAATCAATATTTGGGTAATTAAAATCTCCCACAACAACAACTCTGTTATTATTACAACTTTCCAGAATCTGCCTCCCTATCTGCTCCTCGATGTCCCTGTTACTATTGGGTGGTCTATAAAAAACACCCAGTAGAGTTACTGACCCCCTCCTATTCCTAACTTCCACCCACAGAGACTCAGTAGACAATCCCTCCAAATTTTCCTCCTCTTCTGTAGCCGTGACACTATTTCTAATCAGCAGTGCCATGCCTCACCTCTTTTGCTTCCCTCCCTGTCCTTTCTGAAACATCTAAAGCCCAGCATCTGAAGTAACCATTCCTGCACCTGAGCCATTAAAGTTTCTGTAATGGCCGCAACATCACAGCTCCAAGTATTGATCCACGCTCTAGGTTCATCAACTTTGTTCATAATACTCCTTGTATTAAAATAGACACATCTCAAAGCCCTCAGTCTGAGCACGTCCATTCTCTATCACCTGCCTATCCACCGTCTCGCATTGTCTACCAGCTTTCCCTATTTGTGAGCCCACCGCCCCTTCCTCATTCTCTTCAGTTTGGTATCCACCCCCAAGCAATTCTAGTTTATACTCTCCGCTATAGCCTTAGCATATCTGCCTGCTAGGATATTGGTCCCCATTGGATTCAAGCGCAACCTGTCCTTTTTGTACAGGTCATGCCTGCCCCAAAAGAGGTCGCAATGATCCAGAAATCTGAATCCCTGTCCGCTGCTCTAATTCCTCAGCCACGCTTTTATCCTCCAACTCACTCTATTCCGATACTCACTGTCACATGCCACAGGCAGTAATCCCGAGATTACTACCTTTGAGTTCCTGCTTCTTAGCATCCTTCCTAACTCCCTGCAGTCTGTTTTCAGGACCTCCTCCCTTTTCCTGCCTATGTCGTTGCTACCAATATGTACCACAACCTCAGGCTGTTCTCCTTCCCACTTCAGGATATCGTGGACACGATCAGAAACATCCTGGACCCTGGCATCTGGGTGGCAAACTGCCATCCATGTTTCTTTCCTGTGCCCACAAAATTGCCTGACTGACCCCCTAACTATAGAGTCCTCTATCACTGCTGCCATCCTCTTCCTTTCCCTACCCCTCTGAGCCACAGGGCCAGACTCTGTGCCAGAGGTGTGCCACTGTTGCTTTCCCCAGCTAGGTCATCCCCCCAAACAGTACTCAAACAAGAGTATTTATTGTTAAGGGGACAGCCACAAGGGTACTCTCTAGTAATCTGACTCTTGCCTTTCCCTCTCCAGACTGTTACACACTTATCTGTCTCCCAAGGCCCCAGTGTGAATATTTCCCTATAGCTCCTCTCTATCACCTCCTCACTTTCCCTGATCAGACAAGGATCATCAAGCTGCATCTCCAGTTCCCTAACTCAGTCCTTAAGGAGCTGCAGCTCGACGCATCTGGCACAGACATGGCCATCCGGGAGGCTGGGAGTCTCCCGGACATCCCACATCTGACAACCAGTACAGAAAACCGACCTCACAAACTTACTTCCTATTCCTCACAAGTAACTGACTTCGCCTCAACCCATTATCAGCTAAGCCCCGTTGAGCCAAAGCCCCCCTACTCTGTCTCCCGCTCCTCCAATGCCCACTCTATAAAGCTGTCTGCTTTTAAACTTCTCCTGCTGGTCTAACTCGTGACATACTTGTGCTTGCGCAGTCATGTCACGATCAAACTGCTGAATGAAAAACTGTCTCCTTTTAAACTCTTCCCGCTGGTCTAACTCGCTGATGTTCACACGTTTGCGCAGTCATGCCTTGAAAGAAGGCATCGAAGACATGATGCCTTCTTTCTATGTTACAAAGAATAGGAGAACAACATATGAGAAATACTTCCTATCTCCAAAGATTTTAAAATAAATGTTATCATTACTCATAGATCTATGTAATTATTGAATCATAAACATTACAACACAAAGAATTTTTTTACCTTTGTCACCATTATAGCTTTTCAACTACCACCAATCTAAGTATTGAAAATCAATTTTCTGTTCTTGTTTTTCAATCACTTAGCATTATTTAAACATAAATAATTGATTTAATCCTTTTCAATGGATATTTATTGCAAAGAATGCAACCTTATTTGAAAATGTTGTGTTAGCTTCTCAGAAACAAGAGAAAATCTGCAGATGCTGGAAATCCAAGCAACACACACAAAATGCTGGAGGAACTCAGCAGGCCAGGCAGCATCTATGGAAATGAGTACAGTTGATACCTTGGCACGAGACTCTTCATTAGGATGCGTAAAGATTTCTGATGAAGGGTCTCAACCCGAAATGTTGACTGTTTACTCCTTTCCATAGGTGCTGCCTGGCCTGCTGAGTTCCTCCAAAATTTTATGTGTGTTGTACCTTAGTTTCTCCTTTTATCCTTCTGGTGATAATCCTGAATCTGTGTGGTCACTATCAAGTCACCAGTCAATGATTTACTTCTTTGAAATGAATGATTCACGATTAAGAAATTCTTTTAACATTTCTAGAGTAGAGAAAAAATATAAAGTTCTTCAAAAATCTAATTTCTGATTTCTGATTTCATTAGCTTTCTTATCAGTTCTTTGCCAAAATGGAATAATGTCCTAGCAAAATGATGACATAATCAATATCTTACATAAAATCAGCATTTTATTCACTGTCCTCCATACAAAACATCTCATAGATCATTGAGTTTCACCAGAGATACAAGGGACAACTGATGCTGGAAACTGGAGCAGAATACAAAGTTTCAGCAGAACTCACCAGTCTATTAAGATGCAATTCCTTTTGCTGTTACCTTCCTTCAAAAGAACCACGGAACCACATAACAGAGCATCCCATTAACATTGTCAACAGTATGATGGGTTGTTGGTATCCACTTTTTCATGAGTTTTACTGCTATGCATTATATCCATCCAAAAGATTCATTTGGAGCCCTTCCCTAATGTCGGTTTTAGAATGCAGTGTCTGAACATCTGTGATCAAAAAGGAGAGTCTTTCATATTAAAGATATTGGCAACATTCGGAGACAGAGAAAATTGAAAGCATTGGGAGGCAAATAAAATATGAGCAAAACTTAATAATTTGCAGTATGTTTGCTCAGATGGCAAAGAACTTGTGGAATTTGATAGCATAGAATATAATCAAGAAGGATATGGTTAACTTCCTAGATGCAAAAGGCATCATTGATTATGGGAAAAGAGTAGAAATGTAGTTTCAAGGCCAGAGAATCAAACATGATGGTTTTGAATGACAAAGCAGGCTCAAAGGACCAAATGACTTATACTTGTTCCTATTTTTATTTGTCTCAATAGCATTACATTTGGCAACTACTGTTACAATATGTGCATTTCAGTTCGCAGTTTATAAGATCATTGAACAAACTGCGTGAAAGAAAAATATAGTCAAATCAAAATTTCCACCTTTCTTTGGGCAGTTCGGTAGCATAGAGGTTAGCACAACGCTCTACAGTACAGACAACCAGGGTTCAAGTCCTGCCACTGCTTGGAAGGAGCTTGTACGTTCTCCCCATGACCGTGTGGGTTTCTTCCAGGTGCTCCAGTTTCCTCCCACAGTCCAAAGATGTACTGGTTGATAGGTTAATTGGTCACTGTAAATTCTCCCATGATTAGGCCAGGATGAAATCGGGGGATTGCTGGGTGGCGTTTCTCAAAGGGCCAGAAAAGCCCTCTTCACACTGTATCTCAATAAATAAATACACGAATAAATAATAAAGAGCTTTATATGTCACATGTACTGTACAACAAAACATTGAAACATGCAGTGAAATGCATCATTTGTGTCAAATCAAATCAGCGAGGTTTTTGCTCAGTGCAGCACGCAAGTGTTGCTGTACTTCCAGTAACAACTTGCTAACCTTTACCCTAACCATACCCATTGAAATATGGGAGGAAACTGGAACACCCGGAAGAAATACATGCAGTCATATGGAGAATGTACAAACTCCCTACAGTGGCCAGAATAAAACCTTGATCGATAATCTCTGGTGCCTACGCTAAATGTTGCGATTCCCTGACATTTCCTACAAGTAACTCTGATGTGATGACAGCCTCATATCTTATCCTTCCATAAGTCAGGACGGTTGAAAAACAAGAACTCACTGAATGGGAGTTCCCTGCACAAACACACGTTCACTCCAGCTGGCTATAGCCATTCATTGCCTCCAACACGATGTTCACAAGACAAAGCACAAAGTCCAGTAATCAGAGAAAAAGTTTTATGACATTGCAACACTTCTCCATTTTCAGGAAACACTGCAGAAGTCTGCAAATGGTACAGCTACACTTAAGTTCTGCTTTTAAAATGGTTTTTACATTATATAGCCCAAGGGCTATTTGCAGTCCATCTCCCACCTGCGCCCCTCAGCAAACTTGCTGCTCCATGTCCCTCTGAGCATCAGTTTATGGCTTTCCCAGCTGTGGGAAGTTGAATCAGCTGAGACTCAATGCTTCGCCCTCTCATTTTCTTGCCATTCAGCCAAACGAATTTAAGGAGATTGTGGAGATTTAAGGAGATTACACAAGTCATGACAGTGAGGAAACTCCATTAAAATACAATCATTTAGTTGAATGACATAAACAAATTGCTGGAGGAAGTCTACAGGTTAGGCAGGGAGAGGAATAAACACTCAACAGAGATGGAATAAGAGGTGTTCCGTCTCCAACCTGGGAGTAGTTTCATCACGAATGCAGAGCAGACGACGTATTGACCCATCAGAATGGGAATGGGAAATCGAATTGAGTTCCACATTTTGTCGCCAATGGAGCAAAGATGCTCGAAGTCGGGTCTCACTAATGTAGTGGAGACTGTATCAGTTGTTCATTTAATTAAACAACTAACTTGACATTATTTCACCTCCTTGCAAAGGCTTTTCTTCCATCTTTCATTGCCATCAGCCAGCAATTACTCCAGAAGATCAAAGGCCATGACACATAGGAGCAGAATTAGGCCATTCAGTCCATCTAGTCTGCTCCACCATCTTAGCTGATTTTATTATCCCTCTCAATCCTATTATCCTGCCTTCTCTCCCTAACCATTCGCCCTGACAAATCAAGAACTTATCACTCTCCTTTTTAAATATACACCATGACTTGGCCTTCACAGCTGCCTGTGACAATGAGCTCCACAGAATCACCACCATTCAGCTAAAGGAATTCCTCCATAACTCTGTTCTAGATGGATGTCTCTCTATTCTGTGGTTTTACCCTTTGGTCCTTGGACATCTTGGATGTCCAATCCTTACACACCTCCATTCCCCATCAAGAAGGCCTCAAAACCCTCCGCTACTTTCTGGACAATAGACCTCACCAGTTCCCCACCACCCCTACCCTCCTCCGGTTGTCAGAACTGGTACTCACACTTAATAACTTCTCTTTTGGTTCTTCCCACTTTCTTCAGACCAAGGGTATAGATATAGGCACTAGTATGGGCCCCAGCTATGCCTGCCTCTTCGTTGGTTATGTGGAACAGTCTGTGCTCCAAACCTTTTCTGGTACTGCTCCCCAACATTTCCTTCGCTACATTGATAACTACATTGGGCTGCTTCCTGCACCCATGCTGAGCTCGTCAATTTCATCGACTTTACTTCTAACTTCCACCCAGCCCTCAAATTCACTTCGCCTATCTCGGACACTACTCTCCCTTTTCTCGATCTCTCGGTCTCCATCTCTGGAGATAGACTGTCCACTGACATCTACTACAAGCCCACTCTCATAACTACCTCCACTATACCTCTTCCCACCCTGCTACATGCAAAAATGCCATTCCCTATTCCCAGTTCCTCCATCCCCGCCGCATCTGCTCCCAGGGTGAGGCTTTCCATTTCAAATGTCCTCTTTCTTTAAGGATCGTGGTTTCCCTTCTGCCGTCATCAATGATGCCCTCACCTGCATCTCCTCCATTTTCCACACTTTGGCCCTCACCCCATCCTCCCGCCACCACAACAGGGACAGAGTTCCCCTTGTCCTCACCTACTACCCCACCAGCCTCCGGATCCAGCACATTATCCTCCGCAACTTCCGCCACCTTCAACAGGACCCCACCACTAAGCACATCTTTCCCTCTCCACCCCTCTCCGCTTTCTGCAGGGATCGGTCCCTCTGCGACTCCCTCATCCACACATCCCTCCCCACGGATCTCCCACCTGACACTTATCCCTGTAAGCGTAAGTGCTACACCTGTCCCTACACCTCTTCTCTTGCCACCATTCAGGGCCCCAAACGGTCCTTCCAGGTGAGGCAACACTTCACTTGTGAGTCTGTTGGGATCATCTATTGCATCTGGTGCTCCCGGTGCGGCCTCCTCTAAGTCGGTGAAACCCGAGGCAGGATGGGGGACTGCTTCGTCGAGCACCTCCGCTCCGTCCGCCAAAACAGACAGGATCTCCCGGTTGCCACCCACTTCAACTCTGTTTCACACTCCCATTCGGATATGTCCACACATGGCCTCCTCTACGGCCATGATGAGGCTAAACTCAGGTTGGAGGAGCAACACCTCACATACCGACTAGGTAGTCTCCAGCCCCTTGGTATGAACATAGAATTCTCCAACTTCTGGTAATTCCCTCCCCCTCCCTTCCCCTATCCCTATGTCACTCTGCCCCCTCCCCCAGCTGCCTACCACCTCCCTCTTGGTTCCGCTTCCTTCTACTAGCCCATTGTGTTTTCCTTTATTCTTTCTTCACATTTCCTGCCTATCATCTCCCTGCCTCCCCTCCCCCATCCCTTTATCTTTCCCCTTACTGGTTTTTCACCTGGAACTTACCAGCCTTCTCCTTCCCACCCTCCCCCCACCTTCTTTATAGGGCCTCTGCCCCTTCCCTCTTCAGTCCTGACGAAGGGTTCCATCCCGAGACATTGACTGATCAGTTCCACTGATGCTGCCCGACCTGCTGAGTTCCTCCAGCATGTTGTGCGTGTTACCCTTTGGTCCTCGACTCCCCACCATAAGAAGCACCCTCTCCATGTCTACTCTACTTAGGCCTTTCAATATTTGACAGATTTGAATGAGAACCCCCCTCATTCTTCTAAATTCCAGTGAGTACAGACACAGAACCATCAAATGTTCCTCATATGTTAACCCTTTCATTCCCAGAATCATTCTCGTGAACCTCCTCTGGACCATCTCCAAGGCCAGCACATATTTTCTTAGATAAACATCCCAAAAATGCTCACAATACTTGAGTTTCCAAATGGAGAGTGCAGTGATTAAGGGTCAAAGCTCTCTATGAAGGTTCGGTACCACCTGACAACATCTGCTTCTGGCCAAAGGCCATGGTTACCTCATCAGGTAACTGTAGAGAGCACCCTGGTGTATGATGCAAGAAGTGCAGTCTCACAAAAGCCTTATAAAGCCTCAGCATCATATCATTGAACTTATGTTCCAGTCCTCTCAAAATGAAGATTCCTTTCTTACCACCAACTCAACCTGCAAATTAACCTGTAGGGATTCCTGCAAAAGGACTCCAAAGTCTCTTTGCACCTTTGATTTTTGAATTTTCTCCCCAACCAGAAAATAGTCTATGCCTTTATTCCTTTTATCAAAATGCTTGACCATACAACTTGCTAGAGTATATTCCATCTGCCTATTCTCCTTAATCTGCCTAAGTACTCCTGGAGACTCCCTGCTCCTTCCACACTACCTGCTTCTCCACCTACCTTTGCATCATTTGCTATCTTGGCCACAAGGTTATTAATTCCATCATTCAATTCATTGACATATAACGTGAAAAGAAGATGTCCCAAAACAATCCCTGCAGAACAACACTGGGCACTAGCAGCAAACCAGAAAAGGTGCCCTTTATTCCCACACTTCGTTTCCTGCCAGTCAGCCAATCTTCTTTCCATGCCAGTATCTTTCTTGTAATATCATGGGTTCTTATTCTATTACACAGCCTCATGTGTGGCACCGTGACAAACCCACCTTCTGAAAATCCAAGTAAACAACATCCACTGACTCTCTTTTGCCTATCCTGTCTGTTATTTTCTTGAAGAATTCCAACAGATTTGCCAGGCAAACTTTTCCCTTAAAGAAACCATGTTGACTTTGGCACCTGCTCCTTAGTAATAGCAACTACACTCACTCTGCCCCAACACTTCTGATTTTCTGGTGTGCTCCTATTGTCATCTACAGTGAGGAGAGACACAAAATACTTATTACATTTGTCCACTGTTTCTTTGCCCCCTATTACTCCCTCTCCTGTATCATTTTCCAGAGGTCCAGTATCCACTCTTGCCTCTCTTATACTCTTTATATATCTGAAAAATACCTTTTTGCATCCTCTTTTTTATTTTATTACGCAAACACAAGGAAATCTGCAGATGCTGGAGATTCAAGAAACACACCCAAAATGCCGAAAGGTCTCGGCCCGAAACATCGACTGTACCTCTTCCAATAGATGCTGCTTGGCCTGTTGTGTTCCACCAGCATTTTGGGTGTGTTGCTTGTTTTTATTTTATTAGCTAGCTTTCCTTCATATTTCATCTTTCCTCTTCTAATAATTTTTTTAGTTGTCCTCTGTTTGTTTTTAATGACTTCCAAATCCTCTGATGTCCCACTATTTTTGTTATATTTTATGTTCTCTCTTTTGCTTTTATGATAACTTTGACTTCCCTTGTCAGCCACAGTTGTGTCATGCTCCCTTTAGAATATTTCTTCATCTTTGGGATATATCTATCCTGTATCTTCTGAATTGCTCTCAGAAACTTGAGCCATTGCGGTCGTGCCATCATCCTTGCTAGTGGCTCTTTTAATCAATTTTGGTCAGCTCCTCTCTCATGCCTCTGTATTTCCCTTTACTCCACTGGTACATGATGCATCTGACTTTATCTTCTCCTCTCAAACTGTAGAACAAAATCTATCTTTTTATGATCACTGCCTCTTAAGGGTTTCTTTACTTAAGCTCTCTAATCATATCTGGTTCATTACAGCCATCCAGAATTGCCTTTCCCACAGTGGGCTCATCCACATGCTGCTCAAAAAGGCCATTTGATTGGCATTTTATGAATTCCCTTTCTTGGTATCCAGCACCAACCTGATTTTCCCAATCTACCTGCATATTAAAATCCCCCATGACTATCATAAGTTTGCCCTTATTACATGCTTTTTCTATCTCCTGTTGTAATTTATAACCCAAGTCTTGGTTAATGTTTGGGAGCCTGTATATTACTCCAAATGGCCTTTTTTGACTCATGCACTTTCTTAGCTCTACCCACAAGATTTCTACATTTTCTAGTCCTCTGTCTTCTCTTTCTAAGGGTTTGATTTCATTTTTGCCAACAGAGCCACTTCACCCCATCTGCCTACCTGCCTGTCCTTTTGATACAATGTCTATCCATGGATGTTAAGCTCCCAACTATGATCTTCTTTCAGCTTTGACTCAGTGATGCCCACAACATCATACCTGCTAATCTCTAACTGCGCTACAAGATTGTTTACCTTATTCTGTATACTGTGTGCATTCAGGTCCATAGCAGATACCAACTCATTGGCTCGTCACTCAATCTTGGAACATCCGGACAGCAAAGATGCTTACATCAGGATGCTCTTTATCGACTACAGTTCAGTTTTCAAGACTATCATCCCCTCAAAACTAATCAATACGCTCCAAGACCCTGACCTCAATATCTCCTTGTGCAAATTGGATTCTGGATTTCCTCACTTGTTAGGCCCCATTCAGTTCAGATTAGCAACAACATCTCCTCCACGATCTCCATCAGTAAAGGTACACCACAGGGCTATGTGCTTAGACCCCTGCTCAACTCGCTTTACACTATGACTGTGTGGCTAAGAACAGCTCCAAAGCTATATTCAAGTTTGCTGATGACACCCCTGTTGTGGGCTGAATCAAAGGCAGTGATGAATCAGTATACAGGAGGGAGATTGAAAATTTGGCTGAGTAGTGTCCTAACAACAACTTCTCACTCAGTGTCAGCAAGACTAAGGAGCTGATTGTAGACTTCAGGAGAGGAAAACCAGAGGTCAATGAGCCAGTCCTCAGCAGAGGATCAGGGGTGGAGAGGGTTAGCAACATTGAATTTCTCAGTGTTGCAATTTCAGGGGATCTGGCCTGGATCTAGCATGTACTTATACTCTATTCTTGGTTGGTGCAAATGTAATGAAACCCAATTTCCCTCGGGATCAATAAAGTATGACTATGACTATGACTATACTTACTGTAATTGTAATTGTGAAGTAAGAATGGCAGTGACTCTACTTTCTTAGTGATTTGACATGACATCTAAAGCTTTGACCAACTTCTATAGATGTGTAGTGGAGAGTATATTGACTGGCTGCATCACAGCCTGGTATGGAAAAACCTTTCAACAGAAAATCCGACAAATGTTGTGGATTCAGCCCAGTACATCAAAAATAAATCCCTCCCAACCATTGTGCACATATACTTGAAATGCTGTCAAAAGAAAGCAGCATCTATCATCAGATATCCCCATCGTTTCAGGCCGTTTCCTTTTCTTGTTGCTGCCATCAGGTAGAAGGTACAAGAGCCTCAGAACACACACCACCAGGTTCAAGAAGATGGAGCAGAGTGATGATGGCGTTAAACGGCAACTCCTTTGCTTGCATCTTCGGAAACAGCTCTGTCTCTATCTTTAATATTTTCATTTTTCCCTTTCAGGGTTCTTTTAAAGACCTTGACCTGGAATTACACACCAAATGTGGGATGGGACCCACTCTCGGGGTTTCAGGACTGGCTGTTGTTCAGCACGCCTGGGGGCTCAGCCTAAGTATCCGGCTTGACTTTGGAAGCCTAGGATCTTTGGCTTCTGGAATCGGGCAGATTGAGGGTCGGTATCACGACAGGAGACCCACATGTCGTCAGGGGAGTCAGAATATCTGCGGCTGCGTGCCCAGAGACTCGTGATCTTTGGGCACAGAACCAAAAAAAGCGATGTAGCAGACTTTTAACAACGTAATCCAGGGAATTATTTGTTATGTCTCCCCAGTCGGTGTGAAAATGGAGACACCTCTTTCTCCCTTATTAGGGAAAGAGGGAACCAGTCGAATGTTCAATGCCGGGTGAACAATGTAGTCTTGGGGGTAACTGCAAGTCTGTGTGTTTGCTGTTGCCTTGCTCATACTTGAGTGCTCGGTGACGGGAGCTGAGGCTTTTATTTTGCCGGTGGGCGGGAGGGGCAATTGTTGCTTGTGGCTGCTTGCGCACAGGAGGGGGGAGTTGAGGGGGATTTTGGGGTTCTAATGTTTTCACTGTCATTCATTCTTTGGGGCACTGCTCTGTTTTCGTGGATGGCTGCGAAGAAAAAGTATTTCAGGATGTATATTTTATACATTTCTCTGACATTAAATGTACCTTTGAAACTTTGAAAGAACAGTTACTACTCTACAGCCATCAAAATAAACGGGGATAACTACACTCACTTGTCCATGCATTGAGTTGTTTTCACTACCAATGATCTCACTTTAAGAACACTTTACCCTGTTATCTCATGTTCTCATTATTTATTGTTATTTTTTTATATTTTCATTTGTATAGTTTTCTGTCTTCTGCACTCTAGTTTATCTTTCATTGATCCCCTTCTATAGATTTACTAAGTATGCCAGCAGGAAGATAAATCTCAGGGTTGTGTATGGTACCATACAGTATATATATTTTGATAATAAAATTTTCTTTGAACTTTGAACTGTGATAACAGCTTCTGGACTGTATTTATCACCCTTTTTTGGTTTTTGCTCCGTGTTACACTTCACCTCGTTCCACTGATTGCAATTTTGCCCTATCCTTCCTCACAGTCTCACCACATAATGCATCACCTTGTATACCAACAGTCCAATACTCAGCCCTGTCACTTCAATTCCCATCCCCCTGTAAACTTACGAAGGGACCCAGTGAAAGGTCTCAGCCCAAAGATTCGACTGTTTGTTCCTTTCCATAGATGATGCCTGACCTGCTGAGTTCCTCTAGCTCTATTATGTCAATCCTCAACTTCCTTTTCTACAAGGAAAACAAACTCAGCCTATCCAAACTCTCCCTATAACTATAATCCTTCAAACTAAGTGACATCCTGGTGCAACCATATTCTTGCTATTTTGTAATGACCAGATATGCACTTGGAATCCAAGTCGGTTTTGTAAATTGTCAGTATTAAGCCCCACCTTTTATATTCTATGCCTCAATCTATGAAGGCAAGCATCCTGTATGCCTGCCTCACCACCTGTACCAAACTATGGGCCTGAGCCCCCAAGGTTCTTTTGTTCATTAATATTACTTAATTCCTTATTATTTCCTGCATATGTCCTATAACTATAGTGTTTGACTTCCCAAAATGCATTGCCTTACACTTGTCAAGATGAAATTCTGTTTGCTGATACACTGCCCAATTTTCCAACAGTTTATAGTCTTTTATGTCCTTCAAGAAGCTTCCCCGCTATCCATAGCACCACCAACTTTCATATCATCCACAAACTTATCACATACTATATAATATTTACACTGAAGTCATGAATATATATACCACTACTAACCACCAATCGCTGCAGTACATCACTGGTCACTGACTTTCAGTCAGAAAAGCATTGTTTCTCTACACCCTACGCCTCCTATAACTGAACCAATTTTGGATTCAAATTGCTAGCTCACCTTGGATCCCATGTTCTTTAATTTTCAGCATGTTATGGTATGCACCCAACCACACCAGCCTCTGGGGCTTAGACGTCTGATCCTCTGAAGTATGAATAGCTGGTGTACTCGCTTTAAGGATTCTGGCCCGCTCTACTAATTGGTAGCCATGGTTTGGCACCAAGATTTGGATATTCAAAGAGCATCTGAACTCAGGTTTGGTCCTCAATCGTCAGCTCCACTTTAGTTCAGTCTGTGACTGCATTTAGGATTTTTGTCTTGTTTGGATTCTCATCAAGTCTCATCAGGTTCTCACTTAGCATCTAGTCAAGAACCCTGCTCTCATCTCAGTTTCAAAGTTTTGTCGTGGTTCTAGTCTTGCATACTCCTGCACTTGGGTCCTCACCATCCTTGCCTTTGCCCCTCATCACGCTGTACCTCCCTATCATGTGGGATCTTGTTAATACTCTTCCTAAAGTTAATGTAAATCGCTCTATAAAATATGGTCCCAGTGTAGGTTGATGGCAGTTTTAATGGTTTCAGCATGGACTAGATGGGCCAAAGGGCCTGTTTCTGGGCTGTACTTCTCTATGACTCAATGAAACCACAGGCATATGATTCTGAATTCAGGCAGCAGATATATGTTCAGAATGATGTTTCTGTTCATTATCATTTCATGAGACAGTGTACGGCACTCCAAATGGTGCATTAAATATTAGGATTTATTCTTTTTTTTATTTTCCTTCCTGATGAATCTGACTAAAATTATATAGTTTCATAAATTCTAGATGTCATGTAACATGCTAAATATATTAGTGTTCAGCTTCTATGGGCAGGGGGCTGATTACTTAATACTATTTCTCTGAACTGTCTCAGGATCTTTCTCTGACATCTAAGGAACTGAATGCTTAAACTGTGCTGTTATGTTCAGATTTCTTTTAGATAATTTTGAAGGCTGTAAAAATGGGCTGGAGTATACAAATAGTTCCTGTCAAAGATCATGTCATCCTGTCCTGATATGAGATAAAACAGGAAATGATACTGATTTGCATCTATCAGGGAAGGCATTAAACTGAGCTCCAGTCCATTCTTTCACATGGACATAAAAGATCCCAGAATATTCTCCTAATGTCCTGGTCAATCAATATCAATAAAACAGATTAACTGTCTATTATTATATTCCAATTGGAGGAACTTGGCTTGTGCAATTTGACTCCCATATTTCTCCATATGACTGCTTTCCAAAAATGTTTCATTGACTGGAAGATGCTTCACAACATCTGGAGCACAATAAAAATGGAATGTGTTTTCCCAGTTTTTCATTTTCATTTTTGGTCCCTTTTTTATCCCTCTTCCTTTCTATATATTTTTCTATTTGTTTTTTAAACCTGATTTCACTTTTTCAATTTTAATGCAATGGGGGCATGGCTTGCTGGAGGTGTCAAAAGTCCAATAGAATAATCAGAGTTTAGGGATGTGGTTGGTGGGAGCCAAACAGTCTTGTCAGGGTAATGGGATTGGGATGGTGAGAGCCATCAATATCAAAAATTGATGTATGAAATGAGGTTAATGGTTCCCTGTGTGAAGCCTTCATTGAAAAATTATCAACATCTTTGACACTTTCATGGGCATGGAATCAGTTTCTTTTCATTTGTGACCACTGTTTGGGGGAAACTTATCTCTGGCAATGCCTTGATGTCATTGCATTTATATTAAGTCAACTTACAGGTACCACAGACTTAGACTTCGAGTAAGACTTTTTCTAAGCATTATTTGTCTTTAGGTATTTATATTTAATTCCCTTCTCTGAGGATCGTCACATTTTCATGGTGGAGAAGCCTATAAGTTCCTGAGATCCTGAGAGCAATGTTGTCTGGAGCGGAGCTCCTGCGAGGGTCACCCTGGGCGGTAAGGTCAAGGGGAAGCAATCCAACCAAGACCTCACCAGTGGAATCTAACTGAGACCTCACCCACTGAAAACTTTAATTGTCTTCCTTGATGTTCACTACACTCCCAATCTTTGTGTCATCCACAAATTTGCTGACCCAGTTTACCACATTATCATCCAGATCATTGATAAAGATGACAAACAACAATGAACTCAGCACTGTTCCCTGTGGCATACCACTAGTCACTGACCTCCAACCAGAGAAGCAACCATTTACTACCACTCACTGGCTTCTCCCGTGAAGCCAATGTCTAATCCAATTTACTCCCTCATTTTGAATGCCAAGAGACTGAACCTTCTTGAGCAACCTCCCAAGTGGGACCTTGTCAATTGCCTTGCTGAAGTCCACGTAGACAAAATTCATTGGTGGCGGACTGCAGACGGCAAGGCTGGCAGACGTGGAACTTCCCTGTTGAAGTGGGGACAAGAGGATTTCCCGCCATGCCATGCTGGAGATGATGGCAGCTTTAGGGATACAAGGGAGAACCAGGAAGAGAGCCATTAACACCATGGCCCAAGCAGCAGAGAGAGCGTCCAGTTGGCTTTGGCTGCAAAGGGACGATATTAGCTGGATGTCTGACCGTCGGGGGTAGAAGGCTGATCACCTTCTGCCGTCCCACCATCCCGAGGATGTTCCAGGTTAGTGGGTGAAACGTCTGAAGACGGATGGACCCAGCTGATGACTCGACGGTCCAACAGCAGAAACATCACAGCTGTTTAAGGTAATATCAACTTTCCTGGTAACCTCCCTAAAAAACTCTATAAGATTGATTAGACATGACTTAACATGACTTAACCATATTGACTATCCCTGATCAGTCCTTGTCTGTCCAGATGCTTATATATCCAGTGTCTTATAATACCTTCCAGTAACTTTCTCACTACTGATGTCAGGCTCACCAGTCTATGATTTCTGGTTTATTCTTAGAGCTTTCCTTAAACAATGGAACACTTTTAGCTATCCTCTAATCCTCCAACACCTTACCTGTGGCTAAGGATCCTTTAAATATCCCTGCTAGGGCTTCTGCAATTTCTACACTGGACTTCCATGGAGTCCGAGGGAATGCCTTGTCAGGCCCTGGGAATTTCTCTACACTAATTTGCTTCAAGAAAGCAAACACTTCCTCTGTAACCTATATAGGGTCCATGACTTTGCTGCCGCTTTGTCTCACTTCTAAATACTCTGTATCTGTCTCTCAAGTAAATAGAGATGCAAAAAATCCATTTAAGATCTCTCCATCTTTTTCGGCTGTACAAATAGTTTACCACTCTGATCTTTTAGACCAAATTTTGTCTCCTGCTACCCTTTTCCTCTTAATATAGCTGTAGAAGCCCTTAGGATTCCCCTCCACCTTGTCTGCTAAAGCAACCTCATGTCTTCTTTTAGCACTCCTGGTTTCTTTCTCAAGTGTATTTCTTATACTCCTCAAGTGCCTAATTTGTTCCTACCTGCCTATACTTGCTATATACCTCCTTCTTTTTCTTAATCAAGGCCTTAATATCTCTCAAAAACTAAGATTCCCCAAAATTGTTATCTTTGCCTTTTATTCTGCCAGGCACATACAAGTTTTGTACTCTCAAAATTTCATTTTTGAAGGCCTCCCAGTTACCAAGCCAGAAAACAGCCTGTCCCAATCCACATTCGCCAGATCCTTTCTGATACCATCAAAATTGGCCTTCCTTTAATTTAGAATATCAAACCAAAGTCCAGACCTATCCTTTTCCATTATTACCTTGAAACTAAGGGCATTATCATCATTAGATGCAAAGTATTCCCTTACACAAACCTTCATCGCCTGCCCTGTCTCAAAGCAGATCTCGTATTGCACACTCTCTAGTTCGGGCTGCTATGTCCTGATTAAGGAAAATTTCCTGAGCACATTTGGCAAACTCTTTCCTATCCAACCCTTTACAGTATGGGAGACACACCCTCAATATGTGGAAAGTTAAAGTCACTTACTGTAATAATCTTATGTTACTTGCAACAGTATGTGATCTCCCTACAAATTTGCTGCTCTAAATCAGATGTACAATTGGGTAGTCTAATATAATCATATTAATGTGGTCATACCTTTCCATTTCTTCATTTCTACCCATAAAGCCTCACTAGACGAGTTCTCCATTCTGCCCTGACTGAGCACTGCCATGACGTTTTCCCAGACTAGTAATGCCACCCCTCCCCTTGTAACCCCTCCCACTCTACCACGTCTAAAATAACAGAACCCCGATCACCGTGCTGCCAGTTCTGCCCTTCCTGCAACCAAGTCTCACTAATGGCTATCACTCGTAATTCCACATATTGATCCATGCCGTAAGCTGATCCGCCTTTCCTACATTACTCCCTGCATTGAAATATACGAGTTTAGAACACTATTTATTGAGATACAGTGCGGAATAGGCCCTCCTGGTTCCTCGAGTCATGGAAGAACTCACAATTACCAATTCAACTACCAACCGGTATGTTTTTGGACTGTGGTGGAAAAACCATGTGGTCACATGGAGAACGTACAAACTCCTTACAGGCAGTGGAGGAAATTGAACCCAGCATGTCTGTATTGTAAAGCGTTGTGCTAACCACTACACTACTGTGCCACCCCCACCATGCTCAAGCTTTCGATTCCTAACTTTCTATGTAGGCCTAACAGCATTTTTCTCCACTCCACTATCTGTTCTACCACTCTGGTTCCCATCCCTCTGCAACTCTAATGTAAACCCCTCCATGCAGCACAGCAAACCTTCTTGCAGGGTATTTGTCCCCCTCCAGTTCAGGTGAAAATTGGTCCTTTTGTGCAGGTCCCACCTTCCCTGGAGGAGAGCCCGATGAAACAAAAATCTGAAGCTCTTCCTCTTGCACCTTCTCCTTAGCCACATGTTAAACTGTGCAGCTTCTCATTTCTGGCTTCATTAGCACGTGGTACAGGTATCATTCCTGAGGTCACAAATAGAGGTCCTGTCACACAACTTAGCACCTAGTTCCCTAAACTTACTTCACAGGACCTCGTCACCCATCCTACCCATGTTGTTGGTATTGACATGAACCACGATCTCTGGCTGCTCACCCTCCCGCTTGAGAATACTGTGAACTCTATCGAAGATCACCCCGACCCTGGCAAACGTGCGGAAACGCACCATCCCGGAATCTCATTCTCATCCACAGAACCTCCTTTCTGTTCCCCTAACCGATGAATCCCCTGTGACTACAGCTCGCCTCTTCTCCTCCCTTTCCTTCCAAGCCACAGGCCAGATTCAGTGCCAGAGACCTGTTGTGCACCTTTGGCTATTGGCCAAGAATGCAGCAGCACACACCCGCAGCTATACTTCAGCTTCCCTCAACACCCCTAACACCCCAGCTCCACCCGACTCATACTCTGCCAGGTAGTGAACCTACTCTCAAGTAGCATTAATGATGCCTGTGCTCCTGAGCTTGGATAAGGATAAAATTAAAGTGAACTGTATGTCTAGTAGTGATGTTGGGGAGAGTCCATTAAAGGAGTCAGGGTGCTCGATGACAGAAGAGGTGAAGATGGTGAAAATAGAGTTAGCTGTGGAAGCAGGCTCATGTGGGTAATCAATCCATTATGTTCAATGCGCTAGAAAATATTCAGAAAATAAACTATTTTGCCTTGTATGCATTTCACTGGCAAATGTAGACACACAGCTACCTATGAACTGCCATCCTGAGCAGGACATTTTGCTTAAGCCAGATTTAATATTGATAAACCCTGTAGAAACAAACTCCACACTGCAAAAAAAATCTTTTTAGCACAAAAACACTGCATGCATGAGTGACCTGACAGAATTGTTAATATTTAATTACGTTCCCTTTAAACATTTCAGATACATGGCTATGTGGAAAGAACTGGGTCAGCAGGTGGACACAGAGAGCTAACACATTGAGAATATGCTTCTGTTTGCTTTTGTATTGATCCCGAGTGTCAAAAACGGCTTTGATCATGCCCTACCAAAGCATACTAATTTGCTAGATCAAGTCTGTCAGAATATCGACTGAAACCAAGGAGCCCTGGTGGCAGCTTTTGTGCTCAGTTCAGCAGGGAGCCTGTCTGTGAAACAGGATTATCAGGGGGTCATGCAGACAGCCAAAGTGTGCCCGTCATTTTCCTTCTTCTAATGCATTGGGGCGGGCTCATGTATGTGATTGAGATGTACTAGACAGGAGGCACACCAGTGAAGAAATCAAAAATCATACTTGCTGCGTCTGGCAGTTTATTGCAAGCCACAAATGTGGTGATAAAGAAAACAGACTCCAGGATGATTTGCATGGTCTCAATTATTGTTTTAATTCTTGGTATGTCTCTCCACAAACACCAAATGCAATTTAACTTCAATGTTTACATCAAATATATACAGAACGTTTCGTTTTTCCATTGTGATGATGTGAATTTTTTCACCAATTTACACAGACACTTAGACTGAGCCTTTGTTTTTGTAAAATGACTAAATTTACTTCATGTTCAAGTTTAATTGTCATTCTACCATACATAAATACCCATGAATACAGCCAAATGAAACTGCTCCTCTGGGGCCAAGGTGCAAATCACAATACCAATAGTCATACACAGTACAAGGCACATATTACACATATAATTACAGCAGCAGCAAACATATACACACACAAAAATAATAATCCCTGAGTGTCATGCCTTGTAGACTGATGGTGCATGGGATGTTGTTGGCAAGAACAAGCCCACAGCAATCCAATTATCATACTCTAGAGCAGCTCCAGAGGAAAGCAATCCAGCTTGTCTTCTACTGCATGAACGCTAGACAGCAGCACTGACGGTGGGGGGGGGGGGGGCAACCCGCAACCCAGCACGGATGCCCACTCCATCACATCACCTCCGGCAACTCCTCCCCTGGCCGGCTGCAGCAGGAGACCCCGTAGCATGGGGGCCTGGTCCACACGACAACCGAGGCATGGAGCTCTCTCGCCTTCAGCGTGCTGATGAACCAGTGAACCGGATTTGCAGTATTCTACTTTATCAATGTCCGGCAGGGTCTTGTGATCATGAAAGAATGTCCAAGACAATCACTTACACCATTTTTTGGAAAGCACACTGACTCCGATACCTTCCTGTAGATGGCGACAACATGGTCCACAGCAAGTCCAGTTCCTCTGCTATCGAGCAACTCGCAGATGGGGTAAACCTGCAGTACTTGATAGTGATGAAGAACTGGAATAATAATTAAACTCAATCGCTTCCTTGTATCACATTAAACTATTTTCATGTCAGATGTGAAGTTATCCTATCTGTAATCACTACCTATTGCTTTGGTCAACACAAATTACCACTGAAATGCAAATGTCTATTTCTGCTGCCATTTACCATAGTCAATACTATTGTCGATTTCGATATATTTCACCAGCTATATACCACCAAGTTCAGGAATCCTCTATGAAAATAGAAATCCTGAATTTGTTATGGGATTTTAGCTGAAAACTTTCTTTGAGGGGTAGCTTGCTTTGGTGGCCATAGCACTATAAAGGTCTTATCAATTAGGATCGCAGTGAGCAGGGTATTGACTGCAAGTTTTGGCCCATTAATTTCCAGGGCATGGAGTTCAGTTCTTTTTATTAACTGGTTATCACCTCTTTTCTCACTCCATTTGTGTGGGTCAGCCAACCATTAACACCTCTAAATGGTTTTCAGCAATCTAAACTGCAATAGTGATGTTTAATTTATACAGGATCCATTTCTCCACTGGTTCTTCCATTAATCCACTGAAACTTTGGAAGAGATATTGGAAATTTCAGGAAAAATGGTAAAGTATAATCTGCATGGTTTTTGAGATTTGTGTTGTGGTTTTGATAAAGTTATGGCTGACAATTAGGAAAATGTCTGGAAAATTCACCCCACGGGGTTCAGTGTCTGTTCCAGCTTCACATAATTCAACGACATTGATGCGACACTCTTTGAGTCTGAACAACATAAAGTATCTTGATCTATCTTAATGATTCCATATAATACGGTATGGAGCTTTCTGTTGGCAATGTTATTGAAAGAATACCTAATACACACATATCAAATTCCTGACTACACTCTTTTAGTGCAGGCATTAATCTACTGAAATGGGAGAGACAGTCTAACGTCTCAAGATTAATCACTAAAGTAACATTGTCAATACAAATTTTTGCCATTCGTTGGATAGATGAACACTTCCAAGAAAAGGAATTTGCTTAATTTTGTTAAGATTAATTTGAAAACAGTTGCCGGTCATACTTGGAATCCTTGAAGTAATTATTGTGAGATTTCCACTTGAATTGTAGGTGGTCTGATTCAACTTTGCCCTTCCCTCTCCCTCACAGGTGTCTGAAATTGACCCAAACTGCTCACAGCCTTGGTACTCCTTTTAACCATGAGCTGAACTTCTCACCAATGATCCTTTATTATTATCCACACCAGCTTAGTAATGATCTGATTCAAACCACTACTGTCTTCTTCAATCTCTTGTTAAAGTATCATCTTTGTTTTTGCAGAAAAGCAATAATTTTCAAATTTTTATATTTTAAATTCCAACTCAGAGTCATTTATTCATCACATGTACAGTGGAAGGTGATGCTTATATTAACAACCAACACAGCCCAAGAAAGTGCCATATATCCTATATTCCCACATATTCTAAACTCTCTGTATCTGACTTTGATCCAATGGCCTTCTCCCCAACAAACTCCAAGACATTCATGTTCCTTCATTTGGCCTCTCTTCCTGATTTTAAACTCACTTACGTTATTGGCTGTGGAGTCAGCTGCCAGGGTCCGAAAAATCAGAAGCATTGATCGCTGGGAGTTTTCATCTTCCTGATCCTCTCCCTTCTTTCAGACATTTATTAAAACTAAGCTCGTTGACCAAGCTGCTGTCATTTGTTCTATATTTCTGATTGATAAGCTACCTTTGTGCATCTTTCCACCAAATGACTGCCAAGTCAACAATGATACTTGAAGATTAACGCAACATAAAGCTGTTGAGCCACTGTCCCTTCTCTAGTCATACGGGGTAGAGGGAGAACTTGCCATGTGTGTGAGAAGAGTTATAGAGTTGTAGAGAGTCACAGCAAGGAAACAGGCCATTTGGTTCATCTTCCATAATGACAGCATCTAACCTGTCTACCCCTAACCTGTCTTATTCCTCCCCATGTTCCCATCATCTCCTTCAAAATTTTACTCCTCATCTTCACATAAGGGATGAATTACTTTGGCCAATGAACTTATCAGCCCGCACGTCTTTGGGATGTGGGAAGACACCAGAGAACCCGGAAGATACACATGTGGCCACAGGGAGAACATGCATATTCCACACAGACAGCACCCGAGGTCAGGATTGAACCCATTGTGATGCAGCAGCTCTTTTAGCTCCAGCATTTTGCCACACACGTCCTGTCTCAAACTTCAGAATCAGAATCAGGTTTACTATCACTGGCATGTGACGTGAAATTTGTTAACTTAGCATTGTTCAGAGAGAGAGAAAAAAATAAATAAAACATAATAAATAAACAATTAAATCAATTACGTATATTGAATAGATTATTAAAACATGTGCAAAAACAGAAATACTGTATATTAAAAAAGTGAGGTAGTGTCCAAAGCTTCAAAGTCCATTTAGGAATCAGATGGCAGAGGGCAAAAAACTGTTCCTGAATCGCTGAGTGTGTGCCTTCAGGCTTCTGTATCTCCTGCCTGATGGTAACAGTGAGAAAAGTGCATGCCCTGGATGCTGGAGGTCTTTAATAATGGGCACTGCCTTTCTGAGACACCACTCTCTAAAGATGTCCTGGGTACTTTGTAGCCTAGTGCCCAAGATGGAGCTGACTAGATTTACAACCTTCTGCAGCTTCTTTCAGTCCTGTGTGGTAGCCCCTCCATACCAGCCAGTGATGCAGCCTGTCAGAATGCTCTCCATGGTACAACTATAGAAGTTTTTGAGCGTATTTGTTGACCTGCCAATTCTCTTCAAACTCCTAATAAAGTATAGCCACTGTCTTGCCTTCTTTATGACTACATCAATATGTTGGGACCAGGCTAGATCCTCAGAGATCTTGACACCCAGGAACTCGAAGCTGCTCTCTCCACCTCTGGTCCCTCTGCGAGGATTGGTATGTGTTCCCTCGTCTTACCCTTCCTGAAGTCCACAATCAGCTCTTTCAACTTACTGACGTTGAGTGCCAGGTTGTTACTGCGGCATCACTCCACTAATTGGCATATCTTACTCTTGTACGCCCTCTCATCACCACCTGAGATTCAACCAACAATGGTTGTATCATCAGCAAATTTGTAGATGGTATTTGAGCTATGCCTAGCCACACAGTCATGTGTATATAGAGTAGAGCAGTGGGCTAAGCACACACCCCTGAGGTGCACCAGTGTTGATCGTCAGCGAAGAGGATATGTTATCACCAATCTGCACAGACTGTTGTCTTCCAGTTAGGAAGTCGAGGATCCAATTGCAAAGGGAGGTACAGAGGCCCAGGTTCTGCAACTTCTCAGTTAGGATTGTGGGAATGATGGTATTAAATGCTGAGCTATAGTCAATGAACAGCATCCTGACGTAGGTGTTTGTGTGTTCAGTGAAAGTTATGCTGATACAGACCATAGGAAATGGAATACAATTTATGTTCACCCAGACAGGTACCTGCTGGTGAGGTATTCACAAAATGGACTTGTGAAGGGCAGATTCTGTTTTTGATGCATAACAGACAAATGGAAGTGAAGGCACACTGGCTTAGAGGCTCTATTTCTGTGCTGAATAAGATGTGTTAAACAAATTGATAAGCCAATGCATGTGTTGTTTATGGGTACAGCATTGCAAACCTCCATTCCACCTGAGACCCAACAGAGTCGTTTATTACACGTTTACAGTTTTCAAAGCCTTTTTCTCTGCTTGTCATAGCAGGAACTTTAGTTGGTTATAGGAAGAACATATGGGCAGTTCTGGGTGTTATGGGGAGAAAGCAAGAGAATGGGGTTGAGAGGGATAATAAATCAGCCTGACAGATGGCACAGTTTACTGGACGGCCTAAATGATCTAATTCTGCTCCTGTCTCTTCTGGTGTTATTGTGTTATATGAAAACTGGGCTATTAGAAGTCATGTTTTGAACTGGCGGCATCTGGATCAACAGGCAGATTGGGAGTTGCAAAGGGAGTTCACAATTGTCTGCTGCAGAATACAAAAAAAACAAGTTAATTCCATAAATCTTATGGATTGTTGTAAAATTCCACCTGGCTTAAAAAAAAGCACTTCAAGGGAGGAAATCTACGGTTCTTACTCAGTCAGAGCTATTTGTGATTCCAGATCTTCCGATGTGGTTGAGAGTTAAATGTCTTCTGAAATAGCTGAATAAGCCACTCTCTTCAAGCACAAAAAGCAATAGGTTTTGCCAATGTTGCCCAGATCTCAAAAAAATGAAAACGAATTTCAAGGTCATGATTGAACCAGGATTCTTTGGTGGAGATCCCAAACACATTAATATTCAGCCAACTCTAAGCACCAAACTTAGAAAGCCTGTCCTTGCAGTGTTTGATTTCTAATTAATTTTCTGAAAAGTAAACCTTACAGTTGCAATGATCTGCTTTTACATGTGCAACCCATGCCATCCACAGATTCTATAATGCATGACCGAATGCATGTAAAATGCACAATAAATATACCGTGAATACATAGGATACATAAGATAGCTTATATATATAGATTGTTTGTATGTCCTTGAAGTGACACTGGGCACAGGGGTATCAATACATAAGATGACTCTGACAGGAAATGCTAGGGTGTGGAGGGTGGATCAATGGCTGGAGGTGTTGATCAGCCTTAATGCTTGGGGATAGTAACTGTTTTTGTGTCTGGTCATGCTGGCATGGATGTTATAAGCTGCCTCTTTGATAGGAATGGGACAAACAGTCCATGAGCAGGGTGGGTGGAATCCTTCAGGATGTTACTGGCCCTCTCTACTGTGCATCTGCAGAAGGACATGAGTATAGATATGCATAGTCTGGCTCTCCTCAGCTTCCTCAGAAGCTAGAGGCATTGGTGAGATTTCCTATTTGTGCAGGACCATGAGAGATTGTGAGAGATGTGCGCTCTCCAGAGTTTGAATCTGATCGCATTTTCCATTGCTGTGCTGCTTTTGTAAAGAGAGTATGAGTGAAGTGAGATCTCCTGAAGTCAATAACCATCTCCTTTGTCTTGTTAACATTGAGGATGAGGGTATTTGCCTGGCACCAGGCCTTGAGATCACGTACCTCCTCTCTGAAGGCCGTCTCATCATTGTTGGTGATGGGCCCCACCACTGTCGTGTCATCGGCAAACTTGACAATATGATTACTCAGGTGTAATAGAGAAAATGTGTTATCTAGAAAAACAAATTGCAGGAATGAAAATAGAAAAAGTCATGCGTTAGCAAATGGAATTGTGAATTTTACACCTCTGTGACTGAATATGAAAACAAAGAAGTAGTATTGAGTTTATTTAGTCATGCAGTCATAAAGAGATGCAACAGTAGAACAGGTCTTTAGGCCCTCCAGGAAAGTGGGGAGAAAGAATAAAACATGAAGACAGAAGTTGGTCATATTTTATGGTGCACTGGATACAAGACATGATCAGAGCAGAGCAACGATTCAGTGGAATTTGAAATAGCTGATGAAAGGTAGGTTAAAAGTGTTTCCATTTCATTGGTGCAAAGATGAGTAAACTTACTACTACTACTACGTCGACTCAGACGTAGGGGGCCGGCGTCGGGCATGATGACGGACTCTCCACTTCTCCCTCTCCCTCATCAATGTGTTCAGTTCATCTACATTAGCCGTGCCGTTGTCTTCTAGGAGCGTGTTGACCATAGTCTTGGGAGGGCGCCCAGGGTTCATCCTCCCGTGCTTGGGCTCCCATATAGTGACTAGGCTGGTACGTAGCTCAGGGTGGCTTTAAAGAATGCATTATAGAATCTGTGGGTGGCATGGGTTGCACATGTAAAAGCAGATCATTGCAACTGTAAGGCTTACTTTTCAGAACTTAGTAAACTCGGTAAACTTAGGTGCATTTTAAAGAATTATAAAATATTTTCTGAAGTACATATTAAAAGATTGATCCCCCTTCATTTTTTTCTTTGTTAACCAGTCTCAAGTAGATACAAGAAGAACTTGTAACCCTCAGGTTGGGCCAGCTGCGTTAATCTAGGGGGAGACAGCCTTGTGCCCGGCCAAATTTGAGAAATTTTGTTTGGCTGGATGCTGCTTGAAGTGTTCCCCTGTTACAAATCAGTACCACAAAATAACAAACAGTACACAAAACGCAATTAAATAATTGGGCTTTATAATTCTTAATTTGACTATAGGGTTAGTAAAGAAAACAAAAAGAAAAAGGGCCCATTTTCATGAAACAGGCTAATGCGCACGTTGGAGCTCATGGTTTTCCCCGTCTGTTCAGTCTCCATCGATTTCCCCTGGGCATCATCGACTCCCAACCCCATTCCAAGTTCGCTCAGTCCTTCAGTCTACGACTTCCCCGTTCTGGCATCTTCTCTCTCCATATTTTCCCAAACAAAGGCCCACAAATCCCTTGCTCTCAGGCACACAAGAAAGAAAAAACCCTCCCATCATGGGATGCCGCACATTTCAAAGCCCCCGTTATCTCTAGTCATAACCCTAACACACTGCTGCTACAAAGAAGCCATTACATTGGCAGTGAAACCTCCTTTCCCAGGGTGTTACAACTTAAAGAAGGAATTGGAATTCTTTTTGTAATTCCAGAAAAACTGAATATTTTATGAAGATGGCACATTTCTTCATATCCATTTGTATTATCTTCTAAAGAAATAGTGTCCTGGGCCCCTTGATGCAATAAATTTGGGATATAACATTTTGAGAGGCATGGAAGGGTAGATGGTCAGAGTCTTTTCCCATGGTAAAGGTAAGTTCAAAGTTTAAAGTGGCGGGGGGAGTTCAAAGATTTACAAGAGAAGTTTTTTTTTTCTCTCACATGGACAATGGTGGGTGCCTGGAATGCGTTACCAGCAAGATGGCAGAAGCAATATGACAGCAATGCTGAAGAGGCATTTAAACAGGTCTGTGAACAGGAATGAGATGATGTCGACAATGTTCAGGTTGATGGGATTAGTTTAAACTAGCATGATGGCTAGCACAGACATCATGGGCCAAAAGGCCTGTTTCTGTGCTATACTGTTCCATGTCCCATATTCTAATATTTGTCATTAGGGCAAATCAATAAAGCACGTAATTTATCAATCACTCACTATCAGGTTAACATTCCCTTCCTGATGTGAACAACTGAAGAAAGAAAAGTTAACTTAAAGAAAATGCATTGTAGGACCCATAAATCTGTTCTCTATCTGCATTGTATTTTGTGATGTGCATTTATTATATTTATTGTGGTAATTAGTCGCAAGAGTAGGGCTGTGGTAAAAGCAAAGGGAATAAGTTATGTCTTCATGCTTTGTTCATGGCAGTTTCTACTAGCTGGGAACTGGCAGATCCGCTCAATAACACTCAATTATATTTGTGTAAGCTTAAGTTTCATTGCTTCAGGTTTGCATGTTTACTAATTGCTGGTAAAGGATCGAATAAAGGATTCAACTTTTGGAGCAATAGTTACAGGAATGAGGGCTGCCAAATAACAAATCTGTAGGGCTGCCAGCAGCAGAAATTGTTTTGTTTTTGGTTTTGGCTTGGTTTGGCCGCTACAGGCATGGAAAAGGTAAATGCAAGTACAGGCTGTTTGATTGCTATTGTTGGACAAATGTGTTGTAGCTAAATCTGTCTCTGCGATAAGTTTTCCTTCACACAAATATGCAATGGGTTCCTGGACAAAGTAAGAATGACAAAAATATGAAACCATTGAGAAGTAATGAAATGCTACACTAACATGGGGTCCTTCTGCATGGGCTGAAGCACAAGCGGCCAATGGCAATTGTTTCACTGTAATCATTCATAAGGGTCAGGTGGACATGAATTCAAAATAATAAATACATCAAAAGGGCGAAGAAGAGAATCACGAAAGTGCTCATATTTACCTTAATACTAATTTTTTCCCTGTTTGTCATTCAGAAAGAAATTATGAAGTGCTTCATGGCATATTTTAACACTTGGAAATGGTTTTCACTTCAGCTCTCAGGTATACCACCACACTCTCTATTGTCAAGGTGGGATGGTCAAAGTTAAGGCTCACCCTTTTATGTGACTCATAAAACAACAGAGCAGCCTGTGTTTTCTACCTTTATGTGATATTTCAAGACAGAAGCAAAGATTTCACTTTGCCTAAAGGCTTTCATGTTGAGACAAAGAAAATATTAGCAAAATCAACAGTGGTAATTTCTGTTAGACATTGTGGCGCATAAACTGAGCTGCAAATTCACACAAAAATGCAAAATGAAGAATTTCATGTGAATGGATAGATACCTTACCTGTCAAACTTATAGAGCAACACCAAATATTACTCGGGGGCATGGACTCCAGCTCACAAGAGCAAACATGAATGGACATTTTCTTCATTGAACGTTTTACACAGGACAGGAGGATAGAGTGGAAGTGGGTACAGTTGGACAAAGTAAAAGAAGACTTTAAGTGAAAGATCCCTGCAGAAATATATCCACCTTTCCTCCTTGACAGAAGCCCTGCTCATTTCAGCAATGCAGCTTTAATACATGCCTGATAGTCTTTCCTGAGACTCCAGTGGAATCTCAGGGTTCAGTCTAATTCAAATGCATCCAGCAAATTTTCAACGCCACCAAAGTACTCTCTTAAGCAGACAGGGATAAGCTAATATAGATCCCAAAAGCAAAAAGATACTGTAGCGGTGTGCTACACACAGCGCTAAAATAACCATACGTAGTCGGTGAGTTAGAGTTGTGATGAAAGAGATTTATTCAAACTTTGCGGCCGGCTTTAAAGCCTCCCCATTCCCGCCCTCCCCGGGTGGGACTGCTGTGGGGAATGCATAATCGCAGACCCTTTCCGCGTGCGGGATTCTCCCCCTGCTGGTGAAGGTGGCCTGGCGCCCTTTTTTGGGCCGGCCTCTCTGCCGGTGCGCGCTGTTTTGTGAGCCGGTTCAAGTGCGCTAGAAAGTGGGTCGCCACATAACCCCCCTCCGCCCCAGAACCGGCGATACCTCCCCCAATGTCCACAGTTTGGATCGGCCTCTGTTTGGGAGGTCTGTCCCTGCGCCGTGGTGCCTGAGCCTGGACCGGCTGCGCCAAGTCCACATGGGCCGGTTTGAGTCGGTCCACCGTGAAAACCTCCTCTCTCCCCCAAATGTCCAGCACGGACGTGGACTCATTGTTCCTGATCACCTTAAACGGCTCCTCGTAGGGCCGCTGTAGCGATACCCAGTGTCCGCCCCATCTTACAAAAAGAAACTTACAGTTCTGCAGGTCTTTGGGTACACAGGTCGGGCTCTGCCCGTGCTGTGAAGTGGTTATGGGGGCCAGGTTACCGAGCCTCTCACGTAGTCTGTCCAGGACTGTTGCGGGTTCTTCCTCTTGCCCCCTTGGGACTGGTATGAACTCTCCTGGTACGACCAGGGGTGCGCCGTACACCAACTCGGCCGACGAGGTGTGCAAATCCTCCTTGGGCGCTGTGCGGATTCCAAGCAGGACCCAGGGAAGTTCGTCCACCTAGTTAGGCCCCTCCAGGCAGGCCATGAGAGCCGGCTTCAGGTGACGGTGGAAACGCTCCACTAGTCCGTTCGACTGTGGGTGGTAGACAGTTGTGTGGTGTAGCTGCGATCCTAAAAGGCTGGCCATAGCTGTCCACAGGCTGAAGGTGAACTGGGTGTCCCTGTCGAAGGTAATGTGGGCTGGTACCCCGAAGTGTGCTACCCAGCTTGCAATCAGTGCTTGGGCGCAGGATTCGGAGGTGGTGTTGGTGATCGGGACTGCCTCTGGCCATCTGGTGAACCGGTCTATCATAGTTAGGAGGTACCGCGCTCCTCGTGACACTGGCAGGGGCCGCACGATATCCACATGGATATGGTCGAACCTCCGGCGGGTAGGTTCGAACTGCTGCGGCGGAGCCTTGGTGTGCCGCTGCACCTTGGCCGTTTGGCACTGCGTGAACGTTTTGGCCCATTCACTGACCTGTTTACGCAGCCCATGCCACACGAACCTGTTGGCGACCAGCCGGACGGTTGTCCTGATGGAGGGGTGCACTAAGTTGTGAATGGATTCGAAAACCCGCTGGCGCCAGGCTGCTGGGACGATGGGGCGGGGTTGGTCGGTGGCTACGTCACATAGTAGGGTCCTCTCACCTGGGCCTATGGGGAGGTCTTGGAGCTGCAAACCGGAGACTGCAGTCCTGTAACTAGGGATCTCAGCGCCTGCCTGCTGTGCCTCTGCCAGCGCTGCATAGTCCACCCCCGGGACAGGGCCTGTATGGTAGGTCTGGATAGTGCGTCCACCATGACGTTGTCCTTTCCCGAGACATGCCGGATGTCCGTCATGTACTCGGAGATGTAGGACAGATGTCGCTGCTGGCGGGACGACCAGGGGTCGGACACCTTCATGAACGCAAAGGCAAGCAGTTTGTGGTCTGTGAACGCGATGAAGGGCCTACCTTCTAAGAAGTACCTGAAATGCCGGATTGCCAGGTATAGTGCCAATAGCTCCCGGTCGAAAGCACTATATTTGAGCTCGGGTGGTCGTAGGTGTTTGCTGAAGAACGCCAGGGGTTGCCAGTGACCCTCGATGAGTTGTTCCAGCACTCCACCGACTGCTGTGTTGGATGCGTCCACCATGAGGGCAGTAGAAACGTCCGTTCTGGGGTGTACTAGCATCGCGGCGTTTGCCAAGGCTTCTTTGGTTTTAACGAAAGCGGTTGCGGCCTCTTCATCCCACGTAATGTCCTTGCCCTTACCCGGCATCAGAGTGAACAGGGGGCGCATGGTTCGGGCTGCTGAGGGGAGGAAACGGTGGTAGAAATTCACCATACCCACGAATTCCTGCAGGCCTTCGGTTGTGTTGGGTCGGGGAAGTGGCAGACCGCGTCTACCTTGGCGGGCAGCGGGGTTGCCCCGTCTTTAGTAATCCTGTGGTCCAGGAAGTCGATGGTGTCGAGTCCGAACTGGCATTTGGCTGGGTTGATTGTAAGGGCGAATTTGCTCAGGAGGGAGTAGAGCTGGCAGAGGTGGGACAGATGCTCCTGACAACTACTGCTGGCTATGAGGACGTTGTCCAAATAGATGAATGCAAAGTCCAGGTCACGTCCCACTGCGTCCATTAGCCGCTGGAACGTCTGTGCGGCATTCTTTAGACCAAACGGCATTCGGAGGAATTCGAAAAGTCTGAAAGGGTTGATGAGTGCTGTTTTGGGGATGTCGTCTGGATGTACCAGGATTTGACGGTATCCCCAGATGAGGTCTACCTTGGAAAAGATCCTTGCGCCGTGTAGGCTTGCTGCAAAGTCTTGAATGTGCTGCACAGGGTAGCGGTCTGGCGTTGCAGCCTCGTTCAGTCTGTGGTAGTCACCGCATGGTCTCCAGCCCCCCGTTGCCTTGGGCACCATGTGCAGAAGGGAGGCCCATGGGCTGTCGGACCGTCGTATGATCTCCAATTCCTCCATCTTCTTGAATTCCTCCTTCGCCAGTCAGAGCTTGTCCGGGGGAAGCCTTCGAGCACGGGTGTGGAGGGGTGGTCCCTGGGTCGGGATGTGGTGCTGTACTCCGTGTCTGGGCATGGCTTCCGTGAACTGTGGTGTCAGAACTGATGGGAAATCCACCAGGACCCTGGTGAATTCGTCGTCGGACAGTGTGATGGAGTCCAGGTGTGCGGCTAACAGCTTGGCTTCACCCAGGGAGAACGTTTGAAAGGTCTTGGCGTGGACTAATCGCTTCCCTTGCAGGTCAACCAGCAGGCTGTGAGCTCGCAGAAAATCTGCCCCCAGGAGTGGTTGGGCCACGGCGGCCAGGGTGAAGTCCCACGTGAACCGGCTGGAGCTGAACTGTAGCCGCACCGTGCGGGTGCCGTAGGTCCGTATTGTGCTGCCATTTGCGGCCCTCAGGGTGGATCCTGGTTCTCTGTTGCGGGTGTCGTAACTTGTTGGAGGTAAGACGCTGATCTCCACTCCGGTGTCAACCAAAAAGCGGCGTCCCAACTGCTCGCCCCAGACATACAGGAGGCTGTCCTGATGGCCAGCTGCTGTAGCCATCAGCGGCGGCTGGCCCTGGTGTTTCCCGGGAATTTGCAGGGCAGTCTACAGCGGCGGGCCTCTGTGCCCCACCGCTGGTGGTAGAAGCACCATTGTTCGTTGTGCTCCTCACTCCCGTCGCTGGGTGTTGTAGGCTCTGCTGCTGGGCCTGGTCCGGTCTGCCGTTGGGCACGTGGCTTGGTGATCTGTGCGACGGACACCCCTCTCTCTTTCCTGGCATTCCACAGTGCATCTGCCCGGGCCACCACCTCCCGGGGGTTAATGAAATCTGCGTTGGACAGCAGCAGGCATATGTCCTCGGGCAGTTGCTCTAAGGAACGCCTGCTCAAACATGAGGCAGGGTTTGTGTCCTTCAGCCAGGGCCAGTATCTCGTTCATTAATGCTGACGGCGGCCTGTCTCCCAAACCATCCAGGTGTATTAAGCGGCGTGCTCGTTCGCGCCATGAGAGTCAGAAAGTCCTTATGAGCAGGGCTTTGAATGCTGTGTATTTGCCGTCCTCCGGGAGCGTCCGTATAAACTCCTCAACTTGAGCATCTGTCTCCTGGTCGAGGGAGCTCAGCACGTAGTAGTAGCGAGTGGACTCCGAGGTTATCTGCCGAATGTGGAATTGTGCTTCTGCTTGTTCGAACCACAGATGGGGTCACAGTGTCCAGAAGCTTGGCAGTTTTAACGAAACTGTGTGAACAGATGTGGCGTCGGTCATCTCTGGTCCAAATATTGTTTGGGCCGTTGGGATCACCAATTGTGGCGGTGTGCTACACACAGCGCTAAAATAACCACACGTAATCGGTGAGTTAGAGTTGTGATGAAAGAGATTTATTCAAACTTCGCGGCCTGCTTTAAAGCCTTCCGTTCCCGCCCTCCCTGGGCGGGACTGCTGTGGGGAATGCATATTCCCAGGCCCTTTCTGCGCGCGGGACTTTCCCCCTGCTGGTGAAGACGGCCTGGCATCCTTTCTGGGGCCGGCCTCTCTGCCGGCACGCACCGGTTCGTGGGTGCTAGAAAGTGGGCTGCCGCAATAGTAATATTACTTTGCAATTCTAGTTTAATTGAAAATTCCTCCTGAAAGGAATCCAGAAATGGCAGACTTTAGCTTTTTAGATAGATGAGAAAAGCAGTGTTTATTTCTTAGTACACTGGAGATTGTGAAGAGATCTGATGGAGGCATGTATGGGGAGAAGGCTGGGGCGTGGGGAAGACTGGAAGAATTGGATTAGCCCAAGATTGAATAGTGGAGCAGACTCGATGAGCGGAATAGCCTACTCCTGCTCCTATATATTATGGTCTTAAGGTACTTAAAATCATACAGGTTATACTTAGCATAGATACAGTATCCATTGGCAGAGCAGTCAAATGAAGTTAGTTGCCAAAATAACCAAACATGATGTGAGGAACTTGAGGAACTGCCAATTGTTTGGATGTTATTCATGTCACTGATGTTTCTGATCATGCAAACTTATGCAAGAAATTATAGCAAATGTCATGTTCGAGAAAATTTTGATACACACCAAGCTGCATGAAAGATCATGACAAAAAAAAATAAGCTGGTTTCACTGATTTATCAAGAAATTAACATTTTGTTCTGCAAAAGACTGAGAGAAGTGTCTTTGAATATAGAACATAGAATGTAGAAATCTACAGCCCATTAAAGGCCCTTGGACCCACAATTTTGTGCTGACCATGTGACCTACTCCAGAAACTGCCTAGAAATTCCCTATTGCGTAGCCCTCTATTTTTCTAAGCTCCATGTACTTACGAGACTCTTAAAAGACCCTTTTGTATCCACTTCCACCACCGCCGCCAGCAGTGCATTCCACACACCCACCACTCTCTGTGTGGAAAAACTTATCCCTGACATCCCTTCTGTACCTACTTTCAAGCACCTTAAAACTATGCCCCCTCATGTTAGCCATTTCAGCCCTGGGAAAAAGCTTCTGGCTATCCACAAAAACAATGCCTCTCATCATCTTATACACCTCTATCAGGTCACCTCTCATCCTCCGTTGCTCCAAGGAGAAAAGGCCAAGTTCACTCAACCTATTCTCGTAAGGCACACTGTCGAATCCAGGAAACATCCTTGTAAATCTCCTCTGCACTCCCTCTATGGTATCCACATCCTTCCTGTAATGAGATGACCAGAACTGAACACTGTACTCCAGTTGGGATCTGACTAAGGTCTTATATTGCTGTAACATTACCACACAGTTCTTGAGCTCAGCCCCATGTTTGATGAACGCCAACACACCACATACCTTCCTAACAACACTGTCAACCTATGCAGCAGCTTTGAGTGTCCTATGGACATTGACCCCAAGATCACTCTGATCCTCAACACTGCCAAAAGACTTACCATTAATATTATATTCTGTCCTCAAATTGGACCTACAAAATAATCCAGTTCAGACTTATTGGGGTTGAACTCCATCTGTCACCTCTCAGCCCAGTTTTCCATCCTATCGATGTCCTGTTGTAAACTCTGACAACCCTCTGGACTATCTACAACACCCCCAACTCATCAGCAAACTTATTAACCCACCCTTCTATTTCCTCATCCAGGTCATTTATAAAAATCACAAAGAGGAGGGGTCCCAGAACAGATCCCTCCAGAACACTACTGGTCACTGACCTCCATGCAGAGTATGAACCATCTACAACCACCCTTTGCCTTCTGTGGGCAAGCAATTTCTGGATCCACAAAGCAAGGTCTCCTTGGATCCCATGCCTCCTTACTTTCTGAATGAGCCTTGCATGGGATACCTTATCAAATGCATTACTGACATCCATATAGACTGTATCCACTGCCCTACCTTCATCGATCTGCTTTGTTACATCCTCAAAGAATTCAATCATGCTCATAAGGCACAAGCTGCCCTTGACAAAGCCATGCTGCCTATCCCTAATCAGATTAAGTCTCTCCAAATACTCATAAATCCTGCCTCTCAGGATCTTCTTCAACAACTTGCCCACTACTGAAGTAAGGCCCACTAGTCTATAATTTCCTGGGTTATCTCTACTCCCTTTTTTGAACAAGGGAACAACATTTGCAACCCTCCAATCCTCTGGCACTTCTCCCATCACTATTGATGATGCAAAGGTCATCGCCAGCGGTTCAACAACCTCCTCTCTTGCTTCTCACAGTAGCATGGGACAGATCTCATTCAGACCAAGCGACTCATCTAACTTAATGCTTCTCAAAAGCTCCAGCACATCCTCTTTCTTAATGTCCATATGCTCAAGCATTTCAGTCCATGTAGGTCATCCCCATATTTGCCAAGCTCCTTTTCCCTATTGAATACTGAAGGAAAGTATTCATTAAGTACCACCGCTACCTCCTCCGACTCCATGCACATGTTTCTGTTATTTCACCTGATTGGTCCTATTCTCACACGGCTCATCCTCTTGCTCTTCACATACTTGTAGAATGCCTTGGGGTTTTCCTTAATCCTGCTCGCCAAGGCCTTCTCATGGCCCCTTCTAATTCTCCTATTTTCATTCCTGGCAACCTTGTAATTTTCTAGAGCTCTAACATGTTTCTGACTAATAGCATCATATTTCTCCCTACCCCAATCAAATACTTTCCCAAATTGTATGCTCCTATCCCTCTCCAGCACTATATTAAACAAGATATATTTGTGATCACTATCTCTAAAATGCTCTCCCACTGAGAGATCTGACACCTGACCAGGTTCATTTCCCAATACCAGATCAAGTACATTCTCTCCTCTAGTTCGCTTATCTGCATATTGCATCAGGAAACCTTCCTGAACAAACTCCACCCCATCAGATTATTGTACACTGTTAATATGTGTCAGCATGTTTGGTGGGCTTTGTAATTGTTAGGAATAAATTCTGGGTTGTTTGCGTTCTCTGGTGAATTAAGCAGACCATCTGGCTCTCGTGAATTAAGCAGTGTGAAGGTCCATGATGACGCTGGTGGGATGTAGACTCAGTTGCTCCACTGACTATGCACATGAGTGCAACCTATTGAGTATTTTATACATTATCTTCACAGCTTGACTCTTGGGCTAGACCACACAACAGTTGGCCCCCATTGCCTTTGAGGATATGACTGAAGAGTCTGCCGGTTCAAGTAGGTCATCTCTCCTACTTTGCACTTCTTTTAGGGGAGCATCCCAAAATCTTGAAACCAACTTTCTCCAATGTAATTTTATTCACTGCCTTTCAAGGATGATTCACATATTATGTAATTGCCAGTGCGCAATCCAGCCACAATACACATTCTTATTAAATGCTTTAATTACTGAAGGTTAGCTATAAGAAATGCTGTGATTAGGATTTTGGCCCCACTTTTTGCTGCCTCTGCTCAAAGATTAGTGTGGTTATCATGATCGTACAGAACAAATAAAAAATGAACAAGCAATAGAAAGCTGCAATACTGCATGCCTCTCTATAAATGGGTGCAAGTTATTCACACGTTCAAGGTCTTCACAGACTGCCCAATTTAATTCAAGTTGCATTTCAATCTAATGGAAAGGTAACTTTCTTTGGACTCAAAAGTTAGATATTTTCATTTTTCATTTGCTGTCACCCTGGAATATTCTGGAATTTGCAAGAAATATATTTATTTTCTTTGATGGTGAATACAAGTAAGTTATTCCTTTCAACACACACAAAAAAAATGCTGGTGAACGCAGCAGGCATACACTGAAGAAGTTATTCTTTTGACATGTAAAGATATTCATGGGGAGCTCTCTTTTTGGTTTATTACAGTATATTTTAAATGCACAGATTTGGAATTGAAAAGAATACTGTTTCTTCATCTGAGTTTTTTGTGCTCATGCATTTGACGTGTAATTGTCAGACTAGGATTATATTGCAAAATGCGCAGGGCTAGGTCCAGTCCACAGGGAGCCCTGGCTCCACTTAGTCTTATTCACCACCTTCCTTTGTCTGGCTTTGTTATGATTGTCTATCCCTGTATCTTGCACTGGTTGACTTCATTATTTTTATGTATTTCTGTTTTCAGTTCTTCTTTTCCAAGTAGAAATAATTAAATAGACAAAAATGGAAGGATTACTACTCATCATAAGCCTGCCTTTGAACAGATACTAGAATATATCGGTGCTTTTCATTTATAATGGTGTTCTTGCACTGCTCTGCAGAAAATTGCCTGATACTGGAACATAAACCAGCACAGCTCAATCCAGGCTCTTTGTCTCACATTGTTGTGCTGACCCTATAAACAACCAATCTAAATCTTTCCTCCTACACAGTCCATAACTATCCATTTTTCTTACACCCATGTGTTTACCTAAGAGCCTTTTAAATATCCCTGTTATATTAGTTAATATCTCCACCCCCAGCACCCAGCACTCTAAGAAACCTACCTCTGATATGTCCCCTTAACATTACTCCACTCACCTTGTTCTCTGGTATTGGCCATTGCCGCCAAGGATAGAAGTACTGCCTGTCCGCTCCATCTGTGCCTTTCATAGTCTTAGAAACCTCTAGCAAATTGCTTCTTATCCAATCCTGATGCAGGGTTTTGGCCCGAAACAACAACTATATATTCCCTTCCATAGATGCTGCCTGACCTGCTGAGCTCCTCCAGGACTTTGTGGGTATTGCTCTGAATTTTCCAGCATCTGCATAATTTCTTGTGTTCGTGCCTCTCATCCTCCTTTGCTCCAAAGAGAAAAATCCCTAGCTTTGATGCAAGGGTGTCTTTCTGCTTCAGACTGTTCGCCTTCCTGATATTCACTCAGAGTGCAGTAAAACACTGATGATCTGCAATATGCCTATTCACAAATCCTAATCATTCAGAATCTAACGTTTGCTGCTCTTTGTTAAAAATCACCACGGCCCAGGTTCCCACACTCCTATTAAAATATCAAGGCCTCGTTTCCTGTGCCCACATCAAATTCACTAGCACCCGGTTCCTGTGCTTCCTTTAAACTGGTTAGGGCCTGGGTCCCTGGATTCCCTTTAAGCTCACTGAGGTCATTGAAAAATGTATTATAATACTATATGCATAAAAAATGAATTGAAAGTGTATTGGATATTAACATGATTTTCATCCTATAGTGCAAGCAATCTGTCAGGCCAGCACTACCAAAATGTGCCAAATTGTCAGAGTTGTACTGCAGTATGACTTAAATAAGATTTAAGATTCAAGATTCAAGTACATTTATTATCAAAGGAATGTATAAATTACACAATCTTGAGATTTGCTTGCTTACAGGTAGTCACAAAGCAAGAAACCCAAAAAAAACCAATTAAAGAAGAAAAAAGAATAAAAATAGGCCCAAAGCCTTGCTAAGCATTCGTATCAGTGGTCAAAGAACACTGAGGCTGTCTACAAGAATGGTCAGAGCCGTCTCTATTTCCTGAGGAGACTGAGGTCCTTTAACAACTGCCGGACGGTGCTGAGGATGTTCTACAAGTCTGTGGTGGCCAGTGCTCATGTTTGCTGTTGTGTGCTGGGGCAGCAGGCTGAGGATAGCAGACACCAACAGAGTCAACAAACTCATTCATAAGGCCAGTGATGTTGTGGGGATGGAACTGGAGTCTCTGACGGTGGTGTCTGAAAAGAGGATGCTGTCCAAGTTGCATGCCATCTTGGACAATGTCTCCCATCCACTACATAATGTATTGGTTGGGCACAGAAGTACATTCAGCCAGAGACTCATTCCACCCAGATGCAACACTGAGCATCATAGGAAGTCATTCCTGCCTGTGGCTATCAAACTTTACAGCTCCTCCCTTGGAGGGTCAGACACCCTGAGCCAATAGGCTGGTCCTGGACTTACTTCCATCCGGCATAATTTACATATTATTATTTAATTATTTATGGTTTTATATTGCTATATTTATACTCTATTCTTGGTTGGTGCAACTGTAATGAAACCCAATTTCCTTTGGGATCAATAAAATATGTCTGCCATCTCTCTATCATATCAAAATTCCAAGCCTGAGTCCAAGTCTGCTGGAGACTAGAGGCTGAAGAAAACAGCCTGTCCTGAGGTTAAAGGAATGTGTGTGTGCAAGGGTGGGAGGGAGGAACAGGGCTTCTTTGCTGTTGTTTTGTGGATTGCTGTGTTCTATGTTGCTCTGGTGAGTGTTGTAGGCAGGCTATGGTGATGCTGGAATATGCGGTGAAACTTACTTGCTGCCCTGAGTGCGTCCTCAGGGTGTGTTGGTTGTTAATGCAAATAATGTATTTCACTGTATCTTTCAATGTCCACATGATAAGTAAACTTAAATCTTGGAATTTATTATTTTTTAATTTAATTGGGTCGTGACCAGTTCATGCAGCTTTAAACAGCAATTCTGTCCTCCTGAAAAAATAGTATTTGGGCCAAGGGAGCACAGAAGTATTATGAAGATGAAGGAAAATTGAGGAAGCCATTGGAGCCCCCATTTCTATCATGTCCCATTCACACTTACCTCAATGTCCCCAGGCAGCCTGTTGGTTATCTGATATTGTGCCAGTATATTAACAGGCACTTTCTCTGGAATGCCAATTTGTTACCGGGTCCTTAATACAAGAATGGTTATTGTTTCTTTGCTTCTGAACTGATTTTACTTATGTAATTTCATTCATTTTCTTTGTTTCTCTATCAGCCTGTGATTGCTGTTGATGTACGAGACATTGGCTTGCAGAAGCTGTGAGCAGCAATTGATAAGGAGTGAGGTCATTATCAGTAAAACTACAGTCACAGGTAAAGAATGATTCAGCACTCACTGTTCAACCCCTTCACACTATCCACTACCATAAATGGTCCAAATTATTATCTAGAAGAGGCATTAAGATTACATCAGATTTTAAGTTGATATGAAAGAACAAAATAAAAATGAACAAGTCATTCTGCATTCACTGGAAATTTTGAGTAACAGACATAAAATGCTGGAAGAACACGTTAACTGATTCTTAATACATCATTGGGGCAGTATTTTATTAAGGTAGGTACAAAGTGTTATCATTTTTAATTTTAAAAAGAGCGATAAACATGTAAACATCAGAAGCATTTAAGTATTTTGCTTTACTTTTCCCTCCCTGAGCCTCAAGATCAAGAGGTAACAGTTTCTCTTGGACAGTAACGCAAAGCATCTGCTGTGTATCAAGCACATACTTTACGACTCTCCTGATGTTTACTTCCATTGACTTCAATGGGCTGCAATATTAGTGGAGCATTTTACAGGATTGTTTTATGCAACTATATCATCTGCAACTTTGTTGGACTGTTGCCCTAAGTCAGAAATTTGTGGGTTTAAGTTGTTCTCCAGAGATATGGACACTGAAAATCAGCACAGACTTGCAAATGCAGGATTGAGAGAGGCTTGCCATCTTTCAAATGAAAGTTTTAAGTCAGGTTCCAAACATTTGCTCAGGTAGATGAAAAGAAGACTGTATAACTCTATTATGGTAAAATATAGAAGTCCTCCTAATATGTATCCTTCAATCTTTTAATTAAAAGGTAGCTTTTCCAATTCTTTAATTTACACAAGTAAATGAATACTAAAAATATGAAATCAAATCAGAAAATGCAGCACATACTCAACAAGTCAATCAGCATCTGTAGAAAGAAAATGAGTCTTGGAGACGGAGGTGGAGTTAAGATGGCGCTAAACGGCTACTGTGTGGGCACGTGGCCAAGTGGTTAAGGCATTGGACTAGCAACCTGAAGGTCATGAGTTCGAGCCCCAGCCAAGGGAATGTATTGTGTCCTTGAGCAAGGCACTTAATCACACATTGTTCTGCGACGACACTGGTGCCAAGCTGTATGGGTCCTAATGCCCTTCCCTTGGACAACATTGGTGTTGTGGAGAGGGGAGACTAGCAGCATGGGCAACTGCTGATCTTCCTTACAACTTTGCCCAGGCCTGCGCCCTGCAGAGTGAAGACTTTCCAGGCGCAGATCCATGGTCTCACAAGACTAACGGATGCCTTAAATTAAATTAAACGGCAACTCCTTTGCTTGCATCTTCAGAAACAGCTCTATTTCCGTCTTTAATATCTTTATTTTTCCCTTTCAGGGTTCTTTTGAAGACCCCAAACTGGAGTTACACGCTGACTTCAGTTCTTTGTGGGAATGGGACACATTCTCAGGGTTTCAGGTCTGGCCGTTGTTCAGCACGCCAAGGGTTTGGCCTGAGAGTCGGGCTCATATTTAGAAGCCTACGATCTCGGGGGTCTGGAGACGGGCAGATCGAGGGTCGGTGTCACAACCCGAGACCCGTGTGTCATCGGGGAGGTCGGGATATCTGCTGTGGGCCCAAAAACCTGGGATCTTTACGATCTTCAGGCACAGAGCTCGAAAAAAGCGACACAACGGACTTTTAACATCGTAAATCAGTGAGTTGTTTGTTATGTCCCTCCACTCACTGGGATTGGAGACACCTCTTTCTCCCTTACTAGGAAGAGAGAGAACCTGCGGTATGTTAAATGCCGTTGTGAAATGCGAAGTCTTTGGGGTAACTGCAAGTCTGTGTCTTTGCTATTGCTTTGCTCACGCTTGAGTGCGATGCTTGCTTTTTTTCTGCCGGTGGGGGGAGGGGAGGTTGTTGCTCGCTTCCGCTTACACACGGGGGGGAGAGCTGGGGGGGACTTTGGAGTTTTCAAGTTTGGCTGTCATTCGTTCTTCTCTGTTTTTGTGGATGTCTGTGAAGAAAAAGCATTTCAGGATGTATGTTGTATAACTTTAAATTGCACCTTTGAACCTTTGAACCGTTGAATTATGTTTCAGATTGATGAACTTGCATCAGAGCAAGTTTTTAGTGGGCACAAATTGGATGCTTCATTCGCTGCAAAAATAGAATAGAACAACATTTAAAAGGTGTACCACAAGCTGAAAATCTCTTGATAAGGTCCTGAGCTTGTAATATGAATGCAATAAATGCAAGGCTTTCAAAAAAGTTCTATGTGTATTCTATAGACATGTTTTCACCATTTTCTTTCTTTGAAGTTTGCTTCCTATTAAAGGGTTTGCAAATTGGTGAAGAATTGAAGAATTGGGAACATTATTTGTAACACTCTGAAATCTGATAATGCAAATTGCCTCTGAAACTGGAGATAAAAGGAGAAAAGAGTTCCTAGCAGTCAGACATTGATGAGCTGACAAGGAGTCAAGAAGGGAGAAATGAAAATGAAACAGAGGAAAGAGAAATCAGGAATAGAGACTTTGAAAAGAATACTTTAGGAAAGATGGAAGAGTTAGAGCAGTGCATGTGAAGGTTGTATTAAAATAGTTAATGTCAATTTTTAGACTGTGGTTGACACAGTGTATATACACTCAGTGGCTACTTTATTAAGTACAGGAAAAATGTTTGTGGTCTTCTGCTGCTGTAGTACATCCACTTCAAGGTTCCACGTGTTGTGTGTTCAGAGATGCTCTTCTGCACACCACTGTTGTAACGCATCGTTATTTGAGTTACTGTCACCTTTCTGTCAGCTTGAACCAGTCTGGCCATTCTCCTCTGACCATTTTCGCCCTCAGAATTCCTGCTCACTGGATTTTTCTTGCTTTGCACATCATTCTCTGTAAACTCTCAAGACTGTTATGCATGAAAATCCTGGGAGGTCAGCAGTTTCTGAGATACTTTCACCACCACATTGAGTTGCTGCCACGTGACTGGCTGATTAGATATTTGCATTAATGAGCGGGTGTACAGGTGTATTTAATGTAGTGGCCATTGAGTATATGTTAAAATTATTATCAAAGACCAGCAAGCAGCAAAAACTTAATTTTATGCTATGTTTTTTGGGAGATGACTTTTGTGATTCAGCTGACGGTACTAGATACACCCAAAAAATAACAACTTAAAATCAATAGACTAATCTGAAATGACAGGGCAGTAAGCTTCATGTCTTCTTTCAGTTACATCTATCAAGCACAAAGGATTTCTGTTATTTATACTGAAGCTGGCGTCATTGCGCATGGAAGGAATTTGTTTTGATGGCTCTGAATAATCATTACAAAATGATGCAAGAGCATTTTAATGTCAGTATGAAAACATTACCGTTTTAAAAGATCAATAGGTCTGTCTGCTCTATGACACGGGATCAAATAAATGAAGGTTACAGTATAAGTATGAATATGCTGACACAGCCGGTGCAGATCTCCTTAATCTTTTATTTCAGAAGCTGGCAATAAACATCCAAATGAGATAGCATTATCCTTGAAGAATTTAGGAGGAATATACTCCCGTATAGTCATGAGGTCCAAGTGTATTTCCTTCTTTATTTGATGTATTGGAAAGAATTGATTAACAGATCATGCTAATAGGATACTAAAGAGAACTCTATTTTTGCCATTATTGAAAAGTGTGATTTCAATCCTTTAAAATTTAGATTGATTTTGGACTGGAGTAGCATTGATCAGTTGTAAAACTAGATTATATGAAAACAGATATACCTCTATAAGTCAGTGCAGTAAATGTTACAAAGACAACTGTCAGAATTGATGCATTAACTGTTTTTGCTAAGCTTACCTGATTTACATACACCTGGAACATACACTTTCCATAAATAACATCATCCAGTGTGCACATACATCATGGTTCACACTGATAGTTCTTCACTTCCTGAGAACCTTTGTCTATCCTATGTGCAAAATCACTGAAAACTTTCAAAGTATGCAAATTATATGTATTATACATCTGTCACATAAAAGAGAAATCTCAAACCAGGCCCTTCAGAACATAGGTTCATTGATATTAATGAGGAATAGCAATGCAGATTACTTACTAATTCCTTGTTTAGTCTATATTTAACATTAGGAAAAAAAAATTACAAATATAATCCATCTGCTCTTCTTACTTGTGCATATCTTTCAGGTTTGTCTGTATTGGTATCCTCATGGACTTCATACATATGTATTGTATTCGGAGGAAGATGAACAAGCCCATTTCAGACTGTAGACTTTACACTTCAGGTATTAGAACCATATTTCATTCCTAGCAGAGTGCCAGTCAATTAAACAGTTCCACTGATCCCTACAACTGGGGCACTTGAAAATGGTAAATATTATATACATGGAAAGAGACGTCCAATTTTATCCATGCCTGGGAGAGACTTACGTTGTGAAAGCCAGAGAAAATGTTTACAAGACAGGATATAATCCTACAAATCACCAGGAGTTGGTCCAAGCCAATCAGCAGCATGGATGAGTTTGATGTTAACGGGTGTTCTAAGTTTTTGCTTCTTGGGTTCTTGGGAGGTATGTCTTCAGGATCTCCCTCTATGCATGGAAACATCACCATATAACACACAAATGCCCTGTTTTCTGCACCAATTAATCCAACCATTTCTCATTGAAAAACATGGAAGTTATCACAACTGTGGACACTGTCATGTGTTCTAGGCACGCTCGCAGGTGGGCTGCTAAAAGAGGATAGCAATCACACTTGTGAGAATGCGCACATTCCAGCTAATTAGGGTTTCCTGTAATTGTATTTCACTCTCTTCCTTGCGTGTCAGTCTTGTCAAGTCTTGATCAAGGCACAGTGATGACAACGCCTCCTGCTTACCTTAGTCCATATTCTCGGAGGGAAGATCAGTGATTTAGATAGACACTCTTTATGGTGCAATATTAATTTATTTCCAGCTTACTGCTTTCAAGCCGAGATGACACCATTAGTTTGTCATTTGAGGGTTTTTAGTTAGTGGCCCTCTTGGCCTTGTGCTTATTAATAAAACATATAAAACATGAGTGAACTGTTCATTGCATGTCTGCATCTCTCCCTCTGAACTTGGATCATCACTGAGGTCCTGTCAGCAAGACTTGACTGGGAAATGGACACACTGAAAAGAGAACAGCTGAGATTAGCCTTGAACTTCATTTATCAGGGAAGGGGAAGTTAAAGTCCGTGGAGACTGGGTTGGCAGAAATGGATCCCGCAGTGCAACAACTCCTCTCAGAGCAGCAAGCCCAGTCCAAGATGGAAGAACAGATGTTAGCACTCGCAACTCGCAACAGACAGTCAGCATCAAGGCGTCAGCCATTATTGTTCTGACTGCCACTGTTCAACAGCTCACAACAACAGCCAAAATCAGGTGGCAGCCATTACTGCTATTACTGCCACTGTTCAGCAACTTTCTGCCAGCTTAGTCCCACTTTGAGCACCAGGACCTCGCCACCCTCCTCCACAGCAGTCTCATCAGCCTCAGCCACTAATGCCCCAATTCCCTTGGCAGCCTCTGGACCTGAACCAAGCATCCCTCCACCAGTCAGAAAGTCCAGTTGACTCTGATGGCTGCAGGAATTTTATCACCAACCTTCAAAGCCCAGCCAGGTCAGGTTAGTGATGATGCATGTAAACTGGCTTACATGATGAATCTCTCAGACCGATCCCCACTCAACCTGTTCAGCGTCCTACGAGAACAAGATTCTCCTGCAGCCCAGTCTTCCCAGCAATTTGTAGTCAAGTTCACAAGGTGTTTGACTTTCCAGTACAGGGTCAGGAGGCTATCCACTGACTCCTGGACCTGCACCAAGGGAGAGGGACAGTGAGAGACAATGAGACCATGCAGTAAAGTTCTGCACTCCTGCAGTTGAGATGGGGTGGAACGAGAGAATGCTCATCACTACATCCCAGCATGGGCTGTGCACAAAGGTCTGGCACAAGATCTCAGTGTACGATGAACAGGACAGAACCTGATAAATCTGTCCATCCCAGGAGGCAACTGGGCAGCTGAATGGTGCAAGGAAGGTATGCCCTGAGCCTCCTCTTCATCAGACCACCACCTGTCTTCCCTTCCTGTCTCATCACCCATTATGCAGTCCATGGAAGATCCCATGCAGGTAGGGGGCCTACGCCGATCTCAGAAGGAAGGAGATTGGCGCAAAAGAACAGGGGGTTGCTGCCTCTACTGTGGTTCTCTAGGACACTTCCAGGCATCATGTCCCCAAGTGCCTGGTAGAAGAGGAGATCCATCCACAAGAAGGGGAATTCTGATGGGTCAATTCTCCCCGAAAGCATTTTCCCCTAATCAAGTAATGCTCCCAGCTTCCTTGCACTGGCTTTTATTGGCTCCGGGACAGCCTGTAATCTCATGGATATCCCTTAGGCTCAAAGATGCTAAGTTCCCACTCAATATTTGAGAGAGGATATTGATATCAAGGCTCTGGATGGTCAGCCACTGGGCACCAGCAATTTCCACCTTTCCACAGTATTCATCCAACATGTGCCAGAGGGCAATCATAGGGAAAAGTTCTCCTTCTATCTTGCTGACTTGCTTCAACTGCTGCTAGTGCTTGACCTTCCCTGGCTCTCATGACACAACTTGCAGATTCATTGGTCCCTAAAAACACTCCAAGGGTAAGGACCAGCATGTCTGTCTACCTGTCTGAGTCCACTCAGTGTATTCCTCCCATGAGCCAACCATTAGTGTGGACCTGTCTGGTGTTCCAGCTGAATATGTTGACCTTCTTGAGGTCTTCATTAAGAAGGAGGCCATCTTCCATCCGCCACATTGGCCAGATGACTGCACCACCGACCTCTTACCGGGTTCTCGTCCTCCTCGGGGGCAGCTCTTTCTCCTCTCTCATGCTGAAACAATAGCTGTGGAAGAATTCATCTTGGAGCCATTAGCCTTAGGATTTATCTGCCATCTGCCTCACCAGCAGGGGTGAATTTCTTTTTTTGAGCAGGAAGGATGGCAAGCTCTGTCATTCCACTGATTACTGATTCCTCAACAACATCATGGTGAATTAGTGCTGACCTCTTCCCCTGATTGCCTTGGTATTTGAATATCTCCAGAGAACAACCATATTCTCTAAATAAATCTGTGCAATGCTTACAACTAAATTTGAAAAGGGGACAAATAGAAGACCGTTTTCAACACCCTCACTGACCATGATGAGTACCTTGTGATGCCATTTGGTAGAGCCTACTCTCCTGCTGTTTCTCAGGACCTGGTCCGAGACATGTTGAATCAGTTTGTATTTGCGTACAGTGGATTCCGGTTAACTGGGCCATTGGTTAATCGAGGCAGCCACTCATTTGGAACAACTCTTAAAGAACAAAATCTAATGAAGAAAATTGCTGAGATTCCCTTTGCCGAATAGGTTCTAACAAGTGTCAGTTGCGCGCATTTTTGTGGCTGGTGGATGCTACACTGTAGTACGAGCAAACTATTTTAAAGTAGCACCAGTTGCATGCGTTTGTGTTTAAAAAGTAGTGATTTTTGTCACTGATAGTTGGCAAAAAATAAGCAGTAAGACAATTCTGAATGGTTTTGCTCACTGTGGTTTCAAGTGAAACCCCTTTTTCACCAAGTGTCTCTTGAGATGTAGCTCATTAGTTCCTTGCTAACAACCGCTGGGCTCAGCGTTGAGAAAACCAGATTCCATACATCTAAAGTCGATATAACTTGGGTCCTGCCAAACCCAGGAAGTTGGGATGTCTCACCCACCTAAACCCTGATCTGTGTGAATACTATGTAACTACTACCCCCATGCAATTGCCCAGCGGTAAGAAATAAGAGACCATACACTGCATATTTACAAATGTCAACTTTATTGAACAGTTAGTAGGGAAAAGAAAAATATTAAAAGAGCCCATTACAGTTAACACAGCCCAATTGTACTTGAAACTGTAATTATCTCACGCAGTGGACCCATGGTCCGTGTGAAAGTGCACACCACTTTCTGAATGTCACTCAAAATCCCCACCTTCCGAATGTCACTGAAAATCCACCTCCAACAAATGGGCTCCCCCATGGGAATATTGGTCTTTCCTCCTTGAAACCATTCACCTGCGCCAAGCACCTTGTGCAACAGGTTTGGCATCCCCGGCCAACTTCCCTCCTGTCTTCTCCCAGCCTCCACCAAAAAGGCCTCAACCCAGACCAGTGTCCATCACAAAAATCTCTCCACCCAGTGTTCTCTAGAACCTTCTCCCAATTCCACTATCCTGATTGGTTGGCACAGAATTCCTAAGTTGAACAACATAGCTCTTTACCTTTTGCTCAACCCCAAACATGCTAGAAGCAGAACAGACTGTTCATACAGAACTGCTAAAATTGAATACCTACAGCGTAGCAGTAAAAATCTTAACCAGGGTGTTACAGAAGCATTCAGACTTGGGGATGCTAGAAATGGCCAGGAGTGAAAAAGAAACTGTTCCATTACTTCAACAAGTTAGGAACTATGAAGAATTTGAAGGTATTGACAATCATCTTGAATGTTACAATTAAAATGAAGATTTGGAGAATGCAGTTGTGAAAAGTATTATATGATGGCAGTCCATTATCTACACTAGGTGTCTGCACTGATTTTGTTCATTGCATATACTCGATGAATTCTTCTGTTGATGATTATTAGGAATTAATAGTGTTTTATAATTCTGTAGTACTATCAGTAGCATTCTATTTTTTCTGTATTTCATTTAAATACATAATTTATTACTTGATTTCTAATTTTATACTTTTTTACCTACATCCATGAAACTTCAGTAAATTGCGACAACCACTTAAATGGGCAAAAATGGCCTGGTCTCGATGTGCCCCTATTAACTAAAATCCATTGTATTTTGATGACATTCTTACCTGTTCCTGCACTCACCAGGAATGTGTGCCATGTGTCCGAAAGGTTGTCAGATAGCTCCTCAGGAACAACCTTCATGCCAGGTCAGAATAGTGTGAGTTGCACAAAGAACAGGTGCCATTCTAGAACAGGGGCTAGATCTCACCCCTTCCAGTGCTCAGATGGATCCATGTAAAGTTCCAGCAGTCACAGAGTGGCCCAAGCCACCTAAGCCAAACAGGTAAGGCTTCCTCAGAAATTTCAGTTCCATTGTGGCTCCCTTAGATACACTCATCAAGAAGACCGCTGCAGGATTCCAATGGATAAGTGAAGCAGACCAAGCATTCTCAAAGCCAAAGAGACACTCAGTCAGCCCAGTGCTCCAACATCCACACCTATACCGTCCATTCATCATTGAGTTTGATGCAATTGATGTTGGCATGTAACTGTACGTTACCAGCACTCTTCAGTAGATAATCAGGTACACCCTTCTGCTTTTCTTTCCCATTGCTTTACTCTTGCAGAGTGTAACTATGATGTTGGTAACCAAAAACTTCTGGCTGTCAAGGAATCCCTGGAGGCATGGCGATACTGGCTTGGGGGATTAGAGCACCCCTTTCAGGTATCGACAGATCATGGAAACCTCTCCTAAATTTGTGACTCAACTCCTGTCAAGTCTGATGGTCTGCCTTCTTCACCCAGTTTAATTTCACCCTCATGTACCATCCTGACAGCAAGAATACCAAGGCTGATACTCTCTCCCAGCAGGCTGACATCTCAGAAGACAACGCCAATCCGGAGTCCATCTTTCCACCCACATGAAAAGCTGCTCCAGTGATTTGAGAAAGAGAAAATGAGCTGAAGGCAGTTTTTGTGTTCAACAGTCAGACCAAGGTCCAGGTTGGGATTTCCCAGCTGGCTGTTTGCTCCTGCCTCTGTGCAGCCAAGAGTGTTGAAGTGGGGTCACTCTTCCTGTGTGGTTGGGCACTCGGGTATTCAAAGGACCCTGAAATTTATAAAAACAGAGTTTTTTTGTGGCCATCTATAGCCTAAAGTGTCCAAGATGTCCAAGATGTGTCCTCTTCTACATTGGTGAGACTCAACATAAACTGCGCACTACTTTGTTGAGCACCTCCCTCCATTTGGAGAAAGCGGAATTTCTTGGAGGCCAACTGTGTTAATTTCTATTCCCATTCCCCTTCCAACATGTTTGTCCATGGCCCCCACTTCTGCCATGATGTGACCACTCTCAGGGCAGAGGAGCAACACCTCATATTCTGTCTAGGTAGCCTCCGATCTGATGGCATGAACATTAATTTCTCCTTCTGTTTTTTTTTCCCCTCCCCATTCCCTGTTCTTCTGTTCCTCACTCTACCCTCTAATCTCTTCTCTTCACCTACCAACAACCTCCCCCTGGTGCACCTCCATTCTTTCTCCCATGGTCCACTCTCCTCTCATATCAGATTCCTTCTCCTCCTGCCCTTTGCATTTTCCACCCAGCTTCTTACCTCATCCCCCCTCCACCACCTACCTGGCTTCATCTGTCACCTTCAAGATTGTTCTCCATCCTCTCCTCCACCTTTTTATTCTGTTATCATCCCCTTTCCTTCCCAGTTCTGATTAAGGGTCTTCAATCAAAACGTCGACTGTTTACTTATTTCCATAGATACCGCCTGACCCGCTGAGTTCCTCCAGCATTTTCTGTGGGTCGTTTCTGCCATGTTCTGAGAAAGAAGGTCAGTGATTTAGGTAGACTCTGTCCGTGACGTGATGCTAACTTCGTTCTAGGTTACTGCTTTTGAGCAAGGCTGACACCATTAGTTTGAGGGTTTTTAGTTGGTAGTCCTTTTGGCCTAATGTTTATTATTTTCCTTTGTTCTTATTGAAGCTGAGTGATTCCACATCTGCTTTCTCACTCTAACCTTGGGCCATTACTGTACTCATATCAGAAATTCATATTGCAAATGTACATCACATTTGCTTAATATGGTACTGATGGCAGGTAGTGGCATGAATATGCAACTAATTGATGAGGGTAGGTGCAGAATACTGCACATGAAAGGTCACAGTGCTGATCACTTTGATGCCTCTTGTAATTACTCATAGCCTCCTGCAAGCATTCATAAATAAGGCAGTGCTCAAGTAACACAGGGAAGGAAATATATCTCATCTGGTAATACCTTAAATGAGGGAGAGCAAATGACCTCCGTGCCATTAAAGCTGGCAGTAACAAAGGCAAGCTGAACCTTTTGTTTTGTAGATTGGGATATAAAAGGTAACATTAACCTTGGAGCATTGTGTTCAGACTTGTTCAGCCCAGTATACAGCTAATCAAAAGCAAAGGGAAATGTGCAATGCAGATTCTCCAGAATGTTGTTTACAATTATTAAGTTTACAATAGATCAATAATCTAACAGTCATTTGAAAGAAAGGATCAAAATAATATGATTGACATAACTGTACATTCTTCTTGTGACCATGTGGACTTCCTTAAAGTTCTCTCACTTTTTGCCTATATCCCCTTCGTGGCGTGGCAAAGAGTCAAAATCTATAAATATATGTATTAGGGCTCACTGAAGAATGAAGAATTCTCCAGTTGGTCTATCTAAATATCATCTCACAATCAGAAAATATCTGAAACAAATTTGCCTGAAAATTTATCCCTGATTGGTAGTACATGGCATCTTCCTGCCTTCCTTCCTTGCGCCCTTAACTCCTGGTGGAGTCGTCAGGACACCATCATTTCAAGCTTTTTACCAGTCTGTTCCATCCGTCGCGGTTGTGTGCCAGAGCCTGGGTCACTGCAAATGTTTTCCCTGTCCATTCTTTAATGTTGTCCGTCCATCTTTTCCTCTGTGTACCTCTCCTTCTTTTCCCCTCCACAGTTCCTTGTAGAACAGTCTTTGCAAGGCCACTGGATCTTGTTATGTAGCCATACCATCTCAGCTCTCTTTTCTTCACCGGTGTGAGAAGTTCTTCATGGGGGCCAATGTGGTGCTGGATGGTCTTGCAGACCTGATCGTTTGTGATGTGGTCCAAGTATAAGATGCCCAAGATGTTGCGATAGCATCTCATTTCCAATGCCTGTATCTTCCTCTGTAGCTCTGCTGTGTGGGTCCATGTCTCGCAAGCGTACAGCAAGATGGAGAATACCAAAGCACACAGGAGTCTGATCTTGTACTTCATGGTGATGTTGCTGTCTCTCCATATTCTCTTGAGTTTGGATAGTGCAGTCATTGTCTGTGCAGTTCTTGCCAGGACTTCTGGTCTTGATCCTTCATCACTGATGATTGCCCCCAGGTATTTGAACTGCTGCACTGTCTCAAGTTTCTGACAATGGACTGAGACGTCTGTTGTGATGGAACCACTGGCATTTGCCATGAGCTTGGTTTTCTCAGCACTTACTTCCATTCCAAACTTTGTGGAGGCTCTGTCAAGATGGCAGACCAGGTTGGCCAGTTCGTCCTCTTTTCCTGCAAGTACATCAATGCTGTCAGCAAATCTTAGGTTTGTGGTGTTCCTCCCTCCAATGCTGACTGTGCCCACATGATCTTCACGGGCAACACTCATGATCCGTTCCAGGAAGACATTGAAGAGAGTTGGGGAGAGGAGGCAGCCCTGACGGACTCCTACAGAGATATGGAACCACTCCCCGATGGTGCCCTGAGCGAGCACTGTACTGGTTGCCTTGGCGTAAAGCTGATGGATTGTATGAATCAGCTTCTGCCCCATGTTGAATTTCTTCATGGTGACCCATAAGGCATCATACCAGACTTTGTCAAACGCCTTCTTAAAGTCTATGAAGACGTGGTAGAACTCTCTCTGGTGCTGAAGGTGTTTCTCACAGTGGGTGTGGAGTTTGAAAATCTCAGTGGTGCTTCTGCCCTTACGGAAGCCTGCTTGTTCCTCGGCAATGATGTCTTCCGCCTGAGGTCTCTGTCTGTTCAAGATGGCTCTGAGCATTACCTTGCTTACATGGCTGATCAAACTGGTGGTACGGTAATTCTAGCAAAGTTGGAGATTGCCTTTCTTGGGAAGCACAATGATCAATGACTGAGTCCAAAGTGTCGGCCATTCACCTGTCTGCCAGATCTTATTGCAGATGGTGGAAAGCAGGTGGCCTCTCCTCCATGCTTCAGCAGTTCAGCAGGGATGTTGTCAACTCCTGCCGACTTCCTGCACTTCAGTGATTGCATTGTGGCTTCAGCTTATTCATGCATGATTGGATAGTAATCCTCACTGGAAGATTCCTGTACATTCAGCATGCCTGGATCCTCTTTGCTCTGGTACTTGTACAGTTCTGAACAGTACTCTGTCAACCTTTCCATTATTTCCTTTCCTTCTGTGAGACTTTTGCCATTTTTGTCTTGGACGGTGTTCACTTTGGCTTGTTTTTCTTTGGTAAGATCTTTTACCAGTTGGAATGCCTTCTTTGTGTTGTTGTTGGAGAGGCTGCCTTCAATATCTGCACATTGTTCAGCTATCCATCTTTGGTTTGCTTCCTTCATTTCCCTCCTGATTTCCTTGTTGATTTTCCTGTATTCTGTTCTTCTCTCTGCTGTGTTTTTATCTTTCTTTAATTTCCTTCTTGTGTCACACATATCCAGTAACTTGTTAGTGACCATTAGACTTGCGACGGCTTTTCCCCAGAATCTTACTTGCTGTTTCTGTCATCACTGTGTTAAAGTTATTTGTGGTGGTCTCCAGGTATTCATCAAAGAGCATAAACTCCCCCCCCAGTTGCCGCCTGAAATTCTTCAGAGATGGCGGGGTCTTTCAGTTTTTCAAGGTAGGATCTTAGCCGTGTACATGGCATATTATTTTGCAACTGTGGTTCATTGAGACTTAAAACAATTATTAAGTTTCCTCTTTCTGTGCAAGAGGCTTTAATGAATGGGATGGGTTATGCTGGATTATACTGGTTTCACCCATCACCCACGGAAGATTTTGTAACTCTCATGCAACTGTGGATGTCCTAAATTGAATAACTAAACCTTGTTGACCATAATCCTGCTCTCTGATGTTACTTGACTCCATATGAAGCAAAGCATGCTGACGTTACACTTGGCTTTGGCTATCAACTCCTGTGCCAGGCGCAGGATCTGATTATATATTCCCAAGCATAAAATTTATAAGCCCAGTGGAATTGTAGGGCTGTGGGGAAGAGAGATAAGATTTTTTTTTAATGTATTTATGTTTTGTTTAAAACAAGAGGTTCTGCAGAGGCTGGAACTTCAGAGTAACACACACAAAATGCTCAAGGATTGAAGCAAGTCAGACAACATCTATGGAGAGGAATAAACAGCCAAACTTTTGAGACTTGGCCCAAAACATTAGCTCTTTATTCCTTTCCATAGAAGGTGCATGACCTACTGAGTTCCTCCAGAATTTTGTGTGTCTTACTCATGGTTTGCTTCATATTTTTAATTTAAAACATTCTTCATTCTCACTGTATTCATTGAAAATTTTGTAATTTTTTATGCTTTAAGTGTTAAAGGTAGCTGTTATAGACGGGCCAGAGCTTTTTCAATGATGTTTTTTGAGGATGAAACTTGTTTGTTCTGTTGCTAGAAGCCCCGCTGTCTCTCGGAGCCTTGTCCCTGCTGCCCTGATTTCCCAAAAGATATTCACTGAAGTTCAGCAATGCACTGATTTTTTGGCTGTAGATTGCCAACAATGCAAATGCAGAAAAAATCATATTTGTTCATACACTGTCCTGTCCTGTTCGACCATAAAAGATATCTGCCAATTTTTTTGAGTTGCCAAATCAGAAATAAAAATCTTGCCAAAAGTAAGATATATATTTTTTGCAGCTCAAGGCACCCTATATGCAGCTGTTTCCTGTAGCAAAATGTCTAATAATAGAATGCCATGCATTCTTCCATGGCCTTAGTATGTCCCGATGTATTTTACAGCCAGTTATATATTTTTGAAGTGGAGAGAGCATTACAAATGGCACTTAATTCTTACAAGTACAAGGTGATACATTTTGAGAAGTCAGATAGTGGTACAACACATACCGCACGACTAAGGAATGTCGAACAAAGGGACTTTGGGGTTCAAGTGCCGGATTCTCTGAAAGTAGGAACTTATGTGCAGAGGGTAATGAATAAAGCACCTAGCATGCTTGCCTGCATTTATCAGGGAATGGAATATAAAAGATTGGTCATTCTTTCACAACTTCACAAAATTTTTGCTAGACCATACTTGAGTACTTTGAGCAGTTCTGGTCACCTCACTGTGGAAAGGATGTGATTAGAATGGTGAGGGGCAGCGGACTGGAGGACAGTAATTCAGGTGTACATTTGGTTAGGCTGGGTTTGTTTTCCCCAGATGAAAGGGGGCTGAATTGTGACCTGAAAGAGGTATATAAAATTATGAGGCATGGATAAGGTCACTAGTAAGGAACTTTTTCCAATGTCAGTGGCATCAAAAACACTAGGGCACTTATTAAGCAGAGTGATAGGAAATTTACAGGGGATATGGGGTGGGCATTTTTTTTCTTTATACAGAGAGTGATTGATATGTAACTCATTGCCAGAGGAAGTATTAGAGTCAGAGATAATCATTATATAATTAGACAAATACTAAAATAGGAAAGGCACAGAAGTTTATGGACAATGCAGGCAAATGGGAAATAGTGTAGATGGAGGGACAAAAAGGCCAGCCTAGATGTCGTGGGTCAGTGAGACTTTTTCTATGTTGTACATCTCTATGACTCTGTGACCTGCAGGGACACAATTGTTTCCTATTCTTGTAATTCTAGCATAATGAACAAACCCCTCCTGTTCCATTCCTTCTGCAATCATTAGCCCCTATTTTAACACCAGCATCTTTTGAAATAGACACAAGGGACTACTGGAGGAACTTAGCAAGTTGAGCATCACAAGGGAGGAAAGGAATTATCAACATTTCCTGAAACATTGACGATTCTTTCCTCCAGCCCCACCCCACCCTCCAGATGCTGTTCCTCCAGAAGGTAGTTTGTTGCTCTGTCTTTTGAAATGCCCTTCATAAGCTTCATCACAATTTCAAATCTTTAAAAATCTACTTTAAAAATCAACTTAATTCACATCTCTTTTACCCAGCTCCACCCTGATAGAGGGGTGCCCTTTCGAAACAGAGATGTGGAGAAATCTCTTTAGACAAAGGTTGGTGAATTTGTGGCATTTGTTGCCACATGCAGCTGTGGAGGCCAGGTCATTGGGTGATACTTAAGGCAGAGGTTGATAGGTTCTTGATTGGACATGGTATCAAAGGTGACAGGGAGAAGGCCAGGAACTGGGGTTGAGGAGGAGGGAAAAAAGGACCAGTCATGATTGAATGGTGGACAGACTCAATTGGCCAGGAGGCCTAATTCTGCTCCTATGTTTTATGGTAATAATTTTTCATCCTTTTCCTCAGCAATGCATTCTTTTCTCAAGCGTTTGTAAGTGCCTAGAACCATTTTTCTCTACTACTTATCATTAAGTAAATTTGTTGCTTTGTACTATTTAATCTAATAGCCAACCTATTGCTAAATTGCCCTAGACTGTCCTCATGGTCCCGTTAACTTTGCTTGCTTGTGTTCTTATTCTTAATTTTGTTTCAATGAATTGTTGAATCAGCCAATTATATTTATTCGCGATTTAAGGAAATCTCAGTCTCTGCAAAACTCTGAGTCACAATTGGCAGCTACTTTGAAACAAGTAGCCTGCCTTGCATGATGCCAAAGCGCACTGAGAAGTACAGTTCCTTTGTTATGTTGATTATATGAATGTATTCATTCTATATAACTAAACAAACGCATTTAGCAGCAGAGACAACTACGTCTTGTAACAAAAGACAGAATTTATCAAAACAGAAGCGTTTTTATTAATTTAATAACATCTGGAAATCCATTCAGTGACAGAACTACCCAGTACAGGGTTCTTATGTCAAGCACAAGAACATCCAAACCATTTAAAGCTTACACTGAAAAACAGAGCAATAAATAATGCCCTCAGGCAGCTATTTGAATCTTTCCCTTATGTTAGTACCTCAGCGTTTAGGATTAGTTTCAGTCAAATTTAGTCAATTATGGCAGACCCTCTGTCTTCTGCATAAAGCAGAAAGGAGTAAGGATTTCCTTAAGGCTCCTCATTCATTTTTAAATTGAATTTTGGTTCATTTTGTTTTCTTTTCAGATTTCCTTGTCTTGCTTGTCTGCTTATGTTGCTTTACTTCTCAATTTAGCTTCCCTAGGAGTATTTCTCAATCCTTTATTTATTCTCCCTAATCCCTATTTTGCTTTATATTTCAGAATACTCTCCTCTGCATGCAGAATACAGTAGTGCCAAACAATATGGAAATAGACCTTCAGCCCATCAAGTATGTGGTGATCATTAAGCTCCCACTTATACTGAACCTACACTAATCTCATTTCATTCTCTGTGTTTCCATCAATTCCTCTCACCCCTGATTCTACCAGTCACCCACACACCAGGAGCTATTTATTGCTGCCCAATTAATACCAATATGCCCATCCCTGTAAATGAGGGAGTTTACTGGAGTGCCTGGCAGTCAGAGACAATGTGCCAACCCCACGCACTCTGCACCACGGAACACATTTGAACACATGTCCCTGGAGCTCTGAGTCAGCAGTCCTATTAGTGGCACCCATCAGAGTCACTCTGAGGTCAAATAGAAAGGAATCAAAAGGGACTTGTAGAAGGTAAAGTGGAAGCAAATTAGAAAACATCAGGGAAGAATATCTTCTCAGTAATGTGGAAATAAAATCTACCCTGATGAGAAAAATATACAGCAAGTTCTCAACCAAAATGTTAAATAAGAAGGTCAAAGCCAAAATAATGGAAAAATAGTGAAGACTGATAGCCACTCAAATGTCAATTCTGAGTAACTAGAAAGAACATTAGTTAAACCAGAACATCAAATAAATGGCAGACGGCAGAAGGGAACAAAAGCAATCGAACAAAGACTTTTAGTTGCTGGCTGTAGAAATTCAATGGCTGATTTTGTGATTGGGGGATGTCTAGGTAAATACTCCTTAACCTTTGAATTCCAGTCTTCAGATTTAATGGCCTGTGCCCTGTGAATTATTGAGATCCAGTCTAAGTGCTTTATAGGGTGATTTCACATAATGGTGCTGTGGATATTCTTCACTTGGTCCTCAGCTTCCTTTTAAATTTTTCCCCTCTTACCCTCAATCTATGTCCCTTTGTTTTGGACTCCCCTATCCTGGGGAAAAGAAGTGGGCTGAAAAGTGGCAAATCGATTTCGATACAGATACGTGTGAGTTGATGCATTTTGCGAAATCAAACCATGGCAGGTCACCAGGGCGTGTAATGGAACAGAGGGACCTAAGAGTACAATTGCATAGATCATTGAAAGTGGCATCACAGATAGACAGGGTAGTGAAAATGGCATTTATCACACTGGTCTTCATCAGTCAAGGCACTGAGTACAGGGACTGGGATATTATCTTGCAGTTTGGCGGGAAGATGGCAACGCGATGCAGCTCGCAGTGGCCAGTCCAGTGGTGATGTCTGTTATTTGTCAAGTAGGGTGCCATGCACAATCTTGATTTGATGGAGACGGACGTGAGAGCACGGAGAAACATCTGGTGATACTTCTGAAATGCCTGCTTCGCTGCTGCTGCTACTGTGTGGTCCAGAATCTCCGGAGGAGAAGGCCCCGAGTCCTCGGATTTGCTTGTTGCTCGGCGGCCAGGGCGGGGTCGGAGCACTTGGCAAAGGAAGGTGCTCGGAGAGCCTGTGTCGGAGGGGCTGTTTGGAGGCTCAAAGTTTTCGGATGGACTCAGAGTCCGCTGCGGTCGGGTGCTCCCAATGGTGCTGAATCGGCGAGTTGGCGGCGCTTGGAGGTTCATGGCGGGGAGATTTCCTCCCTTCTGCCACCTGCGTGAGATGATGAGTCTATCGGGACTTTTTACCGTGCCCATGGTCTGCTCTTTATCAAATTATGGTATTGCTTTGCACTGTTGTGACTATGTGTTATAATTATGTGGTTTTGTCAGTTTTAGTCTTGGTCTGTCCTGTGTTTTCTTGTGATATCATTCTGGAGAAACGTCTTATCATTTTTTAATGCATGCATTTCTAAATGACAATAAACGAGAACTGAACTGAGCTGAACAGTTGTATAAATCATTGGTGAATCTGCATTTGGAGTACTGAATATAGTTTTGGTCACACCATTCTGGAAGGACACAGTTATACTGGTAAGACTGCAGAAAGGGTTTACAAGGTTGTTGCCAAGACTAGAGGGTCTCAATTATAAGGAGAGGTTGACCAGGCTGGGTCTTTATTCCTTAGAACATTAAAAAATGAGGGATAACTTTCAGCAAATGTTTAAAAAATATGAGAACCATAGCTAAGGTGGACAGTAAAAGTTTTTGCCTGGGGTAGGTGAACCCCAGGCCAAGGAGCACAGATTGAGGGTGAGGGGGAAAAGATAAAAGGAACCTGAAGGATGACACTTTCATACAGATGGTGGTGACAAATCGAACGAGCTGCCAAATGAAGTAGCTCAGGCAGGTACAACAGTAGCATTTAAGATGTATTTGGATAGGTACATGGAAGGGTGTGGCTTAGAGAGATTTAGGCCAAGCACAGGAAATTGGGATGGAGGATGGGAGGTGACCTGATAGAGATGTACAAGATGATGAGGGGCATCGATCGTGTGGATAGCCAGAGGCTGTTTCCTAGGGCTGGAATCATGAACACGAGGAGGCATAGTTTTAAGGTGCTTGGAAATAGGTACCAAGGGGATGTCAGGGGTAGGTTTTTCACACGAAGAGTCGTGGGTGCATGGAATGCACTGCCGGTGGTGGTGAAGGAAGTGGATACAATAGGGTCTTTTAAGAGCCTCTTAGATAGGTGCATGGAGCTTAGAAAAATAGAGGGCTATGCACTAGGGAAATTCTAGGCAGTCTCTGGATTAGATTACATGGTCCGCACAACATTGTGGGCCGAAGGGCCAGTAATCGGCTGTAAATTTCTATGTTCTATGTTCTTCCTCAGTTTCCTCCACAACACCCCTAGCACAAGTTTCTACTACTCATGTTTGAGCGATTAGCACAGCACTTACAGCTCAGGACATCGGATTTTGCAGTTCAATTCCAATGTTATCTGTAAGGAATCTGTATATCTTCCCTGCGCAGTGTGGGGATTTTCTCCATGTGCTCCGGTTTCCTCACACAGTTCAAAGATGTAATGGTTAGCAGGTTAATTAGTCATTGTAAATCGTTCCACTATCCGGCTAGGCTTAAATCAGGTTGCTGGGCGACACGGCTCGAAGGACCGGAAGTGCCTAATCCGCGCTGTGGCTCAATAAATAAATAAATAAACAAACAAACAAATCTACATAATAGGACTAGTTTTTAGTGGTCAATTAGCCTGAAAACATACACATGTTCAAGTTCAAGTTTAATTGTCATTCAATGTGGCCAGGTGGTTAAGGCATTCGTCTAGTGATCCGAAGGTCACTAGTTCGAGCCCCAGCTGTGGCAGCATGTTTGTGCCCTTGAGCAAGGCACTTAACCATACATTGCTCTGGTGTCTGTGCGAGGAGTGCCCCACACAGACTTCCAATCTGCGCCCTGTAAGGCAGGAAAATGCCCGACGCAGGCCTCTCATGGTCTGAGTTGATGTTCCCTCCCAACCATATGTAAATACAGCCAAACAACATTACTCCAGGGACAAGGTGCAAAACACAGTACCAAGAGACATACACAACTCAAGGCTCACATAGCACATATAAGAGAGCTGTAAAATACATTCACACAAAAAAAAATACTCCAAGTCCCTGAGTCCATGACGGTTTCAGCAGCATGTAATCTCACACAATCCATCTTGTCTTCTGTTGAGCGAACATTGGAAAGCAGCACTGACTCCAGAATGTCCTCTGGCACTCCGGTGGAGCACACTGACTCTGACGCCTCTCTTCTGGGTGGCTGCAAGCAGGCAACACCATGTTTTGAGGCCTAACCCTTGCTATGACCAAGGCTGTGCAGTTCACCCTGCTGTCTGCCTCTGCCGTTCCACCAATAAAACAGTGAATCAGACTTGCAGCATTCAGTATTAACAATGTCTAACAGGGACTTGTGACTAGAAGGAAACTGACTAAGATGATCACTCACTGTTAGACCGCACACCACTTCTCTCTAAAACTGGTAGCAGCACCAAGTCCAGCTCCTTTTGTTTCTCCATCAGTGAGTAACTCACTGATGGGATAGACCTGCAGTACTTTAAGTTTTTAATAACCAGCAGCATCTTTCGAAAGTATCAAAAAACATTTTAAAAAGACAATAACTCCTTTAGAAGTTGCTGCATCCTAGCACGCCACCATCTTACTGGAAAATGTTAACCACATTTAGGATATGTAAGGAAACTGGAGGGCCGGATCAGGTTCCTTCTAAAAAAAAACTGCTAATTTGGATGAAAAGTGCTTTGAAAGCACACTAATGTAACTCTACCTTGAATGACAAAATACATCTTGAGCTGCATGTTTCCTAGAATGGGCTGGATGGACAATTCACAACTGAGGCATTATTATTAGACTAATCAGTGTATAATTAGACAGACTCTAGCAGATCTCACTCTGCAGCAGGAGCTCTCTCAGTAGTTTTACACAGGCCACCTGCATAAAGACTGCAATGGAGCTGAGAGAACCGTGGAGCCCTCTTGCAGAGTGTGTGCTCCTCTGGAATTCTCTGCCCCAGACAACGGGGGAGGACAGCTCATTAGACATTATTTAAGAGGCCAGAGGACCATAAGATATAAGAGCAGAATTAGGCCATTTGGCCCTTCGAGTCTGCTCTACCATTTCATCATGACTGATCCATTTCCCTCTCATCCCCAATATCCTGCCTCCTCCCCCTATCCCTTCATGCCCTCATAAATTTTTGGAAGATCAGGGAATTGGCAGCTATTGTGAACTGGCCTAGAGGAAGAGTTAAGACCAGCATAAATCATCCAGGATACCATTGAGTGGCAGGGCAGAGGGCAAAGATGGCGGTCTGCTCCTGTTTCCCAGTGTTGTGTGTGGAGGAGTGGGCCCTCAGTGTGTGAGAGCATTCCCCAGACTATCATCTCCTCTGATGCAATGCAATTCTGCAAGTAGCTCCAGACCAGTGTGAGCAGAATGGTCAGTAAAAAGGCAAGAATCACATTGTATGGCACTAAACTGTTTAAAATAAAAAGTCTGCAATCTTGAAGAAGCAAATTATTATAGGTCTTCAAATATTATTAGCATTACCACATGTTTTTGTTGAATGCTGTGCACAGTACTTTGATGTCAGAATGGTAACCCTTCAGTCCCCATTTCAGTGTCCCCTATATTCCTTTAGTACAAAGCTGAATTTAAAGACAATGTTGCTGAGCTAATTAGCAATGACCAGCAGTATCCAAAAGATGATATAATAATAAATGGACAGAACTTAATGAACCTCATATTTAGTGAACACATTCCAGAAAATAGCTATTTAACTCATGAATTCTAAACACAAGTTATCAGAATGTCTTACATCAAATCACAGAGAAAATAAAGCTTTAGTGTTTTTTATTATTAATAATTTGATTGAAATAGTTCATTGCCATCTGTCAATCCATCAAAAACAGAAGGTAGAGGAAATGTCAGGCCTCTCCTGCGTGTGTTATTTCATAATTATGATTGTTAATACAATATAATTAGATACCATGTTTGATGAAGAAAGTTTGAGTGAGTTAGGGCTTTTCTCCTTGGAGTGAAGGAGGATGAGAAGTGACTTGACAGAGGAGTATGAGATGATAAGAGGCATAGACAGAGTGGACAGCCAGTGTCTTTCTCCCAGGCCGGAAACAGGTCATACAAACGGGAAAAATTTTAAGGTGACTGGAGGAGGGTATGGGGTATAGGAGGGCAAGTCAGAGGTAGGCTTTTTAAATGGAGCATGGTAAGCATGTGGAACATAAGTGGGTGTCGTGGTAGAAGAGAATACATTAGGGAAACTCTTAGATGGGCATATAGATGAAATAAAACTGGAGGGCTTTGTGCAAGGGTACGGTAAGACTAATCTGGTGTAGGTTTAGTAGTCAGGATTACATCATGGACTGAAGGACCTGCACTGTTCTGTTATGTTCTATAGAAACAGAGAAATCTGCAGCACATTACAGGCCCTTTGGCCCACAATGTTGTGCCGACCATGTAACCTACTCTAGAAACTGCCTAGAATTTCCCTACCGCATAGCCCTCTATTTTCCTAAACTCCTTGCACCTAAGAGTCTCTTAAAAAACCCTATTGTACCTGCCCCTACCACGTCACTGGCAGTGCATTCCACGCACCCACCACTCTCTGTGTAAAAAACTTACATCTGACATCTCCCTTGTACCTACTTCCAAGCACCTTAAAACTACACCCCCTTGTGTTAGTCATTTCAGCCCTGGGGAAAAGCCTCTGGCTATCCACACGATCAATGCCTCTCATCATCTTATACACCTCTATCGTGTCACCTCTCATCCTCCATCGCTCCAAGGAGAAAAGGCCAAGTTCACTCAACCTATTCTCATATTCTATATTCTATGTCCTAAATGTTCTAAGTAAAATGATAGAAGCATATTGTTGTCAGTTGAGAAATAATTTAGTTATGGATTACATCATCAAAAATCACGTACAGGAGTAATTTATTTGTTTGACATAATAGAAGGGTCAAACTGTCACTGGGAAGATAATAAATATGTCTATTTCATCATATTTTGGAGAAACCTCATGACTGAAAGAAGATTTCTGAATGATAAAGTCCTGAGTAGCCATAGATACAAATACAACATAACAGAAGAGTGATAGTATGTTTGGAAGAAATTATAAGATCTTTTACTTTATCTATTATCAGTTTGTAGAAGAATCATGAGCAATAAAGTGGAATATTATTGAACTTCCACACTTAGATAATGCTTTCTTCCAAAGGAAGGTAGTAAATTTGAGAATTAATGACAAATTTAACAATTTTGTTGGTTAAACGTTCTCGTAAATGTTATCCAAAACAGTCAAACAGAGTGGAACATTGAATTGTGCACCAAATTTGAACTTCAGCCTTGTGGTCAGGTATGCCATGGCGAACCTCATGGCTTTCAATAACCATGTGCATGGAGTGTCAGCATACATCTGAGTCCTTATCAGAGTTTAGCATGTTTGGAATGGTCCCTATTAATTCAGGGGTATATAACATTACAATCAGTCAGTTAACTGCCTGTAACAGAGTCACAGTAACTTGCAAACCCTGTTACTGACTTGCTTTGATACCTGATTCCAAGAATGATTGTCTTAATCATTGACTCTGAACTTCTTCCTCAACTCTACAATGATTAAAACATAAACTACCTGCCGTTGCACATACTCTCTTTCGGGAGTCCTTCTGAATCATGCTGAAAGTCAAAACAAATTCTCACACTATTTTGTCACATCTGTAGAAAAAGAGAACTGGAAAGAGTTTGACCAGTTCAAAATATTGAGCGATAAAGAAGTTCAGCCAAACTAAGAAGTTCAGTCAATATCGCAATTGTTGAAAAATATTAGTGAAAGGCTCAGAAACAAAACTTATTACAGCTGTTGTATTAAGACATGGGAACAATTTCTCAACTTCTGAAGATGATGGCAAAGAAATGGATGTAAGGATCTGCTCTACATAATGTCATAAAGCATTGCTGCATTTCACTTTTCATTTAAATTCTTAGCTAGGCCTAGGCACAGGAAAGTTAAAGGCAAGCATTTGCAATGTCAGCTAACTGCATTTTTAAAAGGAGTAATTGATTTCTGAATCATGAGGGAAGAATGCTCAAGCGACTGTCTAGGATCCAAATTTAATTAAGTCAAACCTTGTTTGGCTCGACGCATTGGGGTTAATGCTCCTGATGCAGAGATTCATATACCAGAAGCATTAAGCTGTTTGCTGAGACTGCAGTAGACTAAAGTTTACTCAACTGTTTATTAAAGTTGTTAACAATGGAGAAATTTTCACGTTTCTTCATATTTCAGGTTAACCTGGCACAGGTTCAGATGACTCAGTTCCCAGCCTAAGTGCTGGTAAGTCTCTGGAAACTTGCAGTCCATCAATGGCTAATAGATAATCTGAGAAAACTATAGACATTTTAGGACCTTTATTACTCTGGAATAGTGCTTTACATATTTGAAGCAGTACCCCTTGATTCATTTCACACTTGTATGTCAGAATCAGAATCATGTTTAATATGGTTCAGCATATGTAGTGAAATTTGTTAACTTTGTGGCAGCAGTACAATGTAATAAATGATAATATCGGAAAAAGCTGTGAATTGCAGTAAGTATGCATCTATCAAATAGTGAAATTAAGTAAGTAGTACAAAAACATAAATAATAAAAGATTGAGTTAGTGTTCATGGTTTTAATGCCCATTCAGAAATTGGATGGCAAAGGGAAAGAAGCTTTTTTTTTGTTATTATTATTTTGCATTAAATTTTAAATTGAAAAAAGATCTAGTGTTTTCCTGGTATATTTGACAAGTAAACTCTTCTCAGACAGGTACAGGTATCGATTTTAACCGACATTTCAATGACAAACTCTGCCATCTTCATCAAGGATGATACCTGGGCATGTCTAGTCCAGTGGTATTTATACCTTAGAGATCCACCACAGTTATGATCACCATGGCCCCATTGGAAGGTGGCAAGCCCATGATGAAATCCATGCTATGTGGGACCATGTGTACTATGAGATTTTTTGGCCTGCTGGTTGGAGGAGTTAGACTAGGCACATTGAGGGCAGGCAGCAATGAACTGATGTGCATTTGTGATCATGGTGGGCCACAAGAATTGGTATCTCATAAAATCCAGAGTCTATCATGTGACTGGATGGCCAGAGAGGGGTGAGGAGAGGCCCACTGGAGTGTTTCAGAATGCACAGTTGCCAACATATATGTGTGGTGGTTTGCTGTGTCGACCAAAACAGGCTCATGCTGTGGAGCCTGGCAGATCTATTTCCCAAAGTGCCAGTTGAACAGGGCGAGGATCTGAAAGGATAGAATGATGGGCTGAGGGTCAACCTCCATTTCAGCTGGGTCGAACTGCTGTGACAAGACATCCACCATAGTGTTCTTGGATGTGGGTCGATAGGAGATTGTGAAGTTGAATTATTCAAAGAAGTGGACCCAGTGAGCCTGACTTGACTTGACTTGACTTGATTTGATGGATCTGCTGTATGGATATGAGGCTCTGGTTGTCAATCCAGATCAGGAAAGTCTCAGTGTTTCCCATCAGCCAATATCTTCTTTCTTCCAAGGCCTACTTCATGATGCTGAGTAGAGTTGAATCTGTGCAAGAAGAAACCACAGGGGTGTGTCTTCCATCCAGATCAGTAAGACGAAAGAGCTGATTGTGGACTTCAGGAAGGGTAAGATGAAGGAACACATACCAGTCCTCATAGAGGGATCAGAAGTGGAGAGAGTGAGCAGCTTCAAGATCCAATCTCTGAGGATCTGAGCTGGTCCCAACATATCGATGTAGTTATAAAGAAGCAAGACAGTGGCTCTACCTCACTTACTTTAATATACAGTATTTCTGTTTTTGAACATTCTTTTAAATCTATCCAATATAGATAATTGATTTACTTTTCATTTATTATTATGTTTTATTTTAGTTATTATTATTATTTTTTTTCTCTGCTAGATTATGTATTGCATTGAACTGCTGCTGCTAAGTTGACAATTTTCACGTCGCATGCCGGTGATAATAAACCTGATTCTGATTCTGATTCTGATCTTGCTGGGAGGGGATGGTCCCGGCACCAACACACCACCTCCGGCACAAAAGGTCCAATGGGGTTCGGATGGTAGAGAATGGGAGCGGTGGTGAAGCGTCCTTGAAAGCTTGGCCCCTGGTAGCATACCAAGTTGTCTGTGAAGTAGGTAACTTGACGAGGGAGATGAAAGGAGTGGTGATTTGGCTGTAGTTTCTGATAAAATGATGGTAGAAGCTGGAGAAACCGAAGAAGCACTGTAGCTCTTTGAGAGAGCGCATTTGGAGCCATTCAATGATGATGCATATTTTCTCTGGGTTTATGGTTAAACCTTGGGTGAAAGGATGTAATCTAGGGAAGAAATGACTAGGATGCAGAATTGGCATTTTTCTAACTTATAATACAATTTCTTTTCAAGGAAATGCTGAAGAACTGAACGGACATGATAGACATTGTCTGGGGGGTCCTTGGAAAAGATGAGGATGTCGCTGAGGTAGATGAGCACACTGTCTTGGAGAATCTCATTAATGAAGGCTTGGAAAATGGCTGGATTGTTGGAAAGTTGGAAAGGCATCACCAAATATTTGTAGTGGCCAGTGAGTGTTATGGTAACTTTAATAATGGACTGCAAAATAATAAGCTGTGAAGTGTCACAAAATAAGAGAGAAAAGATACAACAGGCAACAAGGTAAATGAAGGCTCTGACAACTGGTTGAGTTTGACTGATTCGATAAGTGAACAAGATCTGTGGGTGAGACATGGGTTTAAATAGGCTGCAGGTAATGAGTTAGAAATGAGTGGCAAGTGACTCCTATTAGCTGACTGTAGACTGGGAGATGCCTGTATGTACAGGTCCATCAGTAGCCTACTTATGGCAGGTGTCAGTGTGCTCTTGATTTAAAACATCAAAATGTGGTCTTCTCACATATTAAATACTAAGGAGCCAACCTTGATGGAAATGAGATCCTCAGTATATGAAATTCTCACAGGCAAAAAGAAAAATGTATATCTTATCTGTTGCATTCTGAAAGAAAACCATGTCATAGAGACACAGAGGGTTATGGCATGAAACAAGGCCTTCACCCATCAAGTCTACACCAATTATTTACACTAATCCTACACTAATCTCTTTTTTAAAAATTCTGACATTCTTGTCAACTCCCCTGAGTTTCTACCACTCACCTACACACCAGGGAGTGCCATATTTTGCTACGCAAGATCTGCACTTGACAAACAAAATAATGGGTTGATCCAATGGAAAGCAGATCTGAGATGAAGTGCAGTTCCATAATTTAAATTCATAATGCACATCTTAAAATGCTGTCAAGATGTGCATGACTCCTGCTACCAATGTACCAGGTGGTATATTTGCACTCCAAAGGTGCCCAGTGTTTCCAGCCCATATTTGGGACATGGTAGGTTATTTCAGTGTCTGAAATGTGCGCCTTGTGGCCAAATTTTAAGGCTACTGTTGCAGGAAGCCCTTTAACCTGATGACAAAAGCATTTCCTTTTCATTCCTTTCACATTTTTTGTTCATTTAATTTGCAGAGCAGGTGCTTTATAACCATCCGAGTCACTGACGTAGCTTTATCCAGCCAAAGCAAGCAAATGAAGCACACAAACAGTCGATCCGTGGAACCAATTTTTCTCTCAATGGGGCCATCTGGTAACTGAAAAGATAAATGTTTAGCTGGATGCTTTGTAGGTTTGCACAATTACCCTCCCTAAATGCTGGCACTTATGGGGCTACCTCTGTACATGTAGAAATGCTGTGATTATAGTCATGCTATTTTTTAATATCTTTCTGTTTCTTTAACTCTTGTAATGACCTGTGATATATTCCCAAATGCATGCTGCACTCATTGATGTAAATGTTTAATTTTGTTGTTGTGAATTGCCGTTGGCAACATGGTCTCACCATTTCTTGTGATCTAAAATATCACTTAGTTAACGACACAAAAATGAACTCTGATTACACTAGTTTGTTGCTGCTGAAGATATTTGTTGTAACCTTTTCATATTTGTACTTTGATGAACGAAGTTGCAAATTACAAATGAGGAAAAGTAGTGAAGATTATTTTCCAGTAGAAGGGGAAAAAAGATAACCAGCTGCCCTGCCACTGGGCTTTCTGATTGTTGGAGTGACTTAACTACCACAGTTCTGTGTGATAAACAATTTATATACACAGTGTTTGCCTCCCTGGATAAAATGAGATTGTATTCAACGTGACTCCAACCCAGCATATTTTCTGCAGACACATTGTTGGTGAAAACGTTGCAAAGTAGGCACATTGTTAAGTGATTATTAACCATTGTGCAGCAGCCACAGATCAATTACGTATTGAACAGCAACTGTCTATAATGAACTTGCTAGCCTCCTTTAAGTTTGTGTTTGAGCTACAAGTCTAAAGACTTCCTTTCAAAAATAGTCTCTTAATTTATAACTAAACCAAGCATCCAAAGGAGAAAGATAAGCTGATCTGCCCACTGAAAGCTAAGTGGAATCAAATATTTATTTCAGATATTCAGCTTGCTTTTATTTTAATTTTGGATTCAATTTGACCTTTACCTAATTTAAAAATAAGATTTTCTTCATCTCGTTAGTCTGTAATGGTTGATCTGCCTCTGACCCCATCTTCTCTTCTATGTCAGTTCTCCTTATTCCTCCCTGATCTTTCAAAAAATAATCCACTTCCTCATTAATATCATCAGTGTCCTTACCTCCACAATGCTTCAGTGTAGGGAATTACAAAGATTTGCCACCATCTGTGAGAAGTTCTTACACACCTGTTTAAGTAATGTCTGGATATCTATCCTGTCATCCCCTGAAGTATCTTATTTGTTTCCTGTTGTCCCAGGAAATAGGCCGATGAGTCTTTTTCAGACTACCTCCAGTGACAGTTTAATCTTTCTTAAATAAGAGAAGTAAAATTGTGCTTAGTCCTCCATGTGTGATCTCATTGTTACTCTGGAAAATCATAACAATGCTTCTGGACCCCTATCTAGACCCCAACTCACTTCCAACAAATGCCATGTGTCATTTGCTTTGCTAACCTCTTGCTACCTCTGCCCGCAAACTTTTGCCAATTTGTGCACAAGGACATTTTGATCCTTATAAATTTATTCACAGAAACATTCTACAGTTCAAATATCAACAAAGCAGTATGAAAAGAAAAATACATGCACATATTTTACTTTGACTATTTGCCAACCAGTCCTTCCCCTTCTGGCTGGGTTATAACATCGATATAGCCAGCTCCATAAAATCCTCTGGAAGGGCAAAGCAAAGCAATACCAGTGTCCTCTCACAGACTAACAGCTCCAGCACTGACTAGACTTAGTTGGTTCCATTAGGAAGTTAAGTTTGATAGCATGCCTGACACCAGGAAAGTTTCATGGAAAGTCTCAAAGGCTCCTTAAAACAGTACAGCATCCCCATTAACTCTTCGGGGCCTCTGGCTCACAATCATTCAAAGTGCTGGAGTAGGTTGGATGGCAGTGCAAATCTCAAGTTCATGCAACAGGAGAACCGAGAGTCACAATGTAAATAGTAGAGGGAAGACAGTCACCACGTATGACACTTCTCACTCAATCTGTAGTAGAAACTATGGGTCCCGTGTTGGCCTCATTACATAAATGGAATACAAGGGAATCATCCTTCATTCTAAGGGCTTGGCTAAGAAGGAGGTGAAAAGACTAGACTACTGTAAATATCAGCGATGAACGTCTTTGGTCTTCAATGGAAAAAAAGCTTTTTGCACTTTATTTGCAGTATGTTCAGAAAATGTTCTCAAAAAGATTACTGAATTTACTGAGTTGTTGATAGTGAACAAGATTGTTGTAGACTACGGGACGATCCTGATCGGTTAGGCAGGTGGGCCAAGGAATGGTAAATGGATTTCAATACAGGTAAGTATGAGGTAATGCATTTTGGAAGGTCAAACCAGCATCATACTAATATTATGAATGGCAGGTTGTAATGGAACATAGGGACCTCAGAGCACAAGTTCACAGTTCACTGAAAGTGGTAAACATGGTGGTGAAAAAGGCATTTGACATGCTGCCCTTCATCAGGGCATTGAGTACAGGAGTTGCAACATTATATTGCATTTTTTGTTGGTGAGGCTGCACTCGGAGTACTATGTACAGTTTTGATCACCCTGTTACAGGAAAGGTGTGATTAATCTGTAAAGAGTACAGAAAAGATTTTTGAGGATGTTGTCAGCACTAGAGAGCCTGAGTTATAAAATGAGGTTTGCCTTGGAGAATGAATGTTGACCTTATAGAAATGTTTCAAGTTCTGAGGGCATTGCTCCAACCCAAGGGCAGGAGACTCCAAAATTAGGGGTATAGATTTAGGGTAAGAGGAGAAAGATTTAAAAAGACGTGATGGAATCCATGCAAGGGGGATGATAGATAGGTGGGTGGAGGGAGAGTGGAATGAGATAGGAAGCTGGGAGGTGATGGGTGGAAGAAGATAGATTCTGAGAGGAGAGGCCAGTGGTCCACGGAAGAAAAGAAAACATTGTATCTCCATACAACACACACAAAATTAAGGAGGAACTCAGCAAGCCAGGCAGAATCTATGGTAAAAAAGCACAGTCAACGTTTCAGCGCAAATCTCCAATCCTGCTGAAGGGTTTCAGCCCAAAACGTCAACTGTGCTTTTTTTCCCATAGATGCTGCCTGGCCTGCTGAGTTCCTCCAGCATTTTGTGTGTGTTGCTCAGATTTCCAGCATCTACAGATTTTCTCTTGCTTGTGATTGTCTCTCCATAGATGGTGCCTGACCCATTGAGTTACTCCAGTGCTTTGAGATTTGGTCTTTATTGTGAAGGTGTTGGGGTGTAAAAATAAGAAGAATTTGTCATAGATGCTGATCCTCTTACATAAAAATGATGTACTGGTATTGGATTCACCAGGCTAATTCCCAGATGAGAGGGTTATCAGTTCATGTCAAGAAAGTCTCAGCAGTTTACACCTGAGTTTAGAAGGATAAGGAATGTCCTTATTCAAACATGTAAGGCCTTAAGGGGTCTTGATAGGATAGAAGTTAAGATGATTCACCAGTTGGAGAGTCAAGAACAAGGGGATTATGGACACAGAAAAAGGTATGGTCATTTAGAACTGAGGTGCATAGAAAGATAGTGAATTCTTGATTTTATTTTTACCCTCAAGGTGGTGGAGGCCAAATCATTAGACATGTTGGAGACAAATAAATATTTGAATGATAAGTGAATTTGGGGTTATGAGGCACTGGTACAGAAAAGAGATCAGGGCCAACATACAGCCATGGTCATATTATGATTATGAGGACACGCAGTCCCCTTTTATTGTCATTTAGTAATACATGCATTAAGAAATGATAAAAATGTTTTTCCAGAATGATATCATGAAAACACATGACAAACCGACTTAAAAACTAACAAAAACCACATAATTATAACATATAGTTGCAACAGTTCAAAACAATACCGTAATTTGATAAGAACAGACCATGGCACGGTAAAAGTTTCAGAGTCTCTCAAAGGCCAATAATCTCACGCAGCCAGTAAACCCCAGTGCTGCAAACTTGCCAATGCAGCATCCTGGAAGCATCCGACCACAGTCCGACCCGAGTCCATCCAAAAAACTCCGAGCCTCTGACCACCTCCCGACACCGATGCACTGAGCACCATCTCTACCGAGCGTTTCGACCCCAACCCCGGCAACAGGCAATACGCAAAGCCGAGGATTTGGGGCCTACATCTCCAGAGATTCTCGATCGCACAGTAGCAGTGGCAGCGAAGCAGGCATTTCAGAAGTTGCTTCAGATGTTCCTCTACGCTTTCATGGCTGTCCCCATCAAATCCGGATTGTGCACGGGCCCCTAGTTACACATATCGAAATCATTCGGAACGGCCGCGCACGCTGCATTGCGTCGCCGTCTTCTCCTCCCTCCTGTTGAATGGTGGGGAGGGTATAGGAGCCTGGTGGCTTTCTCCACATCCACTCTTATTTTCTTGTGTTACTGTGATAGTTATTACCTTTCAACCATTAGGCTCCTGAACCAGCATGGATGACTTCACTGACCTCAACTCTGAACTGATTCCACAACCTATGGACTTACTTTCAAGTGCTCTACAACTCATGTTCTCAGTGTTATTTATTTGTTTGTTTGTGTGTTTGTTTCTTGCATTTGCAGAGCCTGTCTTCTTCTGCATATTGCTTGTTTGTCGGTCCCCGTGTGTAGTTCTTCATTGATTCTATTGTTGTTTTCGCTCTACTGTGAATGCCTATGAGAAAACGAATCCCTGGGTAGTATATAGTGACATATGCTACTTTGATAATAAATTTACTTTGCAGTTTTGAACTTTCAGTTATGGACTCTGGGGAGGGTGATTAAGACCGTGGGGGAAAAGATCAATACGTCATCAGAAAGTGAGAGAAATAGAGTCACCTAGGAGGAATGAAGGGAGATAGATAGGTTGCTGGAAAAGAGGCAAATCGTGATTAGGTCAATTGATACTGAGTTAGTCATATTGCAGGAGTGGTGATGGGTTTGGTATAATTGTGAGACTGGAGAAAGCAGAGAGATTGCATGGAGGCAGATGGGTCACAAGATGAGAGGCAGATCATGGGGACTGAAGAATTGCAGGTAACAGGCAGATTCTGTGGTCAGAACTTTACAAGTTCTCCCTCTCAAGCTCCACATGATAATACAAATGCTATCTAAACATGATTTGGTACTGTGAAGGCATAATATATTCTAATCTTCTAGATATTAGGCTTTGTTTGTACATGTTGCAAACATTCTGAAGAGGAATTTTCTTATTAAAACTAATAACCTCAACAAATTAAATGAAATTAAACCACTGACACTAGAGCTAAATGCGCTGTAATGGTGTATTGGCAATGGCCTGTGCTGCAAACATCAGTCCATTAAGGGCAGAGAAAGATGTACTGATATGAAATCATTATGTAGAATATTTAGTGCACTGAAGAGGAATGAATTTCAAGGCATTCCTCCCTTCTATGTTTTTCCATTCTCCATTCAGGTCACCCTCTCACCCCTTCTCATTTGCCTTTCACTTCAGTTTAGTGACCCTCTTCCTTTCCTTTCTTCCATTGTCCACTGTCCTCTCCTACTAGATTCCTTCTTCAGCCCTTTATCTCTTCCACCTATCACCTCCCAGCTTCTTACATAATCCCTTCCTCCCCCACCGTCCACCCTACCCCTCACCTTGTCTCAACAGTTACCTGCCAGCTTGTACTCTTTCCCCTGCATCAGCCTTCTTTTGGCTTCTTCCCCCTTCCTTTCCAATCTCGATGAAAGGTCTTGGCCCAAAACATCAATTACTTATGAGCCCTTCATGCCTGACTTGTTGAGTACCACCGGTATTTTGTACTTGCTGCCCTTGGCATCTACAAACTCCCTGTCTCTTTCAGAGCCTAGTTCATGTTTTGCCAAGATCAATTGAAGTAATAGAACAATTGTTTGATCTGTCTTCTTCTTGGTTCCCCACCCTAGCCAAAAGTAAGTAATAAATGATGACTAATGCATGATTCAAAAGAAAGAGACACAGGAGGCTGCAGATGTTGGAATCTGAGCAACAACCTGCTTGAGGAATTCAGCAGATTGAACAGCATCTGTGAGAGGAAAGGAACTGTCGACATTTCAGGTTGAAACGCTATTTTAGTCACAATTTCGCTCCTCCCACAGATGCTGCTTGACCTGCTGCATTCCTCCAGCAGATTGGTTATTGCAGTCAAAAAGAGGTACTTCCCTATTAGCAACCAATAGCGTCCAGCACAGGAAAGGAAGTTACTGATGTTGTCCTGCACTTCCCTCCTCAGATGTCGCTCAATGATGTTATTATTTGTCAAAGCATTTCTGGTCTTTCTCACCAACCCAGGAGCAGCAAGTTTTGTAAATACTGTATAGAAAACATAAATAAAGAATATTAAGGGATAGTGTTTATCACTATAATATACTATTAACCCAAATTAAATTGAAAATTATAAATATTTAATTCTGCTTAAAATTTTTCTTATATTTTTCTCTGCTACTTATTCTTTCTAATTGTTCCAGGAAGCTTACTTCCATTTGTTTTGTGTATTTCATTCATTTTCTTTCCTAATTTTTACAGCGCACTTCTAAGTTCAAAGTCAGTTGTAAAATCTGGCTCTTCATTGACAGTTTCAGGGCATCTTAGCTGCTCAGAAAGGCAGACTTTGAAGACTGATAAAATACATTATCTGATTGGCATGGAAAAAGAAGCATCTTCTGTTGATAAACGAACTTCGCGTTCATAACTACAGCATCCATAACAAACAGATACCAGAAAAAGAGTGCTCAAGGCTTCAATTACTGTATTTATTGTATGTATATGCATATATAGTAACTATATATAAATATAATGTTCTTGCTGAGTAGCTCGCTGAGCTGGCTTGTTAGCTTGCAGACATTTCTTTACCCAGCCAGGCAACATCATCAGTGCAACTTCGAATGAAATGTCAGCGATCTATATATAAAACATTATATATATATAATGTTATTACAGACATTTTTCAATGTAGACTGACCGGGTCGATGCTGAGAAGGTGGTTAAGCTGGAGTACATCAGCCTGGCAGATATTGTGTCTGGGTAAGAGATTAGACATTTAACATTGTAATGAAATGAAACTCCCCATCTCGAAGTCGTTGAAGATTTGAAGTCTTTACTCAAGAAGTCTATTGCTTCTCAGTTGTTCAGAGCATATTCAAGGCTGAAATTAGCAGATTTCCAGACATTAAGAAAATCGGAACATTTGGAGAAGGGGTGAGATATCCAACAAAGTATGAGACTGATAATTACATTAAATGATTGAATAGGTTTGAAGGAATACATGCCACATTTCAGCTTCGTTTCTGTTGTTTGCCTATTCTGTGCTTAGGTCTGCAGCACAACCAGGTGTGCAAACCCTTATCAAGCCTCCCAACACATGATAGACTTCACAACCCTCACACACCAGCCGGACAATTTCAACCTTTGCCATCACAAATTGCAGAAAGCTATTAGGAATACTTGCCACCTGCTACTCTGCTAGTATCCAATTATGATACATCAGATGTAAGTATGACAGAAGAGGAAAGTTGGCTGTGTTATTTTGAACAATAGATCAATCCTGGATAAATGCATTTTGGTGACAAATTCAAATTGTGCACTACCATATAGAATCTTTGCAACTATCTGTCTAACCAGGTTATGTTGTTTGTAACAACAACCTGTGTCACTTCTCCATATAAACTCAGACAGATTTTCTTGTAGTAGTTCTTGGTATTATTCTGCGTTGTGTCTATCAAGTTTTACATAGATTCTCAATCCAAGAAAATCTGTATTTTGTTTATATTTTAGTATTTTAGCTTGAAGGCTCATAGATGTCATAGAAGGACAAGTAATCTGAGACCACTTGCAAATTGTGAAATATCATGTGCCTGGTAAGCATAAGGGTCTTCAGATTTTTGCACAGAAGATTAAATTTAATTATGAACAGAAACAATAATCAAGACAATTCCGATCACAAACAAGAGTAAATCTGCAAATGTGGGAAATCCAAGCAACAAACACAAAATGCTGGAGGAACTCAGCAGGCCAGGCAGCATCTATGGAAAAGAGTACAGTAGACATTTTGGGCCAAGACCCTTAATCAGGACTGGGAAAAAAATGAGGAGCCAGAGTAAGAAAGTGGGGGAAGGGGAAGAAGAACCACAAGATGATAGGTGAAACCAGGAAGAGAAGAAGGGTGAAGTAAAGAGCTAGAGAGTTGATTCGTAAAAGAGATGCAGGGCTGCAGAAGGGGGAATGTGATAGGAGAAGACATAGAAACATAGAAAACCTACAGCACAATACAGGCCCTTCGGCCCACAAAGCTGTGCTGAACATGTCCTTACCTTAGAAATTACCTAGGGTTACCCATAGCCCTCTACTTTTCTAAGCTCCATGTACCTGTCCAGGAGTCTCTTAAAAGACCCTATCATCTCTGCCTCCACCACTGTCACTGGCAGCCTATTCCATGCACTCACCACTCCGTGTAAAAAAAAACAACTTACCCCCGACATCTCCTCTGTACTTACTTCCAAGCACCTTAAAACTGTGCCCTCTTGTGCTAGCCATTTCAGCCCTGGGAAAAGCCTCTGACTATCCACACGATCAATGCCTCTCACCATCTCATACACCTCTGTTAGGTCACCTCTCATTCTCCATCGCTCCAAAGAAAAAAGGCCAAGTTCACTCAACCTATTCTCATAAGGCATGCTCCCCAATCCAGGCAACATCCTTGTAAATTTCCTCTGCACCCTTTCTATGGTTTCCACATCCTTCCTGCAGTGAGGTGACCAGAACTGAGCACAGTACTCCAAGAGGGGTCTGACCAGGGTCCTATGTAGCTGCAACATTACCTCATGGCTCCTAAACTCAATCCCATGATTGATGAAGGCCAATGCACCGTATTGCTTTCTTAACCACAGAGTCAACCTGCGCAGCAGCTTTGAGCGTCCTATGGACTCAGACCCCAAGATCCCTCTGATCCTCCACATTGTCAAGAGTCTTACCATTAATATTATATTCTGCCATCATAGTTGACCTACCAAAATGAACCACTTGACACTTATCTGGGTTGAACTTCAACTGCCATTTTTTTTGCATCCTGTCAATGTCCCTCTGGAACGTCTGAAGCCCTCCACACTACCCACAACACCTCCAACCTTTGTGTCATCAGCAAATTTACTAACCCAGCCCTCCGCTTCCTCATCCAGGTCACTTACAAAAATCATGCAGTGTAGGGATCCCAGAACAGATCCCTGAGGCACTCCACTGGTCACCGACCTCCATGACCCGTCTACAACCACTCTTTGCCTTCTGTAGGCAAGCCAGTTCAGGATCCACAAAGCAATGTCCCCTTGGATCCCATGCCTCCTTACTTTCTCAGTAAGCCTTGCATGGGGTACCTTATCAAATGCCTTGCTGATAGGAGACGACAGAAGGCCATGGAAGAAAAAAAAGAAAATGCTACAACGACGACTGCGTTCGTGCTGCTCCCTGCCCCCATGTGGAGCTCGTCGACTTCATCAACTTTATCTCTAACTTCCACCCTGCCCTCAAACTTACCTACTCCATTTCCAACACTTCCCTGTCCTTTCTTAATATCTCTGTCTTTATTTCCGGAAACAGCTTATATACTGATGTCTATCAGATTTCTTCTTCTCCTATCAGATTCCCCCTTCTCCAGCCATGTATCTCTTTCACTAAACAATTTCCCAACTCTTTACTTAACCCCTGCCCCACCTCCCGGTTTCACTCATCGCCTTGTCGCTCTGCATCCCTTCCCCCAACTATCTTACTCTGACTACTCATCTCTTTTTCCCAATCCTGATAAAGGGTCTCAGCCCGAAACGCCGACTGTACTCTCTTCCATAGATGCTGCCTGGCCTGCTGAGCTCCCCCAGATTTTGTGTGTGTTGTCAAGATCATTCCATTATTTTTTCCATGAAGCTAACATTTCCCTCCGTTTCACTTGGGTGGGGTTTAGGCTTCCCGTCTGAATTCTTTGCTCTTTATGTTTTACATAGTGTTTAGTTTGGTAGTGGATTCCATGAAATGAAGTGGCTTTTGATAGATAAACATGCTTACATTATTATGTATCTTTAATGTAATTGAAATGTTTAGTGCCAGGCTCAAGACTCTCCAAAGAGATCACATTGTGACAAAATAAAAATTTATGTCTATGATCAAACTAAATCAACTAGAAGTCACATTAAATTATAGAAAGATAGAAACATAGAAAACCTACAGCATAATACAGGCCCTTCGGCCCACAAAGCTGTGCTGAACATGTCCTTACCTGAGAAATTACCTAATAGCCTTCTGTTTTTCTGAACTTCATATACCGGTCCAGGAGTCTCTTAAAAGACCCTATCATATCCACCTCCACCACCGTCACCGGCAGCCCATTCCACGCACTCACCACTCTGCGTAAAAAAAAAAACAACTTACCCCTGACATCTCCTCTGTACCTACTTCCAAGCACCTTAAAACTGTGCCATCTCATGTTAGCCATCTCAGCCCTGGGAAAAAGCCTCTGACTATCTACATGATCAATGCCTCCCATCATCTTATACATCTTATACATCTCTGGGGGCATTATAAACAAACGCTGACAAACAGACACATTAAAGATATTATTAAGAAAAGCAAAGGAAAGGGCAAAGTTAGTTCAATCAAGCACCTTCAAAAGGAGGAGAGACAAGGAGATTTGTTTAAGGAGCAAATTTTAATGATCAGGCAACTGAAAGTGGATGCGGAGAGAAGAAAACCATTTTTGCAAAAGAAGCAAGAATTGGAAAATGAAAGTGACTTTGGACATTTGTAGGGCTAAAGTATGTCTCAGATAAATGTGAATCTATTGAGCCTTTCCAAGGCAAAGGTGAAAACTGTAACATTGGAGAACTGCTAATAGGTCACAGGCGAGGGAGGAAATTGGTGAATAAAAGGTGTGCAGAAAGGGTCAGGAAAATTTTCGTCCACATGCTACGTCCAACAAACTGACAACTCTTTTATTAAACAGACTGGCTGATAATTACAAAATCGATAAACTTCAATGAAATTTTTCTTTAAAAAATTGTTGGGACACTGACCATCACAATCATTACACACCTGACATGAAAACAAATACTCGAGTCCTCGTGATGCCAAGCAGTATTTGTGAGTCAATAAGAACATAACTGGCATTTTGTGTCAATGGTATTAATTGGACTAGAACACCCTTCACAGACACTACCTTATCTGCTGAATGTCCCAAGCATTTAATTTTTCGGCATCTGAAATATTTGTTTTAACTACTAAGTATTTCACTGCAATGCTTATCCTCCTGGTTGATCAATAGATTATGTACAACACAGTACAGGCCTTTTGGCCCACGAAGTTGCGCCGACCTATTAACTTGCACAGCAATTTTGCGGGATCTTTGAATGTGGGCTCAAAGATTCTTCTGTTCCTCCACACTGGTAACCATCCTGTATTCTGCCTTTAAATTCATCCTTCTGAAATGAATCACTTCACACTTTTCTGAACTGAACTCCATCGATGACTTCTTAGCTCAGCTCTGCATCCTGTCACTGTCTCATTCCAACCTACAACAATCCTCTACACAATCCTCAACTCCACCAAACTTCGTGTCACCTGCAAACTTACTAATCCACCCTTCCACTTCATCAACCAAGTTATTTATATAAAAAAATCACAAAGAGCAGGGGTCTCATAACATATCCCCTACATTTCATTAGGAGTTTGAAGAGATTTGGTTTGTCAACGAAAACACTAGAAAGTTTCTATAGATGCACCAAGGAGAGCAGTCTGATAGGCTGCAGCACTGTCTGGTATGGGGTGACTACTACATAGGACCAAAAGAAGCTAGAGGAAGTTGTAAAATTAGTCAGCTCCATCTTGGGTATCAGCTCCCATAGTATCCAACACATCTTCAAGGAGTGGTGCCTCAGAAAGGCAATATCCATTATTGAGGCCCCCATCCCTCTGGGCATACCCTCTTCTCATTGTTACCATCAAGAAGGAGATACAGAAGCCTGAAGGCACACACTCAGTGATTCAGGAACAGCTTCTTGCCCTCTCCCATCCAATTCCTAAATGGACATTGAACCCGTGAACACTATCTCACTTTTTTAATATATATTATTTCTGTTTTTGCACTAGATTTAATCTATTTAATATACATAGATATATTTACTGTAATTGATTTACTTATTTATTTTTTTCTCTTTTATTATCTTGTATTCCATTGTGCTGCTGCTAAGTTAACAAGTTTCTCGACACATGCTGGTGATAATAAACCCGATTCTCATAACAGATCCCTGTGGAATACCACTAATCACTGATGTCCAGGCAGAATACTCTCTGTCTGCTACCACCCTCTGCTTTCTAAAGGACGGCAATCCTCAAACAATAAAAACATGGTATCACCTGCTATCAGTGCTCTCTGCAAAACCACAATAACTGGCTACAGTGTCAACATCAACCAATCTTTTAACAGTACAGCTGTTGATGTTGGCGGTTTGATTTTAATATTACCTAAGAAAAACAGTTGTCTCATAAATAACTTCTTTTTCAAGAAACATTTTTAGTAATGCCTGCATCTCATAATGATTGGCTCAAAAATAAAATATTATCGCCCTCAGGCATTTTGTATCAAGATGAAGATACTTGATAAGAGTTTCCACCCTCAGCACAATCAATGATCTGGATGCATATTGAGATGGTTTTGAAAAGAGTTTTGTTTTGTCTGAAGTTTCTGTTTAAACATGTTTTCGTTTACTCACTCAGTCAATGACTTAGACAGTAACAGAAAGATGTTCTTTGGAAAAATATTCCTTGATGCACTTAACTTGGGGCAACTTGATTAATCATTTAAAGTGGATACAGCACCAAAATTAATCAGGTTAATCAGAATGTCCATCCACTGCCTGTGACAAACTCCATTAAAAAGGCTTAAATTGACTTTAAAATCTATAAATGACTTCAAATAGTGCCTGAAGTTGCTTTCCATGTTCCTTTAGTGTCACAATTTGAGCTGATAACAATAAAACATCACAGTGAGAGAAACTAGCATCTAGAACGCTATTGAAGAGGTGAGTCTCTTGTATCAACTCAGCAATGAAGGAATGTTAAACTAATTCCACAAGGAAGTGCGATGTAGACCGAGGAAACTAGAATTCTAATTCAAATCAACAGTTCATTTCCAAACCAGAAGAAAAGTAAGATTGAATTAAGAGAGAAAATGGAGAAACTATGAAAAGGGAACTAAAAACAAATAACATCAAAGTCAAGAGGTGTGAGAATCTGATATGGCTGAGTTGGTAGCATTCACACTTCTGAAACAGACAGTTGTAAAATTAGTTTCCAGTTCACAGAATTAAACACTGGGTTGACTATGATGCAGAAATCATTTGTTGAAGATATTGACTTTCCAGTCACTCTCTCCCCTCTCAGAAGGACTTGGAAGATCTCAACAGTATTTTGAAGAAAAGCAGATCTGAAGTTAGTTTCTCTTGTTATCATTTTGTTCTTTATGTGCTCAAATTGGCTGCCCATCCAATACTGTCAGGCCTATGATTGTATTGTAAAGACATGGAGAGATGTTTCCTATAATAGGGGTGTCTGGACCAGAGGGCGCAGACTTCCAATACTAGGGTGTCCCTTTAGAAGAGAGATGCAGAGGAATTCCTTTAGTCGGAGGATAGTGAATCCATGGAATTCATTGCCAAAGATAGCTGTGGAGACCAAGTCATTGGGTATATTTAATGCAGAGGTTGATATGTTCCTGATTAGTAAGGGCATCAAGGATCATCCATTTAAGGCAGGAGAATGGGGTTGTCAGGGATAATAAATCAGACATGATGGAATAATGGAATAGACTCAATATGCTGAATGGCCTAATTCTGCTCCTACTCTATGTCTATGGTGTTATAGTCTTATGGGCTTTCTTTCAGATTTAAAATAATTACCACTTACTTCATAATTTAAAAAATACTTAGATTGAAAAGGGCAGGGCTTAACTTGCTGACAAGTCTCATTTGTATCAACCATGCTAATCCAGTAGTTTCATTCCGTTCAGTGCAAGGTAATGATGAATGATGTTGCATGAGTCTGAAGCGAGACATTTACTGGAATTATAACTCCAAGGACAAAGAGATTATTGATCAACATTCAGTTGTGAAGCTGATGACGTTTGATGAGTAAGTGTGAAGGCTGCCAATTTGAAGAGCTAGAATAAGCATAATGGAAGGATAGTTCCAGAAGTGCAGTCACAAGCCAAACTCCCAGAAAACAATTCCTACTCTCCATCTCGATACAAGGGACAGCTAGAAGTCAACCTTCTTTGACAACATTGTGCGGTATGACCCATCTCTGAGCACCACTGGGCTGCATGTCAACCTTCAAAGACCATCCAAAGAAGGTAGGCAACAAAATGAAGATGAAGTCCAGTCTGACCCAAAATCTGGTCAGCACAAGTTGAAGCATTTACACTTGAGCAACACTTCTTAGCCGAAGTCCCCCTATATATGACTTTTCAAAATCTGCTGACTTCATATAAATTCTCCTATACAATTTTTGAAACATTTTTCAAGCTAGTAATAAGAATAGTAATCAACTATAATCTGCTTTACAGAAAGTCATCTAATTGACCTTTCTCAGGAACTGATCACTTAATTAACCCAGGAATGGTTCATATGAACAGTTGTCAAAAGCATGAATCAGATGTATCTACACCTGTATGGGTGATACTAAATTGAACACAACAAAATGGCCTGACTCTGGAACCCACAAGCCCACTCCAGGCTCCCAGTGTTCATGCTGGCAAACATCATTCAATCATCCATATGTTGAATTATTGCCCTCCTCTGCAAGATCCAAAAAATGAAGAATGATAGATCTCCCTACATATCAGGAATTTATCAAAGTGTTTTACAATATTCTGAAGTCATACAAGCCTTTCTGAACCATGTACTTAATGTTCCAGTGGCGCGAGTTAAACCCTGATGAAGCTTGGAAAGCATAACAGAAAAAAATACAATAAGTCATAAACAGACATATAGCAAAAGATCCAATAGTAGGGTAAACCAAAAGACTGGACCAACCGATCAAATGGTAGTGTGAAAAGCTTGGAGAGAGAGAAATTTGTGAAATGTGTCCAAGAAAGCTTGCTTAATCAATATCTAGAGGGCCCTGTTAGAGATGGTGCAACTCTCGACCTCCTCTTGGGGAATGAAGTAGGGCAAATGTTAGGAGTGTCTGCCGGCAACCACTTTAGATTCAGTGACCATAATTCTATTAGTTTTAAATAGTTACGGGAAAATATACAGTTAGTTCACAGGATAAGATCCTGAACTGGGGCAGAGCAAATTCTGGATCCATTAGATGAAATCTTGCAGTGGTTGATGAGGTGAGATTGCTTGCAGGGAAGGAGAATCTGCCAGGTGGGAAGCCTTTAAAAGTGTGATGTTAAGAGTTCATGGCCTGTCTGTTCCTGTTAGGGTGAAAGGAAGGCTGGCAGGTTTATGGAATTCTGGTTGATGAAAGATATAGAAGCTCTGGTTAAGAAAAAGAGAGAAGAATACACTGCACATAAACAATGGCAAACTAGGAATACAAGAAGTGCAGGGGTACATTTAAGAGAGAAGTTAGGAGGGCACAAGGAGCACATGAGAAAGATTTAACAGGAAAGGTGAAGCAAAATCCCATAAGATTCTGTAGATATATTAAAAGCAAAAGGTTAGCTGGGAAGAAATATATCCCCTTAACTATCAACATGGTCATTTGTGTGTGGAACCAAACAAAATGGGTGAGAGTTTTTACTGACGGTTTTTAGTGTGAAAAACTCTTCAATCGTTACTGTAGAGAAAATGATGGAAGTTAAGGAAATGGGGAATTGAGTGTCATTGTCTTAGACCATATATAGTACAGATTAACAGGGAGATGGAAGTATTGGAGGTTTTAAAATGTATTAAAGTAGATAATCCCCAGGGCCGATGTAGTGCATTATCAGAACTTGAGGGAAGATAGAGAAGAAATTATGAGGGCTCTTGTACAGAATTTTACTTCAGCTCTGCCACAGATGAGGTTCTGGGAGACAGGAAAGTGACTAATGTGGTATCACTGTTTAAAAAGGGTAGCAAAAGCAAGCTAGGAACTACAGGCAATTGAGTCTGACACCTATGGTGAGTAAATTACAGGAAGGGATTTTGAACAACAGGACCTACCAGAATTTGGAGAGACAGGGTCTCATCTGGAACAGTCAGCAGGGCTTTGTGCATGGGAAATTATATCTGACAAATCTCTTAGAGATTGCAGAGGAGGAACCAAGGGATAGACGAGGAAAGGGAAGTGAATGCTTCCATATGGACCTTAACAAGGCCATAAGACCATAAGACATGGAAGCAGAATTAGATCATTCAACCCATTGTGTCATGGCTGATGCGTTTCCCTCTTAACCCCATTCTCCTGGCTTCTCCCCATAACCTCTCACTAACCAAGAACCTACCAATCTCCACCTTAAGTGCACCCAGTGACCTGACCTCTACAGTTGTCTGTGGCAATGAATTCCACAGATTCACCACCCTCTGGCTAAAGAAGTTCTCCCTCATCTCTATTCGAAATGGACGCCCCTATATTTTGAGGCTGTGCCCTTTGGTTCTAGGCTTCCCCACCAAAGGAAACTTCCTCTTTACATCCACTCTATGTAGGCCTTCCAATGTTCAATAATTTTCAATGAAATCCTCCCCCCAATCATTCTTCAAAATTCCAGTGAGTAAAGACCTACAGCATTCAATCGCAGCTCATATGACAGCCCTTACATTCCCGGAATCATTCTCATGAACCTCTTAAGAACCCTCTCTACTGTCATTACTTAAATACAGCACCCAAAAGTGCTCACAATATGTTGAGTGAGGCCTCACCACTGCCTTATACAGTCGTAGCATTACATCCTTGTTTTTATATTCTAGTCCTCTTGAAATGAATGCTGACATTACATTCACCTTCCTCACCACTGATTCAAAGGTCAAAATTCAAAGTAAAATTTCATTATCCAAGTACGTATACGTCACCACATGCAACCCTGATATTCATTTTCTTGTGGGTATACTCAACAAATTTATAGAATAGCAACTATAACAGGATCAATGAAAGATCAACCACAGAGCAGAAGACAACAAACTGTGCAAAGGCAAATATAAACAAAGAGCAATAAATAATGAGAACATGAGATGAAGAGTCCTTGAAAGTGAGTCAATTGGTCGTGGGAACAGTTCCACGATAGGGTAGGTAAAGTTGAGTGAAGCTATCCCCTTTAGATGCAGAGCCTGATGGCTGAGGAGTAGTTACTGTTCTTGAACCTGGTGGCGCAAGTCCTGAGGCTCTTTGTAGCTTTTACCTGATAGCAGCAGCAAGAAGAAAGCATGACCTGGATGGTGGGGAATGCTGATGATGGATGCTGCTTTCCTATGATGGTGTTTCATGTAGATGTGCTTGTCCATTGAGAGAGCTTTGCCCGTGATGTACTGGGCCCAAAATGCTACTTTTTGTAAGATTTCCCATTCAAAGACATTGGTGTATCCATACGGTGCTGCAATACAGCCATTCCGTATACTCTCCACTACACATCTGTAGAAGTTTATCAAAGTTTTGGATGTCATGTAGAATCTTTGCAAACTCATAAGGAAGTAAAGGAGCTGCTGTGCTTCCTTTGCAACTGCACTTACGTGCTGGGTCCACGACAGGTCCACTGTAATTGTAACACCTAGGAATTTAAAACTGCTAACCCTCTCTGTCTCTGGTACCCCAATGAGGACGGGCTCATGGATCTCTGGTTACCTCTCCTGAACTCTATAACTAGTTCTTTGGTCTTGGTGACATTTAGTAAGAGGTCGAGTAAAATAAAGAGCTTTGACCAGTGACCAATCCGGACAATGGAAGTTTTGAGAGAAGGTAATTTCAATCAGGCCATATGCCTGAGTAGGAAAGGCAGCAGCGGGTTGCTACAGCAAAAAAGAGCTTTGACCATGGACTAATCAGAGTTTGGGATTGATTAGTACAAGCAAGTTAAAGGAAGGCATGGGCAATCACAGTAGCCATCATCGTAGCGGCCAACACCTGAGTAGACAGAGTCAGAGTGGTGATCTTGAGGCTTTAGCTCTTCAAAGCTTTAGCAAGGAAAGGCTTCAGTGAGAGAAAGCAAAAAATAGAAAAGCTCAAGGTTAAGTTTTCTATTCTCCTTCCCTTCTTTATATCTGCTCAGTTAGGACAGTACAGATGCCAGGCAAGATAGTGGAACAGACCATAGGACCATAAGACATAGGAGCAGAATTAGGCCACTTGGCCCATCAAGTCTCCTCTGCCATTCAATCATGATCCTTTTATCCTCTCCTCAAACCCACTCCTCAGCCTTCTCTCCATAAATTTGGCTGCCCGTGACTAGTGGTGTTCCATGGGGGTCTGTGTTGGAACCAATTCTTTTTGCATTATATGTCAATGAATGTGAAGATGAAATTGATGGCTTTGTTGCAAAGTTTGCAGATGATATGAAGATAGATGGAGGTGCAGGTAGTTTTAAGGAAGTAGAGAGGCTACAGAAGGACTTAGACAGATTAGGTGAATGGGCAAGGAAATGACAGATGTAATACAATTTCAGAAGTGTATGGTCATGCACTTTGGTAGAAGAAGTGAAAGGGTTGATTATTTTCTAAATGGAGAGACAAAACAAAAAACTGAGATGCAAAGGGTCTCAGGAGTCGTTGCACAAGATTCCCTAAAAATCGATGTTTCGGGCTACGACCATTCATCAAAATTGGGAAAAACAGATGAGAATCTAGAGTAAGAATATGGGGGGGGTGGGGAGGAGAGAAAGAAGTGCAAGGTAGTAGGTGATAGGTGCAGCTGTGGGGGGGGGGGTGAAAGAAATAAAGAGCTGGTACGTTGACTTCCTAAGGGAAACATCACTATTTCCTTAGGGTTCCTTTACCTTAAGCTCCCTAATCATATCCAGTTCAATACACAATATCCAATCCAAAATTGCTGATCCCCTAGTGGGCTCAACTGCAAACTGCTCCAAAAAGCCATCTTGGAGGCATTCCTCAAATTCTTTCTCTTGGGATCCAGCATCAACTTGATTTTTCAAATCTATCTGCATATTTAAATCCCCCATGACTAAGGTAGGCGAAGTCAAGATGGCGCTAAACAGCGACTCCTTTGCCAGCATCTTAAGAAACAACTCTGTTTCTATCTTTGATATCTCTTTTTTTCCCTTTTCAGGCTGTGAGGGGGGGATGCTTTTGAAGACCCTGAACTGGAGTTACACTCTGTCTTCAGTTCTTTGTGGGAATGGGACCCACTCTCAAGGCCTCATGACTGGCCGCTTTTTGATATCCCAAGTATGTGGCCTGGAAGACGAACGTGCCTTCAGGGTTTCAGGTTTTTGTGACTCTGGGGACATGCAGATTCTAGGCCGGTGCCCCTGACTGAAGCGTCGCGCGAGAACACAGAATATCAGGAGCAGCGAGTTAGCTGCTGGGTGTTGTGTGTCCGGAGAGCTGTGTCTTTTTGGTGCCGACTACCTGGGCGCTGAGCTCAGAAAAACCAACACAACAGACGTTTAACATAGAAAATCAGCGAGTTGTTTACTATGTTTCCCCCTCGCTAAAACTTGGGTACCTCTTTTTCCCTTATTAGGGAGAGAGAGAGAGCGAGCCTGTAGTATGGGTGAACAAGTAGTTTTTGGGATATTGCAAGCCTGTGTCTTTATTGATGCTTTGCTGCACGCTTGAGTGCTCAGAGGAGGGTGCTGATACATTCTTGCTGGTGGGGGTGCAGGTGAGGTCGTTGCCTTGCTGCTGCTTGTGCGTGGGAGGGGGAGTTGGGAGGGGGGCTTTGGGGTTCTAACATTTTAACTGTCATTCATTCTTTGGGGCACTTCTCTGTGTTCGTAGATATCTGCGAAGAAAAAGAATTTCAGGATATATATTTCATACATTTCTCTGACATTAAACGTACCTCTTGAAGGTAGCATTGCCTCTTTGACATGCTATTTCTATCTCCCACTGAAACTTGTAGATTACATCCTGGTTACTGTTTGGTGGCCTGTAAGTAACTCACATCAGGATCTTTATACCCTTGCAGTTTCTTTACTTTACCGATAAGGATTCAGCATCTTCTGATCCTATGTCACTTCTTTCTAAACCTTTGATTTTGTTTTTTTTACCAGTGATGCTACTCCTCATTCTCTGCCTACTTGCCTGTCCTTTCAATAGATTATGCGTCCTTAGATATTAAGCTCTCAACTATAATTGTCTTTCAGCCTTGACTCCATGAAGCCCACAATACCATGCCTGCCAATCTCTTTCTGCACTACAAGATTACCTACCTTATTCTGTAAACTACATACATTTAAGTATCACACATCAAAGTTGCTGGTGAACGCAGCAGGCCAGGCAGCATCTCTAGGAAGAGGTGCAGTCGACGTTTCAGGCCAAGACCCTTCGTCAGGACTAACTGAAGGAAGAGTGAGTAAGGGATTTGAAAGTAGGAGGGGGAGGGGGAGATCCAAAATGATCGGAGAAGACAGGAGGGGGAGGGATAGAGCCAAGAGCTGGACAGGTGATAGGCAAAAGGGGATACGAGAGGATCATGGAACAGGAGGTCCGGGAAGAAAGACAAGGGGGGCGGGGGGACCCAGAGGATGGGCAAGAGGTATAGTCAGAGGGACAGAGGGAGAAAAAGGAGAGTGAGAAGAAGAATGTGTGCATAAAAATAAGTAACAGATGGAGTACGAGGGGGAGGTGGGGCCTTAGCGGAAGTTAGAGAAGTCAATGTTCATGCCATCAGGTTGGAGGCTACCCAGACGGAATATAAGGTGTTGTTCCTCCAACCTGAGTGTGGCTTCATCTTTACAGTAGAGGAGGCCGTGGACAGACATGTCAGAATGGGAATGGGATGTGGAATTAAAATGTGTGGCCTCTGGGAGATCCTGCTTTCTCTGGCGGACAGAGCGTAGATGTTCAGCAAAGCGGTCTCCCAGTCTGCGTCGGGTCTTGCCAATATATAAAAGGCCACATCGGGAGCACCGGACGCAGTATATCACCCCAGTCGACTCACAGGTGAAGTGTTGCCTCACCTGGAAGGACTGTTTGGGGCCCTGAATGGTGGTAAGGGAGGAAGTGTAAGGGCATGTGTAGCACTTGTTCCACTTACACGGATAAGTGCCAGGAGGGAGATCAGTGGGGAGGGATGGGGGGGACGAATGGACAAGGGAGTTGTGTAGGGAGCGATCCCTGCGGAATGCAGAGAGGGGGGGGGAGGGAAAGATGTGCTTAGTGGTGGGATCCCGTTGGAGGTGGCGGAAGTTACGGAGAATAATATGTTGGACCCAGAGGCTGGTGGGGTGGTAGGTGAGGACCACGGGAACTCTATTCCTAGTGGGGTGGCGGGAGGATGGAGTGAGAGCAGATGTACGTGAAATGGGGGAGATGCGTTTAAGAGCAGAGTTGATAGTGGAGGAAGGGAAGCCCCTTTCTTTAAAAAAGGAAGACATCTCCCTCGTCCTAGAATGAAAAGCCTCATCCTGAGAGCAGATGCGGCGGAGACGGAGGAATTGCGAGAAGGAGATGGCGTTTTTGCAAGAGACAGGGTGAGAAGAGGAATAGTCCAGATAGCTACACAACTCCCTTGTCCATTCGTCCCCCCCATCCCTCCCCACTCATCTCCTTCCTGGCACTTATCCGTGTAAGCGGAACAAGTGCTACACATGCCCTTACACTTCCTCCCGTACCACCATTCAGGGCCCCAAACAGTGCTTCCAGGTGAGGCAACACTTCACCTGTGAGTCGACTGGGGTGATATACTGCGTTCGGTGCTCCCGATGTGGCCTTTTATATATTGGCAAGACCCGACGCAGACTGGGAGACCGCTTTGCTGAACATCTACGCTCTGTCCGCCAGAGAAAGCAGGATCTCCCAGTGGCCACACATTTCAATTCCACATCCCATTCCCATTCTGACATGTCTATCCACGGCCTCCTCTACTGTAAAGATGAAGCCACACTCAGGTTGGAGGAACAACACCTTATATTCTGTCTGGGTAGCCTCCAACCTGATGGCATGAACATCGACTTCTCTAACTTCCGCTAAGGCCCCACCTCCCCCTCGTACCCCATCTGTTACTTATTTTTATGCACACATTCTTCCTCTCACTCTCCTTTTTCTCCCTCTGTCCCTCTGAATATACCTCTTGCCCATCCTCTGGGTCCCCCCCGCCCCCCTTGTCTTTCTTCCCGGACCTCCTGTCCCATGATCCTCTCGTATCCCCTTTTGCCTATCACCTGTCCAGCTCTTGGCTCTATCCCTCCCCCTCCTGTCTTCTCCTACCATTTTGGATCTCCTCCTCCCCCTCCTACTTTCAAATCCCTTACTCACTCTTCCTTCAGTTAGCCCTGACAAAGGGTTTCGGCCTGAAACGTCGACTGCACCTCTTCCTACAGATGCTGCCTGGCCTGCTGCGTTCACCAGCAACTTTGATGTGTGTTGCTTGAATTTCCAGCATCTGCAGAATTCCTGTTGTATACATTTAAGTATAGCTCCTTCAGACCTGTATTTGTCACCATTTTCAGTTTTGTTCCCCTTGTACACTGCAGCCCATCCCACTAACTGAAATTTTGCTCTATCATCTGCCTGTCCTCCCTGACTGTATCACTACACACTACCTTTGCTTGTAAACCAACATCCCCATTCTAAGCCTTATCACTCCAACTTCCATTGCCCTGACAAATTATTTTAACACCTCCCCAACAGCTCTAGCAAACCTGCCTGCAAGGATATTGGCTCCCCCACAGGTTTAGGTGTAGCCCGTCCCTTTTGTGAAAGTGATACCTTTCCCAGGAGAGATCCCAATGATCCATAAATCAGAAACACTGCCCCTTTGCACCAGTTCCTCAGCCACGCACTCATCTGTCAAATTATCCCGCTCATCATCCCTCACTGATGCACGTCATTGACAGCAATTCAGAGATTGTTACACTGGAGGTCCTTTTTCCAGATTTCTACCTAGGTCTCTAAGTTTTTTTTTTAGGACCTCCTCTCTTTTCCTTCCCATGTCATTGATACCAATATGTAACAAGATATCTGGCTGCTCATCTTCCCCATCCAAGACGTGATCCAAGACACTCCTGACCCTAGCACCTGGGAGGCAACATACCATCTGGGTCTCTCTTACATCCTCTCCTATCACCACCACATTCCTCCTCTGCCCCCTTCCCTTCTGAAGCACAATGCCAGACTCAGTGCCAGAGACTCTACAGCTCCTCTCTGGTTGGTTGTCCTCTCCAACAGTATCCAAAATGATATATAGAGGGGAATGGCCACAGGGTACACTACACTGGCTGTTTATTTCTCTCCCCTTTCCTGACAGTCACCCATTCACCTGTCTCTGGCAGCCTAGGGATAACTACATCCCTGTAGTTCCAATCTATCACCTCTTCAGTTTCCCTTATGAACCGAAAATCATCGATTTTCAGCTCCAGTTCTTTAACACACTCTCTGAGAAGCTGCAGCTCGGTGCACCTAGCACAACTCTAGTCATCCAGGAGGGTGGGAGACCCCAGAATTCCCACATCCCACACAGAACAAAACTCTGCCCCTGGGGCCATTCTTACTCGCCTAACTATATACTTACAGATGAAGAATGAGCAAGAAAAAGCTTACCAGATACTTATGTCACCCATGCCTGTTATCACCCAAGCCTGTTCAGCCAAAGCCAAAGGTCCCCCCACTCCATCAATGACTGCTTTGCTTGCTACTGCCTTATTTCTATTTGACAATGCTAATGAATCCCAAACTATGATTGTCTGCTGTTCAAGCTCCCAAGGCCTTTAAAAAGGCAGGTTAACTTGGAAAGGTATATTCCATGGGATTCAGGGGAGATAATCAATTGGATTCACAATCGGCTTAGTGTAGTAAGCAGAGGATTGCGCTGGCATTTTTTTCTCAGACTAGAGGCCTGTGTCCAGTGGTGTGCCACAGGGTTCAATGCTGGAAACTTTGTTGTTTGCAATCTATGTAAATAATTTGAATGTAAACGTGCAAACTGTAGAGGTATAGTTAGTAAATTTGCAGATTTTACTAAAATAGGTGGTGTTATAGATATTATAGAAACTTGTGAAAAGTTACAGTGATCTGGATCAGTGAGATATATGGGTTGAGGATTGGCAAATCCAGATAAATGTGAGATAGTGCATTTTGGAAGATCAAATCAGGGTAGGAATTATGTATTGAATGATAGTGCCCTGGGAGTTAAGTGGAACAGAAGGACTTAGAAGTGCAAGAAAACAGCATCACAGGTAGATACAGTGCTGAAAAAGGTCTTTGGCATGCTGGCCATATGTCGAGGCCTTGAGTACAAGATTTGGGAAGTTAGGCAGTTACACCACACTTGTAGTATTGTGTTCACTTTTATTCAACTTATTATTGGAAAGGTGCCATTGACTAGAAAGAGTGCAGAAAAGACTTACAAGGATACTGCCTAGATTTGGGGTCCTCAGTTACATGGACAGATTACATAGACTAGAATTTTATTCCCGGGAATACAGGATATGAGGGGTGACCTGATAATTCATGAGTGGCATAGGCAGGGTGAAAGTACATAGCCATTTTCTCACAGAGGGAATGCTAAAAACACCAGGGCTTAATTTTATGATCAGAGATGAGAGATTTAAAAGGGATGTTGGGGCAGTTTCTTCACCCAAAAGGTGTTATGTATTTGGAATGAGCTGTCAGAAATAGTCATTGAAGTGGGCACGTTAGCTGCATTTAGAAGCCATCTACATTAGTACGTGGATAGGAGAGGTTGAGAGGATTATGGGCAAAATACAGGAAGATGATGATGATAATGTGGTAAATTGGATCAGCAAATTTGCTGATGATACAAAGATTGGAGGTGTAGTAGACAGTGAGGAAGGTTTTCAGAGCCTGCAGAGGGACTTGGACCAGCTGGAAAAATGGACTGAAAAATAGCAGATGGAGTTTAATACAGACAAGTGTGAGGTATTGCATGTTGGAAGGACAAACCAAGGTAGAACATACAGGGTTAATGGTAAGGCACTGAGGAGTGCAGTGGAACAGAGGGATCTGGGAATACAGATACAAAATTCCCTAAAAGTAGCATCACAGGTAGATAGGGTTGTAAAGAGAGCTTTTGATACATTGGCCTTTATTAATCAAAGTATTGAGTATAAGAACTGGAATGTTATGATGAGGTTGTATAAGGCATTGGTGAGGCCGAATCTGGAGTATTGTGTTCAGTTTTGGTCACCAAATTACAGGAAGGATATAAATAAGGTTGAAAGAGTGCAGAGAAGGTTTACAAGGATATTGCCGGGACTTGAGAAACTCAGTTACAGAGAAAGGTTGAATAGGTTAGGACTTCATTCCCTGGAGCGTAGAATAATGAGGGGAGATTTGATAGAGGTATATAAAATTATGATGGGTATAGATAGAGTGAATGCAAGCAGGCTTTTTCCACTGAGGCAAGGGGAGAAAAAAAACAGAGGACATGGGTTAAGGGTGAGGGGGGAAAAGTTTAAAGGGAACATTAGGGGGGTCTTCTTCACACAGAGAGTGGTGGGAGTATGGAATGAGCTGCCAGACGAGGAATGTGGGTTCTTTTTTAACATTTAAGAATAAATTGGACAGATACATGGATGGGAGGTGTATGGAGGGATATGGTCCGTGTGCAGGTCAGTGGGACTAGGCAGAAAATGGTTCGGCACAGCCAAGAAGGGCCAAAAGGTCTGTTTCTGTGCTGTAGTTTCTATGGTTTCTAAGATGGGACTAGTCCACTTGGCAACATAGTCAAGCATGGATGAGTTAGGCTGAAGGGTGTGTTTCTACATTGTGTGACTCTGTGACTCTTATAAAAATATATATCATCGGCTTTGATCTTCCATACAGTTATGGGCATGTTAGAAAAGCATCTGGACAGAGCAAAGTCATTGTCAATAATTTATCTGCAAGTAGAATGAAAAAACGATTCCCTTACATGTTACTGTTCACCAGGAAACACAATGGAACAATGGCTCATCGCTTAATCTGCAGATCTGATTGATTTAGTGCAGACATCAAAGTGTAAAGTTATAGTTATAGCTAGATCAGTTATACAAATGAAGAAGAATGATAATGCAGACAGAAATTATTTTTCAGTGATTGCAGGTAAAACTTTTGGGTGTTTAGCTAATCATAGAGTCCGAAAGCTTCGAAGTAAGCACTTCAGCCCATCAAACATGCACCAACCATCAACGGCCAATTATATTTTGTAATGCTGCTACACATTTTAATTCTCCTTGCTTTTTAATGCTCTTCATCAATTCTCTTCAGATTCTGCCACTCACCAGCACACTGGGGATGATCTACAATTACACCCATTTGTTTTGGGGGATATAGGAGGAACCTGGAGCTCCAAGAGGAAAGGCACACAGTCAAAGAGAGAACATGCAAATTCCGCATAGACAGCAGTGTAAAACAGTATTGAACCTGGATTTCTAGAAGAGTGAGGCAACCTCCGTATTAGTTGTACCATTTTGCCACATGCATGTAATTACATAATTACTTGTCACAGAAATTAATATGCTCTCAGAACAATTAATATTGACCATAATTAGCCACTCAGAAAATACACCAGTAACACATACTGGTTAACAGATTATTTCTCTGGAATACCAAAGGAAACTGTTAACACATGTTATGAGAAATGAATTAAAATTCCAAGTTTTCAGATTTTGTTAGTGCTATTAATAAGTTGAAGATATGAAATGAGGGGCAGAATATATGAAATTATTTTCACAAATGGAAGAGGCATAGCCCATCCTGTAGAATTACTCAGGGTAAGCTTTGTAAAACTTCTGATAACCAATACTGCCAATGCAGTCTTGCTTACCACACTGGAATTCAAAAACGCAAGTCAAACACAAGATTCTCATCATGTTAACTTCTTTCTAATCATTGGTGTGCATAGTAATTGGACAACATATTGAAGCAACTTTTACAAGCAAAGTTATGAGAAATATTTCCAACAATGTGAAATCATTGCTCTTATATTCTTGACTTGGTCAAGAGTAGTAGATGGTGTCAGTTCAGTCTTTATTGGCTGTATAGTAGTACAAAGAGCATGCAAAGTTCAAAGTAAATTTATTATCAAAGTATGTATGTCATATACAACCTTAAGATTCATTTTTTGTCGCACGCACAACAAAGACCAACAAACATCCAATGCATAGCACCAGAAGGAGCACATCCATTCACAAGATCCATTTATTAATTCTCTACAAATTACAGCAGATATAGCTTGTGACTAACTTTGCAGTATTTCCTATTAAAAAGAGGATACTTCTTCTATCAAAATACAGTGAGTAGAGAGTTACATAATCAAATGATGAGACATGACCAATGAGGAAACTAACCAGCCATTTCCATTTTAACTGGGAATAATGTTCAGCCTTTTTAGGCATCCGAGGGCAATATAAATAACGCTGTCCTTTCAATTTAATGGAAAACTGCATTTGGGTACTGGACAGGAGTTCTGTTTCACTAAACCTCTGATAACTGTGGGGGCCAATGGATTTCAGGACCCCAAGAAACATACATAAGAACACCAATGCACCAAACTAATTCTGTATTACATTACATCTATACAAAATCTTCACCCATACTTTTGCTATTATCCTTTGAAGAGTGCGATATGGAATTGCATTTCCTTAACCCCACTTTAAATCTCTAATCAGCCCATTTTGACAGGTTTTCTTTTCCCCACTAGTATTAATAGTAAATACTCACCCAGCTGCTGTCACTGTTTTGAGTGTATATGCAAAAGAACAGTATTGTATTGAAACTTCCTCAACATTGAATATAGACAAAGGATCCCGTTACTTCTTCTCTCCAAGCAATCACCCAATCTGTTAACCCTCATAAAGTTCATTGAATTCAATAGGTCCATGCAAGTACAAGGCTTTGTGATATGAATGTACTGATGTCAGAGACTTCATATGTTCCTGATTAATGGTCTTGACGAAAGCCTCAGAAAGCAATAGATAAGTCTCTCAGAAATACTTGGCAATGTTTGTTCACATACATGGGGATTCAAATCCTGAAATAACTGCTAGAAAGTGACAAATAAACGTTCTGTTTAGGAGTGTGTGGTACATCAGTTTTGACTTCTTAGTAACGCCTCTAAAATTATAAGGTAACTTAAGAACGTGTCTCGTAATTTAGTTCACATTCTGTGCTCAGACTGAACAGAATGCAAAAAGCTTACAGCTTTCATGTTCTGGAATACTTTGATATGATTACCTTGAAAAATAATCTTCTAGATCTAAATTAGTAATTTAATTACCTAATTTTATAATCTGTGCAATGATCCATTTTATAAATAATTCTTTTGTGTCCAGTTACAAACTGATTTAGGGTAATTTAGTTACTCTATTATATGGAGGACAATAAACAATAAACAAATAATATTTAAACAGAAAAAGTATTAGAAAAAAATGTAACTTTTCCAGGTGGTAAATGGGTGTGGCACTTTAACATTGTTGAAATGCCATCCTTGTGTTTGAGATTTTCTTAGTTCCTCTTTGTTAAAGAATAATATTTGTTCAGTGTACTTGTCCTTAATGAAAAAAATAGGAGTGTATGTTTAACTGATTTATTGGCCAATAATGCAACAGAGCTCAAAGTCTACTTATTGTTGATTTATTACTGAAGCCAGCTTAAGATTTAATGCCACAACAAACCTTTTTGTTCTAATAAAGCTCAGGGGCATGGTATTTCTATTCACTTGAAAGTGAGGATTTGCTGCTTACTGTTTCTGTTTCCTGGAGCAAACACCTCACAAATTGATGGATCTGTCCTCTGAGGTTTTCGCAGAGGCATTACTGCTTTTTAAAATATTAATATGTGAGCCCATTTAGCAGAAAGTAGCTAGTCTGGAAGTCTCCTGCGGCTGCTATACAGGACACCAGAGACCTTCTGCTGCTCAGAGCAAAAGATTTGGTCTAATTATGGTATTAAAGCCATGCTTTTGGATTTTACAAAATGACCTTTGCAATCACATTTCTGCAGAAACTGTAGAAGCATTTTTCATAATTTTCCCCTTGTTTTGGAATGGGGTTTGCGTTCTTAGAATGAAGATGGTGCAGACTGCACAAGAGCCTCAGATCTCAGCTAAACACTGATTAGGCAGGACTGGATGTCACATCTTGTTATTGTGTTGTATAGCCGCAGGATCCCCTCTGTGATTCAGAATAGGATGTGCACTGATTTCGTGGAGAGAAAAAAAGCTTCAGCAGAAGTGCATTGCCGGCAGTAAATTTTAATCAAGGTCCAGATTATTATCAATATTTTTAATGCAAGTGCAGACAAGGTTTCAAATTCCAGTGGAGTTAAACTTTGTAATACAGCACATTTATTATACATGCAGAGACATCTGCTGAATACAGTAACAAATATTAAAGTCAGTAAGACAGTAAAAATAACATTGAAGAATTTAAGAGTACATATTGGTTGCAATGTACAAATCGCCTTCACAACGTCAACCTGAAGGCACCATTTATAGAAGCTTTATATGACTAATCAAAGTTTGAAATTCAGATTGTTATTCAATGGCTTGTAAAAATGTTCAGCAGACAAAAATATTTCTCTGTGTGCAAGTATATTTGAATGGCTGTTGAGAAATAAAAAAGAATTGCATTTACAATGGTGCTAGAAAGTTTGTGAACCCTGTAGGATTTTCTATATTTCTGCATAAATATGATCTAAAATGTCATCACATTTTTACATAAGTCCTAAAACTAGATAAAGAAAACACAATTAAGTAAATGACACAAAACATTATACTTGTTCATTCATTTATCAAGAAATATGATCCAATATTACATGTTTTTTTTGGAAAAAGTATGTGAACCTCTGGGGTGATGCCTTGTACAAAAGCTTTTTGGAGTCAGGTGTTCCAATCAATGAGATGAGATTGGAGGTGTGGGTTATAGAGGTGCCCTGCCCTTTAAAAAAAGACACACAAAGTCAGGTAACTGATAGAGTCTGCTCTTCTCAAGAAAGATCTGTTTATGTGCACCATGCTTGAATCAAAACAACTTTCAGAGGACTTTAGAAGAAGAATTGTAGAGATGCATGAAGCTGGGAAAGGCTACAAAAGCATTTCTAAAGACTTTAATATTCATCAGTCCTCAATAAGAGAAACTGTCTACAAATGGAGGAAACTCAGTACTGTTTCTACTCTCCCTAAGAATGGAGATTCTGCAAAGATCACACAAAGAACACAACGTGCAATGCTGAAGGAGGTGAAAAATAACCCAAGGATAACAGCAAAAGACCTGCAGAAATCTCTAGAACTTGCTAAAGTCTCTGCTCACGTGTCCACTATAAGAAAAACACTGAACAAGAATGGTGCTCATGAAAGGACACCATGGAGGAAGCCACTGCTATCCAAAAAAATATTGCTTCACATCTCAGGTTTGCAAAAGACCACCTGTTCTACAATGCTTCAGGGACAATGTTCTGAAAACTCCATCTCTAAGTTTGACTTTGATATCACAGTGGCGAGATGTATCTCAAATAACAGTGAGTCAGACTAAAGGAAGGAGAAAGAGAGGCAAGTGACATGGTGTCAGGGCAACAATATTTCCCTCAATGTCAGAAAAGTGCTGATTATTGACTTCATGAAGAAGTGCGATGCATATGCTCCTATTTACATCAGATATGCTGAGGACAAGAGGGTTGAGAGTTTCAAGTTCCTAGGAGTGAATATTTATTTATTTATTTAGCAATACAGCACAGAGTAAGCCATGCACTGCCCCAGCAACCCCGATAGACCCAATTAACCCTAACCTAATCAGCGGACAATTTACAATGACCAGTTAACTTACCCGGTACATCTTTGGACTGTGGGAGGAAACTGGAGGAACAGAGAAAACGGACACATTCCACAGGAGGACATACAGAGATTTCTTACAGAACGGCCCAGGTATCGAACTTTGAACCCTGGAATGCCCTGAACTATGATAGCATCACACTAACCCCTACACTACTGTGGTGCCCAACATCGCCAATAGCCCATCCTAGTCCGAAAATGAAGATGCTACAGCCCAGAAAGCTTACTAGCACCTCTACTTCCCCCTCAGGATACTTAATAAATTTGTCATGCTCTCTTTAACTGTTAATGCACTCTTTGTGAGCCAATTTTTATCAATGCAGTATAGAAATGATCTTATCCAGACACTCCATGTCTGGGTATGGCAACTGCTTTGCTCATGATCACCAGAAAATGCAGAGAGTTTTGGACACAGCTCGAAGTTTAAAGTTCAAAGTAAATTTATTACCAATGTCACCATACAACCCTGAGATTCATTTTCTTGCAGGCATACTCAATAAATCCAAAATAAAATAATAATTAATAGAATCAATGAAAAAAACCCCAAATGGGTGTTCAACCAGTGTGCAAAAGACATCAAACTGTGCAAGTACAAAATTAAAGAAATAATAATAATAAATAGATAAGCAATAAATATTGAGAACATGAGATGAAGAGTCCTTGAGAGTAAGTCCAAAGGTTGTGGGAATGTTACAGTGAGGGGGCAAGTGAAGTTGAGTGAAGTTTTCCCCCTTTGGTTCAAGACCCTGATAGGTGAGGGGTAACAACTCTTCCTGACCCTGCTGGTATGAGTCCTGAGGCTCTTGTACCTTTTCCCTGAGGGCAGCAGTGAAAAGAGAGCATGACCTGGTTGGTGGGGGTACCTGATGATGGATCCAGCTTTCCTGCAACAACACTCCATGTGAATGTGTTCAATTCGTGGGAAGGGCTTTATCCATGATGGACTGGACTGTATCCGCTACATTTTGTAGCAAATTATGTTCAAGGCGATTGGTGGTTCCACGTCAGACCATGATATAGTCGGTCAATGTACTCCACCACACATCTATAGAAGTTTGACATTGTGTACATTAGAATATTAGAACATTACAAAGTTTTTGACAAGAACAGGCTATTTGACCCAACAAAGCTTGCCAGATTGCTACTCACATAATGTTTTGAAATAACTATCAAGTTTAGATTTGAAAGTCTACACAACTAGATAGTTTGTTCCATGTGTCCACAACTCACTTTGTAAAGAAATGCTTTCTGATGTTCCAATCTCTGCCTATGGCACCGTGTCCTTGTTGATGGATTAATTTTGAAGTTATAGCTGGCATCCGCTTTAATTATAACTTTAATGATTTTCAACAGCTCTATCATGCCTCCTCTCATTCTACATCTACTGAGGCTAAAAAGATTTCATTCTTTCAACCTTTCTTCATAGTTCATACCCTGCAGATCTGGAATGAGTCTAGTCACCCTTCTCTGGACTCTCTCTGGTGCCATCACATCCCTCACACAATATGGAGACCAAAATTATACACAGTTTTCAAGGTGTGGCTTCACAAGGGCTGAATGAAGAGCCAATGAGATGGCATCTGCCGTGGTCCTGTTGTGCCAGGAGGCAAATTGGAGCAGATCCAAATACCACCAGGCTCAGAGATAGTTTCTCTCCTGCTATAATAAGACTACTGAACAGTTTTCTATTACAATAAGACTGACTCTTGACCACACAATCTACTTCATTATGATCCTGCATCATATTCCGCATACTGTATTATTTTATCTTGTAGTATCTTAATGCATTGTTATAAAGAATTGATCTGTATGAATGGGAAGCAAGAGCAGGTTTTCACTGTACTTCAGTACATGTGATAATAATTTAAAAATTTACCAAATCTTGAAAATATTTATACAGTAATCAATTTATCTTCTCTACGGTGTAGGTTACAAGGAGAAAGAAGGAGAAAATGGTTGAGATGGAAAATAAATCAGTAAAACAGTCTTGATGGTCTGTATTGACTGATTCTGCTCCAGTGTCTTATGACTTTGTAGAGCCTGAGGCAAATTTTCCACATTTTAACCTATCCCCAGTGGAGAATATGCTCTTGGGTTACTCCTTCTTTCATCTATCATCCTCCTCACCTGGACCTAGCTTAACCCCATGTTTGCAACAGCATGGCAACTGGAACTGCGCAGAATACTCCAGATGAGGTGTCATAAATCACTTGTAAAATTGTAATATCATATTAATATCATATCCCAACTTTTGTACTTAATGCCACATTCAATGAAGTCAAGTGCGCAATATGCCTTCTCCACCTGTGTTGTCACTTTCAGCAAACTAAGTAGTTGTTAGTACATTTGTCTCTCTGATCTTTAACACTCTCCAGGGTTTATTGCTTTTTATGCAAATCATGCCATCATTTAACCTCCCAAAATGCATAATTTGCACGTGTCTAAATTACCTTCCCTCCCACTTTCCCAGATGATCAATATCTTTTTATAACCATTGGCAGTTTTCTTCACTGTCCATGACACCATCAACTTTAATGTTATCCGAAAACTTAATATTCATGCAATCTGCATTCTCATCCATCTTGCTAATATATACAGTATTTCAAACAACAGGGGACCCATTACCGATTTCTCCAGAACATCACTGGTCACAAGCCTCCAATTTGGAAAACAGTTCTCTACCAGCACTGCCTGACATCTTCCACCAAATCAATTTTGTATCCAGTTGGTGAGCTCACCCAGGATCCCATATGATCTTACCTTCTAGATCAGCCCACAATGCCAGACCTTGTCAAAAGCCTAACTTCAGTCCGTGTAAACAGTGTCTACTGCCCAGCCCTTATTAATTTTCCTGGATACCTCTTCAAAACTTCAATCAAACTTGTGAGATACAACTATCCATGCACAAAGCCATGCTGACTATGCCTAATCAGTGTTTGCCTTTCCAAACACAGCTAGATCCTGTATCTCACAATCTTCTCCAGTAATTTTCCCTTCACAGAGTTAGACTCATCAATCTTGTCCTTGCATCCCTTCTTAAATAAAGTCATAATATTCGCCACCCTTCAGTCTTCCGGTACCTCAACCATGGCTAAGGAAGATACGAAATGCTTGGGCTAGAGCCACATCAATTCCTTCCCTTCCTTCTCACAACGTCCTCAGATCCATTTGGTCAGGCCCTGTAATTAACACTTTTGGGTGCTACTTGTGTACATTGAGTTCCATTGCAATCAATGGAATTGAATGTCTGAAGGTATGTAAAAGCAATGGCTGCTGTGTTCAAGACATTTTAACCTGAGCAAACCAAGAATTAAATCCTTTCTGAAAATATTGTATTTATCAGTTACTTCTTCCCTTGTCTTCTTTAACTTATTTACTGTGGATCTTACATCATTTTCAAACAAAACAAATATAGCTGGAGTTAGGTCAGATAATGCAATATACTATTTCTAAATAAATAAATGTCATAATCAATCATTCAGTGTTGCTAAATTAATGTTTGTATGATGTTAATTGCTTTAAGGCTTCCCTGTTCATTTCCTTAGAAGGGCATGTGCCAATTAACAAAGGAAAAGTGCTGATCTTTGTCTGGTGAGTGCTAACCATTATGGTCATACATTACTGGTGCTTTCAAACCCACTCATTGTCAATGAAAATACAGACAGGTATTTATAATACAAATAGGGGAAGCAAGCACAAAAGAAAGCCTGGTGGAAAAAGAGAGAATAACCTCAATCTGCTCATTCAAAGCATCAGATGAGCATAAAATGGAAACTGACGCAAATACTTATATATAACATTGGAATTTAAAGAAAGCAAGTATAAAATGAAAACAAAAGAGAAAGTAGAGTACAACGATTACAAGCAACAACTCCAGGGGTGTGATTCCTGAATTACTCCTAAAGGTACATTCAACCAGTTCAGCACAGGCAACTTAGAACATCATTGTAGGCAAATGTAGGGGTATGGGAACTGTAGAGCATCAGGTTACTATGGTACCAGAATCCTAGTGCAGAAAAAAGAGCAACAGGACAGATGGGATATCCAAACTGAGGCAGAATCAGCGTCACTGTAGAGAGAGAACAACATCCATCTTCAATCATCCTCTTCAACAACCATGGAATCTTGATCCTTGATTAATCCAAGCTCATTGATTTGATCACAAGTTGTGCTCCATCAATACCCTTCCTGCTTCTTTGAATGATTCAACTTTCCAGCCGTATTAGCAATGGAGTTTATTGGCTAGATATATCAGCTGACAGACATCCTCATGAAAAGAAGCTCTGGTTTAAGCCAGCTTGCACCTCATTGAAAGAAGATGCCTTGTAGCTAAAGCAGATGATATCAGCCATGAAGAAAGTAAACAGGAAGTGGAAAGTGTTGAGGCACAAAGTGCAGGCTTGAAAATCACCAGCTACCAGGCTGGTGGCTGCTGTGAAGATGCTGCAAGGAAGAATTGCTGTGCATTTTCAATAGACGTTCCAGACACACATTTGGAAGGTAAAGGGAGTACCGATTCACAATGCTGTTTCTAAGATTCAGTACCCTCTTGCCATTACATTTACATTGACTTCACGCAAACTTTTATACATTACATGATTTTTCCACTTGCCATTAATTAAAGATATAAAAAGCTGAAGTCTACATACTAATCTTTGAGGTACTCATTAATAATAGCCTCCCAGACTGTGAAAAAAATCTTACAAGTTTCAGTTTCCTTTGTTCTTAAGCAGTCCCTTAGGGTAGAAGATGATACCTAGTGCCAGGACCAGAGGACCTACCAAGGACAAGCTCCAGAAGTAGAACTTGCAGATTTTCAGAGCCACTGTTTGTACCTCATTGGAAACTTTAATTAATTAAATTTCTGTTTTTATTGGTATTTAGTTTAATATTTAGCAATACCAATTACGTTGAGTGTTTTGTGATTCATGATTGTTGAATTATGAAAAAAGTGTAACTGTTTTCCAAAAGGACTAGTTAGCTAAGTGCTTAAATGCCCTTATTTGAAAGAAAAGCTTGTATTTGCATAAAAACCATATTTTCCATTTCTTGTGATGTGTAGACTACATTGTATTGTGGCTCAGTGCCCGTAAAAACAGGGCAAGTCTGACCTGAATCATTTTCTTTCAGAGCCAGCCCTACCTTCAAATCCACAACCTGTTCTGCATAACTTAGGCATAGGGATAAGTTATATTATACACTAGCAATTCCTCAAGCTTGGTCATTGGCATCAAAAGCAAATCTAGCGTACACACACACACACACACACACACACACACACACACACACACACACATATTCCAGTCAAAAAAAAATACCTGGCTGTACAAAAGTGTATTATGAACAAAATAATTCTGGTTCTTCTAAGACTCTACTTCTTGCAACTTGCAAAACTCAACAGATACAAAAATAAAGACAGAAACAAAAGAAAGTCGAAGGCAATGTTTCCAATGACAGAATCGTGTACCATCCAATACCACACTTGGAATGCAGATCACATTTAGAATATGGAGGAATCTAAGGTGGGGGCTTACATGGGAGGCAGAGTTTGAGGGTCAGCACAACATTGTGGGTCGAAGGGCCTGTACTGTGCTGTACTATTCTATGTTCTATGTTCTATGTTCAGTTTTGGCCTTCTCATTAGAGGAAGAATGTGGAAGCTTTGGAGACGGTGCAAAGGAGACTTACCTGAATGCTACTTGAACTAAAGGGCACATCACATGAAGAAAGTTTGAGCAAAACAGGGCTTTTCTCTTTGGAGCAAAGGAGGATGAGAGGTGACTTGATAGAAGTGTACAAGATGATAAGAGGCATGGACAGAGTGGATAGCCAAGACATTTTTTCAGAGTGGAAATAGTTAATACAAAGGAGCATAATTTTCAGGCGATTGGAGGAAAGTATGGGGGTATGTAAGAGTTATGTTTTTTTACCGTGAGTAGTGGGTGCATGAAATATCCTGCTGAGGTGAAGGTAGAGGCAAATACATCAGGACATTTAAGGTATTATTAGATAGGCACAAGGATGATAGAAAATAGGGTGCTGTGCAGGAGGAAAGGGTTAAATTTATCATAGAGTAGTTTAAAAGGTCAGCACAATTTTGTGGTCTAAAGGGCTGTAATGTTCTATGTTCTATTTGAGGCTGGTGAGGTAAAGTTTAATGAGTTAATGTGAAACAGTGTGCTTTGTTTGATTTGCTAGTACTCTTCCCTTGTAACAGTATAGTACGCAGGGTAGGAATAGGCACACTGGACAAATAGTATATTTGTGATTCAATTCATTGGGAAAGGGGCTAACCAAAGATCTTGTCACCACACTGGCTAATAATGCAGCTTAATCTATACAATTTATATATTGTGTCTGGTCTTTGGAATAATTCCAATTTTATTTTAGATGAAAAGCTTCAGTAACCTAGCAAAATGTCCAGCTAAAAAGAAGCCACGGTAAAAAGGCTGAGGGGAGTGATGGTCTTGATGCCACCTTATTGAGTCTTCAAGGAAATGTTAAAAGCCAACTCTGCGTCTTTCTCTACCCAAGCTATTGATGTCTCTGAGAACTTCCTGCATTTTTTAATAGATTTCCAGTGATTACAGCACTTTTTGTTTTATTTATTATTTATTATTTTGCCAATATTGCAGGTTGGTTGCAGACTTTCTTGTAGCAGAGCTAACTGGACCTTGCAACAGGATTCAGAGCTTTGTAGGTATGACACAACATTGACATGATGGCAGTGCAGACAGTCTGGCTCTAGCGAATGTTGATCTTATTGGTTTCATTATTTTATCTTAGACTGCTTCATCTGTAAAATACCATATTTAATGTACATTAAAAGCAATCCAATAATTCATTTTATGTTAACCTGCCAAATAGTATGGGATCTTGCAGTTTTCCAATAAGTGCCTTGGCTTTCCCTTAGCTATATTCCAAGAGAGTTTGCATTGTTTCATATTCATTGTTTTTTTATTACTTTCCTGATCTGCTGCTTCTTGTAAATCATTCAACTAAACTGAGCATTCCCGTGGTCCAGCAGACAAAATTCAGCTGTTACTTTTCAATTCAAATAAAAATTCCCTTCCTTTTCTTTTCCAAAACAATTGGAAAATGCAATAAAAGCCCACTGAATAGAATTAAGATTTTAGAAATCCTCCTTCAAAATTTCACTACCTCTTTTGTGTATGTTTTCAGGAAAATATTATGTTCACTACATGAATAAGCAAAATGCACAATGTAGCACCATGCTAAAAATATAAAAACATATAAAAACATCATGTTAATTTAACTTTGATTTATGAGGTTTGGTTGAAAGATCACATGTCAAGTGTGTTATTTTTTGTAACTCCAAAACAGAAAACTAACTGAACGAGAGCCAGGAATACCTATGTACATTTAGTTTTACATTAGTGAGGCACACACTTATGACGTGGTGGTGTAATGACAGATGCCATTCATGTACTTCTTACATAGAACCCATAATGGATATGTAAACAAAAAAATGCTTAATTAAACAATATATTTACAATATTACCAAAATATTAAATATAGTACATTCCTCCGTGCTTAGCTATAAACTCCAACTCAATATAGAATGCATCTCAACTTACATAAATCCATTCATACATACATATGCAATATGACAATTGGTTTGTATAACATTGTGGGGTTCACTGAGTTGTGGCTGAAAGAAGGCCATAATTGGGAGCTTATCATTGAAGAATATACTTTGTATCAAAAGGACAGGCAGGAAGACAGAGGCAATGGTGTGGCTCTATTGGTAAGAGATGGAATTACATCTTTAGAAAGAGGTGACAGGGTCGGAGAATTTTGAATCTTTCTGGGTGGAATTAAGAAAATGCAAGGATAAAAAGAAACATTATGGGAATCACATATAGGCCTCAAAATTGTAGCCAAGATGTGGGGTTGGGAATGCAAAGAGAGCTGGAAAAGGGTATTGACATAATTGTAATGGGGGATTTCAATATGCAAGGGGATTGGGAAAATCAGGCTGGTGTCAGATTGCAAGAGAGGGAGTTTGTTGAATGCCTACAAGATGGCTTGTGCTTGAGCCTACTAGGGAAAAGGCTATCTTAGAATGGGTGTTGTGTAGTAACCCAGATCTTATTAGTGAACTTAATGCAAAGCAACCCTTTGGAGGAAGTGATCATAATATGATTGAATTCATACTGCAATTTGAGAGGGAGGAGCATAAGTCAGATGTATCAGTATCGCAATGGAATAAAGAGAATTACAGAGGCATGAGAGAGGAGCTTGCCCAGGTGGATCAGAAGAGGATACTACAAGGGATGACAACAGAGCAGAGATGGTTGAAGTTTCTGGGAATAGTTCACAAGGCACAGGATAGATATGTCCCACAGAGGATGAAGTTCTCAAATGGCAGGGGTAGGCAACCATGGCTGACAAAGGAAGTTAAGGATAGCATAAAAGCCAAGGAAAGGGTATATAAAGTAGAAAACGTGAGCACGAAGTTGGATAATTGAGAAGCTTTTAAAATCCAACAAAAGGCAACTAAAAAAGCTATAAGAAGGGAAAAGATTAAATGTGAGGGCAGATGAGCCATAAATATAAAGCAGGATACCAAAAGTAATTTTCAGTTATATGAAGTGTAAAAGGGAGGTGAGTGTTGATATTGGACCACTGGAAAATGATACTGGTGAGGTAGTAATGGGGGACAAAGAAATGGCAGATGAACTTAATAGGTACTTTGCATCTGTCTTCACTGTGGCAGACACGAGCAGTGCGCCAGAGAACTGTGAGTGACAGGGAGCAGGAGTGAGTGCCATTGCTATTACAAAGGAAAACATACTAGGCAAACTCAAAGGTCATAAGATAGATAAGTCGCCTGGGCCACATCCTAGAGATCTGAGAAAGGTTGCTGAAGAAATAAATGCATTGGTCATGATCTTATGGTTTTATATATATATGTATGTATTTATATATATTTGCAGCCTGGGAAGGCAGTCCGACGTTGCTTTCAACCTTGCTCTGGCAACTCCTGCGACGTCACTGGTGCCAAGCTGTATCGGCCCTTGCCCTTCCCTTGGACAACATATGGGCAACTGCCGGTCTTCCATACAACCTTGCCTAGGCCTGCGCCCTGGAGAGACTGAAGCAAGACTTTCCAGGTGCAGATCCATGGTCTTGTGAGACTAACAGACGCCATCCAGTGCATATTTGCAGTACACTATATAATACAATTACTGTAATTACTATATAGACATCCAGAGCATAGTAAATTTTAAATTGTCTCATTCAAACTTAAAGATTTAATAACTGTGGAGGATTTCTTACTCTTGTGTGAAAATGACTTTCCTGATGGGGGTTGGGGGTAGTTACTCTGCTTGGCAAGTGACACTTGTGGCTGTGAAACATAGCGGATGTTCAAGTTGACTCTGTGACTGCAGACAGTGGTTTTGACAACTCTGACACCTTTCTTCTCTAGCAAATTACTCCGCTGACCGATGTGTTGTCTCCAGATGACATAGATGCAATAGGAGAGTGGTTCAGTTCTGTGCCTAATCTTTCCACATACCGACTCTTGATCATCACTGTTCCTCGCCAGGATCCCTTGTCCAGGAATGAGACACCGAAACTTCTTGTTCAAAGACCTCTTAATTTCTCTCGGCTGTTTGTCCTGCACGTTCCTTCAGAGAGCAGGTTTGAGGTGATCCAAGGGTGACCATAAGGGATAAACAGGAACAGCACAGATGCTGAGTGATTGGTTGTGGACTGCAATGCATTATGGTATGCAAGGAGGAAATTGGCGAGCTTCTCATTCAGTGTTAGTGAAGTGTCTGCTGCTGACATTGCTCACAATGCATTCTTTGTAGTCTAGACAAACCTTTCCACCAAGCCATTTGGTGCAATGCAGATGTAAGGTGGTGCAAGGTGGTACGGTGAAGATGTAGTGCGCCCTATCCCATTCATTTTCATTAACGACTGAAACTGTTACGCAACAACCTTTGATCCATTGTCACGGACAAGGTGTCCTAGAACACCGGCCTTTGAGAAGAGGCTTCTCAACACATCAACAGTGTGTAAGGCTGTAGTAGAAGCTATTGGCAACACCACTTCCAGTCATTTTGTAGGTGCGTGTTGCATGTAGCATGATGACCAGCATTATGCTCCTCCAACATTTTAGCTGCCAGCTTGGATGGTACAACAACTCTCAATCCCCACTTAAGGCAAACCCTCCAAAGAGCAGGTTCATCCTGGAACTTCCATTGCACGTTCCAGCCATTTTGAGTGGACACATAGACCTGAGACAGTGTGTGGTCTTTTCTGGTTTCCCTTTGAATCATCTCTGCTGTAATGGGGAGACATTCAATTTGCATAAGTGGGACTACGTCAAGAGGGGTGGCTTTTTTGGTAAATTTTTCAGTGATTTCCTTTCCCAGGAGTAAACAGGACAATCCATCAGCATGTCCATAATTAGTTATCCTCTTGAATTAGATCTTGAAATTGTGTCCTCCCAGAAACAGAGCCCATCTCTGCATTTGTGCTGTTGCCGGTAGTGGAACACCTTTCTATGGATGAAAATGGGCAGTAGTGGTTGATGATCAGAAGAGAGGACAAGCTCTCTCCCATAAAAATATTGGCTGAAATATTTTACACCCCAAACCCGTGTCAAGGCCTCTCTGTCAATCTGTGTGCAATTTTTACTGCAGTGGTAAGGGAACGTGATACAAAGGCTATGGGACATTCACCTCTATCATTTATTACATGTGACATGACTGCACCTATCCCATAAGGTGAAGTGTGACAAGCAAGCTTCACTAGACAATGTGGATCATAATGTGTGAATACAGTGTCTGATGTCACCATTTCCTTTACCTTTGTCCAATGCCATTCCTTCTCGATCTGTAGTAATGAGTTTAGCAGGTGGAGCTCAGTAGCTAAGTTTATCAAGAACCTGTTATAGTAATTGACAGATCTTAAAAAGTACCACAACTGTGACACATACTTTGACTGTACCTCTCCCTACGGATGCTGCCTGGCCTGCTGCGTTCACCAGCAATTTTTATGTGTGTTGCATGTTGTATTTTCTGCAAGTTTTGCTTTTAACTCTGCATTGGTCTGGTGTATGAGAACCCCTGCCACAATGGTGACTCCGTTTGTTCGGCCAGGCCAGTTTTTGTTTTGACATTTCAATTTTGTTCATGCTCACTTTCATTCCTGACTGCCATTCAGTAGTATCTCTGGCTGCGATTTCCATAGATACAGCAATTTCAACTGCTCCTTTAAATGTAAGTTGTGTTTCAATTAGGAGCCCTTAATGAATGTTTCTTTGTAAGACTCCACAAACTAAATTATCTCTCAGTGCATCACTAAGCCCATCACTGAACTGTCGGTGCTCAGACAATCTCTTCAATTCAGCCACATAAGCTGAAATGGACTCCCCTTCCTTTTGTAACTGCTTCTGAAACCTAAACCATTCTGCAATCAACAATGGTTTTAGTTCTAAATATTCCTGCTTTATTTTCACAATATCAGCAAAGCACATTTCGGCTGGTTTGGTGGGAGCAATGAAATTTCTAAGCAAACTGTATGGTCTTCCACCAATTACACTCAGCTAAACTGGCACTTATTTCTCCTCAGCTTTTCCATTTGCTTTAAAACACTGCTCAGTTCACTTAGTGTACATGAGCCAGTTATCCCTTATGCAATTGAACTTGTCTATCTTTCTGATGGAGCCATCCATTTCTGCTTTTTTTATTTATGATTATTATCACCTGGACTCACTGTTTATGAAGCCATGAATTTTGTCCATTTTCTTCCTTTATTTTTACCTGACTGTATTTCTCCCTCTTGAAAAGAAAGCATACTGTGCATTTTTTAAAAAAACTCAAACATCTCACTGCGCTTCAACAGTTAGGTAGTCATCTAGGGCTCATGTTAAAACTTCCTCATCACCACTGTTATGTGTTGTAACTCCAAAACAAAACGCTAACTGAGAGAAAAAGCACAAAGCCAGGGATTATTGCGTAATTTTAGGTTTACTTTAATGAGGCACTCACCTATGATGTGGCAGCGTGATGTCATATGCTATTCGCATACTTCATACAGATAACTAATAATGAACTATGCAAACAATTGAGAATGTTTAATTGAATAACATTTTTACAATATTACTTATTACTGAAATATTAAATATGCAATAATGTTGAATGAAGATTAAAGACATAATTCTCCAGTAGACACCTATTTGTTCTATGTTCATAATCACAATCCTTCAGGATGTGAGTTCTATCCTGCAGTATCTTATACTATTCCCAAAATAAATTAGTTCTGAAAGAACATTTGCTACATGGGAAATAGAATAAACCTTTAGGTCAAGGCATAGCAAGATCATGCCAGATACAGTATGTTTCCATTGCCATTAATCGAGGGATGTGAAGGTATAAGAATATCAGTAAGATTCTGAGGCTTCTTTGGACGAGAACCAGAATCTTAGCATTGCTTGCAGTAGTGGGACAGCTGGGAATTGACCTCAGTTTAATTTTTCACCTGAAGTATGGCACTTCCTGAACGCAACACTTTATCTATTTTCTCAGACATGTCAATTTAGATTACAAATTGGGACATCTTACATGCACCCAAAACACTGGATGGAGAAATCCCAGGTATAAAGAGAACACAGGGACAAGATTTACACTTCGCTTTATGCTTATGTCAACCATTACACACAAGCTGTTTTATCTGTTTATACTGCCTGGTTTAATAGAACTGATAAAAAAGCTGCAGCAATATTTCTTGCTTGACACAGACTGCTGCTTGTATTGTGGTGTAATGCTGGTAATCTCTATGAGAACCATGAAATGTTACAGGAAAAATAATTTCACTTACTCAGTATATTAACAGAATCCACAGATGGCAGTGCAGCTCGGGATGACATTTATTTCACCTCAGGTGAGGCATATATCAGATTATATGATGGCATGATGTTGTAATTTAGTGCAGGAAAGCACCCAGAGGGGGCAACAGGCACATTTTTCTTATTCGCTCCTTCATAAATAATGGTGTATTTTTCTGAACATCACATCCACCTTAAAAAGTTTGGATTAATTCGATATCTATCTTCAAGGAACCACAGCAAGCACCTATTACCAATAATGGCAAAAGTAAGCACTTGTGTAATAAAAAAAGACAGACTGGTTAGAAGGAGGGGCAAGGAGCCAATTAGAAAATCAATGGAAAAATTACTGAAATAAGCAAGGGACATGGTGCAGGATATCAATATTTATTCTGGTACTGAAAGGATATTTGTATCGCATTATGTGAATAGCAAATGAATTTTTGAATCAAATCTTGAAATGCAATCTTTGTACTTTTTAAAGAAATGTCAATAATTATTCTGCTGCAGCAAATTATTTTTTATTATATTAATGAGAATTAAAAACAAATACTGTTCTTAAAATATCTGGTAACCTCTGGAAAGTAGGCACTAAGATCCATATTTAAATTAATATTAGTAAGCATTATAAAATTTTCTTTAAATGCAGTTGTGATAATCACAAAATCAAACTATAATATCACAGGAAAAATGTTGCAGATGCAGGAAACCTTAACGATAACTAGAATTCAAAATGCGAGACACATAGGGACTTAGGAGTGCTTGTGCAAGATACCCTAAAGTTAACCTGCAGGTTGTGTCAGTTGTGAAGAAGGCGAATGCAATGTTGGTATTCATTTCTAGAGGAATAGAATATAAGAGCAAGGATGTAATGTTGAGGCTCTATAAGGCACTCATGAGACCATACTTAGATTGTTGTATGCAGTTTTGGGCTCCTTATTTTAGAAGGGATATTCTGACGTTGGAGAGGGTTCAGAGAAGATTTACGAGAATGAAAGGGTTACCATATAAGGAATGTCTAGCAGCTCTTGAGCTGTATTCCCTGGAGTTCAGGAGAATGAGGGAGAATCTCGTAGAAACATTCCGAATGTTAAAAGTCCTGAACAGATTAGATATGGCAGTTATTTCCCATGGTAGGGGATTCTAGGACAAGAGGGCACGACTTCAGGATTAAAGGATGTCCATTTAGAACTGGGATGCGGAGAAATTACTTTAGTCAGAGGGTGCTAAATCTGTGGAATTTGTTGCCATGGGCAACTGTGGAGGCCGAGTCATATTTAAGGCAGAGATTGATAGGTTATTGATTAGCCAGGGCATCTATGGGTATGGGGTGAAGGCAGGGGAGTGGGGATGACTGGAAGAATTGGATCAGCCCATGATTGAAAGAGGGAGCAAACTCAATGGGCCGGCTGTCCTACTTCTGTTCCTATACCTTATGGTCTTATGGTCTTATATGTGTTGCTCTTTAAAGTTGGTTAAGCCTGCGTATTATTTAAGCTCTTATGAAATGTTATGGATCTGCAAAGGTAATTATATTTTTATACTGTACTAAAATCCTTAACATATTTCTACAAAATATAAAACCACATTAGCTTAACTATTTAAAACTATTAAATTATTTAACTATTTATAATGATGCCATGCTTTCCCCAATTCATCATCTAACCGCTTCAGAAATCGGTCAATGATTCTTTCTTATGCTGTTTATTTCAAGTACCGGCTAACATGTGAGAAGAAAAGGCCAGTAGGCAAGAAAGTAAGATGCCATGCATTTATATTGTAGCACAGGTATTAGATTGATCAGCACCTGCTCATGTAGATTCATATGCTAATTGGGCAAAGAAGTGATTTAGCACAAGGTTGATCATTCTGTTGTGCTGGTGAAATTGCAACAATTAGGAAACTAGCCCAGGCTCCTTCATGTCTAATTCTCTTTAAACTGTGACTGAATTGGAACACATCCAAAAATGTGCACACACACACACACACACACACACACACACACACACACACACACACACACACAACCCTAAGGCATAGGACATAAACACAGGATATACTGCAGATGCTGAAAAAAAGTCTTAAGTAATACACACAAAATGCTGGAGGAATTCATTTGAGTCCTGATGAAGGGTCTTGGCCCAAAGCGTCAACTCTTATTCCTCTCAAAAAGATACTGCCTGACCTGCTGTGTTTCTCCAGCATTTTGTATAACATAGGAGCAGAATTTGGCTACTCAGCCCATCGAGTCTTCTCCACCATTCCATCCTGGCTAATTTTTTTCTCAACCCCATTTTTTGTTTTCTCTCCATAACCATCAGTTTTCTTACCAATCAATAACTTGTTAATCTCTGCCTTAACTACACCCATTGACTTGGTCCTCTTCCACTTCCACTTCCCAGCTGATGGAATCACTATTCATCTCAGCTCGCGGGCAAGTCTATTTACTCTGAGACTGTGCCCTTGGATCCTAGACTCTTACACTAATGGGAACATCCTCTCAGTGTCCTTTTTATCCAGGCCTTTCAGTATTTGGTACAAGATACACCCTCATCATTCTGAAACTCACACACAAACAACCTCTGTGTTTGTTGTTCCTTGTACTTCCCTTATCTCCAGCAGATCTGCAGTTAGCAGCATGGCATGAGGAGAATACCTCACCGGCTAATATTCCTCACAATAATCAATGTGCCAGATAAATTGTGTTTTAATGTATAAAAATGGTGAATATCGTAAGAATATTTCCAGCATGAGTTTGACCAATTTCCCAAATTTTTGTGGAGATCTAAGTGGGTGCTTTGCATATCAAAAAAAAGTACCTAAGTTAACACAAGAGGATACCAAACATTCCTTTAGGTACATAAAGTGTAAAAGAAAGACAAGAGTGGATATTGGGCTGCTGGAAAATAATGCTGAAGAGTTAGTAATGGGGGACAATGAAATGGTGGGTGAACTGAATAAGTACTTTGCATCAGTCTCCACTGTGGAAGGCACTAGCTGTACAGTGTAAGTTCCAGATGGCAGGGGGTAAGAAGTCTGTGAATTTGCCATAACTAGAGAGAAAGTTTTTGGAAAACTGTAAGGTCCGAAGGTAGATAAATCACCTGGACCAGATGGTGTACAATCCAGGGTTCTAAAAAGGTGGCTGAAGAGATTGTGGAGACATTAGTAATGATCTTTCAAGAATCACTAGGTTCTGGAATGGTTTTAGAAGATTGGAAAATTGTAAATGACATTCCACTCTTTAAGAAGGGAGAGAGGCAGAAGAAAGGAAACTATAGGCCAGTTAATCTGACCTCAGTGGTTGGGAAGATGTTGGAGTTGATTGTTAAAGATGTGGTTTGGGGGTACTTGGAGGCACATGATCAAATAGGCTGTAGTCAGCATGGTTTCCTCGAGGGAAAAACTTGCCTGACAAATCTGTTGGAATTCTTTGAAGAAATACCAATCAGAATAGACAAAGGAGAATTGGTGGATGTTGTGTACCTGGATTTTCAGAAGGCCTTTGACAAGATACCACACATGAAGCTGCTTAAATATGGTCTTACAAAAAAGATACTACCATGGATTAAGCAGTGACTGATTGGTAAGAGGCAAAGAGTGGGAATAAAGGGAGTCTTTTATATTTGGCTACTGTGGCTAGTGGTGTTCCACAGTGCTCTGTGTTGGAACTGCTTCTTTTTGCATTATATGTCAATGTCTTGGATATTAGAATTGATGGCTTTGTGGCCAAGTTTGTAGGTGATATGAAGATAGGTGGACAGATAGGTAGCAATTTTGAGGAAGTAGAGAGGCTACAGAAGAACTTACACAGCTTAAGAGAATGGGCAAAGAGTTGGTAGATGGAATATAGTGTCCGGAAGTGCATTTTGGTAGAAGAAATAAAAGATAGGCTATTTCATAAATGAAGAGAAAATTTTAAAATCAGAGATGCCAAGGGACTTGGGAGTCCTTGTGCCAGATTCCCTAAAGGTTAATTTGTAGGTTGAGTCAGTGGTGAGGAAGGCAAATGCTATGTTAGCATTCATTTCGAGAGGACTAGAATATAAAAGCAAGAACGTAATGTTGTGACTTTAAAAAGCACTGGTGAGGCCTCACTTGGAGTATCGTGAGCAGGTTTGGGCTCCTTATTTTAGAAAGGATGTGCTAAAACTGGAGAGGATTGAAAGGAGGATCACGAAAATGGTTCCAGAATTGAATGGCTGGTCATATGAAGAACATTTGATGGTTCTGAGCCTGTACTCACTGAAATTCAGAAGAATGAAGGTGACCTCATTGAAACCTCAGTGACCTCATTGAAATCTATCCAATGTTGAAAGGCTACAATAGAGTGGATGTGGAAAGAATATTTCCTATGCTGGCAGAGTCTAAGTCCAGAGGACACAGCCTCAGAATAGAGGGGCAACCTTTTAGAATGGAGATGCGGAGGAATTCCTTTAGCCAGAGGGTGGTGAAGCTTTGGAATTTGTTGCCATGGGTGGCTGTGGAGGCCAAGTCATTGGATATTTTTACACAGATATTGCTGGGCTTAGAGGACCTGAGTTATCAGGAAAGATTGAATCGGTTGTGACTGTATTCTTTAGATTGTAGAAGACTGAGAGGATATTTGTCAGAGGTATACAAAATTAAGAGGGGTATAGATAGGTGAAATGCAAGCAGGCTTTTTCTGTTGAGGTTGGTTGGGACTACAACCAGAAGTCATGTCTTAAGGGTGAAAGATGAGAAGTTTAAGGGCAACACAAGGGGAAACTTCTTCAATCAGAGGATGGTGAGAGTATGGAATGAGCTGCCAAAACAAGTAGTCCATGCAAGCTGGATTTCAATGCTTAAGAGAAGTTTAGACAGGTGCATGGATAGTAGGGATATGGAGGGCTGTGGTTCTAGTATAGGTCATTGAAAGTAGACAGTTTAAGTGGTTTTTGGCATGGACTAGATGGGTCAAAATGCTTGTTTCTGTGCTGTACTTCTCTATGACTCTATTTAAGACAGAGGTTGATAGATTCTTGATTGGTCAGGGCATGAAGAGATGCGGGGATAAGACAAGAGATTGGGGCAGAGAGGGAAAATGGATCAGCCTTAATGAAACGGTGGAGCAGACTTAATGGGCCAAGTGGCCTAATTCTGCTCCTATATCTTATGGTCTTAAAATCTAAAATGCTGGAAACATGTCAACAGGTCAGGGAACATGTGAAGAAAGAGAAACAAATTTTGAAAGGTAGCATCATCATGCAAAACACAGTCCAGGCATCTTTTAATGTACGCAGTCAATATAATTGTTGATATGGTCATGTAATTGCGAGCACGCTTTGTCACAAACACAAGAGATTCTGCAGATGCTGAAAATCCAGAGTAAGACACACACAAAATGCTGGAGGAACTCAGGATCTCAGGCAACATCAGTGGAAAAGAATAAAGAGTCAGGACCTGATGAAGGGTCTCAGCCTGAAATGTCAACTTTTTATTCCTCTCCATAGATGCTGCCTGACCTGCTGAGTTCCTCCAACAATTGGAGTGTGTATCACAGTTGGTTTCCCATCAGTCACATACTGGCCAGAACAATAAAGTATATTTAGCTAAATAATTGCACGTCTGCTTGATACTGAAGCTGTCTGTTGCAAAAGCATACCAATTGGATGATAGAGAACAGGAGATGAAGCCAGCATAGATCAGCCATTCAACATACTAAATAGCAGGGCAGGCGTGAGTGCCCGGTGGCCTACCCTTCCTCTTATTTGTTTGCGTTCTAACAGGACACCAGTCGCAACAAGGACCTGCTGCAGCTTTACCTGCATGACCTAGCCTGACATGGTGCACAATCACCAGTATTAAAGAATCAGTCAGGGACAACCATGAACATATGGCAATATTTTGCCAGTTCAATGGACTTTAAAAGGTGTGCCTTTTAAATTCACTGCTAAATTGAATTAAACACTAGAAAACAATGAAAACAAAGGAAAAATGACAAAACATTCAACCAGGTGGCTGTGAAAGCAGGTATTGAAAACAATGGTATTGCTTAGAAAGGAGGAGAGTGCTAATTTTGGGGGGTGAAGGTTGGGAAGGGGGGAGTTTCTCCAAGGCACTATCAACACCACCAGACACCAAATAATGCACTCGTGTCGTTGGAGTCCTTGACAAAAGGGCAGGCTACTGAACTCCTATGCTGTTATGAAAGCTTTTCTCTGATATGAAATTCCGATTTTGTTCAGTGGTCTTTATTAGAAGTTTCAGCATTGTGCATACAGATTCCTTGTTCTATCAATGCAATCCGCATTGACAACACAATAAAAGAATGCAGGTTTCAGCTGCTTCTCCCACTCCTTCTGCTTTTCTATGCATATCTGCCTGAGACTAATTCTGCCATTTTTACCCTGTCTGGGCTTTAGATTTATCAATATATTTGAATCAAGTGCATTCATAAAAGTATTGAAAAGATTAGTATTACTATAAATGACTCAAAATTTAGTTAAAAATAAGTAATTTTCAAATATATGGGGAAAAAATAAGAGTGTGGGATCACAGCTGTATTAATCAGAACAGACATGGTAGGCTAAGTGGATTATTTCTTCCCTGCCTGAGGATTTGATGTTCCTCAATTTTGAGAAAGTTGTTAGTTACTGCCTGTTACATCACTGGCATTTAGAGCAGTAATTTTAAGAGAGATTGGAGACAAAAATCATCAATTTGAAGAACTTCAGTTCTATTTTACAATGTGAAATAGAGCTGCTGTACATTCTGAGACAAATAATGGAAGATTCTGACCTTCATATTTTTAAAATTTGTTGTAAATGCAGTAGCTGCTTCCCTGAATAAGTGCAAAGTTCTAATTCTACAATTTGATAATTATTTGTTGTTCAAAAGGAGGATACTCTCCCCTGAATTTAATAAGCAATTGCCTGGAGTACAAATCAGAGAACTGCATGCAAAGGTCAGTGTGCCCCAAACAGACTCCCATCTCAAACAATAGCCTTATCTCAAACAATAACAAGGTGGCCTACAGGGAAGAAGTCATCTCTCAGACACAGTGGTGTCAAGAAAACAACCTCTCCCTCAGTGTTGCAAAATCAAAGGAGTTGGTTGTGGGTTACAGGAGGAATGGAGACGAGCTAACTCCTATTGACATAATGGATCTGGGGTTGAAAGGGTAAACAGCTTCAAGTTCCTCAGCATCCACATCACCAAGGACCTCACGTGGTCTGTACACACCAGCTGTGTGGTGAAAAAGGCACAACAGCACCTCTTTCACGTCAGATGGTTGAGGAAGTTTGGTATGGGCCCCCAAATTCTAAAAACTTTCTATAGGGGCACAATTGAGAGCATCCTGACTGGCTTCATCACTGCCTGGTATGGGAATCGTACCTCCCTTAATCGCAGGGCTCTGCAGAGAGTGGTGAGGACAGCCAGTGCCCCTGTAATTATGAACTTCCTATGATTCAGGACATTTACAAGAATAGATGTGTAAAAAGGGCCTGTAGGATCATTTTGGACCCATGTCATCCCAACCACAATCTATTCCAGCTGCTACCATCTGGGAAGTGGTATCGCAGCATAAAGGACAGGACCAACAGGCTCCGGGACAGCGTCTTCCACCAGGCCGTCAGACTGATGAACTCACACTGATTTGAGTGTACTCTATACTACATTGACTGTTCTTTTTATTATAAATTACTGTGATTGCACATGGCACATTTAGATGGAGATGTAACGTAAAGATTTTTACTCCTCATGTATGTGAAGGATGTAAGAAATAAAGTCAATTCAATTCATTTAAGAACATAAGACCATAAAGCATAGGAGCAGAAGTAGGTCATTCAGCCCATTGAGTCTGTCCACCCCATTCCATCATTTCCCTCATTTGATAAATGGATGACTAGAAAATTATTTTCTCTGTGTTGGCGCGTGGCCAAGTGGTTAAGGCGTTCATCTAGTGACTTGAAGGTCGCTAGTTCGAGCCTTGGCTGAGGCAGCATGTGCGTCCTTGAGCAAGGCACTTAATCACACATTGCTCTGCGACGACACCAGTGCCAAGCTGTATGGGTCCTAATGCCCTTCCCTTGGACAACATCGGTGGCGTGGAGGGGGGAGACTTGCAGCATGGGCAACTGCTGGTCTTCCATACAACCTTGCCCAGGCCTGCACCCTGGAAACCTTCCAAGGCTCAAATCCATGGTCTCGTGAAACTAACGGATGCCTATATATATATATGTGTGTGTGTGTTTTTGATGAGTGAAAGTCTCACTAAGGGTTATAGTTCTCAAAAATAATAAATGAGTTGGAATCATTAGAGTTTCATGACCTGACATCATGAGCCCTTGTTTGATGATCAGTCTCAGCTGGAATGTTGAAGGCACAATAATAAGTTTACCTTGACAAAGAAGCAGGCCAGAATTCAATGAAATATAACATGACACACATTCACTCTCCCATTAGAAGGCGAGGACATGCCAGATTCAGCTTCCTGCAGTTTATTTTTTTTTCCCACCATACCTTTCTAAAGGAATGGGATAAAAGAAATGATAAAACAGTGGTCTGTACTTCATCATTTTGGAATTATCTGACATCTGCTTTTGCCTTTCAAATTCCCGGTGAGTTTGCAGTTGATCATAACACATCGTTTAACACCTCTCCAAGGTAATAAATATATCATTCTTTAAATCACATGTTCGACTTAATTTTAAAAAAATTTGAGTGATCCTCTGTCACAATTTGAATGCTCAGACTTTCTTACATTTGAAAGTTTTGTGAATATCGGTAGAATTTGTAGATCCTAAAACAATTATTGAAGTCTGAGCTAAATTGGTGTATTTTGTGCCATTAGCCACCAATCAAAACCACATTCGTAAAATTTTCTTTTGATTGAAAGACACGTACAATTGAGGCTAAGAATTTTATACTTCTGAAGTATAGTACAGATAGATTTGTTTTATAAAAGAGAAAGTGATGCAAATACTCATCAGGTAAAGCACCATCTGTGAAGAATCAAGTTGATGGCCTTCCATCAGATTGTGAAATGTTATGTTGTATTTCAGATTTTAAGCATCTGCAATATTAATTTTTACAGATTTATGTTTCTTCTAGATTCTGTACTTAACCATCTCTAAGGCACTTATATAGTGCTACAGAATTTTTTTCTACTCAGCTGGGATGCACATCTAATGAAATTTATTGCAGGAAATTGGTCCTAGAAACTTAGAGTCTGTGTATCAATATTGGAGCACATCAGCAAAGTAATGACTGTCCAAAGTATGGGAGGAGTGAAGAACAATACACCAGGGTGTTTGTGAAGAACACATATTCACTAATATAGGAAAACAGTTAAGAGGAGAAAATCTGCAGATGGTGGAGATCCAAGCCATACACATAAAATACTGAAGGAACTCAGCAGACCAGGGAGCATCTATCGAAAAGAGTGGTTGAATGGTGAAAGAGGGTGCAATTAACAGAAGTTTGAGAAATTGATGTTCATGCCATCAGGTTGGAGGTTACTCAGACAGAATATAAGGAGTTGCTCCTCCAACCTGAGTGTGGCCTCGTTGTGGTAATAGAGGAGGCCATGGACTGACGTGTTGGAATGGGAAAGGGAAGTAGAATTGAAGTGGGTGACCACCAGGAGATCCTGCTTTTTCCTGACAGACAAGGGAAGCACTCTCCTAATCTACATTGGGGCTCACCGATGTACAGCAGGCCACACTGGGAGCACCGGACACAGTATATGTCTCCAACAGACTCACAGATGAAGTGTCACCTCACCAGGAAGGCCTGTTTGGGGCTCTGAATGGTAGTGAGGAGAAGGTATAGGGGCAGTTATGGTGTTTGTTCCAGTTGCAAGGATAAATACCAAGAGGGAAATCGGTGGGGAGGGATGAATGGACAAGGGAGTCACATGGGGAGTGATCCTTGGGGAAAGTGGAAAGTGGTGGGGGGGGAGGGAAAGATGTGCTTGGTGGTGGGATCCTGTTGGAGATGGGTAACCTCCAACCTGATGGCACAAACATTGATATCTCAAAATTCCGGTACTTGCCCACTTCACCATTCCCCCATTCCCTTTTCCCTCTCTCACTTCATTTCCTTACCTGCCCATCACCTCCCTCCAGTGCTCCTCCCCTTCCTTTCTTCCATGATTTTCTATCCTCTCCTATCAGATTCCCCCTTCTCCAGCCCTTTAGCTCTTTCACCTATCAGCTTCCCAGCTCTTTACTTCACCCCTCTCTCTCTCCCAGTTTCGCTTATCACTTACCACTTTGTACTTCTTCCTCCCTCCCTCACCTTCTTGCTCTAACTTCTCTTTTTTTTTCCAGTCCTGGTGAAGGGTCTGAGCCTGAAACATTGACTGTTCACTCTTTTCCATAGACACTGCCCGGTCTGCTGAGTTCCTCCAGCATTTTTTGTGTGTTACCAGGAAAAAATTCCTTTTAGCTAGATGAGGTGTTCTTAATTTTTATGCTATGGACCCCTTTAGCTGTCCAGTGAAGCTTATGGACCCCTTCTCAGAATGATGTATTTAAATATAGAAAATAAAATACATTGGATTACAAGAGAAACCAATTATATTGACATAGTTATCAACATTTTAAAAATAACATTATTGTGAAATATTAATACATACACTTCATTATGAACTTATTAAATAACAAAACTACACTTTTAAAATATAGACACATTAAAATTAATTTTATTTTAAAAGACATATCAGTATGAAGGCTGTTGTTGCTTGGCTTGAGTAAGAACATTAAACGGTGGGGTGGTCTTTGACAAAGCAACATGCATGTCATGTTGGACATCCAATTACAGAGCTGCCCAATTGTTGGCCAGCTACGTCACATGAACAGCTGCAGACAGGAAGACTGCGATCATGTTTGATCTAGCAGTGTGTCGAGTAACTACTGAGATCTCAAAGTGGTGGTGAGCATGCCATAAATGATATTTTGAGATATCTGTAACAACTGTAATGTGTTTTGAGAATATCTGTGATTTCTATTGATGATCCTACTGTGGTTTATTCCCTACTTTCATCATTGAAGGAAATGCTGTATTTCAGTTAGAGGTTTGTGAAAATAATGATGTACAGGTATATTTTTTTTTCCCATCCAAGTTCATGGACCCCCTAGAATCTATCTTTAGATCCCTGAGAGCCCTAGGTTAAGAACCTCTGATCTAGACAAACACAACAAAACAAGATTGTTTTTTTATTGGTGATCTTCAGAGCTCTTGTTGTGCACTGACATATTTGCAGGGATCATCAATGTTAAACTCTGAAAACCAGAGTCAGGTTTGTTATAAAAATAATTTTAAACTAACAAAATCACAAGTTAGTGCACATAAAGAGTCAAGATCAATATAGCCTTTGAATGCAAGAGATTTCAAAAGCATCAACAAGGCTTAATCCATGTATTCTTTTAACCTGCTGTCCAGCTGAGTTCCTCCAGCATTTTGGGTGTGTTACTCTTTTAACTGCCTGTAGTTTCATTTAATATTTAAAGAACAAATCATGCTAAAATTAGGAAAGTAGAGTTGGTTTGAGTGACATCTTTCAGTGCAATTGTAAATTGAGGAGATGGATCATGCAAAATTGAGATCTAGCAACACCACCAGTCACACTTGGAACAAGATACATGATGAGATAGTAAAATATTTTAGTAGAACTTTGATGCAATAACAACATAACAGCTTGTATCTTTAACAAAGAAATTTGTTCCCAGATACTCCTAAACTGTTGAACTGCAGCAGAATACAAATACAAATACATTGACAGCTTAACTTGAAGAAATTGTCATGTGTGGACATCTTCAGGAATCAGTACTGCATCAAAGATAAATACAGAAGTTATAGATTTAGAGATATATGGGCTCACCACAGGCAAATGGGACTTGCTTAAATCAACTTCGTTGTCATCTTAGACAAGTTGGGACAATGGGCCTGTGCTCTGAAACTCCATAACTCATGTTGCCAGGACTTGAGGCCTTGTTACAGAGAAAGGTTGGATAGGCTTGGACTTTAATCCCTGAAGCATGGCATTATTAGGGGAGATTTGATAAAGGAATATAAAATTATGAATGGTATAGACAGGATAAATGCAAGCTGACTTTTTCCACTGAGGTTGGATGAAACTAGAACTAGAGGTCAGAGGTTGAGGGTGAGAGGTGAAATGCTTAAAGGGAATATGAGGTTGAACTGAGGGTGGTGAGAGTGTGGAATGAGCTGCCAGCAGAAGTGGTGGATAGGGGTTTGATTTCAATATTTAAGAGATGTTTGGATAAGAACATGGATGGGACTGGGCAGAATAATAGTTCAGCATGGACCCGATGGGCCAAAAGTCCTGTTTTAGTGCTGTAATGCTCTGTGACTCTATGACCATATGACTCTAACTCTAAAATGGAATTCCATGGAGTAGGAGATAATAGACTGGCATAAAATGAAGAATGACTGGTTAACAGGAAAATAGAAGAGACATACTGTAAGTGTTTTTTTTTCAGCTTGGCATATCTGATCTGGCATGCCACAGAAAATGGCACTTTTATAATATCCAGTTTGTAAATTATTTGAATGTAGTACTAAAAGTACAATTGCAAATGTTGCTGATGACACAAAGATGTGTAGGAGAGTGAGCTGTGAAGAGAACTCAAGGGAGCTCCAAAGACTTATAGGTAAGAGGACAAAGATTTGTCAAATAGAGTATAATGGAGGAAAATGTGAAATTGCCCATTTTTGGCTGGAAAAATTAAAAGAAACATATTATGTGATTGCAAAGCTCTGAAATGCTAAGGGACCTAGGTGTCTTAATATATAATTTGAATAAGGCTAATAGAAAATACAGACACCAAGTAGTAAAGCTTGCAGAAAGTTATTAATTAATTTAATACAGGTTATTATTTATCAGAAGAATATAATCAGAAGAAGTTAAACATCAGATATATAGAGCATTGGTGGGCTCCTATCTAGAGTACAGTACCATTTCTGTATTTAATGATTGATGCAACATACAAGACAGATACATGGAATCGGGCAGTTTACCTAATGGGGAAAACTTGGACAGGCTAGGCTTGTATCTACTGGAGTTTGGAAGAGTAAGAAAGAACTTATAATATCATAATTGAACTCTCATTCTCAAAGACTGGGAAAAGTGACCATGAATGCTTATTAAACATGTGAAAAGTATGGAAATTGGAGATAACCACAGAAAGATGGGAACAGAGAGTTGAGGTTACAGTCAGATCATCCACAATCTTATTAAATGACAGAGAATACTTGAGACTTCTAATTTGTAAGTCAGCAGACTCTGAGATAATGTTGTGCTGGTTAGTGCCAGATGGGATACATGTAACTAAACATCAGAGGAGCTGAAATATGTGGTTGATGCAAGATGAGAGCCTGTCCAGATGAATATTAGAACTCTTGGGTGTGAAGATGACAAAGATACTAATGACAAATATGGAACAGATAGACCAAGGGAGGGATAGGAATGGAGGATGTTACAAACAAGGAGTGCATTAGTACTGCACTCCTGTTCACAGTGAACAGAATCTTCAGTAAAATGTTAAGCTAAATTCCAAAACAGCCTCTGATGTGGAAAAGGAATGGAAATCTGCATCAGATGAAAGACTGTTGATAGATTTTCAAACACAGCTGTAGAAACTGGATCAGTTAACAACAACTTCTATTGGCCTTTTGCACCCATCAGAATCAGAATCAGGTTTATTATAACCATATAACAATTACAGCATGGAAACAGGCCATCTAGTCCGTGCCGAATGCTTACTCTCACCTAGTCCCACCTACCCGCACCCAGCCCATAACCCTCCACTCTATTATCACTGGCATGTGTTGTAAAGTTTGTTAACTTTACAACAGAAGCTCAATGCAATACATAATATAGAAGAAAAAAGGTATAAATAAATTATAATATACGTATATTGAATAGATTAAAAATCATGCAAAAACAATTGGGGTATGTCATTAACTTCATTTGCTCTTCTAAGGAATTCAATGCATTCATATGTCAATATGTTTCCCTCTTATACAGTATGTTGCTTCAGTGAAATCTTTGAGAGATTGTCACACAGGTTCCACGTGCTTATCGGCAGATTTTAAACATATATTTTAAAAGTTAGGTAATGTTCATGGGTTCAATGTCCATTTAGGAATCGGATGGCAGAGGGGAAGGAGCTGTTCCTGGATCGCTGCGTGTGTGCCTTCAGCCTGCTGTACCTCCTACCTGATGGTAACAGTGAGGAAAGGGCATGACCTGGGTGATGCAAGTCATTAATAGTAGACTCTGCCTTTCTGAGGCACTGCTCCTTAAAGATGTCCTGGGTACTTGGTAGGCTAGTACCCAAGATGGAGCAGACTAAATTTACACTCCGCTGCAGCTCTTTTCGGTCATGTGCACTGCATCCCCCCATACCCCCATACCGGCCAGTGATGCAGCCTGTTAGAATGCTCTCCACGGTATATCTATAGAAGCTTTTGAGTTCTTGTAGAATGACTACGTACTTCCTTGTCTGTTGTTTGTATGGTATTAGATATGCAACTTGTGATATAATGCTCCCAATGCCTATTTACCCCTTACCAACATAAACTAGAGCTTAAAGGTGCAACCAGCTAGCATCATAGTACAAATAGGAGCACAATGTATTGTTTTATTGTATTTATCCTTCTGAAAGGGGACACTTTGCTGTTTCTAGACAGATGAAGAAATCAGTACAGGCTATTCAAATATCTTCCTAATATGCTAAATGTAAGCTGCTCAGATACATGTTCAATATATCATCAGATGTGACTTCATGCTAGCACTCCATTAGTGGGAGCATCATTTCTGTAGTATATATAATATTACTTGTGAACAACAGTTATTACTTCAAGGACAGCAACATGCTGTGATTTACGCTTAAGCAGCAATACTGTATTAATTTCGGAGACAGTCTGCAAAGAGCCCTTGAATAAACAGATCTCATTTATTTGAGTTATTTTTCTGGAAATATATGCTTATTCATAATCCAGCATATACAGAAGTACAATTGGCATATGTCATTAACTTCATTTGCTCTTCTAAGGAACTTAATACATTCATATGTCAACATGTTTCCCTCTTATACAGTATGTTACTTCAGTGAAATCTTTGAGAGCTTGTCACACAGGTTCCATGTGCTTATCGGCAGGGTAGTCACGACCCTATTCTGTGCCCTGATGAACAACTCAACAAAGTAATAAAAAAGTTACAAGATCATTTCAACTTAGCATCATTAGAAATTATGAAAAATTATAGGTAACCAAAGGTTAGCAGAGAATTAATGGCTATATAGTTGCTCTGAATGATCTGTCACAGCTTTCTAACTTTGGTATGTTTCTGAATCAGATGCTGAGAACCTAGTTGTGTGTAGACTAAGGAATGTTATAAGTCAATGTTACTTAACATAAGAGTTAATTTCAAAAGACAATGCAAGATAACTGTATTTATGGGATAACGTACAATCTGCTGCTTTGCCTCCTTCTTTCTTCTATGGAGAAATCCCACAGACTTTTCATTTTTGTCCCTACTCCCTAACCTCCCCTTCAACTATCCTGTCTCCTTTCTGCTTTGCTCCATCCACCCATTTCACACACAGGGTCCCCCACCAACCCCAAACTCCATCTGGTTCCAACCTCTCCCTTCTCCTCCAGTTATTCCCATTCTCACTTCTTTTACTATCCAAATCTAATTTTGGTAGCACTTTGTGTTCTTGCTTATATCCCTCCAGCAGCTGACTCCTATTTTCATTCTCCCCTCTGCCAACCTTCTGCTGTATTTTGCCTCTCTCTCTCCTTGTGTGCATCCATTTTAAATTCACCTGCAGTTGTCGCCCAACTCCAACTGCTGGCACTGCCTGCCGGTCATCTTACACCCCTCCTCAGTCCACCAGTCGCCTCAACAATCTCTTCCACAGTCCTCCTCTTCTCCATGCTGGCCATCCCATCTCCCCCTCTCAGACCTGACGCAGGGTATTGATACAAAACATCGACAATTTCTCCCCGCCCCCCCACCACACCCCATCAATGCTGCTCAGACTGCTGAGTTCCTCAAGCAGATTGTGTGTTGCTCCAGATTCCAGTGTCAGCAGTCTTACAAGTCTCAACAGCATTTTGGAGAATAGCTTCTGAAAATACAAAGGAATTTTGGCTGGAGAAAAAAAAATAATGTAAGCACAGTATCCAGACTAATGGCAGGAACAATGAAGGGAGCTCTGACATCAAGGGCAGCTCGTGTAAGCATGAGTAACATGACAGCCAGTCTGGCCAGTAACCCTGCCACTGTTGCTATGGAAATCATTCAGCATATGCATTAGATAATGGTAGTGGAGTATTTCAATTTTAAGAAAAATGAGTGTAGAGCTAGCTGGTACATGCAAAGCTGAAGGGACATATTCAATGGCATTCAAGCAGTGTCCCAAAAGGAAAATAACTACAGTCGAAGAGTCACACAAGTTCACACTGTAAAGCAGATCAGATACATCATTCTACATGGTATGTACAGTATGCTAAAAATAACAGAAAGTGTTTCCTTCTGTATTTGGCTGCTGGGGTAGAGAGTCCTGCACATCACCAGTGCAGTGAATGCATATTGGTAAACAAGCACAGATGTCCTGGACTAACAATCCAGAATTCAAATTCCACCACAGCAGTTGTAGAATTTAAATTCATTTAATAAATGTCAAAATAATAAACAACTCGTTATGCCAATGATAACCATGGTGAGTATCAACCCATATTTTTCCACTGTATTTGGGAAACCATGGACTAATTAGGGTCAGAGAGCACAGTTTTGTGTGGGGCAACTCATGTCTTACTAACTTAATCAATATTTTTCGAGGACGTGATGAAATGAAGATGATCAATTAAGGTAGAGCTGTGAAAGTTGTGCACGTGGATGCTTGACAAGGTCATTCATTAGAGATTCAAACAGAAGATTATGATTCATAGGATCCAGGGTGAATTGGCTGTTTGGATCAGAATCAGCTTGTCCATAGTAGATGGAGGGTAGTGGTTGATAAGTCTTAATATAGATGGAAGCTTATGATCAGTGTAGTTTCACAGGGATCTCTGCTGTTTGTTTCATATACATATTTGTAATTTAGATTTGTAAATTTGGATCATAAGAAGTTATGATGCAGCTTTATAAAGCTCTATTTAGGCCGCATCTGATGTATTGCATTCAATTCTAGTGAACACATTATTGGAAGGATGTGGAGAATTTGGAGAGGGTATACGAGAAGTTTACCAAGATGCTGCTCGGATTAGAGGATATGTGCTATGAGGAGAGACTGGACAAACTTGTGTTATTTTCTCTGGAGTAGCATAGGTAGCGGAGAGATCATATAGAGGTTTTTTTCTAAGGTTATGAGAAGCATAAAAGAAGAAGCATGTCATAAGGGCAATGTTATGATAGCAAGAAGAGATTTTGATATAAAGGTAGCTTGGGAAGATCAGGTTGGTGCTGGATCTGAAGTGAGGGAATTTGTAGAATGCCTACAGGATGGCTTAGTAGAGCAGTTTGTAGTTGAATCCATTAGGGGAAAGGCAATTCTGGATTGGGTGCTGTATAATGAACCAGATTTGAAGAGGGAGCTGAAGGTAAAAGAACCTTTAGGAGGCAGTGATCATAATATGGTAGAATTAATCTGAAATTGAGAGTGAAAAGACAAAATCAGATATATCAGTATTGCACTGAGTAAAGAGAATTAGAGAGGCATGAGAGAGGAACTGGCTAAATTTGGTTGAAAGGGGACACTAGCAGGCATGATGGAAGAACAGCAATGATTGGTGTATCTGGGTGCAAGTTGGAAGGCTCAGGAAAGATACACCCCAAAGATGAAGAAGTATTTTAAAGGGAGGATGAGGCAACCGCGATGTCAAGAGAAGTCAAAGACAGCATAAAAGCAAAAGAGAGAAAAAATGAATGGCAAGTTAGAGGATTGGGAAGCCATTAATAACCAACAGAAGGCAACAAAAAAGCCATAAGGAGAGTGTGGTGATTTCATGTGCAATGATGTGCCAGTACATGATTGGACAGAGCACTGAGCATGCGCCAGAATGTTCCAGCATGTGGCTGGGTTAAGACGTGTTTGTTTATTACTGTAAGTAAATAAAAGTTCTCTAATTCTTCCAGAATATGATTCTTTACTGTTAACTCACGGTATGTTTAAACAGAAGTAACATAACAGAGAGAAAAGATCAAAGATGAAAACAAGCTAGCCAACTATATGAAAGAGGATACCAATTCTTTTTTAAAAATATACGAAAAGTAAAAGAAAGGGAAGAGTTGATATCAGATTGCTGGAAAATGACACTGGAGAGGTAGTAATGGGGGACAAAGAAATAGTGGACAAACTTTCTTCACTGAGGAAGACACTAACAGTAGCGAGTGTTGTGGCTTTTACTGAGGGGAAGGTGCCTGAGAAGCTGAAAGGTCTGAAAGTGTGAAGTTAAGTCACCTGGACCAGATGGACTACACCCCAGGGTTTGCAAAAGGAAGCTGAAGAGATTGTAGTGGCATTAGTAAGGATTGTTCAAGAATCAATTCATTCTGCATGGTTCTGGAGAATGGAAAACTGTAAATGTCACCTCCACCTTCAAGAAGGAGGGGAGGCAGAAGAAAGGAAATTCTAGGCCAGATAGCCTGACTTCAGTGGTCTGGGAAGGTGTTGGAGTGCGTTATTAAGGATGAGGTTTCAGAGTACTGGAGGTGCATGCTAAAGAAGTTCAAAACCAGCATGGTTTGTCAGTGAAATCTTGCCTGACAAATCTGTTGGAATTCTTTGAGGAAATAACAGGCAGGATAGACAAAGGAGAGTCAGTGGATGTTGTTTACTTGGATTTTCAGAAGATGTTTGACAAGATGCTGCAGATGAGGCTGCTTAACAAGATAAGAGCAGTATTACAAGAAAGATATTAACATGAATAGAAGATTGGCTGACTGGCAGGAGCCAAAGAGTGGGAATGAAGGGGGCCTATTCTCATTGGCTGTCAGTGACTAGTAGTCTTCTGCAGGGCTCGGTATTGGGATGAGTTCATTACATATTACGAGGGGTGATTGATAATTTGTGGCCTAAGGTAGAAGGAGTCAATTTTAGAAAACCTAGCACATTTAGTCGAGAGATACAAATGGACTGTTGTTGTGGTTTTTGTCGTCTCGTGTCCGGCTGAGCATTGCAGGCCATTTGCCGCTGCTCCAAGCCACGATACGAATTGTCCGTCGTCGTTTGGTTTTGTCACTCGGTATCCAAGTCAAGTCCAAGTCCAGGCTCTGAGTCCAAGTCAAATCCAAGTCCAGACTCGGTGTCCAGGTCAAGTCCAGGTCCAGGCTCCGAATCCTAGTCAAGCCCAAGTCCAGGCCCCAAGTCCAAGTCAACGTTCAAGTCCGCGTAAGAATTCTAACCCACTCTCCAGGCCTGTGTCCTGTACTTGGGTCCATCTCAAACGCCCCCATAGCAACAGATTTGGAGGATGGAATTGATGGATTTGTGTCCAAGTTTGAGGTCAATACAAATATAGGAGGAGGAGGAGGAGGTACTGTTGGGGAAGCAGGGAGTCTGCAGGAAGTTTTAGACAGATTAGCATAATGGGCCAAGAAGTATCTGGTGGAATATAATGTAGGGAAGTGTATGGTCATCCACTTTGGTGAAAGGAATGGAGGCATAGACTACTTTCTAAATGGGGAGAAAAGTTAGAGATGTCAATGGACTTAGGAGACCTTGTGCAGGATCTCTTAAAGGTTAACTTACATGTTGAGTTGGCGGTAGGAAGGCATTGTTAGCATTCATTTCAAGAGGACCTGAATATATGAACAAGGATGTGATGCAGAGGTTTTGTAAGGCATTGGTCAGACTGCACTTGGAATTTTGTGAGCCATTTTGGACCACTTATCTTAGAAAAGATGTGCTGGCACTGGAGTGGCTGCGGCTTTAGAAGAATTAGGGTGAGATTTCATTGAATCCTATCTAATATTGAAAAGCCTAGAAAGAGTGGATGTGGAGAGCATGTTTCCTATAATGGAAGATTCCAGGGCCAGATTACGCAGCCTCAAAATAGAGGGATGTTTATTAGAATAGAGATGCAGAGGGCTTTATTTAGCCAGATAGTGATGGATTTATGAAATTCATTGTCAGGGATGGCTGTGGAGGCTGTGTCATAGAGTATTCTTAAACCAGATGTTGATAGGTTCTTGATTAGTCAGGATGTCAAAGGTTACGTACAGAAAGCAGGAGAATGGGACTGAGAAGGAAAATAAATCAGCCACGATTGAATGATGGAGCAGACTTGATGGGCTGAGTGGCCTAATTCTGCTCTTTTGTCTGAAGGTAGAAAGAGTAGACAGCTCATATATTTTTGTCAGAGTTGAAATGTCCAGTAACAGAGTGAATACATTGAAACTCAGTGTGGGTAAGTTCAAAGGATATATCCGGGGCAAATATTTTACACAGAGTAGTGGGAGCCTGGAATGCGCTGACTGAGGTATTCAAGTGGCTCGGAGATATGGAAGGATATTGAAATTGTGCAGACAGAAATTATTAGCTTAAATGGGTATTTGATCACTAATTTTATTATTTTGTCACAACATTGTGGGCTGAAGGTCTTGTTCCTGTGCTGTAACATCTGTGCTGTGCTGAGGCGGGAGGAGGAGATGGCAGCGCGACGCAGCGCGCACAGCTCTTGGCTGAAATGATATCGTATCTGTTAAAGAGGGGCTGTGGACAATTCTGATCTGATGGAGACAGATGTGAAAGCACAGAGGAACATCTGGAGAAATTTCTGAAATGCCCGTTCGCTGCCGCTGTTATCATGCGATCGAGAATCTTCTGGAGGGTAGGCCCCAAAATCCCCGGCTTTGTCTGCTGCTGGCGTCCGAGGCTGAGGTCGAAACGTTCGGATAGAGATGGTGCTCGGTACTTGGTGTCGGAGGACTGATCAGAGCTTTAAGTTTTCTGACGAATCAGAGTTGGACTGTGGTCGGGCATGGCAGGGAGAGTTTTCTTCTTCCTTTTCCCGTCTGCGTGAGATGTGGGACTTTCAAGAGACTTTGAACTTTTTTACTGTGCCATGGTCTCTTCTTCTTCAAGTTATGGTATTGTTGCACTGTTGTAACTATATATTATAATTATGTGATTTTTTGTTAGTTTTTCAGTCTTGGTCTGTCCTGTGTTTCTGTGATATCACACCGGAGGAATATTATATGCATGCATTACTAAATGACAATAAAAGAGGACTGCGTGTCCTCATAATATAATCTAAATCTAAATCTAAATCTAACATCCTATGTTCTACCTACTTCACTTACGTCTTTCAACAGTGCAAATCTTTATAAACCAGATCCACAGCAGTATGGCTGATTCTTACCAATGTCCATTGAAATGGACCAAGTAGGTCGACAGATGATGGACGTTATGGTATTGGCACTATTGGCTGATCTTTCCAGCACTCCCCACATTCTGAATTTTTTTTTTAAGTTAAAGCAATTATGATAAAAAGAATTGTGATGATTTTAAACTACTGGAGCAATATAAAGTTACGTCTAAGGATTCATACACAGGCTTTAAGTCTCATACATACAGAGTGCTTGTATATAAAACCCAGGACAATCTAAGTTTAAGCCAGCACTGAAAATTTGGGCAGAGAAAGAGCTAAACCAGCTCGAGGGGGCTGAATTCTTGGTGAACACTGGTTGACACAGTGGTCCGGCATTAGAAGAGCTTCTTTACCAATCTAGTCCCGACCTCTAGTCCTGGTGGCGTGCATGTTCCCAAGTACATCTCAAAGACATGAACATATGCGAGTTTGTAAGCTGGTTAAACACTGAAAATTGTGCTTATTCTACAGGTGCCAAAGTCTTGGTGGGGAAGGGGGGTGGGGGCTGCTGGTTGTGGTGCTTATAAATTGCAGGGAAATAAATGTTGAAATGGGATTGCTCCATGAGCTAACATAGATTTGGTGGACAATAGGCAGGAATAGCTTCCTACTAGGTTGTATAGAAAGTGCGACAGAGTGACTGGGTGACACACGTCATGATGGTGCCCAAGATTAATAAAATATTCTAGCTCAATGGAGTTTGAAGAGCAGTTCTTAACAATGCATGACAAACAGTACTCCCTGTACACACTTCAAGATTTATGTTTTTTAGTTATTCATTCTGAGCATCTGGGCATCACAGACAGGGCAGCATTTATTTCCAATCTTTGATGAAAAAGTGACGGGCTGCCCCCTCCAACTGCAGGGAGGAACCTTCAAGATTTAGAACCAGCAATCAAGGTTAGTGTACAACTTGAAGTGGAACCTAAAGGTGTACATGCAAATGAAACCCTTGTCCTCTTTGTGGTTGACATAGGATTACGAAGTGCTGTCAGAGAGGCAACAAGACTGCATTTTAAATGTCTCATATTACATTGACTAAAGGCAGTGATGGAGGGAATGAAAGTTAGGTTGTTTGGTGAGTTACCAATCTTCTGGCTGCTTAATCTTCAATGGCTGTAGCTTCATGAGTGTTGCATGCATGGTGGGTGGTGGCAGCTGATGCCTTTGCTGAGGCAGGTGGGAGAATGGGAAGGAGGAGGGTGATGCTTTTGCTTGGTGCATGGGAAGGGGGAGGGGCACTTTGCAGTTCTAACATTTACCTATCATTCGTTCTTTGGTGTTTTTCACTTGTTTCATGGACAGAGAATTTCAGGTTGTACACTGTACGCATTCTCTGATATTAAATAGAATAATTAAGCCATTGTTAGCATTGTACTCTTCTGGGTACAAATCAGGAGTGGAGAGTATTCAATCTCACTCATGACTTGTGCCTTGAAGATAGTGGAAAGACAGGAGTGGTGTGTAGAGATATTTATATTCATAGTCATAGTCATAGTCATAGTCATAGTCATACTTTATTGATCCTGGGGGAAATTGGTTATCTTTACAGTTGCACCATAAATAATAAATAGTAATAGAACCATAAATAGTTAAATAGTAATATGTAAATTATGCCAGTAAATTATGAAATAAGTCCAGGACCAGCCTATCGGCTCAGGGTGTCTGACCCTCCAAGGGAGGAGTTGTAAAGTTTGATGGCCACAGGCAGGAATGACTTCCTATGATGCCCTGTGTTGCATCTCGGAAGAATGAGTCTCTGGCTGAATGTACTCCTGTGCCCACCCAATACATTATGTAGTGGATGGGAGACATTGACCAAGATGGCATGCAACTTAGACAGCATCCTCTTTTCAGACACCACCGTGAGAGAGTCCAGTTCCATCCCCACAACATCACTGGCCTTACGAATGAGTTTGTTGATTCTGTTGGTGTCTGCCACCCTCAGCCTGCTGCCCCAGCACACAACAGCAAACATGATCGCACTGGCCACCACAGACTCACAGAACATCCTCAGCATCGTCCGGCAGATGTTAAAGGACCTCAGTCTCCTCAGGAAATAGAGAAACAAAGTAAAACAAGGTAACATGCTCTCATAAATTCCATCCTGACTTTTACTCTAACATCACCATCATAAAGTGCTTTGAGAGACGAGTTACAGCACATATTGACTCCAGCCTCCCAGTCAGCTTCAGTCCACTGCAATTCACCTACTGTTCAAGCAGGTAGATACCAACTCCCTGGCCCTACACCCATCTCTTCATCATGTGGGCAGCAAAGACACCCACATCAGATTATTGTTTCTTGATACAGCTCCCCTTTCAATAAAATAATTCCAAGTAAACTCATCTCTAAACTCCTGGATGTGGGAAACAACACTTCCCTCTGCAACTGGATCCTTCACTTCCTGACCAACAGACGGCAATCAGTAAGGACAGGCAGCAGCACTAGTGCCTCACAAACCCATGTTCGCAGCCCCCTTCTCAACTCGCTATACTCTCACAACCACAGACTCTGTCTATACTTCTTTCTGACTCAGTAAGGCTGCCAGAATAATCAAAAATCCCATCCAACCAGACATTCTCTTCTTCCCTCTCCCATCAGTCAGGAAATACAAAATCCTGAACACATGTATGATCAGCATCAATGACAGCTTCTTCTTCTTCAGGAAGCTAAAGAAATTTGGTGCGTCTGCTTTGAACCTCACCAGATGTTACTGAAACAGCATAAAAAGCATCATGACTTGATACAGTAACTGCTCTGTCCATGGCTGCAAGAAACCATGGAAATCTGTGGACACATTCAGGACATTATGGGAAACAGCTTCCACTCCATGGACTTAGTGTAAACTCTCACTTTCCCAGTAAGGCAGCCAGCATTATCAAAGACCTCAGCCACCCAAGACATTCTCTTTTCTCCACTCTCCCATCAGGCAGAGGATACAAAAATACCGCCAGTATCAAGGATAGCTTCTATCGTGTTGTTATGAGACTACTAAATGGTTCCCTAGTACGATAAGATGGACTTCGCATTGCCACCTACCATGTTATGATCTTGCACTTTTTTATCTACCTACACCAGACTTCTTCTGTAACTATTAACACTTCATTCTGAATTGTTCTTGCTTTACCTTTTTTCTATATCGGAACACTTCGGGATGAATTTATCTGAATGAACAGTTTGCGAGATAAGCTTTCCACTGTGTCTCAGTCTATGTGACAATAATAATCTAACTTCAATTCCATCTACAACATTGTAGATGATACCACTACAGTGGGCTGTATCTCAAATAACAATGAGTTGGACGACAGGAAGAAGATAAAGAGCCTAGTGACATAGAGTCAGGACAACAATGTTTCCCTCAATGTCAGTAAAGTAAAAGAGCTGACTATTAGCTTCAAGAATGGTGAGGTGTGGCCATTTCACATGCACTGTTCACATCAAGGGTGCTGAGTTTGAGAGGGTTCAGCGCTTCCAGTTCCTGGAGTGAACATCACTATTGGCCTGACCTGGTACAGACATGTTGGAGCCATGACCAAGAAACCTCATCAGCACCTCTACTTCCTCAGGTAGCTAAAGAATTTTGGAATGTCCCTTGTGATCCTCGCCAACTTTTATCGATGCACCATTGAAAGCATCCTGATGAATGCATCAGGTCTTGATATGTAATTGCTCTGCCTATGAGCACAGGAAACTGCAGAGTGTAGTGAACACAGCTCAGCATATCATGGAAACAGCCTCCCCTCTTCTACAACTCCTCCTGCCTCAGTAAAGCAGCCAGCATAAAGCTAAAATAAGATGGAGAAATATTATTCTTGCCTATGAATTTGAGGATGGTGCACCACAGTTCCTTCTGATTTCTGGAAGTAAAGGCTTTAAGGAGTTGACAAAGGTCATGGATAGGTGCGGGCTCTGGCCCCTGTTATGCGTAGGTTCACCTGAAGCAAATATAACGCATAAATGAATAAAATACTGTTCCAATTACTCAAACAATCAGCATCATCACCATTTCTATACACTCTGTGGCCACTTTATTAGGTACACCTGCTTGTTAAAGCAAATATCTAATCAGCCAATCATGTGGCAGCAGTTAGTGCAAAAACCATGCAGAGATGGTCAGACCAAACATTAGAATGATGAAGAAATGTGATCTAAGTGACTTTGACTGTGGCATTATTGTTGGTGCCGCAAGGTATAGCTTGTGTATCTTAGATATTGTTGATCCGGAATTTTCATGCACGACAGTCACTAGAGTTTACTGTACAGAGAAAGATATGAAAAACAAATAAACATCCAGTGAATGGCAATTCTGTTGGCAAAAAATGCCTTGTTAATCAGAGAGATCAGTGGAGAATGGCCAGACTGGTTCAAGCTGACAGGAAGGCACCTGTAACTTAAATAACCACGTGTTACAACAGTGGTGTGAAGAGGAGCACCTCTGAATACACAACACGTTGAACCTTGGTGTGGATGGGCTACAGCAGCAGAACACCACAAATGTACACTAAGTGGACACTTTATTAGGAACGGGAGGTGCCTAATAAAGAGGCCACTGAGTGTATTTCTTGATGAGTGGCTCTGCGTTTAAATAGCTCAGACTTCTGCATTAAAAAAAAATCATTTTCTGTGAGAATCTCCACTTTGTAGGTGTAAACAGTGGAATGCAGTGCACTATGATATTTCTTGTAAGATTATGAAATTTAATTACCTTTTTTATGAGGGAAACAGCTGAGGATGGGAGAGAAGGATATGGAATATTGTGGAGACTATGGAAATATAAATGTCTAGAAATAGTGGAAATTATTGGATTGTACATACTACTGAAATTGGACTGCAGACTTTTTATCACCATTGGTCTGAATGTAGGTTTGAATTCACCCTTTTTTTACCCCACATTAGAATTTTCTCACAATGTTTTTGTGACCTGATGAATATTGTGGTTCCTGCCAAATTTCATCTTCTCCCTAGCACATCCCTCAATGACCTGGACTTACATAGAGTATCTCTTTGCTGCCCCTCCACACCACCATCTAATCAGATTGGCGTCTGATTGCAAACCATCCTGGATTTTGACTCACTTCATAATATACATTGCCAATAAGTATGAACTATTCTTATATTTTGTGCAGTCATCACACAATCTGAAATTAGAATGCTCACAAGAATTGACAGCAAATTGGTGAAGAAATAGCTGGAAATACTCAACTGGTTAGGCAGCTTCTGTGGGTGAAACACATGTAATGATTCAGGCCAGCAACCTTTTGTTTCCACAGCATGAAAATGTAATCCAAAAAACACACACAATATACGGAAAAGGTACAGTGGACATTTCAGGCCAAGTGCCTCATCTTTTTCTGTAGATGCTACCTGCCCTGCTGAGTTCCTCCAGCATTTTGTGTGAGTTGCTTGTTTTACTATTCCTATATCTCCCGAATTTGTGTTACTTAAAGGGCCAATACACACATTATCTGACTGAAATCTAAGACTCCTGAAACATCAGATACAGACTCTGATGTACACTCAGTGGCCACTTTATTAGGCACCTCCTGTACATAATTTATTTTAAGATGTAGAGAAACTTTATAACTGGCCTGCAACTGACCTATAATTTTTTGCCTATCTGCACAAACAATGGAAATTCTGTATTCTAAATGCACTCCAGTGGACAGCCTGACTATTTTATTTACTGAACTAAAGGGTAGCAATTGCGGTAGTGGCTGGGGAGAATATATAAATATTGATTTCACAACTTAGAAGATACAGTAAAATTCTGACCCTCCCTCACCCTTTTAGTGAGACAATGCCATAAATAAATTTTATCTCCGCATCTTTAGTAGTTCGATTGCTGTTTAATTCATCCAGTAAAGTATCTTCATTATCACTGCGCCTTTTGGATAGGATGATATGACAAGTATAATCCAGGAGATGGACTTTTTGTGCAATTCACGGCACAGGATCTTATGCGATGTCAACTAAATTCTTTATTTATGATGCACTCCAAAAGGGCGTTTGTAATGAGCAAACATTATTCTGGAGCTAAAGGCCACATCTGACAAATGTTGTTTATATAAATTCCTGCCCGCAATGAAAACAAAATCAATAAATGCAATTCTGGACGGAAGGAAAAATGTCTTTCTGCCATTTTGGGTCAAGGTCCACTCATTCATTTGCTTCTTTTTCTAAGGAGAAAGACTTTGTTACCAACAGTATTAACATGATTTTGCTTTATAAATTAAGTTCATCGCAGAAGCAAATCTCTTTCTTTCAGGAGAAGTTGGTTAGGATGAAATGGGTCATCTATTACAGGCATCTATTTTGGCTCACGGTGTGATATCAATCTTTTTACTGCCTTTCAGAGAGAATTTGCTCGATAATTTAACAAGTACAGATTTGAAGTTGGATGCCTTTGAAGTTAGATGTTTCCAGACAATGAACTGAATGTTTTTCCCCCCAGAACAAATTAATCTAAGGTGTCAAGTCTGGCTAGTGAAACATGATTAAACTCAGTTACTTAGTTACACTGTGATACTAAGATAATCATGAACTTGAATGCATTGGTCTAACAACATAAAAATATGCCAGGCTGAAGGTGAGGAAATCTTAAGACATTTTAGAACATCATTATTATTATCCATAGAATATTTCTTACAAATTTTAGAAGTGACAATATGGGGGCAAAGTAAGTAGAGAAAACAAATCTGTTTAAATTTTCTTAATATTTAAAAGAAATCTTGAACCTGCCTCAATGCAAAAAATCAGTGCCAGGGAAGAATTTGAAGAAATAATTTTGCATCCAGAAAAACACCTTAATACATACTTAACATGTTCCAAAATTCTTACAGCCATTGACCTACTTTTGAGAATAGTCACAACTGTTAAAAAGGAACTGCTAATTTTGGGGTAGCAGGGACTCACAAAGTGAATGGGTCACATTACATGTTTTTGGATGTATGTTAGTTATGAAAAACACTACTTGGGAAGACAAATGGAGAGCTCTGATTTTCCCAGAGAGTGTTACTAATTTTTTTTTCTTCCTTGGTGGTCTCATGGGATCACGGATCAATCTTCTCCCTAGTTTTGTGAGTCCTAAGATGGCTGATAAGGTCAATGTGGGAATGGCCAGTGGCAGCTGGGTGATAGTTTATAAGATGACCTGCTCCTTTGCTATCGTTCCCAACCAAGTGCGCACATATAAACACGCGCGCTCACACACACACTTCACAATATACCCTGACTGCTCCTCCAGTTTTAAGTGATCATAGAGCAAAATTTCAACTGCTGGAGAAACTTGGCAGCTTGAGCAGCATCTGTGGGAGGAAAGGTAATGTAATTTTTTTATTTTAACACTTTATTTACAGTAATAATTTATTTACAAGAATAAACCATCCCATGCCTTTCCATTCTTTATATACCTGGTCATTGCTTTCCATACTGTTCTAGCACTGCTGCCGCTCCTGACACTCCGGGGTTTTATATTAAACACAATAATTGAGGGGCTTCCTCTCCTCTCCAGTAGGAGAAGAACCCCACACCGTGGTCCTTCCAATTGTCAGTGTTTTGGGTCAAAACCTTGCATCAGGATTTTCATGCTTGTTGCTCGAGATTTCAGCATCTCCATGTCTTGTGTTACCACGGGCCAGAGGTACTCACAAGTCAGTGGGGATGTTTCATTTCTTCAGGAGGTCTCAGAACACACACTTGATCTTTTTCCCTCTGTTCACATGGTAATCTCTTTCAGAGACTGGAATCGATTATCTACTCTAGGAGTCAACTGTTGGCAATAAAAGTGACATGATCTGCCCAATGTAACCCACTGATTGCAACTAAGACCTCATTACTGGGGATGGTGGCCTGGGAAACAATACTGATGTTGGTTCAAGATTAAATTTACCAAGTTCACTGACAAATAGTTCACATTTTGTCCAAGGTTTTGCTCGCAGACTTTTGGCATCTACTTTGGTAATCTGAGAAAAGAAATTGATAAGGATCAGGATCAGAATGATTAGTTATAACATAGTTTTCTAAGCTTCCTCATATATTTAGGGGATATAGAATAATGTTCATTATAATATGCCTTACAAAATGTTTTCAAATAAAGACGTACTTCTTCAATTTATATCATATCATTCTAAATGCTAAGCTGAGAGACAGCAGATTGCTTTTTACTTGCATACAGAACACTTGTAGCACAAACCCAGACATGCTGACGTACTGAAGGAGAATTTTGTGGATCTGAAGAAATCAGTCTTCCACTTCTGAAGAACACTAGCCAGCTTATCTTTCTACTGTGACTTCTTTTGATCAACTTCTCTGTGAAATTCAGGGACTTCAAAAGCAATTCTTATAAGAAATTAAGCCAAATTTTCCTAAAATGAACTCATTCTTATGTGACAAAAAATGTGTAAGGAGTCTACCCAGAGGTTTATTTGATACCCCTGAGCCAATTGTGCTTTGCATGTGCCCATTTCAAGTGGCTGTCTGTCTACTCCTGATGATCATTTATTTTCTTTCTGAGCATTTTATTTCATTTCAACCAGTTTTTTTTAAAATAGAAACTACTTGCATGTAGCATGTTACGTATGCTATGTAACCTAAGGTTAAAAGTTCATTTGATATCACGGTTCTGCTGTTTCCTGAACGATATAGAAGATTAACATATTTTCTCTGAAATTGAAATTTGCTAATTGAAAACAGAAAATTTCAGGTCAATAGACTGCCAGTTTGTCAGTTCTTCCACACATACCTTCTTTCAAACTATTGCTGGTCACAATTTACAATCTTCAATACATTGAATTTTTAGACTAATATTTGATGCAATTTCATTGTATTTTTTATTAAACTTTCTTTTTTTGTAATTTATTTTTTATTGAAGTTCATCATCAAGCAAACATTTCCATAAAATGTATTTCAGATACTGTACATATATATCATATAATTATATTTGCCACAAATCTCCACATAATATTTATCTGAGGTATACACTTATAGAAAAGAGTGGAAAGAAAGAGCAAGCAAAAGGAGAAAACTATGTACAAGAAGGGAGTAATCTTTTTTTTTACAACATATCCATTGATTTGTGAGAATAAAATCAGGCCTATGAGGTGTTATGTAATTAAACCATTTTCCCAGTATGAATCAAATTGTCCCAACTTATGATTAACAGATGCTGTTATCTTCTCCATTTTGAAAATGTCCATTGTAATTTCCATCCATGCATTTAAAATTGGGCTCTCCTGTGATAATCATTTCCTGGTAAGAGTCTTTTTACCAGCCACCAGCAACATATTCATTAAATATTTATCTCTTTTCAACCATTCTTGAGTTATATACCCAAAATATATGGTCTTACTCTCTAAAGGTATTTCACATTTAAAGATGTCTTGTAGGGCCTTGTGTATCCCACTCCAATAGTCTCTGATAACGGGGCATTCCCAGAAAATATGATAATGGTTTGCATTTTGACTTCCACAATTTATCCAGCAAACAGGGAGGTTACTATCATAATGGGATTTCTGAGAGGGTGTAATAAAATATCTTATCAAGTTATTCCACCCAAACTCCCTCCATTTCTGTGAACTGGTACACTTCCACTGATACCTCCATATTATTGTCCAGTCTTCCTCAGATATTATTATCCCTCCTTTCTTCTCCCATTTTGTTTTAATGTATGAAGTCGAATGTGTTTTAAGATTTGACAAACCCTTCGGACTTATATACTATTCTAAGTAGCTCTATCAAACATGTACTTGCCTTGGTTACATTTTTAACCCTCCTATTAACATACTGTCGCATCTGTAAATACCGATAAAAGTCTTGTTTTTCTAGTAAGTGTTTCTCTTTAAGCATTTCAAAACTGAACAGTGTTCCTTCTTTCGTTATATTGCAAAGAACTGTTATTCCTTTAGCTGTCCAGTCCTTAAATCTAGTATCCAGTTTATTCGGCGGAAAATCCAAGTCATATGCACACCATTTAAGAATTGCAATATCTCCCTCTATTTTATATTCTTTTACAATAGTTTTCCAAATTTTAGGAGTCCATTTCACCCATAGGTTATCAGTAGTATTTATGTAACTGTGTAGGTTGTTATCAGCCAAAATGGCCTGTATGGGGATGGAAAGTATCCTCTCTTCAACATTTTTCCATTGAGCGTCATATGATGTGTTGCACCAGCATATCACAGCTCTCAACTGTGCTGCAAAATAATAATCTCCAAGAGAAGGTAGGCCCCCTTTTCCTTGGCTAATTGCAAAGTTTTGAGACTAACTCTAGGCCTTTTACCTTGCCATATATATCTTGATAACATTTTGTTCCATTCATTGAATTGATTTTGGTTAATCTCTGTTGGTAGGGTCTGAAAGAGATATAATAGTCTGGACAATATATTCATTTTAATGAATTCAATCCTTGAACTGAGACTAATAAAAGGAATTAGGTTCCATCTCGTTATATCTTCCTTAATTTTTTTATATATAGGTGGATAATTGCATTCTGATAATTTTGCCAAATCTTTTGGCATAATGATGCCCAAATATTTGAAAGGCTCTTTTGCCATGCCCAGGGATATCGAATTTCAATTTCTCTTGGTGGGCGATAGTTATATGCAAGTAATTGGGTTTTATCTATGTTGATCTTGTATCCTGATAATTGACCATATTGTTCAAAGGATTGCATCAATTTAGTTAAAGATTATTTTGGTTGCCCTATATAGATCAAAATGTCATCCGCGTAACAGCCCAATTTATGCTCTGTCCTCTGAATAGTAATTCCCCTGATATCTTCATTTTGTCTGATGTATTGAGCTAATGGTTCCAGATATAATGCGAAGAGTATTATATCACGTGCCCCTTTCCAGGGTAAAACTATTTTATAAATATCCATTGATTTTAATTCTAGCAGTAGGATTGTCATATAATGCCTGCATAGTTTTAATAATTGTGACATGTAAACCAAATCTATGCAAAACTCTGTAAAGAAAATTCCAATTAACCAAATCAAAGGCTTTTTCAGCGTCCACGCTTATCACTATTGCTTCAATTTTACTTTTTTGTATATGATCCACAATGTGAAGTGTCCTTCGTATGTTGTCATGTGTTTGGCATTGTTGTATAAAACCTGTCTGATCAGTATGTATCAGTGTGGATAGAAACTCTCCTAATCGTTTGGCCACGATGGAGGTAAATAATCTATAATCCACATTAAGAACAGATATTGGACTAAATGACCCACATTCCATTTTATCCTTACCTTCTTTCGGTATAGCTGTGATTATCGACTCCTTCCAGCTGGGTGGCATTTGCGCCTTTTTTTAGAGCCCAGTTCAGTGTGGGGAGTAAAACAGGAATTAACTCTTTTTAAAAATTCTTTATACCACTCTGCCGTATATTCATCTGATCCTGGTGACTTGCTTAACTTAAGCCTACTAATTGCAGTTTTTAGTTCAGCTTCAGTTATGTCAGCAGTCATCGTTTTATTTTTTTTTTGCTTTAAGTGGGTAACTCTAGAGAATTCAGGAAGGTGTCAATTTGGGTTATGCTTCCCCCTGGATCTTTGGAATATAGATTTTTGTAAAAAACTTCAAAAGCTTCTTGAATTTCACTTAGCTTATTTTTTTTTTATCATTTTTGTTTTTGGATCCCTAATTCCATGAATTGTATTTTCTGCTATCTTTTTTTTCAGTTTCCATGCCAGTATTTTCATAGATTTAGATCCACTTTCATAGTGTCTCTGTTTCAGAAACATTAATTTTTTCCTGATTTCTTGTGTAGACAAACTATTAATTTCTTCCTATTTTTTAAATTTCCTCTAATGTTTCCTGTGCTAAACTCAATTTGTGTTTTTTTTTCTAGTTCCTTCAGCTTACTTTGTAATTCCCCTAATGTTTTATTCCTTTTTTTTCTTATAAGAATATATCGCTATAATTTTCCCTCTTAAGACAACCTTCAGAGTATCCCATGGAATGGGAGGTGAAACCTCTCCATTATCATTGAATTCTAAGTAAACACCAATTTCTTTGTTAATTTGTTCCTTAAAACAGGGATTATTGAGTAGACTTGAATTTAGTTCCCAAATAGTATTCTTTGGTTGTAGGTCAAAATCAATAGATAAATATATAGGTGCATGCTCACTTATATCTACTGTCCCAATTCCACAGGTGATTATTTTGTCTGTATCTTTTCCAAATGTTATGAAATAGTCTACTCTTGTATATACGGAATGGGGGGCAGAATAATGAGTGTAATCCCTTCTGTCGGGGAAAAGGTCCCTCCATATATCAATTAGACCAACATCCTCAAAAACAGTGTTAACTTTCTTATGTAAGGACTTTGTTTCATAGGTTTTTCTATTGGAAGAGTCTAACTTTGGTTGTAATTGTAAATTTAAGTCTCCCCCACATATCAAGAGACCCTCTGTTTCCATTACAATAATATTAGTAATTTTCTGGAAGAAACTAATATCATTTCCTGGGGGTGCATATATATTCAATAGAGTAACTGAATTTCCATCTATATTCCCCATTACCAGAATATATCTGTCCTCCTTATCTCCCATTTCGAATACTTTTTCAAAATTTAGCTTGCTTGAGATGAGAATAGCAACTCCTCTCCTATGTCCTGATTTATATGAGGAGAAAAACAAATTAGTGAAGCCCATTCTCTTTAATTTTCCATGCTCATTATCACTTAAGTGAGTTTCCTGTAAATATACTACATGGGCTTGTTCTTTCTTCATTTTTGATAGAAATTTACTGCGCTTGATTGGATTTAACAGCCCATTGACATTAAAAGAAATGAATTTTACTTCGTCTTTAGCCATGTGTATTTATCTGTCAGTATATCATTGAAATTAGCAGAATTAAACTTAATCAATCTACTCCCTGAACAAATAAGAACCAAGAAACGCGAATAATAAAAAAGGTAACAAAGATGTGATTCCAAGGCTGAGGACTCTAGTAGATGACCTTGGGTTGAGCTAGAGGAAACGTCTAGCCGTGGGGGATAAGGGATAAGGGACCAAAATTGGGCCCTTGAAGACAGAAGCGGGTGAATTCATTATGGGAACAAGGAAATGGCAGACGAGTTGAACAGGTACTACGAAATTGTCTTTACTAGGGAAGACACAAACAATCTCCCAGATATAATAGTGGCTAAAGGACCTAGGGTAATGGATGAACTGAAGGAAAATTATATTAGACAGGAAATGATGTAGGATAGACTGTTGGGTCTGAAGGCTGATAAGTCCCCAAGACCTGATGGTCTGCATCCCAGGGTACTTAAGGAGGTGGCTTTAGAAATCGTGGACGCATTGGTAATCATTTTCCAATGTTCTATAGATTCAGGATCAGTTCCTGTGGATTGGAGGGTGGCTAATGTTGTCCCTCTCTTCAAGAAGGGAGGAAGAGAGAAAACAGGGAGTTATAGACCAGTTAGCCTGACATCAGTGGTGAGAAAGATGCTGAAGTCAATTATAAAAGATGAAATTATGACACATCTGGATAGCAGTAACAGGATCGGTCCAAGTCAGCATGGATTTACGAAGGGGAAATCGTGCTTGACTAATCTTCTGGAATTTTTTGAGGATGTAACTATGAAAATGGACAAGGGAGAGCCAGTGGATGTAGTGTACCTGGACTTTCAGAAAGCCTTTGATAAAGTCCCACATAGGAGATTAGTGGGCAAAGTTACGGCATATGGTATTGGGAGCAGAGTACTGACATGGATTGAAAATTGGCTGGCTGACAGAAAACAAAGAGTAGTGATTAACGGGTCTCTTTCAGAATGTCAGGCGGTGACCAGTGTGGTACCGCAAGGTTCAGTGCTGGGACCGCAGCTGTTTAGAATATATATTAATGATTTAGATGAGGGAATTGAAAGTAACGTTAGCAAATTTGCCGATGACACAAAGCTGGGTGGCAGTGTGAAATGTGAAGAGGGCGTCATGAGAATGCAGGGTGACTTGGACAGGCTGGGTGAGTGGGCAGATGCATGGCAGATGCAGTTTAATGTGGATAAATGTGAGGTTATCCACTTTGCTGGTAAGAATAGGAAGGCAGATTATTTAAATGGAGTCAAGTTAGGAAAAGGGGAAGTACAACAAGATCTAGGTGTTCTTGTACATCAGTCACTGAAAGCAAGCATGAAAGTACAGCAGGCAGTGAAGAAAGCTAATGGCATGCTGGCCTTCATAATAAGGGGAATTGAGTATAAGAGCAAAGAGGTCCTTCTGCAGTCGGACAGAGCCCCGGTGAGACCACACCTGGAGTACTGTGTACAGTTTTGGTCTCCAAATTTGAGGAAGGACATTCTTGCTATTGAGGGAGTGCAGCGTAGGTTCACAAGGTTAATTCCCAGGATGGCGGGACTGTCATATGTCGAAAGATTACAGCGACTGGGCTTGTATACCCTGGAATTTAGAAGGCTGAGAGGGGATCTTATTGAAACATATAAGATTATTAAGGGATTGGACACGCTGGAGGCAGGAAGCATGTTCCCGTTGATGGGTGAATCCAGAACCAGAGGCCACAGTTTAAGAATAAGGGGTAGGCCATCTAGAACGGAGTTGAGGAAAAACTTTTTCACCCAGAGAGTAGTGGATATATGGAATGCTCTGCCTCAGAAGGCTGTGGAGGCCAGGTCTCTGGATGCTTTCAAGAAAAAGATGGATAGAGCTCTTAAAGATAGCGGAATCAAAGGTTATGGGGATAAGGCAGGAACTGGATACTGATTGTGGATGGTCAGCCATGATCACAGTGAATGGCGGTGCTGGCTCGAAGGGCTGAATGGCCTACTCCTGCACCTATTGTCTATTGTCTATTGTCTAGTGATAACCTCTCCTACCTGTGAGTTGAGGCCCACACTGCAGTACCCATACAGTTAAGTGAAATAAACTATGTCCATTACACAGAAAAGATTTCCCTGTGTATTCCTCTCATGTACGTATATATTCTCATTTAGGTAGGGAGAAAGGAATGACTGAATGAATAAAAAATAAAGTAATTGAGTAATATAGAATCCACATTGTAATATATATTTCTTGAGATAAGTATAGCACTGTCTATTTTTGCTTCTGTTTAGCTTATCAACACATTTGAAATTAGTCAGACTTTATGGCTCTTCTGGAGGGGGTGAGGGCTGATAATCATATATTTTAAATTCAGTAGGTAACTACCAAAGTTGATTGTGTCAGTTTGTTTGTACTTTAAACAACCACTTAAAAGTTCTGTTACATACAATTCTGGTCCATTGAAATGTACTTTGTTAATTAACTCTTAATGTACATCGAACTGAGAATGACAGAATTTTTTTTAAAAACTACAAACGATGGAAGCCTGAGACAAAAATGGAACATCTTGGAAATATTCAGGTTGTGTTCATAGGAAGAGAAATGTCTAATATATAACCTAGAATGGTGGGAGATATGTCTGTTTTTCCTGTTGACTACATATAGTTGTATGATGTAAATTTGAGCTGCGTAACTGCAATCTTTGGCCTATTTAAGCCAATGAAACTATCTTTAATTTGATACAAATTAGCAATAATTAGATGAATCATTCATGTCTCAGATGTGGAAAAAAATTACAGAGATGAAATGGGATTTTGCAGTGAAGACAAATTACCTCAAATTTTACATTTGTCTGTGTTTTGTTTCACTTTGACATCGCATGGCAAAACAACTAAAAGCTTTCTGGCTTACAAATTAAAATTCTTCAGACTGAGAACCATTTATTCAAAACTGTAAAACAAAGAATGTAAATAGAGAAATGTGTCAAGTATAAGGTTAAGCGTTGATACTTACCCACAGCATTACCTTCACCTTCACATTTGTCTTATGCTTTGCCACTTAACTTTACAATGAAATATCATTGAGCATAAAACAATAGTTAAAACAATCAATTAGTCCCTTTGTTGTTTCTGTCTCTCCAATTTCTTTCATTGTTTTCCGAATCCAGGGTTAAAATTTCACATATCACAAGCAGCAAGCTAATTTGCAAATTGTCATTTAAAATGCAAAAGGCATAGTGCATGATAGCAGGATGCAGTGATTGCATATTAATCAAATTAACACAATACTTCAAAGGTTTCAGTCCACCACTTTACCAGCTTCCTTTCATATCAACATCCATAATGGAAGGAGGTTACATAATGAATGACTTGGCAAGGGAATTGTTTACCAGTTCTCACCGGAACTGGATACTGGCTCATTTTAAGAGAACATTGAAGAAAAGTGTTCCAACCTTAAAATATCATGATTTTTTTTGAATCTCTTTCCTGACCTATAGAAACCAAAGGTGCTCATGCTTACCTTTTTCATTTCACATTTATTATTACAATCTACATTAATTTTATGTACAGATAATATATATACCTGCAGTTACAGTCGATGTTGATAGGTGTGCATAAAACAAAATAGAAGCTGATATATAAACGCAGCATAACTGTGTACTTTAGTTCAATGAAATGTTGGTGCAAAACCAGATGTATTCATAGACATTGTGTTTGTATTCATACACAAATCTCAAATGATGGTTAAGCAGCTTGAGGGATCATGTTATTCATAAAGAGAGCCATAATATACAGAAGTAAAGGGATTATATTGATCTTTTACAGAAGGATGCCTCAGCTACAAGCAGAGCATTTCTGATCACTGCACTGTAGGGAGGGTGATCAGGTCACTATGAAGGAGATGAAAGACTTACCAGAATGGTTCCTGAGATTATAAGTTTGATATATGAGGATAGAATAGACAATTTTGAATTGTTTTCCTTGAGACTGAGTAGGGATTGAAAGGAATTTTTAGTTGTCTGCAAGATCATGACAGATTTAGACAGGGTAAACTGACCAAAACTGTTGTCTTTGATAAAATGATCAGAGGCCAGAGGTCACAGGTATGTGGTATTGGCAGAATATATGTTATCTGGAATGTTCTGCATGTCAGAGTAGTAGGTCCCAACTTCGTTGTGACTTGCAAAGGGAATTGTTGGATATTTGAATGGATGTTGTAGAGGTTGAGGACTAGGACTGACTAGGTGGCACAGTGGTACAGTATAACTAATAATTTTACTGCCTTCATTGAGGAGGTCAGCAGAGGAAGGAGTAATCAGCTTCAAGTTCCTGGGCATCAAGATCTCAGATGATCTATTATACTGGGCTTAACACACTGATCAATCATGAGGAAAGCATGGCAGCAGCTCTAATTCGTTATGATGTTTGAGGAGACTCAATAAGACATGAAAGACTCTTACAAATCTCTATAGATGTACAGTGGAGAGCATCCTGACTGGGTGTATCACAGCTTCATATGGAGGTTCCAATGAACAGGATTGCAAGAGGCTGCAATGGGTTGTAGACTCAGGCATCTTCAGCACAGGCACAATCCTCTCCACCACTGAGGACATCTTCAAGAGGCTGTGCCCTAAGAAGGTGACATCCATCACTCAGGACAAACAACTTCCGAGTCGTGTCCTCTTCTTGTCACTACCATCAGAGAGGAGGTACGGGAGCCTGAAAACCAATAGCCAATGATTCATAAACAATTTCTTGCCTTCAGCTAAGGAAAAGTAATAAAAAATGAAGGAAAGAAAGGGAAATAGAATTGCAGTTGCTGTATTCTAAGTGATAGAAGCAATTCTCTTCTTTAAATCATAAAAACAGTTCATTGACTTTTAAACATTTTGGGATAACCTGATCTAGTGTAAAGTTGAGTGACAATGAAACTGTGAAGAGAACAAAGCTTTGGGGATTCCCACTCAGCTTCAAGGGAATGTCAAGGTACTACATTCATGGGTTATGATGTGGAATATAGAATAGAATGTGGAAAAGTGATGGGATAAAAGTAAAGTTTGAAAGGGTAGATAAAAGGTTTATGTATCTACGCCAATGGGCAGGAGAGTTTAGAACCAAGGGTCATACCCGAAAAATTCAGAACTTAGTTATGAAGAAATATCAGAGGCTAGTGAATCTTTAGAATTCACCTCCAATGAGGGCTGTGAAGACAAAGACCAATAAATGTTTGGATGTTTGCACCAGTCTTCACTATGGAAGACACTAGATGTTGAAGGATGCAAGTGAGAGTCGTTACTATTACAAGGGAGAAGGTGCTCAAAAAGCTGAAAGGGTACATAAGTCACCTGGACCAGATGAACAGCACCCTAGGGTTCTGAAAGAGGTAGCGGTAGAAATTGTGGAGGTATTAGCAATGACCTTTCAAAAATTATTGGAGTCTGGCATGGTGTCAGAGGACTGGGAAATTGCAAATGTCACTCCAGTCTTAATTACTATTATTATTGTGTATATTATTGTTATGTATTTTATTATTAGTTAAGTCTGCACTCTAAGTATGTGTGTTTTTTTTTAATTTTCTGCTGTAACAAAAGAATTTCCCACTCAAGATCAATAAAATATTTATTATTATTATCATTATTAGGAAAGGAGGAAAGCAGCAGAAAAGAAATTTTAGACCAATTAGAATGACCTCAGTGGTTGGGAAGACATTGGAGTCAATTGTTGAGGATGAGGTTATGGAGTACTTAGTGACACAGGACAAGATAGTACAAAGTCAACATGGTTTCTTTAAGGGAACCTGTTGGAATTATTTGAAGAGATTACAAGTATGATAGATAAAGGGGATGTAGTGGATGTTGTATATTTGGACTTCCAGAAGGCCTTTGACAAGGTGCCACACACGAGGCTGCTTACCAAGTTAAGAACCGATGATATTACAGGAAGGTCACTGGCATGGTTAGAGCATTGGCTGATTGGTAGGAGGTGGCAAGTGGGAATAAAAGGATCCTTTTCTGATTGGCTGCCAGTGACCCGCGGTGTTTTGTAGGGGTCAGTGTTGTGATCGCTCCTTTTCTATATTGCATGTCAATGATTTAGATGATGAAATATAAGGCTTTGTTGCCAAGTTTGCAGATGATACTAAGATTGGTGAAGGGGCAGGTAGTGTTGAGGAAACAGGTAGTCTGCGAAAGGACTGAGACAGATTAGGAGAATGGGCAAGAAAGTGGCAGATAAAATACAATGTTGGAAAATTCATGGTCATGCACTTTGGTAGCAAAAATAAATGTGCAAACTATTTTCTAAACAAGGAGAAAATCCAAAAATCTGAAATGCAAAAGGACTTGGGCGTTTTTGTGCAGAACACTCTAAAGGTTAACCTGCAGGCAGGGTCAGTGGTGGGGAAGGCAAATGCAATGTTAGCATTCATCTCAAGTGGTCTAGAATACAAAAGCAAGGATGTGATGCTGAGGCTTTATGAAGCATTGGGGAGGCCTCACCTTGAGTACTGTGTACAGTTTTGGGCTCCTCATCTAAGAAGAGATGTTCTGGCATTGGAGAGGGTCCAGAGGAGGCTTACAAGGATGATTCTGGGAAATGAAAAGATTATCATACGAGGAACATTTGATGGCTCTGGATTTGTACTCGCTGGAATTTAGAAGGATAAGCGGGGTGGGGGGGCGGGTTGTCTCATTGAAACTGTTTGAATGTTGAAAGGCCTAGACAGAGTAGATGTGGTAAGGATATTTCCCAAGGTGGGGGAGTCTAGGACAAAAGGGCACAGCCTCAGGATAGAGGGCCGTCCGTTCAAAACAGAGCCGAGAAATTTCTTTAGGCAGAGGGTGGTGAATTTGTGGAATTTGTTGCCACGTGCAGCTGTGGAGGCCAGGTCATTAGGTATATATAAGGTGGAGCTTGTTATATTCTCGATTAGCCACGGCATCAAAGGTTACTGGGAGAAGGCCAGGAAATGGGGTTGAGGAGGGGGGAAAGGATCAGCCATGATCATATGGCGAAGCAGACTCAATGGGACAAATGGCCTAATTCTGCTCCTTTGTCTTATGGTGCTATAGTCTTATGGATGTGAAGGGAATCACAGGGAGTAGAGTTATTCCACATAATTGTCACTGAATAAAAGATCACCTATGATATTACTGAATAGCAGAACAAGTACCATGGGCCAAATGACCTTATTCCCTCTTCTATTTTATATGAATTAAACAAAATCTTTTTATTATGGAATGTATTCATAATTTGCAATCTTATTTCAAAAAGGCATCAAAATATAATTGCTAACATATTTATATTAGCACCCTTACAATTGTATATAAATTGACTGTATCAAAAGTGAAGCTTTGTTATGTATGTCATGAATATAGCTCCACAAAATCTAATGGGACGTTTTACTACCATTGCCAATCACGTTGTGTACTTCCCAGTCAGAATGAATCAACAAGATCCATGGTGGTGTTACTGAATGAAGAAAGTCTATGGCAAACCTTAAACAATATGTTCTGGACTGTGGTAACATAGAAACAAACAAAAATATTCTTGGTGAAGAGATGACAATGGATTTTCTAATTTCATATAATTTTGTTAGATTTACAGAGCAGCAAATGGCATCAGTTCAACATTCTTTTGGAGAGCGTGTTTTTTTTTTGCCCCTTTACTTTTAGAAACAGTAGTCACTTGTCAGCAAGCAATCATAGGTTCCTTTCTCCTTACAGATATCCAGGTAAAAACACCATTCTGTACATAGCAGGTTGTGATTCCAATCACATGACACACCAACTTTCCTGATACTTTTATTGGGATTTACCAACGTGGATAGACAAGAGAAAGTAAAGGATATAATTATTTGGGCAATGCTAAGAAAGGGCTGGTGGTTGGGAAGAATTGAATTGTCAATGGTAACAATTTTTCTAAAAAGATTGCATTCAGTTCTCTCCACTGCCTGGGCTTGTCAAGCAAACTAAGCTTGAAATTTTATTCAAAGGAATGTACGTAATTACAAAGGTGAGAAATTCTATTCATCCAAATTGTTAATTCTCCCATTTAGACTTGAAATTCCTCTCTCATAATGTCTAATAACTTCTGAAATGATTCAGTGTGTGTGTTCTTCAATACCAAAACTGGAAGATCAGGCTTAACTAATAAAATTCATTGACATATGGTACTTATCAGACATTATTCAGAATTAAAATAAACCTTTGGCCATCTCACCCCTGTGAATAAATTATAGAGATGTCAAGGCAAAAATGCCACTTCTTAAGCCAGTTCAGTTTCTCAGTCAGAAAGATGTAAACTTGAAAATCAATGGAAATCAGAGCAGATTATCTGTGATGTTTTGTTGGAGATTGGAAGGACTATGACATTGCTCGCTTTTAGCTAAGTTGTCAGCTTAGCCTTTGCCTGTTCAAATCATTCACTGAAGCATATGACAAGCTGGGCTTTACACTCAACATCTACAAGACAAGGGTCCTCTAACAACCTGCCCCTGCTGCATCACACATTTACCTGATAATATAGATACATACCGAGGGCCTGAAAAACGATGAACAACTTCCCAGATCTCGGGAGCCACCTCTTGGTAAAGGCAAAATCAGAATCAGAGTCACTTTTATTATCACTGACATATGCTGTGAAATTTTCCCTTTTGCATCAGCAGCACAGTGCAAGATTTTAAAAATTATTATAGATTACAGTAAGAAATACAACACTAAATAAGTAAATAGTGCAAAAAGGGAGGAAAATAGTGAGGTACTGTTCACTGGTTCATGGGCTATTCATCAATTTGATGGCTGAGAATTTTAAAGGTGACATTTACCACCTCCTTCAATGCTCTAGAAAGGCCGTTGGTTGATCAAAGAGAAGGGCATTTGTTTTTCTTGCAATTTCTGTGGGAATTGGTGGTGTTTCTTGCATTTTGGAAATCATTAAGAACACTTCCTTTGTAAAGCATAATATTGGGAGCTTGCTTCATACTAATTTATCTCTTAGGTGTCTTGAAAACGTCCTGATTTAAAAGTCATTGCTACTTACACAGCTATGGCAAACGCTGATCCAGCTTCATAACACAGCCTGCACCAAATGTCCGAATGGGGCTTTCAATATTCAGCAGAGCAAATGGCTTGATGGTGTCCTCATTGACCGAGCTGGCTGAGTTCTGAATGACATAACTACTAGATTGTGCCCACACCATATAGTCAAGGAATCAACATGAAGGATAAAGCTTTTTGACTTCAACTTCACTAATCTACCAATGGCAGATTTATCTGCCCAGAAAGACTTTGAGCAAAGTGATCATCACATAGTCCATAGTCCTTTTGGAACCAAAGCTCAAAATTCATCCAGTGGAGCATCTTCAACTATGTCATGAGGTGCTACAGCTCTATTAAATGGGCTGGACCAACAGCTCTAAACTAGGCACCCATGAGGTATTATGGACGAAGACAGTGTCAGAAGTGTATACTGCCTCATTCGTAACCTCAGTGACTGACCCGTTTCTCATTATGTCATTACTCTGAAGTCAGGGGATAAACCTGGGTTCAATCAGCAGAGTTAAAAGCTCATGCCTGGGATTATTAGGAGGTGTAATTTGCTAACGCTATAACACAGGTGTATGTTCATGTTAAGAGGCAAAGGTGACCCATAGCTCTGAAATCCTGCCACATCTAGCTGTAAATGATGATTAAACAGATAATAGGGACATCCAAGGCCAGCCCTTTTCTTAATGTTAAAGGATTGAAGCAAGCTAGTTCTTAAGACGTTTGAAGTGCAGATTAGATGATCCATCTCAGCTTCTTCCTGGGGCTCGCAGAATCACAAACGACAGTCTTCAGCTAGTTGATTCAATTCATGAAATTTCAAGGAATAGCTGAGAGCACTGAAGATAGATCAAAAACTACGGAACCATAGAAACTCCAGTTGTACTACTCAAGACACACAGAACAATATTTGCTTCTTCTCTATTCCAGGTATTACAGTAAATCTATAACACCAGCACCTAATCAACCATTTGGAAAGGAGCACAGATATGAACCATTCAAAAACAAAATCATGATAAATCTAGTCCAGGTAATCACTGGCCAGTCAGTCTATTCTCTGTCATTATGAAACTGTGAGAAATATTCCATATTTCAAAATAATGCTTTTTTTCAAAATTTTCAAGAATTTTAGTTATACTAGAGACATTTCTTTTTGCTAACATTAAAAGTTTCACTTCTCCACCGTAACAAAACAGCTACAGAGGAAATGAAAGGGAATGCTTCTCTGTTCTGTGCATTAAAACTCTATTTTTGGCAATTGCACTGCTTTGCAAGTTTGGTTTTTATAGGTGTTATGATATTCATAAATCTTGGTCGACTGACTCGAGAGTAATGCAGCACCATATAAGACTCAAGAAGGTAGAAAATACCATTTTTTATGTAATTGGCTTACTTTCTTGTATTTATCATTGATTTTGCTCTTCTATTTATTCTTAGGTTGAGGTTAAGGTTAAGGTTAAAGCTTTGAAACTTTCACATATCAGTATTATTTTTTGTCTCTTTCCTTGCTATATGCATTGTCAGATTGCATATACAGGCTGGCTTTCCATGACATTTTCAATTGATCTGTTAACTTGACAATTTTATTTCTCATCGTGTTGTTCAGCAACAAAAAGCCTTCCTTTCCACCATAAATTGAAAATTAATCTATTTGGGTAGCAGTTAAACTCAACTTAATTAAAATACTAGAACATGGGTGAAGCAAAGCACAGATGGAATTTGTAAAGACTGCAGTATCTTCAGTATCTCAAGGCCTTTCATTATTCTTGCTGGCAAAGAATAAAATGTAACAAGATATAGCCACCAAAATTTTCAAATAGAAGTTTAAAACATTTTATGAATTCACGGACACATTTCACTCTCCACAAAGAACAATTCTTGATCCACTTGCAAAAGAAGCTTTAAACATACAGAAGACACAGAGACAGGTGGAGTAGAGGTTTCTGGTATTCTGCCAAGTTAAATCATCTAATTGTTTCTATTTTAAAACAGGCATGGAGACTTCTTTATTTTCTCCACATTTGTGCAAATACTGCACCACCTCCGTCCATGAAGTTTGTCCATTGACATTTGGCTGCCAATCGTGTGCACTTTACACTTTTACTTTCACCTTGAATGAGAAAACTAAATAAAAAGGACTGTTAGAGACGAGAGCGTGCCAGCTAATATTAGGTTCAAAGATTCAAAGTAAGTATGTATACACATCACCATATGCTACTTTGCAATTCATTTTCTTGCAGGCATTTATAGCAAGATGACGAACTATACATGACAAAGAATGACAAACATATAACAAAGACTTGCTGTTATATTGAACAAGTGGTACTTAACAAACTTTAGGCAAAATATGGAGATGGCAGAATGTTAGGAACCATGTTTGTTCGGAATTACCATTGTCTCTCTTTACAAACAAGAGAAAATCTGTGGAAATCCAAGCAACACACACAAAATGTTGGAGGAATTTAGCAGGCCAGGCAGCATCTATGGAAAAGAGTACAGTCAACATTTCGGACCGAGACATCGACTGTAGTCTTCTCCACAGATGCCGCCAGGCCTGCTGAGTTCCTCCAATATTTTGTTTGTGTTGTACTGTCTCTTTTTGTTCTTTCTAATTCACATTTAATTTACATGCTTTTCCATTGACATAACTCTCATCATAACGAATCATGATTCAAACTGCCATTTTTCTACTGCTTTACATTCTTCACATCATCTTTACAAAACATTTTGGAGAAAATTCATATTATCAGGGAGGAAGAACTTGCAGCCTTACAGCGCATTAAGGTGTCTGACCAAGTGCACCTTCAGACTTCGTGAGAGGCTAGAGAGGAAATCGCGGAGACCCTCACAAAGATAATTGCTTCATTGCTAGCCACTGGAGATGCGCCCAAAGACTGAAAAGTGGCTAATATTGTGGAAATGGGTGAAATTCAGATGGAATATTGTTTCATTGTTTAAGAAGGATAGCAAGAACAATCTCAAGAACTACAAGCCACGCAGCCTGATATCAATGGTGGGTAGGTCAGACTGACTGGCCTGTAGTTCCTTGACTTCTCCTTGCTCTCTTTCTTATGCAATAACAGTGAAGCAAATATATCCAGAAGGGTCTCCACAATTTCTTCTCAAGCCTCCCACAAAGTCTGAGAATGTAATCTGGTGGACTCAGGGGATTCACCTACCTTAATATGTTGTAGGTTTGCTAATACTCCCTCCCTTGTAATATGAATGTTTTCCAGAACATCTCCATATGTTTCCCTTATCTCTTGAGCAACTATGATTTCTTCCTCAGTAAACACCAGGGAGAAATATTCATCAAAAATCCCACCCATCTGCTGAGGCTCAAGACATAGGCAGCTTTGCTGAACTCTAAGGGAACAACTCTGTCTAATACTATTCCTTTACTCTTCACACTGTATCTCTATACTACCTCAGGATTTTCTTTAACCTCACTCACCAGATCCATCTCAAACCCCCTCCTTGCCCTCCTGACTTCCCTTTTAAGAATATTCTTAGTTTTTTTTTTACAGTCATTAAGGAATCCACTCATCCCAGCCTCCTAAACCCAATTTTCCTTGACCACACCCTCAGCATCTCACATTAGCTAAGTTTTCCAGAACTTATCAGATTTACCCTTCACCCTAACAGGAGCATGCTGCTCCTGCACTCTTGATATCTCACACTTAAAAGCCTCTGTCACACCATTTGTCCCTTTCTCTTTGAACAGTCATTCTCCATTGGCCTCAGTTATATCCTCAAAATTAGCCATGCTCCAGTTTAGGACGCTGATTTGTGGATCTGTCTTATTTTTGCATCACTGCCTTAAAACTAATAGAATTATGGTCACTAGAGCCAAAGAACTCCTTGATTTCCACCTTGGTTACTAGCCCTAATTTGCCTCAAGAGAAGATCCACTGTTACAACCTCCTGAGTAGAACTATTCAAGTTGACTCAGGAAGCTTTCCTGGACCCATTTCACAAATTCCACCCCTCCAGGCTCAATCTTTCCTGGGGAAATTAAAATCTCCCAGTTATACAACCCTGTTATATTTATACCTATGAGCAAATTCTCTCTGCACCAGTTTCTCAAGTTTCCGTTTTGAGGGGGGTTCTATAGTACTGCCCTACTCCAACCCTCTCCAACCTACATTATACCGATATGGCCTCACTGGACGATCCTTCAAGAATGTCATCTCTAAGCACTGCTGTTGCATGCCACTTCCACCACTTAACCTGGACTTAACCTGACATTGATCCTGTGGATAGTCAGAGGCTTTTTCTCAGGGCTGAAGTGGCTAGCACAAGAGGGCACAGTTTTGAGGTGCTTAGAAGTAGGTACAGCGGAGATGTCAGGGGTACGTTTTTTATTCAGAGAGTGGCGAGTGTGTCAAATGGGCTGCCAGTGACGGTAGTGGAGTTGGATACAATAGGGTCTTTTAAGAGACTCCTGGATAGGAACATGGAGCCTAGAAAATTAGAGGGCTATGGGTAACCCTAGGTAATTTCTAAGGTAAGAACATGTTCAGCACAGCTTTGTGGGCTGAAGGGCCTGTATTGTGCTGCAGGTTTTATATGTTTCTACCTAATGATGAAGAGTCTTGGCCCAAAACACTGACTGTTTATTCATTTCCATAGATGCTGCTAATCTGCTGAGTTCTTCCAGCAGTTTGTGAGAGTTGATTGGAGCATCTCTCAGGTTCTAAGACTGCTGCAAATGAGGCCAAATGACAGAGAAGTTGTTTTTATTATTAATTCTCAATGTCATAAACAATTGCATTGTCATTCTGTAGGACTGAACGATTGGATAGTCCTTGTCGACAACATGACCTGCGGCTCGGAAATAAGCTGTCATGTAGTTTACAGAAATAACAAGTGTAGAATATCCAGGTTCACTTATGACACAAAGCTGGCTTGGCTTTGTGAATATGGAGAGCATTCTGTGAATATAGATAAGTTACATGAATGTCTGAGGACATGGCAGATGGAAAATGCTAAGGCAAAAACATGTGAAGCAATCCCGTCCAGTAGAAAAAATAGGAAATCTAAGTTTATTTTAAATAGTGAGAGATTCAAGAAGGCTGGGGTTCAGAGGGGCCTGAAAATGAAGTGTCAGTCTTCATCGTAAGAGAATTCAAGTACAAGAGTAACCATGTTTTTCTAATATTATATTGGACCCCGGTGAAACTGCATCTGGAAAATAATTTAAAGGTCTGGCCTCCTACAAAAGGAAGGATATACTTGTGACCGAGGAAGTTCAGCAAAGGTTTACCAGATTGATTACCAATCTGGGATGGGAGGGATTGACATTCTGAGCAGAGATGAAGCAGGCTGAGTATTTACTCTCTACAGTTTAGAAAACTCAGTTGTGATCTCATTGAAATATACACAATGCACAAAAGGCATGACAGAACTGTTGCAAGGATGATATTTTCCTTTGCTGATCTAAAACCAGGGGTCACTAGCTCAAAATAAGGCAGCTGCAATTTAGGAATAAGGTAAGAAATTTCTTTACTCAGAATGAATCTTTGAACTTTTCGACTTAAGAAGAGGGTATAGCCCTAGTCATTTTGTGTACTCAAAACAGAAATTAATTGGTTCTTTGGATTTTAAGATAAGAAGCACTGAAAGAAACAAAATTGGCCATGAATTTATTGAATGGCAGTGCAGGTGCAAGGAACCAAATTGACTACTCTACTCCTGCTTCTGTTGTATATATGTTTCTTATTGCATATGCAGAGCATTTGGACAAAAAGCTTATTTATGTAAACATGCATGTCTTAGCACATGCAATAGTTGTTCAATTGGTATCTACCCTGCTTGACTGTTGTCCACCATCTTGATAAATTATAAGCTGAGAAGACCATAAAACATAGAAAACATAGAAAATAGGTGCAGGAGTAGGCCATTCGGCCCTTTGAGCCTGCACCGCCATTTATTATGATCATGGCTGATCATCCAACTCAGAATCCTGCACCAGCCTTCCCTCCATACCCTCTGATTCCCCTAGCCACAAGGGCCATACTCGATAAAGTACTCGATAAAGGTGGGAAGATGTGCCTGGAGGCTGTGGAAGTGAGCGAGGTCCTCAATGAATACTTCTCTTCGGTATTCACCAATGAGAGGGAACTTGACGATGGTGAGGACAACATGAGTAAGGTTGATGTTCTGCAGCATGTTGATATTAAGGGAGAGGAAGTGTTGGAGTTGTTAAAATACATTAGGATGGATAAGTCCCCGGGGCCTGACGGAATATTCCCCAGGCTGCTCCATGAGGCGAGGGAAGAGATTGCTGAGCCTCTGGCTAGGATCTTTATGTCCTCGTTGTCCACGGGAATGGTACCAGAGGATTGGAGGGAGGCGAATGTTGTTCCCTTGTTCAAAAAAGGTAGTAGGGATAGTCCGGGTAATTATAGACCAGTGAGCTTTCTGTCTGTGGTGGGAAAGCTGTTGGAAAAGATTCTTAGAGATAGGATCTATGGGCATTTAGAGAATCATGGTCTGATCAGGGACAGTCAGCATGGCTTTGTGAAGGGCAGATCGTGTCTAACAAGCCTGATAGAGTTCTTTGAGGAGGTGACCAGGCATATAGATGAGGGTAGTGCAGTGGATGTGATCTACATGGATTTTAGAAAGGTATTTACATAGAAACATAGAAACATAGAAAATAGGTGCAGGAGTAGGCCATTCGGCCCATCGAGCCCGCACCGCCATTTATCATGATCATGGCTGATCATCCAACTCAGAACCCCGTCCCAGCCTTCCCTCCATACCCCCTGATCCCCGTAGTCACAAGGGCCATATCTAACTCCCTCTTAAATACAGCCAATGAACTGGCCTCAACTGTTTCCCGTGGCAGAGAATTCCACAGATTCACCACTCTCTGTGTGAAGAAGTTTTTCCTAATCTCGGTCCTAAAAGGCATCCCCTTTATCCTCAAACTGTGACCCCTCGTTCTGGACTTCCCCAACATCGGGAACAATCTTCCTGCATCTAGCCTGTCCAATCCCTTTAGGATTTTATACGTTTCAATCAGATCCCCCCTCAATCTTCTAAATTCCAATGAGTACAAGCCCAGTTCATCCAGTCTTTCTTCATATGAAAGTCCTGCCATCCCAGGAATCAATCTGGTGAATCTTCTTTGTACTCCCTCTATGGCAAGGATGTCTTTCCTCAGATTAGGGGACCAAAACTGCACACAATACTCCAGGTGTGGTCTCACCAAGGCCTTGTACAACAGCAGTAGTACCTCCCTGCTCCTGTACTCGAATCCTCTTGCTATAAATGCCAGCATACCATTCGCCTTTTTCACTGCCTGCTGTACCTGCATGCCCACTTTCAATGACTGGTGTATAATGACACCCAGGTCTCGTTGCACCTCCCCTTTTCCTAATCGGCCACCATTCAGATAATAATCTGTTTTCCTATTTTTGCCACCAAAGTGGATAACTTCACATTTATCCACATTAAATTGCATCTGCCATGAATTTGCCCACTCACCCAACCTATCCAAGTCACCCTGCATCCTCTTAGCATCCTCCTCACAGCTAACACTGCCGCCCAGCTTCGTGTCATCCGCAAACTTGGAGATGCTGCATTTAATTCCCTCATCCAAGTCATTAATATATATTGTAAACAACTGGGGTCCCAGCACTGAGACTTGCGGTACCCCACTAGTCACTGCCTGCCATTCTGAAAAGGTTCCGTTTATTCCCACTCTTTGCTTCCTGTCTGCTAACCAATTCTCTATCCACATCAATATCTTACCCCCAATACCGTGTGCTTTAAGTTTGCACACTAATTTCCTGTGTGGGACCTTGTCAAAAGCCTTTTGAAAATCCAAATATACCACATCCACTGGTTCTCCCCTATCCACTCTACTAGTTACATCCTCAAAAAATTCTATGAGATTCGTCAGACATGATTTTCCTTTCACAAATCCATGCTGACTTTGTCCGATCATTTCACTGCTTTCCAAATGTGCTGTTATCACATCTTTGATAACTGACTCCAGCAATTTCCCCACCACCGACGTTAGGCTAACCGGTCTATAATTCCCTGGTTTCTCTCTCCCTCCTTTTTTAAAAAGTGGGGTTACATTAGCCACCCTCCAATCCTCAGGAACTAGTCCAGAATCTAAAGAGTTTTGAAAAATTATCACTAATGCATCCACTATTTCTTGGGCTACTTCCTTAAGCACTCTGAGATGCAGACCATCTGGCCCTGGGGATTTATCTGCCTTTAATCCCTTCAATTTACCTAACACCACTTCCCTACTAACATGTATTTCGCTCAGTTCCTCCATCTCACTGGACCCTCTGTCCCCTACTATTTCTGGAAGATTATTTATGTCCTCCTTAGTGAAGACAGAACTAAAGTAATTATTCAATTGGTCTGCCATGTCCTTGCTCCCCATAATCAATTCACCTGTTTCTGTCTGTAGGGGACCTACATTTGTCTTTACCAGTCTTTTCCTTTTTACATATCTATAAAAGCTTTTACAGTCAGTTTTTATGTTCCCTGCCAGTTTTCTCTCATAATCTTTTTTCCCCTTCCTAATTAAGCCCTTTGTCCTCCTCTGCTGAAGTCTGAATTTCTCCCAGTCCTCAGGTAAGCCACTTTTTCTGGCTAATTTGTATGCTTCTTCTTTGGAATTGATACTATCCCTAATTTCTCTTGTCAGCCACGGGTGCACTACCTTCCTTGATTTATTCTTTTGCCAAACTGGGATGAACAATTGTTGTAGTTCATCCATGCAATCTTTAAATGCTTGCCATTGCATATCCACCGTCAATCCTTTAAGTGTCATTTGCCAGTCTATCTTAGCTAATTCACGTCTCATACCTTCAAAGTTACCCCTCTTTAAGTTCAGAACCTTTGTTTCTGAATTAACTATGTCACTCTCCATCTTAATGAAGAATTCCACCATGTTATGGTCACTCTTACCCAAGGGTCCTCTCACGACAAGATTGCTAATTAACCCTTCCTCATTGCTCAAAACCCAGTCTAGAATAGCCTGCTCTCTAGTTGGTTCCTCGACATGTTGATTCAAAAAACCATCCTGCATACATTCCAAAAAATCCTCTTCCTCAGCACCTTTACCAATTTGGTTCACCCAATCTACATGTAGATTGAAGTCACCCATTATAACTGCTGTTCCTTTATTGCACACATTTCTAATTTCCTGTTTAATACCATCCCTGACCTCACTACTACTGTTAGGTGGCCTGTACACAACTCCCACCAGCGTTTTCTGCCCCTTAGTGTTATGCAGCTCTACCCATATCGATTCCACATCTTCCCGGCTTATGTCCTTCCTTTCTATTGCATTAATCTCCTCTTTAACCAGCAACACCACCCCACCTCCTTTTCTTTCATGTCTATCCCTCCTGAATATTGAATATCCCTGAATATTGAGCTCCCATCCTTGGTCACCCTGGAGCCATGTCTCTGTGATCCCAACTATATCATAACCATTAATAACAATCTGCACTTTCAATTCATCCACCTTGTTACGAATGCTCCTTGCATTAACACACAAAGCCTAACCCTAACCCTAACACACAAAACATAGGAGTAGAATTAATCAATTTAGCCCATCAATTAGCAGGAGTCAAAGCGTGAGAATAAAGGTGGCCTTTTCTCGTAGACTGCCACCAACCAGTGGTGTGCCACTTGGGTCAGTATTGGGAGCACTTCGTTTCATGGTTTATATTAATGATTTGGATGAAGGAATAGATGGCTTTGTGGCCCAGATTCCAGATGATTCAAAGATAGGTGGAGGGGCAGGTAATGTTGAAGAAGCAGGGGGTCTATGGAAGGACTTAGGCAGATTGGGGGAATGGGCAAAGAGATGGCAAGTGGAATATAGTGCAGGGAAATGTATGGCCATGCATTCTGGCAGAAGAAATAAAGGCATAGACTATTTTATAAATGAAGAGAAAATTCAAAACTTAGAGGTACAAGGGTACTTGGGAGTCCCCATGCTGGATTCCATAAAGGTTAACTTGTAGGTTGAGTCAGTGGTAAGAAAGGCAAATGCAATACTATCATTCATTTTGAGAGGACTAGAACACAAAAGCAAGGATGTAATGCTGAGGCTGTATAAAGCTTTGGTCATCCTGCACTTAAAGAGAATTATGAGAAGTTTGGTCCCCTTATCTGAGAAAAATATATGCTGGTACTGGAGAATGTCTGGAGGAGGTTCAGGAGAATAATTCCAGGAATGAAAGGGTTAATTTATGAGGACCTAACTCTTTTTGATGGCTCTGGGCCTGTATTTGCTGGAATTTAGATGAATGATGGGCAATCTTATTGAATCCTATTGAAAACTTAAGGCCTAGATAGAGTGGATGTGGAGAGGATGTTTCCTGTACTGGGAGAGACTAGGACCAGAGGGCACAGCCTCAGAATTGAAGGATGTCCATTTCTGAAAAGAGGCAAGGAAAAAATTCTTTAGCCAAAGGATGGTGAATCTGTAGAATTCATTGCCTCAGATGGTTGTGCAGGCTATATTTCAGTTGGAGGTTGATAGGTTCTTGATTATTCAGGGCATCAAAGGTTACAGGGAGAAGGCAGAAGAATGGGGTTGTAAGGGATAATAAATCATCCTTCAGTGGTGGGGAGGGCTTTACCTGTGACGGATTGGGTAGCTTCTACTACTTTTAATAGGCTTTTCTATTCGAGGGCATTAGTGTTTTTGTACCAGGCTGTGATGCAAACTCCACACCGTACATCTTCAAAAAACCTCTCCACCTCTGAGCCTCCTATGAGGATTGGGTCACGGAGCTCTGGTTTCCTTCTTTGTAATCAATAATCAGCTCCTTGGTCTCTGAAACCTTTCCAGAGCGTAGTGATTCTTGAAAAATCATTATTAAGCCATCACAATCTCTTCAGCTACCTCTTTCAGAACTCTGGGGTGTGGTTCATCTGATCCAGGTGACTTATCTATCTTGAGTTCATTCAGTTTCTCAAACACTTTATCCTTATTAATAGCAATTACACTCATTTCTACTCCCTTTCAATCTCGAATTTCTGGCATACTGCCGGTGCCTTCCATAGCAAAGACTGATACAAAATACTTATTAAGCTCATCCGCTATTTCTTTGTCCCCCATTACTACCTCTCCAGCTTCATTTTCCAGTGGTCCGATATCCACTTTTGGTATCCTCTTTGATAATACTGGCTAGCTTCCCTTCATACTTTCTCTCTTCTCTCCTTAGGGTTTTTTAGTTGCCTTCTGTTGATTTTTAAAAGCTTCCCAAACCTCTAACTTCACATAAATTTTTGCTAAATTATATGCTCTCTCTTTTGCTTTTATGCTGTCTTTGATTTCCTGTGTCAGCCACAGTTATCACCTTCCCTTTAGAATACTTCTTCATCTTTGGGATATATCTATCCAGCGCCTATTGCACCTTTGTCTGTCAAACTTCATCTAATTATCTCAATTAGAAAGGTTGTTTCTAGGAAAAAGTGATTAAGAAAAGAGATCATGGAAAATATTAAATCTGAGCTCAGGGCATTTAAAATAGCAATGGCTGGTAGTAGACAATCGATCTTGGAATTTGATGCTTTTAGTAGCGAGAGACTTGAATTGAATAAGTAGGAAGACATTTTTATTATGGTAGAAAACTGGAAGATTGGTGAAAACAGGGCAGTAAACATTGTCTATATGGAATTCAGTAAGGCATTTATCTGGGTCTCCTTTGTCAGGCTGGTCTGGAAAGTGAAGGTACATGAGATCCAAGGCCAGCTGGCTATTTGGATCCAAAATTGGTTTGGTGATAGGAGGCAGGATGTAGTGATGGAAAAAATCTTTCCTAATTGAAAATTGGTGGGCATTGGTGTACTTTAAGAATCAGCGCTGGGACATTTATTATTTGTGATCTATATTAATGACTTGGATGTGAACACAGGAGGTCTGATTAATAAGTTTGGAAATGACATGAAAGCAGGTGGTGTTGGGGAGAGCAAGGAAGGTTGTCTGAGGCTACAGCAGAAGATATATCATATGGAAGATAAGGCAAAATGTTAGCAAATGGAACTTGATCTCAACATATGTAAGGTGGCAACTGGGAATTTAAATATGGGTAGGACAAACCGAGTAAATGGAGGGGGGCACAGAGCCATGCAGGTAGATAGGCCGGTGAAGAAAGGCACATGGCATCTTATATTGCAACTTTACAAAGCATTATTTCGACAGCATTTGGAGTATTGTGCATGATTCTGATCAGCACACTATCGGAAGGATACGGTTGAGAGTGTTCAGAGGACACTCCTCAGGATACTTTCAGATTGGAGAGCTTTAATAAAGGAGAGAGAGTGGAAAGGCTGGGTTTGGCAGCTATAGACTGCTGCGCCTGACTTCAGTGGAGAAGTTGTCAGAAAAGATTCTGAGGGACAGGATTTGTGTTCTCTTGCAAAGGGAGGGACTGATTAGTAGGAGAAAGCACGGTTTTGTGTACGGGAGACCATGTCTCACAAATGTGATTGAATGTTCCCAACCAACACTTTATTCTTTTGTTTGATAGCACAGGCCAGCTTTGTTTTCAGACCTATGAGCGTTCTCAATGAGGTAGCCGTATGAAGTAAGTACAACATCCCCCATACCATTCCCGTGGAAAGAGATGGCTAAAATTAGCAAATGAACATAAGAAAATAGACATAGGAGTAAGACACTAGGCCCCTCTAGAGTAATGGAACGGGCCCAGAGGGCTGAATAGCCTAATTCTGTTCCTGTGTCTAATGGTCTACTATTCAAAACGATCATGGTTCCTCTTCTGTGCCAGTTCTCCATAGTCCTCAATTCATTCACCTTTCAAAAATCTATCTACTTCCTCTTTCAATATCTCCATTGATCTAGGCTCCATGAGCTTCTAGGGTAAAGAATTCCAGATATTCACCATCCTCCATGTGAAGAAGTTTATGGTCCTCTGATTTTAATAACTGCTCTCTAATCTTGTAACAATGTTTCCTTATTCAAGATTCTCTCTCTAGTGGAAACATCTTAGCATCTATCCTCTCATTCATGCTGAGGATATAATATAATTCTTTAAGATCCCTCATTCTTCTAAACTCTGAAGAATATAGATCTAATTTCCTTAGCCACTGGTGATAGGAAACCTTTCTTATCTCAACATTTAGTATAATGAATTTCTTTCGGACTGCCTTTTGTCTTTTGCACCCTGATAGGATGCCCAAGTTGGTGTGGTCTTTCATTGGTCCTATTATATTTGTTATTCTATTATAGATTTATTGAGTATGCTCACAAAAAAGAACACATACTGTTGTTGCTTCTGTACCTCAATCATCTTCAGGTAGAGAAGATGAATGTACCTTGTTTCTCCAGTTCAGTAACAATTTGCCTTTGGACACAATGGTTCTGTCCATAACAGTGTCTAAGACACTATTGGAGTAGGTTGTGAATAGCATCACTTATGGTTCATATATGTGTGCATTGAACATGTTGATATGTAGGCATGATCAAACATATGGTAGAATCTAAGAAAATTCTACCATTCAATCTATAAGAATCTTAGGGATTATTTTCTGCAATTCATGAGAAATGAAATATAATTTCTTGATTCTGCAAGTAAGTATTAATTATCTGGAATTATGAATCAACACAGACTTAATTTCTGACATTTCTGCTAAAAAGTGGAAAAGCTAAATGCAGCAGTGACCTTCACAGCAAGCAAGATTGTTGTACTAACCATGAGGGGTTCCAGGAGGTCACCATGAAGAATATAGTGCAATGCCTCAATTGCATCTCAGTGAATTTGGATAGATTCCAGCTCAAGAGAGGGGTGTCACAGCTGACAGACAAACAGAACAAGGGCTTTTCTTAGATTGTTCAACTTCTTTCTGACGAGTTTATTTAACATCAATGATTCAAAGTAAATTTATTATCAATGTATGTGTGCAGTACACAACCCTCAGATTCATCTTCCCACAGGCAGCCACGAAACAAAGAAACACCATGGAACCCATTCAAAGGAAGCATCAAACAAACACCCAATGCACAAAAGGACAAATCATGCAAACAGTAAAAAATGAGTGAAAAACACAGAATATAAAACATCACAGAGTCATTGGTACAGTCAAGCAATACTCATTTCAATTTAGCATTGTGTCATTTTTTGACTGTAGGCCACAGAGCGAATCTGTCCACATCAAAATTTCACAAAATAGCAATAAAAATAGGAGTAACCAGAAACCAGAAACATCATTACATTAACCACAGAGCCCAATCCACAAACTGTGTCAATTAAACCTTGCCCAAGGCCCAAGACTCTGGCAGTATAGAGTGAGAAGGAGAGAGATCGGTCAAAAGGTTAATGGAAATTTATGTACAAATTAAATTCAGTACAACCACAAAATTTTGGAGCAGCATGAAAAAAATATAGGAAGCAGCCCCAGGCCTACCACTGGGAAACCACACATCAGATTAAGTCACTCAATTGACCCGTTCCCTAAATCTTGGAGATGGGTCTAAACATAATAACACCATAAGACCATAAGCTATAGGAGCAATATGAGGCCATTTGGCCCATTGATTCTGCTCTGCCATTTCCTCATGGCTGATCCAATTTTCCACTCAGCCCCAATCTCCTACCTTCTCCCCATATCCCTTCATGCCCTGACTAAGCAAGAATCTATCAATCACTACTTTAGCCTCCACAGCTGCCTGTGGCAAAGAATTCCACTAATTCACCACCCTCTGCCTAAAGAAATTCCTCCTCATCTTCGTTCTAAAAGGGCATCCTTCGATTCTGAGGCTGTGTCCTCTGGCATCAGACTCTCCCATCCTAGGAAACATCCTCTCCACATCCACTCTATCAAGGCCTTTCACCATTCAATAGGCTTCAATTAATCACCACTCATTCTTCAAAATTCTAGTGAATACAGGCCCAGAGTCATCAAACACTCTTCATATGACAGCTTAATCCTGAAATCATTTTCGTGCACCTCCTTTGAACCCTCTCCAATTTCAACACTTCCTTTTTTAGATAAGGGGCCCAAAACTGCTCACAATACTCCAAGTGAGGCCTCACCAGTGGTTTATGAATTCCCAGCAATATATCTTTGCTCTTATATTTTTGTCCTCTTGAAATGAATGCTAAATTGTATTTGCTTTCCTCACCACAAACTCAACCTGCGAATTAATCTCCAGGGAGTCCTTCACAGGCACTCCCAAGTCCCTTTTTCTCTCAATTTAGAAAATAGTTAATCGTGTTATATCTTCTACCAGAGTGCATGATCATACACATCCCAACACTGTATTCCATCTGCCACTTCTTTATCCATTCTCCTAATTTATCTATCCTTCTGTAGCCTCCCTACATCCTCAAAACTACCTGTCCCTCCACCTATCTTCATATCATCTGCAAACTCATCTACAAAGCCATCAATTCCAACTTCCAAATCATTGACATCTAATGTGAAAAGAATTGGTCCCAACACAGACCCCTGTGAAACACCACTAGGCACAAAATAATCTGCAGATGCTGTTGTCAAAGGAACACTCACAATGCGCTGGAGGAACTCAGCAGGTCAGTCAGCATCAGTTGAAAAGATTAGTCAATGTTTCGGGCCGAAACCCTTCGTCAAGACTGTAGGAAGAACTTTGGGGAGGGTTTGAAGAATGCTGGTAGTTGAAAAAAACAGTGATTTTAAAGACAAAGTGGTGGGGGAGGGGAAGCAGGGAGGTGATTGGCAGGAGAACAATGTGTAGTAGAAGGAGGCGGAATTATGAGGGAGGTGATGTGAAATAGGGATAGAGGAAGGGAGGGGGGAGGGAATTACCGGAAGTTGGAGAATTCTATGTTCATACCAAGGGGCTGGAGACTACCTAGACGGTATATGAGGTGTTGCTCCTCCAACCTGAGTTTAGCCTCATCATAGCAGTAGAGGAGGCCATGTATGGACATATCTGAATGGGAATGGGAAGCAGAGTTGAAGTGGGTGGCTACCGGGAGATCCTGTCTGTTGTGGCGGATGGAGTGGAGGTGCTCGACGAAGCAGTCCCCCAATCTGCGTCGGGTTTCACCGATGTAGAGGAGGCCACACCGGGAGCACCGGATGCAATAGATGACCCCAACAGACTCACAAGTGAAGTGTTACCTCACCTGGAAGGACTGTTTGGGGCCCTGAATGGTAGCAAGAAAGGAGGTGTAGGGACAGGTGTAGCACTTACGCTTACAGGGATAAGTGCCGGGTGGAAGATCCGTGGGGATGGACGTGTGGATAAGTGAGTCGCGGAGGGATAGATCCCTGCGGAAAGTGGAGAGGGGTGGAGAGGGAAAGATGTGCTTAGTGGTGGGGTCCTGTTGAAGGTGGCGGAAGTTGCAGAGGATAATGTGCTGGATCCGGAGGCTGGTGGGGTGGTAGGTGAGGACAAGGGGAACTCTGTCCACTAGGCATCGGCAGCCAGCCAGAAAAGGCTTCCTCTATTCCCACTCCTTGCCTGTCAATCAGCCACTGCTTTATTCATGCTAGAATCTTTCCTGTAATACCATGAGCTTGTAGCTTGTTAGGCAGTCTCATGTGTGGCACCTTGCCAAAGGTCTTCTGAAAATCCAAGTACGCAACATCAGCTGATTCTCTTTTGTCTGTCTTGCTTGTTATTTCTTCAAAGAATTCCAACAGATTTGTCAGGCAAGATTTTCCCTTGAAGAACTATTCCAGAATCTAGCTATTCTTGAAAGATCATTACTAATGCCTCCATAGTCCCTTCAGCCATCCTCTTTCAGAACTCTGGGATGAACACCATCTGGTAACTTATATACCTTCAGACCTTTCCCAAGAACCTTCTCTCTAGTTATGGCAACTTCACAAACTTCATGTCCCCTGACACCAGGAACTTCCAAACATACTGTTAGTGTCTTTCACAGTGAAGATATTTATTCAGATCACCCTCCATTTCATTGTCCCCCATTACTACCTTTCTAGCACCATTTTCCAGTGGTCCAATATCCATTCTGCCTTTCTTTTATACCCTATATAGCTGAAGAAACTTTTGGTATCCTCTTTAATATTATCGGCTAGCTTACTTCTGTATTCCATCTTTGCTTCCTAATGATTTTTATAGTTGTCTTCTGTTGGCTTTTAAAAGCTTCCCAATCTCCTAACTTTCCACTAATCTTTGCTCTATTATATGCCCTCTCTTTGGCTTTTATGTTAGTTTTGACTTCCCTTGTTAGCCATGGTTGTGTCATTTTTCCTTTAGAATACTTCTCTTCTTTGGAATGTATACCCTGTGCCTTCCAAATTGCTTCCAGAAATTTCAGCCATTGCTGCTCTGCTGTCATCCCTGCTAATGTTGCTTTCCAATCGATGCTGGCCAACTCTTTCCTCATGACTCTGCAATTCCCTTTACTCACTGTAATATTGATACATCTGATGTTAGCTTCTCCTTCTCAAATTTCAGTGTGAATTTTATTATATTGTGATCATGTTCCCCAAAGGGTTCTTTTACCTTAAGCTCTCTAATCAATTCTGGTTCATTGCACAACACCCAATCCAGAATAGCTGATCCTCTAGTGGACTCAATCATGAGCTGCTCTAAAAGGAGATCTCGTAAGCACTCTGGAAATTCCCCCTCCTGTCATTTAACACCAACCTGAGTTTCCCAATCTACCTGCACATTGACGTCCCCCGTGACTATTATAGAAATGTCCTTTTGACATGTATTTTCTACCTCCCATTGTAATTTGTAGGCCAAATCCTTAACACTGTTTGGGAGTCTGTATACCACTCCCATCAGGGTCTTTTTACCCTTGCAGTTCCTTCGCTCTATTCACAATAATTCAACATCTTCCAACCCTATGCCACCATCACCTCTTTCTAATGATTTGATTTCATTTTTTGCCAGTAGATCAACGCCGCCCACTTTGCCTTCCTGCCTGTCCTTTCGATATAATGTGTTTCCTTGGAGATTAAGCTCCCACCTATAATCTTTCAGCCCTGGTTCTGTGACACCTACATCATCATACCTGTCAAACTGCAACAGAGCTGCAAGTTCATCTACCTTTATCTGTATACTACGTGCATTCAGATACGCCTTCAATCCTGTATTCACCCTTCTCGATTTTGTCTGCCTTTTACATTGCAGCTCACCCTGTTGACTGCAATTTTGCTCTGTCAATAGCCCCTCCTAACTACCCATTGCTTCTGTTTGTAAACCAGCTACCTCATCTTCAGCACTATTATTCGCCTTTCCTACGATACTTCTTGTATTGAAATATAGGCAGCTCAGGACACAAGTCGCACCATGCTCAATCTTTTGATTTCTAAATTTGTCTGAGATCTTACTAACATCTGCCTCCACAACCTCTCCATTAACTGTTCCAGCACTTTGGTTCCCATCCCCTGCAACTCTAGTTTAAACCCCACTGTGCAGCATTAACAAATCTGCCCACTAGGATATTAGACACCCTCCAGTTCAGGTGTAAGCCATCCCTTCTGTACAGGTCCCACCTTCCCTGGAAGGGAGCCCAATGATCCAAAAATCTGATACCCTCCCTCCTACACCAACTTCTCAGCTACGTATTAAATTGTATAATCTTCCTAGTTCACGGCATGGCTAGCAATCCTGAGATCACCACCCTAGAGGTCCTGCCTTTTAATTTAGCACCTAACTCCCTATGTAGAACCTTGTTACTTGTTCTACCCTTGTCATTGGTACCTACATGGACCATGACTTCTGGCTGTTCACCCTCCCACTTAAGAATGCTGAGGACTCAATCCAAGATGTCCCGGACCCTGGCACCCAGGAGGCAACATACCTTCTGGGAACCTTGTTCTTGCCCACAGAACCTCAGTTCCCCTAACTAACAGATTCCCTATTACCACAACTTCCCTTTCTCCACTCCTTCCTTCCAAGTCACAGATGCAGAGTCAGAGAGACACAGCCACTGTGACTCTCCGCTGTAGGTCATCCACCCCCCCCCCACCCCAAAAGTATCTGAAGTAATATAGCTGTTGTTGAGGAGGATGTGCACAGGGGTACTCTGCACAGGCTCCTTAACCACATTCCCCTTCCTGACTGTCACTCAGTTTCCTGTGTCCTGCACCTTGGGTGTAACTGCCTCACTATATGTCCTATCTATCACCCATTCTCCCTCCTGAATGATCTGGTTATCCAGTTCCAGCTCCAACTCCTTAATGCGGGTTGTTAGAAGCTGCAGCTAGATGAACTTCTTGCAGTTGTAGTCATCAGGGACACTGGACATCTCCCTGCTCTCCCACATCCCACAAGAGGAGCATTCCACTATCCTGCCTGGCATCTCTACTGTCCTAGCTGTGCAAATATAAAGAAGAGAAAGAAACAACTTGAGCTTTTCTTTCTTTGCTTTCTCTGACTGAAGCCTCTCCTTTCTGAATCCTTGAAGAGCTAAAGCCTCAAGATCACCACTCTGACTATGTCCACTCAGACCACGGCTGCTGCACTTGCCCCTACCTTCCTTTGATTTGCTCTTACAAATCAATCACAGATGTTGATTGCTCACTGGGCAAAGCCCTATTATGCTGCCATGGCCTACTGCTGCCTTTTATCCTCAGGCTGTGGACCTGATGGGGTCCCGTCCTCTCCAAACTTCCAATGTCCGGATTGGCTATTGGTCAATGTCTATTACACTGCCGCGACCTGCTGCTGCCTCTTCCCCTCGGGCAGTGGACCTGATTGAAGTTCCCTCCTCTCCAAACTTCCGAAATCCAGATTGGCTGTTGGTCAAAGCTCTTTGCATTTTCTAGCTGGAAGTCAGAAGGAACATTTACCTTTACCTGTAGTTTTGTTCCACCAGTTCTTTTCAAACCCATTCCTATCCCAACCTTCATTATGAGAGCCATAGAGTCATTGCGTTATACAGTTCAGGAAAAGGACTTTCGGACCCACTTATCCATGCTGATCAAGTTGAGATGCTCACATTTGTCTCCACTTGGCCCATATCCCAGTCTAAACCTTTCCAATCCATGCAATTGTCCAAATGCATTTATAAATGGTGTAATTGCACCTGCCTTTACTACTATTTCCGGCAGTCGCCTATTATTGCCAAGTTGCTCCCCTACTTTTAGCTCCTTATTTTCCTTCAACATCAGTACACTCAGTAACAAACTGTACCTTGTATATTTAGAATAAGAATCTATATATATTACAGCAACTCCATTCTCTTAAACCTTTACCAACTTCAGTTCAATTTCTACTGGGGTTGTTGTAAATTCCCAAGTAATATTCAATCATTTTGCAACATAGCAAGTATTTCTGTGTACCCAAAACAGTAGCCATGGATGAATGAACAGATTTGCAGTCCACAAAGAGCTAGATCAGTAGCATTTAAATTCAGTGATTCAAAACTCTACAAGACGTCCAGGTACTAACTACAGAAGGCCATTTTGAGAGCCAAAAGGCAGAGACACATTTGGATGCACTTCAGCTAGGCAGGGTTTGCATGCCATTTCTTCCTAGAGGGCGAAACATTAACAGTATAACTGCAGAGATGCTTCACTCCCTGATGAGCTCGACACATTTTATGCTTACTTTGAAATGGAGAATAAAACTACACCTGCACAAATCCCCTCAATATCTGGTGACCCTGTGAAGTCTGTCTCAGAAGCCAACATCAGAACATTCTTCAAGAGGTTAAATCTTTGCAAGGCCCCAATGGTATACATGACAGGGTATTAGAAACCTATGCTATCCAACTAACTGGAGTGCTCAAGGATATCTTCAACCTTTCACTGTTGCAGCCGGAGGTTCCCAAATGCTTTAAAAGAGCATCAATCACACCACTGCACAAGAAGAGCTGGGTGAGCTGCCTTGAAGACTATCACCCAGTTGCACTCACATCTACAATGAGGAAATACTTCAAGGTGTTGGTAATAGCTAGAATTAACTCTTGCCTGTGCAAGGACCTGTACCTGCTACCATTTGCCTGATGCCACAATAGGTCTACAGCTGATGCATTCTCCCTGGCTCTCCACATGGACTACATGGACAACAGCAATACCTATGTCAGGCTGCTGGTTATCGATTACTGCTCTATGATCAGCACCATTATCTCTTCAGTAAGAATCATAACCTTCAAGACCCGGGTCTCTGTACCTTCTGCTGCAACTGGATCTGCGCCTTCCTCATTGGGATACCACAGTCAGTACAGATTGTAATAATATCTCTTCCTCACTGACAATCAGCACTGGCACACCCCAAGGAGAGTGCTTAGCCCAACACCTTACTCTTTCTACGTCCATGACTGCATGGCTAGACACAATTCAAACATCATCCATAAATTCACCAATAACACTACTGTTGATGGCAGAATCTGAGATGGCAACAAGGAGCTGAAAAGGGTGAGATAGATTGGCTGGTTGAGTGGTGTTGCAACAACAACCTTGTGGTCAACATGTGTTATGCCTCAGTCTGATCACCAGGGGGCTCCAGTGTCCTCTAAGTTGTGACACTCCTCCGCCATTGATTATTAGTTGATTATTTTCGTCAACATCTCATTTTAGTTATCAGTGCATCTGTACCTTGGTTGTTTCTCCAATTAAGTTCCCTCTATGTTGCTTGCCTTTTCTCAGTCTTAGCAATGTGTAGAGTGATTCTCAAGTCCTAGCTGTGTTGACTACAAACCAATCCTGAAGTAAAGATTCTCTGTTCAACTCCATCCTTGTGTCTGGTCTCCTCTGCACTTGGGTGTGCTGTATGTCTCTCCTGGTAGTCCACGGGATAAAGATATTGACATTTTCCATTACTACCCCAGTTCAACCCTGCCTGATAATCACTTCCAATAATTTGGTCTGCAATATGGACCCAGCAGAGGATGAGCATCTTCGATCGGTACTGACCAGACAGGAAGTCACAATGAGTGGACATGAGCATGTGCTCAGCAGATCTTGACCACCCTGCTGATGCTTACTGAGATTGTCTGGCTGAGCCAGCAAACCCTGCCATACCAACTCCTGAGTCATGAACCTGCCGGCACCTGAGCATTTTGATGGCAACCCAGAGACCTGCAGATGGTTTCTTACTCAGTGTTCTACGACTATCAAGCTGCAAGCCACCAAGCTCCCTTCCAACTGCTGCAAAGTGACCTATATCATCTCATTCCTCTTTGACAATGCTCTCGGCTGGGCTACAACACTTCAGGAAACAAACTCTCTAAGCTCATCAGGGAGATGAAGAAGGTGTTTGAGCAACTAGTCAGTGGGTGAGAGGCAGTCAACTGACTCCTCCATCTTTGTTAGGATACCCGTAACATGGCTCACTATGCAATAGAGTTATGCACTCTGGCAGTATAAAGTGGTTGGAATGCTGAAACCTTTATAGCCATGTTCTACCATTGGCTATCACGTGAAATTAAAGATGAATTGGCAGTCAGAATTTCGGTTGAAGATCTAAAGACTTTCATTGATACCTTTATCCAGGTTTACAATTGCCTCTAGGAAAGGAAAAGAGAGTGCCCCAGTCAGTCCTCTAGGGTTGCCAATGTCCGAGCTTCTCCAGCCCCATCACCCTCAGTAGAGTAGCGTACACGTCCCAGCTCCCCTCAACTTCTTCCAGAGGAATTGATGCATCTGGGCAGAACTCAACTTTCTCCAGCTTAGCCAGACCAGACAACGAAAGGAAAATTCTACCTCTACGATGGTAATCTGGGCCATTTCTGTTCTGCCTGTCAGGAAGACATCCAGACCCATCCAGGGAATAGAGGTCTGTGATGGCTTCCACCACTCCTCCCAGGTCTGCTACATGCTGTCTATCTCCATCTCCTAGAGTGAACAGCAACATATCCTTGGAACATTCATGGATGCTAGGACAGCAGGCAACTTCATGGACCTTGGGTTAGCTAAACATCTCCCAGTTTCCCTAACCCATCTTGGTCAACAAGTCATGACCATGGCTCTGGACAGAAGACTTCTGGGCAGCAGAAGGATCATCCATTTCTCTGCTCTTATATAGAACAGCATTCCGAGATGATCCAGTCTCACCTTATTCATTCTTCTTAGTTCCTGTTGATCTCAGAACATTTCTTGTTAGACCTCCACAATCCACAAACTGACTGGTCCACTCCTCGGATGACCTCCGCTCTCTTGGGCTGCCTACCCACCTCTCCTGGGCTGCCTCCTGCCTTTCCCAAGCTGTCCCAAGCTCCTCCTGAGTATGCAGACCTTCTAGAAGTTTTTAGTAAGAACTACAACATTCCCATTTCATCGAACCTATGAATGCTCAATTAAATTGCTGCCAGAAACCTATCCACCCCAAAGAAGACTCGACTTCAGAAAGAGTGGCCATGGATAAGTACATCCGAGATGCCCTAGTGCCCAGCTTTATCTGCCCCTCCACATCCCTTGCCAGTGCAGAATTCTTGGTGGCAAAGAAAGATGGTGGACTCTGACCAGATTATCAAGCTCTCACTAAGATCACAGTGTAGAACTGCTATCTCTTGCCACTGGTGATCATGGCCTTCAAGTTGCTGCAAGGGGCAACCCTCTTTACTAAACTGGACCTCCAATAAAGTATGCAATCTCATCCACATTAGGGAGATGATGAATGGAATGGCCACTACGAATATCTCATGATGCCATTCAGTTTAATCAGTGCCCTGTCTGTCTTCAGGCCTTTATCAATGACATTCTCTGTGAACTGCTAATCACTTTATCTTCATGCACCTGGATGATATACTGATCCTACCATGAATATGTCCAACATGTTCAACATCTTCAATATTTTCTCCAGAACCAACTATTCGTCAAACTGGCGAAGAGAGAGTTCCATGTCTCCCACAGTCTTTTTCCTTGGGTTTACTAAGGGAATCTGCAGAAGGACCCAGCAAGACCCAGGCCATCAGCTCCAGCCAGTTTCTGAGGTCAGCTAAATTTTACGAGTGATTCATCTGTAACTTCAGTTCCATCGCAGCACCCCTTACTGCTCTGACTAGGGGAACCTCCAGCCCTTTTCGCTGGACTCCAGAAACGGAGGTAGCTTTCTAGGAAATGAAACATTACATCATATTGGCTTCTGTCTTTGCTCTCTCTGACCCAGAGCTACCAGTCAATGTTGAAGAAGTCGGCTTAGAAATTAGGGTTGGGGCTGTTCTCTTGCAACAACCCATCTGACCAGAAACTCCTTCCCTGTGCTTTCGTCTCCTGGCTTTTCTCTCCTGCAGAGAAGAATGATGACCAAGGGAATAGAGAGCTGTTGGTAACTAAAGTAGCCCAGGAGAGTTGGAGACGTTGGCTGAAGTGGCCCCAAAATCCACTTGTGCTCTGAACAGACCATAAAAACCTAGCCTGTCTTCAAGAGAAGGATTAAGTTCCTGCCAGGCTCGGTAGTCTGGCTTTTTTAACTGTTTTGATGTATTCATTACCTTCCATCCAGCTATGAAACATCAGAAACCAGATGTTATTCCAGGCAGTTTGAACAGCCAGAGCTCATCATTGTCCCAGAGCCCATCCTCCCGAGCAGCCCATCATCAGGACAGCACGGCAGAAGAAGGAAGGCCCAGGGGACAGCCCACCAGGTTGCTTTTTCATCCATTCAGATGTGTAATCGTTGGGACACACATCAGGTATCATGTCTGGGAAGCGCACGAGCAGTGTGGTTCTGATGGCTGGGCATGGATGGAGATGTTCAATAATACATGGTGGCCTGTCACATCTGTGCACAGAACAAGAAATACAGATTACATCCACAGGGGCTGCTACACCCACTGCCCATTCCTTCCCATCCATGGATTTTATTACAGATCCACCACCTTTGCGAGGCAATAGCTGTAAGCAGAGAGCAGCAAGCAGAGAGCACAATGCGGCACGCAGCATGCAGTAACTACTACACTACTGCACTAGGCACTTCATACACACCCTGTGAGCTAACACTCCCACCCACACACACACCCACTCCGTACAGAGCAGGTCCTGGAGCTGCAGTATATAGACGACTGTGCTCTTGTGGCCCATACTCTGGAGGATCTTCAGACTATCCTTGCTGTGGCGGTGAGAGTGTACAGCAGGATGGGGCTGACTGTCAATACCACCAAGACAGAAGTGGTTTGCCAGTGGAGTACCAGTGTCCCACCCACTCTACCTGCCTTCGCTGTTGGTGATGAAAAGTTGTCAGTAGCGCCATCTTTCAAATACCTGGGGAGCATTCTGTCTGAGGATAACGGCATTGACAACAACATCCAGAGCCGCATTAAACAGGCATCAGCTGCCTTTGGGAGACTTTGGCATAGAGTCTTTCAGAACAGGAGCCTTCGTCCCTCCACAAAGGTCACTGTATACCAAACGGTCTGTGTCACCACCCTCCTTTATAGCTGTGAAGCTTGGGTAACTTACAGCCGTCACATCAAGTCCTTGGAGCGCTTCCATGTAAGCTGTCTCCAGCGTATCCTGGGAATCACCTGGCGTGAGCGGGTGCCTCACACTGAAATACTTGTAAAGACCAACTGCAGAAGTATTGAGACCATGATCACCCAGCATCAGCTGTAGTGGCTGGGGCACATGATAAGGATGTCCCCATGTCGGCTACCCTGCAGAGTGTTATACGGCCGGCTACATCATGGTCGACGCTCAGCTGGAGGGCCGAAGAAGCGCTGTAAGGATCAGATGAAGAATGCTTTAAGGAAGTGCAAGATCAGACCCGAGGACCTGGAGGAGGTTGCTGCTGACCGTACCACTTGGCAACAGCTGTGTAGGGATGGGGTTCGTATTCTGGAGATGGAAAGAACAACCAGAAGACAGCAGAAGAGAATCAGGAGAAATGCAGCCATGGTTGCCACCACTCCCACATATACATGTCCCACCTGCAACAGAGCTTGTGGGTCCAGGATAGGACTGTATAGTCATCAAAGATCTCACCGTTAAAGGAGTGGACGTCGTCATCAGATTTCGATGGACAATCGAAGAAGAGAGGTGGACCGGTTCTCCAAGGCATGCCACTTTGTGTCCTTACCAGGCTTCCAGTTTGGGAGACAACCGACCTTATGCTGCAGTGCATGTTTGGCGTGCACAGTTTTCCATGGGAATGTTGTTTCTAACCAATGCCCTCAGTTTACCTTCCGGTTCCAGAAGGCCTTCCGTCGGTTCAGCCTCTCATCAGGATTCTACCTCAAGTCCTATGGGAAGACAGCACCAACCATTCCGGACATGGCAAAGACCCTGAGGTGCCTTGTGTCGGGCTACCCATTCATAGTCATAGTCATACTTTATTGATCCTGGGGGAAATTGGTTTTCGTTACAGTTGCACCATAAATAATCAATAGTAATAGAAACATAAATAGTTAAATAGTAATTGGTAAATTTTGCCAGTAAATTATGAAGTAAGTCCAGGACCAGCCTATTGGCTCAGGGTGTCTGACCCTCCAAGGGAGGAGTTGTAAAGTTTGATGGCCACAGGCAGGAATGACTTCCTATGACGCTCTGTGTTGCACTTCGATGGAATGAGTCTCTGGCTGAATGTACTCCTGTGCCCAACCAGTACATTATGTAGTGGATGGGAGACATTGACCAAGATGGCATGCAACTTAGACAGCATCCTCTTTTCAGACACCACCGTGAGAGAGTCCAGTTCCATCCCCACAACATCACTGGCCTTACGGATGAGGTTGTTGATTCTGTTGGTGTCTGCTACCCTCAGCCTGCTGCCCCAGCACACAACAGCAAACATGATAGCACTGGCCACCACAGACTCGTAGAACATCCTCAGCATCATCCGGCAGATGTTAAAGGACCTCAGTCACCTCAGGAAATAGAGATGGCTCTGACCCACTGGGAGTGATCATCTGCTCTGGGCAGAGTTTGCTCATAATGCCCCACACCACTCTTGATGGATATGTCTCCCTTTGAGCGTCAGTTTGGTTATCCACCCCTTCTGTTTCCTGAGCAGGAGTCAAAGGTGGGAATCCCTTCTGCTGAACAGCTGGTCTGTCATTGCCAGCAGAAGTGGAAAAAAGTTAAAAAAAAAAGCTGGGGCAGCCATGCTGAAAGCCTTTGCAACAACAGTGGCATGCCACCATCGAAGGTGCTGGGGCCTTGCTTCTGTCCTTCTCAAAGGGTCTGGCTCTCCACCAACGACCTCCCTCTGTGGATTGAGTCTCCAGAACTGGTGTTATGTTCAAGGTTTTCCATCAGGTCAGCTAGTCACTTACCATCTCCAGTTACCACATACCATGCACATAAATCCCAGCTTCCATGTCTCCTATCTGAAGCCCCTTTTGTGCAGTCCGCTGGAGCCAGGTCCGAGACAGCCCCTGGCTGCTCACTTCATCAATGGTCTGGCAGCATAAACTGTCCGTCAGCTTCTGAACTCCCATCTGGTTCATGGCCATCTCTAGTAATGGTGGACTGGCAGAGTTACGGCCCAGAGAAAAGGTCGAATGTTCCCTCCCGTGATATCCTGGACCTGGACCTGATCAGAGATTTCCAGTATCACTACTCAAATCACACTAGGCCATCAACTGCCAACTGTAGGGGTGGGAGGTTCTGTTATGTTTTAGTCTCATCACCAAGACACTCCTCCTGCCCTGATTATCAGTTAATTGTTTGTTTTAGTTGTTAGTAGCCCTCTGCCTCATTTTGTTTCTCGATTTAATTTCCAGCTGTTTTGATTGTCTTTGCTTAGTCTTGAGTTTACCTACCCTGTATGTAGTGTTTCTTGAGTTCTAGCCTGTGCTCTCTACAGACAAAGCCTCAAGTAAAGATGCTTCGTTCAACTCCGTCCTCGTCTCTGGTCTCCTCCACACTTCGGTCCACCTGATCTACATCTCTCCTGCTTGCCCACGGATTAAAGATATGGAACATCCCCAGGCAATTCAAGCCAGCCTGGCAATGTCAGTAAGACAAAGGAATTGATTGTAAACTTCAGGAAGGGGAAGGCAGGAGAATACATCTTAGTCCTTATTGAGGGATCGGTGGCGGAAAGGGTGAGCCGTTCAAGTTCCTCGTTGCCAACATCTCAGAGGATCTAACCTGAGCTCGAAATGTTGATTCAAAGGCATGCCAGGACTATACTTCATAAAGATTTTGTGGAGACTTAGTATGTCACCAAAGAATATCAGTTTTTTGTGGATGTACCATGGAGAGGATTCTGATTGCTTGCATCACCATCTGGTATGGAGGTACAAATTACACAGGATGGCGAGAGGCTTCAGAGGCTAATAGACTCAGCCAGTTCCATCATGGGCACAAAACACCCACCACTGAGGATATCTTCCTAAGGCAGGTACCTCAAGGAGACAGTATACATCATTAATGATCTCCACCATCTGGGACATGCCTTCTACTGGTTACAACCATCAGGGAAGCAGTACAGGATCCCGGAGACACTTTAGGAACAGCTTGCTTCCCTCTGCCATCAGATTTGGGAACAGTCCATGCTATTCCTCTTTTGCACTACTTATTCATTTATTTATTTTTATTGTACTGTTGCTACGAAACAACAAATTTCATGACTTATGTCAATGACAATAAATCTGAATCTGATTGGTGGTCTGTAGGTTACATGATTGATCCTTCATTATATTTTATTTCTATTCATATATGGTCTATCTTTATTTTCTGATAGCAAGAAACATCATTACATTCATTGTCATCCTAATGCCTCAATTCGACCTCTCCTTTCCATTTCTGTGTTTTGAAATATTGTATACCATGCAAAACCCAGTTCTCTTTTTCCCTTTTGACTTCTCTCAGTAATCTCTATATGATATGGCTTCCTCCCAACTCTTGATTGCTTCCAGACTCTTTTTTCCTGCTTTCTTTGTATATAGGCTTTTGGTACTTTAAATTAATCCCTCCCCCCTTCTTACTAGTGGAAAGTATTTACCACATCCCTATTTATCCTTTCAATTAGCATCCTATCCCGTTTCACAAGGAGTTTTCTTATCGATATCTGGGGATTGGAAGTTGATTAGCTGGTGCAAGTCTGGAGATGGACTAATGGAAGAAAGGGTGGTGGATAGTTCAGTTTCTCCTTGGATATGGGTTCCTAAGGAGAAAAAGAAATGAATCAATTTAAATTCAAGCAGATTTCTCTTCCTCCCTCCAGTAGGAGACCCACTTTAGATTGCACCATTGAAGGGCAACTCCCACTGTCTCAATGTGCCCATAAATAGGTGTGCCTCTGAATCATATTAAAGTAATTCGTCAAATACCATTCCAAAGGACAGTTGGAAGTGGAAATCACGTCAGCAGATATAAAAACAGAAAATGCTGGAAACGCGCACAGGTTAGGTACTGTATATGTTGATGAGAAGCAGGTTTAATGTTTCAGTTCATCAGATCTGGGAAAGAAAGAAGTGAGTCTTAAGTTACAGAGAACATGGAAGAGGATGATAGGATAAAAGGAATACCTCTCAGAGGGTGAGACCAAAATCACTGAGATGAATTGAGGAGATTGTCTGACCAATGGGTTAATGGCAGCTGGCAGGCAGAGAGAAATAGAAAAGAACAATTAGACAATTAGAGTGAAAGTGCAAACAAAGCAATGTAAAAATGATTAGAACATGCACAACAAGTCATAGTCATAGTCATACTTTATTGATCCTGGGGGAAATGATTAGAACATGCTCAACAAGTCATAGTCATACTTTATTGATCCTGGGGGAAATTGTTTTTTGTTACAGTTGCACCATAAATAATAAATAGTAATAGAACCAAGTCCCACAGATTTTATAAACTAGAACAATTAAGTGGAAATGTGAGGCTCATAGCTTCATTTGGTAATAATACATTTGAAAAAAAATTGCACAACGTAATCCTAAACTTAAAAAGTGCAGAGCAACGCCACAGTAACCTAGCAAGAAATAGTCTGATCCTAGAAGGACATCATGAGTTCAGGACTCGATCTTTCAAAGAGGAATCCCTCTAATGTCTTTCCTAAGCTCTTTACCAGTCCTGCTGTTATTTTTCTTCAATATTTTTATCCAACTCCCCCTTGAAGATAATGCTGAACATTCACTGACAATTCATCAACATTTCAAGCAGTGTGTTTCAAAACCCACCGAGCCATTGTGTACAATTATCTCCTTCAACTTGTTTTCATTCCTTCTACCAAACCCTATAAACCAATACTCAATGGCCATTGATACTTCAGACTTAAAAATAATAGATTATTCCAGGTTTTTTTTGTTTCAGTCATTTTGATCATATATAGCCTTTTCTGCTCTCAGAAAAAGTCACTATTCAACATATCTCCAGGTGCTCTAATCTCTGAAACCATTTGTCTTATGTCTTCACTCCTTTTGTAAAGTGTGATGTCCAAAACCGAGCATCACTTTGATTAAGGTAAAAACTATAACTGATTTTATCAATAGTGTTAATCAGTCCATACCATTTGTAGCTTAAAATGGGCAGCATAATAAGTTCCATAATACTCAGATATCTACTGAATAAAGCTTGAAAATCTAAACTTTCCGTCAATGCAAATGTTAGGAAATAGATCTCCTTGTAAATTTACTTCAAGTACCTTTAAAGGGTCTTACTCACAATATTTCCTCTAAGCAGCTGATTTGTTAGTTGAAGCAAAGTGGGGGCAGTGCAATAATCAGCGAGGGAAATTAGGAATCCAAAATATTTATAGCCATACTGATTTATCCATCACGGAGAGGCAGGTCTTTATCTGCCTGTTATTTTGTAAATTTTATGTTGCCTTTATAGGGATGTATCTCTATATTGCCAACTGGAAAAAAAGAATAGTCATGCAAGAATATGGGACATTTGTCACTAAGAGTCCAATTATATAATGTGGGTGTTTGACGCCTACATATAACAGCCCTCTCTGCTTAGGTATTGATTTTGAAGTATTAGTTTAGAAGGACGTTGGAACCTGGCTCACCAGGAAAGCTACTATTGTGCAGACTATAAGACAATTAAGCGGACATCTTTTATGATAAGATGGACCCTTGACCTCCCATCCTACCTCGTTATAACCTTGCACCTTACGTCTGCCTGCACTGCGTTTTCTCTATACCGTAACAGTCTATTGTTTTTCCCTTGTACTACCTCAATGTATTGATGTGGAGATATGGTCTGTATGAATAGCATGCAAGAGAAAGTTTCTTCACTATATCTTGGTGCAGGTAACAATAATAAACTAATTTACCAATTTAAACCAGTCAGGCTGGAACTGTCTTAGCCTGATGCAGTGTTTGGAACATAGCTGATAGGTTTTGATATTGGTTACTTTGGCTCAGAGGGATTCATCTGATGCTTGATCCATTTAATATGCATTTCACATGCTAAGAGACAATCAAAAATTCTGTTCATTGAATAATATGTCAGCCAGAAGTCAATAGGTTTCTTAATAGGCATGAAAGAAGCAGGTGGATTTTTTGTGATCTTCAGACTGCCAGCATTATCATCTTTACAGATCCAGCCCACAAGTTACCAAATGTACTATGTTTAATTTCATTATATTTTCCAGAGTTGGCATGGATCCTATATTAAAGTTAAAGTGGACACACAGGCAAACCGCTGCGGAAATCCAGTTCTAAAGATGTCAGATTCCACTTCAGGTATTCATTGAATTAAACATCTAATTAAGTAAGCAATTTTATTCTTGGCATCTTGCTCGCTCCCTCCTTGGGGGAGTGTCTGCTACTTCCTCAGAGTATTTCTCTCTTTATTGGTCCTTTCTGCTACATAGAATACAGAACAGGAAAGCACAGAAACAGAACACATGGCCCACCATGTCTGCACTGAACATAATGCTATATTTCAATAATTCTCTTCTGCCAGTGCATGATCTATATTATGCACCTGTCTGAAAACCTCAAACAAAACTTTGGTATGTGCTTCCACCACTGCTCTTAGTAGCCTGCTGCAGCAACCTACCATTCTCTGTGCAAAAGACAACTTGACTTATGGTCTCAGCCTGAAACGTCGACTGTACCTCTTCCTATAGATGCTGCCTAGCCTGCTGTGTTCACCAACATTTTTTGTGTGTGTTGCCCTGTATGTTTCCTTTAAATGTTGTCCCACACTCTTCAAAAGTCTATCATCTAGTACTTGACATTTCTATTCTGGAAAAATGATTCTGACTCTCTACCCTGTCTACGCCTTTCATAAGAAAAAGGGAAAAAAAAGAGAACAAAATTCAAAAAAGGGAGGGTATTGATAGCAACAGAGAAAACAGACTTATAGAATAAGAGTCTAAAGAAATTATTAACCTTCAAGTGAGAGGAATCCCTATTAAAATGAGTTAAAATTTCGATACAGCTATCCACACAGTATCCGTTCTAAATCTGGGGTCTGGAGGCATCATTAATCGGGAAGAAAACATATAATATAGAGGTTACTGAGATAAAGTTTGGGGCTGAGAGGAAAAATGGATCAGCCATGATGAAATGGCAGAGCAGACTCGATGGGCCAAATGGCCTAATTCTGCTCCTATATCTTATGGTCTAAGTCAAATGAGGCAAAAAAAAACTGTGAGTTGCGAAGTACAAAATATTTAGAAACCAAAAAACAAGGAAAGGGGAAGTGGAATGGAGGCATTAGAGATGACAATGAATGTGAAAATGAATTTTGCTATCATAAAACAAGAATAGTATATGAATAGAAATAAAAAATAATAAAGGATCAATCACAATACAGATGTAACCTACAGACGACCTTAGAATCAGATTCAAGTTTATTCTCATTGACATAAGTCAGGAAATTAGTTGTTTTGTGGCAGCAGTGCAGTAAAGGCATAACAAGTTCAAGTTTAGTTATCATTCAACCATACATAAATACTCATGAATAGTCAAATGAAACAACATTACTCCAGGGACAAGCTGCAAAGCACAGCACCAACAGTCATACACTGCACAAGGTAGGTATAGCACATATAAGATAGCAGCAGAATACAGTCACACAAAAAAAATAGTCCAAGTCCCTGGCTCCATGAATATTGCAGCTGTCTGCAGTCGAACACAATAATGTTTGTCTTCTGTTGAGTGAACTCTGGGGGCAGCACTAATTCCAGTAGGGACACCCTGCGACACCATCTCCAGCACTTCAGTGGGGCACCTGACTCTGCTGGCTCCCCCTGGGTGACTTCAAACAAGAGACACCATGGCTTGACACCTCGCTTGGACCAGGGCCACGCAGCTCCCCACCACTTGTCCATGCAGCGTTCCGCCCCAATGTCCAAAAGGGCAAGACTGCACATCTCCTTCACGCACTGATGCCCCTCTGCAGCAGGCAGCAGCACAGTCTGCACTAAGTCCAATTCTTTCAGTTTCTCTGTCAACGAGCAACCAGGGTAGACCTAGAGTACTTTAAGTTCTTAATGTCAATCAACATATTACAATCATAAAAAGTAAATTTAAAAAAAGACAGTAACACCTTTGGTTGATCCCACAGAAGCCACTGTGTCCGAGCATGCCTCCATCTTACTGGAAGTCGAATAAGTTACTTACTCTAAGTTACAATAAAAACAAATAAATGAATAAATGGTGCAAAAGACGAATAGCAAGGTGGTGTTCCAGGACTGTTCACAAATCTGATGGCAGAAGAGAACAAGCTGTTCCTAAAGGGTTTTCAGGGTCCCGCACTGCCTCCTTAATGGTAATAATTAGAAGAGGTATATCCTGGATGGTGAAGGTCACAGATGATGGATGTTGTCTTCTTAAGGCACCTGCCGTTCGGAGATGTCCTCGGTGGTAGGTGATGTGCGCCCATGACGGAACTGGCTGAGTCTACTGACGTCCTCTGAAGTCTCTGACGTTCATGTACATTTGTACCTCTATACCAGGCGGTGATGCAACTAAGAGTCCTTGGTGATATACCAAATCTCCTCAAACTCTTAATGAAGTAGAGTCCTGGCATGCCCTGGTCATGATTGCATCAACATATTGAGATCAGGGTAGATCCTCTGAGATGTTGACACCCAGGAACTTGAACCTGCTCACCTTTTCCACCGCTGACCCCGCATGAGGACTAGTTTGTGTTCCCCCATCTTCCCCTTCCTGAAGTCTACAATCAATTCCTTTGTCTTGCTAACATTGTAACGGAAGTGGCTGCCAGACTGGCGTGAACCGGGGTTGTTATCGTATCACAGCAATTTGCATAACAGTATTCTAGTTTAGGGGGCATCACAGTTTGGAGTTCAATCTCAGCATCCTCTATAAGGTCTGAATGACCTCCCCATGGACGTTCTGTGGGTGCTCCGGTTTCGTCCCAGAGATGTGGTGTTTAGTAGCTTAACTGATCATAGTAAATTGTCCCATGATTAGGTTGAGGTTAAATCGAAGGAGTGGTGGGATGGGGTGACATGAAGGGTCAGAAGGGCTTTTTCTATGCTGTATCTCTAAATATTAAAAACCTTTATCAGATCTCCCCCAAACCTCCAGTGTTCTAGACCAAGCAACCCAAGTTTGTCCAACCTTTACTTACAGCGCATATTCTCTAATCCTCGAACTGCCCTAGTAAGCCTCTTCTGGCACACTTTCTGAAACTTTGATATTTGTCTTTTAATGGGCTATGGACCTGGACCCCAAGTTTGCTCTAACATCAATAACTGTTAAGCATCCTGCCATCTTCTGTATACTTCCCCCTTATATTTGACCTCTCAAGTGCAATACCTCATACTTCCTCAGACAATTTTTTCCAAGTATTAAAATTCTCTTTTACTCACACTGCTACCCCTCTATGTAGTTTTTGTACTCCTTTTGTAGCAATCTCCTTGGCCATGGTATGTAGTATTTTCCAATACGTTCTGTGGCATATTAAATCAAACTAAATAGAGCAGGCTGAAAGTACACAAAGAACTAAAGGGAAGTTTACAATTTTTGATATTGCTTGTTCAGAATCAGGTTTATAATCACAGACATATGTTAAGCAGTTTTTTTTTCCTGGCTCCACTAGAGTGCAAGACAAAAAAATTACTATAAGTTCTCAAAAAATAAGGAGGTACAGGAGCCTGGAGACTGACACTTTAATGCTTTAAGAAAGCTTCTTCCCCTCTTCCGTTAGATTGCTGAACGGTCCATGAACCCATGAATACTACCTCAACGATCCTGTGCATTGGAGGCTCTGTACCAGGCTGCATTTCATCCAGTCAGAAAGCTCTGCATAACACATCCACAGAAAACTGTAAGCTGGTAGATAAATAAATGCCTTTATAGAACAATAAGACAGGAAAAAAAGGAAAACTACAAAGTTCAAATGTTAATGTCTATCAAGGCTATTTAAGAATGTACCAAAACAAGATATATACACCAGGAAAATTAATAAATATCAGTTAAAGGATATTAAATGAAGTTGCCCCATATTTTATTGTATATGTGAAATGAGAAGTCAAAGTATTTCTTACTGATATTGATTTCCATTTGAAATACAAGGACATCATTTCCACCTGCCAAGCCTCTGCTGGCTCAGAAAACAATCCATAAGAGCATAAGACATAGAAGCAGAATTAGGCCATTCAACCCATCAAGTGTATTCCTCCATTCCATCATGACTGATCCTGGATCCCACTCAAACCCATACACCTGCCTTCTTGCCATGTCCTGACCAATCAGGAAACTATCAACTTCCGCCTTAAATATACCCACGGACTTGGCCTCCACTGCAGTTGGCGGCAGACTATTCCACAGGTTTACTACTCTCTGGTTAAAAAAAATTACTCCTTACCTCTGTTCTAAAGGGTCACCCCTCAATTTTGAGGCTGTGCCCTCTACTTCTGGATACCCCCACCTCTACCCTATCTAGTCCTTTTAACATTCAGTAGGTTTCAATGAGATCCTCACGTATTCTTCTAAATTCCAGCGAGTACAGGCTCAAAGCTGCCAAACGATTCTGATATGTTAACCCCTTCATTCCCAGAATCATCCTCATGAACCTCCTCTGGACTCTCTCCAATGACAACACATCTTGTCTGAGATTTGGGGTCCAAAACTGTTGGCAATACTCCAAGTGCGGCCTGACTAGTGTCTTATAAAGGCACAGCATTATCTCCTTGCTTTTATATTATATTCCCCTTGAAATAAATGCCACCATTGTATTTACCTTCTTTACCACAGACTCAGCCTGTAAATTAACCTTCTGGGAGTCTTGCACAAGGATTCCCAAGTCTCTCTGCACCTCTGATGTTTGAACTTTCTCCCCATTTAGACAGTAGTCCACACTATTGTTCCTTTTACCAAAATGCATTATCAAACATTTCCCAACACTGTACTCCATCTGCCATTTTTTTGCTCATTCTGTTTCCCCATTAAACATTCTACTATCAACTTCCACATCTGTGGAATGTGGGAAAAACTAGACCAATCCAGGGAAAATCTATGCAGTCAGAGGGTGAATGCACAGTCTGAACTGAAGGATAGGGCTGAACACCAGTTGCAGGAGATGCAAGGCAAGACCTCCACCAGCTGCACAACTGTGCCACCCAATGTCCTTCTCATGGACACTCACAACACGCTGGAGGAACTCAGCAGGTCAGGCAGCATCCGTGGAAAAGATCGGTCGACATTTCGGGCCGGAACACTGATGAAAGGTTCCGGCCTGAAACGTCAACCGATCTTTTCCAGGGATGCTGCCCGACCTGCTGAGTTCCTCCAGCGTGTTGTGAGTGTTGCTTTGACCCCAGCATCTGTAGATCATTTTGTGTTTTTGTCCTTCTCATGGATACGTCTGTCCTGTTATCACACTGAACTACCTGGCTCTGACTTCTGAACATGCTCCAAATGCCCCCCATCCCTAGTGCACCCCATTCTCTTCCTCACCAGAAGAAATAGTTTATCCTTTTCTAATCCATTGAATCCTATTTTCTAGTAACTAAACACTGTAATTCAATTAAAAGAAATCTTGAACATTAAGAATGAATAACCATTGCTACAATTGTAGAATCCATGTGAAGATATTTAAGGTGTAAATTACAGACTTTTGCATCTGAAGGAGTGAAGCAGCTCCAAACAATTAAGCTAACAGCAACTATACGTCACCACCCCTGTTTGCAACATCTATCCATCCTTAATGAATTGCAATTGAAAGCAATTTCATTTACACTATGGAATCCAGAAACTGATCCTTCAAAAAAGGTGTATGTAAAAAATCAGGCGCAGATCTTCCACCAATGTCCTGCAGTTGGACCATTACAAGGGTATTTTATTCAAACTGAGAATACACTTCATTTTGCATTACAAAATTGGCGATGGAAGCTGTGAGGTGAACATATATTTCTTGCAAATATTGAACATGCCACCCTTATTAAGCATTTTAAGCTAATGCAAAGAAATTTAAACATGCAAAAACATTGTATATTTAATACACTTTAAGTATTGTTTTCTCTGTAACATCTGAGAATTATGTGATGGATTTTCTGCATATGACATTATCAATTGTTTAAAAATAGTTCTGACCTCCTGATAAACCTCTGAAAGTAATCTACCGCTGCTCTATACAACACATGTGTGGTATAAACACAGCTGGTTCTTGTTCAACACACGTGTGATCACTCAGATAATTGCTGTAATTCCCCTCCCTGAAGATTTTACAATTGTCACCGTGGTTTAAATATCCGAGTGAGAGGTGTTAAATGACAAAGCAGTTGTATCTGATTAACCATGTCTCATTGAGGAAATTCATATTAACATTAACGTATTTCAAACCCATCATGGGTTTGGAGACTAGTTGTATGTTTGTTCACAAATTTTATTATTTTCATTTCGATATATCACTATTGTTATCCACTCTGATGACAATGCAAATTAAATATTTATATAAGATTGATATCATAGATGAGAAATTATATCAGCTGAATTTGATGCAAGTGTCTCAGGAATCTAAATTTAGCACAATTAACACTTCTTTTTCTGGTTAAGCAGAGATGAGTTAATGCTGGTGGTACATGCATGCCTGTCACTGTTTTTTCCACCATTAGCAGTGGTCTATAGATTAGAATTCTCTAACAATGAGCTGCTAGTTGTCTGCCAGAGTTTTAGTTTGAATGAATTTCTCTGCTGACGGCAACAAACAAATAGCAATTCAAAACAATGAACACCAATTTCTAGTTATTCTGTATTGTGTTCTATCCCTTCTTTAATCTCGAACCAGACTTGGATCTCTCATGCCAAAATGTCCTATGAACCAGTTCAATTCATATTGAGTGCATCAGTGAAAGTTTTTTTTTTACACTCACCCACCTATGTCCAGATGGAGAGATACTGATCTAATTTCTGACAGGCAGCTGAAAATGCCACTGAGATGAAAAGTACAGATGCACAGTAGAGAGCATCTTAACAAGCTGCATCACTGCGTGGTATGGAAACTGCACTGTGGCAGACAGGAAAGTTCTTCAGTGGGTAGTCAAAATTGGCCAAACACTTTACTGGCACCAGCCTACCCACCTTCAAGGACATATATATAGAAAGGTTCCAGAAAGGGACTAATAACATCATAAAAGATCCCACCCACCCTACCCTGCTCATGATATGTTTGTCCCACTCCCATCAGGCGTCCACACCAGGACCACCAGACTGAAAAACAATTACTTTCACAAAACAGTCAGGCTGATCGACATTTCCAGCCACTAACCTATCCCTCCCCAGCACCAACCACTACTACTTTATCAATTACTGTCAGATATTTTATGTTCAGACACTCTTGTGCCTACAGTGACTTTATGGATATACAATCAATCTATGTATATAAGTGATCCTATCTATTTTATTTTATTGTTTTTTAATTCATGTATTCTTTACCTTATTCGTGTTTTTTTGTGCTGCATCAGAGCTGGAGTAACAAATATTTCATTCTCCTATACACTTGTGCGCTGGAAATGACATTAAATAATCTTGAATCCTAAAGGCATTATGGAAAGCTATGACTTAAGACACAAGACCATAAGACCATTAACACATAGGAGCAGAATAAGGCCATTCAGCCCATCCAGTCTGCTCCGCCATTCCATCATGGCTGATCCCAGATCCCATTCAACCCTATACACCTGCTGTCTTACCATACCCCTTGATGCCCTGACCTATCTTATCAACTTCTAATTTGTATATACCCACAGACTTGGCCTCCACCGCAGTGTGTGGCAGAGCATTACACAGATTCACCACTCTTTGCTAAAAAAAAAATTCATTCTTACTTCTGTTCTAAAAGGTCACCCCTCAGTTTTGACCCTCTGCCCTCTAGTTCTGGATACCTCCACTAGCGGAAACATCCTCTCCACATCCATTTTATCTAATGCTTTCAGCATTTGGTAGGTTTCGGTGAGATCCCACACAGTCTTCTAAATTTCAGTGAATACAGGCCCAAAGCTGCCAAATGCTCATTTGTTAACCCCTTCATTTCCAGAATCATCCTCGTGAACCTCCTCTGGACTCTCTCCAATGAGAACACATCCTTTCTGAGATAAGCAGCCGCAAACTGTTGACAATACTCTAAGTGCAGCCTGTCTAGTGTCTGATAAAGATTCAGCATTATCTCTTGTTTTTATATTCTATTCCCCTTGAGGGGTGGAACTTAGGATGATGGCACCTAATGGCAACTCCTTTGTTTGCATCTTCAGAAACAGCTCTATTTCTATCTTTGATATCTCTTTTTTCCCACTTTCAAGGTTCTTTTGGAGACCCTGACCTGGAGTCACTCGCTGACCTCGGTTCTTTATGGAAATGGGCCCCGCTCTCAGGGCCTCACGACTGGCCGCTTTTCGACATGCCAAGGACGTGGCCTGGGAGACTAGCAGGGTGCTGGATTTTCATGGCTCTGCAGACGGGCTGAATCAAGGCCGGTGCCACCACCTGATATGTCGTGGGAGTACACGCAAGATCAGAAGCAGCGAGCTGGCTGTGTGCCCACAGACCCGAGTTCTTTGGGCACAGAGCTCGGAAAAAGCCATCAATTCCATTATCTAAATCAATGACAATGTGAAAAGTAACAGTCCCAATACTGACCCCTGAGCAAACCACTATTCACTGGCAGCCAACCAGAAAAGGCCCGTTTATTCCCAATCACTTACTCCTATCTGTCAACTATTCCTCTATCCATGCCAGTATCCTTCCTGAAACACCTTATGATCTTATCTTGTTAAGCAGCCTCATGTGGGGCTCCTTATCAAAAGTTTTCAGAAAATCTAAGTTAATAACATCCACTGCCTCTCCTTTGTCCACTCTGCTTGCTACTTCCTCAAAGAACTCTAATGGATTTGTCAAAAAAGATATCCCATTACAGAAACCATGCTAACTTATTTTACCATTAGTCTCCAAGTACCTCAAAACCTCATCCTTAATAATGGACTCCAACACTTTCCCAACCATTGAGGTTAGGCTAACTGGCCTATAATTTCCTCAGTTTTGTCCTCCTCCCTTCTTAAAGAGTGGAGTGACATTTGCAATTTTCCAATCCTCCAGGACCAAATCAAGCAAATTTTGAAAGATCATGACCAATACATCCATTATCTCTTTAGCAACCTCTTTCAGGACTTTGGGATGTAGTCCATCTTGTCCAGGTGACTTATCCACTTAAAAACCTTTCAGTTTTCCTGGCACTTTTCCCTTTGTGATAGCAATGGTACTCACTCCTGCTCCCTGCCACTCACGGACCTCTGACATACAACTAGTGTCTTCCACAGTAAAGACTGAAGCAAAGTACTTATTATGTTCATCTGCTATTTTTTTGTCCCCCATTACTACCTCACCAACATCATTTTCCAGTGGTCCAATAAGAACTCTCACCTCCCTTTTATTCCTTATATAGCTGAAAAAAAAATTCTGGTATCCTGGTTTATACTATTGGCCAATTTGTCCTCATATTTCATCCTTTCCATTCTTTTGGCTTTTTTTAGTTGCTTTTTTTTTGGATTTTAAAACTTCCTAATCATCCAACTTCCCACTCACTTTTGCTACTTTATATACCCTTTCCTTTGCTTTTATGCAGTCCTTAACTTCCCATGTCACCTGCAGCTGCCGAGCCCTGCCATTTGGGCAATTCTTCTTCTGTGGGACATGTCTATCCTGCGCCTTGTGAATTATTCCTAGAAACATCAGCCACCTCTGTTCTGCCATCAACCCCGCCAGTATTCCCCCTCCAATCCACCAAGGACTTAAGCTGTTCAAGGAGGAGAAGAAATGTCCTCTATTATTATTGACATCAGGGAGGAGGTTTATATCTAGGATGAGGTATAAAGAAAGACAGAACAATCTATAATGGCGTATAAAGAAGTGGGAGGAGAATTAAATACTTACTTTGAATCTGTCTTCAAGGAAGGACAATAAATTTACTAGAAATATCGGAGAACCAAAGGTCTTGCAACAATGAAGAACTGAAAGAAATAAGTAGTAGTTAACAAATAAAGTATTTATAACTGATAATTACCTGATGATTTATTCTAATGTGTTGACATCAATTACTGTAGAACATGATTCTTTGTATGTGCTCAAGATATCGAGTTGAGGAAAGGAGATGTAAAAGTCAGGTTAGTTTTTTCAGAATTACATCTGAGATGGTACTTCTAGTTGACTCTTGGCTCCTGCTCTGTTCGGGAGTGAAGGAGGTTACATAACATCCCAATTTTTGCACCAACATTCAGAATCAGAATCACTGAGATATGATGTGAAATTTGTTGTTTTGCAGCTACAGCGCAGTGCAAGGATATAAAAATCAATTAGTTCTCAAAATAAAATCAATTAGTTACTAAAATAAATAAACTGTGCAAATAAAGGAATGGTAAGGTAATGTTCATGAGTTCATGGACTGTTCAGAACTGTGATTGTGGAGGGAAAGAAACTATTCCTTTGAGTTTGAGTCTTCATGCTCCAGTAAGATAAAGAACGTTATAGATTGCTCTGTCCATCTCTAAGAGACCCAAATTTGCCCTCTATTCTTACAGTCCACTTTCATTTCTTGCCCATTTATTCCCATATTTTATCTCAGCTTTCTTTCTCATTTTCTTGGTTCTCCTTTGTTGAGTTTTAAAATGCTCCCAATCCTCATGGCTATTGTTATTTCTATAAAATTTATAAACCTCTTCCTTAGATTTAGTAATACCTTCATTTTTCCCCCACCATTCATAATTGGACTACTGTAGTTTTGTTGTGTTTTCTTTTCCTTAAAGGAATTTCTTTCTGCAAAACTATTTGAATCCTGCTATTTGCATTCTACTATCATATTGATCAATATGCACACAGTGCCAGTTTATTAGGTATCTCCTGTACCTAACAAAATGGCCTCTGAGTGTATGTTTGTGGTCTTCTGCTGTTGAAGTCTATCCACTTCAAGGTTTGGCATACTGTGCATTCAGAGATGCTCTTCTGCACATTAATGTTGTAACGCGTGGTTACTTCAGTTATTATTGCCCTCCGGTCAGCTCGTACCAGTCTAACTATTCTCCTCTGATCGCGCTCAGTAGCAAGGCATATTCGCACATTTACTCGGTATTTTGTTTGCTTCTTGCACCACTCTCTGCAAACTCTAGACACAGTTTTGTGTGAAAATCCCAGGCAATCAGCAATTTCTGTGATATTCAAACTATCCCGTCTGACACCAACACTCACCCTACGGTCAAAGTCACTTATATCACTTTTCTTCCCCTTTCTGATGTTTGGTCTGAGCAACAAGTGAACCTTTTGATCATGTCTGCATGCTTTTGTGCATTGAGTTGCTGTCACATGATAGGTTGATATTTTTTATATAATATATATATATATTCTTACACACACACATATATAAATTCTTAAATATATATATATATATATATATATATACACACACACACACACACATTAACAAGCAGGTGTACCTAATAAAGTGGCCATTGAGCACACTTTTCCTTCATACCAGATCTCCATGGTTGGCATACAGCACATATTCACTGTAGCTCAGTACATGTAAGAATGTACCAATTACCAATGGTTGCCTTTGCTTAAATTTTAAACCCTACTTTCTGACAGAATTACATCATTTTCAAAGTCAATGTAAAATTGAATTGTATTATGCCCATTCTTCATCAGAGGCCTCTCTACAAGGTCTTCAAGTTAACTGTCTTCTTTGCACAAAGTAAGACTTAAGAAACCTTTACCCTTGTTAGTTCTTCAAGATACCGATCTAGAGGCGATGCAGGTATTGCTTCATACAGCTAGCTAGCTTCAGCCAGCTGCTAACATCACTCTAGACTCAGGTAAAGCTGTGTGACGTGTCGGCTCATTTTTCAATTTCATATCTTCAGACTCTGCACAATTTAACATACAGCAGATATAAAGCTTGATCATTACATATCAGCAGTGACTATGCACCCGCCAATACATACATGTATTCATACACATGTGCATGTATCACGATGTGCGCTGGCAACATCAGAACCCAGGTGCAGGGGAAAGACAGAATCCAATGTAGAGACGACAAACAGAGTTTGTTCGTAAAAATTCCAACAGAGCATCAGTGGCTCGGCCAAGCCATACTGCGAGATGTAACATTCTCAAAACTAGGACCCTGCAATTGGGCACCCGCTTTAACAATCAAGTAACACCAACTCTCCAAGCCTATCAAAATAAACTTGATAAGTTTAAGCAGAAAGAACCAGGAGACCGCACTACAAAGTGCGAGTCAGTCCAGTAAAAACACACAGGAATCTAAATGATTGTCAAATCTGGTTAAACAACAATTAACCATTTCAGGTGCTCTAAAACCCTCGGAGCCCAACAATCTCCAGCTCCCCGCACAGGCTCGAAGAGCTCATTAGATCTTGCCTTCAAGATTACTGTATTTTGATTCTATGTCAGTTTCCCTATTAATTCAATTATTCTGCATTACAACATTTTGAGATGACATCATAAGATGAACCTAAGCCACGCATACAGAACTGTATAGTTACAGAAATAGGGAACAAATTTCTTTTTCAATATTTTTATTGATCTCTTACATAAAAGAATACAGAGTATAGTAGGATATATAATATATATCCATGACAATATATTGGAATCACAAATATAGTCCCATTACCCATACCCAAATTTATATGGGTGACTAAGAAGTTCTAGATACTTAATATCAGCAAAACAGATATAAAAACTCCAAAATAACAAAGGAAGTGTCATATACAGTAAGCAATTTTCTTTTATGAGCTTTCTGAGGCTCTCACTCTGAAGTTACAGCAAGCAGAACTCTTGGAAATTGACCCTTTTAGCTTGTTCAACCTTATTTTATGAACAGTAGTATTCACATAGCTAGATTAGGTTAGATCAAAATACTATTCAGGATGTGATCACAATAAAACAACAGATGGTAAAGATAGCTTTCTTACTAAGAACATTCTGTTCTATCCATGATGGGATAGCTATATTAGTCTGTCTCTTTTTTTGCAATGTTTTTGCTTTTCAATTGAATCAGACAAAAATTTAGTTAGTAAACGCTCTCTCTCTCTCTCCATTGTTATTCCAATTGACATTTATAAGCTATCTTGAGATACTGCAGATAAATACAGTATATGGTGTGAAAAGAGAAAGTGTGTATCTGTAACATATCCATGAGTAACAATTCTAAAGTATGCTTGTATAATAATAGTTGTGCTTATGTCTGTGGTTGAAGGCAAATGAGCAAAGATGTTGGGGCAAATAAACGTGGTATTGACATTAAACAACAGCTGCCCAATGGACATTGGATGGGTATCATGACAGCAGGTAACATATTTTTGATACTTGATATTGGAATGGGAATAAACCGGCTATTGTTATAATTTTTAGTACAGGGACTGAAGGAAATTTTAATTGAGATATATAAAGTAATGTGTGCCCCCAAAAGGGTCAACGAGAGGGCATTTTTTCACTTAGCAGAGAGGTAAATAACTAGGGATATTTATTTAAATTCACTAGTGAAGGGAGTTGAGGAAAAACTTTTCTAAAAGAATGATAGTGTCTGGAAATCATTTCCTGAAAGGAGTTTGAAGGGAAAGAGCCATTGGCACATTTAAAAACTACAATGGTGGTCTTGAAAAGTCATAGACACAAGTCTGCAGACTAACAGTTGAGAAGTGAGATCCCTCACAAAGGCTTGCATGCAGAGTCAGCTGTGACAGGTCAGATTGAGAAATGACTGGAACGAACTATAGTCCTGCCTAGTTACTTTTATCCAAATCACAACAAAGTTCTACCTGTCTTTGGGTGGCTGTGAAGGCTAATTCATTAACTATATTTAAACTGGAGGTTGATAAGTTTTTGATGATAAGGGTGTCAAAGGTTAAAGGGACAAGGCAGAACAGCAGGACTGAGAGGGACTTTATTCCTTAGAACATAGATGATAGAGAGATCTGATAGAGGTATACAAAATTCTGAAGGATATGGATAGGGAAATGCAAGCAGGCTTTTCCCACTGAGGCTGGGTGGGACTATAATCAGAGGTCATGAGTTAAGGGTGAAAGGTGAAAAGTTTAAGAGCAACACGAGAGGAAACATCTTCACTCAGAGGCTCGTAAGAGTGTGGACTGAGCTACCAGTACAAGTGGTGCATGCGAGCTTGGTTTCAACATTTAAGAGAAGTTTGGATAGGTGCTTGGATAGTAGGGGTATGGAGGGTTATGGTCCTGGTGCAGGTTGATGGGAGTAGGCCATGGACTAGATGGGCTGAAGGGCCTGATTCAGTGCTGTACTACTTTATGATTCTAAATCAGCCATGACGGCAAACTCATTGGATCAAATGGCCTAATTCTGCTCCAATGGCTTACAGCCTCAGTCTGTAATCCACCACCACATTCTCTGAGTAATTAAGAATGGAAAATAAACGCCAGTTTTTGCCAATGAAAGACTAATATATCACAAGAGCTAATATATCACAAGAGCTAATATATCAAAAAGCAGCAGGTTCTGATCGAAGGTACTTCACCTTAACTCTCATGGGCACTATAGCTTAGTGGTTAGCACAATGCCTTAAAGCACCAGCGACCCAGGTTCAATTCCCACCACTGTCTGTAAGGAGTTTGTACGTTCCCCTGTGTGCATCTTCCAGATGCTCTGGTTTCCTCAGACGTTCCAAAGTTGTCCCCTGATTAGAGTAGAGTTAAATCTGGGGTTGCTGGGTGGCATGGCATGGCTCGAAGCACTGAACGAGCCAATTTGTATCTCAATGAATATGACTGTAAGAACATGCGCTAAATCGTCAGATGAAACTAACCCCTCGTTGCTCTTTCTGTGCCTCATTCTATATTTCCACAATTCTTGCTACTCTCCCACCTGATTGGTTTCAATATTGCTCCCCCAGGTCACAAGAAAGTTCAGTACACTGTGTCAAGGGTGTATTTTGTCCATCAGACTTTAGCAGTATATTATTATACTTGAAATCTCTGAGCCACACCTGCACCTGTTTGGCTCAAATTTCATATTCATAAAATACTTCTAAATTACAACTGAACAGGAAGGAAATGTACAGAACAGCAAGTAACAATCAGGACAGAAACTCTAATCAATGCCAAGGAAAATACATGAGTAATAAATTTTAAATGGTGCATCAGCATATGGGCAATTCGTCATGGATGCAAAATATATCTGATCTGCCCTTCAAAACATCAACCTGATAGCTGTTCAGATAACAAAGCTGACCAGATAACAAAGTAAACTGTGCACAGATTTAGTTATATTTATTGAACAATAACTAGACATTATGATCTTAAAAAACACAATGTACTTGAATTAAAAATAAAGCAGTCAGCAATAAAGACCAGGTAGCTTCATTTCAGCATGTCCAACACACTGAGTCAAGTACATATTATGATTTTCTTTTAGCAATTCTTAAGAGCTTTATGGTGCAAAGTACTTAGCTTTACTCAGACCAATAATCAAGAAAGATTTTAGGGTACTGGTATTCCATCGCAATGTAAATGCAAGACAGTTAGAACGCAAAAAATACTGATTTGGGGAATTTAAAATAAAAACAGAATATTCTGCCAAACATCACTTGTGGAGGTTAAAACCAAATTCATGTTTCAGGTCAATGACCTTCCACCAGACCCTCCCCCCCTTTCTGGGACTTAACAAGTATTCTCACTTTTCGAATCCTGATGGCAGGTCATCAGTCTGAGATGCTATCTGTGTTTCCACTAAAGCTGACTGGCCTACAGAGTACCTCTAACACTTTCCGATTTTACACAAGTGCTAAATGGAGGGACTCAGGGAGTAGGTAGCAGAGTCAGTGACTGACCACCCAGAGTCAGAGAAGTACCTCATAATGAAATAATCCCAGCAAGTGCCTGCATTACTAGCATTCTGCCATCAATATCTGTGGCAAATGAGTGAGAGGGTGCAAAGTTCATTGAAGGTGACGAGGCCTTTGCAGATAATGACAATGTGGGATGTGAGGGGCGGAGAAAAGAAGCTTTAATTTTGAACATAGCTCCACAGGTAGTGTCACATATGATCTGGAGCTAAGGTGACAGTGTAATTCCAGGCCACTTAGCTGCACACTTGAGCTGCAATAGAAGAGTCAAAATTAATGCTACTCACTCATGTTATGTAGATGATGCAGACATTTATTATCCATCCCTAAATACCACTTGTACTGAATGACTTGTTAGGTCATTTCAGAGGACAGCTAAAAGTCAACTGCATTATTCACCCTTCAGTCTTTCATGTAAAGTAGCAATGTTGCAACGATATGATACAAAGCTAATCCATCCTGACGTCAGAGGCTCAAGTCACCAAATGGCAAATAATGAAGTCGCTTTTAAAATATCTGATAAAGTGTAGGCTAGTAGCTGGCAATTTCAATCAAAAAGATATATTTTTGTGTAAACTCGACTTGTTTATTAATGTTCCCCAGTGAAAGCAGCCAATCACTTTCTCCATAGTATCTCACACCAGCTGCTAATCACACAGTCTAGTGGCAGAATCTTATTAACACCTAAAGGAGCTCAGACAGTCACTTGGATGCACCTAATCGCAATGTAATTTAACGACAATTAGAAAATTGGACAAAACTTTCAATATAAATACAGGACAAAATTCATGTAACTCCAGACCAGATGAGACTGTAAAATGTTCTTCATTGATATCTGGGAAGTAGAGTCCGAATTGTCCAGCAAGAGCCAGACATCAGACTTCCCTGCAATTACATCACCACCCTTCAAGATTGCTGAGTTCCTATTCTTGGCTGCATCCTGTCGTGTTGGCACGAAGCCACAATCAAAAGGAAAAAAATGTAAACATTTGGAAGGAAGCCAGCAGTTATGTTAAGATGCTGCATTGCAAAACAAAAGGACATATTCAGAGAGTTTAGACCCACAATACAGAAGTCACACTCTACAGAAGTTAGTTGGCTGGAAACACTCCAAGGTCTGCTCCCTGGAGTGTACAATAGAGCTACAAGTCCATTGGCCTGGATTTACCTGGATTTAGATAGACTGAGAAATATTCACCTGGAAAATTAAGTTTAAATTCAAATTTACTTTACATTTAGCCAAATGAAACTGTGTTCCTCTGTGGCCAAGGTACACACAGCACACAAAATCATGATAGCAGAAAAACATGCAATTACAAAAATTAAAATAATAATAATAATAATATAATCAAAGTCCCTGAGTGTCATGGCTTGTTGATTGATGGTACTTGGATAATTATACAAATACCCTGAACAAAAAGGTAAATTCGGAGTAAGGGTAAGTTCAACAGTGCTATTTTCATCAAATAATTCAAGGGATATATTCAATGGTGTTAGCAACACTTATGCTAACTTGCAGACACCTAATTGTTACTTGGAAATTAAAGGAAATGCAGTCAACAAAGAATGAATAATATTCCTTAGAATGCCAAACCTTTCAAATAATTCCAGCTAGAAATGCACACATGGTTTTAAAATAACATGGCACATTTTAATTTTGAAATTTGGGGCACACTTATAATATACTATTTTTGAATTTTAAAGTGACTTTGACTTGAAAGCGAATTACTCTTCCCTTTGTTGGAAGATCCAAGTTGAATCCTCTGGGTGCTCTTTGTATTGTCCCAATTCCTGCTCCTACTCGTCTGATGTATTCCAGGTTTATGGGTGGAAGTGGAAATATGAGACTATTGCTTCTTGTAACACATATAAATGGGTTTTAGATGATACACAAGCTAACAATTAAGTTAACCATGTGGCAGTAATGTGCCAACACTTTCAGAAAAGGCAAAAAGAATATTTTTGAAAATAAAAATGAAACAATTGGCAGTGTGTCCCTCTGAAAGCAACATTAATGTCATCTGGCAAAATTTAAGCTCCATTCAGGATTAATAACAAAGATCTTTAAAAGCATATTTTAATAAGTTCCAGCTAACCAATAAGTAATGCTCCTGCTGCTATATTAATAGAATTTTGTTAGATATCAAATGATATAGAAATAGCAAAGTAAACCAAATCAATGTAATTGAACTGCAATAAAAACAGGAAGTGTTTATGGAAAACATTGAATGGGACAGGCAGCATCTGTGGAGAAAGAGCAAGCTAGCATTTCAGGTCATGACCTTTCAGCATCTGCATCTTTTAAAAATTCTAATCAGTCATATTTTAATCTAATTGTATAAAAATTCAAAATTATAAATAGTTTGCTTTTGGTTCCAAGTTTCCTCAAGACCCTTTCATGTGAAAGGGTGGATGAGTTTATGTTGGTCTATTTTAATACTAAGCCATCTAAATGATCATTGTTGCTTATTTTGCTTCTTTATTAAAAGCAGTCTCCCATATCAGAATCAGCTACTATCACAATGAGACTGCTGGTTCGAGTCACTGCCCCCGGAGGGGCTGATAGTTTGAGTCGCTGCCCTCTTGGAGATGTTATCAAAATTCCAAGATTCATGGATTGGACTGTAGTTCATATTGGCCTCTTTCAGTTCCGTGTTTTTTTCATGTTCTCACCCATTCTTTCTGGTTGTGGATTGGCGGGATGAGGGTTTGGGTGATCTGTTAGTTTTTGTGCAAAAGAGGGGCTGGGGGTGTTTGGGGTTGGTGAGTTTTTGTTTCTTTTTCTTTTCATGTGGGTGGGGGTGATTGATGTATTTCTTTAATCTACCTACATGGTTTTCTGTATTCTGTGGCTATCTGGAGTATAGACAAATCTCAGAGTTGTATTCTGCATACATACAGATAATAAAATGAACCTTTAAATCAGGTTAAATATGCTGGCATATGTCACGAAACATCTTGTCTTTGCAGCAGCTGTACAGTGCAAAATGTAATAATAGATAAATAAAAGCTATGACTTACAGTAAGTGTGTGTGTGTATATATATATATTAAGTAGTTAAATCATTACTGCAAAAATAAGAATAAAAAAGTAGTGAGGTAGTGTTCATGGGTTCAATGTCCATTCGGAAATTGGATGATAGGGAAGAGGCTGTTCCTGAATCATTGAGTGTGTGCCTTCAGCATCTATACATCCCTCCTGTTGGTAGCATTGAGAACAGGATTATGTCCTGTGTGATGGGGGTCCTGAATGATGGATGCGCCTTTTCGAGGCTTCATTCTTTGAAGATTTCCTGGATACTATGAAGGCTGGTGCCCATGATGGAGCTGACTAATTTTACAACTCATGGCAGCTTATTTCGATCCTGTTCACTAGCCCCTATACCACCCACCCCCTCCACCATACCGAACAGTGATGCAGCCAGTTAGAATGATCTCCAAAGTATATCTGTAGAAATTTGTGTGTGTCTTTGGGAACATACAAAACTCCTGAAACTCCTAATGTTGGTAGCAGTAAAAAATCTGCCAGGACACTACATTTGTTTGCCATCAGCTATGACCCAATACTTCCCAAAAATATAAATATAAAGTTTTCCAGTTTACTCAACATCAGTTAAATCTTTCACACTTGTAGTTCTTTATCAATTCATAGGAGATAGAGAAGATAAGGCTTGGGATGATGGAGGAAAATTACTATTTGTCAAACAAGGAATACAGCAAACTTACGGGTAGTAAATTGTTATTAGTCACCAGTGTTAAACTTACAGTATACGAACTGCTGCTCCAATGGAACTGGATTAATATATCCTGTCTTTAATACATGCAACTGAATATAAATTTCCAGTTTTCACTCCTCGATATTTTAATGGTTGGTTCACCAAAAGCATTAGCAGAAGAATGAGAATAGCACTGCACATCCCGTAGGACAGATGATAATATATGCAATGATAATAGGCATCTGAAAAAGAGAAAAGGAACTTGGCAGAATAAAAACGACAAAAAAAGATGCAATCATACAGTGTTCATATATTATTTGTAATACAACATTTACATATGAAGAAATAATGAAGTTTTATTTAAGACCAAAATGCTGAGATTGTTTTTCTCATACTGTGTATCATCGATCTCTTATAACGTTGAAAATTTCAAATATATAAATATGTGTAAAGTTTTATCAAGCATACTTCTGAACATCAGACACAATTTTAGTAAATAGTTTCTTGTATTTCCCATAGAGTAAGAAAACAAAACCAACAAAACAAACCCATTTCACTTGCAATATTTATATGTATTAGTGGGAAGGATTTATTTGCAATGTCTGTAATCTCAAGTCTGTTTACTTCTGAATATTTCTAGAAAATCTTACAGGAATGTATCTGCATATTTGTGGACAATCTAGAAAAGATAGGAGATAAAATAGAATAATCTATTTGTTTTTTTTTAAATAGGATTTGTCAAAAATGTAGAGAAAAATATCCACTCTTAGTTATTCAACTTCAAAGAACTTTTCTACAATGGAGCCAAGCAACTTTCATGATCAAACACAGAAGCAGAAAATCACGCATTCCTATTCTACATTGTAACTACTGAATTTATTAATTTTAAATGGATTATGAAAAGGGGGGGGAGGTGTTATATCAATGGTTTGCTCTTTTAGAGAGATAGTGAAAAGGTGTCAGAAGGAAAGGCTGGGAATCAAATAACCTTCAGTTCTTGGGATCTCATGTAGTATTTATCTAACCTTCTGGCCCACTGCTGGTGCGCCTGAGCTAGTGTGAATTTATCAGCTAGTGTCTGGCAGGTGCAGGTGAAACTCACAGTGTCCAGAAACTAGCAGTTAGTCACAGATTAACCCTTTACTTACAGGTTACTATTTCTTCATATGAGCCTTTTAAAATAATGTATAACTTAATATAGAATGCAATTAGTCCATTAGAAATAACTATTGGGATTTTTCTTATACGCTAAAGATGTTAGTGCCAATGTATTATTTAAAAAAGATAAATCCTAATGCTTTGTTATATTGAACAACTTGATACCAATGCACTAGCTTTGTAAGTAGATGGTTAAACCTTTGGTTGCTATGGTAATTATCTGTTGAGTGATTTCAAAGCTGTCATCATTGTGTTTAATTTATAAACCTAACTCACTCCAATGTTACAAGTCTATGGAAACATCCCAAATATTTTCTTCACAACTTTCCTTGATTTATTTTTTTAATGTCAGAAAGATAGAACATTTATCACACTGATGTCTCCTCACTTTAAGATGATGACATTTAGTTTTTCTTCCACTTATGAGATATTTCTGAAAATAGGATCAACTTTACACTGCTCTGCAGGATGCAGCATTATAAATGATGGGTCTGCTTTGTTTCAGTTACTCAAAAGGCTGCCTGTTTTTGTTCTAAACTCAAACTTAAAGAAATTATTGTGAGGCATTAAGGTATCAAGGATTGAAATAAATGGCACAAAAGTAGAACCGGTGATATAAAGGCATAAATGGATGGCAGACTTGCTTTACAGTGCTATTTTGCCATTGTTATCAATGTTAATAAAATGAATAACCTCAATCAAAGAACTATAATGAATGAACTTGATTCTGATAAAGCTCATCTAATGTGCTTTCAGGAAGGCAATCTGCCTGCATGGCCTATTCTGTCACTTATGCATTCTGAGATCCAGGTGAGAAGTTACGATATCAGAACAGAGCACACTCTACTATTCAATAAGATCATTGCAGCTCTGATTTGGCCTCAAGACTGTTAAGTCTGTTACTCAAAAACTTGTCTTTTTATATTGTTAGAATCTATACCTGCCTGCTTTCATCACCGCCTGATATGGAGGCTTAATTGCACAGGATCAAATGAGGATGCAGATGGTTGAAGACACAGGCAGCTCCATCACAGGCACAAGCCTCCTCACTATCAAGGACGTCTTTAAAAGATGGTCATCCTAAGAGGAGGTATTCATCATTAAAGACCCTCACCATCTGGACATGCCGTTTTCTCATTAGTACTATCATGGAGAAGGTACACGAGCCTAAAGATCCACTACCAAGTCCTCTCAGAATCTCGTACACTTCAGTAAGATCACCTCTCATTCTATGGGCCAGCCTCCTTTGTTTCACAAACCCTACATCCCAGAAATCATCTGTATTTTTTTCTGAGCTGCTTTCAAAGCAAGTGTGTCTTATCCTAGATAAGCTGTGCACAAACTGGGAATCACCCTTAGCCTATACATTTGTAACAAGGCACCCTTTCTTGTAATAAGGCCAGCATTTACTTTTCATTCTTGATTGATTGCTGTACCTGCAATGCTAACATTCTGGGTTTCATATATGTTAGGAAACAAAGATCGCTCAGTATAGGAATATTCTGAAGTCTCTCTCCTTTTTAAAAAAAAACAATCTACCTTCCTACTCTGCCCAGCTAACAGAACAACATGGTATTTCTCCACATTATCTGCCAGTTTTTGTTTAGTTCTTTTAATTTTTTTCTCCGCATATTCTGTGTCCTCCTCACTACTTGCTTTCCCACCTCTCTATATTCTTAGAAAATTTATACATTAAACATTCTAAGTCACAAATACATCAAAGTTGCTGGTGAACGCAGCAGGCCAGGCAGCATCTCTAGGAAGAGGTACAGTCGACGTTTCGAGCCGAGACCCTTCGTCAGGACTAACTGAAGGAAGAGCTAGTATTACATCAGTTAGTCCTGATGAAGGGTCTCGGCCCGAAACGTCGACTGTACCTCTTCCTAGAGACGCTGCCTGGACTGCTGCGTTCACCAGCAACTTTGATGTGTGTTGCTTGGGTTTCCAGCATCAGCAGAATTCCACGTGTTTGCAAAGTCACAAATACACTTGACATATACAGTAACTGGGTCTGCAGATCTAATCCTAGGGCACCCTACTAGTCACAACTTGCCACTATATAATAACTTATTTATCGCCCAATTCTCTATTCTCTGTTAGTTGGATAATCCTTTAGTCATGTGCACATGATAACAATTTTGAATTTTTTTTAAAGTCTAAGGGAATAGATTCCTAAAAGAAAAGAGAAGAAAGCTTACTGCAGACAGATGGGAAAATGAAGATTTGGTTACAAACAGATCTGTCATGATCTTATTAAATTGCAGAGCAAGTTCTAGTTGTGTGATAGCCCAGTCATGTACCTTAAATGTATATTCATATGTTTGCATGGTCTCTCCAATGTTATAACATTGGAGATACCATGCAAACATATGTACCTAAAGGTAATCTGATGCACCACCTGCAATCCAATTAGGCATCAAATTGACCATACAAAAAATAATCAGTCCAGTTGACCTATAAAGATCCCTCACTTATACTTCAGGAAGTGGCCAAGTTGCAAGAGTTACCCTGGAGACTGGTCTAGCAACAACGTCTTATTGTTATAATCATGGGAGCATGCCTTTCTGTCAATATCCTCAGATTCTCTCATCTCCATCCTTACCCCATCAAGAAGGCAAACTAAACAAAAATTATGGCAGAGTGAAAAATGTAGTTGTGAATGAATTCTCCCAGAAGTTCTCACCAAGATAACTTATGGTGCATGGTGCCAAGTTGAATAAGGCAAGGAAACCTATGTTGATTATCATCCATTCCACTGCCACCTTCCAGTGGATGAACTATAATGAGCACAATAGCCACAGTGAGGGCAGAAGGAGCACAGCATATGGAGCAGTGGAGATGTAAACTTCTTCAGGGTAGGCATATACTGGATTCATGGAAGTCCGATATTAAATGTTCAAAATTGAAATTATTTTTTAGCCAATAGCGTGTGTGGATTAGAAACCAAGTAAGGAAATCTTGTTGCAATTGTGCATTGCTTTGTTGTGAAGTCAACCAGTGGACTGCCCCTATATCTTGGAAAGGGTATATTTGCCCTGGAGGTACTGCAGCATAATTGATTCCTAGAATGAGAGGATCATCTTTAAAACAGGTTGATTGTGATTAGATATTCACTGGAATTTAGAATACTGAAAGGCGATCCCAGTAAGACATGTCCAATATTGAAATAGATCGAGGTGAAGATGTTTTGTTCATCTGGATAATCTAATACTGTACTAGTGAATGTAGCCACTGGATATCTGGCCAGAGTCTGTGCACAGGAAAGAGAAGAAATTATATTACACGGAAATATATAAATCTTAGGAAGTCTGTATCCTGGAAAACTGTCAATCCTCAGTCATTCAGTGTGGGCTATGACTGATATATCATTGGGCACTGAAGCAATCTTGAGACATGGGAATTAGGCAAGAAAGTGCATGATACCCAATCAGACACCATTCTTACTGAGTGATAGTGCAGGCCTTAAGGATCATGTAGTTTACTCCTGCATCTTTTTCTTTTGATTTCACAAAAGAAGCACTGAAGCACCATTATTGACCTAGGTGGCAATGTTCTGAAAGACGTAACTGCCATATTGGGTCTCTGCTCTATAGGGGCAAATAACACATGCATGGCAATGAAGATCTCTAACAAAAGAGCAATTAATGCTAATGTCATAATAATGGTAGAATAACCTCCACTTGCCTGGATGAGTGCAAACCCAGCACTTGCTACCATCAAGAACAAAGATGCTTAGATAATTGGCACCCTATCCACTCCTTTCAAGGTCAGTGCATCTTGATTGCAATGCTACCTATGGAATCCACAATCAGCATCTTGCCCAGGCTTCTTTAACCCCACCCCACCCCCACTGAACCCGTAACATCCACCAGCCAGAAGACGAAGGAGACAGGCATATAGGAACACCAACATAAGCAACAGACGATCCTAACCTGGAACTATATCCTTATTCCTACTTTAATGCCAGTGCATCATCCTGGAACTTTATTCTCAGCAACTCTATTCTTCACCACACATACTACAGTAGTTACCAAGGCAGCACCTTACCTTCTTCTCCATTTGGGATATATTATAAATAATGACATCTTTGACAGCAATCCCACTTCCTGTGACTGAACAGAAAAGATTCTCTGCCCAGACACTGGTCTATAATTTAACAAGGCTGCCTGTAGATTTAACTTTTTTACTGTGCAAAATCTTCTTCCTACAGTTAATTAGCAGAACAGATTCTACTTAAAAATAATCTGAGAAGGCTAATCTGGTGTAAATTTGTCCAGTTTAATTTGACTTGCCCTCACCCCTATTAACTAGTGCTAAAGAAAGTCTACAAAAATTCCTACTTAAGGCTTCACTTTGATCGCTACATATGAAGCTAGAGACATTTTTTTATTTGATTATTCTCTCATGCCAGTAACCACTGGCATGACAACGATGTGAAGCTCTTTTTATAACTTGGGCCTGTGAATGATATTCATAACAAAAATGCATTCAGGCTAATATCTTAAGCACAATAAAGCAAAACAACACAAATATGAACTTATGTACTGTACACTACTCTTGAATGAAGTGCCAAAGTACAGCAGACAAACAATTAATATGATTAGCAACCATCTGCCTAGGTTACATTTTGGGTAAAGTGCTTTTTTTTTTGCATAAAGCTTTTCCACTAGCAAATACCCTACTTTATGGAACTCCAAGGCGGGAGTTTAAAAGCTAACAACTCTCCTTCTCCATTGTACCAATGTAATGTCTCTTTCACCGACCTCCCACAACATCAGTGCATCATCGATCGCTGCCCTTGATTTTTCTGCCACCCCCACCTTCCAGTATATAATTTTCCATCCCTACACCACTCTAGGTCTGCCAATCCCAAGGTTGGAGTATTGCCCCATTCCATAGGGAAACACCGCACTTCCACGGGCCCTGTATCCTCACTCTATGAATCACCAGCCCACACACCTACTGCATGTGCATCATCACTCTATTCCCCATCCTACCTCCTGCAACAAGCCTCCACAACTCCACCGCGGAACAGCATAATCTCTCCACAATAAAACCATTTCACATGCTCCAACACCAAGACATAATTTCTCTACCCATCATGCCACACGGAGGCTTTTCACAACTTCACCCATGTAATATTTCTCCACAAGAAGAAAGGGAGTCTTACAGCATGAAAACAGGTACTTTAGCCTAAATTGTCCATACCAACCAGAATTCCCATCTAAACTAGTTCCATTTTCCCCCATTTGCCCCTATGCCTCTAAACCTTTCCATGTACCATCCAAGTATCTTTTAAATATTGTTAATGTATATGCCTCAGCCTCTTCATCTGACAGCTCATTCCATGCAATGACCACCCTCTGGGTGAAAAAGTTTCCCCTCAGGGTCCAATGAAATCTCTGTCCTCTCACACTAACCCTATGCCCTCTAGTTCTGAATTCCCCAATCCTGCAAAAAGAGGCTTCCATTGCTCACGATCAACCGTGGATATTATGTTCTAGTTGTTTACATCATACACAAGCCAGGGCAGTACAATATGGAGAATAAGCTGTGGCCCATGTGGCAGGCCCTACCTCTCCATGCAGCTGATGAATCCAAAGGAATGGCAGAGACCATTTTGGCCACCAGCAGCGTCGCCAAAGTTGCCAGTCAGCATTTGACTCACGTAGAGACTCCAGATTTTGCCAGAAGTCTTCCATGTGCGTGGATATAACCACAAGGCAGCCGAGTTTTGAAATCAAGAGTTTTCCTTCTACGAGGTGAGCTGCCAACCATGGCTAACAAGCTCCATCTGTCCAATAGAGACTGTCTGCATTAAACCCCATCAACACCCCTTGTGATTTTATACACTCGTCATTCTTCTAAATTCCAATGAAAAATGTCCTAGCTCTCTCCACAAGTCGGTCCCTTGAGACCCAGCAACATTTTTGTCAATCTCTTCTGCATTCCTTCCAGCTTCATGCATCGTTCCTCTAGCAGGCTGACCAAAACTGAATATAACTTTTCAAATCTTGTCTTATTAATGTCTTGTGCAATTGCAACATAACATTCTAACTTTTATACTCAATGCCCTGACTAATGAAGGCCAGTGTGCCAAAAGTCTCCTTCACAACAGTGTTCTACCTTAAAAGTCACCACTTTTAGGAGTACTTGTACTCTGAGGTCCCTCTGCTCATCAACACTTCCCAGGGTCCTGACTTTCACTGGGGAAGTCCTATCCTCAATTGACTTTCAAAATTAGGTGGTATACTATCTCTCTGCATTTGCTCCAACATAACATCCCTCTACAGCTGCACAAGTACAGCAGCTCTCCAAAACACTAGTCCTAGTGCAGTGTCTCCTTCCCAGAACCAACCCACACATCATCATAGTCACCTCTCACCTCACCTTATCACTCTACACCTACATCATTCTCCACACTGCCATAAAATCACCCCAGTGCAGGATTTTCACTTAGACATTCCCACTAACACCACATCCCCACCTCCAGCTCATAAGACCATAAGACAAAGGAGCAGAAGTAGGCCATTCGGTCCATCGAGTCTGCTCCGCCATTTTATCATGAGCTGATCCATTCTCCTATTTAGTCCCGCTCCCCCGCCTTCTCACCATAACCTTTGATGCCCTGGCTAATCAGATACCTATCAATCTCTGCCTTAAATACACCCAATGACTTGGTCTCCACTGCTGCCCGTGGCAACAAATTCCATAGATTCACCACCCTCTGACTAAAAAATTTGCTTCGCATTTCTGTTCTGAAAGGGCGCCCTTCAATCCTTAAGTCATGCCCTCTCGTACTAGACTCCCCCATCATGGGAAACAACTTTGCCACATCCACTCTGTCCATGCCTTTTAACATTCGAAATGTTTCTATGACGTCTCCCCTCATTCTTCTAAACTCCAAGGAATACAGTCCAAGAGCGGACAAACATTCCTCATATGTTAACCCTCTCATTCCCGGAATCATTCTAGTGAATCTTCTCTGTACCCTCTCCAAAGTCAGCACATCCTTTCTTAAATAAGGAGACCAAAACTGCCCACAATACTCCAAGTGAGGTCTCACCAGCGCCTTATAGAGCCTCAACATCACATCCCTGCTCCTATACTCTATTCCTCTGGAAATGAATGCCAACATTGCATTCGCCTTCTTCACTACTGACTCAACCTGGAGGTTAACTTTAAGGGTATCCTGTACGAGGACTCCCAAGTCCCGTTGCATCTCAGAACTTCGAATTCTCTCCCCATTTAAATAATAGTCTGCCCGTTTATTTTTTCTGCCAAAGTGCATAACCATACACTTTCCAACATTGTACTTCATTTGCCACTTCTCTGCCCATTCTTCCAATCTATCCAAGTCTCTCTGCAGACTCTCCGTTTCCTCAGCAATACCGGCCCCTCCACCTATCTTCGTATTGTCAGCAAACTTAGCCACAAAGCCATCTATTCCATAATCCAAATCGTTGATGTACAATGTAAAAAGAAGCGGCCCCAACACTGATCCCTGTGGAACTCCACTGGTAACCGGCAGCCAACCAGAATAGGATCCCTTTATTCCCACTCTCTGTTTCCTGCCAATAAGCCAACGCTCTATCCACGTATGTAACTTGCCCGTAATTCCATGGGCTCTTATCTTGTTAATTAGCCTCATGTGTGGCACCTTGTCAAAGGCCTTCTGAAAATCCAAATATACAACATCCACTGCATCTCCCTTGTCTAGCCTACTGGTGATGTCCTCAAAAATTGTAATAGGTTTGTCAGGCAGGATTTTCCTTTAAGGAATCCATGCTGAGTTCTGCCTATCTTGTCATATGCCTCCAGGTACTCTGTAACCTCATCCTTGACAATCGACTCCAACAACTTCCCAACCACCGATGTCAAGCTAACAGGTCTATAATTTCCTTTTTGCTTCCTTGCCCCCTTCTTAAATAGCGGAGTGACATTTGCAATCTTCCAGTCTTCCGGAACCATGCCAGAATCTATCGACTTTTGAAAGATCCTCACTAATGCCTCCGCAATCTCCACAGCTACTTCCTTCAGAACACGAGGGTGCATTCCATCTGGTCCAGGAGATTTATCTACCTTTAGCCTATTCAGCTTCCTGAGTACTTCCTTTGTCGTAATTGTGACTGTGCACACTTCTCTTCCCTGCCACCCTTGAGTGTCCGGTATACTGCTGATGTCTTCCTCAGTGAAGACTGATGCAAAATATTCGTTCAGTTCCTCTGCCATCTCCTTATCTCCCATTACAATTTCTCCAGCATCATTTTCTATTGGTCCTATATCTACTCTCACCTGTCTTTTACTCTTTATATACTTGAAAAAGCTTTTAGTATCCTCTTTGATATATTTGCTAGCTTCCTTTCATAGTTAATCTTTTCTCTCAATGACCTTCTTGGTTTCCTTTTGTAAGGTTTTAAAAACCTCCCAATCCTCTGTCTTCCCACTAATTTTTGCTTCCTTGTATGCCCTCTCCTTTGCTTTAACTTTGGCTTTGGCTTCTCTTGTTAACCACGGTTGCATCCTTTTTCCACTCGAAAATTTCTTCTTTTTTGGAATATACCTGTCTTGCACATTCCTTATTTCTCGCATAAACTCCAGCCACTGCTGCTCTGCTGTCTTTCCCGTTCAGCACCATCATTGCACCCCCACCTCCAGTGCAGCACTATCAATCCACCACACTCCCAATGCAGGATCATCACACCACCTCACCTCCAATGCAGGACTATCAGGACCACCACAACACCTCACCTCCAATGCAGGATCATCACACCACCTCACCTCCAATGCAGGACTATCAGGACCAGCACAACACCTCACCTCCAATGCAGGATAATCACACCACCTCACCTCCAATGCACGACAATCACAACACCACACTTCCAATACAGGACCATCACAACACCTCACCTCCAATGCAGGACCATCAGTTCACCTCACTGCACTCTATCTCCAACGCTGTACCATCACTGACGCCCCTCCACAAACTCTCTCCACAATACAGCTACAACTCTCCTTTCACCCCTCTCTGACCTTCACAGCATGGGATATCCACTTCCTACTGCTTTTCTGCATATCCCAGTTTCTTTGCAGCATCCCTCAAACACTCCAGCATGGGGTACAATTTCTAAATCCTCTTTCGCCCATTTTAGCATCTCTCTTGCCCCACCTACACCTTCACCCATGGCCTTACTCTCAGGGCATTGTCTTTCTACCTTTCACCCCAGTATCACTCCAATGGAGAAACACCTCTCTCAGGAACCTCAACTCCATTTCATAATCCAATTCTACCTCCCAATCATTTCCTGTATATCCACCCAGTGCAGCACAATCACATAGCTAGTAGAGCCATTGCCTCATACCACCAGATACTCTGCTTCAGTTCTGAGACTTGCGGTCCTGAGGTTGGATGCTATTTGTTTGGCGTTTGAACATTCTCCTCATGAACATATGGGTATCATTCTGCTGTCCAAAGCCATGTGAACAGGTAGGTTGACTGGTCAAGTTACGTCGAGTTTATTGTCATATGCACAAGTACGGTGAGACACAATGAAAAATTAACTTACAGCAGCATGACAAGCACATAGATTTAGACAACGGCACAGTATATAACGTATGCAGCAATTATGCCAGTTAAGAAAAACAAGACTGATCAAAAAGTGCACCAAAAAACATGTCCATTGCAGAGTAAAATATGGTCCATGGTGTTCCATTGCTAAGGGATGATTGGGGTTGGTTCAAAAAGCTGAGGGCTGTGGGAAAGTAGCTGTCCCCAAATCTGATGTTGTGGGACTTCAGGCTTTGGTACCCTCCTGTTGAATGATGGCTACAAGAATAGGGTACAACCCAGATGAGAAGGATCCTTCTTGGGGCAGCATCTCAGAGTTTCTTACAATGAGAGGGGCTGTGCTGTGGTGGGCATGGACGTGACCACCCAGTCAGGATATGGTTCATCCAATCAGGATACTTTCAACAGTGCATCTGTAGAAATTTGTTCAAGTATTTGATGACATATCAAATCTGCTTTAGCTTTTAAAGGTTGTAATTCTAAATTTCAGCTAATTAGACACTAGACACTAGAATACTACAGCACAGTACAGGCCCTTCTGCCCTCGATGTTGTGCCGACCCATATATGCCTTTAAAAAAACGTACTAAACCCACACTACCCCATAACCCTCTATTTTTCTCTCATCCATGTGCCTGTCCAGAGGCTCTTAAATACCCCTAATGTTTCAGCCTCCACCACCATCCCTGGTAAATCATTCCAGGCACCCACAACCCTCTGTGTAAAAAATCTACCCCTGATGTCTCCCCTAAACTTCCCTCCATTAACTTTGTGCATATGCCCTCTGGTGTTTGCTGTTCATGCCCTGGGAAACAGGTACTGGCTATCCACCCTATCTATGCCTCTCATAATCTTGCAGATGTCTATCAAGTCCCCTCTCATCCTTCTACGCTCCAAAATGAAAGGTCCCAGCTCTTCTAATCTTGCCTCATAAGACTTGTTTTCCATTCCAGGCAACATCCTGGTAAATCTCCTCCGCACTCTCTCCATAGCTTCCACATCCTTCCTATAATGAGGTGACCAGAACTGAACACAATACTCTTAAGTGTGGTCTCACCAGAGATTTGTAGTATTGCAACTCTTGAACTCAATCCCCCTATTAATGAAGCCTAGCAACCCACAGGCCTTCTTAACTATCCTATCAACCTGTGCAGCGACCTTGAGGGATGTATGGATTTGAACCCCAAGGTCCCTCTGTTCATCTACACTCTTAAGTAACCAACCATTAACCATGTACTCAGCCTTCTGGTTTGTCCTTCCAAAATGCATCACCTCACACTTATCCAGATTGAACTCCATCTGCCACCTTTCTGCTCAACTCTGCATCCTGTCTATATCCTCTTGTAACCTTCAACACCTACAGCTCCATCCACAACTCTTCCAATCTTCGTGTCACCCGCAAACTTACACATCCATCCTTCCGCCTCTTCATCCAGATCATTTATAAAAATCACAAAGAGCAGGGGTCCCAGGACAGAGCCTTGCTGTACTAATGTGTAGATGAGTGGTATAATATTGGGAGAAAATATAATGAGAACAATGTTGTCATTGTTGTGGTTGGTCAGTGCCTACTTGGGAGGCCCAAGGGCCTGTTTTTCTAGAGCATCTTCCTGTGCCCTATGACCCCTGTGGAAGGCAGCATCTCTTCTGATCCCACTCACTGTGCATCTACTCCCTATCCCTAAATACCACACTGAAGGACTTCTCTAACCTCAGTTCATCATGGCCTCAACCTCACCCACTTTTCCATATCCCGTCCCCACGCTGGATACACCTCCCGCCATCTGTGGGTAAACCGTCTCCCCCTGTTCCCATCGCCAATGCCACATCTCTCATCCGCCTCTCCCTTACCCGGCTCCTTTTTAAACTCGACAAGCTGTAGCAGCAGAATCCGTCAAGTACTTAATGCATTCCCATTTAGGGGAACGGTCTGGTAGACGCAAAATATTTAGTTGCAAATATAATGTTAACAAATCCAACGGTCGAAAGGCGGCATTTTCTGGGGCGCAAAAGTAGGTAGCCGGAATTCTGCAGAACAACAACGCGACTCCTAAACCGGAAGCCTGTAAAAATGAAAGAAACGAGTTTTGAGCTCGGGGAAAGGCCAAAGGGGTGCACATTGGACCATTATTTTATTCCCATACACCAGGGAGCTCAATAAGAGGTTACACGTGTGAGTGTGTTTGTTTTGTAAGAGAGAAATCTGCGAAGGCACAACAAGCTATGCCCGCAATGATTTGAGGTCTCCCAATAGGATATCCTGTTCGAGCGCGGTGATGGAGAATCCGCATTTCAGTCCTCAGAGGTCATTCTTTCAGTAAATCGGGCACAAATATCTCTTAAAGCAAGGCTGTGTTACAGAAGATTTCCTGTCTTAACCCTATGCCATGCAAGCTACAAAATTCTCCGGGACAATTTTATTTTTTTCTCTGATAAATTCAAGTTTACTTTATTTTCCCCTCTACAGGATATTTAATTCATTATAAAACATGTTGTTACAGTAGCAACGAAGAACTGGATTAGGGGACAATCACTTGTATTTTCTTGGGAGAAATGTGCAAATTCAGATTAGTACCAGGCAGCAAGAGACCAGTTGTTAATTACAATAGCATTTCAATATGTCGTGATTATGCAAACGTGCTGTCCGAAGTAACACTATGAATGAAATCATTATCAATCTGCGCCCAAGTTAAACTATCATGGATTATTGGTAAAAACTCGCTTTAAAATATTCGTACCCACCCTATAGGACACGGGAAGTAATTGCGATGAAAAAGGGCAGCACAATACGTGAACCCGTGAAATGCGAAGAAAATGATGTCGACTTCAATCTGAAGTCGTTCACATTACGGGATTCCCCGCCTTCCACTTTCACCTCAAATTAACGGAAGGGTCCCGCTTGGTCCTAAAGCACGGAGAAAATGGGTAAGCTTTGAAGATCAGCAGCCTTCCAAACGTTGCATTAAAACAATTAGGTTAAGTCTTAAACACAGTTTGGGGGAGGAACTCAGCGGGTCAGGCAGCGTCTGTGGAGAGAAATGGATAGTGGTCGTTTCGGGTCGTGACCCTTGACCAGTTCCCTCCCCAAAAGCTGTCTAAACTCCCGATTCCGTCCACCGGTTTGTTTCTTTTTTTTTGCTCCAGATCTTTCTTTTCCAGCCTCAATCTTTTTGTGTCTACGTTGAGTTATAACGTGGGTACGAAGTGGAACAAAATAGTTAATTTTAGGTTCTTATTCACCAACAAAACAGCATGCTAAATCATTTTCTGAAACTGACAACGAGGGTAACAAACTTGTACAAAAATGCTTCAAATCTAAAGAACCGCGCCTACTCCCCTCCACCAAAGTTCCATGGCGCGAATTCGAAGATAAACTCAGGGGTGATTCACGGACTTTTGGCCACTACCTGTACTCATCTCTGATAAGCAATACTGAAAAACACATTATCTGGGCGCTGCAACTTATTGGATCTTACTATGCACGAGTTTTCTACCTGTTTTTTCTATAACACTACTCGTGTGTTAGGAGTTTCCAGAAGGGACGTGAAAGTCGTTATATAATTGAAGTGTGTTTTGGTTCGTGTTATTCGTTCTGCGGCTAGAACAGGGTCCACCTATTTCTTTGCAGCAATAGATCGATTGGAACAGGTTAATAACTGTTTCAAGGAAAGTAGTTGGATTGAAACATTGCGCTCACTTCCCGGTTGAGGAATACGCTGAAAGCCTCCGCTCGAGTTTTTAACCACATGTGACTCCAGCAGCGACTACTGTGCGTTGCTCGTAGCAATCCGTCGAATTTGGAAGCGATTACGCACAGGCTAGGTTGGTCCAGGCTGCTCACAAACGACTTAATTGTAGAGACTGAAATTGCGATTGATCTTGTACAGTCTGGCATCAATCTTTTACACGGTTCCTTCTTTTACTGAGCATGAAGGGAAGCGGAAGGGAAACTGATTTGGCCGACGGAGGAAGGACCAACATAATCCCGCTGACCCTACTACTGAATTGATGAGAATAGAGGCTGGAACGATCTGAATTAATCTACCTGTTTGCACGCTGACATGTTTATACAGGAAGTCCAACTGCAGCAGTTTACCTGAAATGTTATTGATCTGAGTGCACGTGGACTCGAACCAGAGTAGCTCGCTTGGTTTTACTTTAATCGGATTACACCTGGAGTGGAGACTGTCTGCCATTCTGTTATCCCGAATGTATGAGTTTGAGTTGCTATCCTCTGATCGGATTGTGATTTTTTAAAAATCTCACCGTGATCTGTCGTGCTCGCTTCTCATCTCCAATATCACTAATGCACCACTCTTATTGGCCGCATTAGGCAGATGTCTCCTCTTCAATCGGATTGCGAGTAATACTTTCACTCGTATTAATCGCAAACAACTCATTTTGCTTTTTACCCCCTCAATAGCATTCACAACGTGGATGTTCGTTTTTTTTTGAAAACTCGGTGGCCATTTCCACACGGCACGGTTTCACAGAACATTTTCAGACTGAGAAATCTCAGAATGCAGTGATTAATCGAAGCATAATCGTTCAACTTTTTAGCCCGTCTTATTTTCCTCGGCGCTCTGTAAATTATACAGCGTCGCAAGCAGTAATCCTGCATTAAGTGCCTAATGTAAATTTTGTCATCTAAACGCGGTTATATGTTAAAATTGTTACATTCAATTACATTTAACCTAAAGTTATGTAAATATCGATCGTGCTTATATAAAGCAAAGATAGTAGATACTATGTTCAAACCGTAATATTACAAATAACCACACAGCCGACTAAAAGGGCCGACAAGGGATCAGTTCGATTTTATTCAGCTAATGCTGAACGGATTTACTTAGTTTTAGCAAATGAGATGCTAGATGCTTTCTTTATCTAATCGCCTTTTCTACTGTTACTTTGTTCCTAGTTCGGATTATATAAATATGAGGATGATGCAAATAATGACAGCCCGCTCAGTACGGTTCCACGGTGTACGGCGGTTCTTTGTGTACCGTGCCCTCTCAAACCGCACACATTACTTGTTCGCGACTCTCATTAGCATGGACAGCAAATACGAGCATTTCGTCTTTTTAACACACTATATACTGGACGAGGAAAGCCCTTTTCCACTCGTGCTGCCAAGATGCTCGATTAAAATGAGCCAACAATAAACTCAAAACACAACACCGTATTTGTTTTATTTCCTCTCTTTTCTCCTTAATCGACTATATTTCAGAAGCAATGAGCTATTTAGCATGTATTGCATTAAAAATTCAGACAAATAACTGATACAGGGGATGGTAGACCCGGTAAACCAGCGGGGATTGTGTTTCTTTACATTTTTTTTCTAACCAGAAGTTATTAAGGTTTCATCTGTCATTTCCATGTGAATAGTTAACGCGGCGAAATCAATAGCAAACGAATCCATAAATCATCCATTATGTCAGCACAGATCAAAATATCCCGTCTGCTATTACAATCAATAAACTATTTTCAAACAACAGAAAATATGACAAACACATTGTAACCGATTGGGAGTTTTACAGGTTCGTTCCCGTCCTCTAATTGTGAACTAAAACAAATTCCATGCAATGACCTGTTAGAATTATAAATAACAACATCTCATATAAACCAACAAACATTGCAATAGTCTACTGTCAATCATTTGTATTATTAGTATTATGCCGTTTCCGTTCTGTTCGGTTTGCCACATAAAAAACGCCCACAATTATAACTGAAATTTTTATTCCATAGCGATGTGTTTATTTCTTGTTGCACTGTATAACATAAATCTATCAGATGCCACAACTAATCTGCAGCATGTTACGTCCACATTACAGTAGTAGAGGTATTAAAAGTACAATTAAATCTTCGTAGATACAAAGACGAATCATTATGGATCTGGCATATTTGTTGGAGAGCACTGGCAGATGTTAGCAAAGGAAAAGGTCAACGCAGAATACAGCCCGCGTTCGCAAATGTATTTTCAAACGATTTTTAAAGAAGTAGACTCACGGCTTGCTCAAGCGAGCTTGAACTGTGCGTGTCAGTGTATGAGAGCGTTTGTGTAAATGTATGAGTGTGTGTGAGTACATGTTTATGTGCTACGTGAATGTGTGAGAGACGGATATTTTTGCAGCAGGTTACTACTAACAATCTGCACAACTATCTTCCCGACCCTCTATCACTGACACCTAAAGCATTTGCATGACGAAACGTTTGTGCAAGATATTTTCATACAAATATCACTTTAGTTATAGTTAGTTAAGTTCATCTGTTAACAAAAAACGTCATTGGATACAGTAGTGTCTGTGCTTTGACAGTAAATAACTCCACATAAAGCTTTGTGCATTTTCATTATTCTTTTGTTCTGCCTAAACTAAATGTAGATGACATTATTACGAAGTTTCTCATAATTATTGCGCAATATGTAATACATAGAAAATCCCAAATTTATTTTTCAGAAAGTAGAACTGACTCCAACAAGTATGTTTTCTGCTTTTTCTATAATGGGGAGGGCAGCCGACCAGAGCACCCAGCACCAAATGCCACAAGGTGCAGTTTTAAAGACACTGAAATACAAGTGCAGTGATAAATCTAATCCACTCTTTTATTATTAGCTAATCAAAAATCCGATGTCCATTAATAATTGAGAAGGAACTCACAATAATGCAACTGACGGCTGCCGAACAATATGGACAAAGCCCAGTTTCTCCCCACACAAATAAAATGAAATGCTGATACATTATCCCTTGTCATTCAGTTATAAATTGGAATTATTTAACATTGTTTTGTTGCCGTATTCTTAATAAACTTAATTAGTTTTGGCAAGGTTAACCCAACCGTTCTCTGTGTGGCTGGGCGTTTCTACTTTAATAGAAAACTCGCCCACTTGGAAACAACGGCATCGTTCGTCGGTTTACAACCAGAACTGGCGGCTCGACTAGAGTCGCATTTAGTATTTTAACGTTGCTGCTTTAGTCACTAGAATTCGCCATTTCCTCCTTGAAAATGGAGAAGAGGTGATACTTAGATGTCAAAACTGTAATCAGTCAGCACCTAGTGTTGTTTTAACTCTCCATATTATTCTGTTTAAAAATGAACAGCAGCATTAAGGCGGGGAACTCGTCGTAAAGAACCTGTTTCTTGACAAACCACGAATCCGCCCAATGATGCAGACTCTATTTGTATTAAAAAGGAAAACAGAAAACCACGCGAATTTTCAGTTCATAAAATCTGTTTATTGAAGAGTTCGCCTAGTACTAGTTAGTAATCTTCTGAACGGCTTAAAGGAAATGCATCTTATAACTTCTAAAAATGCCCATTTTCTTGAGTCACCGACTTTGCCCTTTTTTTTTCATTTACACTAAAAGGAAAGTAAAACGCCTGGTCAGACGAGGTTTCCTCCCTCCCCCGTCCCCTTACTTTTCATCTTGTGTTAATAGCAGGCCGCCCCTTCCCCAACCCATCCAGATTTAAAGCTAACATTCTCCTTTACTCGTAGTTCCCCTAAAACTCAAAGCTGCAGGCTTGAAAAATTGCTTTGAGATTAGCCAATTATGTGCCATTAATCACTAATATGTCCAGGAATAAATCACAGAAAATGTTGTAACTCGTATATCCTTCTATTCCTATCTTAAATAGCGGTTATTACTGAATATTACTGTGTACGAATCACCTGATCTTTAGCTGAAGAATTTATGCTAACTGCACGAAATAATGCTGGAGAGAAGTTAAAGGTAGACCAATAGATAAATTGATTGATTGATATCACAATAGATTCTCAAAATTGGAAAATCAGAAACGAATCAATTTTAAAACTAAATTCCAAATGATCGGTGTCAGTTTTTTTTTTAATTTTCATCTTTTCTATTCACAATGGTACCCTTAAAAACGTTAGAAGTTCGTCGCCTGAGTGGCTTGATAAAGTGTTGCCAAAGCGTTTGAAATTCCATCCCTTCCCTCCCTCGAAATTTACATTCGTTGCTCTTGTTTCCTATATGATTCGTTCGTTTAGCTCCTCGAATTCAGAATGACGACTGTCAGTCATTTTTGTGCAAATGGAGAGAGAAGCAAGCCTTAAATCACGGATTGAAGCTGCGTACCACGAAGGAAATTTCATAAAGAAAAAAAAGCAACTAATTGTACGGCTTCTGCTCTTTTTGCCGAAACAGTCTCTTTAGTCGGTGATTTTCCATTAACGGGCACTGAAAAAACTTTCAGATAAAGACAACGGAAAACATGAAGTGGCCCTGATATTCTACTAATCTTGTCGACAACAGAATTAAACATTAAATCTGAAATAAAATAATTTCATAAATAAAATTTCAATCCAATGAAATACATTCAAACACTTTTCTTACAGAATACAATGGAAACAAAGAATTGGAAAAACAATTTTATGTAATCATTTATAAGTGATAAATAGCTGATCTCTATGGATTTTCAATTGTATTTCACTATTGATATCACGAAAATTATGTCATAAAATAATACAACTCTACATTCCTGCCTTTCATTACATTATTGACATAAATAGTAAAGCAAATATAGTGAAATTAAAGAGATTTTAAACATGCAATATATTTACATTCCTAATATTTGCATTCTATTCAAACTAAAATATTTATTTACATTATTTCCGTACGCTACTGTTCTTTGCGTTACAAGAATGTATAAGGCTCATTGATAAAGGTAACCTGTAGCAAAGCTATCAGTTACTAATTCATATATACAGCATACCTTTTCTGCAAAATAAACATTCCCTTCATAGTTCCAACCCGTCCTGTGGCCCAACATTTTGGGAGATGGGGGGAAAAGCTGGACCTTCCCTTGATTAAGAAATCTTCGGCAATTTATTCTGTTCTTTTCTGTCTAATACAGCCCAGTGCAGGTGGCCGGCTAAACCAACACTGAGTCTTTTCAATAGCACGGCCTCCCTTCTAGTCAAGTACCATATAATTAATTTTAAGTTACTCTGCGCACCATATTATTAAGATCAAAATCAAAAAGCAGTGTCAAAAAGAATTGATTTGCATACAGTTTTTCGTCTTTTGGTGTCGGAGTGTTAGAAGGGTTATAACGTTTATCGCAAAATATAAATATTCAGGTTAATATGGATATGCTAGCAAGACTATATTTAACATTAAAAAGTGTTTAAAATCTGCCAAGTATCGAAGGAAAACAGTCGCGTTCTCCACTAACCAGGCTGCAGAATCTTTAATGAAAACACAGACGAATCTGAGGGTTATAATAGGAAAATTCGCTCATCTTTAGATCGACACCATTGTTGTTTGCAATTCCAATGGCTTAATATTAAAACACACTTAAGCTTGCCTTGTCTTTCCCCTCAGCCAGAGGGCGAGAGTTAGAAAAGGCAATCGTCACAAAACATTGTTGCATTTCAACTTTACCTCACAGCATACTAACATCCTCGCAACCGGTCCCTCCTCCGGAGCAAACTCGCCATCTAGTGAACCGAACGAAACATATACATTTGTGTTCATGTTATGGAGATATTCTGCGGTCTGATACCGCCCCCTAACGCGGCTCCGTTAATAATAAAAATAAGTCGCCTGCTTGTACTTCTTTCCGTGAAAACATTCTGAAAATATCAGTGACTCGGATCATTCTGTGATCTATATTGTGATTCCTAACAACAATTATAATGTACGATTTGCTGAAACCAAAGTGATTTATTAAGAACTTCACACAAGATATAAACGTTTTAATTACGAATCGACTACATTCATCGAGTTCTTTTTTGTCTTCATTTTCCAAATGCTGTTCGGTATCACGTCAATTTTCTTCTGGAGTTATTCAAAACAATTTGTAAATAAGTTTCCTTTTCAAGTTTAACTTGTGATTGGTATCACTGGATCATTTCATCGTGTTAGTTCCTTCTAGTGGACAAATTCGGTATCACGGCTGTACAAAAACACGACAAGAAACTTTAGTCATCGCACAGAAACAGACCATTCGGCCCATCTAATCCATACCGAAATCTTTAAAACTGTTTACTCCGATCGACCTCAACCGGGACCATAGCCCCCCATATCCCTACTACCCACGTACCTGTCCAAACCTCTCTTAAACGTTGAAATCGAGCTCCTTGCACCACTTGTGCTGGCAGCTCATTCTACACTCTCACGACCTTCTGAGTGAAGAAGTTTCCCCTCATGTTCCCCTTAAATTTCTCACCTTTCACCCTTATCCGATGACCTCTGGTTGTAGTCCTACTCAACCTCAGTGGAAAAAGCCTGCTTGCATTTACCCCATCTGTACCCCTCAATTTTGTATACCTCTATCAAATCTCTTCTCAGTCTTCTACATTCTAAAATACACAGTCCTAACCTATTCAATATTTTCTTATTTCTGAGGTCCTCCAGTCCCAGCAACATCCTTCTTTTTTTTTTTTTTGCAGTTTTTCAACTTGGTTTACATCCTTCCTGTAGGTCGGTGACCAAAACTGCACACAATTCTCTAATTCAGCCTCACCAACATCTTATTCAACTTCTTCAACATAACATCCCATCTTCTGTATTCAATACATTGATTTTAAGGCCAGTGTGCCAAAAGCTTTCTTTACAACCGGATCTAACGTGACACCGCTTTCAATGAATTATATTCCTATATTCCCAGATCCCTTTGTTCTACCACAATCTTCAGTGCCCTACCGTTCACTTTTTAAGACCTATCTGGTTGGACCTACCAACAGGCAAAACCTTACACTTGGCTGCATTAAATTTCATCTGCTACTTTTCAGCCCATTTTCCCAGTTGATGCAGATCCTTCTGCAAGTCATGATAGCCTTCTTCACTGTCCACCACACCCCCAATCCTGGTGTTATCCACAAATTTGTTGATCCAATTTACCACATTATCTTCCAGATCATTGATATAGATGACAAATAACAAAGGACCCAATACTGAGGCCAACAGCCCATCACCATGCATAGGCTCCCAGTCAGAGAGGCAACCCTCTACTACCACTCTCTGACTTCTCCCACAAAGCCATCCTGAATGCCAAGTGACTGAACCTCCTTGGCCAGCCTCCCATCCGGGACGTTGTCAAATGCTTTTATTAAAGTCCATATAGACAACTTCCACTGCCTTGCCTTCATCTGCTTTCTTGGTAACTTCCTCAAAAAACTCTATAAGATTGGTTAGACATGACCTACCATGCACAAAGCCATGCTGACTATCCTTAATCAGTCCATGTCTACGCAAATACTTATATATCCATTCCCATAGAATACCTTGTAATAACCTTCCCACAAATGTTATCAGACCCATAATTTCCTAGTTTCTGGTTGGAGCCTTTTTTTAAACAGCTGAACAACATTGGCTATCCTCCAATCCTCTGATACCTCTCCTGTTGCGAAGGGTGTTTTAAATATGTCTGCTAGGGCCCGGTAATTTCTGACTACTGTGGGGTCCAAGGGAACACCTTGTCTGGCCCTGAAGATCTGTCCACCTGATTTGCCTCAGGGTAGCAAACACCTCTTCCTCTGTAATCTGTACAGGGTCCATGGACTTGATACTGCTTTGCCTCACTTCCACAGACTCGGTATCCATCTCCCAAGTAAATGCAGATGCAAAGAATGCATTTAAGACCTTACAGCAGAAAGTCTTGTTAAATTTTTAATGTTGCAACAGCATATTTGTCATATAAACTAAATATTTAGTTATTGAATTAAATTTGAATTAAGTATTCAGAGAGATATACAACATTGAGTCTGTGCAGATACTTGCACTCATGCCACAATTAATACATTTTATTCTCCCCACTTTCTTATATACTCCCCTCATTTCTACCACCCACCTAGATGCTGGGACCAATTTAGAACATGGGAGGAAACCAGAGTGTGTGAGTGAAATTGGAAATGGATTTTTTGTCACAAGAACTAGGACACGGAAAATATTGTCTTGCATATCTTACAGCATAGATTTGATTTATGAATGTTTTGATCTGTAGATCAAATTATTGCACAGTGCACTGAGGAAGTACAAGACAAAACAATGGCAGGATGCAGAATAAATTGTAACAACAGTAGGAAAAGTGCAGTATAAGTGGACATAAGACTATATGATATAGGAGCAGAAGTAGGCCATTCAGCCCATTGAGTCTGCTCCGCCATTCAATCATGGGCTGATCCAAATTATTCCAGTCATCCCCACTTCCCTGCCTTCCCCCATACCCTTTGATGCCCAGGCTAATCAAGAACCTATGTATCTCTGCCTTAAAATATCTCTGGACAGTGTAAGTCAAGAGTACATCTTGTCATACAAAAGGACTATTCAATAGTTTTATAACAGAGGGGTAGGAGCAGTCCAAGATTTAACCCTGGTCAGAGCTGTGAGGCAGCAGCTAGCCTGGCTGCATCACAGTACTGCTTCTATGTCTTATCAAAAGACGTAATATAAAAGTGTAACAATTCCTTAAAGATGCTGAACGATGTCAACCAAAATGCACGATTCCCAAAATAGAACTGTATTTAGGTAGCAGCCTTAGTTAAGTGGGTGACAAAGGTAGCTAATGTGGACTATGAGCACAAGATTGTTGCAAAATTTGCGTTTAGAATAGGAAACAATCACCATTAGAAACACTGAACACAAAATTACTCTCAACATTTGTGGTAGTGTCTGAAGTGAGTAAACCACATAAATGAGATGCATTAATTTACCCAGGTGTGCTAATGGTGTAAAGTTAAATAGGGCCTTAAAAAGGCTACAAAAGGACTAAGACGGTAACTGGGCAAAAATATGACATAAGGGAGTGTTGATAATGTTAAGGACTGTAAGGTAACTGACATTGGTAGGAAACACTATTTATTTTCAGGAATGAAAGGTGAAAGTATAGAAAAATGCAGTTTGTTAAAAGGAATTGTTTTATAGGTTTGATGCCTTAGCTGGGGAGTACAGATGTAGTCAAATTGAGGATTGAATTAAGAAGCAACTTCTTTACTTGGGGTGCTGTAAATCATTGTGATTTCATGTCCAAGGTGTGAATAATGAGATATTTAATATATTTAAACTTGTGTGATAATATTTTCTCTATTTCAGGGAATAATGTATTTGGAGAACAGGTAGACAAGTGGAATTGATGTCGATGATCAGTTTTTATCTTACCAAATGGTGAAGTGAGGCGGAGGAATTCCGTGTCCATTTATGTTCTTAATTTTTTAAAATTTTCTTATAATTTTATGTATTTCTGATAGAGCATTTGTTAATAAATAGAAGAAAACATAATATGAAAGAAAATAGGAAAAGATTTACTCAAAATATACTTCACATGAAATGTTTAACGTATTTCATGTTTATTGTTTTTTTGTTGTAATTTTTACCACAAAAGTTCTTTTTCCAGTGCTTGCTTTTATTTCAGATTTCCAGCAACTGTTCAATCTCAGCATTGCTTTTTACTGTCTGCATACATCCTCTTCTGTTTACACTCAGTGACCACCTTATTAAGTACACCTGTAGACATACATTAATGCAACTATCAGCTAATCGTGAGGCAGCAACTCAATACATAAAAGCATGCATAAATGGTCAAGAGGTTCAGTTGTTGTTCAGACATCAGAATGGAGAAGAAATGTGATCTAAGTGACTTTGACTGTGGAATGATTGATGGTGCCAGATAGGGTAACTTGAGTACCTCAGAAAATGCTGATTCCCTGCTATATTCATGTGCAACAATCTCCAAAGTTTACACAGCATGGTGCAAAAATCTAAAAAACATCCAGTGAGCGGCAGTAAAAATGCCTTGTTGATGAGAGAAGGCAGAGGAGAATGGCTAGACTGGTTCAAGCTGACAGGAAGACAACAGTAACTCGAATCACCATGTGTTACAGCAGTGGTGTGCAGAAGAGCATCTCTAAGTGTACAACACATTGAACCTTGATGTGGATGGGTTCCAGCAGCAGAATACCAACTACAGTCCCACTCTGATACCTAATACACCCTTCTCCACTCCTATACCTAATGAAGTGGCCACTAATTGTATGTGTCCTGTAGACAAATCTGCCATGATGTATAAACCTTCAGCAACTTGTTTCATTTGACAGTATCCATGTCATTCAATCTTTCTTGGGCTCTACTCTTACAGAGACATTTATTCTGTCCCCGTTACCCCTCACATTCTCTGCAACTTGAAACACATCCGTTTCGTCACTTTTCCAGTTTTGCAGATAGATTTCCAAACTCAGAATATCTTTCCCCACAAAAGGTATTTGTTATAATGTGGAATGCATGTTGACTGTTAGCAAATAGCATTTGAAACAATACTTGGGATTAGTCACTAATTCCTTTGTTTTCCCTTTCCTCTGAGTGATGCCCAGCCTTACAGCTCCACAAATGGGTCCATTAACTACTATTTTAAACAGAATGTTGATAGAGGTTATAATGGTCTACCCCTAAAGATTTTAGAAAAAAATCTTTTGCTGTGAAGGTGAAGTCATTGGTTATATTTAAAACTGATGTTGATAAGTTCTTGATTACTAAGGGTATCAAATATTATGGGGAGAGGCACGAGAATGAGGTTGAGAGGGACAAAGGATCAACCATGATAGAATGGCAGAGCAGTCTCAATGGGCTGAATAGCCTAATTATGGTCTTATGGTCTTATTACAGCTTACTGCTGACAATTTAGACCATATGTATTTACATGGATGCCCCTCTATCCCGAGGCTGTGCTGAGGAGATATTAAACCATAGTGGAACTCATAGTGGTTGCTATTATTTTAATGGGCATCCTGGCAGATGGCATTGATGTTAAGGTTTCCCAATAAAAGCCATTGATATTCCACTCCCTCCATAGCTCTTAAATCCTTACTATGAATGCTGTGAAGAAATGGAGGAAGTTTGTCTGGAAATGTCTACTTTGTGACACCTTAGCTGCCAGTCAGACTGATTCCAGGTGTTGATATCTGCCACTGTGCATGGAGAGAAGCTTATGAAGTTAGCTCTGCCCAGGCAGACAGACCATAAATGATGATAATGCCAAGATAATATCAGCACTAGCAAAGTGATCTCGATAATGCCATCTATTCAAGAATGTCCTAATTAAGAGCAAAAAATTCAACAGGAAACAACATGCCACTGGTAAAATATACGACCATATCAGAGAACATAGTAGAAACTTGCTGAAGACAGGAGTGTTTAACTCAACAATGACAGAAGATCAAAACAAAGATGAACTTCTGTTTGGTTTTGTGGAACTGAAAGTAAGAAAGAGGCTATTTTGACAAGCTAAAGATGGATAAGACTTTCAGTTTCTGAGATCAACACTTGTTCACTGGGAAGTTTGATGGATAGAATGCATGTGAGATACTTACAGCTAGGGAAGTTCCAAGATGTGACACGGACAGGCTTTGGGAAAATGGTAATGACACTATAGAGCCTTGTGAGTCCCGGAAACATGGCAGATGGATAACTTCCACAAGAGAGGGGAACATGTTCATGCTCTGGAAAGGTATGTGAAAATTGCAGAGCAACCATTTTGCAGCAAATTCCAAAGAAAAGGATTATTTTCTCATAGACCCCTGGAGCAAATGACGAAGAACTAAAGACAGAAGAATCTCTTATTATGAACCTTATTAGGTTAAACAATTTGATTTAAATATCGGATACTACATTCAGTCTGAAGTCTGGCAATGGCTTAAGATTTTCAATGCTAACAGACATCATTGAGCATAACAAAAATAACAAAATTTACTGGGATAACAACATCCATCACCAACAAGTGGTAAGATGATCAGAGAAAGAGTGGTTAATATTGAAATACTTTCGTTAGTTAGAAATGGGTTAGGATAAAGTAGGATAAGAAGTATTGAGTTAGATTTGTCAATGCAGTAGATGTAGTATAATAATCCAGTGCTGCTCAAATTTGGACAAGCTGCAGTTGGTCTAGACAGCCTCAATGTTTCCATAACAATGACATAACTTAATGGCTCTTATGGATCATTTCAGTGGTCAGACAAACAATGGCTCTGCCACAATCTGGCTTAGATCCTGACTGGAACAAAGTGATCAAGTGAGACCTGTTTAAATTGAAGCAAATGTGTAATGAGGCAGTGTTCATGGGTTTATGGGCCATTCAGAAGATGACGGAGGGGAGGAAGCTGTTTCTGAATGGTTGAGGAGGCTCCTGTACTTCCTTCCTGACAGTACTAATGAGAAGAGGATGGTGAGGGCCCTTAATGATAGCTGCCATCTTGCTGAGGCACTACTTCTTCATAATGTTCTGAATGGTGGGGTGGGTTTGTGCCTGTGATGGAGCTGGCTGAATTTACAATCCTCTGCAGTCTCTTACAATCCTGTGCAATGGAGCCTCCATATTGGGCTGTGATGAAACCAGTCAGAATGCCTTTCACCATACATCTGTCGAAATTTGCAAGGATCTTTGGTGACAAACCAAGTCTTCTCAAACTCCTCATAAAGTGGAACTGCTGCTGTCCTTTCTTTGTAATTGCATCTACTGTATATGTTGGACTCAGGAGAGATACTCTGAGATGTTGACAACAAGGAACCTAAATCTGCTCACCTTTTCCACTGGCAACCACTTAATGAGGACTGGTTGTTGGACAGGAGAGGAAATGGAAATATATCATGGCACCATTTTACCTAGGTAAGATTTCTTTCTGTTTAATGTGTGATCAGAAGTAGCCATTTTAATTCCTGTAGCTCATTTCTCTAATTCACAATTTACTTTCCCTGACTCCACATTGTTATTCTCTTATTATTTTGTGATTTTATAATAGACACATGTTGTTAATATCTTCCATATGATAATGATGTTCATGATATCAGGAAGTTATGGAATACTGTGATGACTCATTTATTAAACCAAATCCAATACAACATTGCTTCATAATCATTTTAACAATACGAGCAAACTATGGTGAAGCCAGCCCCTCTAATTTGCATAATCATCATTTGAATCTTTGGATTGCATTTAAAATTTTATGAATAAATAAAAATACTGAGAAAGTGGATTGTGCAATAGGTATTTTGAAAAGTGGCATTATGGAATTATTTTTCAGTACAAATACTGAATAAACTATTGGTTTGTTTAATGTACATAGTACATGCCCCATTCTGGATCTTGTGGTGTCTTGAACCACACTTCACATACAAATTTCGATTTTTTTTATGTTTAGATTATCAATACATAACAAGAAGAGCAGTGTTTTTTTTATATGTCTGGACCTGCATCCTCACCTTACCTCATTTCTGAGACCTGGGTCACTGAATATTATTCACTTCATTTTCCGGTAACTTAAATAAGGAAGAAAAGTGCTTCCATTGCTGGTTCCTGAGAGGAACTTGTCTATTCTTCCCTCAAATCTGAAAATAAAATGTGCACTATTATATTCTAGTTCCTGTCTCTTTGTCAATGTAATATTTCGATTTTAGTCTACCAATCTTTTACAAATGTTGTGTAGGAAAATTTTGGGTAGTACAAATATCAAAGCAAATATAATATTTGAAAGCCTGCATCTATTTTATCCAACAAAAGTAAAATACTGGACTCTTCAGAAAATTGTACATTTCTTACTTCAGATAAAATTGAATTTTAACTCATTTTCTGTCCAATCCATTGATGACAACACAGAATAATCTCCTTTTAACAAATAAAGGCAGAGATTGAATTATTTCAAAAACAAACGTAAGACCAAGAGAAAGTCACACAGCTAAGAAAATGTGAATCACATAGATGGCCCTGTTGCAAGGCTAATGCTCCACGTTCCCATTATATTTCACGAAGTGACTCAATGACAGAACCAAGCAATTATTGAGAATCAAGTCTTTTTTTTATTAAGTCTCTATAGCATCCATATATAGGTCGACCTGTAGCAAGGTATGACTTTCAAGAGCTTTTACAGTAGTGGAAAGATAAAGGAGGATGTGTAAAGTTACCTGAAATAAAATAAACCAGCACATGAAATAACGGCCAAGCTAAGATAACTATAGAGAATAGCAAGCTGGCTTCAGAAAACTCTAGTTTGCTTTGAAAAGAAAGTTCTTTTCCTACTGAAAATACCTCAGGCCTAATGCAAGCACTGCCACAAATGCTAATGGTTTAGAATAAAACCAGTAAAATATCCAGTCAGTCAGGCAGAAAAGGAGTGAAACAGTTAACATTTTATGTGACTGACCTTAGATTCAAACTCTTTATTTCAGGTTTATAGTGTCCATCATTTGTGGCTTTTCTATAAACTGTTTAGGCCCTGGATCCATTTCTGTGATACAACTGTTCAAAAAGGGTTACGCTGAAAAGGAATGCAACAAGTCCTGTTTGTGCTCGCTGCTTTATTAGGGGCAAGTTCTAAATGCAACTTAGATGACCGATTACAAAGTGACCTAATAAGAAATTTCTGTGTGACACTAGCTAAAGCATCAGCTCAATACTGTTCATGCTGGTAAACCATGTGGTTGTTCACTGGGAAACCCTCTGAAAACTGCCTTGTACCAATTCTGTGACACCAGGATCTACCTACCCAAACAAAATATTTAAGGGTTGAGAGCTATTGCACCAAATGGTGCCTGGAAATTCAGTGCAGGCCTCTTGTTTGCTGCTGAGTGGTAACAAGAGCATATTATTCAATAAACTATGCTTTTTTTTGTGTTTTTCTGATCAATTTTACAAACAATGTGTCACCTTCACTCTGAAGAACCAGTGCTGCACTCTGCAGAGCAACTATGCAGCCAATTGTTTTTAGAAGTCACATAATTAGTTAAATAGACATCTGTTCTTGGAGTCCTTGTGCAGTCAAAATATATCTGTACCTGGAAGGTCTAACTGCTAGTGAGTCAGTATCTTGGCAAAAACTACACCATGAAGACAAAAGAAAACTCCAAGAAACTCCACAAAAAGGTTATTGAAAAGCACAAGTCAGGAGATGGATACAAGAAAATTTCTAAGCCACTGAATATCCCTTGGAGTACAGTTAAGTCAATCACCAAAAAATGGAAAAATATGGCACAGCTGTAAATCTGCCTAAAGCTGGCCATCTTCAAAAACTGAGTGACCATACAAGAAGGGGACCAGTGAGGGAGGCCACCAAAAGACCTATAACAACTCTGGAGGAGCTACAAGCTTCAGTGGCTGAGATGGGAGAGGCTGTTCATACAACATCTGTTGCCCAGTCACAGCATTATGGGACAGTGGCAAAGAGAACGCCACCATTGAAAAAAATTCACATCTACAAAGTGCATCTACTAAATATGAAAAACGTATTCACCCCCCTTGGAAGTTTTCATGTTTTATTGTTTTGCAATATTGAATCACAGTGGATTTAATTTGGCGTTTTTGACACCATCAACAGAAAGACTTTTTCATGTCAAAGTAAAAACAGATCTCAACAAAGTGATCTAAATTACTTACAAGTATAAAACACTAAATATTTGATTGCATAAGTATTCACCCCCTTCAAGTCAGTATTTAGTAGATGCACCTTTGTTAGCAATTATAGCCTTGAGTCTTTGTGGCTAGGTCTCTATCAGCTCTGCGTATCTGGACACTGCAATTTTTCCCCATTCTTTACAAAACTGTTCAAGTTCTGTCAGATTGTGAGTGAACAGCTATTTTCAAGTCCAGCCACAAATCCTCAATTGGATTGAGGTCTGGACTCTGACATGGCCACTCCAGGTCATTAACTCTTTTGTTTTTAAGCCATTCCCGTTTAGCTTTGGCTTTATGCTAGGGGTCATTGTCTTGCTGGAAAACAAATCTTCTCCCAAGTCGCAGATCTCTTGCAGACTGCATCAGGTTTTCCTCTGGGGGGCGGGGCAGGAATACTCATGCAATCAATTATTTTGTGTTTTATATCTGTAATTAATTTAAATTATTTTGTAGACATCTGTTCATCTGTTTCCACTTTGACACGAAAGAGTATTTTTCTGTTGATCAGTGTTAAAAAAATCCAAATTAAATCACTGTTAATTAATATTGTAAAACAATAAAATATGAAAACTGCCAAGGGGGCTGAATACTTTTTTTAGGCACTGTATGTACAAGCATTTTGAATTCAACAATATTATTGAAGCTCACTCCTATTCAGGGGTGTCCATAAATCAGGCATTCATAACCCAGGGACAGCCTGTAACGTAAATACATCGCTCACTTATAGGACATAATGGATTGAAAGGTCTTCACGTGTTAGGGTAAAAGGCAAGGATTATGGACCATCTAACTTTGTTTTGGAGGTGAGGTGGTAGCAGCATGTCCAAGAAATGTCGGAAGTGTGAGAAAGGGCTCCATTAACCAGAGGAAAGGACTCCTTGAAGTATATGCCAGGTCTTAGAAACATAGAAAACCCACAGCACAATACCAGCCCTTCAGCCCACAATGCTGTGCCGAACATGTACTTATTTTAAAAATTACCAAGAAGCTCCATGTACCTATCCAGGAGTCTCTTAAAAGACCCTATCATATCAGTCTCCACCACCATCAATGGCAGCCCATTCAATGCACTCACCATCCTTTGCATGAAAAACTTACCTCTGATGTCTCCTCTGTACCTACTTCCAAGCATCTCAAAACTGTGCCCTCTCATGTTAGCCAATTCAGCCCGAGGAAAAAGCCTCTGACTATCCATACAATCAATGCCTCTGATCACCTTATACCCCTCTATCAGGTCACCTCTCATCCTCCATTAGTCCAAGAAGACAAGTTCACTTAACCTATTCTCATAAGGCATGCTCCCCAATCCAGGCAACATCCTTGTAAATCTCCTCTGCACCCTTCTATAGTTTCCACATCCTTCCTGTAGTGAGGTGACCAGAACTGAGCACACTACTCCAAGACGGGTTTGACCAGGGTCCTATATAGCTGTAATATTACCTCTCAGCTCTTGAACTCAACCCCACGGTTGATGAAGGCCAATGCACCGTATGCCTTCTTAACCACACTGTCAACCTGCACGACAGCTTTGAGTGTCCTACGGACTCGGACCCCAAGATCCCTCTGATCCTTCACACTGCCAAGTGTCTTACCATTAATACTATATTCTGCCATCATATTGACCTACCAAAATGAACCACCTAACACTTACCTGAGTTGAAATCCATCTGCCACTTCTCAGCCCAGTTTTGCATCCTATTGATGTCCCGCTGTAACCTCTGACAGCCCACCACACTATCCACAACACCCCCAACCTTTGTGTTATCAGCAAATTTACTAACCCATCTCTCCACTTCCTCATTCAGGCCATTTATAAAAATCACGAAATGAAGGGGTCCATGCAGAATATGACCTATCTACAACCACTCTTTGCCTTCTGTGGGCAAGCCAATTCTGGATTCACAAAGCAAGATCCCCTTGGATCCCATGCCTCCTTACTTTCTCAATATGTTTTGCATGGGGTACCTTATCAAATGTCTTGCTGAAATCCATATACTACATCTACTGCTTTACCTTCACCAATGTGTTTAGTCACATCCTCAAAAAATTCAATCAGGCTCATAAGGCACGAACTACCTTTGACAAAACTGTGCTGACTATTCCTAATCATATATGCCTCTCCAAATGTTCATAAATCCTGCCTCTCAGGATCTTCTCCATCAACTTACCGACCACTGAAGTAAGACTCACTGGTCTATAATTTCCTGGGCTATCTCTACTCCCTTTCTTGAATAAGGGAACAACATCTGCAATCATGAAATTCTCTAGAACCTTTCCTGTCCCCATTGATGATGCAAAGATCATTGCCAGAGGCTCAGCAATCTCCTCCCTTGCCTTCCACAGTAGCCTGGGGTATATCTTGTCCAGTCCTGGTGACTTATCCAACTTAATGCTTTCCAAAAGCTCCAGTACATCCTCTTTCTTAATGTCTATATGCTCAAGCTTTTCAGACCACTGTAAATCAGCTCTACAATCCCCAAGATCCTTTTCCACAGTGAATACTGAAGCAAAATATTCATTATGTACCTCTGCTACCTCCTCCGGTTCCATACACACTTTTCCACTTTCGCACTTGATTGGTCCTATTCTCTCACTTCTTATCTTCTTGCTCTTCATATACTTGTAGAATGCCTCAGGGTTTTCCTTAATCCTGCTTGCCAGGGCCTTCTCATGGACCTTTCTGGCTCTCCTAATTTCATTCTTAAGCTCCTTCTTGGTAGCCTTATAACTTTCTATCTTTACCTAGTTTTTAGAACCTTTTGTAAGTTTTTCTTTTCTTCTTGACTGGATTTTCAACAGCTTTTGTACACCATGGTTCCTGTACCCTACCATCCTTCCCCTGTCTCATTGGAACGTACCTATGCAGAACACCACACAAATATCCCTGAACATTTGCCACATTTCTGCTGTACATTTCCCTGAGAACATCTGCTCCCAATTTATACTTCCAAGTTCCTGCCTGATAGCTTCATATTTCCCCTTATTCCAATAAACGTTTTCTTAACTTGTCTGCTCCTATCCCTCTCCAATGCTATGGTAAAGGAGATGGAATTGTGATCACTATCTCCAAAATGCTCTCCCACTGAGAGGCCTGACACCTGACCAGGTTCATTTCTCAATACCAGATCAAGTACAGCCTCTCCTGTTGTAGGCTTATCTACATATTGTGTCAGGAAACCTTCCTGAACACACTAACAAACTCCACCCATCTAAACCCTTTTCTCTAGGGAGATGACAATCAATAATTTAATTTGGGGAAATTAAAATCTCCCATCACGACAGCCCAGTTGTTATTGCACCATTCCAGAATCTGCCTCCCTATCTGCTCCTCTATGTCCCTGTTACTATTGGGTGGTCTATAAAAAACACCCAGTAGAGTTATTGACGTCTTCCTGTTTCTAACTTCCCACAGAAACTCAGTAGACAATCCATCCATGACTTCCTCCCTTTCTGCAGCCGTGACACTATCTCTGATCAGCAGTGCCATGCCCCACCTCTCTTGCCTCCCTCCCTGTCCTTTCTGAAACATCTAAAGCCTGGCACTCTAAGTAACCATTCCTGCCCTTGAGCCATCCAAGTCTCTGTAATGGCCACAACATCATAGCTCCAAGTACTGATCCACGCTCTAAGCTCATCCGCTTTATTCATGATACTCCTTGCATTAAAATAGACACATCTCAAACTATCAGTCTCAACGCATCCCTTCTTTATCACCCGCCTATCCTCCCTCTCACACTAGTGCGCCAACCGCCCCTTCCTCCACCTCTTCAGTTCAGTTCTCACCCCCCCAGCAATTCTAGTTTAAACTCTCCCCAATAGCCTTAGCAAACCTCTCTGCCAGGATGTTGGTCCCCTTCGGATCCAAGTGCAAGCCATCTTTATTGTACAGGTCACGCCTGCCCAAAAGAGGTCCCAATGATCCAGAAATCTGAATCCCTGCCCCCTGCTCCAATCCCTCAGCCACACATTTATCCTCCACCTCACTCTATTCCTACACTCACTGTCACATGGCACAGGCAGTAATCCCAAGATTACTACCCTCATGTTCCTGCTTCTTTCCTAACGCCCTGTAGTCTGTTGTCAGGCCCTCCTCCCTTTTCCTAAAAATGCTGTGGCTAACAATATGTACCACAACCTTTGGCTGTTCACCGTCCCACTTCAGGATATCATGGACGTGATCAGAAAAATCTTCTGAGAAAGGAAATCATTTGTGATGCCTTGATGTGAAAGGCTTATTTTTATTGCATCAGTTGAAGATTAGCTTGGTCTGAGAATGCAAAATTAGAAGCATCATCAGCAGAAAACAGCTCAGCTACTGAGGTTCGGATACTCTCTACTCTGGAATGTAGTTACTTCAGCTTGAACAGCTTTGCATTAGTTCTAAAGATTAGGTCATGTAAGCGGGAAACTTGTTGGAAGATAATGCAATATTACAGCAAGGCAGTTTTCAGTGTTGGAGCAATGGCACAAACTTGTTTGACACCTATCCACCAGTTTATATAATGTTTCATATTTCAACCTCTGTAGGCAACCAGATTCGAGGAGAGTGTTCCACAGTGCCTCCCAACGGATGGAGTCCAAGGTTTTGGTTGGGTCAAAGGAAGGTACATATATTAGTTGGTGTTCCCTGCATTCTCATGGAATTGCCACACAGTGAAGATCGTATTCACTGAGCTTCTAGAAGGATGAAATCCAAACTGTGATTCACAAAACAGTTTTCTGGCCACCAAGAGGAAGGAATTGAGAAGGACACTGATAATAATCGCCTCCTATCTAAAACAGGGTCATAATTACAACATTTCAGGGGCTTCCTGGAATATTCTCCTCTTCTCTTATGTTAGCAATGATACTGTGGACTAGTGGATGGAGCTCTTTGCTGCTCAGCTTTATGAGTTTTTTGAGTCCAACAGAGATACCATCTGCTCCACGTGTTTGTCACTCTTGAGTTGCAATGTGGTCTTCTTGAATTCTGACTGGTAATCAGCGGCAGGAAGGTGAGATGTAGTAAGATGGAGTCATGTGTGATCACATCATGGATAGAGTTATGGTTGAAGTGCTTCTAGTGGCCCTCAGTCACTGATGAGTTCACCTTCATTGCTAGTTCTTATTCAGCTTGGACCTTTTATGATGGACTTGTAGATTACTTTCACAGAACCTAAAAACTCATGCATTTTATGGTTGTCGATGCAATGCTGACTTTCCTGCCCTCTCGTCACTCCCTAGGTGTTCGAAGATTCAAAAGATTCAAAGTACATTTATTATCAAAGTATGTATGCAATATACAATGCTGAGATTCGTTCTCTTGCAGGCAGCCCCGAAATAAAGTAACACAATGGAACCCATTCCAAGAAAACATTAAACATTCAACACGCAAAAAAAAGAATAAATAATGTGAACAACAAAAAATTAACAAATAATAGAATGTGGAAAGGTTGTTTCCCTTGGTGGGTGAGTCCAGGGCAAGAAGCCACAGTCTGAAAGTTAGAGGGTACCTATTTAAAACAGAGATGAGGAGAAATTTTTTTACCCAGAGGGTCGTGGATTTATGGAATTCGTTGCCACATACAGCTGTGGAGGCCCAATCATTGAGGGTGTTTAAGGAGGAGATTGATAGGTATCTAATTAGTCAGGGGATCAAGGGATATGGGGAAAAAGCCGGAAATTGGAACTAGATGGGAGAATAGTATAGTTCATAGACATAGACATAGAACATAGAATAGTACAGCACATTACAGGCCCTTCGGCCCACAATGTTGTGCCGACCCTCAAACCCTGCCTCCCATATAACCCCCCACCTTAAATTCCTCCATATACCTGTCTAGTAGTCTCTTAAACTTCACTAGTGTATCTGCCTCCACCACTGACTCAGGCAGTGCATGCCACGCATCAACTACTCTTTGAGTAAAAAACCTTCCTCTAATATCCCGCTTGAACTTCCCACCCCTTACCTTAAAGCCACGTCCTCTTGTATTGAGCAGTGGTGCCCTGGGGAAGAGGCGCTGGCTATCCACTCTATCTATTCCTTTTATCATCTTGTATACCTCTATCATGTCTCCTCTCATCTTCCTTCTTTCCAAAGGGTAAAGCCCTAACTCCCTTAATCTCTGATCATAATGCATACTTTCTAAACCAGGCAGCATCCTGGTAAATCTCCTCTGTACCCTTTCCAATGCTTCCACATCCTTCCTATATTGAGGTGACCAGAACTGGACACAGTACTCCAAGTGTGGCCGAAGCAGAGTTTTATAGAGTTGCATCATTACATCGCGACTCTTAAACTCTATCCTTCGACTTATGAAAGCTAACACCCCATAAGCTTTCTTAACTACTCTATCCATCTGTGAGGCAACTTTCAGGGATCTATGGTCATGTACCCCCAGATCCCTCTGCTCCTCCCCACTACCAAGTATCCTGGCATTTACTTTGTACTCTGCCTTGGAGTTTGTCCTTCCCAAGTGTACCACCTCACACTTCTCCGGGCTGAACTCCATCTGCCACTTCTCAGCCCACTTCTGCATCCTATCAATGTCTCTCTGCAATCTTTGACAATCCTCTACACTATCTACAACACCACCAACCTTTGTGACGTCTGCAAACTTGCCAACCCACCCTTTTACCCCCACATCCAGGTCGTTAATAAAAATCATGAAAAGTAGAGGTCCCAGAGCAGATCCTTGTGGGACACCACTAGTCACAATCCTCCAGTCTGAGTGTACTCCCTCCACCACGACCCTCTGCCTTCTTCAGGCAAGACAATTCTGAATCTGCCTGGCCAAACTTCCCTGGATGCCATGCCTTTTGACTTTCTGAATAAGCCTACTGTGTGGAACCTTGTCAAAGGTTCTGGACTAGTTCCTGAGGATTGGAGGGTGGCTAATGTAACCCCACTTTTTAAAAAAGGAGGGAGAGAGAAACCGGGGAATTATAGACCGGTTAGCCTAACGTCGGTGGTGGGGAAACTGCTGGAGTCAGTTATCAAAGATGTGATAACAGCACATTTGGAAAGTGATGAAATCATCGGACAAAGTCAGCATGGATTTGTGAAAGGAAAATCATGTCTGACGAATCTCATAGAGTTTTTTGAGGATGTAACTAGTAGAGTGGATAGGGGAGAACCAGTGGATGTGGTATATTTGGATTTTCAAAAGGCTTTTGACAAGGTCGCACACAGGAGATTAGTGTGCAAACTTAAAGCACACGGTATTGGGGGTAAGGTATTGATGTGGATGGAGAATTGGTTAGCAGACAGGAAGCAAAGAGTGGGAATAAATGGGACCTTTTCAGAATGGCAGGCAGTGACTAGTGGGGTACTGCAAGGCTCAGTGCTGGGACCCCAGTTGTTTACAATATATATTAATGACTTGGATGAGGGAATTAAATGCAGCATCTCCAAGTTTGCGGATGACACGAAGCTGGGTGGCAGTGTTAGCTGTGAGGAGGATGCTAAGAGGATGCAGAGTGACTTGGATAGGTTGGGTGAGTGGGCAAATTCATGGCAGATGCAATTTAATGTGGATAAATGTGAAGTTATCCACCTTGGTGGCAAAAATAGGCAAACAGATTATTATCTGAATGGTGGCCGATTAGGAAAAGGGGAGGTGCAACGAGACCTGGGTGTCATTATACACCAGTCATTGAAAGTGGGCATGCAGGTACAGCAGGCAGTGAAAAAGGCGAATGGTATGCTGGCATTTATAGCGAGAGGATTCGAGTACAGGAGCAGGGAGGTACTACTGCAGTTGTACAAGGCCTTGGTGAGACCACACCAAGAGTATTGTGTGCAGTTTTGGTCCCCTAATCTGAGGATAGACATCCTTGCCATAGAGGGAGTACAAAGAAGGTTCACCAGATTGATTCCTGGGATGGCAGGACTTTCATATGAAGAAAGACTGGATGAACTGGGCTTGTACTCGTTGGAATTTAGAAGATTGAGGGGGGATCTGATTGAAACGTATAAAATCCTAAAGGGATTGGACAGGCTAGATGCAGGAAGATTGTTCCCGATGTTGGCGAAGTCCAGAACGAGGGGTCACAGTTTGAGGATAAAGGGGATGCCTTTTAGGACCGAGATTAGGAAAAACTTCTTCACACAGAGAGTGGTGAATCCGTGGAATTCTCTGCCACAGGAAACAGTTGAGGCCAGTTCATTGGCTGTATTTAAGAGGGAGTTAGATATGGCCCTTGTGGCTACGGGGATCAGGGGGTATGGAGGGAAGGCTGGGGCGGGGTTCTGAGTTGGATGATCAGCCATGATCATAATAAATGGCGGTGCAGGCTCGAAGGGCCGAATGGCCTACTCCTGCACCTATTTTCTATGTTTCTATGTTTCTATGTAAATACCTTTCTAAAATCCATGTAGATCACATCCACTGCACTACCCTCATCTATATGCCTGGTCACCTCCTCAAAGAACTCTATCAGGCTTGTTAGACACGATCTGCCCTTCACAAAGCCATGCTGACTGTCCCTGATCAGACCATGATTCTCTAAATGCCCATAGATCCTATCTCTAAAAATCTTTTCCAACAGCTTTCCCACCACAGACAGAAAGCTCACTGGTCTATAATTACCCGGACTATCCCTACTACCTTTTTTGAACAAGGGAACAACATTCGCCTCCCTCCAATCCTCTGGTACCATTCCCGTGGACAACGAGGACATAAAGATCCTAGCCAGAGGCTCAGCAATCTCTTCCCTCGCCTCATGGAGCAGCCTGGGGAATATTCCGTCAGGCCCCGGGGACTTATCCGTCCTAATGTATTTTAACAACTCCAACACTTCCTCTCCCTTAATATCAACATGCTCCAGAACATCAACCTCACTCATATTGTCCTCACCATCGTCAAGTTCCCTCTCATTGGTGAATACCGAAGAGAAGTATTCATTGAGGACCTCACTCACTTCCACAGCCTCCAGGCACATCTTCCCACCTTTATCGCTAATCGGTCCTACCTTCACTCATGTCATCCTTTTGTTCTTCACATAATTGAAGAATGCCTTGGGGTTTTCCTTTACCCTGCTCAACAAGGCCATCTCATGCCCCCTTCTTGCTCTTCTCAGCCCCTTCTTAAGCTCCTTTCTTGCTTCCCTATATTCTTCAATAGACTCATCTGATCCTTGCTTCCTAAACATCATGTATGCTGCCTTCTTCTACCTGACTAGATTTTCTACCTCACTTGTCACCCATGGTTCCTTCACGGTTCATTCTTTATCTTCCTCACCGGGACAAATTTATCCCTAACATCCTGCAAGAGATCTCTAAACATCGACCACATGTCCATAGTAATTTCCCTGCAAAAACATCATCCCAATTCACACCCGCAAGTTCTAGCCTTATAGCCTCATAATTTGCCCTTCCCCAATTAAAATTTTTCCTGTCCTCTCTGATTCTATCCTTTTCCATGATCATGCTAAAGGCCAGGGAGCAGTGGTCACTGTCCCCCAGATGCTCACCCACTGAGAGATCTGTGACCTGACCCGGTTCATTACCTAGTACTAGATCTAGTATGGCATTACCCCTAGTCGGCCTGTCCACAAACTGTGACAGGAATCCGTCCTGGATACACTTAACAAACTCTGCCCCATCTAAACCCTTGGAACTAATCAGGTGCCAATCGATATTAGGGAAGTTAAAGTCACCCATGATAACAACCCTGTTATTTTTGCACCTTTCCAGAACCAGCCTCCCAATCTGCTCCTCTGTACCTCTGATGCTACCAGGGGGCCTATAGAATACCCCCAATAGAGTAACTGCTCCCTTCCTGTTCCTGACTTCCACCCATACTAACTCAAAAGAGGATCCTGCTACATTACCCATCCTTTCTGTAGCTGTAATAGTATCCCTGACCAGTAATGCCACCCCTCCTCCCCTTTTTCCACCCTCTCTATCCCTTTTAAAGCACTGAAATCCAGGAATATTGAGAATCCATTCCTGCCCTGGTGCCAGCCAAGTCTCTGTAATGGCCACTACATCATAATTCCATGTATGTATCCAAGCTCTTGGTTCATCACCTTTGTTCCTGATGCTTCTTGCATTGAGGTACACACATTTCAGCCCTTCTGCCTTACTACCTTTACATACTTTATTCTGTTTCTCTTTCCTCAAAGCCTCTCTATATGTTAGATCTGGCTTTACTCCATGCACTTCTTTCACTGCTCTATCGCTCTGGGTCCTATCCCCCTTGCAAATTAGTTTAAACCCTCCCGAACCATGCTAGCAAACCTACCTGCAAGGTTATTGCTCCCCCTCGAGTTCAGGTGCAGCCCATCCAATCTGTACAGGTCCCACCTTTCCCAGAAGAGATCCCAATGATCTAAAAATCTAAAACCCTGCTCCCTGCACCAACTCCTCAGCCACGCATTCGACTGCCATCTCCTCCAATTCTTACCATCTCTGTCATGTAGCACTGGCAGCAATCCTGAGAACGCCACCCTTAGGGTCCTGTTCTTCAGCCTTCTGCCTAGTTCCCAAAACTCACACCTCAGGACCTCATCCCTCTTCCTGCCTATGTCATTGGTCCCAACATGTATCACGACTTCTGGTTGCTTTCCCTCTCATACCAGGATGTTGTGCACCCGGTCAGAGACATCCCGGACCCTGGCACCCGGGAGGCAACAAACCATGCGGGTGTCCTTCTCACGTCCACTAAATCTCCTGTCTGCTCCCCTGACTATAGAGTCTCCAATGACAACAGCTCTCCTCTTCTTCGTCCCACGCTTCTGCACCACCGGGTCAGACTCAGTGCCGGAGGCCCTGCCACCATGGCTCACACCTGGTCGGTTGTCCCTGCCAACAGCATCCAGGACGGTAAACTTATTATTCAGGGGAATGGCTGCAGGGGTGCTCTGCACTACTTGTCTGCTCACCTTCGCTTTCCCCCCTCTGACTGTCACCCAACGACCTGCTTCCGGCAGCCTAGGTGTGACTACCTCCCTGCAGCTCTCATCTATGACTCATGGTGGAGTGGCAGAGCAGACTCGATGGGCCGAATGGCCTGCTTCTGCTCCTTTGTCTTGAGATCTTGTAAACATCAAATAGCAGAGTCCTTGAGATGGCCAAGGCATGATCAGGTTAGTTTTGTGCATATCAATTAATTACTGTGCCATTCATTGACTGCAGGCCACAGAGCAAGTCTGCACCTCAGCACCTCAATCAAACTTGCACAAACCAACAATTAAATAAGAGTAACCAGAGACGCATGTGCCACAGAGTCCTCTAAAAATGTGTCCACAACCATGAGCAGTGCTGATCAAACCTTGCCCAAGGCCCAAGACTCCTGCACCTTACCCTGGCAACAGCGAGAAAGAGGGAGAGGAGTATCCATCAAGCACAGGAAGACGGTGCTGGACAACTGGTCACCTTCCGTTCTCACCCTCATCGATTTCAATCCTGCTTGATACTTTAATTGTCCAGACCAATGAGCAATGGAGCTGATCATAGATTGGTGCTGTGCCATCAGGCCACACACTTTGTTCTCAACCACCCTCTCAACCTTGATGAACTCCCCCAGAGAGAGCAAAAGCGACAGGTTGTACAGTCAGCCCAAAAACACATAATCAAAATATAAATTACAGTTTAGTAGTAGAAGCATATTTAAAGGAAGAAGGAGAAGAAGAAGTAGTTTTGTGAACTAACTGCAGGACATCACCATTGGTTGCATTGTTTGTTGGTGCCATCTTTATCTTAGCTATCAGGCTTTCTGCTGGGTCTCTGTCTCCAGCTGCCGATAAAGTTGTTTCTTTCCCTTTGAGGAAATATGGAACCTCTAAATAACATTATTGCAGGCAGGTTTGTGGGTAATCTCTTTGAATCGCACCAAACTTAATCCCTGCGGCATCCATAATAAAGTACTTGAATCACTTTCCCCGACACTAGTTTAAACACAGGCTTAAACACACAAACCACTTAATCAATTCTTACAGCAATTACATCAGCACTCAGCAATCACTGAACAATTAGACCCACAATGAAGCCCCTCCCACTGGCTCATATGGAAATGGGTTGTTGCCGGCCCACTAACAGCCATGGGACTCAGTGGTGAGATGGCTATCTTTCATAAACAAAATACATCTAGGGTCGATATGATTTGAGGTTCTGCCAAACAGGAACATCGTGATGTTCGGACTAAAGAAACCTCAATTTGAACTAATGCTGTGTAAATACTGCCCATACACAATTGCTGGTCCCCACGAAATAACAGATGTACACACACAAAATTATAAAGAAAGTATATTTGCAAATTTCAGCTTTATCAAAGAGATAGTAGGAAAAAGACAAGGAAAAAATAAAGCCACCCTTGGACCATGTATTGTACTGGCCTCAAATCTTGCCATTGAATACACCACTTTATCTATTGTCAGTTCGTGCTAGCACCAAACCAGAGAGCCTGCAACAGACTGATAAGAGAACTATCCTATTATTATTTTGAGTAAAATTCTGACCTCCGCTGCCTTGTGGCCATACCCTCACCCATGGGAAAGGCTTCGGGAGTAAAGCAGGAGTCCCTGAGGCAGTTTGGTGCTGTTTACAACTTCACTCCGGCAACCTCTGCGATGATAGTGGTGCCAAGCTGTATCAGCGCTTGCCCTTCCCTTGGACTACTTCAGTGACATGGAGAGGGGGAACCCGCTGCATGGGCAACAGCCGGTTCTTCAAATCTTCCCGCCCAGGCTTGTGCCCTGGAGAGGACGCAGTCCACCAGAGGTGCAAACCCCATGATTCCCCTGGGATCGACGGCTGCCTACTACTAAAATTCTGAAAAGCAATCTGCTGAAGAAACTAAACCAAATAAATGTACTTGCATCGGATTATGCCTTTAAATTATTTAGTGATCTTTGAAATCTACACATTACAGTGTAACTGTCCAGATATGTAGTGGAGGCCTGATCCAAAAGCAGAGGAGCAGAGATGATTTTGCAGTAAATGATATTTTACTAATAAACTGGAAAATAATAAGCCATGAGAGGCCACAAAGCAAGGAAGAACAGATGCTTAACACAACAAGGCACAAGAAGGGAAGGAGGCAAAGAAAGGAAATGGTAGGTTGCTTAGCTTGACTTCAATGTTTGGAAAGACATTGGAGTTTATTAGTAAGGATGAAGTTCAGGTGTCTAGGAGGTTATCATGGTTTCCTAAAGGGAAAATGTTGGCTGTCAAATTTGTTGGAATTTTTTAAGGAATAATAGGTAGGATAGACAAAAAAGAGTCAGTGGATGTTGTTTATTTGGATTTTTAGAAAACCCTTGACAAGATGCTGCAAATGAGGTTGCTTAATGAGATAAGAGTCCATATTATGACAGGAATAGTACTAGCATGGATAGAAGATTGTCTGACTGGTAGGAGGCAAAAGAGTGGGAATATGCAGGCCTTTTCTAGTTGGCTGCCAGTGACTAGTGGTGTTCAGCATGGGTTGGTGTTGGGGCCACTTCTTTTCATGCAATATTTCAATGATTCGCATGAGGGAATTGATGGCTTTGTGGCCAAGTTTTCAGACAATATGGTGGAGGGTAGGTAGTGATGAGGAAGCAGGGTGTTTGCAGAAGGGCTTAGATAGATTGGGAGAATGGGTTAATAAGTGGCAGATGGAATATGGTGTAAGGAAATGTAGTACGTCACTTTGCTAGAAGGAATAAAGACATAGCCTATTTTATAAATGGGGAGAAAAAAATTCAGAAATCAGAGGTGCAAAAGGATTTGGGAGTCCCTATGCAGAATTCTCTAAGATTAATTTACAGATTAAGTCAGTGGTAAGGAAGGCAAATGCATTGTTAGCATTCATTTCAAGAGGACTAGAATATAATAGCAAGGACGTAGTGCTGAGGCTTTATAAAGCATTGGTTGGACCACACGTGGAGTATTGTGAGCAGTTTTCGGCTCTTTATCTAAGAAAGGATGTGCTGGCTTTGGACAGTGTCTAGAGGATGTTCATGAGAATGATCCCAGGAATGAAAGGGTTAATATATAAGATGTGTTTGATGGCTCTGGGCCTGTACTCACCGGAGTTTAGAAGAATGAGGGGGGGTGGATTCATTGAAAATGATCAAATATTGAAAGGACTAGAGAGAACGGATGTAGAGAGGATATTTCCTATAGTGGTGGGGTATCAGACCAGAGGGCACAGCCTCACAATAGAGAAGAATCCATTGAGAACAGAGATGAGGGAAGAAGTTCTTTAGCCAGAGGGTGGTGAATCTGTGGAACTCATTGTCACAGATGGCTATGCAGGTCATGGCATTGGGTGTATTTAATGCGGTGATTGACATTCTTAATAAATGAGGGTGTCAAAGGTAATGGGGAAAGGCAGGAGAATGGGGTTGAGAGGGATGATGAGTCAGCCATGATGGAATGGTGGAGCAGATTCAATGAGCCACCTGACCTAATTCTACTCCTATGTCTTATTGTCTTATGGTCTTAGTGAATGTCTTATATTTGCAGCTAATTTGTCTCTTGATCTCCTGTTCATTCTCAACAAACCAGTCCAGGTTCTTCTTATTGGAGAAGTCAGCAGTCTCTACATTGATGGCAATTGTAGTGGCTTTAAGATTGTAATTGAGGTGATGTCTCAGAAGAGCCAACTTTCTGGAGTCCTTGAGAGTATCAACGGTAACTTTTTGCTGCATTATTTCTGTTGACGTTGATGTTTTGGGGCTCGGTTGGTAGAGATAATAGTTTATACTGAGCAGTTATCAATCCAGCAGTTGCAGTATCAGTGCCTGTCATGTGCCTGTTGTAGATATCTTTGTGATCCTAACTCAGATGGAGGTGATGCTGTGATGGGTTGTGCTTGTCTTTCTGACACACCAGGGTGTTTGCAATGATGAATCCAGGCTCCAAGCATTTGGTTAGGGAAAAAAAAAACTTTTTAAGTTAGACGCCCCTGTTGTTTCTTCACTAATCGTGCTTTGTTGGGAGTTTGCATCCCTCCCCATCCTAGCATTGAAGTCCCCCAGCAGGATATGTTTGACTTCATTTAGGATGCAGACCAGGGTTTTCTCAAGGTCAGAGTAGAAGCCTTTCTTGGCATCATCTGAAGTTGCAGGATTGGTTGTGTGTGCACTGATGATTTAGCATGTTATTTCTGTGTTAGAGTGAACTAAAAGGTCATCCTTTAGGACAACATTCCTTCCATATACATGACATTCCTCTTCCAGATTACTCCTCCAGAACAGCAAGCTCCTTTTCTGGTGGCACAGTAGTGTAATGGTTAGCACACACTTTCCAGGACCTGTGACACAGGTTCAATTCCCACCGCTGCCAGTAAGAAGCTTGTACGTTCTCCCTGTGACTGCGTGGGTTTCCTCTGCATGGTCTGGATCCCTCCCACAGTCCAAAGACGTACCAGTTGGTAGGTTAATTGGTCATTATAAATTGTCCCACAATTAGGCTAGTGTTAAATCAGGGATTGCTAGATGAGGGCCAGAGGGGCCCACTCCATGCTGTATCTCAATCAATAAACAAATAAGAAGCACCCATCGCCTTGTTTTTTGGGGATGTTTGGTGATAGTTGCGAATTGTTCAATTTTAGGCAATGATAGACTTAGAATTGTGCAGAAAATTCCTCTATTCCTTATTAACCTGACTTTGCACCTTCTTTGGAGTTGTGTGGATGCATTTCTTTCCTCCTCTAATCGTATCCTTTTCCATACTCAGCTGATACTCAGCACTGTCAATGGAAAAAAAATTTTGCACAAGAATGCACATAGTCATCAATTTATGTCAGTGTACTGCAAATGAATGAGGGAAAAAGATCACACTAAATTTGTTGAAAGAAACTTAGAAAATTAGTTACAACCTTTTGTTTTATAATCCAAGTCAATATTCTTAACTTTCTCAGTTCCTCTCACTTTGCGCGTGACCCTAAATTTAAATTTTCAGTTTTCCCCTCAGTCCTGATTGATATAACACTCTGTAAAAGGACAATGACTTGTATCTGCAGGATGACGAATTCCAATAAAGGCACATATCACCAACATCAACAAAATTTGGTCTCTCAAAATGGAACATTCTGCTACATCAGATAATGTCCCAGGCATGCTGATCAATGACTGTGTAATTCCATTCAACTCATCAGGCTCCTATTCTTTGAGATTACTTTGTGGTCATCTAGATTAAGGAAAATACGCTTTTTTAGCTCGTTTATTACTAGGCATAACATTCACATTTTAGTTTTCAATGCGTCATCAGAATGGGATGATATTATGACTAAGAAATAACACTAAGAAGAACTATGAACCACATATTGTAGCTGGCCTCAAATCTTGCTATTGATGGCACCACTTTATCTGCTGTCAGTTCATGCTAGCACTAGACTAGAGAGCCTGCAACAGACTGATAAGAGAACTATCCTAATATTATCTTGAGTCAAATTCTGAAAAGAAATTTGCTGAAGAAACTAAACCAAATAAATGTATTTGCATCAGATTATGCCTTTAAATTATTTAGTGATCTTTGAAATCGACACATTACAGTGTAATTGTCCAGATACATAGTGGAGGCTTGATCCAAAAGCAGAGCAGCAGAGACGATTTAGCAGTAAATGATATTTCACTAATAAACTGGAAAATAACAAGCCACAAGAGATCACAAAGCAAAGAAGACAGATGCTTAACACAACAAGGCAGCGGAGGCTACGAACAACCGGTTGAGGCTGGCTGGTTCGTATGAGTGAACAAGGATTGTGGATGAGAGAGGGGTTGAAATGGACTGCAGGTGATGAGTTGGAAACGGGTGGCAAGTGACTCCTGGTAGTTGGGTAGAGACTGTGAGGTGTCTGCCTGCATAGGCCTGATAGGACTCCTCTCCCACAGCCACCACCCGATGATTCAGGTTGATCCGGATGGGTCTGGTGGGACTCTTCGATTCGGTGATGAAACTGGATGGCACCCAAAACCTCTTCCTTCAGGCCATACCCTTCCCAGTTGACGAGGTACTGCAAACCCCATCCACGATGATATGGACCACGGACACTGGACATTGCCCTCCTAGGTTTTGGAGGTGGGAGCTCAGGTGGGTTGAGTGGTGTTATGGGGTAGCAGTTTCACAGGTTTGTTAGTGAGACACAAGACACTGATTATGAGTAAGCACATTAACCATGTATTGACAGAGAAACAGTAAAACATTCAACCATCTGAGTCACACAAGTACTCATCTAAGCCACCCCAAGTTGCAAAAATGATGACACTAAACATTCAGTCACACTTCAAACTCAATAGGTATTTAATTAAGTTTTTCCAAGATACACAACTACAAAGCTAAGCATTCAATGGATATTTAGCTAAGTGTGTGTACGGGCCCTCCTATTTGCAGAATGCTTTCCCAATGGTTCTTCTGCACTGGTTGCAACCTCAGTGTGAAGAGCAGCCCCTGGAGACAAAGGAAAACAGGTGAGTCTCTCGCACATGCTACTCTGAAACCCCTGAGGCACCCAGAACCGGAAATAGGTGCAACGGCTTACAAGGCAACCAATGGGAAAAAGCTGCTGCATCCCTCAAATGGACCAATTAATGACGACATGGTGGAAATGGTTTTCGAGTGGCAAGTAAACTAACAGTTCATATTACAAGTGGTCCATGGAAAATGGGCTTGAGGCCATCAAAGTCAGTCTTATGGCTATTACAAATGCAGTGTTCTGCCACTGATTTCTCTGGGTAACCCAAATGGTTATGCCACTGATTTCTCTGGGTAACCCAAATGGTTATGCCTCCTGTGCTCCTTGATGCAGGTTTCCACCGTGTGTCCCATCTGGCGGATGTACACTGCCCACACTCACAGGAAATCGTGTAAGCGGCAGCAGTCCTGAATCCCAGGTCACCTGCATCACATCAAAAATTTGACCAACGTCATAAAAACGATAACCAACATCCAGCTGACACCGGAGGACATAATGGTCAGTTTCGACGTGGTGTCCCCGTTCACAAGTGTTCCTATTACGGACAGCTTGGTATTCCTCCAGTCAAGGTTTTATAAGGATACCATTGACCTTTTTGAACACACCCTTACATCAACGTACTTCCTCTTTAACCTGGAATCTGGTAAACTCAGATATGGCATCTATCGGAAACCCACTCACACGGACTTATACTTCAACAGTAACAGCCACCATTGCGCCTTCCAACATAAAGCGGTTCTTTCTGCTTTGATTGACCATGTGAAAACTATTTCAAACCTGGAGAGCCTCGCTAAGAAAATAAGATGATTATGCACGTCATTCCAACAGAATGGCTACAAGGTGAAGGAAATCAATCGAGCCCTTGAAAGGGCTGACAGAAAAACCAGGAAACCTAACAATGAGGAGGAGCCTATCTCTACCACCTATCTTCCCTTTATTTCCACAGTTTTTGAAAGGATCGCCAAGATCCTGAAGAAAAAACAGGTTCATACCATCTACATTACTGTAAAGAAGCTCAAATCACAGGTTATGAAGGTCAAAGACCTGGTACTCAGGTTGCCGGGCATTTAAGTGATTCCCTGTGAATGCGAAGCTACGTCTATCAGCCAGATAGGACTCACGATGGAAACACACATCAAGGAACACAGGAGGTGTATCTGTTTGGGTTACCCGGAGAAATCGGTGGTAGCAGAACATTGCATTGGCAATGGCCATAGGGTTGACTTCGACGGCACAAAACTGTTTTGCCACGCCAATGGCATTTGGCACTGCCTAGTGAAGGAAACTATTGAAATAAACCTAGAGGAAAAGAATTTTAACAAAGACAAAGGTCTCACTATAAGTAAGAACTGGAATTCGATTGTAAACAAGGTGGGACAGCGGAAACCTGATTAGATGAGGACTAACCTATCTGGAGGGACAGACGATGGGATATAAATGCCGCTGGACGAGACATGCCCAGGCGTTATCACAGATAAAGATGGCAGAGTTTGTCATCGAAACGTTGGTTAAAATCGATACCTGTATCTGGCTGGAAGCCCATGAAGTGTTTATTCATGAATAATGAAGACATTATAGCACTAAAAAAGCACTGTCAGAAGAGGGAAAACAATAGGAAGGTGAAATCCAGAACCTGAAAAAGGATTGATTATAAAAGGATTGGCCGCAGCTTTGAAGTGATTTGAAGGCTTGGCAATGCTAGGAGAGCAAGACCCTAGATTAGCTGAATACATTGAAGCTTTTAGGGAAGCCAATGAGAGTATTTGGAGCTTTAAAGACATTTTAGAAGAAAAGAACAAAGAAAACACACAGTTTTCATTTGATTGTTTTTTAAATTTTAAAAAGAAATCAGAATTTGTCACCTCCAGCTCAGCAGCATCTTTTAGGACCAGACACATCTACCTCAATACTCTGGAGATATGGTTACCATATCGACTGATTTTGTGTACATAAGGGCATATGTAGGTGTATAAGATGATGAGAGGCCCTGATTGTGTGGATAGCCAGAGGTTTTTTCCAAGGGCTGAGAATACGAGGGGGCATAGCTTTAAGGCGCTTGAAAGTAGGTCCCGGGGGTGGGGGGGGGTGGATGTCAGGGGTAAGTTTTTCACACAGAGAGTGGTGGGCGAATGCTGGTGGTGGTGATGGAGGCGGATACAATAGGGACTCTTAGATAGGTACATGGACCTTAGAAAAATAAAGGGCTATGCAGTAGGGTAACTCTAGGCAGTTTCTGGGATAGACTCAACATTGTGGGCCGAAGGGCCTGTGATGGGCTTTAGATTTCTATGGTCTATGTTTTCATCTTATCATCATCTGTGAAAATGAAACCCATGTATAACTTGGGGATGTCCTGTGACACCAATTTTAATGAAACCTTTAAATAAGTGAATTGTTGGAATGTACACACAAGGTTATAAGTTAAATATTACAAACATTTTTATTTATAAATAGAGTTATACAGCATGGTAATTGGTCCTTAATCCCAAATGATCCATGCTGACCAGGGTGTCTGCCTGAGTTATAGAGTCATAGATTACTACAGCACAGAAACAGGCCCTTCAGCCCACCTAGTCTATGCCAAACAGTTATTTTGCCTAATCTCATTGACCCACACCTGGACCATAATCTCCACACCTCTGCCATCTACGTACTCAACAGAACTTCTCTTAAATATTGCAATCAAACCTACATCAACCATTTCTGCAGGTAGCTCGTTCCATACCTACATCCCCCTCTAAGTGACAAAGTTCCCCTCAGGTCTCCCTTAAATAAACTACTTCACCTTTCACCTTTAACCTATGACCTCCAGTTCTCGTCTCACCAAACCTCAGTGGAAAAAGCCTGTTTGAATTTTCACTGTCTATACACCTCATAATTGTGTATAACTTTATCAAATCTCCCCATATTCTATGATTCTTTAGGAATAAAGTCCTAACCTATTCAATCTTTCCCTATAATTCACAACCTCAATTCCCTGCAAAATCATTTTAAATGTTCTTTGTACTCTTTCAAGTTTATTGATATATTTTTTCTAGGTACGTGACCAGAAGTGTTGTGTATCTAATATTTCAGTAATATTTGAATAATGTTGTAAATATATTGTTTGGTTAAACATTACTTTTTGTTTATATTGTTCATTAGGGGTTCAATGTAAAAGTATATAAGAATATAAGAACATAAGAAATAGGAACAGGAGTAGACCATCCGGCCCATCGAGCCTGCCCGGCCATTCAATAAGATCATGGCTGATCTGTCCGTAAACTCAGCTCCATCTACCTGACTTTTCCCCATAACCCTTAATTCCCTTACTATGTAAAAACCTATCTAATTGTATCATAAATATACTTAGTGAAGAAGCCTCAAATGCTTTCCCGGGCAGAGAATTCCACAGATTCACCACTCTCTGGGAAAAACAGATTCTCCTCATCTCCGTCCTAAATCTTCTCCCTTGAATCTTGAGGCAATGTCCCCTGGTTCGAGTTTCACCTACCAATGGAAACAACTTTCCTACTTCTATCTTATCTATCTCTTTCAAAATTTTGTATGTTTCTATAAGATTCCCTCTCATTCTTCTGAACTTCAGAGAGTATAGTCCCAGGTGACTAAATCTCTCCTCATAGGTTAACCCCTTCATCCCTGGAATCAACCTGGTGAACCTCCTCTGCACTGCCTCTAAAGCCAGTATATCCTTCCTCAAGTATGGAGACCAGAACTGCACACAGTGCTCCAGGTGCGGCCTCACCAGTACCCTGTATAGTTGCAGCATGGCCTCCCTGCCCTTGAATTCAATCCCTCTAGCAATGAAGGCCAACATTCCGTTTGCCTTCTTAATAACCTGTTGTACCTGCAAGCCAACTTTTTGCGATTCATGAACAAGCACTCCCAATACCTTCTGCACAACAGCATGCTGCAAGCTTTCACTATTTAAATAATAATCTGCTCTTCTATTCAGACATCCCACCTCTCCCAGAAGTTCCGGGAGTCTCCCGCATATCGATAGTGGCTCCCTGACGCCCGGAAATTATATACAATATCCCGGAAATAGATTTTTTTGAGAGGGAGAGGGAGAGGGAGAGCGAGCATCCTGATTGGTCTCTCTTCGTGCTAAGAGTGGTCCCCAACCACCGAGCCCCGAGGAAACAATATGATTTGGCAATATGAAACAATATGAGTCAGCTGCACCTTTCCTCATTCCCTGTCATGCACTTTTGAATTTTAACACAAGGGAAGTCATCGGTGACCCAAGATGTGCAAAGGAATGGGTCCATGACACATTTGTGAATGTCCCCGGTGAATCATCCATGTCAGCGCGGGAAAAAGATCAACTCCTCCAGCTTGCAAATGACGGCGGGCTGAAAAGTATGTTTGACATAACAGCTCTGCCGGCATTTTGGATCAAAGTCAAGGCTGAATATCCTGCGATAAAGCACTGAAAGCACTGAAAACATTGCTTCCATTTCCAACATATCTCTGCAAAGCAGAGTTTTCTGCAATGAGTGCAATGAAAACTAAATTGCAGAATAGACTGGACATAAGGAACTCCCTTCGAGTATCGCTGTCTCCCATCACCCCTCGATAGGGGGATGGGACCCAGAGCAATAGAGCAGTGAAAGAAGTGCATGGAGTAAAGCCAGATCTAACATATAGAGAGGCTTTGAGGAAAGAGAAGCAGAATAAACGGTGTAAAGACAGTAAGGTAGAAGGGCTGAAATGTGTGTACCTCAATGCAAGAAGCATCAGGAACAAAGGTGATGAATTGAGAGCTTGGATACATACATGGAATTATGATGTAGTGGCCATTACAGAGTCTTGGCTGGCACCGGGGCAGGAATGGATTCTCAATATTCCTGGATTTCAGTGCTTTAAAAGAGATAGAGAGGGTGGAAAAAGGGGATGGGGGGGTGGCATTACTGGTCAGGGATACTATTACAGCTACAGAAAGGGTGGGTAATGTAGCAGGATCCTCTTTTGAGTCAATATGGGTGGAAGTCAGAAACAGGAAGGGAGCAGTTACTCTACTGGGGGTATCCTATAGGCCCCCTGGTAGCAACAGAGGTACAGAGGAGCAGATTGGGAGGCTGGTTTTGGAAGGGTGCAAAAATAACAGGGTTGTTATCATGGGTGACTTTAACTTCCCTAATATTGATTGGCACCTGATTAGTTCCAAGGGTTTAGATGGGGCAGAGTTTGTTAAGTGTGTCCAGGACGGATTCCTGTCACAGTATGTGGACAGGCTGACCGGGAGAATGCCATACTAGATCTAGTACTTGGTAATGAACCGGGTCAGGTCACAGATCTCTCAGTGGGTGAGCATCTGGGGGACAGTGACCACCGCTCCCTCGCCTTTAGCATTATCATGGAAAAGGATAGAATCAGAGAGGACAGGAAAATTTTTAATTGGGGAAAGGCAAATTATGAGGCTATAAGGCTAGAACTTGCGGGTGTGAATTGGGATGATGTTTTTGCAGGAAGATGTACTAAGGACATGTGGTCGATGTTTAGAGATCTCTTGCAGGATGTTAGGGATAAACTTGTCCCGGTGAGGAAGATAAAGAATGGTAGGGTGAAGGAACCATGGGTGACAAGTGAGGTGGAAAATCTAGTCAGGTGGAAGAAGGCAGCATACATGAGGTTTAGGAAGCCAGGATCAGATGGGTCTATTGAGGAATATAGGGAAGCAAGAAAGGAGCTTAAGAAGGGGCTGAGAAGAGCAAGAAGGGGGCATGAGAAGGCCTTGGCGAGTAGGGTAAAGGAAAATCCCAAGGCATTCTTCAATTATGTGAAGAAAAAAAGTATGACAGGAGTGAAGGTAGGACCGATTAGAGATATAGGTGGGAAGATGTGCTTGGGGGCTGTGGAAGTGAGCGAGGTCCTCAATGAATACTTCTCTTCAGTATTTACCAATGAGAGGGAACTTGATGATGGTGAGGACAATATGAGTGAGGTTGATGTTCTGGAGCATGTTGATATTAAGGGAGAGGAGGTGTTGAAGTTGTTAAAATACATCAGGACAGGTAAGTCCTCGGGGCCTGACGGAATATTCCCCAGGCTGCTCCACGAGGCGAGAGAACAGATTGCTGAGCCTCTGGCTGTGATCTTTATGTCCTCGTTATCCATGGGAATGGTACCGGAGGATTGGAGGGAGATGAATGTTGTCTCCTTGTTCAAAAAAGTTAGTATGGATAGTCCGGGTAATTATAGACCAGCGAGCCTTACGTCTGTGGTGGGAAAGCTGTTGGAAAAGATTCTTAGAGATAGGATCTATAGGCATTTAGAGAATCATGGTCCGATCAGGGACAGTCAGCATGGCTTTGTGAAGGGCAGATCGTGTCTAACAAGCCTGATAGAGTTCTTTGAGGAGGTGACCAGGCATATAGATGAGAGTAGTGCAGTGGATGTGATCTATTTTATGGATTTTAGTAAGGCATTTGACAAGGTTCCACATGGTAGGCTTATTCAGAAAGTTAGACGGCATGGGATCCAGGGAAGTTTGGCCAGGTGGATTCAGAATTGGCTTGCCTGCAGAAGGCAGAGGGTGGTGGTCGAGGAAGTACATTCGGATTGGAGGATTATGACTAGTGGTGTCCCACAAGGATCTGCTCTGGGACCTCTACTTTTCATGATTTTTATTAACTACCTGGATGTGGGGGTAGAAGGGTGGGTGGCAAGTTTGCAGACGACACAAAGGTTGGTGGTGTTGTAGATAGTGTAGAGGATTGTCAAAGATTGCAGAGAGACATTGATAGGATGCAGAAGTGGGCTGAGAAGTGGCAGATGGAATTCAACCCGGAGAAGTGTGAGGTGGTACACTTTGAAAGGACAAACTCCAAGGCAGAGTACAAAGTAAATGACAGGATACTTGGTAGTGTGGAGGAGCAGAGGGATCTGGGGGTACATGTCCACAGATCCCTGAAAGTTGCCTTACAGGTGGATAGGGTAGTTAAGAAAGCTTATGGGATGTTAGCTTTCATAAGTCGAGGGATAGAGTTTAAGAGTCGCGATGTAATAATGCAGCTCTATAAAACTCTGGTTAGGCCACACTTGGTGTCCTGTTCTGGTCACCTCACTATAGGAAGGATGTGGAAGCATTGGAAAGGGTACAGAGGAGATTTACCAGGATGCTGCCTGGTTTAGAAAGTATGCATTATGATCAGAGATTAAGGGAGCTAGGGCTTTACTCTTTGGAGAGAAGAAGGATGAGAGGAGACATGATAGAGGTGTACAAGATAATAAGAGGAATAGATAGAGTGGATAGCCAGCGCCTCTTCCCCAGGGCACCACTGCTCAGTACAAGAGGACATGGCTTTAAGGTAAGGGGTGGGAAGTTCAAGGGGGATATTAGAGGAAGGTTTTTTACTCAGAGAGTGGTTGGTGCATGGCATGCACTGCCTGAGTCAGTGGTGGAGGCAGATACACTAGTGAAGTTTAAGAGACTACTAGACAAGTACATGGAGGAATCTAAGGTGGGGGCTTATATGGGAGGCAGGGTTTGAGGGTCGGCACAACATTGTGGGCCAAAGGGCCTGTACTGTGCTGCACTATTCTATGTTCTATCTTCTATAGGACCGTGTTGTTGCAGGAAAACAAGCCCAGGTCTCCCACCGACTCAGCGATATTAGTGTGTTGCAATGATTTTATATGTTCATAAGAGGGAAATATGCGCTGTGTGTTTAATATCCAAACGTTACTTAAAATGTTAAGATGCTATTGACTTATAAGTGACTTATAATTCAGTGGTCCCCAGTCTCCGGGCCACGAAGAATGCAGCGGTGGCCGGAACGCACCCAGCACATCTTTAAGAAAAAAGCCGAAATAAACAAGCTAATTAATTAGGTGCTGCCCGGCACGTAAATGTCGGCCCAGATCAGAGGTGATTGCCGATTGCGTCGCCTCTGATCTGGGCCGACATTTACGTGCCGGGTGGCACCTAATCAATTAGCTCGTTTATTTCGGCTTTTTTCTTAAAGATGTGCTGGGTGCGTTCTGGCTACCGCTGTACTGCTGCATTCTTCGCGGCCCGGAGGTTGGGACCACTGTAATAATTGACTTACCACTACGTTTATGCGAAGAAAGTATGTGCTGTGTGTTTAATATTAAATTTGTTAGATAAACCCCTTTAGAAACAAAATTGAGTGTATTAGCCACTTACAAGTGACTCATAGTTGACTTATCACCTATATATTCCGGTGCCATTTAACACCCCCCCCCGCCCCCCCCCCCCCCCCCCCGGGGTCAGCCGGTCCACAAGAATATTGTCAATATTAAACTGGTCTGCGGTGCAAAAAAGGTTGGGGACCCCTGATTTAAACTAGCTGGCTAGCTGCCAAGGAGCTATGCTATTGATGTCCTACGTGATGAGGCCAAACTCCCTGTAGATTTGCTTAAAGTTATAATAGAATAAACATGATAATATAATATAAGTGCATACTTTAATGTCACATATGCTGAATATACCCAACTTAGTTTACAGATTAAGACAAGATCACTAAACAAAGTATTACTTTCACCCTTGGAGGTCGACGGGGTTGGGGGGTGATGCAGGGTGTGGGGGGATGCTACCTCCCTGAAATGAGTTTTTGCAGGGTGGGATGTCTGTCTATTATTCCTTCCAAAGTGGATGATCTCGCATTTACCAATGTTGTATTCCATCTGCCAGACCTTGGCCTACTCACAATCTATCTACATCCCTCTGCAGACTCTCCACATCCTCTGTACAATTTGCTTTTCCACTCAGTTTAGTGTCATCAGCAAATTTTGCTACGTTACACTCAGTCCCCTCTTCCAAATCATCAATGTAACTGGTAAACAGCTGCAGGCCCAACACCGACCCCTGCGGCACCCCACTCACCACTGACTGCCAACCGGAGAATCACCCATTTATACCAACTCTCTGCTTTCTATTGGTTAACCAATCCACTAACCATGCCAATACACTTCCTCCGACTCCATGCATCGGTATCTTATTTATAAGTCTCTTGTGCGGCACCTTATCGAATGCCTTCTGGAAATCCAAGTATACGACATCCACCTGTTCCCCTCTATCCACTGCACTCATTATGTTCTCAAAGAACTCCAGTAAGTTTGTCAAACAGGACCTGCCCTTTCTGAATCCATGCTGCATCTGTCTAATGGAACCACTCCTTTCTAAATGTTTCGCTATTTCTTCCTTAATGACAGCTTCAAGCATTTTCCCGACTACAGATGTTAAGCTAACTGGCCTATAATTGCCCGTCTTTTGCCTACGTCCTTTTGTAAAAAGTGGCGTGACATTTGCTGTCTTCAAATCCGCCGGGACCTGCCCAGAGTCTAGAGTTTTGATAAATGATTACCAACGCGTCTACTATAGCCTCTACCAATTCCTTCAGCACCCCGGGATGCATCCCATCAGGACCAGGGGACATCTACCTTCAGGCCCTCTAGTTTGCTCATCACTATCTCTTCAGTGACAGTGATTTTATTGAGGTCCTCACCTCCCATTTCATCCATAACATCCTTCTTTGGCATATTAGACGTGTCCTCCACCGTGAAGACCGACACAAAATAATCGTTCAATGCCTTAGCCATTTCCTTATCACCCATTATTAATTTCTCCTTCTTGTCTTCCAAGGGACCTACGTTGACTTTAGCCATCCTCTTCTGCTTTGTATATTTATAAGAACTTTTGCTATCTGTTTTTATATTTTGTGCTAATTTACTTTCATACTCTATCTTTCCTTTCCTTATTTCTTGTTTAGTTGTTCTCTGTTGCTTTTTAAAGTTTTCCCAATTCTCCAGTCTCCCATTACTCATTGCGACTTTGTACACACAAGCTTTTAATTTGATACTATCTTTTATTTCCTTAGTTATCCATGGCTGGCTCTCTCCACACTTACTGTCCTTACTTTTGACTGAAATATACTTTTGTTGAGCACTGTGAAAAATCTCTTTGAAAGTATTCCACTGTTCCTCAACTGTCCTACCAAACAGCCTGTGCTCCCAATCCACATTAGCCAACTCCTCCCTCACCCATTGTAGTCTCCCTTGTTCAAGCATAATACGCTAGTTTTAGATCCAGACACCAGACCAATGCAGGTTTAAAGGCAAATCTTGTAGAAAATGTAACAAAGTAGGACACATACAAAAAGCATATCAGGCAGACAAAAATAAATGGACTGCATAGGGAAGAGAAAAAGATAAAAAGTCAAGTTATAGTTTCTAAATGACCACTAATCACTAATCTGGATGCTGTTGATGTAAAATATGAAGCTTTAAGATTTACAAAGTGAAAACTAGCAATAGACAAGTAATATGGCTTACACCAGAAGTGAACAGCAAATTAATTAAAATGAAATTGGACATTGACTCGGCTGTTTCAACACGAGTTTGAACGGCATTTCAAAGATACTGAATTCAAGCCTGCAGATATCCAACTAAGGACTTCTACTAGAGCAAAGACAACTCCTGAGGTAATGACATTTGTAACAGTGAAATACAACAACCAACACGCCACATTGGGTTTGTATGTGGTAAGGAAAAGGGCCAGCATTGTGGGGATGTGAGTTGCTGAGACAACTACAACTTGATTGGACATCCATCCACCATCTGCATGCTGCATAGCCTGCAATTGAAATTGAATTAAGACAGGTACTGGATGATGTCACAGCAGTGTTCAAGGATGGCATTGGAAAACTCAAATATATCAAATGTAAAATAGTGCCAGACCCAGTTTTTGTAAACCACACCCAGTTCCTAATACCAACCATGATAAAGTAGATAGTGATCTAGATCACATGGAGACTGAAGGAATTCTTTCCAAGGTTGAGTGGAGCCCATGAGCATCAGCAGTAGTTCCAGTAGACAAGAGGAATGAGTCTGTCAGGATCTGTGGTGATTTTAAGGTCATCATTAATACAGTACTGGAAGTAGATCAATACCCTCTGCCCAGGATAATCTTTGCAAACCTTTCTGGAAGAAAACACTGCATCAAAATGGGCTAAGCTGAGGCCTACTTACAGATGGCAATGAAAAAACAGTTCAAAGTGTTTCTCACCATAAACACTCACAAAGGGTGTTATCGCTATAAGAGGTTTATTTTTGGAGTAGCATCTATACCTGTAGTGTGGCAGAAAGCTATGGACTAGATGACGTACTCTCCCTAATGTCAATCAGCAGAGTTAATCCAAAGGGAAACCAGAAAAGGCTGCACACTGTCTCAGGTCTACCTGTCCACCCAAAATGGCTGGAACTGGAGCAGACACTTCAGGATCCCCACTATTAACAGCACCAAGGTGAACTTCCCCTTGACAGAGGTTGCCTTATGCGGGGAATGAGAGTTGTTGTACCATTCAAGCCGAGACCTAACATGTTGGAGGAACGACATGCTGGTCACCTAGGTGTGGTCAAATGAAAGCATTGGCTCGAAGCTTTGTCTGATGGCCTGGGACAGGAAATCAGATCAGGTAGCTTGCCATGCACTGTTCGAGATGCCAACATACACAGAAGAATGGTGTGTGCACAGCTGTGAGAACCACTTCCTGCTCGCCAAGATCCAACCGCCACAGAGGAGGCCCCAGAAACTGAGATTGTTTCACAGCCGAGTCTCATCTAGCAAGCAGAGTGACTCCCCTTGTCAAGAAAAAAACATTACCCCTCAAGAGTAAGAAATGCTCCACAGCATTTAAATCTTTAAGCCTGGATGGGACAATTTAAATTTTACTAAGCTGTGGTTGTCTATAAAGTAGTTGTATTATATAGTATATAGAAACATAGAAAATAGGTGCAGGAGTAGGCCATTCGTTAACCATATGTTAATCATATGTTAGTCAAGTCATCACTTTTTATTGTCATTTTGACTGTAACTGCTGGTACAGTACACAGTAAAAAAACGAGACGTTTTTCAGGACCATGGTGCTAAATGAAACAATACAAAACTACACTGAACTACATAAAACAACGTAAAAAGTGTTATTTATATATATGTATATAGGTTGAGATCCATTCTATACTGAGTTGTTCATAGTTAAGAAAGGAGGAGTGTTAAGTATTTAATATTTCAGTAATATTTGAGTAACATTATTAATATATTGTTTGGTTAAACATTGTTTGTTGTTTATATAGTTCATTAAGGGTTATACATAAACGTGCATGAATGTCAGATGTCATTACACCACTACGTCATAAGGTCACATGCATCTCAGGCCCTCTTGTTTTTCTTTTGATTCGTTTTATGTTTTGGAGTCACAAAACACAACAAGAACTGCACACAGTGCTCTATATTTGGCCTCACCGCTGTCTTATACACCTTCAACATAATATCCCAACTCCTGTGCTCAATACTTTGATTAATGAAGGCCAATGTGCCAAAAGCTCTCTTTACCACCCTATCTGCTGTATTTGTGATGCCAGTTACAAGGAAATAAGGTGGGCACATTTGCCTGTGTTTGGCTCATAGCTCTCTAACTATTTACCTGTATAGACATTTTTTATATAAGCAAACCTCTACTGCTTTCTCTGCACTTTGTTCCACATACCCACCACCCTATGTGTGAAACAGCTCCCCCTCTTCCCCAAAGTTTACTCCCTCTGGATTTAGACTCCCCGATGCTGGGAAAAGACAGCATTATCTATACCTCATGATTTTGTGATTTCTGTAAAGCCCTCAATCTACTAAGATCCAGAAAAAAAAACCTAGCCTATCTCATCTTGCATTATATCATTAGGCCTCCAGTCCCAGCGACGGGTGAATTTTAATAATTTTGTTATTTTTAATAAATGTGGAATTTTGATATAAGGATATATAGATTGTAACTTAAGGGCATCGTGACTTTCAGCAGTAATCGCGGTTTAACATTGTCTTTAACAAATTAATTATATCTCATTCAATAACTCTTTACATTTTCTGAATGTTTTAACAAATATATAGTGTAAAAAGGTGGATTGATAAGTATTCCAGTCAGCAAGGAATCGTACAGCTCATCTTGTACATATGGGTTCATTTGTGTACATTTGAAGTTGCTGTCTGCGCCAAAATTTAAGGCACCATACGTCTGTGATTTCGCTACCCCAAAAATTACTAGAATATAATCTCCTTTGAGCTCTACAGCGACTTGTCCTTAAATTTCTCTTTATTCTTTGAAAAACTGAATTAACATTTTAAATAATTTTTTTCTCAACTTTAATATACCTGGAGTGAAACGGCTTCGCCCCGTGATCAGATTTTTCCCCAGACTGGAAAGGAAAAGCAGAAACAAAAACAAAACTTGCGCACTTCGTGCCATACAGCAGCTTCGCCAGCCCCGGAGGCTGGTCAGAGTGATTGATGGGAGGCTCTACCAATCACCAGCAGGAGAAGGCGCGCAAGGTCCAATCGGTGGTGCAAGGACAGGGCTGACGGGCTGCGGGGGAAAGGAGGAAGGAGGAACGAGGAAGTGGCTGGTTCGGTGGTTGGGTGTATGCTTTTGTGGATGAACCGTGTTCATTTCGAGGGCTTCAAATGGAGGTGTGCTGTGTTTTATCATTATTTGTGTTTCCAGAAACGGACTTAGAAGCCGTAATTTCGATAGGTTTTTTTTTGTTGTGGTTGCGGAGTAAACAACCTAGCGATTGTGATTGGTCAAATAAATTTATTTAAGACTCTCTCCAGATTACTATTTTAGTATTTATGATTGATTTAAATGATGTTGCGCCGCGCTGGCTGCTGTTGCTGTTCCAGGTTTTTCAGCCACAGATAGACCTTTTAGCTTCGACCTTTTAGCTTCAACCTTTTAGGCCCGAGTTCCTTCCCCCCCCCCCTCCCCTGCAATCCCACTTTCCTGGTTAAAACCTATCCTTCGGCCGAACTTCTGGTCATCGTTTGTATTATTTTGGCGCAGCGTCAACTTTTGAATATCCTATGTCAAAAACAGGTTCTTCATCTACTGGCCCTGTATACTGTGAAATTGTAGGCCGACTAGGGAATCCACTTGGACTGCTCTTAAGTAGTCTTCCGATTGACGTCTCAATGTTGTTATGCCCAAATCGTTTCACTTTTTGGCCTACACGATATGCTCATTGAACTATCCCTAGGGATAATATGCTGCTTTCTTGCCCTTTCCTGTAGCGATAGCTTCAGATTACTGGACTCTTGTTCAAAGTCCAGTTTGATGTAATCAGTCAGGAAAATGAGTGATCGGAGTTAGTGCAACCAATGCTATTGTGCTTGACTGCTTCATTTGTACTGTTATGTATTATTTGTTTCTTTTGTCTCTGTTCTGCTTACCTTCCAGACAACGAATCAGTTTTAAAATCAACGTTTTAAATACTTTTCTCTGAATTGTATTTCAGTTAAGACCAACACTTATTATTTCACTTTCTGTACGTCACACTTTTACTTTCAATTTCTCCTCTTGAGCAACTGTGATGCATTTGCTTAGGAAGTTGTGGTTTGCTGCAACAAGAACTTGGGTAGTGCAGAAGAAGCCACTTTGCTCTGGTTTGAAGTTATATAGAAACATAGAAAATAGGTGCAGGAGTAGGCCATTCAGCCCTTTGAGCCTACACCGCCATTCAGTATGATCATGGCTGATTATCCAACTCAGAACCCTGTACCAGCCTTCCCTCCATACCCCCTGATCTCTTTAGCCATAAGGGTCATATCTAACTCCCTCTTAAATATAGCCAATGAACTGGCCTCAACTGTGGCAGAGAATTCCACAGATTCACCACTCCCTGTGTGAAGAAGTTTTTGCTAATCTCCGTCCTAAAAGGCTTCCCCTTTATCCTCAAACTGTGACCCCTCGTTCTGGACTTCTCCAACATCGGGAACAATCTTCCTGCATCTAGTGTGACCAATCTCTTTAGGATTTTATACGTTTCAATAAGATTCCCCCTCAATCTTCTAAATTTCAATGAGTATAAGCCTAGTCGATCCAGTCTTTCATCAGATGAAAGTCCTGCCATCCCAGGAATCAATCTGGTGAGCCTTCTTTGTACTCCCTCTATGGGAAGGATGTCTTTCCTCAGATTAGGGAACCAAAACTGCACACAATACTCCAGGTGTGGTCTCAACAAGGCCTTGTACAACTGCAGTAGTACTTCCCTGCTCCTGTACTCGAATCCTCTTGTTATGAATGCCAGCATACCATTCGCCTTTTTCACCGCCTGCTGTACCTGCATGCCCACTTTCAATGACTGGTGTATAATGATGCACCTCCCCTTTTCCTAATCGGCCACCATTCAGATAATAATCTGTTTTCCTATTTTTGCCACCAAAGTGGATAACTTCACATTTATCCACATTAAATTGCATCTGCCATGAATTTGCCCACTCACCCAACCTATCCGTCACCCTGCATCCTCTTAGCATCCTCCTCACAGCTAACACTGCCACCCAGCTTCGTGTCATCCGCAAACCTGGAGATGCTGCATTTAATTCCCTCATCCAAGTCATTAATATATATTGTAAACAACTGAGGTCCCAGCACTGAGCCTTGCGGTACCCCACTAGTCACTGCCTGCCATTCTGAAAACCTCCCGTTTATTCCCACTCTTTGCTTCCTGTCTGCCAACCAATTCTCTATCCACATCAATACCTTACCCCCAATACCGTGTGCTTTAAGTTTGCACACTAATCTCCTGTGTGGGACCTTGTCAAAAGCCTTTTGAAAATCCAAATATACCACATCCACTGGTTCTCCCCTATCCACTCTACTAGCTACATCCTCAAAAAATTCAATGAGATTCATCAGACATGATTTTCCTTTCACAAATCCATGCTGACTTTGTCCGATGATTTCACCGGTTTCCAAATGTGCTGTTAGCACATCTTTGATAACTGACTCTAGCATTTTCCCCACCACCGATGTTAGGCTAACTGGTCTATAATTCCCTGGTTTCTCTCTCCTTCCTTTTTTAAAAAGTGGGGTTACATTAGCCACCCTCCAATCCTCAGGAACTAATCCAGAACCTAAAGAGTTTTGAAAAATTATCACTAATGCATCCACTATTTCTTGGGCTACTTCCTTAAGCACTCTGGGATGCAGACCATCTGGCCCTGGGGATTTATCTGCCTTTAATCCCTTCAATTTACCTAACACCACTTCCCTACTAACATGTATTTCCCTCAGTTCTTCCATCTCACTGGACCCTCTGTCCCCTACTATTTCCGGAAGATTATTTATGTCCTCCTTAGTGAAGACAGAACCAAAGTAGTTATTCAATTGGTCTGCCATGTCCTTGCTCCCCATAATCAATTCACCTGTTTCTGTCTGTAGGGGACCTAGATGCATGCATGTTTCAGATTTCTTTCCCTGAATGTCATTCTTGACCCAAATTGTTTCTTTCTGACAAACTGGTAGTGTCGATGTTACAGACAGTTAAACATTGCTGGATTTGAAGTAGCATCTGTGCGTGATTAAGCCAGGCATCTTGAGTGCTAACCCAGTAATGTTAAAATGTTGTCATTCTTGACTCTTGTTTAACATCCTTGGGTACGTAGAAATTCTTAGCCCTCCGAGTTGCGCATATGATGACTTGGAAATACTGTAATTTGCCAATATTGTTGTTGAGTCTATGATGACTCTTGTAACTCCCTGCCCAACATCATTGGAAGTACCTTTATCACACAGACTACAGTGGTTTTAAACATTTTGCTATCACCTGTGATAGCTATTTGCTTCCTGGGTCAGGGAGGCTCTTGGTTTTTTT